>NC_134703.1:164659201-165859201 GCF_043290135.1 Rhipicephalus microplus
TTCTGTAGAATATTGCCAAATTGAATAAGCAGCGCCAAGAGAGCAACGAAGAACACGCGCAGCGAGAGAAGAAGACGAGGTTCTCTTCCGATCAGTTTGCCAGTGTTCTGGTACAATTAAAGTGAGTTTCCTGGATTCGACTGCTGCTGTTTCTGCATTCTGACACTGGTGGAGGAACTGGGTACATGTTCGGGACGCCTGACAACAGCCCCACATCTGGTCAAGAAAGAGTTCCGCGCATCGACACCCCCGTTCACCGCAGCAGCCGGCGCCTATTAGGCCTCAGCCCGGAGTTTGGTCCATTGCCGGAAAGCGTGACTGTGCCAGAAAGCATGACGGTGCCTGGAAGCACTGACCCCAACATGTCCAGCCCAAGCACGACACAGGTGACTGTTTTGAACCCTCGACTTCCGGTTGACTTCCACGGAAACGCATATGAGGATGCACATGACTGGCTCGAGGAATTCGAGCACACAGCGAATGTTAACGGTTGGAACACCACACAGAAATTGGGCTACGTTTATTTTCCGCTTCAAGACGGAGCCCGAACATGGTTCACGAATCGCGTGTGATCGTCTTGGGACGAGTTCCGGCAGAAGTTCCTCGACACGTTCGCGAGCACTGAAAGACGAGAGATCGCACGGCGTCTCCTCGAGTCACGGATTCAGAAACCAAATGAATCCGTTACGATGTTTGTTGAGGACATGGCGCGGCTATTTCGTCGAGCAGATCCTAATATGCCCGAAGCCAAAAAGGTTAGCCACCTCATGCGGGGCATTAAGGAGCAGCTGTTCACTGGTCTCGTACGAAACCCGCCTACAAGTGTGAATGAATTCTCCAAGGAGGCGACATCTATCGAACGCGCGCTGCATCTACGTTATCACCAGTATGACCGCCCAACCCACAGTGCACCGATCAGCGTGGCAGCCACTACCACAGCAACAACACCCGACGAAGGTTCCTTGCGCCAACTAATACGAGAACTCGTACAAAAAGAGGTCAAGGAACTCATCACCAAACCGAACGACTGCGCGATCGCCTCAGTAACGGAAGTTGTACGCCAGGAGATCAGGCAAGTGCTCTCGCTTCCTGAGCCGAACACGAGCACTCCCAGGGCAAGCTATGCAGACGTAGTCCGCCGACAGCCAGCGAACGTGCCGACACCACATCAGTACCACCAGCAACATCCACCGACAGCGCCTTGGTACTACAGAGAAACTTCAATGCCGAGGCGGCTACCACTTCGCAAAACTGACATCTGGCGTACCCCTGATCATAGGCCCCTGTGCTTTCACTGTGGGGAAGCAGGCCACATTGTTCGGTATTGCCCGTATCGCGCCGCAGGGTACCAAGGGTTTCCTTCTACGGTTCCTCGCCGCCATTTCAACGGAACACCTGATGTCGACACGAATGTCATGACCCCGCGGGATGTTCCTCCTGGGTTTCGGTCACGCTCATCCTCTCCTGGGCGTTATTCTCCATCTTCTAGACGGAGCACCACTGACATGCCAAGTGGGAGATCTCCTAGTCCACGCCGGGGAAACTAAAAGCAGCGACCTCAGGGGGGAAGGTTGCAAATCGTCGAAGTGCTGAAAATCCCCCATTACTGCCGAGCGAAGAGAAACACATTTTCAATGAATCGACGAAAGATGGGGTTGTTACTGCCGAAGTTGCAATTACGATTGACGGACATAACGTCATGGCATTGGTCGACACTGGCGCGGACTTCTCAATAATGAGTGAGAGTTTGGCAGACACGCTCAGGAAGGTTAGAATGGAATGGACAGGACCACAGATTAGAGGAGCTGGAGGGCAGCTACTCACACCTACCGGAAAGTGCACCGCAAGAATGAAGATAGGGGATGTATCCTTCGTCGCAACTTTTGTTATCCTTTCAGAGTGTTGCAAACAGGCAATATTGGGGATGGATTTCTTGCGTGAATATGGTGCCATCATCAATATTCCGGACGGTGTACTGACCTTTTCAGCGGATCAAAGCGCGGCGCTACACCGAAAATCCCTACGAGTCATTGACGATGTGACCATACCTCCGTTATCGTGGCGCCTTGTTTCAGTCACGTGCAGCAAGCAGAATACTGGAGAAGGAATCGCTGAACAAGTATTGACGCTCCTACTCTCTCGCGGTGTTGCAATTGCCAGAAGTATCGTCAATGTTGTTTGTGGTGAAGCAGAGGTTCTGTTGACGAATTTTACCAAAGACCGACGACACATTACACAAGGCACTACAGTTGCCTACTTCGAAGAGATCACCGAAATCCGTGAGTGCTGTGTAGTACAACAGGACGAGCCGCAAGCCACGTCAGCCCCACCACCTATTGACGTAAGCTCGGATTTGTCACCAGCGCAGAGACAGCGTCTAGTAGATCTTCTGCACCAGTTCAAAGACTTTTTTTCATCGAGCTCGAGGGTCAGTCAAACGCCACTGACGAAGCATCGGATAATAACGGAGGAGACGGCAAGGCCAATACGACGGAACCCATACCGCGTAGCACCGAAAGAGCGTGAAGCAATCCCAGAACAAGTGAAGAAAATGCTCGATGATGACGTCATACAGCCGTCAAGAAGTCCTTGGGCATCGCCGGTAGTGCTGGTTAAAAAGAAAGACGGAAGCTTGCGATTTTGTGTCGACTACCGCAAGCTGAACCGTGTGACAAAGAAAGACGTATACCCATTACCGCGCATCGATGATTCACTCGACAGGCTGAGGTACGCACGCTACTTTTTGTCAATGGACCTCAAAAGTGGGTGTTGGCAAATTGAGGTCGACGAGCGAGATAGAGAAAAAACGGCTTTTGTAACGCCTGACGGGCTTTATGAATTTAAAGTCTTGCCATTTGAATTGTGCTCAGCCCCCGCAACATTTCAGAGACTGATGGATACCGTTCTCTCAGGCCTTAAGTGGCAGACATTTCTGGTCTATCTGGACGACGTCATTGTTTTTTTAAAAACATTTGAGGAACACCTGAGCAGGCTGCTATCGGTATTCAGGGCAATAAGATCTGCCGGCCTGACACTGAAACCCGAGAAGTGTCACTTCGGTTTCAAGGAGCTTCAATTTTTAGGCCATGTGGTGAGCCATGAAGGTGTTCGACCTGATCCCGATAAGATTGCGGCCGTCAGAAAATTTCCGGTACCAAAAGACAAGAAAGCAGTCAGGCGTTTCCTTGGCTTATGTGCATACTACCGAAGGTTTATTGCCAATTTCTCCCACATAGCCTCGCCGTTAACACGACTCACAAGAGAAGACGTTTCGTTCACATGGGGCGACGATCAACAGGTGGCATTTGACGATCTCCGACAACGCCTGCAGACTCCGCCTGTGCTTGCTCACTTTGATGAGGATACTCCTACCATGGTCCATACAGATGCCAGCAACGTGGGTTTAGGCGCTGTACTCGTCCAGTGGCAAGACTCAGCCGAGCGTGTGATCGCATATGCTAGTACGACGCTTTCCTGCGCCGAGTCCAACTACT
Source organism: Rhipicephalus microplus (assembly GCF_043290135.1). Taxonomy (NCBI): domain Eukaryota; kingdom Metazoa; phylum Arthropoda; class Arachnida; order Ixodida; family Ixodidae; genus Rhipicephalus; species Rhipicephalus microplus. The sequence continues at coordinate 164,662,696 of NC_134703.1, forward strand.
CCACAACGGAAAAAGGGTGTCTTGCTGTCGTATGGGCGGTTATGAAGTTTCGTCCGTACCTCTATGGTCGTTCCTTCCACGTAGTCAGCGACCATCATTCCCTCTGCTGGCTGACCAACTTGAAAGACCCGTCTGGTCGGCTCACACGGTGGAGCTTACGCCTTCAAGAGTTTGATATGACGGTCGTGTATAAGTCCGGGCGGCAGCACGCCGACACCGATTGCTTATCAAGGTCACCGATAAAGCACGACGATGACACAGAAGATGAGAGCATGGCGTTTGTAGGAGTCGTTGACACCACTACGATTTCGTGCAAGCAGAAAGAAGACAGTGAGTTGCTTCCTCTTATTGAATTTTTGAATGGCCAGACAACAACCGTCCCTAGAATATTTGCAAGGAGCCTGCCGTCATTCTGCTTACGTAGTGGTGTTCTATATAAGAAGAACTTTTCCCCCAGAGGAAGCACCCACCTACTTGTCGTTCCGACATCACTTCGTGAGGAGATACTTTTTGCTTGCCACGATGAGCCAACGTCTGGTCCTCTCGAATACACACGCACATTGGCCAGAATCCAACAGAAATACTACTGGCCAAGACTTCTAGCTATTGTGAAGCATTACGTGCGCACGTGCCTCGATTGCCAACGACGAAACTCGCCACCGTTAAAACCAGCTGTACTATTACAACCAATTCAAGTGCCCACGGTACCTTTTGCCCAAATTGGAATGGATCTTCTTGGACCATATCTGACTTCCCTCTGGCAACAAGTGGGCAATAGTCGCCACTGATTATCTTACGCGCTATGCGGAAACAAAGGCTTTGCCAAGTGGCACCGCCGTTGAAACCGCACGATTCTTTGTAGAAAATATCGTCCTGAGGCACGGTGCTCCAACAATCATAATAACGGATCGAGGTGCCGCTTTCACGGCCGCGCTCCTGAAGACAGTGCTTGAGCTCAGTGGAACAGCCCATCGGAAAACCACTTCCTATCATCCACAAACCAACGGCTTAACAGAACGCCTCAACAAGACTCTTGCCGACATGTTGAGTATGTACATTGACGTGGATCACAAGAACTGGGACGACATTCTACCGTACATCACGTTCGCCTATAATACAGCGCAGCAAGAGACTACACGAAGAACGCCGTTCAGTCTCCTTCACTGCCGTGAAGTGACGACGATGCTTGACGCCATGTTACTGCACGACTGCAATGACATCGATTTGGACGCTGCATCTTTTACCCAACGAGCAGAAGAAGCGAGGCAGCTTGCGCGCGTCCGAATCACCCAGCACCAAAATTATGACGCCCAACGTTATAATCTGCGACACCGACATGTCGTCTATCGGGCCGGCGACAAAGTCTGAGTATGGAGTCCTATCCGCCGCCGGGGAATGTCCGAAAAATTGCTGAAGAGGTATTTTGGCCCCTACACAGTTTTACAACGCCTGAGCGACGTTAATTACGTGGTCGTTCCTGACAGCCCCTCAACAACTCGCCAGCAAAAACCAGAAATCGTGCACGTTGTGCGAATGAAGCCCTACTTTTCGGACTGATTTACACCATGCATCTACTCCAACGTTTTTTTGTAGAAGAGCATCGGGACGCTGCTCTCTGGAGGGGGGCAAATTCCACATTGAATAAGTAGCGCCAAGAGAGCAACGAAGAACACGCGCAGCGAGAGAAGAAGACGAGGTTCTCTTCCGATCAGTTTGCCAGTGTTCTGGTACAATTAAAGTGAGTTTCCTGGATTCGACTGCTGCTGTTTCTGCATTGTGGCAATATTTGAGGTACCTCTTTGTCTAATTCAGTAATCATAAGTTGCAATTCGTCCACAGAGTTACTCTGCAATGCAATGTCATCGGCGAAGCGCACGTTACTAAGGTGCTCTGCATGAACTCGTATTCTTATTTCTTCCTATTCTAGGCTCCTGAAAACCTCCTGTAATCACGCGGCGAACATCATTGAGGAGATCGTGTCTCTTTGTCTAACACCCTTCTTGATTTGTATTTTGTCGCTTTCATTGTAGAGCACTATGGTGGCAGTACTCTCTGTAGATTTTTGCCGGGATGCTTATATATGCTTTGTCGACACCCCGATTCCACAGTGTCTGCGTGACTGCTAATATTTATACTGAACCAAACGCCTTCTCGTAATCTGTAAAGGTTATGTATAGTGGTTGGTTGTTCTCTGAGCATTTCTTTATTACCTGATTTATAGTGGAATACATCGTACTCTAAATTGCCGAGCATTAGTTTTCAATACTCCAAGAGATTTAAATATCCCAGATTTTAAAAAAAAGAATAAAATAAAGGTCTCTGCTCCCTTTTTATAAGTTTCTTGCTGATGTACCCGAAAATGAATGTCAGCATGAAGTCATAGATTTGGTTTTACTTCCGTAGTTTAGCGAGAAAGGCTAAACAGAACTCCCTGCAATGGCGTGGGTGAAGCCTAAGGCCCTTTTCATGGCAATAGTTTCTTTATACCATTCAGCAACTGAGTTCGCAGCACAAACCGCCAAAATCTGTGAAGTCACTTCGAGGTGTTGCTTGAACTTGAACGTTTACCTGAATTTATTTTCCCACATCATTACACTTACTAAGCGTATTCGTGCTGCAAAAGATTGGCCTTGCAGAATATGCAAATCATATTTGCAAATCATTTTTTTACGTTATGAAAATTTTCTTTTTGTGTTCCTCTAACTGCGTACGCTAAGCTCGCAGTATGCACGTGTTGCCTTTACAAAACTGTGTAATAAGAAGTTCCGGGGCATGAGAAGTTCATTTTACCAGCAGCTAGTGATTGATCAAGCTGTGCTGAGAGTATAAAGAGCACAAAAAATATTAAATTGTGCCAAAATGTTGGCTCTAGTGATACACGTTTCCAAAAAATTTTCATCTCTTGAAGCCTACATACTCTCTTGAACTTCCGTATGAAGGGAAGCGGGACATTCACTCTCAGGCTCTTGCTATTTATTGTGCGTGAAGATGAAATACAACATTTGTACAACTTAGCTCAACCACTGCTCCCAATTTTTAAATGTATCGAAAGCATTACCTAAATGCGAAAATGTTTAAGAGTGTGATATTTATTGCGTTACCTGATCTTCACCAGCAGCTTTGCCTCTTTGCATGCTCTCCAAAGCTTTTCTGACTTCTTCTATCATTACCGGTGGGGTGTCATCTGGGTTACTGCTAGTTCTTATAGTATTAATGTCGTAGTTGTCTCGGCTACTGTACAGATCTCTGTAAAACTCCTCCGCTATTTTAACTATCCTATCCATATTGGTAGTTATTTTGCCTTCTTTGTCCCTTAGTGCATACATCCGACTTTTGCCTATCCCAAGTTTCCTCTTCACTGCTTTGACGCTTCCTCCATTTTTCAGAGCGTGTTCAATTCTCTCCATGTTATACCTTCTTACATCGCATACTTTACGTCTATTAATCAACTTCAAAAGCTCTGCCAGTTCTATTTTGTTTGTTGTACTTGAGACTTTCATGATTTGACGCTTCTTAATGAGATTCTTCGTTTCCTGGGAAAGCTTGCCAGTGTCCTGTCTAACTATCCTGCCTCCAACTTCCACTGCACACTCCGTAATGATACTCGTCAGATTATCATTCATTGTATCTACGCTAAGGTTGGTTTCCTCACTAAGAGCCGAGTTCCTGTTCTGCAGCGACACTCTGAATTGCTGTACTTTCCCTCTCAGTGCTAGCTGATTGGTCGGCTTCTTGCGTATCAGTTTCTGTCGTTAATTCTTCATGTCTAGGCGAATTCGAGACCGTACCTGAAAGATGGAGGACAGATTGTGTTAGAAAAACTAGCCACCCTGTTTACGAGGTGTCTCCTGACGGGAAGGGTACCAGAGTCTTGGAAGAACGCTAACATCATCTTAATAAATAAGAAAGGAGATGACGAGGACTTGAAGAATTACAGGCCTATCAGCTTGCTCTCTGTAGTATACAAGCTATTTACAAAGGTAATATCTAACAGAGTAAAGAAAATATTAGAATTCAATCAACCAAAGGAACAAGCAGGATTTAGAACAGGCTACTCAACAATTGACCACATTCATACTGTCAATCAGGTAATAGAGAAATGCTCAGAGTATAACCAACCACTATACATAGCCTTCGTAGATTACGAGAAGGCGTTTGATTCAGTAGAAATATCAGCCGTCATGCAGACACTGCGGAGTCAGGGCGTAGATGAAGTATATATAATATACAGGGGATCAACTGCTACCATAGTGCTTCATAAAGAAAGCAACAGAATACAAATCAAGAAGGGTGTAAGGCCGGGGGATACAATCTCCCCAATGCTATTTACCGCGTGCTTACAGGAGGTTTTCAGAAGCCTAGAATGGGAACAGTTAGGAATAAGAGTTAATGGAGAATACCTTAGTAACCTGCGCTTCGCCGATGACAGTGCATGGCTGAGTAACTCAGGGGACGAATTGCAACTAATGATTACGGAGTTAGACAAGGAGAGCAGAAAGGTGGGTCTTAAAATTAATCTGCAGAAAACGAAATTAATGTACAACAACCTCGGAAAGGAGCAGCGCTTCGAAATAGCTAATAGTGCACTTGATGTTGTAAAAGACTATGTCTACTTAGGGCAGGTAATAACCGCAGAGCCTAACCATGAGATTGAAGTAACTAGAAGAATAAGAATGGGGTGGAGCACATTCGACAAGCACTCTCAAATTATGACTGGTGGATTGCCACTGTACCTCAAGAGGAAGGTATGTAACAGCTGTATCTTGCCGGTACTTAGCTACGGAGCAGAAACCTGGAGACTCACAAAGATGGTTCAGCTTAAATTGAGGACGACGCAGCGAGCAATGGAAAGAAAAATGGTAGGTGTAACCTTAAGAGACAAGAAGAGAGCAAACTGGATTAGGGGCTAAACGGGGGTTATCATCGTTGAAATAAAGAAGAGGAAATGGACATGGGCCGGGCATGTAGCGCGTAGACAGAATAACCGCTGGTCATTAAGGGTAACTAACTGGATTCCCAGAGAAGGGAAGAGGGTTAGGGGGAGACAGAAGGTTAGGTGGGCCGACGAGATTAAGAAGTTTGCGGGTATAAATTGGCAGCAGCAAGCACAGGACCGGGTTAACTGGCGGAACATGGGAGAGGCCTTTGTCCTGCAGTGGACGTAGTCAGGCTGATGATGATGATGATGATGATAATTTATTGCGTTAATCAGCACGCTGGAGCCTTGAAAATGGCGTGCTGGTCACAATACGCAGATCGTGTCTTGAGAGAATATGAAAAATAAGTAGGCGACGTTCGTAACGCGAATTCGTCGAATTTTTTTTACTCTTCCACACGACAGATCGAATGAATAAAATGCCACTTGCGGACGCAAACTATGGTAAAATGAAATAGTACACTCATGAACAGTGGCCGTTGCATTATGGCGGCCTAGTGAAGGTAAAATAAATCGTTAGCAGTACCCTTGAAGTGAATTCCCTTCAACAAATACTGCACTAAAGCGCTGTCTGGATGGTGTCGCACAACTTACAGCACACCCGCATTACTATACCGGCAAGCCACTCTCAAAGCCAGGCATTGTAAATATTGTTACGAGTGACTGTATTTATTTAAAGATGAGGTGAAATTGCGTTGTGAAAGAGCAGCGTACTTCCGAGACAGGCCCAGCACGCTTCACCCAACCACACAGTCCAAGCGCCACTCCACTACTCTTCTTCTTCTTCCGCGCATCTTCGTTTCATTTCCGCGCATCTTCGTTTCATTTCCCCTGGCGGCAGACGAAGCTCGCCGAGCGAGTTAAATAGGCCTATGATGGTACTGTTTGAGGCGGGCTACGTGAACAATTTGCGTAGTTCGCGAACGCCGGTTATTGGCTGTGACTCGGGCGACAACGTAATTCACGTCACTGAGACGAGTGACTATCACGAATGGGCCGGAATAGTTTGCTAGAAACTTCCGGTACAATCCTTTTTTACGAACAGGAGTCCACAGCCACACGTAGTCACCAGGAGAAAACTCTACGGGGATATGCTTGGCACCGTAGTGACTCTTGCTGTGCTCTTGCGAAGACAATGTTCGAAGGCGCGCTAGTTGACGTGCTTCTTCAGCGCGACACAACGTCTGAGCGATCGACAGATCTTCCTGATGCGAGAAAGGTAATAGTGTGTCCAGAAAACTCTGTGGATTTCGTGCGTAAAGCAGAAAGAAGGGCGAATGTCCCGTAACTTCATGCTTGGTGGTGTTATACGCGTAAGTAACAAACGGTAAGACGGCGTCTCAGTTCCTGTGGTCAGCATCAACGTACATCGATAGCATATTCGTGAGAGTTCGATTTGTTCTCTCAGTGAGACCGTTAGTTTGCGGATTGTAAGGGGTGGAGTGGCGATACGAGGAGACACAGAGGCGCAAAATTTCTTCAATCACATCGGCGATAAATTGTCGTCCACGGTCACTGATGACAACCCGTGGAGCACCGTGACGCAGTATGACCCGTTGTAACAGAAAAGAAGAAACAGCGGCTGCTGTGGCCGATGTCAGTGCGTCCATTTCTGTATAACGCGTTAAATAATCCACGCACACTATAACATATCGGTGGCCCGATGGGGTCTTAGGAAGGGGTCCAAGCAAGTCGATGCCGACTTTTTCAAAAGGGGATGTCGGTGGAGGGATGGGCTGCGAATAACCTGCCGGGGCAGTGGTGGATCGCTTGTGGCGCTGCCATATAGCGCAGCTGGCGACGTACTGTTTTGTGGTCTTCCACATTTTCGGCCAGTACAACCTTTCACGTAGTCAATGTAGCGTACGTGTGAAACCGAGATGACCGGATGATATGTTATCATGCACAGAACGAAGGACGACCTGGCGCAGGCTTTCCAGCACCACTAGAAGCAACGGGAGGCCATCGGCTTAATTGTTTTTTTTTACACAGCAAGCCATTTGAAATTTTAAAGTGCTTGTCGACGGAGTTATGTGCAGCTTCGAGAAAGGGTTTCAGAGTAGGGTCGCGCTGCTGCTCACGTTTGAAGCTGCTGGTATCTGGGAAGGCGGACAAGACAGAAACTAAATAGTCATCAATGTCATCATCGTCAGCGTGGGTGTGTACTGAAGGAAGGCGGGATAAGCAGTCGGCATCTGTGTGACATCGTCCGCTTTTATAGGTAACAGAAAAGCTGTACTCTTGGAGGCACAACGCCCAACGAGCCAGCCGGCCAGACGGGTCACGAAGTCCCACAAGCCAGCATAGTGAGTGGTGATCGGTCACTATAGTGAACTCGCGGCCATGTAGATACGGTCGGAACTGCTGAATGGCGAAGATGACTGCTAAGCACTCGAGCTCGGTGACGGTGTAGTTCTTCTCAGCTCGGGTCAGTGTCCGACTGGCATATGCTGCGACGTGCTGACGGCTGTTGCAGAGTTGGACCAGCACAGCACCAACACCTAGCCCACTAGCATCAGTATGAATTTTAGTCAAAGCATCTGGATCAAAATGCTTTAGGATGGGTCCTGAAGTCAATAAAAACTTCAGCTGTTGAAATGCAGCCTCACATTTATCATCCCACAAGTATGGTGTGTCTTTATGAAGAAGGGACGTCAGTGGGGAGGCAAGTTGTGCGAAGTTCTTAATAAATCGGCGGAAATATGAGCACAGACCCAGAAAACTTCGCAGGTCCTTCACTGTTCGTGGTGGTTCAAAGTTGCTAACCACTGTGGTCTTCTGTGGGTCTGGTCGCACGCCTTCTTTATCCACGAGAAACCCTAATACGAGGGCTTGACGTTCTCCAAAATGACACCTTTGAGTTTAAGACAAGGCCAGCTTCGCGTAAGCATTCAAACACAAGCGACAAGCGGTGGTTATGCTCTTGAAAAGTCTTGCCGTAGATAATCACGTCATCCGAATAGCACATGCAAATTTCCCATTTTAGTCCACGCAGTACTGTATCCATAAATCTCTCGAATGTCGCTGGAGCATTGCGCAAACCAAGGGGAATAACGTTAAACTCAAAGAGAGCATCTGGTGTTACGAAGGCCGTCTTCTCTTTATCTGAAGGATGCATAGGAATTTGCCAATACCCAGAACGCAAGTCAACAGAAGAAAAATAGGAGGTAGAATGCAGGCAGTCCACGGAGTCATCTATAGGCGGCAAAGGGTAGACGTCTTTCTTTGTGATGGCATTTAGGCGACGATAGTCTACGCAGAATCTCCATGAATTATCCTTTTTCCTGACAAGAATGACAGGAGCTGCCCATGGACTACACGATTCTTGTATGACGCCCTTCTTTAGCATGTCTTCAACTTGCTCAGCGATGGCTTTTTTTTCGGAAGGCGATACACGATAGGGCTTTTGGCGTATTGGTGGTGATTCGCCTGTATAGATTCGCTGTTGCGTACGTGAAGACGGTGGCGTCCCCGAGCGGCGACGCGGAGACGGGGATCGCTGTTGGCGTGTGGGTGGTGGGGAAACGCTGCGGTCGGATCAAGGCGAGTCAGCACGTGCTGCGTGTTGCCGTTGGAAAGAGCCCTGAAATGGTCGAGAATCGCCAGCAGGCACATAGGGCGTGTACACGTTGAATTGTGGAGCTCGCTGCTGGCGACGGTAGCAGTACCTAGCGATGTGTCCAGGTAGCCCGCAGTTGTAGCAAACACGGGTGTCGCGTCTAGTCGTCCCCGGCGAAGTAAAGCTCGTCGGTTGATAAAAGCCGGGCGATAGTGGCCGAAGAGTTAATCGCTGTGATACAGCTTGCCTGCGTTCCTGGTTTTTGAGTGGTCGTTCACTCCTTCGTTCGAACCAATCGGTGTAATTCGGGTGAGGCTCGAAGTAGCTCTGTCGCATCCGAGGTACCAGTGGTTCACGGGGCCGTTGGTCGAATGCACACTGATGGCAGACACCAGCGGTGTTCACAGCTTGCAGTTGAGCAAGTTCTTCCTTAACCACTCGTCTTATAAGAGAAGAGATGTCGTCCTGCGATGGAAGGTTGACACTTGCAATCGTGGGCACATTCTCAAGACGTCCGAATTTCGGTAGGACTCTCCTCCTCTTTAGCGCTTCAAACGCTCGGCAGTGTCTCCTTAGGTCGGAAGGTGTGTGTAAGTCTTTCTTAGTGATAAGAAAATTGTTCACGTCTTCCACAATTCTCTTGAGCAGATGACCTACCTTATCTTCGTCACACATGGTCGCACTCACGATTCCGCAAAGCTTCAAGACGGCCTCGATGTAGGTGGTGCATGTTTGGCCAGGTAACTGAGCTCTGCGTGAAAGCGTTTGCTCCGCCTACTTGACTTTAGCTGTTGAATCACCAAAACACCTCTTCAGCTCGTCCACGAAAATGTCCTATGTGGTCAATGCACTCTCATGGTTGTCGAACCAAAGAGACGCGGTGCCGACATGAAAAAAACACCACGTTCTCGAGCTGCATAGCAGTGCTTTAGCGGTTGCTGCGACTCACTCTTTGGTAGTGCTTGAGCCAGTCGTCAACGTCGTCATCCAGCTGCCCCGAAAAGGTCCCCGGCTGACATTCTGGCATACCGCACCGAGCTTATCCTGGCGGGTCAGCGTGTTGCTCATCAGCAACGAGGTTGTTATGGCCTGCTCCCGCGTCCTCCATGTCTGGTAGCTGCGGTGGCAAGCTTCCAAGCGTCTGCTCCATAGCAAAATCGGTAGAGCTGGGTCGTCCAGATCAATGTACCCGGCACCTCCACCAAACTGTTACGAGTGACTGTGTTTTTTAAAGATGAGGTGAAATGGCGTTGTGGAAGAGCAGCGTACTTCCGAGACAGACCCAGCACGCTTGCTTGCTTGCTTGCTTGTTCCTTTTTTTTTTTTTTGTGGCTCTCACCCACTAAGGGGGATTGGCCAAGAAGCCGGTGGTTAATGCAAGTAAATACCTATAGATTTTCTAGATTAGGGGAATATGAATACTGTGTTTTGACTGTGAAATTAATTTGGCGCAATGTTAAAAAAAAGAAAAAAAAGGAAAAAAGGGGGGGGGAGAAATACTAGAATTTGTTAAATATCTGTAGTGGAATCGTTATATGAAATTCTCCTGAAAGTTGAATCATTGCAGTGTATCAGCTAAATAGTAAGTGGTAGTGTGACTAGTAAAATTCGAGAGCTGATGGCTGACCCAGCAAGGTAATCTTCTTATGTCATATATGAAATCGCAGAGAGCCCCGCAGATGTTCCTGTCGCTATGTCCCAATGAAATGGCCCCAAAAGACAAAATATTGGGAGTATTAAGTGATATTCCTAATTTTCTGAATAAAATTTCGAAGCAGTTTTATCTTTGATTTTTGAATCGGTGACATGTGATAAGAAAATGGTCGATATGTTCAGGTTCGTTACAGCTTGAGCACATCACGCTTCACCCAACCACACAGTCCAAGCGCCGCTCCACTACTCTTCTTCTTCTTCCGCGCCCCGTAGGCTCGCGCATCTTCGTTTCAATATGTATAGGCTTAGAAATTGATCAAGAAAAGACTACGCAAGACATTGGCATAAAATGGAGGTACCCACATATTCAAGCTCGCTAAAGATAATTAGCCCTGTCGACGTCGGGTGCTCATTACGGAATTATCACCAAGGCCTAAATTTACGGCGTGAATCCACAAATACGGAATGAACAAAACGTGTGAACAAGCACCGATTAAGTGGTTTCTTTGATGTGATAGAAGCAAAAAGAATTTTTTACTAAATCACTTGATATAGAAATGCACTTCAATGAATGCCTATAGCGGAATCCAGCATTAATAGCCCTTCGGTAACCTTAAACCCCACATATCAATCAATCGGTAACCTTGCTTCCAACTGGCGCCATTCTGCAGAACGGCTTTCTCACATGAATGCCACATGTAATTAAATAGACTGTACACATAGCGGGTGAAAGGCATGCATCTTTCAAAGGTTCTCAGTTGCGAATTTGATAAATTGCGGTAAGCGGATGATGCAGTAAAGATACGCTTAGAGTATGGGCAAAAAAAAAAAAGGAATGAGACTGAGTGTTGAACCACCCTTACAAAAGTAAATCCTAGCATGTTGCCAAAAATTAACGCAGAATCTTCTTTGGGAAGTGGCTGACTTCTGAGTAAGCGTAGAATTTTATTGCACATTGAAGCCTTCCCGATATTATTGTTTAAGGAGCATCTTTGTCTTTCTATCACTTGTCAGTGCCTATAGAACGATTTTATAGAAGGGGCATCCCATGGACACCAAAGCGCGTGTATGTCATGAATATTTGAGGAAGTTATGATTTTCATAATGTGTGCGTACCTCCATGTCACTTCAATATTCCAGAAAGAGCTTGTGTTTCACTACCACGAACTTCAAAGAATCCTTCAAAGAAAGGGACATTTTACATTTGTATTGCACCGCCTACACACAGTTCAGATGCACTAAAGTTCTACAAGAATAGGTTTGTAACGTAACAATAAAAAAAGTAAATAGTTTACATATAGCCTTATGCTTGATGGGGTACTGACACAAAATTTCGTGGGTGAAGTAGCTTGCGGGATCGACTACCGTGAATATGCGTGTATCTCCTGCAAGAGAGGAAGATAGAGAAAAAAAGGAAGGCCGGGATGTTAACCAGATATTGGCACCCGGTTTGCTACCCAGCACTGGGGGTGGGAAAATAGGGGCAAGAAAGGAGAGAGAGAGAAAAAAAAACGCTCGTGCACTGCAAAATATCCGCTTCCCCGACGTGACCACGCTACTTCTCCAACGTGACCACGCTACAGCGAGTTATGGCGACGTCATGGTCGCCAGTTTTTCTTCGGTCGTGTTTGCTCCACAGACTATTACTCGGCAACTGCTAACAAGTCCATGGCCACTACAAGAGTTGAAACTTGTGTTTGTTACATTACTGTCCCGTTTTCTATTCGAAAAAAAAACTTCTTGATGCAGATTACGCGGAAGTGCGTCACAGTTTCGTGTGCTGACAATGTCAACCGTACCCCTTGGCTGCTTCCGCTAGGTGGTGATAGTTGTACCTGACGGATTTTAGTTTTTGAAATCGAAACTCAGAGTTTCCCAAATACTGAGCCTGTTATTCATTATCTGTCAGGTGCTGCAGAAAACAGTGTGTCGCGTTTTCACTTACAGAGCCCCGGGAACACAATCCAACAAAAAAGAAAAATCACAGCTATTCATGAAGTGCATGATGGTGAGTGGGGCGAGGCGTTTATTATTCCGTCCTGCTTCTGTCCCTCCGTTCGCTCTTGCGGCCATTCGTCCTTGCGTCCGTCTGTGCGTTCGTCGGTGCATGTGACCATCCATTCGTGCGACCGTCCGTTCGTGTGTTCGTTTGTGCGTCCGTCTATCTGTCTGTCTGTATGTCTCTCTGTCCATCCGTCCATCTAGCAAACACTCCAAGTACCGCTATCTCGCACCTTTTCATCAAATATTCATCATATACAAGTACCGCCCTGCATTTCCGATGGAGGCGGAAATGTTGTTGGCCCGTGTACTCAGATTTGGGTGCACGTTAAAGAACCCCAGGTGGTCTAAATTTCCGGAGCCCTCCACTACGGCGTCTCTCATAGTCATATGGTGGTTTTGGGACGTTAAACCCCACAAATCATCACAAGTACCGCCATCCAGCAGACATTTAAGGACTGAACAAGAAGTGGCTACTACTACATACAAGAAGCATGGTGTAAGGAGCTTCGCCCTTAAAAAAACACGAGGCAAACATTTTGAATTAGTATCCGTTTAAGGCATTTGCCTTTCTGTCTGTTTTCAAGCAAATGCTCAAAAAAAATTAAGGTCTAATCTGCGTCAAATTTTATAGCAATGATCGTCCTTACAAAAGTGCTTATAGGTGTTTAAAAGAGAAGCTTCTATGAAGAAAAATATGAGTAACTGTGGTAGGCACAGCAGTATATTATTATAGTGAGTTAGCCACATGAATACATTCAAGTATTCCGCTTCAGGGGAGGGGCTAATAAATAGAATAATAATCGTAATCATGGTGAACAAAAATTTGCAATGCCACTATTACGCGACAAAAAGTGTCATAATAAAACTGTTGAAATAAAATGGCCTGGCTGTTTAGTTATTGGATTCTATAAGACAACGATACAACGTGGCCACTGTGTAGCGTCATTTTTCTCCTTGTGTTGTTTCGTACGCACTGTGTGTTAAGTGTTCCCACTGGCACTAGTAGTTCCGTTTCTTTACTTTTACTTTTTTTTCACCATTACTTTTAGCGCGTCAAACGCTTCTATTTAATTTTTCAGGCTCCTGAAGTAGTCTCATCGCGGCAGTACTCTGGAACGAAAACAAAGGCTCGAATTCTCACAGCGCACTTGGAGGCGTACAGATGCGCTGAGCGCCGTTCCTCTGGCATTCTTCGCCAGGCAGGAGTAGAGTCCCCCCTGTGACCGACGCACTCCGTGGAGCGTCAGTACGTGAAGTGAGCCGTTGCTTGCGACGTGTTGCCTGCCGGCCGAAAAAGTCCGCCCCTCGTACAGCCAGCGTGGAGGTTCCAACAGCTGAGGGTGTGCCTTCACGCTGCACTCAAACCTCGCCTCTCTGCCTTCATCCACGGCCGAACCACCGACAAGCCTCAGTCGCACGGTGGGCGGGAATTCAACCTGGAACGCCCAAAGGAGTCGTCGACGAAATTAAGCTCGTGTGACAGCCCGTATTTCTATAATTGTGGTGATTAATATTAGGTCGTCGGTTTTAGTGATAAGTGTGTTTAGAAAAAAAGGGTTAACGATTGAGAGCACTTAGTACTCTACTATGGGAGAGCATATAGCCGTCCCGTAGGCCTGTCAGGCGCATTACATTCAGAGCGTCTACCTAGAAAAGTGCATTTTTCCCGCAAAGGGTAAAACGGTTCTTTCCAAAGCTTGCTACATCATGTGCGTGACAATCATGACAATATATACAATGATCACACATACATGCAAGTAATACGTAGTAAAAAACTGACATCCAAATAGAAATAGTCAGTCATAACGTTTTTATGAAGTTTTTTTAATGTGCATATTGCCAAAAAAACAAAAATTTTTTGAGCATCACACAATCTCTGGTTTCCAACGGGCTAACCAGGTACCACTGTTCGATGATCGAACCGAATTACAAATTTACTGCTGCCTTCAGAGTGTTTACGTGACACAAGTGGCGTAGGCAAAGGTCGCACGCTGCCCCCCCCCCCCCCGAGATGTTTTTTTTTTATTTATGGCAGAGTACAAAATGGCACTCTACCACATCTGCTGCCCGGACGGCCCCATCGGATCCAGGGGATGGGCCCCTCCCCATCGGGAAAAATTTTTGCCTTCGTTTCCGTGTCGCTTCACATCGTAGTTTAAGCAACCTTCGAGGACGTGTCTAAAGGTGGGGCGAGAGTTTGTTTAGTAAAAAAATTAATTCCAAAATAATGCAATCATGTTATTGAGAATTTCTTCATCTTTCGCAAAATTTCCCCAAGCTTCGGTACCTGCGGAGTGAAAAGTGATTCTTAGAGTCTTTTCTTTGGCTCATTGAGAGGTTTGTACGTCTCTGTCTCGGAAAATATCAAGAATATAGGAAACAAGAATGCTAACATCAATAAATAGTAGAATTTTCATAACTGGAACTAAAAGCAGTAGCCTAGGTGCATTTTAGTGCCTTAGTACAAAAAAGCCATTCATGAATGGCAATTCTCATGCAATGAGAAACGTAAAAAATATTGATTTAGTTTTTGCCGTACGCCCACAATCTTAGCTGGCCTTCTGTAAAACGTCGGTAAGTACCTTCGCACGAAATTGCGAAGTTATACAGGTATGGTAGAAGTTACCAAAAAGCTATATAGTCAAAAATTAAAAAAACACATACAAAATCGCCGCTCAAGCAATCCGTAGAAGTGGTTAACCAGCGAAAGTTCAAACGTGTGGCCCCGATGTTTGGCAGTGGGTTCAAACTGACGCCGCACCGAAGCCTTTCACAATTATTGGTTACATTCTCGTGCTAATAAGTGAGTTAAGGAAAATGTTTGGCTTTGTTTTACCACAGTGTTCCTTTCACATGCCGCAGATTGTGCCTCGCATGATCACGTTCACAGAGGAGTGTAACGAGTGATTAGCGCTTCGCCATGCGTTAATCACAGTGATTGTTCTCGAACAACAGGTGGTCACAGACGTCAAAGCCGCAGCTAAAGTGCCGCTGAATGAACTGCCACCAAAAGCAGGCGTTTACCCCGGTGAACGCCTTCACGTAATCTTCGCGTTGACGCTGTCGTGCCCGCAAAGGCGCTTGTTCGGCGCGGCGTGTTGCAAGCGTTTGACATCGCGAGTTGCCCAGGCAGCGCGGTTTCCAGGATCCGCCCCACACCGGCGCTTGTATTCCCGTTCGCGATTTAGCGCGGCTTGGAAGGCGGCCGGGACATCAGTACGCAGTTCGTGCCGGCACTCGGCCTTTCGGGACTGTTACTGCGCCTGGACTGAACCACCAACCCGGCGAGCACAAGCTCTCTCATGTTTCTATTGTTGGCGCTCTTCTACCGTTGTCCGTGGCTCACCGATGCGTAACCCATAACATGGCTTACCATAAATGGTATTTTCAGTGGTATTGACTTAAAAACAACTGGAAACCATGCAATAAAAGCATTTTTTGTCACCAAGGAATAATGAATTTACTTCTTGTAAAGGGTACAGCTTCTGTTCAATACACTTTGAAATTTTGCTGTTTTTCTTTCTTTTTTCTATTCACCTAAAATTGTTTATTTCATAGCTCATTTTGTTGTCATAATTTTGGAAGAATGGATTATTGTATAAATAACACATTATATTGTATTTATTGTAACTAACGTATTGTTCTGTGGCATCAGTATAATTGTTAGGTTCCATAACAACTGTAAATGTATTGTGCGCTCTCGCTTTATGCCCTGTAAAACGGGGGCTCGAGGCTTCTCAAGTGAATAGTTTCAATTTTGCTCGAGCCCTCGTGTTCCACAACACACAAACTTGTGGACGAAATAAAGTTTCTTTATTTGATTTGATTTGATTTATATTGACTTAAAGGTTTCAGCAAGAACTGCTCCACGCGTGCTCAGGGCCCCGGCTGCGACGGGATGAACGACGTCACTTACAATTCAGCCAATGACAGGCGTGCTTGGGCATTACGCTGAGAACGACGTAACTGATAGTACAGCTAATGGAGAGTACTCGTGACATCGCTGCCAAACAGTTTTTTTTTTTTTGTCTCCTATCCATATACAGCTTTCACTGTAAAAAGATATGTATAGAATTTGAAAGTTCAAAATGTATTGTTCCCATGCAACCTTCAACTATTATATAGTGTGTGAGTGAGTGTGAGTGATTTTAAATGCAAAGAAGAAGAAAGTGAGCCCCGTAACTGTTTCTCAGGAAGAGGACACATCAACAGTAGCTCACGAGGGATGGGGGTAGAGAATGGAATAAAAGGATAGGATTAAAAGGTAAAGAGATGGAGAGGAAGGAGAGAGCAAGGCGCAGGGACAGGGAACGACAAAAAATGACAGAAGTAAGGAGGAGACAGGAAAAATGGACACGGTCGCAGGAGTCCGAGGACGGGGCACCACTCGATGAAAGCTCTTGTCGGCGTCGGGAGATGGTGTAGGGCGAGCCCAGTCGGCCAGATCGCGGGGGCACAACCGGTCGGCACGAAATCCAGCGAGCGAGTCGCAGCGACTGCTAATAATTTGAATACCAGGGATTGCCCATACCAAAACCATGACATGAGCATGAAGCAAGCAGTAGTACTGGGCTCCGGAAATTGCGAACACCCTATGTTTTTGAACGAGCATTGGCATTGCACAGTACGCAGGCCTCTCGTATTTAGTCTCCATCAACGAATGACGGTCGTGGCCGAGATCGAACCCACCAGCGTAGGGAAAGTATAGCCGAGCACCATAACCACTTAATGACATGCTTTAGCCGCAAATAACACACACACACACACAAAGTAAAAGACCACTCAACGACAAGCACAAGCGGAGTGTTTTTTTTTACTTTGTGTACATGTGTGTTATTTGCGGCCAAAGCATGTCATAAAGCAAGTAGCAACTAGGCCAACAATCAGTATTGTTATCATAACCACTCTTCGAGCAGCACTGGAACATTCGATAGCTTCAACATCTATTAACACAGCTGTACAGCTAAGTTTCGATACTCGCTTTCCCACTCTCACGCCATCGTCACCGAGAGCGTTCACAACTGCTTATTTCTTGCACTTTCTGACCCGGAGGTCGTGGGATCGAATCCCAGCTGCAGCAACTGCATTTCCGATGGAGGCGGAAATGTTGTAGGTCCGTGTGCTCAGATTTGCGTGCACGTTAAAGAACTCCAGGTGGTCAAAATTTCTGGAGCCTTGCACTACGGCATCGCTCGTATTCATATGGTAGTTTTGGGACGTTAAACCCCACATATAAATCAGTCAATCATTCAACCATTCAATCAATCAATCATTCAATCAATCAATCAACCAATTATTTGTTGTGCTTCAAAAACTTCATGCAACTAAGCAACGTTGTGTCTCAGATTCTGAATGCATCTTTAGATAGATAGATAGATAGATAGATAGATAGATAGATAGATAGATAGATAGATAGATAGATAGATAGATAGATAGATAGATAGATAGATAGATAGATAGATAGATAGATAGATAGATAGATAGATAGATAGATAGATAGATAGATAGATAGATAGATAGATAGATAGATAGATAGATAGATAGATAGATAGATAGATAGATAGATAGATAGATAGATTCAATAAATATTAGCTGTGTCTTTGCCCGGCTAAGCCAGGATATATGTGACATGATCTAGGGTTCAGCCTATTATTCTTAGCTTCCCTGGTTCTCAGAGTTAGCTTATGCTTACTGCTTGCTGCATGGGCGGACATGCAGGCAGGCAGACGGACGGACGAAAACATGGACGGACTATAGTGAGTGGCCTCACACGAGTCAAGCACGAGCCCGCTAGTGAGTGACACGTCACTCCAGAAGCTGCCAGGACGTTTATGACGTGCCAGCAGTGCAATATGTGACGTCACTGCTCCTTGCGAATGCGAAGCACTGCTCAGCGTAAGCCGGGCAATACTGGTCAACCTCAGCCAATGTATTTTACGCTACGAAATTTTTCTCGTATACCATGGTCGTCGCCAAGATGCGACATTGCCCATACCACGCATAACACGTTCGCATACTGCCCGAATACATTTTTTGCGTGAAATACCACTCCTTCATGCAAGGAAGGTCTTTAGGCAAAATTAGGTGAAACGACCTGAAGCTACTCCTACTTACATTATTATATGCTCAGAGTGGTTTTGTGTAGAAACATTCCGTCTAATGTTCAATCTCGGAGGCCATCGTTCAGTATACGAACACCTCAAGCACATCGTGAATCTCTCCATCACTGCAATTAGTACATCAAAAAAGTGACAGGTATTTTCACTAAATTAGTTGATTGTTTATTGAAGATTGATATATGATAGCTCGAACCCTGCGTGTCATTGTTTGGCAGCTATATCACCATTTCAAGTGAATCAGATAATCTACGCTGGCGCTCACGCATAGACGACACAGGTAGAGCACATAGCTTGAGCCGTAGACGGGCAAAGCCATCACACTTACGACTGGCCCATTCAATGCGGACAAGGTGTGACATGCTTAAGGTAGGTTTGCAAAGCCTCATATATATGTGTGTCAATAGTTCAGTGGGTAGAACACCCAGCATGTACTACTGCGCACCGAAAAATTGCGGGTTTCACAACCAGATTTGTCTCACCAGGGAATCTTTATTTATATTTTTTTCATGTGTGCGTGTGCGAATTACGGTTAATTCTGTGTAGAAAATTATGCGAGAGATTGACATTGGGTTTCCGTTTTATTTGTTTATTTATTTATTTACAAATACTGCATCTTGCACAGCAAGATATTGCAGGAGTGAGTACAACACAAGATAAAATACAATACATTAAGTCGCACTAAATCACATTTAGTCGCATTAAATATAACACAAATAAAGTTTGCACATTGAGTATACACACTGAAGTATACACACTGAATAGGCAGAACATCAGGAAAGTATACACAGCTGATCAGTGAACAAAGTTTGGCAATTGTTCAACGAATTCATCGTTTGACAGCTCGCGCAGGGAGCCCGAGAGACCATTCTAAGTATCAATAGTGTGAGGAAAAAAAGAAAAGTTGAAGCAATCAATGGATGACTTCAAAGGAGCTATGTTAAGGTGTGACTTCTCCTTGTGATTCGAGAAGAAGGATAGTGAAGGTAATGGGTGCATCAATAAATGTTTCCCCATGAGTGATCTTATGCAACAGGACAAGACGGTCACAAGTGCGTCGGAGAGTCAAACTTTTTAGCTGTAATTCATTAGCATATATTGTAGGTGAAAAATGACGATCATAACGCTTCCATATAAATCTCACGGCTTTTTCCTGAATAAAATCAAGCATATTTATGTCATTGGCATGATGCGGTGCCCATACGACAGGCGCATACTCTAGGAGAGGCCTTATTAGAGATCTGTATGCTACTAGTTTACATTTCCTAGTTGCATCCCAAAGGTTTCTATTTAGGTAACCCAGCTTTCTTAACGCCTTATATGATATATTCAGAATGTGGGCATGCCATTTCAAGTCCGAGGAAAAGTAACACAGATGTATTTGAAAGTGTGTACACTTTCGAGCTTGTGGTTACAACTAAAATATGAAAACTTCAACGGATGCCTTTTATTTGAGAAAGTCATTGAGACTGTTTTTTGAAGTTCAGTGACATCTGTCATGTCTTACTCCACTCGCAAAAACGGTCGAAAACTTTATGTAACTGCAACTGATCTTGAGTGCTAGTCACATCAGAATATATGACACAGTCATCGGCATAAAGTCTCAACTTCACAAAAGTCCCAGCAGTTACTTTAACGACGTCGTTTATATAGATGATGAAGAGTAATGGACCCAGTACCGATCCTTGTGGTACACCGGATGTGACACTGACCTGAAATGAATGAGCATGATTAAATGCAACAAATTGTGTTCTTGAGCTCAGATAGTCCTGTATCCAGTCTGTAAGTTTAGTGTCGTTAATTAGTTCCTTGATTTTAATGAGAAGCTTATTATGGCATACTGTATCAAAGGTTTTCAATAAAGATGGCATCAAGCTGTCCTCTGGCATTAAGTGTGGATGCAATATCGAGGGAGAATTCTAATAATTGTGTCACCGTCGAAAAGCTAGGACGAAAGCCATGTTGAGCATGTGAGAGAATATTCTGTTCAGACAAGTACTCGATGATATGTTTATAGAGGATGTGTTCCAGTAATTTACAGGACGTTGATATTAATGAAATTGGCCTATAGTTGCACACCACCTGTTTATTGCCATTCTTTTGTATGGGAACGACCTTGGCGCACTTCCAGAGTAATGGGACAGTAGATGACTCAACAGACTTTAAAAAAAATGACTGATAAATACCGAGAGGTTCGTTCAGAATAACGTTACAAAAACATATTAGGTATACCATCTGGCCCGGTGCTTTTCGTTGTATCAATCTTGAGTACAAGGTTACGAACGCCCACAGTAGTAATTAGCATGCTTGGGGAAGGTTGTGGAGATGAGTTAGTAAAAAATGTGGGACTACGCCCATCATCACGTGTGAACACCTATTTAAAATAGTCATTAAATGCTTCAGAAATGCTAAGATTGTCAGAGCATGGTTTATCGGAAATAATAAATGAGGAAGGACAGCTCTGACTTGGGGGATTGATGGCTTTCCAAAACTTTGACGGCTTGTCTTTCATGAACGACGACAAAGCATTATTAAAATAGAAGCTTTTCGCGCTTGACATAGCAGATTTTAAACTACTTTTCAGTTTAGGAAACACAGATGATTTTATTGGATTGCCAGATTTGGATTTTTTACAGCATCTGTATTTTCCATAATTCTTTTTTCTCTCGACAACTTGTAAAGAGTAGAACAGCTTTACTATCAACACTTCACACACACGAAAAAAAACAAAAAACAGTCAAGAGTGTTTTGATCTATCTATCTATCTATCTATCTATCTATCTATCTATCTATCTATCTATCTATCTATCTATCTATCTATCTATCTATCTATCTATCTATCTATCTATCTATCTATCTATCTATCTATCTATGTATCTATCTATCTATCTATCTATCTATCTATCTATCTATCTATCTATCTATCTATCTATCTATCTATCTATCTATCTATCTATCTAGGCGCTTACGTCTTGGCACTGTCGAGATCACCCCCTTAACTTCGCGTGAACCAAAACTCCAATGGGAGGGTAAGATAGATGGTTCGACGGACAGGACGCGCTCGCCAAGACACGAATAACGTCACAATCATGTCACTTACGTCGTCAAACACTCTCCGCCAGACAGTTGCACATACACGCGGGCGGGGCGGGTATGCGCCAGTGGTGTGCTGGTATGTGCCACAGGTGATTGAAATTTAGTGTCGACCCAACATCGACGAGAACACAGATGGGCGATTTCAACACGTGAGCGTTAAGAAAAACCTGACATTGGCAGCGTTGACCCCACAAACGCAAAGAATAAACGTAAGGGTACCCGCAGAAATCAAACCCAAGAACTCTGCGTGCGCATGAAGCATTGTACCGCAGAGCCACGTCAGGTCTCGGAACTACTTTTGAAATAGACCCTAATGTTCGTGGAATGCAAATTGTGGTTGCAGTGCTGGCTTTCCGATTTTATAAACATTCCATAAGTACTCCTATAATACTGCCGTCGCGTTGGGCTAACATCAATTGCAGTTAGGTGCAATCCGCAAAAGTTTATGTAGCAGCGTCAAGGGCTGCCATCCTAGCGAGCCCCAGTGCTTCATAGCAGCTTCATAGCAGGGCTAATATTCATGTTCTTCTTTGCATTGTTGCGCAAGTGCAAACAACTAGTTATCTAATTATCTGCAACTCTTGGACATATTTCTGTGCTTACAACATTAGTGCCCTTTCTTGACGTGCCACTCAAAAAAAAAATTACACCATGGTCACCTTCGCTCCACATTCCACGCATAACGTCGATTCCCAAGGTACGTGAGATCTGCCGAATTTGTTTTTCTAAAGTGCACGTTCCTGCTTTGGTGCTGTGTGTAAAGATTGGAATGTACCAAACCAGCCTTTATGCGACTACGACTACCAAGATCACACAAACGACCTTCAGTTCGGCTGCACGTACGTGCGCCTTGTGCATTGCGTTCTCCTCTTTCTTGTAGTGCTCTCACGTCCCAGCTTTTTGGTAAAAATGTCTCATGTAAATGCCACATTGTTTAGGCTACCACAGTGGTAACAGTTGCAAGGGGGGGGGGGGGGGGGCAAACTCAGTGGTGAGTCGTTCATCAAGATCGGAAACGCTTGAACCTTGTTTCAGGCGCCTGATTTAAATGATGACGGGGAAATTCGAAGATGAGATGCAGAAAGTGTATTTGGAATTCGGATAGTACATTGACAACCACTTCAATTGATACTCTATCTTTGTTCTATTCATAAGATGACCGAGGCATGCGATGCTTGGCAGTAGAATTTTCACTGACCTTTTGTATGATACATAACTGTGCACAAGTTATAAAATCAATTTCCATCCAAAATTTATTATTGCCGAAAATAGCACGAGCCTAAAACATAAAAAAACATTCTTATTTTATTGCAAGCAATACGATAGAGCAATGCATCGCATATATAAGGTACGGTGGCTCCAAATACAAAAAAAAAATCTACAATAAATTTCCGACGCACGAACACTTTATACCACCTTCCCCTTTCTACATTCGCTACCCCTTCCTATATTCGCTAGTGAGACGGTCAGAAACAGAGACAAAGAACTTTCTTAAGTGGCTGCTTGTGAGAGCCAAAGACCCATAAGAACATGAGAGGATCATAATGGTTTGGCTAATCTCACCGTCCGTTCTCTTCTCTTCGAAAAGTTGAAACCTTAAAATATTTGAATACGTGCGCTTTGCTTCACCAAGTCTAGTGTTAATAATTTATAATTAAGTCTGAACAAGAAATTAGTTGATAGTGGATGTTGAAAATTGTGAGAAATAGCACGATAAGGAACGTCCCTTCGGCTAACGTTTGCAATGCAGCACTGTCTCCGAAGTCCAGTTGTCCAATAGATTACTCCAGCGGGTTCACTTGTTGCAAAATAGCCTTATATCATGAATTATGACTTCAGAAAGCTCACCACAGCGGCTCACCTCTAGTGGAAGCGCATTTTCAATTGCGCTGCCAGGCAGACGCTCATTGGTAGCGCGACAGAGGATCCGGCGGCCGTGGTCGTCAGCTCCAGGCGTGAAGGCAAGCAAGCTGCTCGTGTGGCCGCTCGACTCGTCAACGTTGACCACACTGCGTGTCATACTGCGGCTGCCCATCCACCAGCTCAGGTTCGCGGCCGGTCTCGAGCCCCATGAATCACAGCGAATATGCGCCGCTCGCTCTGCGACGAGGACCGTTCCCGGTGTAGCGATGGCAACCCTCAAAGGGCGCACTGCACAGTGATGAAGCAGTGGGCTTGTAAATGCATTGACGACGTCAATTGAATAACAGAAACGAAACATCTGTAGGAAAGGTAAAGGAAGGCTAACAGGCTTGTTGAGCGATAAATTCCAGATGCGGCACAAAGAACCTTACGGAAAGCACCCTGAAAGTGTCACCCTGTGGGCCCCGTTAACTAGGGGCATCACCAGAGCAACTGTTCTGGATTTCACATCCCTCGCACTTAGGGCACTGTGCGCTATGGTCATATGAGAATAAGCCGTGCATGAAAGGCAGACTGGTAAATGGATGGGATCGGGAAACGATGCGAAGGGTTCCCGCAACAAAGACCAGTGAAAAAGGCACATAGGCTTCAAAATTAAGAGCACGGAAATTATAAAATCTGTGAAGGGAAAGAAAGCCTGTTGGTACATATTTTGGTAGAAGTAATCATAAGGTCAAAACCTTATGATTACTGAAAGAGCCGAAATATTCGCCATGAGATGTCTCTATTCTTACAATTCATATCAAGGATGATGCTCGCTTTTTCCTCGTCTTCGCCACTCCGGGCCTTGCAGATTATGCGAGCCATGAGATGACTCCGCAGCAAAAAGTCGATATGCAGAACACTCCCGGAGGCTTCCCCTTCAGCCGTGCTTGCCGACTCATTGTTCTTGAGCATTCTAGCATCTTGCCACCAGGATAGTAAAGGAGGAGGGCGTCCTGCAGAAGTAGAAACTCATCAATCGAAAATAGGTGATCTTCACGAAAAATATTTCTTAGTCACTGCTGTTCGTAAGCCTGACGCCAGTGATCTGACTGCTTCTTTGCTTTTTCACTCAAAATGTTTTATGGTGCATAAAGAAAGCACACTCACTACGTGTGGAGCATCTTGAAAAAAAGAAGGACATGTTTTGCGCGCTCTCATGTTTTATCCTACATCAATGACATTAGAAGCTATGAATTTGTACTTTATTTATTATATTACTTATACAGTTGAAGCTTGATTTACGACGTAGATAATATTGACGCATTGGTATATTTAGAAGTTGTTGCATTTGACAGTGCAATTCATATTAGTCGGAGACTTTTTCATTCGAAGTGCGACAAGAATGCTCGAAAATTTAGGCACTACACAGAGCTAATTTGATAACTATTTTGTTACCATGTTTGTTCAAATCAATCACCTGTGAACGACGCTTTGGATCGTTAATTTTTACATCAAGCTTTTTCTAGTAGTTATTTCAGCCGCTCAACTTTCAGAATCAACTTTAATTTCCTCGTTTTTACCTGACGTCGATTTTTGAAAGACTTTTACTCGAACCAATGTGTGCGTATTGGAAAAATTTTCTTGGCCGGGAAGCTTCACAGAAGTGCGTGCCTCTTGTGGGACTGCTTCAGTAACATTATAACTCTCTATATAGAAAATCTTTGCAAGTCAAATATGAAATAAGGTGTCGCCTTCGCAATCTGACACTGTTGAGAAAAAATAATATTTAGATATCTATGCTAGCCAAGGAATGTACATGTATTGTTAGGAGTCAGTAAAGATTTATTATACAAAAAATATTTCCGAAGGTCCGCCGCACGCAAAAAGTGTGCAGGTGGCCTTCTCAGCCAGTTTCCAGCAACATTGGTTTCTCTTGTAACGTTATATCAGACGCAGGTTCGCATCTAGTGTCATAGTCGCTTCTATTGCAGCGTCGTCACACGCGCGTGAATGCCCCCCTGCGTTGCAAAAAACAACCATCACTCGAAAGTGTCTCGTAACAGCACCCACCTGAATTGAGTGCGAGGATGACTGCACCTCGGCTTCAAGTTCAACCGCAGCTCAGCTGGCAGTGCATCATACGCCTTATTTGAAGGTCGCACGTTCGCTTACTACCGGTGGCCAGCTATCTTTTATTTCTTTATTTTCTTCACACTTACGTCACAATTATTACACACGACATCCCATATAGATTTCTTGGTATGACTGTCTGATAGCTTATGGTACACCAAGAACATTTATATATTGATGTTTGTTATATCTAGAATAAGTGATAAGTGTTTTTAGAGACATATTTATTGTTTTTGTATCGAATGGCAAAAGCAAAGCACCTCATTCAATACAAATGCACAAAACTACCTGAGTGAAGGCATCTTACACGAAACGTGCAGTGACACCTTTAATGCATATTTTAAACCCTAGATTAGGGACTCAGAAAACTAAATAGCGATACCTTACTTTATTATATGCGTAAATAATGTTCAGTTATTTCATTTTTATTCTAAGTCAGCTCCATCACTTTATGCATGACCGGTCAGTCATCAATCGTGCCGGGATGTTTTAACCGGGTTCACCATATTTATTTATTCATTTATTTACTTATTTAATATACTGCTACTCTCCTTCGAGAGCGTGGCAATTGGGCAATACAGTAATTTTTTACACACACAAAAAGTATATAGACGTAAAAACATGCAAGCATAATAACAGGACATGAGGATCATATAACCATTGAGCAGTGCAGAAGTTAAACGTTAATTATGTTATTAATACACAATGTATGCAATAATCACAAGATACAAAGCAAGTTATAGCCATTATACAGAGCTGAAACCATACCAAAAGGCGATAGAAATGAGTTATAACGGATGTTTCAGCTCGAGTACCTGTTTTTAAGGCAATAATTATATCATTTTCAGGCCCCACAGTAGCCAGCGAACACTACCGCAAACACCGTGTTTATTTCTTATATCAATTGGTATACATAAACAAAGCTACAACTTTACCTCACCAGATTGAATGATAAGCATATTACGTGCGATTCCATTCATGCTGAATCATGAGCAGTCAATCGACTATTTTACCACGTTCGATCCCGTGTTCTCTCCCGTCGAGCGTAGTGTTATAGTTAAGCAACATTTACGGGATTTCCGAGCACAATTTCATAACACTTGCGTTTTCGTGTATTCCAATATGATTCTTATTTGTGCTAGTGTTGGTTAAATGGTCGAATTCTATAACAGTGCTGAGATACGCCCCCAGTTCTCAGTGGGCTTCTCTCAAGTTGCGATTTTTTGTAGTCCTACCTTCCTTTCTTTGGATTGTACCAAAAATGGTATGTATTTTACTAAAGTTGCTCTTAAGCCAGCCAATTACTACTGTACGCTTACCACAGTGTAAAGCGGTCAAGCTAGTCACGCTGTTGATCCTATAGAGCCCTACCAGAGTTAAGCTGTGCATAATTGCACAATAGAGTGATTTGTTTTCCTTCAGGCGGACAGCTGTGAACTTGCGCCTTTACGAAGGGTGCACGAGAGATGCGCAGTGCAGCGACTTCATGACATCTTAGTATGATGCAGTGCTCGAGAGTGTTCCGGGCACTCGGTCTACGCTACACACCCCTCCGGCTCAGGCTCCGATACCGTGAGCAGTGCAGAAGAGGTCCAGGGGGTCACCGTCGTTGAAGGGTCCCACGGTCCCCTGCATCTCCGTGCCGAGCTCGTCCGTAATGCTCACGTTGTGCGGTGACACTGCAATCAAGAGGAAAGAAAAAGACTATTGGGAAAACACAAATTTCTGCCAGCGTTCATATAACGCGGGCATGCAACCTACAAAAACTATTTACAATTACGGTATCAGGTGAACCAAGACTTTCCTTAGTGAGGTATACCGTTGTCGACAAGACCAATTTTGACCAGGTAATTGATTAATCACCATAGGATGCAACGCTGTTTTGAAGGTCTGCGCACTGGGCCTAATATGTTGAGCAGCGTTAACTGATTTCGCAAATCATGTGTATTTCTCGTTAAAACAAGAATAAAACTTCAGCTAGCAGTCATTGGTCGACAAAGCATGCAGCGGTCTCCTTTTTTTATATACCCCGTGTTTCTGCGTTTCTCAGACGAGGCTGCCGAAGAAAAACGAGCTGCACCCAATCAGAACATCTTTTTGTTTAGGAAGATGTGCCGAGGTCGGTGCATTTCGGGTCGCCTGAACACTTATTTCATTAGGCTGCCGGGGAGAGAAACAGGGGACTTTCGGGCTCGTTATTTAACTTCCCCGGATTCTTTTTCTCTTTGTTTGTGTAGGCGTGCGTCTCCGCGCAAGCAAAACTGCAGAGTAGTAGCGGATTTTGTTTCCTTTCGCCTTTCTTGGGGACATCAATCTGTGCTGGTGCTGAAGCCCATAGTTTGGGAATCGAGTTGGGAGAAATCATCGAAGGTGAAAGTACAGAGCAGAAAAAAACTACAAAAGACAATAATATTGCTCACAGGTTTGAGTTTAGAATTTAGGTAAATCTTTGTAAACAATGTTAGAAGACTGAATATGCGCAAACAGCACCCAACGAGTGATGGCAGGGTGCAGGCGCTGGCCGTTTAAAAAAAAAAGTGTCTACATTCTCTTGCTTCGTGTTTATTTTAAACCCGGCGCTTTCCCTTCCCACACTTTTGCTGTTCATGAATTTCAGCCAACATCTCTTCATAGAATGACTGTCTCTCTAACCTCTCCATTGTCTTCCCCCTTTCTGAAGCTTCTGTATCTGCTATCCACTCAAGAAGACCTGCTTGTCATGCTTCAGACAATCCAAGTGCCTGCCCGCTTCGATAGAAACTCGAAACAGCCAACGCTACTTGAACAAGCGACAAAAAAGGCAAACACAGAGTGACAGAGGCTTGTCATCGCAAGTGCTTGTGAACTCGAGACAAGGGTCCCACTCGTCGATCGATGCACGCCTCGGAACACGTCGTCACTGGAGGCGCGCGACACGGCGCACGTCAGGCGTTGCGCATTGAGACAAAAAGTTGCGCCCTGGAGCAGAAAAACGGTGCTCTTTGTGGCAAGGGGAGATGCTTTCGAATCAGAGAAGGAGGGAGGGAGTGCATTATTTCCGCCATCGTGTCAAAATGGGAATGTCGCCCAGCCCGTAGCGCACCAAGTGGCGACGTCTTTTTTTTTTTCCTTCGTTCATTTTTTTTTTTGAGGAACTCACTCGGCTATCTGACACTGTGCGTTGGTCTCGCTCGGTCCTCTGTTGCATTCGTTGGCAGGAATGGTAAGCGCGACGCAGTCTGATTCTCTGCACTCCGAGCGAGTAGTTCAACACATGGCTCAGTATGAATAATGGGCCTTGTCAGTCGCTCATCTTTGGCTGGAAAGAGCAATATGACGTGGAGAAAATACTCCGTCAGCGTGCTATCGTACTCATTGACATTGTCAGCGTGTGCCAAAGAAGTGTGGTGAAATTAAAGAGTGGCATCGGTAAGCGACAAACTTGAAGTAGCTTTGCACATTCCAGACGAATCCAAACTTCGAAGCCGATGTGATGCATGACAGTCTGAGCTATAGTCTCTGATTAGGGCACGGGTAAACTCGCAAACTTTATAATGCGCAGCATTTTTGCAATATTACTTCAGATTCAACGTCCGAAAACCACGTTATCATTCTAAGAGACGCCGTACAGTGGAGGGCTCCATAAATTGTAACCACCTAAAGGTATTTACCTGCGTCCTAATCTAAATACACAGGCCTTGTTCAATCTAACCTCCATCTAAAATGTGGCCGCCACTTCCAGGATTCAATCCCATGGCTTACGGGTGAGCAGTCCAGCGTAGCATATTAGGCTCTCCTATGCAAGGTGCAAGCAACTTTAATTAAAAAAAATAGACATTTTTTTTTCTAATCTGTCTTTGTTAAACTAAGTTGAAAGTCAGCACCGTAAGATATGTCACATTTGCTTCAGTTTTAGGGGCGAAGCTCCTTAAGGCGTGGGCTGTGCGTCCCCTGTATGTAGACACCTCTCATTTAGTTCTTGCAGTGTTCACTAGATGGCGGTACCGTTCCTTGTATGTAGCCACCTCTCGTTTAGTTCTTGCAGTGTTCACTAGATGGCGGTACTTGTAACTGATGATGAAAAGATGCAAGATGTTATAAACTAGACGGCGGTACTTGTAGTTGATGATGAGAGATGTGATACGTTATAAAATAGGAATGATGTCACATATGGCACGTGTCATTGGTGGAAGGCAATCGTTCGATTTAGTGCGGCGACGTACGCTAGGGGGGGGGGAGCATTGTAATAAAATCGAGTGGGCAAAATGTACGGAAGATTCTTGGTTTGCCAGGCTTTCCTCCAGAGCTTCGCCCACTCATCATCATTCACTTAGTGGATATGGCGGCACTGTTTTTTCTTGCACCAGGCACTGCCAATCTTCCTCGGAGTAAATTTCGTAATTACGGGCATTGGTTGTCAGCCGTAGTAATTAAGTTGCTTTGACATTGTACTGATATATTCGCAACGGCATAGCTTTGTTTTTAGAGTAGTAGCGATATACCATCGAAATGATGTGCAAGATTGTACTTATACTTATACTAAGGTGTACGGTAAAGAACACCAGCTGAGAAAAATACATTCACGCCAGCCACGTCACAATATCTAAATTACGCGCACTTTCCCAGCACAGAACGGCGCGTTACACTAACAAGAATAAGCCATCCTTCGCTCTACGCGATGGTATGGCATACAACGTTTACCTGAAAATAAATGAGGAAGGCTCATCCTCAATTATTCTCATAAATGAAGCAACACTCTATCAAGAAAGATAGATCTCCTTATTCTTAATACCAACCTCACTACAAATGATGCCGATGCCGAAAGTTTCACAAAACGAGCTCTATCATTGCCACGTTAATATACTTTCTGAAAGCAGGGCAGCCAGGAGTAAAAAAATTGCACTGTCAGCTACGAATTACAACCGCTCCCACTTCAATCCCTTCGATGCTGCTTAGATGGTTTCATATGTGGGGTTTATTGTCCCAAACCCATTATATGATTTGAGAGACGCCGTAGTGGAGGGCTCTGAAAATTTCGACCACCTGGGGTTCTCTAGCGTGCACCCAAATGTGAGCATGCGGGCCCACAACATTTCTGCCTGTATAGGAAATACAGCCGCCGCAGCCGGGATTCGATCCCGCGATATGCGGGTGAGCAGCCGAGTATACCTTAGCCACTAGACCACCGTGGCGGGGTGATGCTGCTTACAGATATAATGACCAGCAGCAGATTAAGGAGTGTTAGTGGTCAGCACAAAACGCAAGCGATTCCTGCGTTTTTTTTTACTGCGAAGCATTTGTTAGTGAACTTCGGTGCTTTGAGCGACTTTGTCTATCTGTCTATTTAGACGCTTACATTTGGGAGCTCTCGTGGTACCCTCTAAACTTGGCGTAAACCAAAATTATTATGGGAGGGTAAGATGGTTTGACGAATACGACGCGCCTGTCAAGACATGAATAATTTCACGATTCCGTCGCGTACGTCATCAAACACTTCCCGCAAGACAGTGGCACATTTTCACGGGCGGGTACGTGCCGCTGGTATGCGGGTTTGTGCCGCAGGTGATTGAAACTTAGTATCTACCCAGGAACGTCGCGAACACACAGGGACATTCCTAACGCGCGAGCGTCAAGAAATACCGCACATCAATAGCGTTGACCCGACGAATGCAAAGAATAAATGCCAGCGTCCCAGCTGGAATCGAACCCAAGGATTCTGCGTGGCATTGAAGCATTCTGCCACAGAGCGACGCCAGGTCTCGGAACTACTTTTCAAGTAGATGTTAATTTTCTTGAAACGTCAATACTTGTTGCAGTGCTGCCTGCCCAATTTTATAAACATTACATATGTACAACCACAGCCACGTCTGCGTAGAGCACGTGATCAGCCAGTTTTTGCTCTGTGAAGCGACAGCTTGAGGCACTTTCAAGCTCTGACGAGGCTTGTCAGGAACATGCGCGGCCTAGAAGTCAGGTTGACCTTGTCTCGGAACTACTTTTGCAGGTCTCGGAACTACTTTTTAAATATACGCTAATCTTCGTGCAACGTCAATAGTGGCTGCAGTGCTGCCTACCCAACTTTATAAACACAACATATGTACTCCTTTGATACACCCGTCACGCCGGGTTAGCGTCAATTGTGCTGAGGTGCCATGCGCTTAAGCTGATCCTTGTAGCAGTGTCCAGGGCCAGTAACTTCGCGAGCTTCAGAGCTTTACATCAGGTTCTGGTGTTGCTAATACCCAAGTTCCAGTTGGCATCGCTGCGCAAGTGCACACAGCTGATTATATAAATATCTGCAACTCTTCAACATAGGTCTGCGCGTGCAACGTTTGTACATATATTTAGCGTCATTTCATGACGTGTTGCTTAATAAAAGAATTGCAATATGGTCACCTTCCTTTCGCATGCTTCGCATAACATCGATTCCCAGGTAGGTGGGACCTGCCCATTTTTTTTTCACAAGAGCCATAAGAGAATGGAATACTCTCTCACCTGATGTTGTTACGAGTACGGACAACGATGCGTCTTACCACCTTTGTGAGGGTGAATATTTAGTTTTTTTCTTTGAACTCCTGCTGTAATGCCCACTGGGGTGATGCATGTATGCAATAAACAACATGAACACTAATAATAATAATAATAATAATAATAATAATAATAAATCCGTGGAATAGCGAAGCAGCCAGTGAGAAACTGACTGGCTGGCGAGGTGTCGTGCATCCACCACTACATTTGAAATGCTATTCTGAACCCGGTGTACAACCCAGCCAGCGGTTATGACACTGTTTTTGAACCGTAACGACCAAAATTCAGAATCCACTCACCAAGAAAGTTTGCTTCGTATTATTCATTCCTTCATTCGTCACCCTTCTTGTGTCGTGAACGTGAAATGAATACTGGTTCCTCATCTGGTCACGTGACTTGCGTAACTCGTGCTCCCTCCGTGACGAAGACGACAACGGCACGGAGTGAACTAGGTTGAAGTTGACGCTGAAGTTTATTTTAGGCAAAATGAAAAGCGGTACAATAAAAGACGGAGACGTACAAATTGCCTTTTTGTCTAGGGGACCGGCGAAAGGGCCTAAATGTACAATATATTACAATTTAACGAGGCGATGACTGCGCACAAATTATTTCGGAATTTTGAAAGGTTGTAAAATAACGCCTAATATTTTCTGTCTTTTGAAGTTTATTAAAGTAACACAACAGCACCAAAACGCTAATAAGCCCTAAATTTGCCGGGCAGCTTGCACCAGAATGTATGAAAAGTCCGTGAGGCTGGCAGTACAACCCACCATGTCCGAGTGGTAGACGTTCATGGAAAGGTATGACAGGCTAATAATATGCAAATGCGAGAAAAAACCAAGGCTGTGATGATATATAGTAGCCGAACGAGAAATTGCTGATAAGGAATGCGTTCAATTTACCGCATAAACCACAAAATGACGAAAACAACCACCATGTTCTTGTGGAATCATTTACAGGGGCAATAAACAACCACCGCCCGCAGTGCCCCCTGGTACGTAAGGGCGCTAAAAAAGTTGCTGTTAAGTTCATTGATTCGTGGATAGGCATGGTGGACTCTTTCGTCAAAATAAAACTAGGATCGTGAACAAACCGGCTACATATATTAGTGCGATAGTGATATAGTGCCCGCCCTGGAAAAAAAAATCTGCCTATGTCAAAAGTTCAAATGAATCAACTTATATTTTACCCATTTATTGATACCCGTTATGGTGCTCGGCTGCTCACCCACAGGTTGCGTGATCGAATCCCACCCGCGGCAGCCACATTTTCAATTGAGGCGAACTTGTGGCCTGCGTTTTCGACAAGCTACTGCCTGGCACCTTAGTCTCCGAATGACGAATAACGTACATTGTGACTAAGTACCATTGAAGCAAAGTACCGATAATACTTTGCCACTTTAACGTGGCCCTTACTCCAAAGGTGCACCAAATAAGGTGCCGCACAGCCTCTGCAGTGGCATATTTAAATAATGCACGCTCAGTGGTCTCAGATTGTGCGCGATTCGAGCACTTGTAGTTTGGCTCAACGTGCCACATTGCGAGGCGTTGACACGTCGGTAGCACGCTCCATCTTCTGAGCCAATCAAATACGCCAACTATGCTCCTCGGTAACTTAGGTGTTTTTCCAGGTCTCCTATCGGCTTTGCTTCATTTTTTTTTATCTTCCTCCTCTAGTGTCTCCTCAAGTGGGTTAAATGCATTGGCGCTATTTCTTCAATTTCTTCCCCCTCCATTTTCTGATATACCATGCGCTTAATGTCAAATACAGTCTTGTAAAACTCTAATTGCCTCTCATCTTTTGGTCCACCGGATTTCTCTGTCGTAAACATATGCTTTAGGGTACCTGATTACATCAGAAGGCTCTTTTTTGGGTATTCTAGATTAGCGAACAACCGAGAGATTGTTTTTGCTGCCAGTGCTCAAGTGGAGATCTTTATATCTGGTAGACCCAAACCACGATGATCTTTGGACACTTTGAAGCAACAAGTATTCACCCATACAAACGCTGCAGTGACTGTTTTGAGGTACTGTGGAATACTACTCGCCAGCAGCGCAATGTAAACGCCTGTGTCTTTATCACACCTACGCTCGCAGCAAGTGAAAGCGTCTACCTAGAAGCCCTATTTATCACATCCTTTATTTTGTATATTGTGTCTTTCCGATTTCTAACTGCAGTGCTCCCTTTTTAAAACATCAGACCGACAACTCCTGGAAAGACAGGGTAGTTTATTGCTGAACAGCAGTTTAGGCGAGCACAACCGCACCGGGTAACAAAGTGACTTCAGTGGGACGTACAAACAAGAGAGCATGGGTACGATATAACTAATAGCACTGCGGTGCTAGTACTATCACATATCCCGAATCAATGAAGTAAAGAAAAAATGGAGCATATGAAGTCGCTAAGCTTTCACAAAAACACATACTACTACTGAAGAAAAGCAACATTTGCACTCAAAACGTGCGTTAGGCTGGCTCATGCTATACTCGACTCTTCTTTTTTTTTCTGCCACTGACTTTCAAAACGGCAGTAAAGCAAATTCAATGTTCTACTTCCTCCCCCCAGAATGTCGTGTATGCCACCTTTTGAGGCAGAGTTCACCTTGTGTTTCCACTTGTTCATCAAGGTACCGCACTATGATCATTGTAATCTTCGGCAACGCTCGGTATGCAGCTCGTTCTGGTTGTCGGTTTGTTTCGTTCAGGTGCGTTCACACTAGAGAAATAGGAAACCGATTATGGTCTGTCTTTGGGGGTGTTTTTTGTCTTGTCGTCGTCCTATGTACTCCGCAAAGACGCAAACAGTCCGCCGATAGTCTCTCGAAGACTCCAGCCGTGCCTTGTCGTGCTCACAGTCTTTTGTTGGCCAATTCTGTAATGACATTGAAGGCACACGCAGGGACACCGACTAAACTTGCACACCTGCACCTCATTTTTAGTCATGCTCACTGCTCTGCCATTGTACCTCTCCAGCTACTCCACACAGCCCCCGCCATAATCCACGGTGCCGAGGGATGGGGTGTTTACACAAAAGGGGAGCGAAGAAAAGACTTCCATTGTGTGCTCAATATGCCTATTCAGACGCAGTGGAAGCCTCGGAGAGGGAATGGTTAACTCCCGCAAGATCGCCCCCTTCGTGGTCGTTTGAAGCAAAGACATGGGGTGAATTTTCGCTCAGCCGCAGGATTCCCGAAGACACGCCCACGACAGGTCTGCGGATGCGTTTGGCTGTGGTTTTCGGTCTGTCATCATGTTACACTACGACGACATGCTGTCTTTCAAGGTGTCGTCATCGGCCTAGCGTGAGAGACCATGGGGTCTGGTGACTTCATCGGTGGGCGATTCGTCAGCCGATGGTCTGCACCTGCCTCGTGTCTTCGCCGAGTTCATGTCAGTGTCGTGTCACTCTTGTGTAAACGCGCCTTTTGGAGTCTGACGACGTTTTTCGTAGAATAAACAGAAACGAGCTATTTTCAATGCTTGGGTCTTTTTAAAGACGGCTGTCTTTCTTGGGGTACTTCAGCGCAGAAATATTTGCCTGTTTGTCTACCTCCGTGCCTGTCTTTCTGCTTCACTCACTCGATTCAGTAGAATGGCGAAAGTTTAACCCATTCATAAGCGACCAGCCCTTTTTATCTGGTTCTTGCGTCCATACGTGCTGACATGGCCAATCAAAACAGAAATTTTATGCGTATTCTGGCGCAATGTGAGTATGAGTTCATGAGGTAGTGTGTTAGTTTATTTCCAAAATGCATATACATATCTAATTGTAAAGATTGCAGTGCTTATTGCGAGGCGTTGGCAATGTGACGCTATGATCCAAAAAACTAGTGTTTCCCACGCTTCATGAAAACTGCATTTTGCTGCCATCTAGCAGTGACTTTGTGTTTTAGAAAAAATTCTGTTCTTCAAAAACCTGCTGGATGACGCCCATATATAACACAGTGCCTATTCACCGATTTTTCGGGCAGAATGTCAAATAAACATTTTATTCTCTCTCTCTCTCAAGGCAGAGGACTATAGTCCTTTGGCGACTTCTGCTATTGACGCATATATGCTGCCATTTTTTTTAACTTTTGACAAAGATGTCCATAATTATTATTTATTGCGATTGAACGTCTAAAACGAACGGTTGTGTGTTTCTTAAAGCATGCGCTTGAGCGCTACCATATTCGAACAACGAGATACCCTAGTCACCACCCTAGTTGTCTTTTCCCGGGACTGCGTGCGCGTCGCACCAGCACACATAATAACGCACTTAGCAGTCAAGGAATTTACCTATGCAAGACCACATATGGGCCATGGTTGTTTATTGCCTCTGTACTTCCGCTCGCACAAGACCACTAAAACGTTTTTTTTTCGTTATTTTATCATATATACAAAATACGGCGTGGTTGCATCCTTCGCATCTTTTTGCTAAACCAATGCCAACAATTATAATTGAATTTTTTACTCGTTGCCTTTGCATATCGGTGGCTGTTCACTGCTTCAAGATACCGCCTATTTGTCAGCCTTGTCCGGACACGGGTGACTGTCCTAATCACCCTTGCGGACTCTCACACGTCCATTCAGGCGTGGGTCAGTGACACATAAACTGCAGTGGCATTGTATAATTTTCAGGCCTTGAACATTATTTTCTTTATAATACGAATGTTCCCGTTTATTAAAATAATTGTTTCGTGGTCATCGCGTCTCTACATGTTGTTACACCTGCCTGATAATTGCTCAAGACCTCCACTATCGCAGTAGCGGTTACAATAAAAGCATCAGTACAGCATAAAATAGCTTGGCTTAGCCTGTTCGAAATGATAACTGCTTGTGGAACGCTATTAAAGTGCAGGCAGTTTGCACTAAGCCACGGAAAAATTGGCACAGCGAGGCACGGGCCCATCTTCACTGTACTCCCGCTTGTACTCCCTGCTGACCACCGCGTCTAGCTTAGAGAAGCGTGGCTTCCTCTTCCCAAACACTCATTGTTTTGGGGTGCCTAGTGACTCTCTGGACATGATCTGGCGCAGCGATGGCTGTGCACCGTGCACGCTTCTGCGTGGCTTAGCTACTGCGCACGCGCGGCTTAGCCAGGTGGTGGGATATCCGGCTGCTAGACGACTCGACGCTTGCTTCCTCTTCCTTTCTACCTTTATCTCACTTTTGTTGACATTTTCTCTGCCCCTCTTGCTCTAATGTCTTCCTTTTTTCCAGTCTCTCTCTCTCTCTCTCATTGTATCTGTGCTAAGATTTATTCTATTCCCTCCCCATTCCCTCCTTCTCACCAGCACATCTCTCTTCTTCACGCTCACTTCCCATTCCCACCCTCTTACTATACTACACTTTACAATTCTATGCTACGCTACACTAGCATGCCTGGCGTTGTGCCATTGGGGAGCGTGGTATGGACCGCAGCCATCCGAGTCTCATAGGAAGACGTGTAGAGGAGCCGGAGCTGGTAATTGGAACGTTTATTTACAGTATTTGCATATCCATAGTAGCGTGATACTGCATGGAAGAATGAAGCAACCTCGAGCGTCTCGGTTCTCACGTTTGGTACCCTGGGTCTTTCCAAGATTCCTTGCAAGGGAAAACAATTCAGGCAAGGACAGTTCAATGAGATTATTGTCTTAATCTTTTTCCTCCAAATGGCAAAGCTAAACACCACCTCCTTCCCAACACAGGAAAGAGGGAAGAGGCACGCCCAGTTCGTCTCACGGTGAGGGTGAAACAATACACAATGCGACAACACGGCACTACTCACAACGTCGAGGCAGGCAGCGTCCGCTAGCGACTTTTTTTATTGAAAAACAAAAATTGGCCCCGCATAAAAGAGACCGAGCCATAGCGTAAGAAGCTTCGCCCCTTAAAAGACATTTGCATAATCTAACAAATGACCACAGGCTTTTGCTGAACACTTTTTGGAACTTGATAAGG
Source organism: Rhipicephalus microplus (assembly GCF_043290135.1). Lineage (NCBI taxonomy): Eukaryota > Metazoa > Arthropoda > Arachnida > Ixodida > Ixodidae > Rhipicephalus > Rhipicephalus microplus. The sequence continues at coordinate 164,700,469 of NC_134703.1, forward strand.
GTCATTAAGTTTTTCGCTCAAAGCAATACTCCATTTAAAGGAGCCCTGAAACACCTTTTTAATTGATTGATTTGTGGGGTTTAACGTCCCAAAACCACCATATGATTATGAGAGACGCCGTAGTGGAGGGCTACGGAAATGTCGACCACCTGGGGTTCTTTAACGTGCACCCAAATCCGAGCACACGGGCCTACAACATTTCCGCCTCCATCGGAAATGCAGCCGCCACAGCCAAAAACAAAAAACACCTTTCAAGTAACCTTGGAATGAATTCCCTGAAAGACCTAATTTCCTCACGAACTCAACGCCGCAAAAGCTTTAAGAATTCATCCAGTGCAAGTGGACTCACAAAGGTTTGCCGCATGCTGCAATTGCATTCTCTTTTCTCTCGTCCCGATGAAGAGCTGGAAGCTAAGCATGCAGTGAGGAATAGAAGGGCCACATAAATACGTCACGAGCGCCTCGTGAGCTTAACGTCTTTTTCTTTTTTATATATAGCGGCTTTTGCAGTGTAATCAAGCGCGCATGCGTGGACAAGTAGCAGCCTCCCACGGCAATCTCTGTAACGAGCGAGCACGCCATGTTTGAATAAGCCAATGGCTGATGGATGGGCTTGCTACGTGTGATTTTTGGACATATTCCGTGGTTTGTCCAGAAAAGAGAAAGCAATCTTTATCTGACTGATAATTTATTTTGAATCTTTGGCCGCGTGCTGCGCTGTAATATTTGGCTCGTGTGTTGTTTGGAGCGGCTGCACAGTTCGATGACGCGGAGTCCCTCGCGCTGAGTTGAATCGTCGATGTGGCAAGGTGCAGGAAGGCCACGAAGGCATGAATGCACCAAGGAACGTGGGAAACGTCCCCGTAGGCGTAGCCCAGACGCTCAGTTCAATGTTCGGTGTACTACGACGACCCAAGCAACACAGAGGTAACCACAGCTTAGACTTCAAGTAGCCCTTTGTGGGCAGCCCGTCGGTTGGGTGAGTCTATAGGGTTTTTGGCGAAGCGAGTTGACGACCATGCAGAATTTGATATTCAAGTGCTGTGTAGATTCCGCTTCGGAATGTTGCTTTTGGCTGGTAAGAAAGGCTTGGCCTACAAAAACTTCGTGACAAAAAGAGCCGGTGACGTGGTATTGCGTGGTTTTCAGCATCCATCGCCATGCTAATTATGAAGACTCCATTGAATTTGGGTGAAGCACAACACTAGGCAGCCAAGTATTCCGATAGAATCCTCGGCTACCCAGGCATTCTAGCAAAAGATTTGATGGCAATATTCTCACGCATTTAGGAACTGCCTGCATAGCCGAGCCTCTGACTTCCCCAGAGCCATAGCTTCTGGGATGTATACCAGCACACTGCACAGTTTTGCTAATGTTATAGATAGGAGACCACAGTTGCGAAGTACCTAGGCATGTCACTCGACGCATATAAAGAAAATGATGAGTACTGAGAGCAGCAGACTAAATATTTTGAGGAAAAGGTCAGCGCTTCAATTCAGGTCATCTTTTCATTTTCGCTAGGGCGACAATATGCAATCTGTTTTGTGTGAATGTATGAGAAATACAAAGCCAGTTTGTGGCGCTTCGAGCATGAGCTTCCCAACAACTTGTAGGTTTGGGTGAGTCGGTTGATCATGCGAATAACTTGAAGCTGTGCGGCAAAGTTGGTGGAAAAGGAGATTGAATTTTCGAACGCTAACGTGCAAAAAGCAGAATGCAAAAAGGTTAGTGTTATGTTCTTGTATTGTTTTTGTTGGTACTAGGCTTAAGTATGTTGACACTGCCTTGTATAAAGCGCATATCAGTTTGATTCCTCAAAAATGAACTATCTCTTGTAGTTTAGCACCACGTCATCTGTTTCTGAGAGTGCTGTAACGTTTCCAGCATGCACATCACCCACTTTGAAGGGTTTATAAAAACTGCTGGACATCTACACATAAGCTCATATATTCAGTCATGGTCGTGGTGTGTAAGACATAACGGCATCAGTCGTGACAATTTTCCGGTCGTGCAACTTAGATAGACAATGGGATAGAAGCTACATTTAGTAATGGTACGTAATTGTACCATTACTTGTTGTTCATACGAATCGCACAGAACAGTCGTCGTGGATTTTTAATCTGTTACACGAAAAACAGAGCCCGCGTGACGTCACTTCATCTTTCAGGAGTGCTTCGCGTAACGGGTTCACACGTATTTGCGGCAGCCAAGCGATGTCTGAACGGAATTGAAGCCAGTTAAACGCCATGCTATCCTGAAATAGTTTCTTAAACGTTGTCGATCGTTTAGGGTTTTTTTACATTTTTTTACTTTGTTTGTATTTTTGTTTTTGATGTGTCAGTCAAGATCCCGCAGCACACTGACCAATGCATAAAATGCTTTATAAAGGCTTCCATATGCGAGTGGTTCAAAGCTGCTAACCCATTACATTGGGCTCAACTATCATTCATTACCATCCATCGGCATCCGCCGCAGTATCAACAAAGTGCGCAGCTACGCAGAGGCGTGTGTATCTTACGCGCTCATAGTGTACTTTGCTACCACGCATATTTACTAATAATGGCGTAGTGCGTATTTCGACAGTGCGCTTGTAGCATATAGAAATTCTTGGCGAGTTTAAAATGGCGAGTATTGCACCTCAGACGCTTCCTTCCTCGCAGCGTGGCTGACGTGTCGACCGAGAAGTGGAGCGGGCGAGCGAATGAGAAAGCGAAGCTAAAGGATGAATCATGCTATCCCATCGTACACTTGAAGACGAAGCATGATCGGCCTCGAATGCTTTGAAGTCTGATGCTAAACGTATCAACCATTGTTACCAGTTAAACTTAAAATAGGCGAATCTAGGCTTCTTTTAACACGTTAGCTTGTTTCGCAAAAATTCCGGGGTTGGCGTCGATGTCAGTGGTTGTGAGCGAAAAATTGTCACCTTGTGCATGACTGAAAAGTCGATAAAGATGCAAAAACAATATTCTGCGTCTGAGTGAGGATCAGACCCAGGTCGTTTGGGTTACAAGCAGTGTTCGACCACAAAGGCACGCGTCTGCTTGGAACAATAGTGAAAATAACTTCCTCTTCTTGGAAATTCAGTGAAAGCAACTTGCATGCTTTACAAGCGCACGCATTCTTGGTACATGGTTCAAAATTGCACCTTGTAATATCACAGTAATATAGCGTGTCACTTGCATGCATTGCGATCAGATGTCAAAACATGTGATTATCATGACTTCCTAGTTTAAAACGGGCCACCCATTACAAAAGGCACATAAGTTACTGCGCCTTTTCCCTTAAGGCCACTTAATGAATGCATAGCAAGTTCGAGAAGATTTAACGCGCACAATTTCCCGTGGTTAAAAGCAAGCTATTCAATACACAGAATGCTGCCCTATGTGAAAGCTTCACTGACACAAACCAGTTGAACTCTGTACGTACTAGACACAGGATATTGCTATCGCGTACACCTCTGCAAGGCCCCCAATTTTTTTCTACGAGTTGCTTGAAGAATTTTGCAGTTGCTTCTGGCATTTTTTTTGTTTCAGGTGAGAGTGTGAAGGCCTAATTGCATTTTCCCCGCAAAATATAGTTATTTAAATGATCATCATGTTCACCATACCATGTTTGTCGGTGGCTTTGAGTAGTGGTTTGTTGAAGTCAAACATACGTTGGGCTGATCAACACGAAACGTGAATCACAAACTGGCCAACGCATTCAGCCGAATAGAAGCAATAAAGAGAGTGTTATAAAGTGAACATGAGCTCTCATTTATAGTTACGATACTAACGCTATAAAAAGTATTTAGGTGATTTTTCGCAACTCTTTCATACTTGTGAGAAACTTTTTTAATATGTAAAATCTAATTTTGAACAACAGAAAATTCACTAAAGTGCCACTTCTATAGAGTTCCGTCGTGAAAATTGTGCCACATTTTTGGCCTTCGTTGTTGATAATTATTTACTCGTGAGCACGGTAGCATATGGCCACTCTGCTATTACTAGAGAGAGAGAGGGGGGGGGGCACCCACGGGCGAGCATCCGATTGAAAATCTTCGTGCATGAACTCTGTGGTGTGCATGCAGAAGCTAGAAAAGCAGATGAACATACCTCTGACAACCAGCGCGATGGTTGACGACCTGGTACGTCCTCTGCGGAAGTCCACGCGGCACCGGTATCGACCTTGGTCCTCGGCCGAGAGCTGCTCCAGGCGTAGAGAGTGCGACACGCTGCTGAAGTAGGCACGCGCTGCCCACACATCCGCCATGCTGTGCTGCGCGCCCGCCAGACCGCCCGCCTGCCTCCCGTCGACGCTGTACAATGGCGTCGCTGGCCTCGACTCGTGGAACCAGAGCAGCAGTGAAGGCTCGTCGTCGCCCACCTCCCCGCGAGGTTCAGCCGCTCCGCAGGCCAGCTCTACGCGGCCGCCCAGTCGGCCCACGACCACAGCTGCATCCTGGGATGGCGGCCGAAGCCATTCGCTGCCTGTCACTGTCGTCCGAGAAAGCAAGCAGGAACTGGACGTTATTGAATCGAATGAGCCGACATTTTGTTTACTTCGATGACCACATGTGGCAAGAAATATTCGTGGCGTTTTGTTTTTGTTTGTTTTCTTACGTCTACGTTCACAGACTTTTTCGAAGTAGATTTGTTAGGCCCGAGTAGTCCAATAATTTCACAACCCAATTCTTTTTAAAACGAAAGAGTTTTATGCTGGTGTTTACCAAAGTTTCAGTGACGTACTGCCGTCACGGAAACGACGTCGAAAGAATAGAAACACTTCGTAATTACAGTTCTGATGCGGGAATCGAACCCAAGTACTCTCGATTCGCGACAACAGATGCCGGGCGCGCTACCCATCGTGCCAATTCCACATACTCTGGGAGATTCAAAAACGCGACTTCTACATCTACCACTGTCTTTCCGCAATGCTCTTGCTTAAGTGAAGTAATTCGTCGTGACCACGAAATCCACAGTGAGTTTCCTAAAAGCGTCGTTTCTACGCGTATTTCCGGTTCGGTGCATTTCCAAAAGAAAAAGTGCAATTTTGTCAACCCGTTCACACTGCCTCGTGGTGAGCTTACCTTCAGCGGTGGCCTCGCAGATATCATTCCTCTATACCAAAAATAGCTCTGCTACGCTCGAATTCTTTACGTCACCGCAACTCCGCATTCCCAACCTACGTTCAACCCACAAAAAATCGCCGCTGGCCACAGGGGAAGACACAACACTCGTCTCTCTTAGAGAAGTGGCGTTCATTACTCTGACATGCCGCGAAGAGTCTACCTTAGCCCAAGTTTGACGTACAATCACTGACGCTATTCTGGCAGTCCCACCACTTCGGGTGCTTCCGCTCTTAGCGTTAAATACTACAGTATACCACAAGTATCTATATCCACAAGGGTTCGATAATGATGGATCATAGACATTAGTCGCCGGTATACAGATGTACACTTAAGGGTCACCGTAGATGGATATTCGTTAAATTGTGAGAAAAGTGTCAAACAACAGACATTGTGCAAGCTGTCTTATTTCAACGGAAATAAAACTAGAGCACTGCACGGGCCGGGCCGGGCAAGAATCAGGCCCGGGCCGGACTCGGGCTCATGAGCTTTAGGCTCCAGTCAGGCCCAGGCCTGAGGCAGGCCCGTATTAGGCCCGGGTCTCATATACCGTCTGTTTGAAGAAATGGCAGAAAGGAGGCATCCGCATGCTTCCTGCGGCGTTCCCTTTATTTCTGCAGAAGGCATCTTCAGATGTGCACAAACAACATTATGGCAGTAAATAAATAAATTAAACAGAGCTTTTTACACAATTTAAAGCCATTAATTTATCATTGAGGGTGTTTTTGAAGTGAATAATAAATGGGCTGTTTGGTGTGCCGGTTTCAGTTTCACCAATTAAATGCGCCAGACTTCATCGCTTTGTGGTGATTATCAGTGGCCACCTTTCGAAAATTTTAAAGTGGCTGTAGACTATTTGTAGGAAGAACTTTAATTCGCCAATTTGACTCGATCAGCTATTTCCAGTGGTTAAAAGGTTAATTGTTTATTTCTGTAAATACTGTCGTAATTAGGGCAATAGAAGCTATCGCCATTCTTTTCGACTGCGGTGATAATATTGAATCTTCAAAGATGAATAATATCTACGAAGTCGTCATTGTAGAAGGTAAACCATTTGCGGATGCAGTTGTTTTCCCAAGCGCCACCACCAAACCCTGAGTAAGTCTGCTGATTGGATTGGACTGATTGTGAAAATTAATGCAAAATAACAGTGAAGTTCTTTGGGCGTCGGATAATGGAGCTTAAACCCCAGTAAAACGAAAATGCAGTGGACTCTGAGGACCATCATCTATCGAGGAGGAAGGTGGACATTATGCGAGCAGTCATATCTGCGTCCTGCGAAAAGATGTTTATGAGAGGAGGATTTCTCTTACTCGTCAAAACGGGTTTCGGTGCCCAGTACCAGTGGTGTTGCCGGAAAGAGATTTTCGAAGCAGGACATTGATATAAGCGGGCTCAACGAAGCCATTCTTTTCCGAAGTGGTCGCGAAGAGGTTGCGTTACCAAGGATATCAGCGAAGCATCATGACAGTGTTGCCATTTCTTTCAATAAAGAAACAGTTGAACCTTGTGCAAAAATATGAAGCCACACAAGAAAAAAGAATTACACCATGACACGCTAAAGGGAACCATGTGTAGATGTGACGCAGTGGGCGTTATCGCTTACACTGACGGCGACGTGGAGGCTGGCACTCAGCGCGGCGTTGCACAGGAGAGAAACCTGGGAGGCGCAAATCACGCAGTCATGAACCGGTGCTTTCTACTGGAACATGTCAATCGCTGTTAATGGGCAATGAGAGACAGAAGATTGTGAACGGGCACAGAAACCCGTTGTACTCTTTTAGCTAACCCGCACGCTGCAAATTTATATTGTTCAACAGCGCACAGGAGCATCTTCGCACCGGCATTACTTCGGAGGTCAAGATTCCGTGCCTATATATACGGTGTGGCCTGTGAACGCTCGTGCAGCGCAATCAGTTAGTTCTTTTTTAATCAAGAAACTCGCTAGTAGACGGTGCTGCGTTGACATTGCGAGGTGAGAGTGGGGGGAGAATAGAAGAGGAGAGAGAGGGGGAGCGGACGTGCATGCGCCTTAAGGGTGGTCACGCCGCACACCGGATTGAGCTTGACCCTAAGCTGCGTCGCATCTGAAACGGACATGTGGAAAAAATCGCCACTAATAAAATGTCAGAAGTAATCCACGGGGAGCTGAAGACAAAGACACTCTTGGTGTTAGCTCTCCCTTCGACAACGTGAGAACTTCTGAAGACGGCAACTGGCCTGAATGGCTACCGCTTTATCAGCATTATGCCAACTTCATTGAAGGGACATGCACCACTGCCGTCGTCATGGTGGTCTTCATGGCAGTCTCGCTGAGCTATGTGGATGGTTGTGGTCACTAAGACGACATCTACGTGTTAAACAAGTACGCAGTAATTGTAATGCAAGGGCGCGATTTTCGCTGAATGCTCCCTCAGCAGCTACATCACCTTTCCAAAAGACAGTGTATACCGATTGAAGCTGCTTCAAGTCAACAGTGTCGACAGTGCGCCTGTGACTGTGGGGGAGATTTTACCGTGAAAGGGTCTAGTAATGTTCCGTTTTTGGTCTTCACTCGCGTCGCTGGTTGCGCGACATTTGCTGCTACCACCAAAGAAGCCGAAGACGAGATTTTTATTCTGCGGGCATCTTGAGGAAAGGACCGCTCGGACATCCTTCTGATAGAAACGTTTATTCGTTTCCCTTCACTTTCTACTGTCGCTGCACACCTGGTTTTTTTATCCGCTAACCCCCCCTTCAAACAGTCTTACAATCCACACGGAACACAGGATTGTCTCTCTCCACAACTCCCGGATGGCTGCCGTTGAACTTGCCAGGCACGGAGTCCTTTCTCCTCGGATCTTCCTCAAAAAACCACCGCCTCTCGTCACCGCTCAACTTCCTTCACTCCGGTTCCCGGAACGTTTGAAGTGTGGCGTCGACTAGCCGTTGGAACACGCCTCCCGGATACGTGCCTGCAACGCTGGACTGACAAGCCATCAGTATATTTAGCCCGTGTATTGATGCCGCTTCTGCCCCTGGTTTCGGTTGCCTACAGCGAATCGCAAGTGCCCCATCCACCCTTGCGGCCGGACTCTGCTCTTGTCTCCCGTACGGCGCCAACACTAAGCCCCTTGGGAGACGTGGGTCTTCGCGTCCTTTATGAACGACACACAGCCACCGTTATGCCAATTCGGTGACACCGCTTCCGTCACGGCGTGCGATCACCGTCAGCGGGGCGGGTAACAACATGAAGGTATTCGGCGAACGTACCAAATCTGAACCCAACAGGTATATTGTAATCGCTAAACGTGTGCAGGTTAGCGATTTGAAGTGACATTGCGGCTAACGTATTTCTGAAGGCTTTCCCTTTTTTTATCGCACAACGTTTTATAGGGAATGGAATGAAAAAACTTTATTTCAGTCCTGCAGGACGCGCTTAGCGCGTAGCGGGCGTCTTCCACGTAGGGACCGACAGGGAGTACCTGGCGGCCGCTTCGTGGGCCTGCTGGACGGCCCATTGCTGGTCGGCGAGAAGTGAGCTCCTCAGGGACCTCTCCCACTTGCTTGAGGTAGAGTCGGGAGGAGTGGTTCTACACTCCCAGAGCATGTGTGTGAGTGTCGCTGTGTGTCCACATGATGGGCATGTGTCGCTGGGGTATGCATCGGGATTAAGTAACCATCAAGACCGATAGTCTTGAACTCGAGTCGAGGCTTCTGAGACACCTGCATACTGAAGACATCTTGCCTTAAGCCTTCTCTACACTGATGCAAATAATGTCAAAATTGTAAGTGAGCATTAATAATTGTACAGGCAGAATTTGTGGAAGAATGATACGGCCTGTAAAAACTGCCTGAGGAAAATATTGGGCAAAGAATAGTAAAATTATCGACGTTAGGGATGAAAAAACTGCGCATGACACGGATTGGAAAAACGAAGGAAGGTAGTAGGGCAGAAGCTTGTTTGTTTTTGGACTGTTCGAACGTACGCCATGTTGTAGTCGGCACTGTGCTGAGCGCCAATATAGGCCCTAGGGAGATTTTGCCACAAAACCATTACATTGTCAAAAATCAGAGGCCGTCACAAGAAGACGACGCAATAGTCATCTTAAGGACGAAAATTCCCAGCATATCCATGGAATAAACGATGATGAGTGGGGCGAAGCGTCCATCCACTCGTCTATCTGTTTAGTTGTCTGTCTGTCCACGCGCTAACTATACAAAATCGTCCGTCCGTCTGTCTGTCTGTCTGTCTGTCCGTCCGTCCGTCCGTCCGTCCGTCCGTCCGTCCGTCCGTCCGTCTGTCTGTCTGTTCGTCAACTACGAAATCGGGAACTGTACGAAAACCACTGAATACATCTAGTGATAATATTGACAAGGACATATACACTGACATTTTGCAGTGTATATAGACAACGTATCCTATAACAACGTATTTAATATCCTATAAGATGTTCTGAAGGCACCTCAGTGTTCTGGTATTGAATGTTTTTCGGTGAGAGTATACAGAGAATGCTTCTTGGAGGCAAAGAATGTATATGTGGGTTTTGGAAGCTGTCATTTTTCAGTGGATATAGACAACGTGTCCTATAACAACGTATTGAATATCCTATAACATGTTCTGAAGGCACTTGAATGTTCTGGTAGTGAATGTTGTTCGGTGCAAGTATACAGAGAATACACAACGCCATATATTGAACAACTAAGAAAGTGAAGGTGACTACATACTACTATTATTACTACTACTGCCACTATTACTACCACTACTACTACAATTACTACTAGTAGTACTGCTTTTACTACTACCACATACGAGAGAACAACCCACACCCTAACCAGCTTCGCCCCTAAAACGAGGACGGCAGCACGATTGCTAATGGGTGTAGCTCACTTTGACAGTTTAAGGAACTGCACTGAAAGCAACTCGGAAAGATGGGTGGGGAAAATAACCTTCTTGTTTTGAGCTCGAAAACACAGTATACCTTAGAGACAACCGAGTAGTCAACATGACAGCTGTAATTTTTGTAACGCTGCCCAGCCTATCGTATTCTTCCCATAAGTAGCTGGAGAGCGTTTGTTTTTCTTTATTGCATGACGTAATAAATTGCGCCCGTGGTTTTCTCTTCCCGTCCACGTGCATGTACCGCGAAAATAGCTCTAATACATAACGTTTCTAGGAGAGAAGTTACTTTTACTCAACAGCTCTGGCTTACATGCAATTTATGTAGGCTCAATTTATAGGTGTCTGCCATTTTTCCCACCTTGTGTGGGTAGTATATTTTGTAGCGGTTATTTGAAATGCAAAAATAAGATTGCATGGTTAGCACTGCATACAAACGACAGCCAGCTATGACTACAAATATATTATATATTACCTCACAATTATTTCGCAAAAGTGTTACAGACGTAATTAACTGAAAGTATACAGAGTGCAGCAGTTAAGATCGTGAGAGTAAATCAAGTTCCAAAACACTTGCTAAACTTTATTTTGTGTAAGGAAGGTACTTTCACAATAACTGAAACGTGGAAACTGCTTCCTTTATGTTCAAGGCATAACTGGCTGAAATGGGCTGGGCCAGGTGGGACCAGATTTTTTGGGCCTGGGCCAGGTACAGGCCGTATTTAAAAACACCTGGCCTGGCACGGGCAGGCCGGATCATGAAGTTTTTGGGCCGAAAAATCAGCACATGCCGTGCTCTACACAAAACATTCAACTATTTTTGTAAGGAAACGTTTCACTTTTCTTTCATACTGATTGCTATTAGGAAGAGATTAAGATTGTTCATTTTTATTTGTTTTTGCCTTTAGGCTCAGAATTAAATAAAGTTGAGTTATGCCTCAGATATAGACAAATGTCGTTATACGGTAATAAGCTGTACTCTCCCTCTTAGCACCTCTATTTGCGCTTCTGCTGCTTGATTTGCCATGTCAGCTTGTTCACGAGCGTTTCCAATGACGAGAACGAAAAAAGGAGGATCGAAGCAACCCTGCAATCAAACATGGGACGTGCGCACTCGACATCTTGCTGGCCTAACTTTTGGCATATATCTTCACCCACGCAGGTTCAAAAGGGAAAAAATGCTGGAGTGGAAGCTGCAGCAGTGGCTTGCCCTCAAAGTAAATTCAGCTTTTCCTCTTGAAAGGTGTCGTAAACACGCTATTGTCTTGTGCTCACTCCTTAGAAATCAAGTTATGTAGTTATGTGATCGGCTAGTGTGATTGCTACGTTAACTAAAAAATATGACATGATTGTTGTCGACAAAATAACGCATCTCCAATCAATTTTGCCATCAGTTTTATTCTTATTTGAAAAAAAACTAGCAGCGTAAGACACACTTCGATCAGTATCTGGCAAGCAAAAGTTGCCTCAGTAAACTCTGTGGGCAGGCGAGGAAAACGCTCTGTTTCCTTCTGCCCAACTCCGAGAGTTGATCGTACCCATACCAAGAGGGAGGCCAAAGTCGCCGTCTTATGGCGGGCACGGCTTTACTCTTGGCCAGTAAATTCCACTCCAGCAATATTCAACACGAAAGTATTTTATGCAGCAGTTCACCAATACTTTAGTACTGTGCTTTCGTCCCGGAAATGATGTCACAAAATACACACAATCAGAAAACGAAGACAAAAACTTCCGTCAATGGAAGTCAAGCCCACGACCTCTTGGTCTGCGGCAACAGCACGTTATCCACTGCACCACTGTCACATACTTTCTCAGTTCTAAAAACACGCCTTCGATTTCGACCAAAGCCTTCTCACAGTGCTTTGGGGACCGTGGCATCAATGATAAGTTTCTTCAGCGCTATTTTTTACGCGTCAGTCCTATTCGTTCAGGTTCCCATAGAACAGGAATTTTGTCGACGTCTTAACACACCACCAGATTGCGACCTTACACAAAGAGTCGGCATGGCTTATAGCATCCATTCATACAAAAATAGCTCTGCAACCAAGGAGGTTTCAAACAATTGCGGCAGTGGAAGCTCCTGCAATGCCTTCCCAGCAAAAGTGACGCCAGCTTTTGCCCTCCAATCATATCTGAAGCATGCTGTTTTCTAGTAGTACCCCCATAAAGATCAAGTGGCTCTTATGTGTTAGTGTAAATGGTACGTTCTATTTCTATTAAAAATAGTTGTATCCGATAAAATAACACACAGAAACGAGTATGGGTGGCTGAGTATTCTATGAGCTTTCCCTCACAATAGAGGCTTACTAATAACAATATTATTATTAATAATATTATTATTAACTTCCTATTATGATTAGACAAAGAAAAAAGTTCACAGTAAGGAAAACGAGTAATACTTCGTCTGACATGGACCACTATGTGACCCGAAAAGTTCCCCACATTAAGCTTTTCAACCCTTTTCATCGCACCTCACTACACGCGATGCACACAGAATCAAACTAAAACATGTGAAAAATTTGTGTAGACAGTTTTCCAGTTAACGCTATCCAATCCGAAGCCTCTCCTTCCCATAATTTCCATGGATATACATGATCGCAGCGCCAGATTCCTCTCAAGGTATTAGTGTATGAAACTCTATGGTGTGTTCCTCTTCTTACGCTCGCCCAGCGAAAAATAGTGGCTCGCCAACAGAAAACACACCACGCACGTTTCATTCCCTCCTAATCGAGCAGTGGCGATAACTCTGATACGCCACTTTTTGGCGACCTTGGCCCAAGAGTGGCATACAATAGATCATCTGGCTGTCACGCCGCTTTATTTGTTCCCCTCTCACCACTAAGTACTACAGCTAATGACAGATATTCATGACCACAATGACATGTTTAAGTATTAATAAGTCATTATTGATGAATATTAATTGTCGCAATGGAAATGTACCACTAGCGCCATCGTGGATGCATCACGTTAAACGGCGCTTTACCTGTCAAATAAGTAATGTACAGTAAACACTCAACTATTTTTATAAAGATATGTTTTACTTTCGTGTTACACCGATTCCTATTACAGAGGAGTCAATTATGCTCATTTAAAAACTTCCTTGGTCGCAGCTCATGTATGAAGGAACCACCCCGTTCCCAGAGTTGGTTTTGCCCAGCGGCGGCTTAAGTTGCCGACACCAGGTTGATTATGTTAGCTGACACGAAAACCAAGCACTCTATACTCCAGAACACAGTGAGCTCAGTGCGTGCTGCCGTGTCTAAGATGTACGTCGTGCCACCTGTTGCAAGCGCAGTGAAGCAACATCCTTAACTGCTGATTGTTTGATATGTGGGGTTGAACGTCCCAAAACCACCATATGATTATGAGAGACACCGTAGTGTAGGGCTCCGTGAGTTTGGACCACCTGGTGCATCCTTAACTGCCACGCGAGCACAAGCTCTACAAATCAAACACGAAACTTCTTACCCGGAGTCCAACTCAAAGCATTATTCGCGCCATTCTTCTCCTACTGAGTGTGGAACGTCGACAAGATGTTCATCAGCAGTCCGGAACGTCTGCAGCACGTGCACTGCAGGCTGCGAGAATAACTTCATCTAGTACGTACTATCGCGATGAGAAGATACGAATACAGCGGAAAGAGTTCATTGGAGTCGACCAGCGGTATGGCTTTGCTGTGGCATGGCAAAACTTCAGTTGTAAGCCCGCATCACCGTAGCGCTAGAACCCCGCCGTGGCTTGCATTCGTTTCCCAGATGTATCCATGCTTATCATTCGCCAATCATGCCTGGCACTTGGGATACACGTCGTGCGAAGTCGCCAGCCAGAGCAAGATTTTCTGATGTGACGATGACGCCGGCTGAAAGCACAAGTACGACAAGCGACAATCAAGGTTCTACGCAGTTTGATTCCGTTGAAAGCCACGCTTTCCGCTGTTCCCGTTTATTTGCATTGCGGCCCCACCACTGTGGTCTATTGGCTAAAGTACTCGGCTGCTGACCTGTAGATCGCGGGACCGAATCCCGGCTGTGGCAGATGCATTTTTGCTGGAAGCGAAAGTGCTGTGGGCCCGTGTGCTCATATTTGGGTGCTTAAGAGCCCCAGGTGGTCCAAATTTCTGGAGCCCTTCACTACAGCATCTCTCATAATGATATGGTGGTTTTGGGACGTTCAACCCCACATATCACTCAATCTTTGCATTGCGATAGTACGCATTAGAATTCTACTGAAGTTTACAGTGCGTGTGCATTCATAGAGTTTCCTAAAGTTAATTAAAGGGGTCCTTGGCGCTGCGATCGTTACGTGGCCATGGCAATGATGTATAGTACACAAATTTTCCTATAGCCTTCGTACTTGCGGCTTCGTTTATTGCTCGTTACAGTTTCGTTTGAGGGAAAGAACAAACCCTTTTGAACTTTATGACCCGATTCGAAACGGTAAGCCTAAAAAAATAAGGTGGTGAAGCGCAACCGCTGAACATTTCCTAATTTTTGTTTCGTGAGAAAACAGCTCCCAACCACACGAACACACACGGAGCCAGAAGTAGGCCGGAAGTACGAAGATTAGACAAACACGTATACTACCCATCGTTCTAATGCTCACTGAAGCGCTGTGCGTTACAACTCCTATAGACACTCTCGCGATAGTTCCCTCAAGTGTATATTAGGAAACTATTTGCGTGTATCTACTCCTGAGTCGTAATATATATTGTTATTGGCATGGGGCTGGCAAAAGAGCACGGCAAATAATGTGGTGCCTAGTACAGTCATACTGACAGCGAATCACTGCAGTAAAGCAAATAAACACTTACTGTGCTTGAATAAACGCAATAAGTGTACTCACCCGTACACCTTTACGGGGATCGTGTTTTTCCTGTTGATTGCGATTATCAACAAGGGACAAAGCTCTTCGTTTTTCCCTGCGGATGGAAATCGGTACAATCTCAAAAAACCGCACAGCATCATTCCAACTTCGTGTTGTGATCTTCATAGACAATGCGGAATAATGTCTTCCTCTTGATGATGATGAACAAACTTTATTTAATTAGCAGAAAGGTCCTCTTCCGCTTTCAGGTGCGAGAGGAGAAGGGAGGACCAAACCTAGACGACGGCCATGATCCCATGGGCCCTGGCGGCGTCTTCGGCCTGCCGTATTAAGCGGGCTTGTATTTGAGAGTCAGAGCTAAGGATCGCGGTATCCCATCCACTCCCGTCTGGGAATTCGCCTCTCATGGGGGCCTGCGGGCATGCCCATAAAATTTGGCTCAAGTCTGCCCTGTTTTGGCAAAATTTACACTTGACCGAATGAAGTTCCGGCACGCAGCGGTTCGTTGTTACCGGACTAGGAAACATGTGGGTCTGGAGTAGGCGCCACGCCAACGCCTGTCCTTTGTTCCATGACGAGTGTGCGGGAGGATAAATTTTCTTGCTTAGCCTGTAATACTGCGTAATATCTCTGTAAGTGGTCATCCACTCAAATCTCTCATCGTCCTCCCCGTTCGACCAGGGCAATCCAGAGGCTCGGTCTGTAAGTCCTCGAGCTGTCTGGTGTGCAGCCTCGTTGCCGGGCAAGGAGGAGTGAGCGGGTGCCCAGACTATTTCTATTGTTCGTTGGTCTTTGCATCCAACCAAAATTCTTAAAGCTATTTGGGATATTCGCCCTCGTGCAAAGTTTCTCACAGCCGTCCGCGAGTCACTAACAATGAGTGAAGTCGAGGTGGATGCTATGGCCGTTGCAATAGCTGCTTCCTCCGCCTCTTCTGCAAAGCTCGTTCTCACCGAGCCGCTTACCTTATGATTTCCTTTGTAGTCCACTACTGCTATAGTCATGTTGTCATTTCCTTTGTATTTGGCCGCGTCTACGTATGTCGTTTCCGGTAAATCTTTTACGTTGTTATGTATATTTTTCGCTCTTTCAGCTCTCCTTGCTTTGTGATGTTCGGAGTGCATGTTTTTTGGAATCAGAAAGATTACTAAACATTTCCTGATTTCATACGGGATATCCTTTTTGGCGCCAAATTGATTTGCGTAGTTTATACCCAGTTCCTCTAGTATGGCTCTACCTGTTTTACTCTGCGTTAGTCTTTCATATTGTGCGATGTTTTTAGCTTCTATAAGCTCTTCTAATGTGTTGTGAAGCCCCAATTGAAGTAATTTATCATTAGTGGTAGTAATTGGAAGTCCGATCGCCTGTTTGAAAACTCGTCTAATGATTCTGTCAATCTTTTCTCTCTCGGCCACTTGCAGTCTGAGGTATGGAATCAGATATACAATACGACTGATGACAAAAGCCCGCACTAATCTTATCATATTATTTTCCTTCATATCATAGTGCCAGTTTGCAATTAGTTTAAGTAGACGCATAGTTTGCTGCGCACTGGATTCAAGTATTCTAATCGCCTCTTCGTTGTGCCCGTTTGAGCTGATTCGGAGTCCCAGAATTCTTATGCTTTCGACATTAGGTATTTGCGTTTTTCCAACAAAGACTTTAATGTTAGGTTTTTCCTGGATGCTTTTCCGACTCCTACATGTCGGGTTATAGAAGTTCCGATTTTTCCAGTGAACATTGTATACAATCATGTATGGATGGCATATTCTTCTACAACATTCACTGCTGTTTGTAAAGTTTCCTCTATGTATCCGTCACTACCCTCTGCTACCCATAAGGTAATGTCATCTCCATAGAGGCTATGGTGGAGTCCTGGAATTTCCTTCAGCCTGGTAGGTAGACCTATCATGGCCACGTTAAAAAGAAAGGGGGATAGGACCGAGCCTTGCGGCGTACCTCTGCTGCCCATACTAAACTCTTGGGATTCTGTCTTCCTCTTGAGCTGTTTTCGCGTTGAAAAACGGCGCAGTGGTGCACCGACGACATTTAAGTGGGAGTGGCGTGCATAGGCGCTTTCTAGTGTTTTAAAAGTCCAAGAGAAGCCACTTCCCATGTTAGTTTGACGCAAAAGACATACCTTGGCAGTTCAGAACGAAATGGCCGTCTGCGTTCGAGAGTATGCACTGGGAGCTTAGGTGCCGGGGTGCGAGATAGGCGTGACTGTCCTCACGGAGAGGAGGAATGTAGGCTCAAACCAGTGCATTTACGTGATTCTGTCCCTCCAACGACCATTTGGCCCCACCGCTGGTGTGTGGGAATTACCGCGTTTTGCATGCGCGGTGCGTGAGAGGTCAATGTGTTTCTTTTTTAGGGGCAAAGCTCCTTATAGTCGCATCCGTTTGTCCCTCGTAGCCATTGTAGTAGTGTGTAACGAGTATAACATATTGACTTCCAAGGTGGTGTCGGTGAGAGATTCTGTCTGTGTGTTGTTGAACAATAAAAGATAGTGCTCAATGTACATGCCAATGGCTGCTAAGGGGGAATGAAAGACAGGAGAATTCGGCTTTTAGTTAACGCGCACGCTGCAAATTTTTATTGTTCAACAACGCACAGAAGACAACAAAGGGTTGTTACGTTATACTCGCTGGGCGTAAGCTTCTTGCTTTTAGAAAGGTTTAGCGAGCGTAGGGTCGCAGTGCCATGAATACAGTGAACTAGTATATACCATGAACTCGAGGTGGTTAAAGGTGGGAAGTAGACCCGAAGCGCAAGCCGTAAGAAAGTGTGTGCGTGGCCACCTCTCGTTTAGTCCTTGGAATGTCCGCTGGATGGCGGTGCTTCTATATGGGGAATATATGATGAAAAGATGCGAGATGGTGGTACTTGGAGTGTTGAATAGATGGACGAACGGACACACAGACAGATGCATGGATGGACGCATGAACGGACGCAGGGGCGGATGCATGGATGAACGCAGGGACGGACGCATGAACAGACGCACGCATTGACGGGTGGATGGACGCATGGACGGTCACACAGACGGACGCATAGATGGACGGACGAATGCTTCGCCCCACTCTCCATCATTCACTCCGAAGATATGCTGCCAATTTTTTTATACTTTTATTCCGGCATTACGCATCAAAACACAGCACTTGCCATAAATTTCTAATCCCTCCTTTATCTTTATAGTAAACTGCACTAACAAAAATATTTATAACTAACTAGCGCTCATTAGGATATGGTTAGTTTGGATAGAACCACGATGTGTATGAATAAATGTACGTTAGTGACTAGAGCTATACGCTCCACAACGTTATGCACAACATTCTTCTATAGTTTACAAAGCATGATATAATGTGTCTAGAAAAAAACTGGGGAACAAATTAGAGTACTTGGCACTCTACTATGGAAGAGCACGAGGCCGTCCCGTGGGCCTCAATCACGCTCAACCCTACTCAGATTAGCAAGCATTTCAAAATTGACCTGACGTCCTATTTAGGCATTCCGTTCAGCCGCCAGCAGCTGGTATACGTGACTATCGTTGCGCTCGCTTTGAACACAAGTACATGGTAGCCGCGGACGAGTGCCATCATTTAAGTCACCTTTATCTTATGGATATCGGCGTGTCAAAATAAGACGTTCAACCATCTAGTCTGATCGCGAGTTACGTTTATCTTGTGAATCAAGATTTAAAAAAAATACCAGCACATATCTTTGTTGCTATTTCATTCATCAGTTCGCGTTGTTTATTAGAAAGTTATTGAGCATTACACTCGAGTAGCATTGCCACTTAGTTCTTCTCCTGCTCACTTGTATATAGTACGCTGGAATCCATAGAAACAGTGAAATCGCGTTTAACATCCTTATATTACGGTCTTCATCTCAGAACCAAGAATGGTGCCAAAAGCATGCCTACTGTTACGAGCTTGCACAACTCTATATATAACTAAAACAGGACCAGAGGGGAAAAAACTACATTCGATGAAATAGTAAACACACCCCCACTCAATTTTACCAGACAAGAATAAAACAAGTTATTCGCATAAGTGCGGCAGAAAAAAGGCTGGCGGTGAAAATTGTGCCGCTGACAGATTTTCAATGGCTTATGTACAACACTTCCATGTGACCACCATTTCTCTAAACAACAAATAACCACAAAGAGACCAAATGTAGCAACTCCAAGAGCAAGAAGAAGCTGCCTAGTGAAGCAAAAATAGTGGTACAAATATACTGCCCTTCAACAACCACTTTAGCTCCGTCTCTCTTTCTCTACCATCCAGATAAAGGAAGAAAAGAAACGAAATTTGTAGATGAACCGCTGCGTCCGCAAGAATGGGCCCAATTCGTAAATAAACCTAGAGAGAAAGCCATCGATCTTGTCTTTCAGCGGGAGCAGCTCGATGCTAAGCACCGTTTGCGTTTCCTTTGTGGTGGCATTTAGGAGACCAAGCGCCTCTCTTCGATGGGCCTACAAAAAAAGATATTGCCTCTTGGTATACTGTGAGGCTCTTTGATACGGCTTACGAAAGCCGTATATCTATATATACATATATATATATATATATATATATATATATATATATATGATAATATACTTTACCGAGCGGCAAGCGGCAGTACGTGACATACTTCTTGTTTCACGGGGTGAACGTGAAACGAAACCCTTGAAGAATGCATGACCCGGAGGCTATGAAGACTCCGTTGATGGCTTTCCTGCGGCGTTTATAAAGCGCGTTTGCAACCTAAACCCTTAAATGGCACTGATATGTGCTCGTATGCCGAAGTCTTGTCGCAAATGCTATGCTATCATTAGAACGTTGGTGCTATAAGTAATAATAGAAGACATGCAATTTCGTGTTGTAGTGCATGCAGTTTTCCGCAACTTTTCTGGAAGACTTAGCGTCTTCGAAACTTGTCTCATCAAAGGCCCGAAGCACTTCCGAAACTGATTATTCTTACAAATTTCTCAAACCGTTTTGATATGCATTTTCCGTAGGCTTTCTTCAGTGTGTCAGTTCGTATACAGAGCTTGCCGTGTGACCGGAGATCCTTAAACAACAATATGATGAAATCAATGGCATATTTCGTAAGTTACGTGAAGTGATGCGTCAGTGAAGGCCATGGCCTAATAATAAAACGTTGAATTTACGCACTGCAGAATGTTTGTATACTATTTAATGTTCACGCGATCTACCGATATGTAAGTTTATTCACGAACTACTAGAAGAGTGTGTGAAAAGACAACACGAAGCAAAAACAAAGAAAGGTAGAAGAAGTGTACACATTAGAGCCGTGTAAAGCTTGAAAATCAGCAAAGATATAGTTGAGCTTACGGGCTTAACCTGGCCTTTGCTGCTGCTAAGTCTTTCCTTGGCGTTGATAAAATAGAGCTGCCACGCACCGCGTCAAAATTTGCAAAGTCCAGCGCCAAATTCAAGAGCAAACCAGGTTCTGAAAGCCCCGATAGATGCGCCGACCTTTCGTTGCTCGTACTTGCCTCGTGCGACGACGGCGCTTACTGTCTCCATCGGCGGGCGTGGCTGATGAACTGCGGCACGTGATAGGCAACGGCACGGCGGGCCTCTTTATTTAGGACACTCGACACTTTACATTGAACATTAAGAGGTTCGCTCTTAAAGGAATATAAATTAAGTAACCTTCTTCAAATATACAGGAAAAAATGTGGTATCGACACATCTCTGCTGACATGATACGCATGAAATGGAATCTCACAATTTGTGGGACCTGCCGGAGTACTTGTGCAGCAATGGAATGCGCACTAAAAAAGAAAGCTTCCGATTACAGCACACCACTGCATTCTCCCTTCGTATGCGAAGCCCCGCGCGTGAAAGCAGCGAGTTTATTTTACAGCCGCTCTCGGTAAGGCAGATTTCTCTTTCCATTCAGCCGTTCTGCCAACAACACTGTTTTCTCTGAAACTAATTAGATCCCTCCACAATGCCTGATAAAGCTCAGCAATTTTCGCGTTCAGTCAGCCTGCATATTATTAAATACTCTAAAATTGGTCCGTTGGTAGCGGGTACAGGCGAGCACAGAGGCTGTTGTCGAGAGTGATCAGGATGTTATCTCCTGGCCCCCCGTCCGTTGAGTGAATGCATCCACCTGCACGCGGATCATCCGCGGATTAGCCATCTGCGTCCACGACAAATATCAGCATCGGGTCCATCACTGTACACCTCTACAGCTGGTATGATGGCGCTGCGGCGCTAGGACAGCCGGTGCCGCCAGTAGATGACGCGCGCGTGAACCCACCTTATCAACTTGTGGGCTCTCAATGTAATAACGTTATAAACGAGCAGCGCACGTCTTTGTGTGAGTACCCAGGAAGAACTGAACGCGTCGAAAGATATTCAAAGTGAGAGCAGTGTTTTTCACAGCAATGATCATTATGCCTGCAATCCATGTTTAAGGTGTTGGGGAGGAAACTGTCTGCAAAGAGTTCCGCTAATATTGTTACGGGGAATAAAGTATACACTGATGAACAAATGTGTACTGGCGAATATACTGGCGAGCTAATGCGTACGACGCTGCTGCAGTCCGAGCACGTTCCCGTTCAGCACTTCATCGTCGTCATCCTCAGGCATCTACTTAGCCCGTGACATTACCCGCCGGCGGCAGAAGCACCGTCCCGGTGCGATCAATTCTCGGGGCGTGAGAAGTATGGCTTAAGCCGTGAGACGTGCACTATATCGGTCGGGACTGAAGCTGGTACTGACGTGGTATGGAGTGGAGCTATCTCATAGGTCACGCTGGTGACCTTGCGTATGACGCGGTAGGGGCCAACGTAACGGGACATCAGTTTTTCGCTGAGACCAACACGACGTGATGGTAACCACAGCAAGACGAGTGACCCCGGAGAGTACTGTACGTCGCGGTGCCGGCGATCGTAAGCACTTTTTTGGTTAAGCTGCGAGGCACATAAACGATCCCGGGCGACTTGGCGGGCGATGTCAGCTCGGGCCAGGGCATCACGAGCATAAGCAGTCGATGAGGCGGCGTCAGATTGGAGCATGGTGTCCATGGGCAAAGGCGGGTCATAACCGAACAGTAGGTAAAAAGGGGAAAATCCAGCTGTATCATGACGTGAACTGTTGTATGCGAAGGTAACGAAAGGTAAGTGGATGTCCCAATCTTTGTGATCCTTGGAAACGTACATTGCTAACATATTCGTCAAGGTACGGTTGAGGCGTTTCGTGAGGCCGTTGGTTTGCGGATGGTACGCTGTAGTGAACTTGTGGTGGGTAGAGCAGGATCGCAGGAGCTCGTCGACTACTTTAGATAGAAAACAGCTGCCGCGGTCGGTGATCAACTGACGAGGAGCACCATGACGCAGAATGATGTCATGAAGAAGGAAATCGGCTACATCAGTAGCGCAGCTGGTGGGGAGGGCGCGTGTAACGGCATACCGCGTTGCGTAGTCGGTAGCAATAGCAATCCACTTATTACCGGTGGCCGACACGGGAAAGGGTCCTAGAAGATCGAGGCCGACTCGGAAAAATGGCTCATCTGGTACTTCAATGGGCTGGAGGGTACCAGCAGGTCTCAGAGCAGGTGTCTTGCGGCGCTGGTGGTTGGTGTAGTGTGGGCAAATCTTCGCAAGAGGACGTAGCCGCCGTGTTGGGAAGGCGGTCAAATCGGTGAACTATGCGCCTACTTTTTGCCTGTTCGAAGCGACGACATGCTTCGATGACCGACTCCACCGTCGAGCAGTCCTTGCACAGGAGAAAATTGAAGGCGTCATCCGCAATTCCTTTCAGGATGTGTCCGACTTTGTCCTCGTCGAGCATGTCCTTGTCGACCTTGCGGCACAAAGCCAACACGTCCTGGATGTACGCGATGTACGGCTCCGTGGATGTCTGGGCACGAGTCGCAAGCTCTTTCTTTGCGGCCACTTGACGTCCGATGGGTTTCCCAAATAGATAGCGCAATTTCTGCTTACAGACGTCCCAGCTAGTCAACTCTTCTTGATGTGTCTCGAACCAGAGTTTTGCCGTGCCATGCAAGTAGAAGATGATGTTCGCCAGCATAAGCGTTGGACCCCAATGGTTGCTGCTGCTGACGCGCTCATATTGAACAAGCCAGTCATCGACGTCTATGCCACTTGTGCCGTTGAATGGACCTGGGTCACGAGGTTGCACCACAACGATCGGCTGCGGGGCTGACGGATCTTGTTGACATAGAGTAGCCTGGTCAGTCATCGTGGTAGCTGCAATGCGCCGTCCGCTGCGAAGATCCAGCTCGTTGGGCTGTATAGCGAGTGGTACCCCGCACCTTCCACCAATGATGTTACGGGGAATAAAGTATACACTGATGAACAAATGTGTACTGGCGAATATACTGGCGAGCTAATGCGTACGACGCTGCTGCAGTCCGAGCACGTTCCCGTTCAGCACTTCGTCGTCGTCATCCTCAGGCATCTACTTAGCCCGTGACAATATCACTCACAAGTGTGCTGTTCATTTGAGGAACGTTGATTTGGCGTGCGCATTTTTGATAGCAGTTTTATTAAGGCCATTCATTGTTTACTCTTAAGAATTAAAAGAATGTTTTTTTTTTCATTCATTACGCGAATAGCGCTCTTAGAATTTCGCATTCTTTCTGTTATTAGTTGGTGTTGGGGCTGAGCAAGAGATAAGTTCACTCTTTCCGTTTCGCTCGCTTTTTTGCGTCCACTCGTCCCTTCTGGCTGTTCGATTACTTCTCCGCATCATCCGGATGGATGCAATAATAAAACCAATTGCACATTGTGACAGCAAGGTGCACAAGTGCGGCTCGTCTAGAGCACGCCGCTGGCTTGCCTAAGTTTGTCAACAAGTGTGAGGGCCCATCCTGCACACACCTAAGCCCCAGGCCATCACCGCGTCCCCTTGTACATATGAAGCTCTTTAACGCTTGGTCGATGGTTCACTGTCACCTTCCCCATAGCACGCAGGAAAAAATCACAGCATATCCACGGAGTAAATGATGATGACTGGGGCTAATGATGTATTGAGATGACGAACCGAATCCGGATGTGGTGGAACGGACGATGCGTCACGTTACCTCACATCAGGGATTCCCCTCGCCCGCATCACGTCCACGTGGTTCGAGGACGGATGGCCCCAACCTGTTTCTCACATCGGGGTTCTGGCGGGAGAAAGCACACACTTAAGCGCATTAGCTTGGGGTTTCTGGCAACCAGTACACTTTCGTCAGCTCACGGTTATTTTCTGCATGGCTCGCGGACAGCTGCATGACTAGTCGGCATCATCTACGCTTGAGCATGGTTTACTTAGTTTTCCGGGGCTTAGTACTCAGGCGATCGAATACGCAGAAATCACTTTTGGTGGTTCGGGAAGTGTCACCGCCATCGTTTGACACGCGAGATTCTTAGCTACATGGTGCTGAAATATTTTACCTTCTGCAGCCGGCGACGTGGCACTTGTAAAAAAAGGACGGGAGACGCTTTCAGAAGTGCCACACGTGGGGGGAAAATGCAGTCGTAAGAACAATCTGCCAGCAACTCTGTTTTCTCCTGAATAAATAACACTCCTCGTCCATTTCGCACAGCGCGAATGCCATTGCAGCCAAGCGTCGCTTCCTGTCGGCATCCATGTCGAATACTCTGAAACCGGTCTGCTGCCAGCGGGCGCAGGTGAGCGTCGAGTCGGCGGTCGAGAGTAATCCGGCTGTTTTCTCCTGGGACACCGTCTGTCGTGTGGATGCGCCTGCAGGCGTATCATCCGCAAATTAGCCATCTGCGTCCCCGACAAATCCGGGTTCGATCCGTCATCGGAATGCACCATAGGCGTTCATCCATTCGTGCGTCTGTCTGTCTGTCTGTCTGTCTGTCTGTCTGTCTGTCTGTCTGTCTGTCTGTCTGTCTGTCTGTCTGTCTGTCTGTCTGTCTGTCGTCCA
This sequence comes from Rhipicephalus microplus, assembly GCF_043290135.1. Classification (NCBI taxonomy): domain Eukaryota; kingdom Metazoa; phylum Arthropoda; class Arachnida; order Ixodida; family Ixodidae; genus Rhipicephalus; species Rhipicephalus microplus. The sequence goes on from NC_134703.1 coordinate 164,725,206, forward strand.
TTCGTCACGTTAGCGCTATCTGCTGACAGAGTAATAGCGCTAGGCGGTCACGTACAGAGGATGTACAGACCCACAGGTTTTGGAGCTTCGCCCCTAAAATGCCGGAACATAAAGGCAAAGTGCAGTGCTATCGAACATCATTTGCAGCCTAAGAAATGGGCACAGCATATGCTTTATTGAAGGCCATTATGTAATAGCCAGACTTAACCATAGCCCCAATGAAAGAAAGCTTTCAAAAACAAGTAGCATCACGGCTATTCTAAGTGGGTTTCCCAGAACTGACTATCACCAGAGCTGTTGACAAAGTTATGGGGATAGTGAAAGACGTGCGGTCTTCGCCTTCAAAGAGCCGTTTCAGTAAAGATAAAAAGCAATGCGCGGTTCTGCTACACACTCACATGTTTTCTCACGGATTAAAAAAAAAGTTGCCGGGAGGTATGGCAATGGTATTGTTTTCAGCGCCCGTATTAAATGGCGAAATTTGTGTCAGGCCATTGACAAAAAGTTAAAAACAGGGGAAAGCAAATGTAGCATCGCCTAAAAGAAGAAATGAAGTTCATAAGATACCGAGAAAGGGCTGCATATCTCACACAACTAATTTGTGGAAACGTGTGCATAGGAAAGACTGGCCGCTACGTCAATACACCACTAAATGAGTATTCTAACTCACCAGAAAAAGAACCTTTTTCACACTTGTCAGATCAATGTAAATTATGTCATTGTGATCCCGTGTTATGCGATGCAGACATTTTGTTCTCACATAGACATAAACTAACAAGTGAACATACGGAAGTATTTCATATAAATTACTCTAAAAACACATGCATTAGTAAACCTTCAGTGGCTCTAACAGATGGAGAGCACACTTTCTAAGACTCCACTTAGCGATTTTTTTTTATGTTTGCCTCTTGCATGACTCGAACATGCGCGACACCAATTCGCAGGTACTTATATGTTTTGTTCGTTTCAAAAATAAATTAGTTGAGTGTTAGAAGTCGTGTGTTTCTTTCTTGTACCATTCGTTGCGTGCGCTGCAACAATTATAATATCGACACATACTAACTCGACCAGCTGCCCCGCCGCGGTGGTCTAGTGGCTAAGGTACTCGGCTGCTGACCCGCAGGGCGCGGGTTCGGATCCCGGCTGCGGCGGCTGCATTTCCGATGGAGGCGGAAATGTTGTAGGCCCGTGTGCTCAGATTTGGGTGCACGTTAAAGAACCCCAGGTGGTCGAAATTTCCGGAGCCCTCCACTACGGCGTCTCTCATAATCATATAGTGGTTTTGGGACGTTAAACCCCACATATCATCATTAACTCGACCAGCTATCTGTTTTACGGCGCCAAGTCTGCCCATACATTAACCTAATAGGGAGAGGGATGCCTCGATAAACCTCGCCTCCCTCCCACTTTCCTGAAGGGAAGGCAGCACACACCTGCGCATGTTTGTTTTAGTTTGCAAAAGTGAGAAAGCGGTTTCTTAATCTATTTGATGAGGCTGTACTTGCCCCAAAGGCACTCCACTCACTAAAGGCCCCTGGCTAATGGATAGCGCCATGTAGCTAAATAAAAACTTAAGCTTCACCTTTCAGAATTGGACGCGATAGCAATATCCTGTTCCTTGTGCGTACTTCAACCACTTAGTGCATGCTTTTTATTACATCATGTTAGTCCACAACTCATGTGGCAAATTACTACAGTATAATTGATAAAGCTCAAAATCACTTGCGTCTCATAAGCTTTCGCATGTGCCTACAATTGTGTGCGATCGGTGGCATGCTTTATACCACGAGCAATTGTGCACGTTAAATGTGATTTTAGAACTTGCCGCTTACCCACTTCACGGCCTTATGAAAATACGCACAGTAACGCGGGGGCTATTCGTAACGGCTCACTTAAAGCACAACGTCGTTTTTATAATCACATTTACTGACATCCGATGGCAACAAACGCCTATGCCAGACAATATTACTACAATATTACATGATTTATTGTGAATACTTATACAGGGCCTATGTGTTTGTAAAGCACGAGTTATTTAACTGTGTTTCCTAGCAGACGCGCGGCTGTGTGGTAGAGCACCTGATTACCATGCGAACAGCCTAAGTTTGACGCCCACGAGGACCCGGAAATTTTTAATATTTCTTAAATACCAAGCATTTATTTGCGTTCTGCAAGCACTTTTGGCGTCTACCTACGTGTCTAAAGATATTTGTATATCTGTCCACCAACGTCTGGATGCACACGTAATTACCCCTTGACTTGGGCTAAACCAAAATAAGTATGGGAGGGTAAAAGATGGCTGGACGGATACTGCAGTAATTAACCTGCAGAAGACGAAAGTAATGTAAAGTAAACGTAAAGTACAGTAAAGTAATGTAAGTAAGCAACGCTTTGAGATAGGTTATAGTGCACTTGAAGTTGTAAAAGACTACGGACAGGTGCTAACCGTGGAGCCGAACGACAAGATTGAAGTAACTAGAAAAAAAGTCCCAGGTTTGCCGTGAAGGCTAAGCGATGAACGCGATAGCAACAAAGTGGAAGGTCACGCTCGGAATGGCAAGGAAATTGAAACATGCTCCGTTTTTCTCACGCACAAAGAACGCACGAAACGTACACACATGTACAGATTAACGCGAATAAGCGTCTCAGTTGTTACTTCGCTGTGTCTGAAAAGTGCGCCCTTTTTGCAAACGGACGCTGTGCAACGATTGCAATGACCTTTGCGCGTCAGGTAATGATAACAGAATCGTTCTGATGGAACTCAAAAGCTAGCCAAGAGGCACGATTCTCCCCACTGCAAGGTAAGGGCGCGTGATCGAGCGTGCACCCTCTTATTCTCTACGCGGGCCAAAGAACGTGTGACAGATGAGAGCCGCCACGCGCTCACTGCGCCATCTTGCTGATAATGCTGAAAATATGATAGCCCCCCCCCCCCCCCCCCGAGATGCCCGCCAATAGCGGTAAGTGGCAGATATGAATAGCTTGCCGTTCGAACGTTGCAGCAGGGGTACCTCTTGGTAGCTCAGTGGTTTACGCCTCGAATTCTCGACGCGGAGGTCTTATGCTGGATTCCGCGAGCCGGAGTCTTTATTTGTGGGATTTTTTTTCTTTCTTGCGATTTCATATATATATAGATACGTATACATATACGGTGCATAACATCGACGCTGACGGCGATGCCGACGCCCACGTCAACACCGGTGGCGAAATACAGCCGAGGGTGTCCATATAATTGCTATCAAAATAATAAGACCAGGGTAGAGCTCATTCGGCAAGCATTCTCAAATCATGACCTGTAAGTTGCCATTATCCCTCAATAGGAAGGTATATAGCGGCTGCATATTATATGCACTTACCTACGGAACAAAAACCTGGAGGACTGCAAAAAGGGTTCACCTTAACTTCAGGACCTTGCAACGAGAGATGGAAAGGCAAATTATAAGTGTAACATTAAGAGACTAGAACAGAGCAGAGTGTACGTGACAGAACTAACGCGTGTTAAAGACAAAATAGTTGAAATCGAAAAGAATAAATGGTCATGGACTGGGCACGTCGTGCGAAGGCAAGATTGCCGCTGGTCATTGAGGATCACAGACTGGATTTTAGGAGAAGGCAAGCGGGTGAGTAGGAGACAGATAGTTAGGAGGGCAAATTAGATTAGGAAGTTTGCCGGTATAAAGCGGCACCGCAAGCACAAAACCGAATTGACTGGCGGAACATGGGAGAGGCTTTTGTGCTGCATTGGGCCCCACCGCGATTATCTAGTTGCTAAGGTACTCGGCTGCTGACCCGCAGGTCACGGTATCGAATCTGGGCTGCGGCGGCTGCATTTTCAATGGAGGCGAGCATACTGTAGGCCCGTGTGCTCCGATTTGGTTGCAAGTTAAAGAACCCCAGTTGGTCAAAATTTCCAGAGCCCTCCACTACAGGGTTTCTCATAATCATATGGTGGTTTGAGGACCTTAAACCTCACATATCAATCAATTAGCCCTGCAGAAGGCGCAATCAGGATGATGATGACGATGATGACTGTCTTGTCATGACATGCCGTCGCATGTCTTGTGAAACACTTTCCGCCAGACTGTGGCACATACCTGCGGGCGGGAATGCGCCACTTATACGTGGGTAGGTGCGACTAGTGATTGACAGTGTATACCTACCCAGGAACGCCAAGAACATGCATCACTCCCATCGGCTTCGTTGACCCGGAGAATGTGAAAAAAAATGTCACGGTCGCAGCACAAATCGAACGCCAGCATTCTGCGTGGCGACCAAGTATTCTACCACAGAGCCACGCCATATCATGCAACTGTGTTTGAAATAGTCCGTAGTGTTCTTGAAGTGTTCATTATGGATGCAGTGTTAGTTATTCCATTATATAAGGAATGCATATGTATTCTCACGATAGAGCCACCCCATCAGGTCAACATCCCAGTTAATTAAGCGCAATACTCCAAAGATGATTAACAGTTTATATCAACTGAGTAACGCTGTGAACAGATATAGGTAATTTTAATTCGAGAGCATAAAGAAGAATCAGTGCTCTCTGTAAAGTGAATGACAAGGAGGGATCGAAGCTATTCGTCCTAAGGTTCATGCTGTCTGCGTTGAATTTGCCAACTAAGAAAAAAGAGGGACAGAAGGATGGGCACATGGACGAGCTGGTGCACGGTAGATGTGTCCACGCACAAACGGAAAGGTGGCTGTATGAACGGACAGATGGATGGACGCACAAGCTGACGGACAGATGTACGAACGGGTGAATGGTTGCATGAATAGATACATGGACGGACGGATGAACATAAGAACGGCTGACCATGTATTGTGCTGTTGTATAAAATATCACACATGAAGTCGCTTGTGTACACACATTTTCGTTTCTTGTTGTGCAGGTGTTCAGTTTCAGTTTAGGTTTTATGAAGCGTGATGGACGTCAAATAGGCCGGCCTCGAGAAGCTTCGCCCCTAAATGCTGTTGTCATCGCTCACGTTGACCCATCGAATGCATAGTTATATATCGTTGTCCCAGCAGGAATCGCGCCCCATCTTTATGCATAGCCATCAATAATTCCACCCTAATATAACGCCAGGTCTCAGAACTGATTTTCAGGTAGACCGTAATGTTTGTGGAACGTGATCTGTTGTTTCTGTGCCGGCTATCCAATCTTGTGTACATTTCATGCTCACAACTATCATAAAGCCGTCACGTTGGGTTAGGAACAATTGTGGTGAAGCGCCATTTGCTGAAGCTCATTCATCTAGCAGTGTCCGGGGCCGCCATCCTCGCTGGCACACGCCCTACATATGAGCTTACCGCTTCTGGTGTTGCTAATACCCATGTTGCTGTTTACATCATTACGCAACAATAAACATGCGACTCTTTAATATATGTCTGAGCGTATAACATTCGTACATATCTTCAGCGTTGTTTCGAAACGTTTCACTCAATTAACACGCTACGGCACACTCACTTTCCCTCCGCATGCTTAGCATAACATCGAATAACAAGGTATATCGAATCTGGAGAATTTTTCTATCAGGGGCAAAGCTCTTTAAAGGGTAGGTCGTGCGTCTCCTCTATCTAGTAGCCACCTCTCGTTTAAGTCCTTGGAATGTTCGCTGGAGGGCCGTACTTGTATATGATGAATATATGGCGAAAATATGGGAGATGGCGGTACTTGGAGGGTTCACTAGATGGACGGACGGATGGACAGACAGATAGACATAGGGACAGCCGGACGAACGGACAGACAGACAGACGAACAGACAGACAGACAGACAGACAGACAGACAGACAATTGAACGGACAGACGGATTAACGGATGGAGCAGCGGGCGGACAGACAGACAGACAAACTGATGAACGGACGGACGGATGGACGGATGGATGGATGGATGGATGGATGGATGGATGGATGGATGGATGGATGGATGGATGGATGGATGGATGGATGGATGGATGGATGGATGGATGGATGGATGGATGGATAATTGTATGGATGGATGGATGGATGGATGGATGGATGGATGGATGGATGGATGGATGGATGGATGGATGGATGGATGGATGGATGGATGGATGGATGGATGGATGGATGGATGGATGGACGGATGGACAGACAGGCGGATGGATGGACAGACTGTAGGAGGATTCAGAGTTTACCAATGAAACCTTCTGAATCTTCGCCCCACTCATCATCAGACATTCCGTGGATATGCTGTGATTTTTAATCCCTCTCGATTTTTGGTCATATACAAGACGATTATTTTTCTCTAGCCACCAACGACACTGATTCCAGAATTTCTAAGAAATAAACTGTTTAACGCTATCTCCCAAAAAAAGAGAGAGAAATTTGTCCGACGCTCCGCTGCACCTTTGTGGACCAACAAGGAGTGGAGCCCACCATAAAATCCCTATCTATCGCTAAGTGAATCATAACAAGTGAGCGAAGCTCTGGGTATCGCGTGGGTGAGTAGTCATACGTCGCTTGAGCATTGTCTTATATAATTTAAAATTGTGTTACATAAAGTGACATAACGTCTATGTTGAAGTCGTCGACTAGCCTATAGGATTTGTGCTTGTAGGTGTTTTATACTGTTCCGTCACAATCATCTTTGACATGAGCCTATTGCTAACCAACATTTTGTAATATGCTGTTATTGATCATTTATTCAATGTCAGTGGTTTTAAGGTTTTGTGGCGCCTTATTTTGACCTGGTTAAAAGCCTTTAATTTTGTTCTTATTAATATTTCATGCTGCCATGTGCTTTGATTGATGGTTGCCTAAATATCAGTCTTTTATTGGCGTTGTGGCCTTTTCTTTTAGGGGCGAAGCTCCTTAAAGCGCCATCCGTTCGTTCTTCGTAGTAGTCGTAGTCGTAGTGTGTAACCAGTCTTACGTTTTGATCTGCAAGGTGGTGCCGGTGGGAGATTTCTCCTGTGCGTTGTTAAACAATAAAAAAAATGCCGCCATATCCACGAAGTGAATGATGATGAGTGGGCGAAGCTCCGGAGGTAAACCTGGTAAACCATGAATCCTCCGTACATTTTGCCCACTCGATTTTATTGCAACGCTCCCCCTAGTGTACGTCGCCGCACTATATCGAACGATGACACGCGCCATATGTGGCATCATTCCTATTTTATAACACCTCGCATCTTTCATAATCAACTACACGTACCGCCGTCTAGTTTATAACATCTTGCATCTTTTGGACGTACGGACGGACGGACGGATGGACGGATGGACGGATGGACGGATGGATGGATGGATGGACGGACGGACGGACGGATGGACGGACGGATGGATGGACGGACGGACGAATGGATGGACGGACGGACGGACGGATGGACGGACGGACGGATGGACGGACGGATGGATGGATGGATGGATGGATGGATGGATGGATGGATGGATGGATGGATGGATGGATGGATGGATGGATGGACGGATGGACGGATGGATATGGCTGTACCCTCTAGATCGGGCGGTGGCTAGCGTAATACTTAGAACTGAACGAGAGGTGGCTACATACAGGGGACGCACAGCCCACGCCTTAAGGAGCTTCGCTCCTAAAATTCGCAGCGTGCGCGTTAGCTAAAAGCCGAATTCTCCTCTCTTTCATTCCCCATTAGCAGACAATGGCATGTACATTAACCACTATCTGACAAGAAAGGGTTGCTACGTTATACTCCCTGGGCATAACCTCCTTGGTTTTAGAAAGGTCTAGTGAGCGTTGGGGCGCAGTGTCATGAATAGAGTGAACTAGTATATACCATGAACTCGAGGTGTTTAAAGGTGGGAAGTAGACACGAAGCGCAAGCCATTAAAAAGTGTGCGTGTACCACCTCTCGTTTAGTCCTTGGAATGTCCGCTGGATGGCGTGCTTGTATATGGGGAATATACGATGAAAAGATGCGAGATAATGGCACTTGGAGTGTTGAATAGATGGACGAACGGACACACAGACATAGTCGGACGCATGGATGGCTGCAAGGACGGGTGGATGCATGAACAGAGGCAGGGGCAGATGCATGGACGAACGCAGGGACGGACACACAGATGCACGTGCAGACGCACGAACAGACGCATGCACGGAAGGGCGGATGGACGTATGGATGGTCACACAGACAGACGCATGGACAAACGGAAGCAAGAACGAATTGACGGACGGATGCTTCGCCCCACTCTTCATCATTCACTTCGTGGATATGCTGCCATTTTTTTAGGATCGAAGCTCCTTAAGTGCCAACCACTGGCACGCGTATGCACGCGCCTACGCGTCAATAGCGTCTAGTCGCGCCTGTGGAGTAAAAGGGCGCGCAACTACTGGCACGCGTCGACCGCGTTGACGCCCACGCGTCCAGGGCCGATGCACAATGTTGCTTGATCTTTTGGCTTAGAACTGTCCAAGTTCAGCACAGAACGGCACGTTCTAAACTGGAGCGAGAATGTATGTTTTAGAGGATATGAGAACACGTTAACAACTTGATAGTGCTTCAACCACCACAGTTTAGACTATTTTAGAAGTAATTGACATTTCAGTGCCCATAGTAACTACAGCGGTATGCACCAGAAATCAACATCAGTGGGTGCGCCGCTCCCGCGAATGAACATTCGCGTCTAGCATACTGTACGTCTATCATAGGCGTGTGCAGGGTTCTCCTTAAGGAAGGGGGGGGGCAAAAGTTTGTCCCAGTGCCCCTCCCCCGGGCTAACTTAGCACCCCCTCCCTATTATGTTAATATATGGAGTTGAGATTGATCTCTCCCCCTCCCTTCTCTCTGCGGTGAATGAGGCGTGGCTGCCCTCCTGATCACGTTTACAAACCACCGGGTTTCTATACCTGCACTACCAAAATTACTAACAATATCTTGCATATGCTTTTACCTTCAGTATATTTACACAGCATGTTTTATATCAGTCAACTTAATAATCACGCCTGCAACTTCATGATCTGGCAGATTTATGTCAGACACAAGACTACAATTGAGGCCAGAGTAGCAGGCTTTCGGCTGATGTGTGTGTGCGAAATATCCTCTAATGTAACAATGCACACCTGGTTCTTATTGATACAACTGATATTGGCCATAAGATAGGAACCAAATACTGCGTAGAATGCCTTCAAACATTTTCCAAGTCGAAATGTGCTCTAATGCAACTAACCGTGCCTGACACTTCATGATGGGACAGATATCGGTCATACTATTAGAACTGAACCCTGTATGGAAGACTGCTGGACGTTGTCTTTAGTCAAAGTATTCTCTAAAATCACAAACGACACCCAACTCCTCATGAAGTCACAGATATTGGTCATAAGATTAGAACTGAAACCTTAATACAAGACTTATGGACGTTGTCTTCAGTCAAAGTATTCTCTAAAACGACAGATGACACCCAACTGTTCATGAAGTCACAGATATCGGTCATAATATTAGAACTGAAACCCTAATGCAAGACTTCCGGACGTTGTCTTCAGTCAAAGTATTCTCTAAAACGGCAGACGAACTGTTCATGAAGTCACAGATATCGGTCATAATATTAGAACTGAATCCTTAGTGGAAGACTTCTGGACGTTGTCTTCAGTCAAAATATTCTCTAAAACGACAGACGACACCCAACTGTTCATGAAGTAACAGATATCGGTCATAATATTAGAACTGAATCCTTAGTGGAAGACTTCTGGACGTTGTCTTCAGTCGAAGTATTCTCTAAAACAACAGACGACACCCAACTGTTCATGAAGTAACAGATATCGGTCATAATATTAGAACTGAATCCTTAGTGGAAGACTTCTGGACGTTGTCTTCAGTCAAAGTATTCTCTAAAACGACAGACGACACCCAACTGTTCATGAAGTCACAGATATCGGTCATAATATTACAACTGAAACCTTAATGCAAGACTTCTGGACGTTGTCTTTAGTCAAACTATTCTCTAAAACGACAGACGACACCCAACTGTATATGAAGTCACAGATATTGGTCGTAATATTAGAACTGAATCCTTAGTGGAAGACTTCTGGATGTTGTGTTAAGTCAAAGTTTTCTCTAAAACGACAGACGACACCCAACTGTTCATGAAGTCACAGATATCGGTCATAATATCGGAACTGAATCCTTTGTGGAAGACTTCTGGACGTTGTCTTAAGTCAAAGTTTTCTCTAAAACGACAGACGACACCCAACTGTTCATGGAGTCACAGATATCGGTCATAATATTAGAACTGAATCCTTAATGGAAGACTTCTGGACGTTGTCTTCAGTCAAAGTATTCTCTAAAACGACAGACGACACCCAACTGTTTAAGAGGTCACAGATATCGGTCATAATATTGGAACTGAACCCTGTATGGAAGACTTCTCGACGTTGTCTTTAGTCAAGGTATTCTCTAAAACGACAAATGACGCCCAACTCTTCATGAAGTCACAGACATCGTTCATAATACTGGAACTAAACCATTCATGGAAGACAGCCAAAATGTTCTCCAATGCAATAAAACGCACCCGACACATCATGATGCAACAAATATTAGTGACCAGAGTGGAACCGAGCACAGCATGGAACACTTTCGGATGGTATATTTATTTATTTTTGGATACGGCTGCTCACTGTGAGGCTACTGCAAAAGTGTCGTACATATATACAAAAGGAAAGGATTTAAACAGTAATATCACATTAAATGTGCCAAGGTAAACAAATATCACTACCCTTGAGTGCACCCCTGTAATAAATGAGAGAAATAGGACATTATTATAATACAAGTGCCTGCAAAAAGTCAGACACACAGGTATTAGGAATCAAACCAAGTAGATCAATACAGTTTTTGATAACTTTATTTGAACGTGTTAGAGAGCTCTACAAATGACTTCTAAGCTGGGTGGTGATTGCGGATCAGTGCTGTGTTGAAGACTTCAGCACTTTGCTGGTAGTTTAAATATCCCTTAACATCTACAAAATGCATCTGACACTTCTTGATGAGACAGACATTGGTTTTGAGATTACAGCCAAGCACTGTGGCTTTCACATGTCATCAATTGTCAAAATACCCTATAATGCAATAAAGCATGCCAAAAATTTTTGATGGGACAGATACCGATCAAAGGATTGCACCAGAGCACCGTACAGAAGCTCTGGCAAGTTTTCCAACAGAACTAAACAGAATATGCTTAAGTGCATGCGTATATATAATCCAAGTTAATACAAATACCAAAAAACTGAACAGAAATGAAGGACTCCTTGGAAACACATACAAATATTTATTGTTCGGAACCATCGAATATCTTCAGCTGATTACAGTCTCGAGGAACAGATAAATACATGCACAGCTCTGGAAGGTCTCATAAGTCACATGAGGTACTTTTTGCATTTCTTCTATACAAAATGCAGTACCATACTAGTGCACCTTCATTCATTCTGTGCATACATGTGGGGATCTTCTCTTCCAACAATCGTGTCATCGTGCAGCTGATTTATAGTCAGGTGCTTCTCACAAGGTTTTCAGTTATCTGTCCAGCTGTAAACAGAACGCGCATTATGTTATAGTAAACTGTAAAACGACGGAGAAGCGCCATTGTATGCCTATAGCTACGAGTATCAGAATGAACTATAAATTAAGAATGTGTGTGTTAGAATGCCTCCAAACAACGTATGTGCTACTGAGCGTGGCAGAGAAGCAGAAGAAGCGAGAAGTTAAAGAGCAGGCAATACCAGCAGCACTTAATCATGCAACTTTCTTTTTCGATCACCACAGCAACGCACGCTCGAGTTTCTGTCTTGTACGTGAATTGAAATGAGACCGCTGACAGCTCAATGTGTCAGCGTCGCTGGTACCCGACACGAAGTCACATCTCACTGCTACCAACCAGCGCACGCTTGTTATTAGCTTGGCAACACACGAAAACGATTAGCACCGAAGCCAGCGAATGTTTCCGCGTCATACAATTCGCGAATACACTTATATAAGTACGTACGTTTTCTCATCACGGAAATGTGTTGGCTAGTGCGAGGTTCGCTTTCAGCGATGATGAATACCGATGTTGAAAAAAAACACAGTGCAGATAAAAACTCCTCCGTATGAACTACGCGATATTTCGGGCGTCGTATATGGTGTCTATGTTGCGACGGAAACTACGGTAGAGTTTTTTCAGCCGATGTGCCTCGCATGTTCTGGTTCATACGAACTAGATGGTAGAGGCCTGCGCTGGATGCAGATGACACCGATCTGAATTGCCTCCGCGGTAGGCGAGGGCTCATGCTCAAACCTTCGAACCTCCGAAGTCTGTTTACACTCGTTTTTAGCACAGAAAGTCACAGATCAAAGCACAAGAACACCGACGTGCTCCTTTCGCTCGGCCGACGATCGCACACGGGACCGGCGCTATAGCATAGCCGGCCGGCATTCGCTGGATTTGTCGGCGTCGCTCGAACTCGGCACGAAACCGCGTCACGCTGGTAGCACTCGCAGTCGTTCGTCGTTTCGTTGTCGTTCTCGATTACGAAGCGGTCATTCAGGAACGTTTGGAGTAGTTTTCATGCTTGCTTTCAGCACTCGGCAGTGCCTTCGAAGCGGCGGCCATTAGGCACAGCATTCGGAGTCATCGCAGCCTCTGGTTGGTTGGCGCCGCTGTACGCGTGGTGACGTAGCGTACGCGAGGCAAAATATCAAGCCCGGCTTGATCCCTCGCCTCTGCTCGCGTATGCCCCTCCGACGTCGACGCCGAGAGGTGCATTTGACGCTTTTGACGCGTAGACGCGAGCGTACGCGTGCCAGTGGTTGGCACTTTAGGCTCACACGGTGTCCGTTGACGCCGTCGCTGTCGCAAGTCCGCGTCGAACAGAAACAAAGGTGTTAAATGTACCATATGTGCAGCGTTCATAGCACCCATATTATTTAAAAATGCTCCTCCTGCTCGCTGGATTCCATGCCGAACGGTTGTGCCCTCGCGGTCTCCAACGACACTGTAGCTCTGGCCGACTGGGTTGGTCCTACGCTACCTCCTGACGCCGGTCCCCGACGACGACGACAGCGTAGCTATGGCCGACTGGATTAGCCTTACGCCATCTCCTGTCGCCGACAAGAGCTCTCGCTAGTGGTGCCCCGTCCTCGGACTCCTGCTACCGTCTCCATCTTTCCTATTTTCTCACTTCACTCTCCCTGTGCCTCGCTCTCTCCTTCCTCTCTCTCTGTCTCTTTACCTTTTAATCCTATCCTTTTACTCACTCCTTTGCCCCCACCCCTCGTGAACTACTGTTGAGGTGTCCACCCCCTGAGAAGCAGTTACGGGGCTCACTTTTCTTTTTTTTTCAATAAAAAAATTCCTTCACCAAAAATGCTTCATTCATGCGTCTGTGCGTGCGTCCGTCCATCAATACGTCCCTCCGTTCGTTCTTTTGTGAATTCCAAAGTGTGTTCGATCATCGCCTTAGGCATCGAGAAGGGGTCGGTCAGAAAAGAACGTGATGTGCCCGTTAACCATTTAAACTATGTCGTCCCATGTGAACAGATGCCAAACGAACGGACGAGCCTCGACCATAAAACGGAAGACTGTTTTTAAAACAAAGGTTCCATGATTTAGTGTACGATGTACTCTACTCTGAGAGAGCAATAAGCTGTCCCAGTACAGAGCACAAAGCAGCTTCTAGCCTGGCATTGTCCGGTAAAACTTCGTAGAACGACGTTCTTTCACAGCCAGCTTAGAGAGTTATTTTATCGTTCCTCTCGAAGAGCAAATCCGTCCGAGTCGTCTCAACTGATGATTAATTGATGATCCCGTATTTCAGTAATATTTTTTTCTTTCATAATTGAAGAAGGAGGTTATCAGATCCCTATTTTAGCCGCGTCTAACTTCAAGTTCATTTTTCCGTATTCCGTGCGAAATATTCTACTTGAACTTTAAATACGACGCATATGCTTAAGACTCCGGTGTGCAGCGGCTGCGCACTGGTCGTTTAGGTTCTATCGAGTGGCGTTCCGGGAATCACCGGTTTAATGCGACCATACAACATATATAGGAAACCTGCGGATTGGTTTTACTTGCGCATCTTGTTTCCTCGAGGGCTTTTTTCCGCCACATATTCTTCATATTCATCGCGCGTACGTAAACTTTTGCACAGAACGGCCTCTACCATCGTGGTGTCTACACAAGCAGCGTGAGACACCTCTGCCTCAACAACTTAATGTGGACCTGCAAAACGTTTTGAGCTTGGGCAGGAAACGCTGCTCATCGGTAGTCGAGACCTCTGAGAACAAGCGAGGCAAGCATTAGAGTGCAGCTCGCACCCTTGAAGAAGCAATTGATCTTAAAATAAACTAGAAATCATTCTCCCTATCTTCGGCTAATGATGACATGCCCGGACTCCCGCGCCGCCTACCATGCATATAGCCAAAGTCACGGTCATTGTCTCATTTGGGCACTGATGCATTGCCTCCGAGATAGTGCGCCGGCGGGTTTTTCCCCGGCCGTCTCATTCGCCACGCTACCCGGCTAAATAAGGTGATCATCGCCTCCGAGATGGCGGCCACGTGGCGGGCTTTTCTCCGGCCGTCCCAATCGCACCGACAGAGCGTGTTTCCAGAGGTGGGTGCGACTCGCTCTTTTCTCCGCACCGCGTCGCTCCTTGGCGAAGCTTGCATGTGCCGAGAAAAAAAAAGTTTTACGCTTTTATATAACTTCGCGCTTATTTAGGAATGTCGGGCGCAGGTGTACGAGAGGCAAAGTCAATGCTTGGGCGCATATATTCACAAATGGGCCTTTTTTTGCCGTACATTGGCACTGCACCTTTAGGTGCGATGCTTCTGCAAGAGATGCGCATGTGCTGTAACCATACTTTACATCGATGTTTCCGGGCTGTATTCTATAGGAGGACTGGCAAAGAAAAAAAACGGCAGCCCGATCCGCAAGCGAAATCAGGTGAGTGGCGCTTGCTGCGCTCACGGGTCACACTCGATCAAATAAAAGGTTTCCTTTTTCTTTCATTTCATTAAAATAGCGCTACTTTTTAATGTAACGCCATATGGAGCATTCTTGCACGCTTGCTAATATAATCGCTGTGGCGCGCAGTGACAATCACTATCGTGTTAGTTTACTGTGCTCTTGACTGCATCCAAATTGAAGGGTCTCTTATATGGCAGAACTGTGGCTTTCCGAAACTATGTATTCATCAAGGTTGACTTGTGAGGAAAGAAAAAGTGTAAGTTGTCACTGCTATGAATTTCTTACTGATGACAATAATAAAATTTGGAAGGGTAGTGGCATCCGGGTGCAATTAAGTTGGCCAAGGTGATCGTCAATCGCAATCCGGTGAAGAACCAAGTTTGGATAATTTGCGCCCCATCTTTATCAGGTCGTGCGGGAGAAAGGTGGCAGTACCCGTTATCCAGAACCGAATGGCGGATTGCATAGAGCACAATGATCTTTTTCTTCATTACCTCATTGGCTTTAGGCCATACCTCTCCACCCAGGATGCTATCAAAATCATTAGGACACAACTTTTAGATAATTATACGAGAGACACCAGAGCGATGTTAGGCTTGGAGATAAAAAAGGATTTCATAATGTGCGTCACCATTTTATTTTGAATGCGATCTCGAGTCTCAACCTAGGTTCCTCATTTCATGCGTTTGTCAGATCCTTCCTGAGTGGTCGGGAAGCCATACATAAAGTTGTCGATCTGGAATCGGGTGTGGAAGTGTTGCGAAATAGGGACACCCCGCAGGGATCTGTTCTATCACCTTTACTTATTAACATCGTCATATCTCGTCTCTCGAGGCAGCTTTCTGGAATTTTAGATGTTGGTTACACAACCTAAACCCGAATATCACCATTTGCTGTAGAGGAGGAAGTAACGGCACTGTAGAGGCTGCCCTGCAAGAGGCGATCAACACTACTGAGAGTTTTCTGGAAGGCACAGGCCTTTCCTGCTCTCCAGAAAAGTCTGGGCTTCTCCTCTATAACCCGGTCAGGAAAGACCGTTGACCGCTAGGCTGGGTGCCACCCCTAGAGACAGAAATCCATCTACGTACCAAAAGTGGACGATCAATCCCCAAAGTCACTTCCATTCAGGTCTTATAGGTATGACGTTAGAGGCAACGGGTACTAATAACATCACGATTCAAAGGTTGGCAAAAAAGGCTGATAGTGTTTTTAGGCGCATAAAGCATCTGGCTAATCGAAGCGCAGGACTATCAAAGGACAACTTGGTGATGCTTGTACATGCTTTTCTACTGTGTCATTTTGTATATGCGGTGGCAGTGCATGTTCAGAACAGACCGGAAAGAGACAAGCTTAATGCAATGATTCGGAAATTGGTGAAGAATGTTCTTGGGCTTTCAAAATACACCCACACAGGTTGTCTCGTGCAGTTGGGAATTCATTATACATTGGAAGAAATCGCGGCAGCACAAGGAAGAACACAGGTAATTAGGATTGGGGATTGATTGATATGTGGGGTTTAACGTCCCAAAACCACCATATGATTATGAGAGACGCCGTATGGGAGGGCTCCGGAAATTTCGACCACCTGGGGTTCTTTAACGTGCACCTAAATCTGAGCACACGGGCCTACAACATTTCCGCCTCCACCGGAAATGCAGCCGCCGCAGCCGGGATACGAACCCGCGACCTGCGGGTCAGCAGCCAAGTACCTTAGCCACTGGACCACCGCGGCGGGGCGAGGTAGTTAGGCTGTCTGGCTCAAAAGCGGGGAGGATGACTCTCGCGTATATGGGTATTCCATCAGCTCAGATTGAGGCTCTGTACCAAGGGTTGACGGGTTGACAAAGGATCAGAAGGAGGATATCATTGTCTCCTCTTCCTGCATAACATGCATCCCCAACGAAATCTTGGAAGGAGGCGAGCGCGCACTCAAGCCCACCTCCACCAAGTGGCGGACTCGACGGGGGTTCCTGTTTCGTAGACGCGGCGCAATATGATGACCAGAGAGACCAATTCATGGTAATGGCAATCAACCACAAAATGTTTACAATCAATGCGGCGTCGTTATGCGCCAAAACTGCCAATGCAGCTGAACACGTTGTCATTGTCTTGGTTCTTTTAGATCAGCTTCATGAACATATAATTAGTGATTCTATAGCTGCATTTGTGCCTTCAGTGTCGGAGCTGTCTGCAAAGAGGCCGAAAACACACCCGGTGAGAAGTCGCTTACAACCCATATCCTTACGTGGTTACCAGCTCAGATAGGAAACATGGACAGAGGCGTTACCAATCTCAATGAGTTGGCCCATGCACGCCAGGGCGCGAGGGTGAGCAGTGCACAGTTATGGAGGACCTTTGGGTCGAACTGGAGATTTCGTAAACTGGCATCCGCCAACTAGATATATATACAATAAAATTACGCAACGTTTCGCTATGGATAGGAGAACCTTTCCACCTCCACATAGGAAGCTAAATAGAGCGCAGGTGCTCACATCTCAAATACTTCAAACAGAAATCTACCCTGCCTTTCCCCACAAGCTTTACCCTGAGGTTTATTTAACTAACTCGTGTACAAAATTTGGCGCTATAGCTACCTTACAGCACATGCTCTGGGAGTGCCCTTCGGTACGCGGCACCGATACCAGCAAGCGGAACTCTGCTCTCTGAAATCTGGACTTAACATCACTACTTTGGGCTTTCCAGAGAGCCCACGATGTGGTGCTAGGTCTCGGCCTTACTGTCCCATCGTGGGAGCGGCCCACCGTGTGCTAGGGTGCACGCCTTCCGACTTTCAATGTAAAGTTTTCCCAAACAAAACTATATAGCAGAATCGTTCCGGTGAAAGCTCAAGACCATCCAAGGCGTTTAATTGTCCCTACCGCGAGATAAGCATGCACACCTGTGAGCATCCTCTTTTCCTCCTCTCGACTGGGGAAAGTGCGCGTAGGAAATGAGAGTGCGCGCCACCGGGTCTTGACGATGTGGCGACGCGCACTCATTGCGTCATCTTGCTGGTAATGCTGAAAACACGATAGTTCCCCTCGAAATGACCATCACCAGCGATATGTGGTAGATATGCTTGCCATTTGAATGTTGAAAGAGGTGCTCCTTCGTGCCTCAGTGGATAACGCCTCGCACTCACAATTGAAAGGTCCGACGTTCAATTCCAAGCCCCGGAGTCCTTTTCTAGATTATTTTTTCTTTCTTGAGTTTTCATATGCATAGATACGTATACAGATGCGGTAAGTGACGCCGAAGCTCTCGCTGACGCCGGCAGCGAAACTTAGCCGACAGTGTCCGTATAATTGCTATCGCAATAAAACAGTGATTAGGACGGGGCTAGAGGAACACACAGCACCCTGTCTGCGTTTTCGTCTCGTTTCGTCTTTAGCCCTGTTTTATTCTTCGCCAAAGGGGCACTGTCAGGCCATCCGAGCCACCACCGTATATTTAATGGCATGGATAGCAAATGAAATGCGGGAAAAATGCGTCTAACAAGACAATAGACACGAAAAGCGTCCCACCAAGCGCTACCTTCTTAAACACGCGCCCCCCTCCAACTCCACTTCTGAAATAAATTTCTACCTACGCCGTTCACCGATAATTGATTACGCCCCCGAGTAAATGTCTAACACAACTTGTTATCGCAATCTTAAAAACCCAGTAATGGTGCCAACACCAGCGCAGGCATGCCCGAGTAGCTACGACCAATTCAGCTTTGAAGCTCGTACACAAAGTCGTTTTGTCTGTGCGTGCACGCACTCGGCGCGAAAACTGTCTCCTTCCAGCATGACAAGAGAGTGTTGTCTGATGAGTGCCAATGCTGTAAACATGGCGCTCATCGTGAACAACAGAATCAACCGAAGCCACAGAATCTTCTGCCACTTCTCGTCTACCGCTAAGAAATTTACGAACATTGAGGTTTGTTTCACGGAAATCTTTATTTCAGCATTCCAACGTCCTCTATCTAAACAACACAGCACATCAATGTAGCACGGAATTGCCGCTTCTATCCGTTGCCACACGTCGACATACGTAACGTGCGTGTACATGTGCAAAGGGCCGAGCCTTCAACATGGTGGAAATGTGTAAGGCCGCCGCTAGATGGTAGCAGATTTTACAAAAGGTCAATAGCCTGTGAAGGCGCATTCATTGTTTCTGTACAACTTGTACGAGCCTGTACCGAACGTAATGCGCCATACTCCACAGACTCCAAAGCGAAACAGCGTCGGGGGGGGGGGGGTGGAAGGACGGAAAGAAGAACCTGTCATGAAGTAAAGAAATTTCCACTTTTTACAGCGCAGCTCTTTTATGTTGGGAGCAAGTCCGCGTATTACGCGCAAAAACTCGGGTGTCTATGCCCCTCAAGATAAGTGCAGCGTCCTACTACAGATTACTGCAAGTTTGAATAAAAGCGAAGGCATTCAAGGGAGAGAGCAGAACGAAGAAATGATGAAGGGCTATGAGAAATCAATTTGCAGCCTTTGTGAGAGAGAGAGAGAGAGAGTAGTGCCTAGGGAAATTAAGGAAAGGAGTCCGGCAGGATGGCGTGGGCGGCAAGCGTTAAGTGAAAACTTGCAGAAGAAGAAGGAAATGGGGAGAATAATAGCGAAATGAAACGAAATAACGATTCGAGGAAGGATTCAAGTCCGCCACTATAACAATGCAGTCTGGACAACTGCGATAACGAGAAAAAAACAGTAATTTCATCAGTCAAATCAGTCTTGTTATAACGTTTTCAGTGTTTGTGGCGTAAAATATGTTTTTTTCATTAAATATTTATTTTACTACAGAGAGGGTGGAAGTTTCTTCTATACAGCCGTCAGCATCTTTAACACGAACGCTCCGCCGCGTGTGTTGCAGCAGTTTGATTGAATCTTGACACAACGTACGTTTGGGTTCTGTAGCCAAGATGTTAACCATACATGCCGGCATACTATCCAAGCCTACCGAGGTATTATCTCGGCAAAAGCGACCAGCTCTTTGCGGCTGGCATCAATCAAACTAGCCCTGGCGACGCATCGAAGTGTTCGTGTTAAATGAGCTGGCGGCTGCACATACATTAAATTCTGGTGTTACAATGGGTGAAGATGCATCAAAATTTATGTTCTCACACTTCAGAATATATATTCTGCGCATTTTCATGCGATAAAATGCGCGTGCCTTCAAAATAGAGCCTCCAATGACGGTGAGCATTGACAGCTGTACATATACAAATTGGTAAAATCCTTATAAAACTGAACCTAGTTGGAACTGCACACAGATACAAAAACACCCCCCCCCCTTTTCCATCGCAAGTAGATATTATCACTCGCGTACAAACACACACAGGCTGAAACTTCCCACAATTGAACGCGGGGTAACAATTTCGCCGCAGTATCACTGTTCTAAAAAATGACCTGCCAGGAAGGACCATGCAGCACATTTCATCGTTACACAGGTGGCTCTGAGCGCTATCACTTTGAGGGCATAGCTGCCGTATCTGACAGGGCATTTGTTTGATTGAGAACCACTGTTCGAGAAATTGCTGTCGATCGGCGCTGCGGCTAGCCGCGCTATCAGTTTCGTGGTTGAAGTCACAGAAACGGCTGTAGCCGCCTTTGTGGTAACAAGATTGGTTGGACTGTCACGAATTCTGCACCGAAGGAGGCACCCACGGGGATCATTTGAAGAATGAATCGCACATCATGACCAGAATCTCTTCAATGAACGCCTTATTGCACGAGTTGATGGTTATGTAACGTTTATCAGGAGAATTTTCCTTGTGAGCGTGGGGTAATTGCGTCAGAACATCACCTTTTATTGTTTAATTACGCAGATAAGCGCTACAGCAGTACTTTCAGATATGTTAACGTGCGCGATGAGACAGCGTAGAATATATATTGAGACGCTGCATTAAAATGCAAAATATATATATATATATATATATATATATATATATATATATATATATATATATATATATATATATATATATTCCAGTAGATCCTCCGTGAGCGGCCACAACAACCAACAACGTGGTTTATTTCGACGTTTCGGCCTAGAGTCTGGCCTTCATCAGGATATATATATATATATATATATATATATATATATATATAGAGAGAGAGAGAGAGAGAGAGAGAGAGAGAATTAGTACTTAGTGCAACCAACAGACACTAAAGCTAATGCAATATTAAGCTACATACTTGGAGTCTGTAACACAAATGTGGTAATTAAATTTAAGCCACATTAAAAAAAACTTTGGTTCAAGTGAAAATTGTACGCAGACTTGCAGCTAGGCAAACAGGTTTCTGCCACAGATTGACGTCATTACTTAGAACCTCCTACAAAAAAAATAATAATGTATACAAAGGTCATGTAATGCCAGGAGTCTCTTTCACACGTGTAATATTGCGTGCCCGAATAGCATACCTACACCAGGTGTCAAGACAGGCAAATTGTTCAAGTTGAAAATATAAGGACCCACTCATTAAAAAAGCGCTTAGGCGTACCTAATCATCAGCATCATCAAATGATGAACAATGTGAGCAGGTGCGTGGGTTCACGGGTTGCCTTACGCTTGCAGAATGGGTAATTTGCTGGTTCTAAAAAAGAAATATGGCGTAGCGGCCCCTTTACAGTTCTACCTACAGTAGGAATTCTACGTTTATGTCAACCACCGGCGTTATTAGGATGAACGTTTTTGTTTTTGTGCTATGCTAGACATATCCACAGAGAAGCAAAGAGAGGCTACCGGTTGAGATGTAGGCGATACGAAGGCGGCCCGATCGGACGAATGCAGTGCTATTTGGACGAAGACACGAGACCCTGATAACCACAGAAGAGCGCCGACACACAACTCATTTCTACAACCGAATATCAAGAAGTTTTTGTACACATGGCTTAATGATTTCGCACCTTCCGCACGCCATTAGGAATCGCTGAACATCGTTTGTAGGATTGAGAACTCAGTGAGAAGCATAGCAGAGGCGCTGCCATGCATAAGACCCAAGAGTAACTTTGGGTCTTTTTCTTCGTTGAAGGCCTTCCCTTGGAAAATTTCGATAACCATTGATATATGCGGCTTTCTGGTTCCTCTTGATAATAAAAAAAGGTGGATTCTCGGCGCTTTCAAAGTTCTTGTTCAAAAACAGCTGGGATAGCAATTAAGAAGAACTTCAAGGAAGTAGCTTTGATTTCACAGAAACAAAAAAAAGAACAAAACCAGTGAAAGTCCTGCAAGAACTGCACTTTGAGAGTCTCAAACATCAAGCAAAAAGGTAGGTGAAGAGGTCTTTCAGAGTCATCATGATGAAGACGCAAGTTGAAAGCACCACTTTAGGCCATCGTCTCCGAATATGGCACACAGCAATGCATCGTATACCTACAGAGCCTTCGGAGAATTGGATATTGAAAACGCCTCACTAATACGTCAAGACACCTTTTTACCTTTGGTAAACTCCTACTGAGAGTCGGCAGCTATAAATTTTGAAAGAAAGTTTGCATGTTAAAATACGTAGTATTTCTATTAATTCGTAAGTTGCTCCTGCTCTTTGGGACATCTTGCCAGTCATAAAAAAGCGTTTCGATTCCTGATTTCCCGACTCGGGCGTGGTAAAACTCTACAGGTACGTGAATGACTCCTTGTATTTGCAAAATATGTATGCATCGAAGGGACTGAGAGCGTTGCGAATGCCATTTTTGATGTGTTCAATACAAACGTCACCAGCCTTATGTCCACGTAGGATACCGGACCCCAACAGGCTTGAATTGTAGGCTTCCGGTAATTTATTTATTTATTTATTTATTTATTTATTTACAAATACTGCAACCCCATTAGGGATTTTCGCAGGATGGTAAATAAATATTTGACACAACTAGTAGGGCAAACAAAACAACGAAAAAGAAACTACATGTGGTACAAAGTTTATGCAGATATAGATAAAATGCGCTTCAAGCAAAGCCCCGCCGTGGTGGTCTAGTGGCTAAGGTACTCGGCTGCTGACCCGCAGGTCGCGGGTTCGAATCCCGGCTGCGGCGGCTGCATTTTCGATGGAGGCGGAAATTTTGTAGGCCCGTGTGCTCAGATTTGGGTGCACGTTAAAGAACCACAGGTGGTCTAAAATTTCCGGAGCCCTCCACTACGGCGTCTCTCATAATCATATGGTGGTTTTGGGACGTTAAACCCCACATTTCAATCAATCAGCTTCAAGCATGATTGAAACAACGCGTCAAATATAGTTGTTAACACAACGAAGAGGAAGATAATCTAGTTACACAATATGGGACATGAACAAATTCAGGGATGGCTGCAACACTACATTGTTCGACAGTTGATTCCATTCATTCATAGCCTCGGAAAAAACGAGTACTTAAAGCAGTTGTTGCAAGTAGTGAAAGGGGTGATTGTTAGCGCACGTCGCTGTCTTGTAGCATAACCTGTAGAAAAGGACATTATCTCCGCAATACCAACGCTGTAATGTGCTTTAATGAGTTCACAGAGAAAATTTATTCTGAGAACTTGGTCTATTTGTGTTAAATTTGGTAAAATGCCTCTTTTTAGCAAGGCTGTCACGAAAGTACGTCCGAATCTGTTGTATATATGTCAAACCACCCGCTTTTGAATGCCTTCTACTTTATCAACGTTTTTTTTTTTTTGGTGAACGGATACCAGAATATAGATGCGTAATTTAATGCAGGCTGCACAATTGTGTTATATGCAAGGAAACAAGCTTCTGGAATTGTGAACATGAAAGCCCATCTAATGAAGAAAAGCTTTAAATTGGCAGAATTATACATATTATTGATTTGTTTGTTCCATTTGAGATCCTTAAAAATACAAATACCAAGGTATTTTATGTGGTCGACTTCAGAGAGCAAGAAATTGTGTGCCGAATGATGCAAATGCAGATCGCATACGCTTGCGCGAACTTTCACATAAAAGCTGTTTTGTCAAAGTTGATACACATCTGCCAAACATTACACCATTTCACTATTCTATGAAAGGCTTGATTTAGTCGTATCTGTTCACTGATAATATCAATTTCTGAATAAATTATGCACTCATCGGCATACAGTTAAATTTTCACAAGGATTTCAATAAATATATCACTGTATTAGGAAAACATACTGTTGCTGGTTTAAAAGATACGCAGTACGCCAAGTAACAATTTCAGCCTTACCCAGAGTGAAATCAAGTTTGTGGAGTATATTTTTGTAGGAAACATTGTCAAGGGCTTTTGCAAAGTTCATGAAGTTCATCCACCTGCTTACCTGAATTTATCGTGACAGAGAAATCGTGAACAGTAGTTACTAGCTGAATGCATGCTGAGAACTCTTTTCTGAAACCATGTTGATTGCATAACAATATATTATTTTTCGAAAGGAATTCATTATTGTGGTTATGTATGTTATGCTCCAGAAGGTTGCATGACGTTGAAATCAAGAGGTAGGATGATAGTTAACGATTGTCTGCTTATTACCATTTTTGAAAATTAGTTGCACTGCTGCCGTTCTTACAACGGTCGTTAACTCACCTTTAGTTAGTGATTTGGAAAATAGTACACACAGTTTTTTAGACACCCATAGCGCAAATCTCTTGAGAAACTCATTTGGTAGACCATCGGGACCAGGTCATTTCCTAATATCAATCTTACGAAGCATGTTAAGCATTACATTTTTATCTATAGCAACGTCAGAAATAGAGGAGTATGAAGCATGAAAGTATGACAATGAACCGTTGTCATAAGTAAACACCGATCTAAAGTGTGAAATAAATGCATCTGTTAATATCATACTGTTATTACTCAATACCCCATTAACAATGTAAGCATTGGATAATTTGTTTACTGCGAGAAGTGAGCCTCCAGAATTTTTCAGGCGATGTTGAGATAAATTCCGGAAGTTTCTCCACAAAGTAGCGTTGCTTGTCTGATGAGACTTTTCTTTTTACTTCCGAAGAAAGTTCGGAAATTTCAGCAAGTAAAACGCCTGAATCTCATGCAGTACTTCGTTATGCCTTCAGGCAATTTGTTCGTCTTTTTAATTTCAAAGTGTCACGAGAAACCCAGGGATATTTATCTTTTCTTCTCTTTAACATAGAAAGAAAAAGCGGGTTGGGCAATCATTTACAAGATCTTTATATTGGTTCCAAAAATATGTATGTCTGCGCTACTGCCCTCAAATTAGTCAAAAATTAGCGAAAGAATATCTAATATGGCAACATCATCTGCGAGCGAGAAGTTAGGCACAGTAGTGACATCAGCTCTTTCATTCACAGAGATGCCCGAAAGAGCTAACAACACAGAGGAGCAATCGGAAATTCGAGGCAGTACTTCGCATTTCACTTGCCCTGTAATAAATCCACTGGGGAAAAAGAGATCGAGAAGGGAGAAGCAGTCGCCTTGAATTCTTTTCAAACCTTCTACCTCATGCCGCAGATGAAAACAAAAAATTATATCGAACACCACTTTCTCTAGCTTAACATTAAAAACATTCAGTGTGAAGGTCGGCCAGTCTAGCTTAACATTAGAAACATTCAGTGTGAAGGTCGGCCAGTCCACATTTGCAATATAGAATTTTCCGCCTAGAATTAGTCGATCACCTGGCTTCACATGATCAATCAGGTAACTTTTCTTATGAACGAAGAAATCGGGAGAGGAACTAGGTGGTCAGTAAAGTGCCCCCAGTACATATCTAACAGAGCCATGATAAGCTTTACAAAATATGCCCTCAATGTTTGGTATGTTTCTTATCGTCAGAATTTCAAGATGATCTCTGTATAGTAAAGCCATGCCCCACCTTTGCTTCCTCGACCTTTCCTGTGCACCCTGTATCTACGAGGAACAAACTCACTATCTTTTATGGAATATTTCACCCATGTCTCTGTAAGAATAACTATTTCAGGGTAATGGGTCACCAGCATTCCCTCTAGTTCAGTGACTTTGTTGACAACACTTCGGCAGTTCGCTTTTAGTATAATTTAAGTTCTTGTGGCTTTGGCATACAGCGTCATTTTTATTTTTCTTTACTTAAACACGTGCACTTTTTCTTTCATCCCAGCCAAAGAAAACGCCATATACACTCAATGAAATGCGCATAAGTTTTACTTGTGCATAAGATGTGCTGAAAATTATGTCTAAGGTCAAAGAAAGGCATAGTTCCTTTTTAAAGCGCCCATTACAAACTCCTCAGCAGGGGAAGAGATGTTTTCGCTTCAGTGCACCCTTGCAAAACAGTGTGAACACTTCGGTCAGCGAAGGGTTTCCATCACACTTAGAATCTGAAGTTTGTTAGTCATTGCTTCAAAAACTAGTCGGCCGAATGTGGAAAAAGGGCGAAAGAATAGAAAAATACAAGTGCACGTGATTCCTGGCGTTCGTGAGATGCTACATCGCATCAAGAAGGTAGCGTCCAAACACGATGTTTCATTGATGTTTCTAGCCTTGTGTAAGTTGTCGAAACTGTGCAGCACGAGAAATCTGCAAAGCTTACCTCAGAATATGACACATCATCGAAACAGACTCACGGAATGTGTTGTAAGCGTTGTTTCTGACATTTCCCTAAGCTGTGGCCGCCATTGCAGAGGACAAAAACGTTTGAAATAAATAAGGATCCCGATTTGAGTTTATGTCATAAAGCTGCAAGATTCCAAGCTGACAACTCGAAACGTTGTGAGTGCATGCCACAATTTAACAGCGCCACATCTTTGAAGAGTGCAAGAAACGACAGAACGTCCACTTGTTGAAGCATTTTTTTTTTTCGCTATAAAACAAATCCACAGATAATCACGCAAGCATGACTCCAGTTTCGCTATCTGACGCTGAAATCGAACTTAGAGATGGTTTTGTGCAACCTTGACAATTCACATCCACCACTCATCGCCATGTTCCTGTTGGTCATTTGTTCATCTTGACACTTTTAGCCACCACGCGAATTAAGTGGTTCCTATTGTCGCATTTTGTGGTTGTTCACCTCGAGGCTGAGTCTTTTAAACGCTTTGTGAGGCACTACTTACTAAATGAAACTTCTTGCTTAAAATTTTCAAAACAATCGCACAAGGAAATGTTTAACGCCATCTTCACTATCGACAGAACAAGTTCCAAGAAAAACGTTGTACATGTATGTACCATGATGTTCCTATTATTTTTTTTCTTTTTTTTTCATTTCACTCAAGACAAAATTGTTACACTTTGTATTGGGGCTAAATAAACGCCTGACTAGGTCGTGCAACCCCGGCAGCAAACCAACAAGCATCTGTCGTACACAATACACTGGTACATATTTACCCAAAATGATTACAGGGATAAAGAAAATTGTGAGTGAACAAACAGACAAACACAGCTGTCTTAAATTGATATTGATACAAGAAACGTGTACTCATATTGAGCCACAAACAAAAAAAATGAAAATAACAAAGTTTCTCGCCGCTATTGTGATAGAAATGCACAGAAATATAATCAACATTCATTAGAAAAAAACCTATATGACTGGGCACGCTTATGTCCAGAAGGAGAAACCTGCGAACGCACTGATCAGAACTTTAAGAGAGAGGTTATTTATAACTTCAACATGTCCTTACAATATTTAGTAAACAATTGAAGGCCATTAGAACAATGTGAACACGAATACAACACATATTAAGTCACAAAATTTTAAACATCATTGGGGTCATCATTTTTTTTCTGTTGAGAGTTATTTTGTTATTTTATTGAATGAATTACTGACGTTCTATTCTAGAATAAAGGAAGTATGGTTTGATATTGATTTAGAATGTCTGGTATACGTGAGCTTATTCATTGGTCACCGTAGTTTGTGCGTGATCTAGGTTTGTAGATTAAGCTCGTACGTAATTCATATGGTGTTTGCTTGGTGTAATATGTAACCAAAAGTAGTGATGTATTTACTTCATACTGGCGGTGTATATCTAAGCATAGCTTGTGCCTGTAAACTGATTGATGGGCAATATTCTGTGGCTTCTAAAATGTGGTTAAGTACTTTCGTGTAGTGTAGTGTTAGATATTGCACGTATTGCACGCTTTTGTAGCACTAAAAGAGAATTAAGGTTTGTGACAGTCGTTGTTAGCCACACTAAGCAGCAGTATGTTAGTCGTGAGTGTACTAGAGCATACTAAATTTGTTGCTTAATATTTGTTGGAACGTAGTACCTCAGTCTACTTAAAATGCCGATTCTTGTACAAAGATCTTTTTTTATCGTGCCTATGTAAGGATTCTTTGTAAGGGCCCGTGACAGAACTATACGTTAAATAATCAAAGTTTTTGAAATTAAAAAGAATGAAACATATATGTGTGAGTGTGGCTTCAATTGCTTTGTCGGGTGCACGTTAAAGAACCCCAGGTGGTCGAAATTTCCGGAGCCCTCCACTACGGCGTCTCTCATAATCATATGGTGGTTTTGGGACGTTAAACCCCACATATCCATCAGTTGCTTTGTCAGCTAAAGAAATGAAGTATCTGGAATCGTCACTTTGACGTCAGCGATTTCAGATTGTCGCGATCGATGATGACGCGTGCATGAGGCGTGCTTTATCTTAACAAGATATGTTCCAGGTTTTATCGGTCCACTGTTACTATATATATATAGCATAGGTGATTGCAAATAAAACAATAGTTGCAAGTTAGCGCTGTGTGTGTGCGTGTCGTTCTTCTTGTGTCCTCGTCGTGGTGCGCTATACTCTTACAAATGATGAACTCCAACCAACTAGCATGGCAACGTGTCCTCAAGTTCAATAAACCAGTGCGATAGCCACCCTTTTGGGGTGAGCACCATCCACCTAAGTCAAGTCCAAAAGTAGTTCGTTGATAAAAACTGAATAATGAGGGCATTGGAAATCTATCAGTTGCAAGCAAATCGGTGTTTTCTGTTCCGTAAACGGCCAAATGCTACATTGTACAGACACCTTGATCAGTGTTTCCAAAGTGCTCATTAATGCCACTGATGACAGTGGACAGAGATCAGTAATCAAGCATGTGCACAAACCCAATTTAAGGTCCATGCCACATGTTGTAGTGAAGAAAAGCTTGAAATGGCCGTCTTCCATACTTTGGTAAGTTGCACGACCAGTAAGATCGATGTTAATTTTGTCCGTTCTTTATGAGCGTTTAAAACACAGTGAACTGGTGGTGCGCATGTGTACTATGCACTGTCCTAATACAAAAAGCTAAATTACTTTCTTTTGTCTGTGATAATGGTTTTTTGTTTTTTTCTCGCTAATTGCGCAAGGAAGCCCTAGATTTGTCTGAACGACGCGGACATGAATGCTGTAAGTTGGTATTTCAGTCGCTTCATCCTCAATTTCACATTCGCGTTCTGGTTTGTGACATGTCTGTTTATTGACCTAACTTTCGCTCATCACAAGGCTCAGTTGGATTGTTTATTTTTATTTATCAAATACTACGCACATGTAGTCCACGTTGGGAGGGCGATGAAAATGGTGAAACAGTAAACGCCTTCGGAAAAATATTAGAAAGAACAGGGAAAGCCAATACAATAATAAAAAATTGAGTAAATATGTTTAGCAAGATGCTATAAAACTCATCAATAATTACATAGTTATGATGTGGTTACAGTACGAAGAAAAAACATTATCGAAAGGGTTCGTTCTCGTGAAGTAAGGTGTTTATGCATCTTATCTATGGTGACGTGCAGGGACGTGCATGGGCGATATATATAAAGATGAGTCATGTGGTGACTTGTTCGTGGAAAGTAGTTTAATGATTTTGACTGTTTGCTTTTGTTTTATTGCCTGTTTCCGTGTGTTCATCTTTTTTCTATTCCGAAGCCTTCTTTTTGAAGTGCACTGCCTTGTTATGAGTATTCTCGAAAAAGTTGCTTGCTTTGTTTAATATGTGTGCGCATCAGATAAAGCTGGTAAATTAGAAGTACTTTTTGCTGGTCTAGTTGGTACAACCTAATGAGGCAAAAACACCATTTTTTCTGCTTCTTCGTTGCTCCTGTGGTGTTTTAAGTGTCTAGAGCTTTCCCTAATTAGCTCGTAAACATGCATTGATTCTTTTATATGCGCTTTTTTATTTTATATAATGTTAATTCATCACTCCTGTCAATGTTTTGGCTGATATTGACTCATGTATGGAATTGTTACTCCGGCACAAGGGCTAAAAAAACACCAAAAAGGAAGATGATGACAACGTTGTTATTGTGGGTTGTACTCACGAACTGCCCTGAAATACTGTGCGCTCTGCGTGGCCTTAGCTGGACTCGCTGTCAGCAAATAAATCTTCTCCGTGACACTAT
Organism: Rhipicephalus microplus; assembly: GCF_043290135.1. Classification (NCBI taxonomy): domain Eukaryota; kingdom Metazoa; phylum Arthropoda; class Arachnida; order Ixodida; family Ixodidae; genus Rhipicephalus; species Rhipicephalus microplus. The sequence continues at coordinate 164,755,396 of NC_134703.1, forward strand.
AGCAATGTGTGGCGCATAAAAAAAGCATGTCGAAGTGCAAACAAACACGGTTATAAGTCAGCGCTCCTCTGTGTCTCTCTGTCCCCAACATTCGTCTACGTAGCACTGTATTCGTACGCGTATTTGGTACCAACTCACTCACGTCAAAATATTATTGTAACAGCGTTCTACTTTTTTGGATAAGCTCCACCCTTCTCTAAGTTATCCTTTTTTTTCTTTACGCTGAGGCATACACACAAATATAGAACAATAAGGCAGGACAGGTGCTGTCCCGTCTTTGTCAATGTGCTTAAGTGCTACAAGAAGTCATTTCGCAATTTCTAATATTTGATTTTTTATTAGGTTTATCGAGAGGCTCGTGCAAATAGAGCATATCTGAACAACATTTATACATTTACATTGCCGAGTAGAACAGCCGTTCTTTTTCTGAAAAGCGTTTGGATACAGACAATAATCACAAAAGAAGCCAGCGAAGAGTCCAACGCTATCGTTGCCTTCCCCCGCTCACCAGGAACTAATGAATTTTACATGATATACATCAGCCTTGTTAATGTTTTATTCATGTACTACAATATATCCAAAAGCAGGCTAAAACTTAACTTAATAACTTTCAACAACTCTAACTTAGCCTCATATGATGGCATAAAATAAAAATTTTCAATCCTTGCCACGACACTCGCCTGCAGCTGCTATATTGTTTATAAGACAATTTGAAAAGTGCAACATGTGTGTTAGTATGTTTATCTAATGGTAAACCTATCATCACAGTGTTAATAAAAAAGAGGTCTTTTAAACAATACATCATCCCTCCAAAATGACAGGGACCTTTTTTAGTTGAATTTGGCACAGTTTTATTAAATATCGATAATGACATGAAAAAAAAATACCCTAACCAATGTTATGGCTAGTTTCAGATTTTATAAAATTCAAGATCGCTTACCAAACAGCTCAGCTTTTTTTATTTTTTCGTGTTCTTATTCTTTTAACGTAGTTAGGTCGGTAAAAACTTTTCTTGATTCTTACTAAACACTGTAGTTAATAAAAAAAACTTGTTCTTCAATTATACAATAACTGCGTGTCAAGCATTTAGTGAACAACCAGTTACTTCAAAATTCCAAATGAAAGGGGGCGCCCGGCCTACGATATTGCACTTGGTTTCAAAAAATTTAGGTGAAGAGCGTCTCACCGAGGCTTTTCACTTGTATGACTTGCAGAAACAGCCCGTTTGACGCGAGAAGCACCACCAGCGGCCATCTCCAGGTCCCTAACAGTGACGCTGGCGTGATTCCGTGGGCTCCTCGACCGGAGGCCATGCAGTTGCCGTCAACGAATTAACGGAAGGCCGCTGCCGTCAACTCCCACTACTTCCGAGATGCAGACACGCGGCGGAAGAGTTCGTCGAGCCAGCGCCTCCGTCTCTGTTCGGGCAACTCTCACCGCGGACTCTGCTGTCTGCTCTGGGAAAGCAGCGGCGGGGAAAAGAAGGACGAGCGGGGAACGTAGGAGAGGGGCGCCTTGGGAGGCACACTCGCTTCACACGGAGTGCATGGTCGGGTGCGACAAGCGCGCCACCCTGCGAGCAGCTCGAGTCCCTTCCAAGCTTCCCCAGAGGCCCGTGGTCTGCGTGGTGTGTCGACAACGGAACGCTTTCGTTGTTGCGTTCATTCTCCCTACAACCGTTCCCTAAAACTTATATTGCTTTTCTTGCGCCGTAGTTGGTTTTCTATTGTTTTGAAATACTACTTCAGTGCTTCTGCCTTCGCATACGTACAGTCATTTTGCACTGAACAGCATATGTATAAGTACTAACAGGGATCTGTTTGTGGTAAGACTCGTTTCGCGTAAAGAGTACTTGGCTTGGTTACGGTAATGGTTTACTTTCATCCTCCGTTATTGACTGCGCAGTTGGGAGGGCTTTTCCTATGATGGCGTGCTTGCGCATGTGTGCAAGCTCGTACTAGCGCAATGACATCCTAACATATATATATATATATATATATATATATATATATATATATATATATATATATATATTGATTGATTTGTGGCGTTTAACGTCCCAAAACCACCATTTGATTATGAGAGACGCCGTAGTGGACTCCGGAAATTTTGACCACCTGGGGCTCTTTAACGTGCACCCAAATCTGAGTACACGGGCCTACAACATTTCCGCCTCCATCGGAAATGCAGCCGCCGCAGCCGGGAATCAAACCCGCGACCTGCGGGTCAGCAGCCGAGTACCACGGCGGGGATATATATATATATATATATATATATATATATATATATATATATATATATATATATATATATATATATGAGATATAACAGACAGTAATGCCAAGGAATGTACAGGGGAAGTTATTAGAACCAATGGAATGTAAATAAGAAGAAAGAAGAAAGAAAAGTGGATGAAAAAATTCGAAGGTCGTAGGTTCGATTCCTGCTCACAGTTGGTAATTTTTTCATCTACTTTTCTTTCTTCTTTCTTCTTATTTACATTCCATTGGTTCTAATAACTTCCCCTGTACATTCCTTGGCATTACTGTCTGTTATATCTCATTAATATTGTGTTAAAACACGGAAAAACACGAGCCCTTAGGTATACACTTCTTTCCCTTATTTCATATACATATATATATATATATATATATATATATATATATATATATATGTATATATATATATATATATATATATATATATATATATATATATATATATATATATATATATATATATATATATATATATTCATTGCTTATTCAAAACAAAAAGATATTGCTAGGTTGAAGGGACTAAAGGCTAATTTGCTGTGCATGAGCAGGGTCCCTCCACCCATAGATTTGCTCAGATGCAATGGAACGAAATAATACATATTTCTTTTCTTTCATTAGGGCGGTGGGTAGGGGACACAAAAGCCCAATTCAAAAAGTATAAAGTATGTCGAAACACAGACTTTCAAGTATCACGTTACAGTGAACACCAATTTGTTCATAGAGCCAACCGAAACAAATTCATTCGGACGACGTACTTGCCACGGCTTGATGTTGATGTGGTTACCAGCGTGTGAGTTACAGCATTGGCTAATAGGGCGGAATAGGGAAAATTATGTTTTTTCACATTCATTGTTCACCATGCGTAGTCATAGAAAAATGCAGGTTGTTCTGAATTATTTTGAAAAGCGTAGTGTTCACACTACCCAACCCATTCATTCAACAAAAATCGCAATAGCAAGAATCACGCAACTATATCGCGTACAATTCTTACCCCCCCCCCCAACACACACACACACTTTTTAGAGTGCGAGAAAAATTACGAGGGCGCTCTGATAACTCTAAGCAATTATTTTCAGGCATGCAAAGGCGCCACCAGCTGCCATTGCAAAACGAAGAATAGCTTAAAAATGGCATTCCCGCCGGGCTGGAAGGATAACAAAAAAATTCTATTGACCACACTTTCTTATAAGTGTGAAGTATATTACTCCATATTACTACCTTCTGTGGGAAGAAAACTGGGGAATGACTGAATAATTACCTTGATGATCTGCCACACACAAAAAAATGATTCAGCTATTTCGTATGGTTAAATAAACGCTATAAAGTATGTTAAGCTCTTTTGGTATTCAAAAGTAACTACACGCATTTATTGTCGCTATTATTACTTGCCATTTTATTACTATAATGATATTAGCAGAGCTACAACCACGACTGCTCCAAGTTCTACATTTAGAACGTGGGAACCGGAACTCAATCGTTACATCAATGGTCATTTTCCTTTTTAAAGCAAAAGGAATACATTTGCAATCAAATCGACAGCTTCTTTAGAGTAAAAGTTATTCTTCTGAAATCTGCGTGTCCTCTCACGTGCACGCTGTCGTGTTGATGAAACTTTATATCACCGGTTACATGCAACTGATTCCTCACAGTTCTTATCGCATAACATATTGCATCACGGATAATAAGAAATAAAATATAAAACCGCAAAGACGCAGTGTCACGTGAAACGTTTTTCGCGTATTTATTTTATAGAAAAACTATTGAGGTCACCGTAAAAATTCTTTTACTTCATTGTCACCACTACAAAAACAAGTATTACAACTGCTTCATGCCCCTCGTTCATATCATACAAACGACAGAACCAAGAACTAGTTGTGGGTGAAAGCCTAAAAAAATTCGAATGATCAATTGAGAAGTGACTTGATTTTTTTTTTTGAACTTTGCGTATTCGAAAGAACGAATGTACTGCGAATAGACAGTACTGATGAAAATATCTGAAAGAAACGAAATGTGAAAACACTCGCAGGTCATTTGTCGTTAATAATGAATGAATTAGAAACGTACACAAAGGCTAAGGCTTTAAAAGGATTATTGACACTAAACGGACGACTGGATTAGGTCCCTTTTTTTTCTGAAAACTTCAGCATCACCGAAACGGTAGTTGTTATCAGTATGCTTCTATACTTATGAGATTAGTCATCTTCATGTGAACGTGGGGAGCACGGCTGCCTTCATCTTAAGAAGGGCATTTTCCTCACACTTCTACGTGAACTGCCAGCAAGTGTTCTGCTTCTGTAATAAATTAGGTAACTCTTCAGCTTCACTTTCAGAAGTGGAATGTGATGGCGTAGTTGGCGCCACCTACTCAATCGCTACCTTTAATTCGCTTATCGTTGGACATTTGAGCTGTGCTGCACAAAAAAATAAAAGAAATGAACGCCAGCGCGCCTGTAAGTCAGTCGTTTCAATCTTTTTCCAGAATTCCTAGTATAAGTATACAGTTAGAAAGTGTGTTTTACACCATAATTATTGTCTTTGCCAACTGAAAAAATACTAACTGCACCTCCATAAGAGAACACGCCCACTTGCGCATCTTCCCACTTTGTTAATGCCGTTGCCGATGAGAATTATTAATTATGCCTGATTGATTTATCATGGGTTGCAGTTTAAACCACCCACTGTTCCGCACATGGGGAACTCGTACACCTCTGCCATGCCACACAAATTGAATACTTTAAGGAGACTACTTGCACTACATCCCATTCGTATCTAGGTTTTTTAGGGAACAGCTTCAAGCACTGGTGGGGTCATGTGCTAGACAACCTGCTCCCTGAACAGCAACATTGGATCTGATTCCCACTTGAATGGATGTTTGATATTTTAAATGCGATGCAATTCTTAGCGTACAGCAGCCACTATCTATCTATCTATCTATCTATCTATCTATCTATCTATCTATCTATCTATCTATCTATCCAGAAAATTACTTTGAAGTGCGAGTTATGTAACCCGCGATTATAAGTACACTTGTCTGATTTATTTTTTCTGTCGTCATTGTGGTTTTCTTTGTTTTTTCTTCTTTCTCTACACCTGTACCTATTAATTGGTCATATCATTATCATTGTACCACCTCCCACTCCTGCTTGGGTCATTTTTATGGCCTGCAGTACCTCATAAATAAACAAAAAAATAAATAAATAAACCTATCTCCCTATCTATCTATCTATCTATCTATTTATCTATCTATCTATCTATCTATCTATTTGCCTTTGTCTCGGTGCTCTGAGCGCCTTTTTAAATTGGTGAAGACTCAATCTACTGTTGGAGTGCAAGAGAGTGTCACGAAAGTGGCTGACTAGTAATGACATGAATAATGTGAAAATCTTAACCATTCATCCATCCATGTTAAGCACGTCATGAAACATTTTCATTCAGACATGTCTGGCGCATACCCTTGTACCACAGGTATGCTCCCCGTGTGACTGACAGTCTACCCCGAAACGATGACGACACACGTTAGTAACTTAAATGCGACAACATAAAGAGGACTTCACATCAACCATGATGATCCAACGAAGGCAAAGAGAGATAAAAAAAAGCTAGGCATATCTCCCGTGCCTTGGAATCGACGTTATGCGAAGCATGCAGAGGGAAGATGACCGTGTTGCAATTTTTAATTGAGCAAAACGTCACGAAATGACGCTAAATATACGTACAAATGCTGCCCGCCCAGACATGTGTTTACGAGTTGCAGATGTTCATATAACCAGTTGTTTGCACTTGCGTAATGATGCCAACTGGAGCATTGGTATCAGCAGCACCAGAAGCGGATATGAAGCACTGATGCTCGCGAGGATGCTGGCCCTGGACATTGCTACATAACTCAACTTCAGCGCATGGCAACTAACCATAATTGTCGTTAACCCGATGTGACGACTGTATCAATGGCGTACATATGTAATGTTTATAAAGTTGAGTAAGCACCACTGAAACCACTATTGACGTTTCACGAAGACTAGCGTCTATTTGAAAAGTTGTTGCGGGACCTGGCGTAGCTCTATGGTAAAATGCCTCATAGCCACGCAGAATGCTTGAGTTCGATTCCAGCTGGGACCCTGACATTTATTATCTGCATTCGTCGGGACGACGCCACCGATGTCGAGTATTTCTTAACGATCGCGCTTTAAAATTGCCCATGTGTGTTGTCGTCGTTCCTGGGTATATACAAGGTGTTAATCGTCTGTGGCACATACCTGCATACCAGCGGCACATACCCGCCTTTGGGTATGTGCCACTCTCCGGCGGGAAGTGTTTGACGACGTACGTGACGCGATTGTGACAATATTGATGTCTTGACCAGCGCGTCATCTTCATCAAACCATCCTACCCTCCCACGCTAATTTCGGTTCACGCCAAGTTAAGGAGGTGACCACGAGAGCAGCCAAACGTAAGCTGATAGATAGATAGATAGATAGATAGATAGATAGATAGATAGATAGATAGATAGATAGATAGATAGATAGATAGATAGATAGATAGATAGATAGATAGATAGATAGATAGATAGATAGATAGATAGATATGCCCAAAGTCGCCGAAGTTCGCTAAGAAATGCTTCGCCTTCATTAACCCAGTGCCAAGGAATTGAATTGGGCGCATATTTTATTGACACAAGCATTGGTTTAATACCACGCCAGGAGTTGAATTCCTTGAATAACAATGAAGCTAATGTTTATTCATTCCGTGTTGTTGAAATACCGTGTTTCTCTTACATTTATATGCGGATTAAAGAACACTTCAGTAATACCACCGCCACATATAATTTCGACCGTTTTTATTTTTAAAACACTTCGCAAGGTTGTCGGCGTATCATTGTTCTCCAGCTCTAATATTGTGTAGATCTTATGCCCTGCCGCTATGTCCTACACCTCTTTGTACCCATATTGCCCGAGTCTCGCCCTGGGGCAACGGTATACCCTTAAAAAATTGTAAGCTGTTCGCCCCTCTGCGATGCTCAGAATTCTTGAATGAATCGCGTACACGCTCTGCACTAGTAAGCGAAGAGGATGATCACGGCGGCTACGCGATTAGGTGAAGAGGGAGGTATTTTCAGGCCTCGGGACGAGAGGAAGACGTAATCGGACACCGCGATGGACACCGGGGCGACGGAGGTGGGCGGGCCGGCCCAGCATATATCTCCGCCGCCGGCAAGTGGTGCCTTGTGCGCTCTCGTAACCGTCGCCACCCGAGACGAGGCCCAGCTGCGGCCCGCAGGACGAGCTTCGGAGCTGAGCGGGCGTTCTTTGCGCACCGAGCGCTGAACTGCGCGGTCAGTGGGACACGGCTTAACCGCGAGCATGGTCGCAGGGCTGCGGTTCGCGACCTTCGTCGCCGCGGCTGCTGCGATGCTCGCCACCGCTCCGACTACGGCTGAGTACTCGTCAAGAGATCGGTAAGTGACGTTCTCATTTAACTAACTTCCTTTTGCTATTACTGAACGCAGCCAATACTCTTCCAATTATGTAAATGATGCCGGTATTGCGTAAGAATTCTTTTATCTGTAATCCATCTGCTCACTCTTGTGCTCCTGGTGAAATTATCAGTGACACTCGCAATGGTGTACCTAAAGTAACCTCGTCTAACTTTGTCTCAAATGAGTGGCACTTTTGTATCGAGCTCACCTTGTCATTCATTTCTTGTCTCATGTCGCATATCGACTCAATGGTCGGTGCAGGCATAAAACAAGGCTGTCAATGCTCGAAAACTGTAAAAGATAAACGAGCTCTTAAACCATCAAATTTACGGAAATTACCAAGAAATATTTTTTCAATTATTCACTTACAGCCATGAAAAACAATTATGAAACCTCTGGCTGATTCTCGCACGCCCAGGAGAGGGCGCCATCACTTCCTCAAGCACGTGATTAAATAGGGAATCGCTTAGTGACCCCCGCTACGCATTTCCTCGGGTTCCACGGCAGCGCAGCTGCATTAAGCACAATATTCAGATATACGCTAATAACTACACAAGAATGGCATTGAGGACGCAACAATGTGCGTGTTGTGTGGAAGAACGCAACACTACGTCAGGAAAAAACGAGAAGGAGCGAAGATCAAGTTGGCAATCTGAGGGAATTGTCCACGCATGAAGATGCATATAACTTTTTGAATACACGAAATCATCTGCGTACTTATTCAGGCTATGCAACAACTTCCCAACCCAAATAAAAAATGCGATTGTGCTCGCTACAGTGGGCTACAAAAATCATTCGTGGGCGCTCTATGCAATGTCCTCCTGAGGCCATCCCCGGTATAGGCGACTAACGCGGTGCTCAACTTCTTGAAATCATCAGGCTTGCACTGGCGGTTATGAATAATGGCGTTATCATGAATGTGATTTATTTGAAATTGTGTGTGTGTTCTCTCCTCTCTATCCCTCCCTTGGGCTTTCTTCAAATCTTCCACACGGTTTCTTACAGCGTAGGGTAGCATACCGATCCTTCTAGACTGGTCAACAGCCCTGCCTGTTTTCTCTATTCTTTTTTTTCTTTCTTTATAGCTATAACAGGGTGAGTTCGAAGAGACTATAGGAGTGTCTTACCACGGCCGTTACATAAAATAAAATGTGCAGCCTGTTGCGAGGTACCGAAACGGCGTATCAGCTCTAGTTCTCGCCGCACCCGCTGGGGCACCTTTTCTTGGGTAAAGCCAATCACTGAGAAGCACTGGTTTGTATTTGCGATGCTGACTCTAATCAGGTCGTAAATAACGTGCATTATGGTTATTTATTACAAGTTGAACAATAAAGTCGTTATTATAAAAGTGGTGATTGCTTCATATATGTAGATAGTTTGACCTAGAAGTGCCAATAATTTATTGAGTGGTCCCTATTACTCTGTATAAAGGTTGCCAGCTTGATTTACCCAAAATAAAAAAAGTGTTCTCGTTATTCCGTAATATCCTGTGTGAACTTGCGTTTTAACTGCGGAGTATGTTAGGGGGCCACATTGTCGCTGGTGCTGTTATCGTGTGGGGTCACCTTCACGCGGCGCAACGCAGGCACCGCATATTATAGTATTGCCGTCTTTATCACGCACTCGCTTCAAAGAAAAATGTTCTTCCTCTTCTCTTTCAAGCGTCTTGATGATGATAGAAAGTGCGAACCACTTCAAGTGCAGAGCCACGTGCAAATACTGAAAAAAAGGAAGCACGCGAAAAAAAATAATAACGGAATAGAAAGAACAATAGAAATAGAAATATAATAAAGACAAAATAGAGTGAGAAAGATAACAAGAAAAAAGAGGAATAAAAAAATGAATAGAATCAAAAAAGACTGCTCATCTCTGCATATTCTCTCAGGCTTTGCGCCTCCAGTGTGTAGATGGATTATTTGTTTCTTCAAGATGACGCAGTGAGTGATGCGCGCACTGAGATGGGTTGCCTAAGGGCCCACGCACCTGTTGCCCTGAAATTTATATTTTTTCCCTAATAATTGCCCTCAGAAACCAGGAAAGTGTGGCAGCTTGAGAGGTTGCTAAAGATTTATGAATTGAAATTATTAGCACATAAAGAAATGGAGGCAAAATAAATACAGGTAGAAATGGCAAGCGCTTGGCTTGTGCATGGGTCTTCTTTTTTGCCTCCTTATTATTTGGTTTTTCAAATGCTACTCATTTGAGCTCTTCTTGCCTACGCTTTTGTTTATAGACGTCTATTTCACAAAAGCTCTTCTCATCCCCATATTTAGCAGGAAACTTGTCATATTAAGAAAAAATTGCATAACTTTGAAACCTAAATTTCTGCACCTTATCGCCCATCAGGTCTTCTGATTTTTTTCATTACTTTGCCACCTCCAAACCTATAGCCATAGTTTACTTTATATATTATCAACCCGTTCACCTTTCCGATGTTGTCCCTTGAACACTATGTTTTATGTATGATACTGCCCTAGCTCACACGCGAGAATGTTTTTTAACATTCAATTAAAACATGCTCTGTCATACCCCGATCCTCCCCATACATGCGGATTTCTTCGAACTGCATCTCGACTTATATTTACGCTTCCTGAGGCAGTCCAAGTTCGCTTCAAACAGCAAAGTGCTTCCTCTTGAGTTATATTAAGATGTAATCCGGTTTATTTTGTCTTTGTCATAGGGGTACTTATTCAGATTCGATTTTACTTCCATTGCTGCTATGCAATGCATGTGTTCCGTCTTTGCGACGTTTCGCTTAAGCAGAATCGCAAGTTTGGCAAATTGATGGTCAGTGCTGTGTCTTTGTCTTTTGTCCGTATCTAAGTCATGGCGCTAAGATGGGTGTTTCGCTTCACGCTCGTTGTTACCATTTGACTTAGGCATCCAGATGTATATTTGCTGATGAATCCGTTGTTAATTTTTTCAGCTATGTGCGAATGCTGTTCTCACATCAATGTCGGAATGTTTTTTCTTCACATCGGCTGTGTTTTATGTGTTTTATGTTTCTTAGTCTCTCTTGAAAAGTGATTACGAAATCGTTGAAGTCGGTATACCGAGTCCAGTGGCACAAGACATCTGCACGTCGTAACGTAATAAATAGTCTGAACTGTAAATATTGTTACATTCACTATTTTGGGGCGTAGAGTAAAAGCATGGGTGATAAAAAATTTGTGTAGGGTAAAGTAGCGCCATTTTTACCATAACGAGGGCATTGTAAAAAAAATACAGCAAATTCATGGAGGAAATGATGATATGTGGGGCGAAGCTTCGGAGGGTTCTATCTATAAACTGTGAATCCTCCGTTCGCCTGCCTGTCCATCTGTCCATTCATCCATCCGTCTGTCCGCCCGTCTGTATGTATGTATGTATGTATGTATGTATGTATGTATGTATGTATGTATGTATGTATGTATGTATGTATGTATGTATGTATGTATGTATGTATGTATGTATGTATGTATGTATGTATGTATGTATGTATGTATGCATGTATGTACGTATGTCCCCATCCACGCTTGCTGACTGAGTCATAGAACTAACGGTCACGTACAAAGAGAGACATTGCATGCGCAGACCCAAGGCTTAAGGATCTTCGTCCCTAAAACGGTCTGCAACACCGTCTGGGCGTAGCAATACAAAACACTCGATTTTCGCCGCGCCACGTCTGTGTTCACTCTTCACAAGGCTGCACTTTAGGATACGATGGAATTTTCGCAACTGATATGATCGAAGACTGTATAGATATATGATGTTTTGTCGCAAGACGAGAATGGGTGCCAAAGTTTGTTATGTCATGTGTGCAGGTGATCAAATTTTGATAATTAGGACCACTCTGAAAGTTCCTGAGTGACACCGTCTGTCAGTTATCCAAGAAATACGATAAAGGCATTTTAAATGTGAAGCATTCCCTAGCTAATTTCAGCAATTTTGAGTGTATCTATCTATCTATCTATCTAGCCACTTACGTCTGGGTGCTCTTGAGGTCACCCCCTTAACTTGGTGTGAACTAAAATTAGCATGCGAGGGTAAGATGGTTTGCCGAATATGACGTGCTGGTCAAGACCTGAATAATGTCACAATCCCGTCACGTATGTCGTCAAACACTTCCTGCCAGACGGTGGCACATACCCATGGGTGGGTATGTGCTGCAGGTATGCTGGATTGTGCCACGGGTGATGGACACATAACATCTACCCAGAAAGGACGAGAACACGCATTGGCACTTTTCGTTAAAAAATACCCCATATCGGTAGCATGGACCTAACGAATGCAAAGAAAAACTGTCAGGATCCCAGCTGGAATTCAACCCAGGCATTCTATGTGGCACCGAAGCATTTTACCACAGAGCTATGCCAGGTCTTGGAACTACTTTTCAAATAGACGCTAATCTTTGTGAAACGTCCATAGTGGATGCAGTGCTGGCTATTCAATTTTATATAGATTACATATGTACTCGTTTAATACAGTCGTTACGTGGGGTTAACGTGAATTCTGGTTAGTTACCATGCGCTGAAGTTGATTCATGTAGCAGTGTCCAGGGCCAGCATCTTCGCGAGCATCAGAGCTCCCTATCAGCTTCTGGTGGTGCTAATACGCATGTCCTAGTTGACATTATTGCGCAAGTAAAACAACTGGTTATTTAAACATCTGTAACTCTTTAACATATGTCTGTGCGTGCAACATTTGTACTATAATAAAGAATTGAGACAGTCAGAACTGTTATTTCAGACGAGGTAGGAGCGTAGGCCTAGCCAGCGAAAGCAGCGACAATGTCCGGGGCGAGCGTCTCGTGCTTAGCACTGACGATGTGTTTTCCGAGCTATGCGTGACCCACTACTTCATTACATATTTCCCTCTCGCTGAAGACGGAGCCAAGTAGGTGTTCTAAGGTGTCGTAAGGACAAGTGGTTCGTATACGGTTTGAGACGATCCACGTGTACGATTTCGCGGCCTCGGCGACGCAGGTCCGAAGTGGGCATGAGGGGTTCGATGAGGCAGTTGACAGCGGAAGTTCGCTGTATGACGCGATAAGGCCCGTGGTACCTGCTGACGACCTTTGTAGAGGTACCAGGAGCAGCAGTGGTAGGCACCCACAGCCAAACAAGAGAGTTGGGTGAAAACTGGTAGTGGGACCGTCCATCGTCATGGCAAAATTTCTGTAGCCCTTGTTCTTGTGTTGTAAGGGTGCGAGCTAATTGCCGAAATTCTTCCGCGTACCGAGCGGCTTCGGAAACTGGTGTGCCTTCGAATGAGTCGGGTCGGTAGGGGAGAATGGTGTCGATTGGAGATGATGGCTCTCGACCATAGAGTTAAAAGAAGGGAGAAAAGCCGGTCGTGGCTTGAGGCGCCGTGTTGTAAGCGTACGTTACGTAGAGAATTAGGGATAAGATCCCAGTTGGTGTGGTTGGAGGCGACAAACATAGAAAGCATGTCGCCAAGAGTGCGGTTGAAACGTTCGGTCAAGCCGTTCGTTTGTGGACGATATGCGGTAGTACAGCGGTGAACCACATGGCATTCAGCAAGAAGTTCTTGAATTACATCCACGAGAAAGACGCAGCCTCGGTCGCTCAGAGGTTCACGCGGAGCGCCGTGACGCAGAACAAAACGTTGGAGCAGAAAAGACGCAACGTCACGTGCTGTCGCGGCTGGTAGAGCGGCCGTTTCTGCATATCTCGTGAGATGGTCGATCGCTACAATGATTCAGCGATTCCCAGCTGATGTATATGGCAGAGGACAATAAAGGTCTATTCCAACCCAGTCAAATGGTCGCACTGGGCACGGTAATGGCTGCATTGGTGCAGTAAGACGGCTAGGATCGTGCTTGCGGCGTTGGCACTCTGTGCAAGATCGAATGTACTTTTGCACGAATGTGTACCTGCCGCGCCAATAAAACCGAAAACGTACCCTAGTGTAGGTTGTAAACAAACCGACGTGTGCACACTGCGGATCGGCATGAAAAGCAGCACATATGTTGGCACGGAGATGCCTGGATATGACGAGTAGCCATTTGCGGCCGTCAGGGTGGTAGTTGCCGTGATAAAGTATTGATTGATTTGTGGGGTTTAACGTCCCAAAACAACCATATGATTATGAGAGACGCCGTAGTGGAGGGCTCCGGAAATTTCGACCACCTGGGGTTCTTTAACGTGCACCCAAATCTGAGCACACGGGCCTACGACGTTTCCACCTCTATCAGAAATGCAGCCGCCGCCGCCGGGATTTGAACCCGCGACCTGCGGGTCAGCAGCCGAGTACCTTAGCCACTAGACCACCGCGGCGGGGCAGATAAAGTACTCCATCACGGATGGTGAAGTGGGAGGCTTGTTGGTGTAGCGTTCGAGATGGTGGGTGGGCGAGTGTTTCAGATAGGTAATCCATCAGAGACGCAATCCACGAATTTTCGCGCTGCTCCGCAGCCATGTCAATGGGTCCTGATAGTGGAAGTAAGTTGTCATGGATGGAGACACTCGCAATATCAGTAGAAACGGGTGAACGCGAAAGAGCATCGGCATCGGCATGCTTTTGGCCTGAGCGATAAATGACACGGATGTCGTACTCTTGGAGCCGTAAAGCCCACCGTGTCAAGCGTCTGGAGGGATCTTTGAGGGAGGATAACCAGCAGAGCGCGCGGTGATCGGTAACGACGTCGAAAGGGCGGCCGTACAGATAAGGCCGAAATTTCGTAATGGCCCAGATGATCGCTAGGCATTCTTTCTCAGTTACCGAATAATTTGCTTCTGTTCTTGTAAGAGTGCGGCTCGCGTACGCAACAACATATTCCTAGTAACCAGGCCTTCGTTGGGCGAGTGCAACGCCAAGACCGACACCGCTAGCATTCGTGTGGATTTCAGTGGGAGCGCTTGAATCAAAATGTCGCAGTATGGGTGGTGTTGTTAGCAGTTCACGGAGCTTCGCAAGGGCACTGTCGCAGGCTGGAGACCACGCAGATAGATTGCGGTCTCCCTGAAGTAGGTCTGTCAGAGGTGCCATGATCGAGGCGAAATCCCGGACGAAGCGGCGGAAGTATGAGCAAAGCCCAGTTAAACTACGCAGCTCCTTGAGAGACGCGGGCCTCGGGAACTCGCTAACAGCACGTAGCTTACTGGGGTCAGGAAGAATGCCATCCTTCGACACGACGTGTCCGAGAATGGTCAGCTTGCGTGCTCCAAAGTGACACTTCTTCAAGTTTAGTTGGAGGCCTGCTGCAGAAAGGCAGCGTAGAACCTGTTCCAAGCGATGAAGGTGCGTGGGAAAATCAGGCGAGAACACCACCACATCATCTAAGTAGCACGAACACGTGTTCCATTTGATGCCTTGTAGGATAGTGTCCATCATGCGCTCAAATGTTACTGGCGCATTGAATAGGCTGAATGGCATCACGTTAAATTCGTATAAGCTGTCTGGTGTAACAAAGGCAGTTTTTGGTCTATCATCCGGATTCATGGGCACTTGCCAATACCCAGAGCGTAGATCAAGGGAGGGAAAGAACTCTGCGCCTTGTAAAGAGTCGAGGGTGTCATCGATCCGAGGCAAAGGATAAACATCCTTTTGTGTTATTTTGTTTAGGCGAAGATAATCAACGAAAAAGCGTATCTTGCAATCCTTCTTTTTAACTTAAACAACCGGTGACGCCCAAGGACTGTTTGATAGTTGAACAACACCGCGCTTTAGCATGTCACCTACTTGGTCACCGATGACACGGCGTTCAGTCGGTGAAACACGGTACGGTCACTGCCGTAGTGGTGGACGATTACCTGTGTTGATCTGCTGGCATACAGTAGATGTTCGACCTAAGGTAGCGCTGTGACTGTCAAAAGATGGCCGAAATTTGTCAAGGAGGCTCAAAATCTAACACCTCTGTTGTGGGTTTGGGTCTTCATCGATTACACAGTTGAGAATGTCGGCAGTGGAAGGGCCATTCCCGGAACTACAGGTGAGGGCGCTGACTTCCAATGATCCATCAGGAACGTCAAGTGTAGCGATGGTTTCGAATGTTTCAATTGAGCCGATACATTCGCCCCGAAGCAGCGTAATCGTGAATGGGAAAGAATTTCCCACAGGCACGTCGGTCCCACCACCTTGAAGAGTAACGACAGCGGTTGGGAGCGGTGATAGGTGGTGATGAACGAAAGCAGTGGAAGGTGTGAAGAATGCGGTAGCGTCGACGACGGCGGAACACGACACAGGTGTGAAGACAGTAGCGCGCGGAGGGATCTGGGTGTCGTCACTAATGAACAACTTCGCGTAGGAAGGGTGATCGTCCGCAGGTAGGGCATCACCAAGGGGACAAAAAACGACTTCGGTACGGGCGCAATCAGTGACGGCTTGGTGATGGGAGAGAAAATCCAAGCCTAAAATTATGTCGTAAGAACAGTGCGGGAGTACTACGAACTGCACTGTAGGGCACTCCTTGAATTACAAGTCTGGCGGTACATGCGCCCATAGGCTGCACAGGCTGTGCACTGGCAGTACGAAGACACAAACCCAAGTAAGGAGTTGTAACTTTACAAATTGAACGGCAAATTTTTTCGGCAATTACAGAAATGGCGGCACCAGTATTAATAAGGGCAAGTACAGGTACACCTTCAAGAACGGCATAAATTACATTCGGCGGCGAACAAAGAATGCTTGTGCTTTGCGACGAGGACGCAGTTCTTGCCTCGGGAACTGCGTTATTTAGTTTTCCGCGTCGATTGTAGGGGGGCGTCGGCGCATCGGGGAGTGCGAGCGACGACGTGGAGAAGGAGATCGGCGATCAGAAGGTGGTCGGTGGATTGGTCGAGGTGGGTGCGATTCGGGGTCTTGAGTGTAGGGAAACGTGTGGTCGTACTCATACGAACGTGGGTTTTCACGTGAATGGAGGGGGCGGCGGCGGCACAGACGTGCGACGTGTCCGGGTAGACCACACGAAAAGGAAATTGGTTGGTTGTCGGCAGTCCGCCATGAATTAGGGACTTGGTGGACTGGAGGTCGTGGCGGCTGGGCGGCATAAACAGGAGCAGGCAGTGGAGGCGGCGCTTGGAACGTTTGTGGTCGTGGTCGTGCTGCTGCTTCGGCATACGTCAATGGTGCATTAATTGGTGGCAACAGCTGCGGAAGAAAGACCTCAGACACTTGGTCTCATATTATTTATTTATTATTTATTATTTATTTACAATACTGCTCGCCCTTGCGGGCTGTAGCAGGGGTGGGAGGTGAACAGGTGAACAATACACAATGTTAGGCAAAAAACAAGTCCAGCCGTCATTGAAAATCCTGTGAGGATATACATCCTGTAAGTACCTCGGGAGGAAGCGCATTCCAGTCAACAATAGATCGCACCAGAAACGAAAACTTAAATACATCCACCAGCGGTAAATAAGCTTGGACAGAAAATGAGTGATTGGTACGAGCCGACACTCGTCCTGGGGGACGCAGGTATACACTGGGATCCAGCTTGTAGTTCTTGTGATACAGGTCATAAATAAATTTTAAGCGAGCTATTTTTCTACGTGTAGCTAACGATTGAAGGTCAGCCATAGCAAGCAAAAGGGATACAGACTGTGTTCTCACGTAATTTGAATAAATAAACCTCGCGGCCAATCTTTGTACTCGTCCAAGTTGGCAACTTCAGTTTTAGTATGCGGATCCCAGATGATAGCTGCGTACTCCAGCGTTGGTCTAACAATAGTCTTATACGCCAACAATTTAACAGAGGGCGTTGCATTACGGAGTTTCCTTCTCAGAAAACCCAGCTTTCGCTTCGCCAGTCCTGTAATGTTGTCAATATGCTTGTCCCACTTTAAACCGCTGGATATAGTAACACCTAAGTATTTAAACTCATTAGAACTCTTAATTTCTCTATTGTTTATTGTGTATTTATAGTTAAGGGGGGTTTTTTATTTGAAATTGTCATGCAAACAGTTTTATCAAAATTAATTTTCATGTCCCATTTTTCACACCAGTTGTCAATACATAGAAGAGCATCATTGAGGAGAATTTGATCAGAAACACTTTTCACATGACAAAACAAGAGACAATCATCTTCATATAACCTTACATCTACAAAAGGAGGCACAACCTTGCAATATCATTCACATAAATTAAAAAGAGTAGAGGTCCCAACACGGAGCCTTGTGGCACACCTGAGGATACGCGTAAAAGAGAAGAACGTGCGCCACTTATTTCAACAAACTGCAACCTATTGCGCAAGTACGCTTCAACCCATCTTACAGTTGGGGGATCAATACCAAGTATTAACATTTTTTGAATAAGTTTCTGGTGACATACTCTATCAAAGGCCTTAGAGAAATCAATTGCTATGACATCGACTTGTTCCTTTGAGTTTATCTCTGTAGCGAAAGCATGAACAGATTCAAAAAGCTGAGTGACGGTTGAAAGGCCTTTTCTAAAATCGTGTTGCTTATTATAAAACAGATTATTGTTTTCAATATATTGAAATATATATTTTGAAATTATATGTTCTATTACTTTGCACGCCGTGCATGTGATAGAAATTGGACGGTAATTACAAACATTAAGGCGGTCACCAGCTTTGAAAATGGGCGCAACTCTTGCTAATAACCAATCAATCGGAACAGCAGCAGTACACAAATATAAATTAAAAATGTTAACTAAGAAACTAGAAACCCAATCAGAGTAGCGCCTCAAAGATTCGTTGGGAATCATATCCGGACCAGGTGATTTTTTATGATCCAATTCAAGCAGTAATGCCATTACGCCCTCTTTAGATACGGTAAGAAGATTGGAACTAGTATCATCGAACGTACATCCTTTTTTCGAATGATCAATAATTGGAGAAAAAACAGTACTGAAGTAATGATTGAGTGCTTCGGCAATCTGAATCGGTTCGCTATAGGAGTTCCCGTCTCTAGAAATCCCAGTTATTTGAGACTGCGAACTAGACAGGTACCGCCAAAATTTCTGGGGAGAGTTGGATATGTATTCAGACAATATATTAGTTAGAAAATTACTTTTAGATTGCTTGACTTCTCTTCGTACCTGAGCACTAATGTGAGCAATAACAGACGAGTTTCTTGGTATTTTCTGACGGGCGCGACATAGTCGTCGTTTTAGGTGAATGATACTTCTGGTAATTCATGGGTTAGCTTTTGCAGTTCTCTCTTCTCTTTGGGGAACAAAACGTGACAAACAGTCGTTTACTGCCTTCTTAAAGTATTCCCAAAGGTCATTTACATCATCTATAGGCGGGATAGCGTCAAAAGCCATTTCTAAGTAATCAAGAATTGAGGTATCATCTGCAGCCTGAAAATTGTACACCTTTACTCTGGTTATTTTTTTTAATTTTTTATTTGGTTTAAGAGTTGCTGCAACCACCTTATTATCCGAGATTCCATCCTCGATACTTATTTCATAATCAAACACTTCCTGTGACAAAAATAGTAAATTCAACAATGTCTCGGTTTGTCCTTGAACTCGAGTGGGCTTGTCAACTACCTGAACCAAATCGTACTTGATCATGATGTCCAGCAGATTTTCTGCAAGAGGCCTGTTAGCGGTCCAGCAACTCGTGCATTCCAGTCAACACCTGGTAAATTAAAATCGCCTGTAATTATTACTCTGCTTCGTTTGTTTGTCATTGTTAGCAAGTAGTCAGCCAATTTCTCAAAAATATCAACTGAAGTTCCGGGGGACCTATAGAGAACCCCTATAAGTAACGTGATATCTCCCATAAATAATTTGCACCACAAGTTCTCACAGTCTTTAGTGGGCGACAATAATTCGTACCGAAGAGTTTTCTTAATCAGCAAAGCAACGCCTCCACCTCGGGTTAGTCTGTCATTACGCAGTACATGAAATGAAATGGGAAAAACATCCGTATCTGCAACATCCTCCGTTAGCCAAGTTTCTGTTACAGCCACGAAGTCAGGGTCATAAATTAGTGTCAACGATTCTAGTTCTTCTGTTTTGTTCAAAACGCTTCGTGCGTTCACGTTTATCAGCTTTATGTCGCACTGCTTCTTTTGTCAGACCGGGCGGCATGCTTCGCTTTGAGCGTTCTTAACTTTCACGCGTGTGTTGGAACGGGAATCCCATGTATAAACAGCGTCGTCAATGTAAAGCTTATCTCGAACAAGCTTCACCTTCGCACCATTGCGCCTATCATCAAGAGCAGAGCGCCAAAAGGACTTCCTTTTTAATAATAGTCCGTAGTGTAGGGCTATGTGGCGCACTGCGCTCCGGAAGGCCGGTGATGAGTGACAGTTTGCAAGCAACTTCTTCGCGCACAAAATCTTTGATCTGCGAGAGGAGGACGGGATCTTGCGAGGGAGTTAAGCCAGACATCGATTCCTGATGTGGGACAGCATGGCGGGTGACGAGACGTTGCCGGTGGAGCTCATCATAGCTTTGGCAGAGCTCTGTAACTTGAGCGACAGTAGCCGTGCTTTTTGAAATGAGCATCTGGAATGCGTCCTCGTCAATACCCTTAAAAATATACTTGATGCGGTCCACCTCTGTCATGTTGGCATCGACGCGTTTGCACAAGTCAATGACGTCTTCTATGTAACTGGTGAAGTTCTCACCAGGCAGTTCAGATCTTGACTCAAGGCGTTGCTCCGCACGAAGTTTGCGGACAGCAGGACGACCAAAGACTTCGCTGAACTTTGTCTTGAATGCTGTCCAGGTTTGAACGTTGGCTTCGTGGTTCCGCAGCCACAAGTGGGCAATGCCACTGAGGTAAATGCCGACGGTGGCCAGTCTCGTGGCTTCATCCAATTTGTTTAAGACACTCACGAGTTCGTAGGTAGCCAGCCAATCGTCGACGTCGTGGTCGTCAGTGCCACTGAATAGGGGAGGGTCCCCTGACAGACCGCGCCTGAGCACGCGATGGCCTTGGGAGCCATAGGCGGAGGGCTTGTGGCAGATGCAGTGGTCATAGCGGCAGGTCGAGTCCGGCTTCGTAACTCCAGCATTGCGAGGAGACCCAGCAAACTCCACCAAATATAATAAAGAATTGAGACAGTCAGAACTGTTATTTCAGACGAGGTAGGAGCGTAGGCCTAGCCAGCGAAAGCAGCGACAATGTCCGGGGCGAGCGTCTCGTGCTTAGCACTGACTATGTGTTTTCCGAGCTATGCATGACCCACTACTTCTTCATTACAATACATATATTTTCGTCATTTCATGACGAGTTGCTTAATAAAAAAAATTGGCAGATCCCACGTACAATGAGAATCGATGATATGCGAAGCATGAATGAGAAATGTTGATATGTCACTTTAAAATCAGCAAACTACGAGGTGAAGGTAAATGATGGCGTACATAACTTCTGTGTAATGAGTATCATGTCTGGATGTGTCGTTTACTTTCGTCATGTTCTCACGTCACGTGATGTCAAACTTAGCATATGTGGAGCTATTGAAACGGCCGCGATCACACTATAAGCATGGTATGTTGTCATGTTCTAACATGACACGCGTCTCATGATTATCATGTTTGAACCAGCAATATATCCTCATTATCCATTGACGTCATGTGACTCACCATTTGGTATATGTGGGGTGAGCGAAATGACCTAGAGTGCATCATGATGGGCTCAATATACTCCAACGTAACGTTGACGCACGCGCACGCTGGGCAAAGCAACGCTACGTTATCAAAACGCGAGCACTCTATAGTCTGACGCCAGGTGCAACCGGCGCGACCAGCGTCTGTCGGCGTGACCCGACGGCAGCCGGTGCGGAATGCGACATGCGCATTTGGCGCCAATGCGTTACCCAGACAGCACTGCGTCTGCTTCTTTTCGTGACAGGGGAAAGCCGGACGCACTGAAACACGCAAGCATCAACGCAACGCAGCGCGGCGCGCGCCTGCGTGTATATGGTAGGACCAGCGCCTGGCGTGGGAACGCCGGCATGGCGTAACGAAACCAACGCCGGCGCACACGCGCGCCGGTTCATGTCTAAGTGTATTGGCGCCTTCACTGTGGCACGTCGTCATGTTCTCACATGAACACGCATCTCTTGATTATCATGTTTGCATCAGCCACATACTTTCGTCATCGATTGACGTCACGTAATACCAAATTCCGCATATGTGAAGCTAGCGAAGTGGCCGCGAGGGCATCATAAGTGTGGCATGTAGTCAAGTTGTTACATGACATGCATGCCGTGATTATTAAGCTTGGATGTGTGATTTACCTTTGTCGTCCGTTCGCGTCACGTAATACTGAATTTGGTACATGTGAAGCTAGCGAAACGGCCGCGAGCGCATCACGAGCGTAGCAAGTAGTCATGTTGTTACGTGACACGCATCTCATATTTATCATCTTCGCACCAGTTTCATACCTTCGTCATCCGTGCACGTATCGTAATACCAAATTTGGTATAAATCAGGCTAGCGAAACGGACGCAGGCACATCACGAGCGTGGCATGTTGTCGTGTTGTTAAATGACGCGCATCAAATGATTATCATGTTTGCACCAGCCACATACTTTCGCCATCTATTCACGTTTCGTAATAACGAATTTGATACACGTGAAGCTAGCGAAACGGCCACGAGCGCATCATGAGCGTAGAATGTAGTTATGTTGTTACATGACACCGATGTCATGATTATCATGCTTGCACCAGTCACATACCTTCGTCATCCATTCACGTTTCGTAATACCAAATTTGATACACGTGAAGCTAGCAATATGGCCGTGAGCGCATCATGAGCGTGGCATGTAGTCCTATTGCTACATGACACGCAAGTGATGATTTTATGTTAGGGTCTGTCGCTTGTGTTCGCCATGCAGTCATGTCATGCCATACCAGTTTTGCAACATGTCATGTGAACGAAACCATAACAAAAGCAGCAAGACCATGAATGTAATTGATGACATTCATGACATACTTGACATTCTTTTCATGTTATGACTGCTCAAATATGCTTGTTATACAGTCATGTGATGCCATACCAAGTTTGGTTAGGATACCATTGTCCAAACGGCCAGGAAAGGTAAACGTCGTAGGCGGCTAGGTAGATAGACAGGTATGCTCAAAGTCGCCGAAGTTCGCTCAGAAATTCTCCACATTTTAAAAATTGCAACACGGTGACCTTCCTCCGCATGCTTCGCATAATTTCGGTTCCCAGATACGTGGGATCTGCCGATTTTTTTTGTCTAAACTTGAGTTGTCTTCACTATCAATATGACTTTGATACACTGTTCACACCACTGTTTCTTCATTGATTAGGCGCGCAAAAATGCTGAGAGAAAAGAATGTCCACGACATCATAGAAACAGAACCACTGAAAATTTTACAGCGTAGTAAAGTACCATATCAAAAAAAAAATTTGCCGATCCCACGTACTGTGGCAATCAGGGATATGAGAAGCACGAACAAGAAAATATGATATGCCACTTTAATATCAGTACAATGTTACGAGGTGGAGGTGAATGATACCGTACATGACTTCCCTGTCATGATTATCATGTTTGGATGTGTCGTTTACCTTCGTCATCTCTTGACACTATGTGATACGAAAATGTGGTGCTAGCGAAACGGCCACGAGCATGCTATTAGCGTGGTATGTTGTCATGTTCTTACATGACACGCGTGTCTGGATTAGCATGTTTTCACCAGTGATATATTTCGTCATCCATTGACGTCACGTAACACCCATTTGGTATATGTGGAGCTAGCAAAACAGCCGTGAGCGCATCACGCATCATTAAGGGACCAATGTACTTCAATGTAGCATTGACGCGCGCGCCGCGTCATCTATCTATCTATCTATCTATCTATCTATCTATCTATCTATCTATCTATCTATCTATCCATCTATCTATCTCGCCACTTACAACCTTTAGCTCTCCTAGCCGTTTCGATAACGGTATCGATACCAAACTTCGTATGCCAAAACATGACTGTATGGCGAGCATAAGTGACTAGTCATAGCATGAAAATCATGATATGTATGTCATGAATGTAACGATTTATATTTCATGGTCTTGCTGCTCTTGCGGTGGTTTCGTTCACATGACATGTTGCAAGACTTGTATGGTATGACATAACTGCATGGCGTACACAAGGGGCAGACCCTAACATGAAAATCATGAGATGCGCGTCATGTAACAAAATGACTACATGTCACACTTATGATGCGCTCGTAGCCGTTTCGCTAGCTTCGCATATACCAAACTTGATATTATGGTTCGTGAATGGATGACAAAGGTGATGCAAACATGATGCAAACATGATAATCATAAGATGCGTGTCATGTTAAACAAGACTACCTGCCGCGCTCACGATGCACTCGCGTTCGTTTCGCTAGCTTCACTTATACGAAATTGGTATTACGGGACACCAATAGATGACGAAGGTATGTGACTGGGGCAAACACGATAATCATCAGGTACGTGTCATGTAACGACATGACTACTTGCTGCGCTCAGGATGCGTTCGCGGCCATTTCGCTAGCTTCACATATACCAAATTCGGTATTACGTCACGCGAACGGACGACATAGGTAAATGACATGCCTAAACATGATAAATATCATATGCGTGTCTTGTAACAACGTGACTACCTGGCGCACTCATGATGCAGTCTCGGCCGTTTCGCAAGCTTCAGATGTGCCAAATTTGGTATTATGTCTTGTGAATGGATCACGAAGGTATGTGGCTGGAGTAAACATGATAATAAGGAGACGCGTCATGTACGAACGAACACTGAATGCCACACCGAAGGCGCTAATACACTTCGACGTGAACCGGCGCGCATGCGCGCGCGCCGGCCTTCGGTTCGTTGCTTAACGCCGGTGATGCCCGGCCAGGCACCGATTTGCTCGGCACGCGCCGCGCTGTGTTGCTTTGACGCATGCACGTATAAGCGCGCACGGCGCATGTTGTGTAGGCCTACGGGACGACTTTATGCTCTCCCGTAGTAGAGTACCTAGTACTCTAAGTCGTTAACCACTGTTTCTAAACACACGGCGTTTTTTAGAGGCGAAGCTCCTTATAGCGGCACCCGTTCGTCCCTCGTAGCCGTTGTAGCAGTGTGTCACAAGTATAACATTTTGACCTCCAGGGTGGTGCCGGTGAGAGATTTCTTGTGTACGTTGTTGAACAATAAAAAATTCGCAGCGTGCGCGTCGACTATAAGCCGAATTATCCTGTCTCTCATTCCCCCTTAGCACCCACTGGCATTTACATTGAGCACTATCTGACAAGAAAGGGTTGCTACGTTAAACTCTCTGGGAGTAACCTCCTTAGTTTTAGAAAGGTTCAGCGAGCGTTGGGCCGCAGTGCCGTGAATACAGTGAACTAGTATATACCATGAACTCGAGGTGGTTAAAGGTGGAAAGTAGACAAGAAGCGCAAGCCGTAAGAAAGTGTGCGTGTGCCACCTCTGGTTTAGTCCTTGGAATGTCCGTTGGATGGCGGTGCATATGCAAAATATATGATGAAAAGATGTGAGTTGGTGGTACTTGGAGTGTTGAATAAACGGACGAACGGACACAGAGACAGATGCATGGACGGACTCACGGATGGCTGCACCAACGGATGGACGCATGGACGGACGCAGGGATAGATGCATGGACGAACGCTGGGACGAACGCACAAATGGACGTGCGGACGCACGAACAGACGCACGCACGGATGGGCGAATGGACGCGCGGACGGTCACAAACACGGACGCATGGATAGACGGAAGCAAGAAAGAATGGATGGACGGATGCTTCGCCCCACTCTCCTCATTAACTCCGCGGATATGCTGCCATTTTTTTTTTCTTTCACCATTCAGCCAATTGCGCCGTTCGCCAGACGTGGCATTATTCTGTTGCGAGAAACGCGGTATGAGATTCCAGCTCTAGTAGCTTGCGCGAACTGTTACAAAATACTATTAAGTGAACAAAACAAACAGCGTTCTCGGCTCGGCGTTGGCGTTTCACAGCGGCGTCTCGAGCACACACTCCGGATGTTCTTGAAAAGCCATCAAACAGCGAACTGCCGATAGTGAGGCACGATCGGATGGAAAAGTGGGGCACCGGGAGAAGAGAGAGTGAATGGCGAGAGAAGGAGTGGGGAAGCAGTGAATCTACCCTCTCCTACACTCTCTCGCACCACATGCTCGAGTTGCTTAGGGCAACGCCGACTTATTGAGGGCTCTAACGCGCGTGAATATTACTCCGTGTTCAAGGTTGGCGTCTGCTCGACGCACCAAACACGAAGACAGGAATGCATGCAAAGCGGAGGCACTTAACGCTGCATCTCGCAGCAATCCACAGAAAAAAAGAGGTAAAAGACGCAGGCATTACATTTTTGTGCTTCAATATTAAGGCGTAAGCCCTAAATGTATCATGCTCATTCCTGTTCGTCCACCCATTCTTCCCTCCGTCCGTGCCAACGTGTTGGCCCCATCACGATACAGGCCCACAAATGCGTGGCTAGTTTCATTTCAAAAACTTGAACGTCGTGGTAAGCCTCGTTCGGTACTAGGAAAGGTAAGTTTATAGTACACTTAACTTGCACATACACAAACAAAACATCGAAAAACAAGCAAAATAAATGTATGCATCTTGCAATTGAGCACTAAAACATTATTGATCACTGGATATCCAAACGGTAAATGTCGAAGGAAAATTAAAATGAATCAACTTGTATTTAGAAAAAGTGGCTAACGATTTAGAGTACTTGGTGTACTATGGGAGAGCTGAAAGCCGTCCTCTGGGCTCTCCGTGAATGTGTTTAGAAAAAGTTTATTCCATCATGGGACGCAACAAACCTAAGTAACGAGCGTCTGCACAACAAGCACAAAACAAACAAATGACAAAGCACAACATACACTACGCATTTAAACAAACGTGTCCAAGTCAGTAGGGTGTCCATAGTCCGTGGTACTAATAACTACATACACTACAAATATACACTAATCACAATATGGACAATGTACATGATATATGTACAGAATTTACAAGACATGGTGAAGATGATAGGAAATACGTACAACAGGTATCAATATTCGTAAATTTTGCATAACTTACAGCGTTAGAATGAAGTGCATATATACAAGAGCTCACACCCATATGGCACATACACAAACACATAGAAATAGTAATGACATACTGATAACATGCGCTAATCAGACATTGACAGGTTACCTGGCTATAGGAACCAGGCCAGGTGGAAGACTAATCGAACATGTCTGTCAACTACGGACCGAAAGCCGCACGACCATTGTCGCAAAAATTCTTCCTCCCCAAGGAAGAACTATTCCTCAGACAGAAACGATAAGAGTTCAGAGTAGAGGCGTTCCAGAATCGGAAAGAAAGCACGACGACGATGACCTGCCGCAACAGCTTCGCACCTATTACGCCACACACAAAAAGCTCCCGATGCTATTAGAAGGCGTGCAAAGCGACCACGCGAGCAGCGACCAGATGTTACAAAGGGGTGATTCCACGAGAGATCGACACGGGTCCAAAAGTTGATATTTTAGATTTCATTGAGTATTTTATATTTCGTGCGCCTCTCACCAGGTAGCCCGAAAGTCAACTTCGTTTTATTATTAACGGCATAACTTACGAGAAAAAATGTCAAACTTCACCAACACTGAGGCACCAACTTCGTCACCTGTCATTTTCGAAAATTGCAGATGCTATAAAAAGAAAAATATTTTTGTTTCAAGGAAGGTATTTTTTACCTGAAATTCATGTCTAATGAAGAATGAATTCATATGGTTTCAAGTTTGTAGACCTTAAGAAAGTAGCTACTAAAAATGTCTAATTTTGCGACAGTTTAAAATAAGTTAAGTATTCCCCCTTTTTTTTCTCAGAAAGTAATGCAAGCAGCGTTTGCAAACTTGACACTTTTTAAAAATATAGTGTGTTCATTAGGTACATAAATTATTGCTGCCGTAGGGCAATTGTATAATTTTATATATTGCCTCAATGTTCTCATATTGGCAAAAGTGTACTCCACTGAAATTTGAATAATAAAAAACCCCATCTTCGATTTTTCTTAAAATTTCGTAAATAGACAAACGAAGGGCATCATACAATAATTTAGAAAACCATGTTGCAATATTTTGTTTTTAGCGACAATATTCGTGGTGCAAATCAGAGCTTTTCGAGAATGCGCTGATAAGTTGAGAAATCTAGAAATCGGAACGGAAAAGCGGCAATAAGCTTCAAACGTGAGTAAACGTGACCGCATTTGGTGAAGAAAGGCTGTTATAGCACTGTGACAAATACGTACCCATGAAGGCGCTTTTATGCTCATGATAACACAGCTCTAATTGAGGAAATCTTTGACGCTGTAACTCAGTTGCAAAACATCTGTCTATATTTGCAGATAAGCTCAAACATGAAAATGTTCCAACGCACGTGTTGGGTCTCGCTAGAAAAAGCATATGCGCTTGAAGTACCCTCACTGGTATTTTGATGGTGACTGCGTGAAACAAAAGATGCGCTCAAATTGGCTGCATCTGTTGCAGATCACATTTAGCAGAACGTGACGCAAACAAAACACGACCACGATCAGTGCCCTCAGATGTGCTTAGCCAAACATGCCAAGAACGTATGCCTGGAACACGTGGCAACGATTTCCACTGGCTCTTCTTAAACTAACGGAATGTTTCTAGCTCCTCTGCATTTGCACACAGCAGCTTGACATTCTTGAGCTTCGCGCTCATTTGCGCCACCATTTGGGATGCTGACATAATCACAGCTGAGCTTGCCGCTCTGAGGTTGTAGAGCGTAGCCTGATGCTTTAGTAGGCCACCAACGCCGTCACAAGAGTTCTTGCCATGTCCCGTGGCCGAAAAAAACCACTTTGTTGATATCTGATCTTTCTGACATAACTCGAACAACTGGTACTTATTTTTGAAGTGACTGCATGCACCATCAGAAATATAAGTAACATGCGTGTCAGGCTTAATTTGTTCCTTCATATAGTCGTGGATTATTTGTAGAGCAAAACAGGCATGTGCAGCATCATGGCATGTGTCATCACTGAGGACGGCAAAACTTTGAATTGATTGCTTCCTTGTGACGACACACGTGAATATAGACCCCTGTCTTTTGTGCCAGTGATACGACTGTACCTCATTCGGTAAAATGGCTGTCCAATTTTTGGGGAAATCAAAGTGAAAAATACAAAATTCTTTATCTTGGTTCTCTTTCGGCTGGCATATTGCTGATTCTTGAATGTATCTTATGTAATCATGGGTAATTCACTTCACGAATTATAGACTTAGCTCTCGCAGAAAAGCACTTGCCTGGGCTGTTTTTTTTTTTTTACTAGATCGCCATTTTCCCATACTGCATAGGCTACCTCAATATCGTCAGGGATTCCTAAACATGTGGCTGTCAGAGCGTCCTCCTTAGCACAATATAGTCACAACGGCCTAAAAAACAATCACTTGTAGGGGAGCTGCAAAGACATAGTTCTTTCAAGAAGTCCGCCGTGTAGGCACCATCGGTGACGTCTTGTAGGGCAGAAACACACTCCATGGCATTAGCACAGTATATACAAAGGCACACTTCTTGGTGTGGTGCAAGAAGAACCCACTTCGGCCTCAGTGAATAAAACTTTGAGAGCCCAATAGACGTGTTCGGATTAGCTTCTCTAAAGAGACGGTAAGCCTCTCGCACCGAACGGGTCATAAACCTTTTCGAAACAAGCTCTTTTTTTCGTCAATGATAACAGATACTACATCTTTTTTGTTGGGACTCTGCCGAGAGCAACTCTACTCATCTTTGGAGTAGTAAGCCATAGCTACCTGGACGTCCATTGGGTTCAGCCGTGTCCTTTTTACCACATTTGGTGCTAACCATATCCCGTGTTTTGCGCGCCAGCGTCGGGATCTGTATATCATGTAAGCTGACAAGTTTGCTACAAGCGCTTGGAGTTTTCGGCGCTCTATATCGCTCGGCAACAGTGTCAACAAACGCATGTGCTCTTGATACGAAGAACACGCTTCATAGGCTTGCTTGAAGTTTTTGAACCACTGGGCACACACACTGCATTTTAGATCTGATGGTTGAAAGTGGCGGTTACACACGTTACGGTGGCATTTCACGGTTACTGTAGAATTGCTGCTAAGTTGTCTTGGCTCTGCATGAACTTTGCTATATTGCGCATGGATCTTCTCCAGTCGCATATGTGACAATGCTTCAGGAGTGTTTACGCACCGCTCTTGACTTCTGCCTTTTTCTTCTTCCGGCAAAAACTCATCAGCTGTTTCAGCTGAGAAGCCATTAGACAAAGACAGCATATCTCTGAGGTGTCTGAAGCAGTTCTGGCAGACGTGGTCGTTGTTATGTGCATGGGGGGCAGCTTTCGGCAAAAGCTTCTGGAGGGCAAACAGGTCGATGTCTTCGACCTTGCGGAAGTTTCTTTGATAAGGTATTTTCTTTTTATGCAACATCAGGTAATCTGAACAAAAACTCTATCCCGGCTGAAGTGGTCAGCCATCGCCACGCTCCTTGAGGCTCAAATTACTAACAATGCAACTATGCGTGAAACCAGCAGCACGAAAGTGATCTATCTGTAGTCTGTTTCTATGTCTCTCACCTTTTATGAGAGCAGACGTAAAACAGCGTGCGCAAGTATCCGCAGTGCCAATGCAAAACTGAAGTATAGCACGTGAAAATGATTTTCACAATGTTTTTGTCGATAAAATTACGGGAGGCATAATCTTTGTCCGTACTTTGAACCACATGATCTAAAGCATTGCCTCCGAGATGCGGCGCACAGCAATTCATCTGTAGAGCAGACGACGGATGACAACTTGCCCTAAAGCGTGTCCTTCAGTCTAATGTGGCAGTCTTCGTGACCCAAATGATAAAAATTTGTTATGAATCGTTTATGAACTCATTCAACATTCAATTCTCTTACACAGCGTGTTGCAAACTTATGGCCGTCACAGCAGCTCCATCTGTGTGTCAGTAATGGAGAGGCACCACATATTAGAAGTCTCAGTGCTCTACGTATAAGAGTGAATTCAGATACTGTAGAATATCGTGTTCAAAATAGCTACTCCTATCTGCTAAAACAGTCTTTCTTCACCAAATGCGGTCACGTTCACTCGCGTTTGAAGCTTATTGCCGCTTTTCCGTTCCGATTTCTAGATTTCTCAACTTATCAGCGCATTCTCGAAAAGCTCTGATTTGTACCACGAGTATTGTCGCTGAAAACAAAATAATGCAACATGTTTTTCTATATTACTGTATGATGGCCCTCAGTTGTCTATTTAGGAGATTTTAAGAAAAATGGAAGATGGGGTTTTTTTATTATTCGAATTTCAGTGGAGTACACTTTTGCCAATATGAGAAACTTGAGGCAATATATAAAAATTTGCGTTTGCCCTAAGGCAGCAATAATCTATGTACCTAATGAACACACTATATCCTTAAAACGTGTAAAGGTTGAAAACGCTGCTTGCATTACTTTCGGAGAAAAAAAAAGAATACGTAACTTATTTTAAACTGTCGCGAAACTAGACAGTTTAAAAGCGATTTTCTTAAGGTCTACAAACTTGAAACCGTATGAATTCATGCTTCATTAGACATTCAATTCTGGTAAAAAATATATTCCTTGAAACAAAAATATTTGTATTTTTATAGCATCTGCAATTTTTCAAAATGACAGGTGAAGAAATTGGTGCCTCCGTGTGGGTGAAGTTTGATATTTGTTTCTCGTAAGTTATACCGCTAATC
The DNA here is from genome assembly GCF_043290135.1 of Rhipicephalus microplus. Classification (NCBI taxonomy): domain Eukaryota; kingdom Metazoa; phylum Arthropoda; class Arachnida; order Ixodida; family Ixodidae; genus Rhipicephalus; species Rhipicephalus microplus. The sequence continues at coordinate 164,786,819 of NC_134703.1, forward strand.
GTGCAACGAAGTTGACTTTCGGGCTACCTGGTGAGAGGTGCACGAAATATAAAATACTCAAGGAAATCTAAAATATCAACTTTTGGACGTGTGTCGATCTCTCGTGGAATCACCCAAAGCGATTAATACCTAGGCCACGAAAACTAGTGTTAACTGACTTCCTAAACACCTTTGCAATGACAGATTGCTGCAGCATATGCTGGTTAGACTCCTGTAACGGGCAGTTAGGACAAGTCGACGATGGGACCATGCCCCACCTCTCCAGTCTGTCCCGTGTTGGGAGTACTATCGATCCAAGACGTCACATAAAGTCACGGAAGTGACCAGGCAAAAACGATGCCATTATCGCGCTCCACGAGACATGTCTCGATCGTGCTAGACGGGCTGGAGGAACCAGAGGAAGCAGAAGAGCCGCCGTTGTATCTACAATGCGGCTTTCAAGAATGTCCACATCGGGACAAACCTGCTGCGCGTGTCAATAAATTGCTACTGCCGTTAAGTAAAATGCAGACACATTAAGTGTATGTGGTGCAGAATTAGGCTGTGCATCTGGTAGTAAATAGCGTATCTTGGTGCCTAAGAAATAGCAGGCAAGATCACGCGCGGGGCACTGATCATCATGCAACAACCGAAGTGATAATCGTAGAGCGAGCAGCCGGCAGCGAACAGATACGGATGGGAATGCGAATCCGCCGCAGCTTCTCGGTTGCCCAAGAGCTGCTCGGCAAACCAGCTCTGTTCCACCCGACCAGAAAAATGAGCCATTGAGGGATTGCAACGACCTAGTGATTCGTAATGGGGGCTGTAAGACATGAGATATGTACCATGCATGGCCGCAAAACACCGTCTGTACTAAATACCTTCTTTCGAGCATCGGTAAATCATACTCTTGTGCTTCCCGGACGTGTCGTTTTACATCTTCGACTACTGAATTCCACAAGGAGGCTGATATGCCGTAGCACGTATAATCAAGCCCAAGAATGCGAATGGAGTCACTTTTTTGAAGACCAAAAAAGGGACTTAGGCAGGCGGCGTCTGGGGAATCAATGAATAAATATCGACATTTTGAAAATTTTAACGCAGCACCTGAAATTGTGTTATACGCAGCAAAACGCCGTAGGCTACGGGATAAACTGTCCTCATTCTTCAAATACAACGTGATGTCATCAGCAAATGCTGTCACCGTCACAGTACCGCTATCCGGAAAAGGAAGGCCTCTAACGTATGGATCAGCGATTAGCGATTGAAGGAATAGTTCACGGCTGAGTACAAAAAGTTCAGGGGATAAAGGACACCCCTGGCGAACACCACGGGTAACAGGAAATGGCGCACTCTCTAAACCATCAAGAAACAACGTGCTGCGTATATTTCAGTATGCGTTTCTGAGAAGCTCAACCAAGTTTTGCGAGAAGCCAAATGCTGCCATTATGCTAAATATAAAGCTATGTTCGAGGCGATCGAATGCCTTTTCCTGGTCAAGTGAAACCAAGAGTCCCCGAGCTGATCTTGTTAACGTGTGCGCAATTATATTACGCGTAACAAAGGAGAGACTGTGGATTTCTCTTCCAGGAATAGAGCACGCCTGATGATGACCTATTAAGGAAAGCACCAGGCTTCTCAAACTCCGAGTGAAAACTGCCGCGAAAATTTTGTAATCAACGTTGAGGAGCGTTATTGGCCTCTGCTCCTCTGGGTGAAACCAACGATGGGTCACGTTTAGGTAATAAAACAATTCGACCATGGCGAAAGCTATCAGGGAAATCAGTTCTCAAAACAGTGGCAAATAATAGAGGTGAAAAGAGAATGAATGTCGTCCCAAAACTTCAAATAAAAGTCAACAGGCGACCCATCCGGCCCGGGGGTCGAGCCGCCCTTCATGGAAGACAGTGCCTCTTTCACTTCGTCAGCTGACAGACTTGTGCAAAGTTGTTCAGCTACTTCAGATGAAGTTTGAGGGAGCCTACTTAACATTGTGGCTGTCTCAGTAGTACCGCGATGTGATGACATTGTCGTACGAGCCATGTTGGCAAAGTGATCTTGGAAAACTGATTGATCACGTGTCGGCGGCAACGCAGTGTGTAAGGATCTGGCAGCCGGAGTTCCTAGTCGACTCGATGGGTTGAGAAGCGAGCTTTTTGCAAAGCGTATAATCTCCGGGTGAGCACATGGATTACGTCTGCAACGCCAAGCAGCCGCCGTCAGCGGCGAAGCTGCTATAAGGCGTTGAAAACGACCCCTTAACTATCGCTGCCATGCGCGCATCAAACCGATCAACCCGAAGAGCAATACGCAGCTTTGTGGCAGTGTCCGCCAGTTCTTCGAACGTACGGCGTCTAAGGGCCCGCCCTGCTACTGAGCAGTGTAAACGCCACTGTGTCTTGAGCGCGTCCCGCACCTCCGGACCGCATCCCAAAAGAGAGGCACGCAAGATTCTAGGTAAACTAGAGCGTGAACGCGCGTCGTGCAGAATGCGGATGCCAAGAAGCCAAGGTCTCACTGATCATGAAAAGGGAAAGTAAGCGTCACTGGTCAGTGGTCTGATATATAAACAGGGGACGACGGTAATGGTACAACATCGGAATGCGATACGTATGAAGCTAACGCGCTCGGCACACAGAAACGATCCAACCGACTATAGACGACGTGCTACGCCGCCAAGTCCAGGCATACTGTGGTCCGTGCACTAGTCTGTACATATCTATCAAAGAGAAATGTTGCACCAGGCGACGCAGCTCTCGCGCGTTCTAATCATAACGACCCCATCCTGGACCTTGCAGTCAGCTCACGTGTCTAATACACAATTAAAATCTCCAGTAACCTCCCTGTCCTTCCTCTTTCATTCCTCCTCCTCCTCCTAAAATCTCCAGTGAGTGTGACATGACGACCGTCTAAAAAATACACGTCCAGGTCACGGAAACAATCGTTAGACATCGCTACTTGAGCTGGCCCATAAATACACAAAACACGCAGCTTGAAGGATGATAGGACGCAGTCAAAAGCCAATATCCATCCAATCCCGTCATAGAAAAATATTGCCCGCAGCTTCCCTCGGGGGAACACTGAGGAGGATGCGGAGCATATAATTGGTTAACGGGGTGTTAAAGTGCGACTTACTTGGGTCGATGGCTAAATTGGTTAACGTGGTTGTGAAATGGGGTGTTAAATTGCGACTTACTTGGGTCGATGGCTAAATTGGTTAACGTGGTTGTAGGAGGGGGTGTTAAATGAGTGAACACGTACACACGTATGCGAAAGGGCGGCGCTGGTCGAAGGGACGTCGATCATTGTGTTTGTGGATTCGTTGGAATTCATTTCACCGCGACCTTGGACGTCGACGCGCCGTACAAACCAACCGACGAGCGGCAACTGAGCGAGGGAGTGCCGACCTTGAGTATATATACAGCGCGACGGCGCATGCACTGTCAGCTGTCGAATGTTCGAGAAGAGGGAGAAGCGCAACGGCGCATGCGCGCGCGTCAGCTGCCGATGTTCTCGAAGCGCGACGGCGCATGCGCGCGCGTCAGCTGCCGATGTTCTCGAAGCGTGACGGCGCATGCGCGCTACATTATACAGCTAGCGAATGTTCGTGAAGAGGAGAAGCGCACGCGGTGTGTAGAGGAGAAAGGGTGCACAGATGGTGGAGGAGTGAAGTGCGCGCGGTGTGTAGAGGAGGAAGGGATGCACAGATGGTGGAAGAAGGAGGAGGAAGCTTGCGGACGGCGCCGCACTACAAGCCTCGAGTATTAGATGCTCCGCATCTAAAAATGATGATTGCGTAGAAGAGCGCAGTTAAAAATAATAATTCCGACCCCAGAGAAGCGAGATGTCGCAAAAGAAAAATAACAGTCTAAATAAATGCACGTTTGAATGCACAAACGTGGCCAATGATGAAAAAAATTGTTTCTTGTAAACACAGAATATCACAGTGTTCTGCTCGGGCTATGCTGATACCCTCGGCTTGCTTTACTGGGTTACGGAACCCTTGAACATTTAAAAAAATGATTTTCAGGGTGTCAGCCATATTGAAATGAATGTGAGTGACTGACCTGGTCGTGTTTTTTGATTCGGTACCCCGGGGATCTGTCCGGGGCAACTGGAGTACATACACTACACCGTACAATTCCACCCTCTAGAAGAGGGTCGAGGTTTCTTTGGTTGCTGGGACTCGGAGCGGTTATCTTGCGTGCCGTCTGAGCTGGTGCCAGACTTGTGAACACGCTTGACTTCTCGCGGGGCTTGCTTTTCCACGTCACATCCGTCTAGGCTACAAGAGAGTCCGATGCTACTGTCGACTTCGAGGCTGAAGCTGCTGTCTGACGAATCAGATGGTGGTAGGGCTGCAGTGTTAACGTTGTCGCCACCTCCAACGACCTTGATCACGGATTGTTTGTCGAGACGGGTCAGTAAAAAACTCCCATGGCGTCTTGCTACTTGTTCAAGGTAGTCGCAAGCGTGGCTTTTGGACTGAGTCAATGGGCTTTGCTCATTCGGTTTCGCGTCTGTTCCTGGCGAGACACCAGCGCCTGTAGATCTCACAACGTGGGCATCTACTGAGCACTCAGCTGCTAGGTTTAACGATGAGTCCGGTGCCCCGGTGCCTCGGTGCCTACCAGCGTTTCATTCTCGGCTTGGGCCGACGTCGAACTTGGCACGGCATGTTTTCCTGGGACAGACGCGAGGTCTACCGTGGTGGCTGTTCTTATCGCATAGATGGGTAAGCATGGCGCGCTCGGGTTCGCCTAACTGCCCACTTCGTCGTTTATTGTAGCTCTCAGAATCGGATTCTGGCGTTCTTCTAGTACAACTCCGGGTTCTCGTTCATCTGTTGTCGTTGGTGACAAGGACGGTAGGGCAGGGAAGGTCCCCGCAGTAGCATCAGAATATGAACGACGCACAGGGCAGACGGTGGTAGGGTGGTTATCTCCACAACGTCGGCAGGGGTGGTCGCAACCTTCGCTTTCATGTCCGTGCACACCACAGCGACCACAGAATTGTGCTGTGCACTGTGCTCGATAATGGCCACTAGAGCCACACCGACGACAAACACGTTGCAGACCGCGGTAGTCGAACGTGACGCGATGACCAGAAACGCGAAGATAGTTGGGGACGCGATTTGTGGGACTCATTTTCATCCGGGCAAAGCGTGTGCCTGTGAGAACTCCGCGTCTTGCGCTCATGAAGCCAGCGGTCACAGTCAATACCTTGCCGTATGGGGACAAAGCCTGGACGAGTACCTCGTTGGAGACGAAGGCTGGTAAAAACAGGCAGGCGACGTTAGTTACTTGCGGGCTGACGGGAACGACAGGAATACGCTCGCCACCGATGGTCAGGTAGCCAGCATCGCCGATGTGAGTCATGGAAGCCATGCTCTTGACAGTTACTTGGAAGTTCATGCCTCCCATGTGCTGAACGCAGTGTACCTCTGAAAGGCCAACTATTGAGGCCGTCGCGTCGACGACGGTCTCCGGATTAGTCCCCGCAGGAACGACAACGTCGAAGGCCTGCGCTTTCGAAGGCGTCCATGACGTCAATGGTGCCATGGCTGTATCATGCTCACGCCTGTTCATCCACCCATTCCTCCCTCCGTCCGTGCTAACGTGTTGGCCCCGTCCCGATACAGGTCCACAAATGCGTGGCTAGTTTCATTTCGAAAACTTGAACGTCGTGGTAAGTCTCGTTCGGTACTGAGAAAGGTAAGCTTATTGTACACTTAACTTGTACATACACGAACAAAACATCCAAAAACAAGTACAAAAAATGTATACATCTTGCAAATGAGCCCTAAAGTCTAATTGATCACTGGGTATCCAAACGGTAAACGTCGAAGGAAAATTAAAACGAATCAAGTTGTGTTTAGAAAAAGTGGTTAACGATCTGGAGTACTTGGTGTACTATGGGAGGGCTGAAAGCCGTCCCCTGGGCTCTCCGTGAGGGTGGGGGGGGGGGGGTTAGACAAAATGGGTAACAATTTAGAGTACAGGGTACTCTACTATAGGAGATTCAACACGTCGCAAGAGACGTTTTAATGAACCACCTGTGCCCTGTCAAAACATGGTGTTCAGACAAATTTAGTAATATTGCTACGTATTTGTGGTATATCGCCTAAGTATAGACGAAGAGGCGGGCGACCGAAGACAGCTTGGGGCGAGCTGATTGTATAGACAGTGCCGCTCACCAAACTAATAGAAAGCACAGCAGTGTCTTCCTCGTAATAATATTTAAAGCAACGACAAACCTTTAATTGATAATATGTGTAGTGCCTACATTCGCCCACAAACAGCACTCGTAGTTTGGGCGGAAACCAGCCAGTGCGACTGTCTCTCACAGGAGAAGGGCAGCAGGCGCGCCGGCAAGTGATTCAAGGGCGAGCGGTTCGGGATATCGCACCTATATATCTACAAACAAAAAAAGAAGGTACGTCGTAGTCAGTCAATCACCATAAGCTTTCGCCTAACGCACTTTGGAATTTCTGAAGTGTCCTTGAATTTTCTGTGACGTTTTATACACCTGTTCAATCAATAAATTACACTAACTATGCGCTAGTTCCGGCCAGGGTTCGACCCAGGACCCACGTTTCAACGGCCGAGCACCACAACCACTAGATCAACATGGCGAGTGACAATAACTCAGATATATCAGCAGAGTGGACGAAATTTGTTGCAGTCTTTCCTGTTCTTTTTTAGCACTGGAAGAAACTATGAACCTCTGATTCATTGCTCGGTCCATTTTTTTTTCTTTCTCTCCGTATTCTGGCCCTCCTGCGCTGTTAGTTGCTTTAGTGCGCCGTGGTAGAGCCGTGGTAATTGTGCTCGGCTGTTGATGCGAAGGTGCGGGTGCGATCCCAGCCGTGGGGGTGGTGTTTTGACGGAGGTGAAGTGGTAGACGACCGTGTGCTGTGTGACGTCATTGCACGATAAAGCACACCAGATGATCCCAATTCCCAAATTCTTCACTATGGCAGTCCTCACAGCGTGGTTTTGGGGGTCCAAACCCCCTTCAATATCATTAAAACTATACTAGGTATATTATGCTGAAATTGCACCAACTAGCCTAACTCGAACTTTTGCTTCAGAGTGAAAGATTCCAAGGAAACTGCTAACTTGAAACAGCTCCTACAAAGGAACTGTGGAGAGTAAATAATGATAGTATTGGAGTATCTTAAGGTACAAATGGTCAGAATAGTATCTGATACGTGCCCTCTGCTTGCCTTTTAGGAGACGTAAGGTATCACACACTCAACGTCTCAGTGTTTTTCATTCTGTGTCGATAGAATTGCATGCCTATTCGCCCTGTCCACCGCCTTTGGCTCTTTTAACGTGATAGCGTTGAAGAGCTTGTTTCGCAGAAATTCCGGCGTCGAATACGGTGTCGTGCGTCGGCGTCATTTGTTGTGAGCGAAAAATAATCATCTTTGCGTGACCTAAAAATGAAGAGAGGTGCAAATAAAATAAATGATAAATATTCCAGGCCTGTGTGGGGCTCAAACCCGTATTCTTTGCGCGGCAAGCGCATGCTTTATCACATAGCCATGCCTCTGCTTGCGAACACATTGAAAATAACTGCCTCTGCTTTGAAATGCAGTGAAAGTGACTTACGTTTTACCAAAAACACAAGCCTTCCGTAAACATGCTTCACAGTACAACATGAAATGTTACCGCAATAATGCGTGGTACAAGCGTACATTACCATTGTGTTTCAGAAGTTAGGATTATCATGATGACTTCATTGTTTAGAGCCAGTCACCCACTAAAACAGGCACACTCACTACTGCACCCTTCAGGCCACGTGGTGGGTACAGAGCAAGTTAAGGAAAACCAAATTGGCCTCGTATGTGTATGTTACACTGCAAATGTCGTCGAAAGACGATAGTCTTGCGTCTGGAGATAGTGAAAAAACTTCGGCAGATCCTACGTTCCTGGGAATCAACGTTATGCAAAGCATGCGGAAGAAAGGTGACCGCGTTGCAAATTTTATTGAGCGACACGTCATGAAATGACTCTAAATATATGTACAAATGTTTAATGCACAGACATATGTTCACGCACAAACATAAATCGACTTCAGTGCATGTTAACTAACCAATATTACCGTTAACCCGACTTGGCGGCTGTATCAAATAAGCACCTATGTAATGTTTACAAAATTGGATAGGCAGCACGAAACCACTATTGATGTTTCACGAAAATTAGCATCTATTTGAAAAGTAGTTCCGAGACCTAGCGTATCTTTGTGGTAAAATGCTGCTTTGCCACGCAGAATGCTTGCGTTCGATTCCAACTGGGACCCTGACATTTGTTCTTCGCATTCATCAGGTCAAATTATGGAAAAGATTTTTATCAAATACCACGGAATGAAATGTCCCAAGACGAAGATTCACCCGGACGTCCGGTCCACGATAATTACGGGGAACATCTAAAAAAATATGCCCCTTGTACACAAGGTTGAGAGATGAAAATGCTGCACGAAAATGATCCTTAAGAACCACGGCACGCGGGAGGGTGTGCTTTTTGTAGACGCCGCCCGGTAATCCCGAAATAAAGATATTAGTAATAGGGTTGTGCATGGCTCCTTTTTTGCAGTGGAGGTCATAGACACAAAAGGGAAGACCGTGACCGCGGGCTCCGTAAGGACCAGATCATCGGAGGCAGCGGATGAAATGGCCATCGCACTGGCCGTAGTTAATGGTCGAAATTACGACAGATTAACAATCAGAGACTCCAAGATGGCCATTAGGAATTTAACAGAGGATTGCGTCTTCACCGAAACAGCCAAAATCCTGAACTGCAGAGCAGAAGACTTCAGGAACGGCAAAATTGTAAACAAATGCGTTAAGTGGATCCCGGCGCGCATGGGGGAATTAAACAGCAATGACACGACCATCCCTCGAAACCTCAACGAGAAGGCCCACCGAACCGTGCGAGAACTAACCCACCACGGCTCGGACAGCGACGGCCCGGCCCCCCGCACCGACAACAGAAGGGGCGACGACTCCGGTGGAGGCGATGGGGACGATGGAGGTGATGACAATAACGAATATGCGGTACAAGACGACAGAGACAGACTGGTGACGTATCATGCCATATTGGCATACTGTAAGCGACAACGAGAAGAATATGCGCCACTACACAAACAGCTAGACAGATCTCAAGAAACAGATTGGCGAAGATTGCAAGCCAGAACCTTTTCAAATTCAGTACACGTGAACAGAATAAATTACAGACAATACCCGCAAACAAGCTGTACCATCTGTAGGCACGAACACGCAGATATGGCACATATTCTATGGCAATGCACACAGGTCACAGTAATATACCGAGAGGACAATATAAAACCGGACTTCTCGAGGAGCGTTGGCTAGGTGCGCTGATTAGCTCAGATCTGCACGACCAACTGTGGGCAATCCAGCGGACTCAGACAGCGGTGGAAAGGCTACGCCTCACCGCACAAAACGTCGTGGTGGCCTGACCCCGGGCCGGTAACCCTGCAGGATTTTTTTTAAATTTCTTTAATAAAGTCTTTTTGCGTCCGTCCATCTGTCATCAGGTTGACGCTACCGATGTTCGGTATTTCTTAACTCTCGCGCGTTAAAATTACCTATGTGTGTTCTCCTTGTTCCTGGTTAGATGGAACATACCAGCATACCTGCGGCACATACCCGCCCATGGGTATGTGCCACTGTCTGGCAGGAAGTACATGTTTGACGACGTACGCGACGGGATTGTGACATTATTCATGTCTTGACCAGTGTGTCATGTTCGTCAAATCATCTTACCCTCCCATGCTAATTTTAGTTAACGCCAGGTTAAGCGGGTGACCACGAGAGCACCCAAACGTAAGCGGCTAGCTAGCTAGCTAGATAGATAGATAGATAGATAGATAGATAGATAGATAGATAGATAGATAGATAGATAGATAGATAGATAGATAGATAGATAGATAGATAGATAGATAGATAGATAGATAGATAGATAGATAGATAGATAGACAGATAGACAGATAGATAGATAGATAGATAGATAGATAGATAGATAGATAGATAGATAGATAGATAGATAGATAGATAGATAGATAGATAGATAGATAGATAGATAGATAGATAGATAGATAGATAGATAGATAGATAGATAGATAGATAGATAGATAGATAGATAGATAGATAGATAGATAGATAGATAGATAGATAGATAGATAGATAGATAGATAGATAGATAGATAGATAGATAGACAGATAGATAGATAGACAGATAGATAGATAGACAGATAGATAGATAGATAGATAGATAGATAGATAGATAGATAGATAGATAGATAGATAGATAGATAGATAGATAGATAGATAGATAGATAGATAGATAGATAGATAGATAGATAGATAGATAGATAGATAGATAGATAGATAGATAGATAGATAGATAGATAGATAGATAGATAGATAGATAGATAGATAGATAGATCGATAGATAGATAGATAGATAGATAGATAGATAGATAGATGGTGCCTCAGATAAACACAATAACTGCTTTTAATTGACAATCGCACAAGTATAAAGGCTAAATCTTGAGCGATATTGGTGGGCGCTGCGGATGGGGTCGGCCGTATTGAGTATCCTTTGGCCACTTTGATGCCGTTTAGGGTTCCGTTAAAGGCGAACAAACATACAATTGTACAGACGGACAGACCAAAATTTTTGCGTCGAAGGTCCCCAAGAAAGATTATTGTTTTTAAAAAAAGAATAATCACAGCATATCCGCGAGGTGTATGATGATGAGTGGAGCAAAGCTCTCTGCAGCCCGTCGTCAGGCTAATATGAGTGCGCGTGCGTAAGACCAACGAGGAATGAGGAAACATCAGTGCCTCGTTCACAGACGTCTGGAAGCTGAAAATAGTTCAGAAATACGCCGCCAGACCACCCGAAATGAACGCACAGACGGACTGCCGCTCACTTCACCCCAATCATGATCATTCACTCCGTCGATATGCTGTGACACCGTTTTTATTCACATACAATGAAAGGCAACTGCAGCTACGACGACTACGATGAAAGGGGATACGAGCTACGGCGTAAATGTATAGCCCTAAAAGATTTCATATACTAAGTGTTTTAGGTATGCTTTAGGAAAAGAATATGGCTGTCGCGTTCAACTCCCAAAGGTGAAGCTTAAGGGTCAGCCAGTCTTTTATGGACGATAGCCTTTCTTGGGAACCATCGACGCAAAACTTTTGATCTGTCCGTATGTCTGTCTGTCTGTACATTTGTCTGTCTGTCCACTCTTAACGGCACTGGCTACTTGAGACGGCCGACCCCATCAGCAGCGCCCACCAATGTTGCTCAAGGTTTAGCGTTCATACTTGCGCAATCGTCAAATAAAAAGCAATTATTGTCACCCGTCACCTTGCGTTCTACACCTTATCACCTCCGAGACGGCCACGCACTCCCGGCTCACAGCCACGCACTTCGGTTTTCAAGAAAACTGCCAGATGGCGCTCATGTCTTACGTGTGACGTGACTTGATGCGCTCGTTCGCCTCCGCTTCACGCTCGAGGCAACGCCTCCAGAATATCATTCACTGAGTTTCTTGCGCAGAACATCAAATAAATGTTTTGTTCACTCTCTCCACACACAAGACTATTGTTTTACGACGACATTTGCAGATTAACATGCAGACACGAGGCTACGTTTTTCACCAAAGTCATTGACCAGCCTCTTAGTTCCATGTTCGCTCGCTTTCATTCTTCGTTGTGCCAGCAGATCGTTCACTTGTTTGCGCTTATGGCATTAAACGCGCCAATGGGAACGCAAGAGCTGTACTCTAATATGCACATCTCTTGAAGGGGGAACCGCTGTATACGCTATCCTTCAGTGAGCCCGCACGGCGAAACAGCGCATTACGACAACACCGCACTGCGGATGTCAGTCATGATTGCACCAGTCAGCCACGGTGGTGGGTCCCGCCATTCTAGCGGGAACAATAAACTAGGTAAACCTCAATACGCAAAACAGTCCACCTTCTACAGATGCGTCATAGCACACAACCACATCATCAGTGATTAGCCGCAAATTTGGAGAACGAGTGCATCTTGTGACATGTGTTCATTGGGAGATGCGAACGTTGATTATGTACATTACACATGAATACGACACAACGCGCGGAAATGCTTGCGCGGGCACGCGACTGCACACGAAAGTGAACAGAGGCACGCTTGGTTCAGAAAGGAGCCTGTTTCGTTGTGGACATCTGCCTCATAATCTAGTTAACTTGCATTCGCGTGAAGTCCACCCCGCAACTCGAAAGAGTCGTCGGCAGAATCACCGCCAGCTTGCTAGGCACACTGCGTTTTGTTATATACGTCCTCCTACGCCTGTTTGTTATCTCTGCAACGAGGGCGTGACAGCTTCGTGAAATTCGGCCCACAGCAGTGACAACGCTTTTTGACGGAACACAAGTCGCAGTGAGGGTGAGGAAATGAAGGGGAGTGAAGGATACAGACTACGTCATAATTCTTGTTCAGGCAGCCCTGTCAGTAATTAGCAGTATAAAAGGTCGAAACTCAGGACAGACCACATCAAACGCTACGCAAGCCGAAACTCAATATTAGTGAAAATGCACTGGGTGCACTTGCACCATTAGTACCACTGGTTCTGCCCTGTCTTAAGAGAAAGCTATGCTTCATTTTTAGCTTCATCCAAAAAAGTTAAGAATTTGATGTTTGCTCTCAATACATACGTTCACCAATCATTGTAAAACATGTTCGATTCATAAAGAAAATTGAAGGCTATCATAATTTTAATGTTATTTTATGTATTTCACCGGTATTTGCAGTAAGCAGCAATAGATCAAGATTAACGTGATGCCAAATTATGCATTGTTTAATTGGGTGTCTTCGAACACAACCTACAAAGTCGATTTGAAGGACACAAGGTAGGGCCAAATTTCTAGAAAAATCGAAGTTTGGTCTTTGCTTCTTTCGAATATTAAGGCTTTTCTTAACAATAATCAGTGCCTCAAACATTTTTGTGCCCTTTGATTGAGGCAAAACGACCAGGTTTTCGAAACCAACTGATCAGCAGCCAAACCCCATTTTCTCAGACTGGTCACAACCTCAGCTTCCTGTCTGAAATAAGCTTTTGAAAAACAAAACTGCAGAGGTGATCTCTCTGTACCTAGCAGGTTTATAAATAAAGCATTCCAGCTGCATAACGGCACACAGTTTAGGTTTTTTTAAGATGAGTAGCATTTACCGATTCCACTTCTCTTGCGTGTGTGATGCCAGCATGGTGACGGGATTTAGAAAATTCACTTTGAGTTCAATTGTGCCTTCGGAAATTTTGTCGCGGCGGCAAAAAATGTCCTCGTGTTTGCAAATCAGACACCCTTTAGAAAGCGCAGTATATTTTGAAATGAACACGTTTCGGCTACTAACTGAAACGAGACTGGTACCATTCATGCAAACACTTCGACGTGTAAGCTTTGTCCTCGTTCAGCGTCAACGCAAGCACAAGATGTTACCTGTTGGAACCATGGCTACGCTTTGATTTATTTGGATGTTCTACAAACTATGATCACAAGTAACTGTGTCTGTGCAGAATGTGAAAGAACCATGGCATTCGTAGAGTACACGGATTTTTTCCTTGGAATAAAAGCCCTCATAATGGCAACCTTTCAATCGTTCTAAGATTTGAAAAAAAAAGCTTGTAATCCCAACTAAACTTTCTGAACGCCGGCTGACGTATCACGGAGGTGTAACATAGCGTTATGGTTGGGAGGGATCGACTACCATCAACAAGTTTTGGCTAGTAGAGACAGAAAACGTATGAGAAAAGAAGTCAGGAATGCAAGAAAACAAAAAAGAAGCAAAAAGCTGACTCGTGTGATGACTTTATGGCACGCTGCTATTAATAAAATTGTTTAGAACATCTTTACATTGAACAAAACATGAAATAAACTGGTTTTCGCTCTTTAGGTTACCGTATCTCGAAATCAAACTTTTGTTACAATTGACACATTGTGAGAACTTGAAAAATCAGAAGAGTATTTTTCAACCACGATGGACTATACGAAGCTACTGAGATAGAATTGTGCACATATTTGGTGTGTTACTATTTTTGGGCTGTTTTATTTTTGAAGTAGCAACAAGAACTGCCTCCTTTGCTTGAAAAATTGTAAAATGTGAAGAACTATAAAACAATTGCAATTCTTATTTCATTGCGAAGATACTCACCTAAGAATAACATAAAACAAACCCGAACTTTTTGCGTACTGCCAATGCTCGTGGACTGTCGCGCCGCCAAGCGTAATGCGGGAGCGTCCTCTCAGGGATGCTCAGTAGGCAGAAGCTCCCTAGTTAGGCTGTGCTAGCTTCAGTGTTAACGCGTTAGCAAGAAACGAACACTACCACTTTGCCCGTTTCCTTCATCAGCGATCAAACCGGACCATCCGTGACATGATAACTCTGATTCGTTCTTGCGACACGTGACGTATTCGTGAAAATACGTTGCAACTTGCGTTTTCAGTGATAGCCCTCATAGTACACTCACCAGCTTCGCGATGTTTTTTGTTGCTACGTCAGTTAGTTAGATGTCATCGTCTGACTATATATGTAGTGTAAACTCCCTTTCTTTTACAAAAATATTGCATTCGCAAGTGTTTTTGTAAAGCATGAATTCCATTAAAATTTTAGCTGAAAGTCGCGCGGGCTCGCGATTTGCTCAAATCGCGAGCCTGATTTTGTGTGTTTGTTATTAAATGTCAGCACACTGCAAGTGATTTGCTTGTTAAGGGGATGGCTAAATGCTCTCCACGGCAAGGTAAGCTTGCTGATGCGTGGTTGTTAGTGTTGTCAGGTCGTTCGACGGAGGTAGTTCATTAGATGGCTTTCGGCAGTGATGTTAAATGAAACCACCTTGACACGAGGATTTTTCGCTGCACGTAGAACGTTTTTTGGCATTGAAGCGAAGGCTACGCGGGTGGAGCTATTGCTCCTGTACTCCTACGCGAGGTAGTCCGGTTCGGATCGCGTGTCGAGTGACGGTCGTGTTCAAGTAATCCAACTGCACACAATTCGATACGTCTGCGTACACAGTCATTTTTGAGCGAAATCGGGCATAAGCTCCCTTGGCGAGTCATCGCAATAGCTGAAGGGTGACGCGTGCTCACCTAAACACGAAGACGCCATTTTGACTGAAAGGTGCACTAAAACTGCGATGTTTTCAGACGCGCAAAAACGCGTAATGACTCTTCAGAATGCAACGACAAATGATGATATCTTCGCTGTGCATGCAGCGTCTCTTTCTAAACAGTATCCAGTTGAAAATATAGTTGTTCTTTTCTTGTTATTTTCACGCGGAAAACACGAACGCATTTGTGGTAATATATTCTACAGTGGTGGCACATGCCCACTTTGGCTCCATAGCCCTTCCTTCATTGCCATGCACAGAAACTTGTCCCCGAGTATAACTCACGAAGAGTGGCTGCACTTCACGTCTCCTCGTGGGTTAATGAGTTTTCACGCCCGTAAGTCACTTTGATTCTATTTATCACAATTAAATAATTCATATCCTTCAGCGGAGTGAATGTGAAAGCCTGGTTTTTGCGCACTGTACATAACGCAATTATATACTGTCTTTGTATGTTATATTGCACCACATGCCACCAACATCCTAGAGCTCGACCAGCAAGTCGAAATGACTACAGAAAAGAAACCTCCAGTTACGGCTACAATGAACGTATCTCTGCGAAATTCTCCTGTGCTATAGTTTATATTTTTTTATTTATTTATTTGGGCATTTTTCACGAAAATGCCCACGAAGGGGGCAAAAGGAGACAGCGTCTTTTGACTTGGCCCACTTTTCGTGAGGCACCTCGGGCAGATGCAGCAAAGCAGTACATAAAAATATTCAAGATTATACATACAAATTATAAAAAAAACGATGTACACTACAACAAACTAAAATATATCGGTCAAATATTCATACAAAGCTGTTCCTACCGGTACCTTCTGAACAGCGTTGTTGTTCAACGAATTTTCTCAACTTTGAAACTGCGAGAAACATACGTGTGTATTCTTTCCGATATTTATATTTCGATCGCGCTGAGCGAACCTCAAGGTCCGAGTGTAGTGAATGATGAACGGCTAAGGTCCAACCATGGCTATGACACAAGCGCCACCTCATGGAATCCATCCATGATGGATGGATGGATGGATGGATGGATGGATGGATGGATGGATGGATGGATGGATGGATGGATGGATGGATGGATGGATGGATGGATGGATGGAATGGATGGATGGATGGATGGATGGATGGATGGATGGATGGATGGATGGATGGATGGATGGATGGATGGATGGATGGATGGATGGATGGATCAGGCTGTGTTTTTTTAGATCGGGCGGTGGCTCATGCCACCTAGCATAAAAGTCAAGTGCTATCACTATGTGTTGAAAGAGTAAATTTTACTCGCGCCTTGATTGTAGCCACTAATCAGTTAGCCTCCTCCATGTTATTTCTACTCGTTTAAAGGCTATTTTTCCATCACTGTTCCTAAACCTCAAAACTTTGAAAAATTCCGCGCCATTATCTCGTACTATAGGGTGGAGCCCTTCACAGGACATTATCAAGTGCTCGGCCGTTTCCTCCTCCTCTCCACACGCACTAAATACCTTGTCTCTGCCTTTGTATTTGGCTCAGGACGTCTTGGTCCGCAATACTGCAGTTCTGGCCTCAAACAGCACAGAACTACCCCGAGAATTTTCGTAGATTTTTTCTTTTGCAATTTTGTTCTTGAAAAATTGGAAGGTCTCCAGTGATTATTTCGTCAGCATTCCAATCTTCCGCATTTCCCCCTTTCTTTCCTTCACCTTCTTCTTAACCGATGCTTTCTTTTGGCTTGGTATTCTGTTGTTGTCTAAATCATTGCTTGACAATTTTCGAGTTCGCTTCCTTCATTTAGTATCAAGATTCTTCGTATACAAGTATCTGAAAACTTTTTTGACCCAACGCTCCTCTCCCGTTTTTCTCAATCGCTCCTCAAGTTCTATCTTGCTGCTAGCTACCCTGCACTGCAACGATGTCCACCCCATGTCAACTTTTACCCCCTGATTTGGGGTATTCCCGTGTGCTCCCAAAGCCACTCTACCAATGCCGCGTTGTTTAATTTTCAATTTTATGCACAAGACCACATTGCCGAACATCAAACCCGGGACCACGACACCTTTTCAAATCCCTCTCACAACGTCATACCTATTGTAGTTCCACAGTGCCCTACTTTTCTTTACCGCCGCATTCCTGTTACCCTTAGTCATTACGCATTTTTCGTGCTTCCTTAAGTAATCAGCCCCATTATATATCCATACGCCCAAATATTTGTATTTATCCACTATTTTTAGCGTGATTCCCTGTATCCTATGCTCACTTCCTTTGTTATCATTAAAAAGCATGATTCCTGATTTTTCTCTGCTGAACTTCAAACTTAATTTATCTCCCTCATTACCACAGATGTCTATTATTCCCTACAGGTTTTTTTGTTGTCGGTTAATAAAACTATACTATCTGCATACATTGATGCTGTTAATGACTGTTCATTGTGATTTTCCTGCTTGGCAAAAGAGAGGCTGAATCTGAGTCGACTCCCCTCTAATTTGGCTTCTAGTCTCTGTAGATTCAGCATAAATAACAAAGGTGACAAGAGAGATCTCTGTCGAAGCCCGCGTTGTATCTCAATAGGTACAGATACCGGTTTTTCTATTTTCTAACTATTCGTTACTTCTATACATATCTTTTAGAAGATTTCTTATTCCATCTTTCACATCTCCTGTGTCCAGTATTCCCCACATGTCTTCTTGAATCACATTATCGCAAGCTTTTTTGATATCTATAAATGCCAGCCACGTGGGCTTGAGTTCTTTTTCCAGAACTTCAATAAATGCATCAATGAAAATAGATTGTCCTGCAACCCCCTTCGTTTACGGAGCCAATTTTGCAGTTCTCTCAGCACCTTCTCATTCTCCGCTTATGTCTGTAGTTTTTCCTTCACTATCTGCATCACCAGCCTGTGAACTACTGATGCCACATTATGAGATGGTAGCTGTTTATATCAGTTTTGTCCCCCTTTACTTTATAGATCATGCTCGTCCTGCTTAGTTTACACCCATTAGGGGCTTCACGATCTATTATTGCTTTGCTCGCAGCCTCTCTTAATGTTTGCTTAGTTTGGTCCTAGTTTTTTTATTACAATGACTAGGATGCCATAAGGGCATGTTGATGTGCCATTAGGAACCCTTTTCTCTGCCCTTTCCCACTCTCATTGTCCCAGTGGAACCACTGCACTAATTGGTCCATCCTCATCTGGTACGGTGCATGCGGTGCTTTCTTAGTGTTTAAATTTTTCTGTCATTGTTTTTTATATATTCCATTGCCTCAGCCCCTTCTAGTCTAACCCATTGAACTCTATTGCAAGCCTGTCTTATTACTCAGAGAATTGAGATGGTTTGAAAACTTTGCAACCGCCTTTCTATCCTTTTTGATTACTTGCGCCATTTATTGGGCCCCCTTTCTTCTGAACTTTTCACTGAGCAGATCGGACGCTTCTTTTTTGCAGCTCATAAAGTTATCCCATTTTTTCTCGCTATCATTTTCTGGTTCACCCCTCTGTTCAGCATGTCTGTGTTCCCTAGATGTTTCAGGACGTCTTATTACGCCTCTAATTACTTCCTCATCCCACCAGCTCTTGAGTTCGTGTCTCCGTTTCCCGGTTCATTTGACTCGTACCTTAGCAAGCTCTAACTCAAACAATAGAGTTAGCTTTGTGTATGACCTCTCTGTTTTATATACTCGGTGATTATTTTCTCAATCTTTTCAGTTGCTGTTTCTATATGCTTTTCTGTATAAATATTACAATGTGGTTCCTCATAATACCTCCTTTTTATTTTCATTTCTCTTCCAAAATTCAGCTGGAAACGTTTGTGATCACAACCTAAGCTTCTGGACCCATATTCATCTATTTTCATCACCCTTAGCCGATCAGAATTCCTATGCGACATCATTGCGTAATACATTGTCGACTGCAGAATTCTTACCTTCCATGTAATCTGCCCTTCGCATTTCTTAATACCGTTGCAAATGATTAAATCATGCCTTTCACATATATCCATTAGCATTATGCCTGTAGGGTCAGTATATTCATCCATATTTTCTCTGTGTGCATTCGTATCTCCTGATATATTTACCTCGCACTCTTCTCCTAGGTCGTCACTGTCATTTTTTATGCACTGCACCACTTCTTGGTTTTCCTTTGTGCCTTTTACCCCTGTCCGCAAGTAAACAATACCAAGGAGCGTCATCTGCCTTGCCACTTAGTCTTTCAGCCATGAATGTTCTCTGCACTCCTGCTTAACCATTTTCTAATCTGTACTTTTATGGATGAATGCCTCAATACCACCCCTCTTTCTGCTGTCTTGTGCTCTATTAATATATTCTTATGTGTATTCCGGATTGCTAGGCGGTTGTTCCATGTCCCTAAGATATCTTTGTACAAACCCATATACCTACAGCTTCTCCTCCTTTAGCTGTTTTTCTATCTCTCCCCACTTCATCCTATTCATGCTACCATGCATGTTAATACACTCTACATCTGACTTGGCTCGGCCCTCGTGCCTACGTCAAATGCTCCCCCGGACTCTATGTGTCTTAGATATTGGTGCCATTTTGGTATTGTATCTGCCTATACCAGCTGTCAAGAAGTCCCCCTGGTTGTTTTCCTCGTTACTAGCTATCCTGGACCCTGAAGAAACCGCATGCCCCCCTCCCCCCCAAAAAAGCTACTGCGCATCTTGAAAGTCACCAACCCACTTCATGACCTAACCTCCTGTTGAAGTGAATTCTGTCCCGTTGAAAACCACCTCACTTATGCACCTCTCTGTTTATTTCCACTAACGCAAAGCATTTCTCTGGGATCATGTGTTATGTGTCTTTGTTTGTGTCGACAACCGCTGTTTGCAGGTTTGTCAAGCACCGGTACCTCCAGTATCATGCATATCACTACCTGTACCTGATGGGAAATAGCGCGCATGTCATCAACCCCTTTCGCCAGTGTGGTCGCTAGTCCTGCCGAATCTTTAAGACACCGTTTAAACCACTCGAAATTGCACCAAGATTTAGTCCATCAGCTTTAGCTGTGAGTTTTGCGCTCGATTGCCTCATGACGGCGTTCAGTTTAAGTCCTGAGAACGTCCCTACTGACAACCTCTTGTCAACTCTTACCCTCTCTTCGATTGCTTCTGCGCATCGGTTTATATTCGGGTTCCCAGCGATTATAACGTGCTGTGACTTTTCAGCTAGACTGCCCCGCCCCTGAAGGTTACTTGCAACTGTGACGCCAGCTGCTTTGTCCCCTCCTACTACCACAACTACTTCGCTGAAGCTGGGTCTTTTGACCGTTGAACGGACTAAACTTCTTTCCAAACCTGTTTTCTCTTTCTTCTGCGCCGTTCTGAGTGCAGGTGCCCTACCGTTCTCTCCATCGCCCGCTCATTTGTTCATCTTCGTTAGTGCCTCTTCGGCTGACCAAAAATTTCTTCCATAGCCTTCATTTTTTCTTTATCAGTCGCCAACGCAGTCTCCAGCTCGGCGAGTCTCATGAGCAGTCAACTTTGGGCAACCATCATTTTCCCCATTTTATCTCAACCTCACATTCCCTACACTTGGCGTCAGCCTCCTCTGCATTCACGTCCGCAGTTGCCGCCATTTTCAAATCCACCCCACATCCTGAACATTTTGCATTTTTTACCCCAATTGTCCTTATAAATCTATCACAAAGTTTACAGAATTCATCAACGAACATTGGGAACAAGGTACCATCCCAAACGACTGGAAACATGCGGATATAATAATGATTTCAAAGCTGGGAAAGGCTCCAAGCTTGGAAAATTTAATACCCATTTCGTTGACTTGATGTTTGGGAAATGTATACGAGATTATCGTGGTTCAGTGGCTGTAGACCTCCCTGGAAGACAACGAACTCATGCCACACACAATGTTTGGCTTCCGAAAATGCCTCTAAACACAAAACGTCCTCATATAAATCAAGGAGGAAGTGCTTAGCGATGTCCCAAAATATGGTGAAAACGAATTACTTCCACTGGATCTCGAGGCTGCTTTCGACAATGCCAGTCATAAGGCTGTGCTAGAGAGGCTTAGCAAATTAGGTTGTGGAAAGAGAATACACAACTACATCAAATCTTTTCTCAGTAACAGAACCGCCACAATTGGTATAGGAGGCATCCGCACTGATACGCCCACAAAAGGAACATCCCAAGGTTCTTTGATATAGCCGATGTTGTTCAACATTGTTATGATCGGCTTAGCTAGGAACCTCGAAAACATTGGAGGACTCAGACATTCCATCTACGCAGACGATGTTACAATCTGGGTGACAAGAGGATCTCTAGGACAAAACAAGGTCTTCTGGAACGCGCAGCTGATACAGTTCATGACTACGTGCGTCAATGTGGCATCGTCTGCTCTAAGGAGAAATCAGAAGTTCTGAGAGTCTACAGACGAGGATACGATCTGCAAAACTCCATAGACGTCTATATAGGGGGAAGAAGATTCCAGAAGTGTCCCGAATCAAGATTCTCGGCATGTGGATACAAAGCAACTGTCGTATAGACCACACCATCAGACAGCTGTCAAAGACTACAGCGCAAATCACGAGGATGATCACCAGAATCTCTAACAAAAGACGGGGTATGAAGGAGAAGGACACTTGTAGGCTTGTACAGGCCCTCGTGGTCAGTAGGATTGTATACAGTGTCCCCTACCAAACACCACTCCCACAGGAAAAAGAACAATTAGAGGCAATCCTCAGAAAAGCCTACAAGTGCGCCCTTGGTCTGCCTGTCAGCACCTCGACAGAGAAATTCCTTAAACTCGGGATAAACAACACAGTGCAAGAACACATCGAGGCACAACTTGTTGCGCAGAAAATGAGATTAATGTTGACTGCTACGGGCAGGCATACGTTGCAGACATTGGACATGAGGGATGCTTGCGGAGAAATCAATAACACGGCGAGCATTCCAAAGGACATTCGCCAGATCATTGAAGTCAGCCGCATACCTCTAAACATGCATCCAGAAATCCATAAGGCTCGAAGAAAAGCCAGATCAGAAGCACAAAAAAATTTCAAGGCGAGAACCGACGTATTGTACCTTGACGCGACCACATACAAAGAGCAGTCCGGGACAGTTGTAAGTGTTGTTGATCCCCAACTTAGGGAACTCAACAGCGCTTCGATCAAAAGCAACATCCTCGAGGCTGAGGAAGTAGCGATCGCGCTCGCCATCACACACCAGAGCGAAGAGTCTACTACAGTAATAGTTACTGACTCCCAAGAAGCGTGTCGACGGCACAGCAGTGGACGCATATCTAGTGCTGCCATCCGCATACTCAAGGGACGAAAAAAAATGGCAGCATATCCATGGAGTGAATGATGGAGAGTGAAGCGAAGCATTCGTCCGTCTATTCGTTCTTGCTTCCGTTCGTCCATGCGTCCGTCTGTGTGACCGTCTATGCGTACATCCGCTCGTCCGTGCGTGTGTCTGTTCGTGCGTCCGTCCCTGCGTTCGTCCAAGCATCCGCCCCTGCGTCCGTTCATGCGTCCATCCATGCATTTGTCTGTGTGTCCGTTCGTCGTCCATCACCATAAAAATAACTGCGGAAGGGAGCACAGAAAAGTGGGACTAGTGTTCGTGGTGCTGAAGCGGGATAGCGTCCACTGCGCGGAGGGGCGGAAGGGCGTGACAGTGTCCGCTGGGTGCAATGCCCGAGTGCGAGGTCAGAGGTACGGGAGGGGGCTCACTGATGGCTTGTTGCTGCTCTTGATAAGCCGCGAGTCCGACGAAAACCGCTTCGGTTGTTCGGAGGCCCCACATTTCTGGCTCGATGACGGAGCTGGACGTTGCGGGAAGCCGGGCCTCTCCAGTGGTCAGGGAGGCCGAACCAAAATTGGCTGCGAGGCGCCCTGGCGTTGGCCGGCAGCATATAGCTGCTTTCAGCTGGCCTCGCGCAGGAGCCATGGTGGGAAAGGCAGCAGGGCTTATTCAACACTTCAAGTACCACCATCTCGCATCTTTTCATTATATATTCCCCATATAGAAGCACCGCCATCCAGCGGACATTGCAAGGACTAAACGAGAGGTGGCACACGCGCACTTTCTTACGGCTTGCGCATCGGGTCTACTTCCCACCTTGAACCACCTAGAGTTCATGTTATATACTAGTTCATTGTATTCATTGCACTGCGGCTCAGCGCTCGCTAAACCTTTCTAAAACTAAGGAGATTACACCCAGCGAGTATAACGTAGCAACCCTTTCCTATCAGATAGTTCTCAATGTATATGCCAATGGCTGCTAATGGGGATCGCAGAGTGCGTGTAAACTAAAATCCGAATGCTCCTGTCTGTCATTCCCCATTAGCAGTCATTGGCATGTACATCGAGCACTATTTCTATTGTTCAACAACGCACAGAAGAAATCTCTCACCGGCACCTCCTTGAAGGTCAAAATTCCATACTTGTTACACACTACAACGGCTACGAGGGACGAATGGGTTTCGCTATAAAGAGCTTCGCCCCTAAAATCAACTTCTCGAGCTGCTCCACTACGTAGACACCCGGCCATGAAACTGTGACAGGGAACCAGCGTGCCGACGCCATTGCCCGACACTACGCCGACCGGGGGGCGCACAATAACGAGGAACCAGCCACAGTTGCTACCCGCTATGGAGCAATTTTAGAACACCTGACAGCTCTGAGGAGGGCAATACCCTCCTCTCCAGAAAGACCTCAGCAGAGAGCAGTCGGTTGCCTGGAGACAGCTGCAGACTAATACGTACCAGAATCTCAGTCTTCTGAGTAAAATATATCCGGGAATATGCGCCTACATATGCCCGCTATGAAGAGAACACCCCACACTTTACCACATGACATGGGCCTGCCAGCACACACAGGTAGTGCCAAGAAACTGTACACCAGCACCGGAGCAGTGGGAGGCTGCGCTATCCGGCTCTAAGCCTGATGAACAGCTCAAGCTGGTTGATAGAGCTTGCAAGGTGGCAAAGGCCACAGGGGCCCTGGACTGAGGGCTCCACCTTCACCGGGAAAAATATTTGTAATAAAGTTTTGCATTCATTCTTTCCTTATGAATTGTGCTACTCGGTAATTACAAAACATGGCGTACGACGAATCCTGCCCTAAAAAAAAGTCTAAGCTCTACTACACACATTTGCGTGTTTGGCGCACGTGCACCTCCACCACGGCGTGGCAGGAGACAAACTCTCACATACACACAAACACACAAACAAGTAAATAACTGATGACTGAGCCCCAAAAAGCCGTACAATGTATAAGGTGGTATAATGGTTTACACTGCTGCCTTAAAATTTTAAAAGCAAGCTCTAAACATGCAAAAACACTTATCTGCGCAGTCAATAAGGAGCCCACGGAAAACACATCCATCCACTGTGCCAGTTCGGAGAGTAGCAGTTCAGCGCCATCTAGATTTTAATGCTCAGTCAACGGCAGTTTATATGTACTTCTATGAGCCAGCGCTATTTATTATACTGTTCGGCAGATACTGCTGGTTAAAGGGCGTTGGCCCTTTAACCCGCATACCGGTTAAAGGCCTCATACCGAATTTTAGTTAGACAGCGGAAGTTGTTGAGTGTCCGATGAGGAACGTTTTGCCACAAAAATTTCTTGAATCGGTTCATTACAAGCGGAGAAAACAGGTTTTTTGAAGCGGCGCGAAACGAGAGTGAGAGGAGGCGAGCTCGAAACCCTTGCCGCTCCTCCGCGTGGCCTTCGCAAGCCAAATCTCTTCCATACCCTCTCCCGCATCCGACCAAGAGGTGACGTGCGCATGACGTGCCGAACAAGCCCAGCCCCCGTGCACGCGAGCGGTGTTGCTTTGTTGACCAGCATTATTTTGTGGCCTTCTGCCTGTTTCTGCGGGATGGTTTGGAAACTCTGGCTTAGACGCGGTAGAGTAGATGAGCACAATGAGTGCGCGAACGCGTAGGAGGGTTCCACGGCAGTCGTCTGCTCAATGCGCTGACCGCGGGCAACCGAACGCATGCGAAACGCTGGCACATTGGCCCCGCATCTCGTAGCATTTCACGGTAAAAAAATGAAAGAAAAACGCGCACAATGTTTTATTGCGTCTCATTATTTATTTCAAGTTTTATTCATCTCTTAAAGCAACAAATACATAAACTACGCTTGTTGTGCTAATTTTTGCCATGTCACGTGGTATACTGTTGACAACGTCAGAGCAGAGTCGTCTACGTAGATGACCAACGTCACTGCATTGCCGTGTACGAAGAGCCATTCCTATGCCTACGTCATGCCCTCATTCTCTACGCGTGCGCAGGTAGAGGGGAGGGCGAGCAGCTTTCATCTTGAAATTTGACCCATGTCCGCGGCACGTAGCGTTGCAAAGTTTGGCAGACGTGATCATGAACGCCTTGTCTACACATTGCGCTTGTCAGCTCAAAATTCTCAAACCTGGGGAGTGACCCTTTAAGGGTTTAGAATAAAGTGGGTAACGATTTAGTGTACAGGGTACTCTACTAAGGGAGAGCTTAAAGCCGTCCCGTGAGCTCCAGAGTCTAAAGCCGCTTTGCCTGTAATGTTTAGAAAAAGTTTTTAACGATTAAGAGTACGGTGTACTCTACTATGGGAGAGCATAAAGCCGTCCCTAAACATGAGCTCCAAGAAACGTGGAACGGCAGTTTAACCGAACCTAAAATTTCCCTACGTTTTATGGTTACATCTGACCAACAATACCATATACATATATATTGCTTACCTCATGAAACAGACTTGCATTATTGTCACTGGTTTTGTTTTCGAAACTCGAACGTCCTTGTAAATTTCTTTCAATAGTTTGAGATCATTGTTTAGCTATCCGCCTATATGATCTAGATTTACAATGACCCTTTAACTTAAGTTATGCTTAGTGATTTTATTCACCGACAGCCAGCTCTTGCACATTCAGCGGAAACCGCCTTGCGCGACTGAATTTTGCAGGAGAAGGGCAGGCGCGCCAGCAAGCGATTCCGCGGAGCGGTTCATAAGAGTGTCTCCGAAAGCTCGGTTTTCGCGATTACATGCACCGTGACAACAAGAAAAGGGCATTGGCCACAGTCCAGTGGCCACACCGCCACAGGCTTTCGCCGAACGCAATCCCGAACTAACAAAGTGCCTTTCAGTTTTAGGGGCGAAGCTTCTTAAGCCGTGGGACGTGCGTCCACGATGTAGTAGTAGTAGTAGTAGTAGTAGTAGTAGTAGTAGTAGTAGTAGTAGTAATAGTAGTAGTAGTAGTAGGTAGCCACCTGCACGGCCAGACTAGAGGAGTGGCACGCACGCATTCTTTTGAATTGAGGAGGAAACCCACGCACGTTATTCATAAATAAAAAAAATACTTGTTTTTAGTGAAATAACTTACAGAGATGCATATCGGATACTTCATCTCCAATAAAACTTGCCTCGAATTTGATGCTGAGAAGGACGCACTTTGAGCACTATCTGACCAGGAAAAGTTGGCACGTTAAACTCACTGGGCGTAACCTCCTTGGTTTTAGCTAGGCGAAACATATTTGAGAAGTCTTAGAAATAAAATACGGGGCGGCTTTATGCTCTCTCAAAGTAGAGTACCTCGTACTCTAAATCGCTAACAACTTTTTCTAAACACACAGGTTTAGCGAGGGTTGGTCCGTAGTGCCATGAACTAGCGGCGGTGAAAGGTGAGAACTAGACACGAAGCTCAGACCGTAAGAGAGTGTGCGCGTGCCGCTCCTCCAGTCCGGTGGTGCCACCTCTCGTTTAGTCCTTGGAATGTCCGCTGGCTGGCGGTACTTCTATGTGATGAATATATGGTGAAAAGATGCGAGGTGGCGGTACTTGCAGTGTTCAATAGATGGACGGACGGACGCACGGACAGACAGGTGCACGGGCGGACTGATGGATGGAAGGACGAACGCATGGATGAATCGACGCATGGACGGACGGATGAACAGACGGACGTTTCGCCCGACTTATTATCATTCACTGCGTGGATATCCTGTGAATTTTCGTCACGCTAAATTGTTATGCCGTCACTCATTACAGGCGTGCATTTCTTCACTGTGACCGTGAGAGAGCTCATCTTTCTGTTTCTTCCTGCTTCTGTTTAGCTCTTTCGCAATATACTTTTCGCAATCAACTTTCCCAAAGCTGTTCATCAGCTCTTATGTCGTATTTTTCTCCGCTTCCGCACCGTTTTCGCACAGTTCACTGCTGTGGTATATTTACTCATGTACTGTGAACAACGGTTAGCACTGGTCAATGTAAGCACATTTTGAAAAGAACCTATAATTCTGCCAAGCATTCGTAAACAATTATTCTAAAATTTCGACTAGTGTATCTTGTCGTCGTTTGTTTTCAGTTCAATTATTGAGTTGTGCCTCGCTGTTTTTTTTCTACGTATTTATCAATTTATTTATTTATTTATATATTTGTTTGATTTCCAACACGTATTCACAAGGACACAGAGGAAAGAGGGAGAGAGAAAGCGGGTAACTGCCACGTAGAAGCACGCTAACAAACACTCATTGGAGATTCGATGAGAACAAAGAGGCTCATTGAGACAGGATCCGCCCTTTGTGAACGCGCATGTGCGTGCCTTCTTCGCCAAACCGAAGAACCAATAAAATTTATAATAAACAAAAAATCGTTGGCTCAACAATGGTTCAAGCGTGTTTAGTTAACGAACTCACAGGGTCTCCAATGCTATGTTTTAAGACAGCTTGAAAGTGAAAGACATTTGGTGTAGTTAGCTTACCGGTCACTTAATACCCCACTAAAGCGGTTTTTTGTGTTTTAATTTCCCTAATATTGTATATTAATTAACCTCAACTGGTAGCGATTCTCCGTAGTGTTCAGTAGCGGTATTGCTTATAATCATTTTGTGGCTCTCACACATAGAGCACAGGAAATTATTATTAACCTGTATTACGCTGTTTTATCTGTTTTTAAGGCCTCGAATTGTGCTGGACAATGGCAACATGGTGTTCCAGGTGCCCAGTGCCAAGAATATTAGCTTCCGCACCAGCTCAGGACGCGGAGGCATTTTTCTCAATGGACGGGACGTGGCTGAGGTCCTTGCCAAGGTGAGATAAGCGTAGAATATTTTTTTTTGATCTACACTGTCAACGGTAACTCTTAACTATAACCTTACTGCATCTTCAGTTTTCAAACATATGGAGTAAGGCAATCAAGGAGTGGCTGGCTGGAATAATTTAATATGAAAAGGAGACTTGAGTCGACATATAGGAGATGTATAATCCTTTTTTTTTTATAACAGACACGTCAAACTGATAGAAAATGCTGCCAACAATTTAGGATATGATCAGGAACCAAGTGAAGAAAGTTATTCCGGCGTTTTGTTGTTGTCTGTCTTCTTTTCTGAGGCTTTGGTCACCGCATTAATCTATTCATCTAACAATCACTTCATTATTTCCAAATATCTGAAAAGCCAGATTTCTCGAAAAAAAAAATGGCAGCATATCCACAGAGTAAATGATGGAGAAAGGGGCGAAGCATTCGTCCGTCCATTCGTTCTTGCTTCCGTCCGTCCATGCGTCCGTCTGTGTGACCGTCCATGCGTCCATCCACCCGTCCGTGAGTGCGTCTGTTCGTGCGTCCGTCCCTGCGTTCGTCCATGCATCCACCCCTGCGTCCGTTCATGCGTCCATCAATGCATCTGTCTGTGTGTCCGTTCTTCCATCTATTCAACACTCCAAACACCGCCATCTCGCATCTTTTCATCATATATTCCCCATATAGAAGCACCGCCATCCAGTGGACATTCCAAGGACTAAACGATAGATGGCACGCGCACCTATATATTCAGCACACAGAACAAATAGATACTGTAAAGAAGAAGATGTGCAACAGAAGCATCGCAAGCTATTGACTAGGTTTGCATGGAACGCATATACAGAATTTACAGTGACCGCAAGAGTTAACGCTAAAACGAACCCCGATAGCTCATTCCACACGCAAGCCATCTATCCACGCGTAGAAAAAGTAGGCCCTTTCAGCTTTGCTGCAAGAACTAGTTCTTCAATACTGTCAGCGCAGAGACAGTGCGTCTTCACGGTGACCGCGAAAAGCATGTCAACATATGTACACTTTGACTGCAAACTTCTTTGCGTTAGTGTGTTACCTGATATTATAGGCGTAAATCTGGGAGGCCAGATAGGTGATTACGCCTGGCGACACTGAGATAAGCCTGGCAAGCGCGCATTACTTGCTGCAGAAACCTACTGCATATCATTTTTCACTGGATTATGTTCTGGTGAGTTTTCCAATACTGGATGAGTGGCCTTTTTAAAACTTTTTTCCCTCAAGGATACTCAAAAGAAAAAAGAAAGAGCATTTTTATGATTGTGGTTTCAAGAAAGGTCACAAGATGTCATTATCAACGAAGACCCCGTATTCCACAACCACGTGGTCGTATACAGGAACACAGCACAAGCTAAAACCCCCTCATATCGTGGTCTTTTATTATAGTGATGGTAAGAGCATACCATTGGGGTCGGCAAGTACACATCAAATTTGTGAAAAGCTATGGCTTTGCACAAATGTGATGTGTAGCTATGGCGCTTTTTATTACTGATACCTTTCCGGGTATTCCATCGTGTACTTTGTGCGCAGGTGCCCGAGCTGGTACGCTTTGTTTTAGATTCGAGTGTCGTCTCCCTCTTTCGATCTCTCCTTCCTCGTCCCCAAGTGTAGGGCAACAAACCAGCGTTCCTAGACTGGCCCTGCCTTTCCTTCTCTACCGTTTCCTCTTCATGAGTGTCTACGCCAAACGCCATAATGCCACAGCATCCCAAGCTTTCCTGCTTGTTTGATCATTATTCGTGATTCTCTCCGACGTCTTTGTTTTATGTTTTCGGAGAAATAAGCTACTCGACATGTCTCTGAATAGTTAACTAAGATTATACCAGTAACACTGTTAAAGCTTACCTTAAGTAATCATCGCGATAGCTTTACATGCTTTAAATGTGTCTTCTGATTACAGGTCTCAGAGGCAGCGCGGACTATCGAACCAATAGCAGCAAACACTCAGGTACTGGTACTGTTCGCGTTCTGACCGCCTCCCTGTTTATGTTATTCTTCGACGTAAAGGTGCTTTACGTGACATTCCTGTTCGTGCCTCTCCAAATCTTGATTTCTTGCATGACACTGCAGCTACAAACGCTGACGGAAACTGTGGAGACCGTGACCACGTTGCGCTCGCAAATGAGCCAGTTGAGCACAAAATGTCAACAGCTGCAGACTAAGGTGCGTATAATAAGTTCTTGTTCTTTCTTCTCTTTCTTTTCTTTCGGAACGCTTGCCACCGACATTTTGAGTATATTGCGACTGCATTGCGAGAATATTGCGTGCGAATGATTAACTTGCTTTAAATTAGTGTTCTATCAGTACAGTAATAGTGTCACAAATTCATCTTGTGTTGTTGCCGCGAAGCAACACAACAAAGCTGACGCAAGCAAAACAACCGCAGCATCTCAGGTGTTGGCCGTTTCCCAGCCCTAACCGGAATTGTAAGAGCCAGAGATTGTACGTTTTTAGAAAAGTAAAACTTAAACGGAAACGTCGATGGAGCTAATCACACAACGCACAGACCACTTCTATTTAATTTAGCGAGCTATACTCGTCGCGTTTGTCAATTAAGAGATCAACTCTTTTGCATCTGCCTATTGTAACCTAGAAAAAAAACAAAAATACCTTGTGGTT
The DNA here is from genome assembly GCF_043290135.1 of Rhipicephalus microplus. NCBI lineage: Eukaryota > Metazoa > Arthropoda > Arachnida > Ixodida > Ixodidae > Rhipicephalus > Rhipicephalus microplus. The sequence goes on from NC_134703.1 coordinate 164,817,666, forward strand.
AATGGTTCGCAGAAACGTTGGTAGAGACGTCATAATCCTAGAAGATGCCACAACATATAAAATCACAGCCTATAGGTATTGCTACATTGTATGAGTAGAAGTAGAGTCGAAAAACTGCTCAGACAATCATCGAAAATTCTGAGGAAAAGCTTCAAAATTTATACTGAGAAGTCCTTCCAGGTAGGATGTTTCTGGGTATAACGTTTTTTTTTTTTTCATAACTCACAGTTGTAAACCTTAAATAGTAGGTATGGTCTTTTATGTTTTATGACGTTGGTAACTGAGACCATGAGAAAAGAAGTTCATTCATATTTTTAAAGGTATGTGCATACGGCGTAGAATTGTGCGTGGCATGCGATAAAGTTATGTCCATGCAAATGTGGAACTGAATAAGGCTTACTCAGCAGAAAGTGTTTGTTAGGGCTCACTGCAAAAGCACCTGGTATACCCTTCATTTCTTATTCCCGGGGCTTTGAAAGCATAGTTGGCCCGTTAGAGTTCATCTCCAAGCCTTCTGATTTTTGATTAGCGCACTCAATAAATCAGGCTTGACAATCAATGCGTCCAATACTTCTGCATGTTGAGATGATGAAAGAGTCTTTACATGAGTTTAACATACTCTACTTGAACTGTGCGATGCAAGAAATTACATCGTAAAACACTACTGGGTATTGTAGCGAAAAGGACGAGTGCTGCTCGTGTTCGATGTTCGTGCTAAAATACAAATCAACGCGGGTCGTTGTACGAACGTTGTTCAGGAACTCCATAGTAATACAGCTTCTCAAGCTTTAAGGAGGGAGGGCTGGTCTAAAATGGACTGTATATTTTCGTCAAAATAGCTGAGCGAGTCAGTGAGTTGGTAGGTTGTGGTCTCCCGTGAGCGAAATCTCCTCGCGGAGCTCGTCTCAATTACACGTATTATGTGGATAAAAGTAGCCAGTACTTAAAAGCAGCCAGTGACATCTAAATGATAATTTCGCGCTCGATACACACTTCTGGTTGATGCCGACGCTTAAACGTAGAGACACGCAAAGCAAGTTTCCATATACTGAAACGTAGCTTCGGTGATAATATGTGTTAGATGACACCTCATAACTCCAAGCGTTCATGCTCTTCTGAATTACCAAAGGTGATAGCACTAACTTAAAAACGGACAAAGTAACACCGCTTTATATTAAGCTATACTTTTGATTTGGTTATGACGACATACCGACTAGCCCAGTGCGCCACTCATTAATGAAGCATTTTTTCCGAATGTTTTTTTTTTAGCAACGGGGACTGAACTCTTCTGATTACAAGTGTGCACACGGAGAAGGAGTAGGCGAAAGTGGGGATTAAAGTCAGCGTCACACAGTGAAATTATAGTGAGAGAGGCGAGAGGGGGGCGCAAAGTCTGCCCCATATATACTTGATAGGGAAGGGGGGGGGGGGCGCTGAAACGAGCCTTCATCCACCACTCCTGAAGGGGAATCGTGCGCACGCATATACTTCTGATTACAATTGGTTCGCCCAGATATAAATGTAACCCAATCGACACTAAGCCATATACTCGGTACAAATTAATAATTTCGGCCGCAAGCGGGAGACGCTTGTGGGAAACAGCTTAACATAGCCATTTTTACGCGCAGGTTCGAAGGTTAGAGGCCAACTTGACTCGGGTGGTGAGGGTACCCGTAAGTACGCCCTGACTACAAAAGACACGTCGACCGACTGCCGGTGATTCTTAACAATATAACATCTCCTTGTTCATTTCAGATAAACCGGTTGGTGACGGCGCTTCGAAGACTCCGCTCTGTAAGATACCTTTTGGAGAAATTTCTTACGGCTAGCAATGCAAAAACTAGGTGCCATTAGTGACCCCACATTCTTAATGCCAATATTTTGTACTCGATCACTATGTTATGAAGACTGCCACAAATGGTCCCTGTCAGGCATTAAAAGAGGAGCGATTGGTGCCGCATGCTGACACCGACCTCCCACTGCATGCTTTTATTTAAAAAAGAAAAAGCTTGGCAGCAGCTCTTGTAAGTCCTCTGAGCCATCAAGCCTCTTTCTTAGTCGAAGATCACTTCTTCTGCCTTATTCAACCCTCTCTATTTCTGAAGGAAACAGTGCTCTTTGCCTCATCAATCCTCTTCCGTATCCCGTCGAACTGTTTCAAGGTGAATCTCCTGGACACGTGCATGCCATTGATAAAGAACAAGTTTTTACCATCCCGCCAGATTGTTCCGGTGACTACGACTCCATCAGTGCCCTCAACCCTTCCAATATACCACCTTGTGAGCTTTTCGATTCATCGATTGCCGACGGACTATTGTCATCGGAACGCCCTGAGCTCCTTCAGCTGCTCTACCAGTTTCGTGAATCCTTTGACGTTGCTCAACCTATCCTTGGCCGAACTCCCAGTTTTTTTCACTGCATCGACACAGGTTCCAACGCGTCAGTACGACAGCGACCATACCGTGTTTCCATCACGGAACGTGAGGTTATCACTGAACAGGTTGACAATATGCTCAAGCGCGACGTTATCCGACCTTCCCAAAGTCCATGGGCATCGTCTGTCGTTCTCGTTAAGAAGAAGGATGGTACAATTCGCTTCTGCGTTGATTACAGGCGCTTAAATAAGATCACTCGCAAAGACGTGTACCCTTTGCCCAGGATTGATGACGCCCTTGATTGCTTACAAGGTGCCGAGTTTTTTTCGTCGTTAGATTTGCGTTCTGGGTATTGGCAGGTGCCCTTAGCAGATGGTGATCGTCCAAAAACAGCCTTCGTGACACTGGAAGGGCTATATGAGTTCAATGTCATGCCCTTCGGCCTCTGCAATGCGCCGGCCACATTCGAGCACATGATGGACTCGGTTCTGCGGGGCTTGAAATGGAACATATGCCTCTGCTACCTCGACGATGTCGTCGTCTTTGCACCCGATTTTGCAACACACCTTGTACGCCTGAAACATGTCCTCACGTGTCTGAAGAAGGCGCAGCTCCAACTGAATCTCAAGAAATGCCACTTCGCTGCTCGGACGCTCACCATTCTCGGTCACGTCGTATCAAAGGATGACGTTCTTTCCGACCCGGCTAAACTACGCGCTGTCGCTGAATTCCCCAAACCGACGACTGTAAAACAGTTATGCAGCTTCGCAGGATTGTGCTCCTACTTTCGTCGGTTTGTGCGCAACTTTGCCTCCATAATTGCCCCTTTGACTAAACTTTTAAGCAGTGCCAACGACATCTCATCATGGTCTTCCGAATGTGATCACGCATTTACCACTCTTCGCCGTCTCCTAACATCACCGCCTATATTGCGCCACTATGATCCCACGGCTGCAACTGAAATCCATACAGACGCCAGCGGTGTCGGTCTCGGTGCAGTTCTCGCTCAACGCAAGCCTGGATCCCCTGAGTATGTCGTCGCCTACGCCAGCAGAACGCTCAACAAGGCTGAGGTAAACTGCAGTGTTACCGAAAAAGAGTGCTTAGCCATACTTTGGGCGATTGTGAAATTTCGCCCATACTTATATGGCCGCATCTTTGCTGAAGTTACAGACCATCATGCCTTATGCGTCGCTGAAGGATCCATCAAGTCGTCTTGCTCGTTGGGCTCTGCGACTTCAAGAGTATGACATCCGCGTCGTGTACCGTTCCGGCCGCCAACATGCCGATGCTGATGCGCTCTCACGATCACCACTGTCCGCTGAGGTTGCCTCTATATCTTCTATAGAACACGCGCTGTCCGCTCTTGACATCGGCACAATGACCTCTGCACAGCGCGACGATCCATAACTTCGCTTCTGGACGTCTTATCTGGGGTACCGACACTTTCCACCACTCGAGCAATGTGACGCCAGGCTTCGCACTTCACCATTCGAGTGGCCTCGTACCGGCGCAATTACTCACCAGACGGCAGGAAGTGGCTGCTCGTTATTCCCCGAAAGCTGCGCTCTACAATCTGTGCATCATTTCACTCCGACCTGCAATGCGCTCACGCTGGTGTCTTCAAGACCTACGAACGTCTAAGAAAGCGGTACTACTGGCGTGGGATGTTTACTTTTGTTCGACAGTTTGTTCGCGGCTGCCACGAGTGTCAGCGACGAAAACAGCCACCGAATGCAGGAGCAGCTCCACTACAGCCGCTTGCGTGCCCTGACCACCTATTCGATCGCGTCGGGATCGACCTTTATGCACCACTGCCATTGACCACAGCAGGTAACCGGTAGGCTATCTTTGCTGTAGATCACCTGACACGGTACGCCGAAACCGCTGCTCTTCCTACGGTGACCGCTCAGGACATCGCATCTTTCATCCTCCATCGGTTTGTGTTGCGTCACGGCCCTCCTCGCGAGCTCCTCAGTGACCGGGGCCGTGTATTTCTATCCGACGTAATCCAAGCACTTCTCCGTCAGTGCCATATTGTACACCGGATGAGTACTGCTTACCACCCTCAGACAAATGGCCTGACTGAGCGGTTTAATCGGACCCTGGGTGACATGCTCGCGACGCATGTGGCATCTGACCAAACGAACTGGGACCTGGTTCTTCTGTTTGCGACCTACGCGTACAACACCACTACCCAAGTCACCACCGGCTTTTCCCCATTCTACCTTCTATACGGACGTCAACCATCGCACACAATTGACACTTTGCTGCCATACGCATCAGATGTATCTGAGTGCACGACCGTGTCTGAAGCCGCCCGTCACACCGAAGAATGCCGCCAACTAACGAAGCAGTTTACTACGGCTGACCAGCAACGCCAGAAAAAGGCCCGCGATGACGACCACCCTCCTGCCGCAGAGTTCTCCCCTGGAACCCTTGTATGGCTGTATGTACCACCTGTGCACCTGGTTTGTCTACCAAGCTACTTTCAAATTACCATGGTCCATACCGCGTGGTAGAGCGCACATCTCCCGTCAATTTACGCCATTAAACCGCTTATGCCACTCGGTGACCATCGTCGGCGTGGACACGATATTGTTCATGTGGACCGATTGAAGCCGTACTTCGACCCGCTCGTTCCCACCTGTTATATCGCCAGGATGGCTTCATGTTTCTCGACGGGGGCAATTATAATGAAGGAATGATGACAACAAAAAGGAACAACAAGCATCATCGCAAAGTAAGGCACCACGAGATCGGCGCTCGAGCTCCTCCATCTTCCTCGTCCTGTCGCTATCTCGAATCTTCCCCCTGCCCGTTTGGTTCACCCAATAAACCTCTTTACACTTGTACTGCAAACAGAGTGTCTTAAGGATGAGGCATTGAAAGGCAGAAATTTGGTAGTTAATTTTTAGATAGTTGTTTAGATAAATTCTACTTTATTTTCAGGGACTGAACCAAAATTCTTGTGCCTCAAATCCATGCAGCCACGGTGGCACATGCATCGGTCGTTTCAACGCGTTCACCTGCATCTGTCCACCGTCATGGGAGGTATGTTAATGCTTTTTTTCTGTCTTTTGTTTGTGTATGACATTGCTATGAGGTATGCTGCATAATTGGAACGACAGCTGTCACTGTACTTGGGATGTTAATGGGTATTCACAAATGTTTGAAAAATGTTCAAATATTTCAAGGGAAGGTTTATTGCCTAATAGTTTACAGATTTTTACAATGGCACTGAAGGCGTAAAAACGTCAGCGCTTATACCTAACCTAGTGGCATATTGGTGTGCGAATATTCAAAACTTTGCACGTAAGACCGCAATAGTTTGATTGATTGATATGTGGGGTTTAACATTCGAAACCACCATATTATTATGAAAGACGCCGTAGTGGAGGACTTCAGAAATTTCGACCACCTGGGGTTCTTTAACGTGCACCCAAATCTGAGCACACGCCCGGGCCTACAGAATTTTCGCCTCCATTGAAAATGCAGCTGCCGCAGCCGGGATTCGATCCCGAAACCCGCGGGTCAGCAGCCGTGTATCTTATAGCCGCTAGACCACTGCGGCGGGGCTCGAAATACTTTGGCATTTTACTGAATTCGCAAGCCAGTTTTACTATTCAAAATATAATAGCACCCGAAAGCTTTCTAACAAGTATTTATTTGCGTGTAGAATTGCTTACCTGTGCTAGGTTGCACTACACTTGTTGCGAAAGTAGGAAAATATATTTCAGCTTTCTCGCACCCTTATCGGCACGACTCCTCTCAAAGCGATTTTTCAATTTTCGTGGTGATGTTAGAGTGTAGTAGTTGGAGCATCGAATCTAGTATGAGGTCAGCAGCATTGTTACAATAGATTGGTCAAATTATCCTGAACAAAACGAAGGAGGCATGTGCAGTGCCACTGTCAAATTTAGGAAAAAGGTTAAGGAAACATCACTTTTATGGGTCATCCTAAGATGAATTTCCTGCAAAGAACATCTGCAGATCAATTGTCATTCATGTTTCCAAATTGTAGAGCATGTTAGAGGATTACGAAATGTGTTTAGAAAAAGTTGTTAAGAATTTATAGTAGTAAGCACTGTATTACGTTACGTGTTTGAAACAAGTGTTTAACGATTTTGAGTACTTGATACTCAACTGCGGGACAGCAGTGAGTGAGCTGTCCCAAATGTAAGCGACTCTACAATGCTAAAGGCGATAATGGCAGTATTAGGACATTAGCCCTCGTCTATACATTGCGTAGTGGTGCTGCTTGTCTGTAGTAAGAAGGACGTGCACAGTGGTTTCGAAGTTTCCGTGGCATACCAAGCTTCTATCCATTCTTTTTTTTTTTTTTGCAACATTAGAGAACTTTATAGTGGTACTTCAACTATTAGTGTTCTACAATGCAAAAATATTTTATTATATTGTTTGCTATGTAACAAACCTACTTTCTCATGTATGGTTGGTAAAAACTTTTTTTTCGCCAAAGTAAGCACTTGTGTCATTGTAAATGCACTTGAAAAGATTTCGATTCGAATTGCACCCGGTTTTAATTGCTATAATTTGCTTCGAAGTTAGAAAACACATTCGCACACCCAAAATTCTTATGTAGCGGGAATGTGTAGCTCTTATTAGTTATTTATTGTTCTATAGGTTTGTCTTTGAAGTTTAGGCCCTGTGTTCCGCCGATATCTCTTCATAATGAATTTCTACTTTGTTGGTTTCTAAGGCTTTCATGCATTTGCCAGATGTTCGAGAGTGCGGTGATTCTATGATTGCTTAATCCCTTGTATCTTTCACCATTACCCGCCTATTGTCATGATGCTTTTCCTGGTTTAGAACTATTTTTTCAGTAAACGTTTCTTGCATGACCGACTATCAGTGTATCGAGTTTGCCATAGAGGTATATTGGAGCAATCACTACCACGCCGTTTTTCACTTGTCAAAGGCACTTACAGACGTATAATATAGGAGCGGAGTATAATCTTAAGATCGACTCTTCTATAGGGACTTCGTTGTGAAGTGGATGTGGACGAGTGCTCCCACTGGGCTGGAAGTGATCTGGGCTGTCAAAACAACGCCCGTTGCATAAACACGCCAGGAAGCTACCGGTAAGCATTGTACTTCCTTTCACATGCCGCTAATAAAAAGTTATTTCAAGTGGCTATTGCAGTGAAAGTCTATTTGCAGAGCGGTTTTTTTTTTGTAGGCACTCAAACCACTTGCTCAGATATCTCGTCGTTCACGAGCCACCACTTTGTAAAAGCCAGTTCTCCCTTTCGTGCAATTCATAAAGACCCAATTCTCCTCCATACCACGCAATTATGTTTTTCATGACTTGCAAGCCCCTGTTCAAAGATTGAGATGCTGCACACGTCAAACAGGGAAAAGCGTTGCTCGTCTGTTGTATGTAGGTTCCACATGAATGAAGTCTTCAAACGCAAAGCTGTTTTATCATCTCTGTAACAGCGGATCTTTTCTCCAAATGTGATGCAACATCTCACAATTACCAGTGGTTTTAACAAATCTTCAAAACATAGTACTCAGTGACAGCCTATATGTAAGCTCTTTTTATGCATATACAGGGTTTTATTGCGTTGAGGAAATACAGCCTATGATGCACTGACTATCCATATAAAACTTACACGTACGACAATTGTGAATAAATGTTTTATAGGCACTGTGAATACCGTAAAATGTTCAAATAGCAAGTGCCACTACAGTTCTACTTGTGCATTTCATTGTGCTAATCTACTCCAGCAGTTTCGCAGTTCATTTCATTGCCAGACCTTATCAATTCGTACTTTAGTCACTTGCACTGACAACTGAATGCGTTAACTGTCACAACTTGAGTGTGAAGATGATTCGTGGATTCCCAGTGAACTCTACTATGTGCTAGCGCGTATCAGTTGTTTGCTCTCCCTGTCGCTGTCTCTATCAATTTTTCCTCTTCCTCTTTCACAAGTGTCCGGTAGCAGATCTTGTGTGACCTGGTTAACCTTCCCGCCTTTTCTTTGCCTTTTTCTTTCTCTCTCTCATTGAATGTAGCCGAATTAGTAACTACAGCGGAAGCATTGGTGGTAATTTTGGGTATTGCACGTACAGCGGAAATCACTTAAACGGCTTTCTTTTTACATAGAAAATTATGGGAAGAGAGGCTAAGCTAGAACCACCTATTCCATCCTTGAGGTAGTGATACTCAAGACACGCAGAGTGAATGAGTAAGACAATGAGTGAGTGAGTGAATTAGTGAGTGAGTGAGTGAGCAAAACAACTTTATCTGATCCACAATAGGCATAAGTTAACGCACACAGACATAAAAGCTGAGAAAAATATAAGAAATATTCACTAGCAAACACACCGTGAAAAAAAGCATGGTGTCAAAATAATCATAAGCACTGTGTACAAATACACGATATGAGGCGTACAGAGTTTTTTCATAGACTATGGTCATCAGTGTGCATGCTACATTTGCAGTTTCCAAAGGTATTAACTAAACGTATTCATCTCGTCCACGCCACCAAATTCTAATTGGTTGAACGTCAGGCACAGCAATTCAAGCGGTCTTCCACACACCTTTATTTTGTGATTTTATTGCGTGAACAATTACATGGCCAGGGTCAACGGGTTTTTGCAGTCGCCGTCGCCATTGCCGCTGCCGTCACGTCATGTGTAAAGACCTAATTGATAAGATCCTCCAGCACATTGTGCGTTCTAGCCGGAATAATAGCGTGCGAGCCAGCGCGACAAAAGTCGCTGAAGCGGAGATCAAACGAGACGGCCCATCTCCATCGCGTGCGGTCGGCATACGACAAGGTCCTCCTGCCTGTTAGACCAGCCCTCAAATTTAAGAGCAAATGAAAAATACCACGCCCATCTTTAATGAACACGAAAGATGCGAGGGGAGAAGGGTGTCCCTCAAGCAGAAACTGTGACCTTCGATTTTACGAGCGTGGTTGTACCTGGCGCTCTCATTATCTCGCTCATTCGGCAGCCGTCAGCGTATGGCCGTTCTATATGCTGTTATCTCAACGTGAGGAGATTGCGTGTAGAGTGGTTTTGGAGAGTCTCTATTCTCTGATCAGCGTCTCATAGAGTTGCGTAAGATAGGATCTGAAGGAGTCAGCTGCCACTCTTCCTTCGTTACAGTTTGTTGCTATCGCATTCAACCTTGATACAAACTTGCGTTGAAACTGTGACACGAAAGCATTTTAGGCCAGGGTCCACCCCAGTTCCACTAACGTCTTTTCGTTACAAATATGACATTATAAAATATACATACTAAGAAACGGCAAAGCAGAAACTAGAAGAAAAATCTCCCCCGTTGGTAGTCGTACCAGCGACCTCTTACTTCGCTGCGCGCAGCGCGAACCAACTGAGCCACGAAGCATAGTTTGTTCAGCTTTCTAACAGAGAGCAATTTATACTATACACCATTTACCGCTGGCTGTACTCAAAGATTTGTAACTTTAGTGTGTTCATGTTTTTACTGGCGAGATAGCGCGAATGGTTCGGAGGGCGTACTTTGAAGGTCATCGCCCCTTGTGTTGCGATGCCCGCGCGCCTCAACAGAGTGCAGTCGCTTGTGCACCCGCGCTTATCTGGAGGCCGGCGGTGTTTGTACATGTTTAGCTTTCACCGAAGGAGCGCGCTGAAGCTCCACGGTGCACGAAGGTCACTTCCCTCGCTGCGGCGGCCGTCCTTGCGAGAAAACAACGCTCTGCATGCTCTCACAGAAGCAATTAACAGTTGTTAATTCGCGCATGTCCTGCGTATACTTCAGTGATAGCACTACGCATCCTTCTCTGCATTGGAGCAGAATGCTTTAGGTGTCCAGCTGTTACAGTGTTTAGTAAGCACTGGTCCTGTGCGTGTTCTTTCCGTGCGTCCTTTCTTTGTGCTGCCAATTTTTAGTGGCTTGGAGCTCTTTGCGTGACTTTACAACTTGTTGCTATAGCGTTCACTCCTTCGACCTCAAGGCAAAAGAATACGCAATAAACGCTCAATTCCCACATTTAAGACACGTTTCTCTTTCTTGTTATACTGATTCCTGGGACAGACTAACCAGTTATGTTTTTTTTTCTCTACTATCACAGCTGCGAGTGTGCCCAAGGGTTTTATGGAGCTCGTTGCACCGAGAGTCAAGACGCCTGCACGACAACGAGCTCACACTCACTGTGTGACCATGGTACCTGCGTCAGCCTGCCTCGAACCAATAATGTGAGCTACTACTCTCGAACAAGCATTCCTGATTTATCTGTATGTCGCGGGAACTTCTAATAGATAGATAGATAGATAGATAGATAGATAGATAGATAGATAGATAGATAGATAGATAGATAGATAGATAGATAGATAGATAGATAGATAGATAGATAGATAGATAGATAGATAGATAGATAGATAGATAGATAGATAGATAGATAGATAGATAGATAGATAGATAGATAGATAGATAGATAGATAGATAGATAGATAGATAGATAGATAGATAGATAGATAGATAGATAGATAGATAGATAGATAGATAGATAGATAGATAGATAGATAGATAGATAGATAGATAGATAGATAGATAGATAGATAGATAGATAGATAGATAGATAGATAGATAGATAGATAGATAGATAGATAGATAGATAGATAGATAGATAGATAGATAGATAGATAGATAGATAGATAGATAGATAGATAGATAGATAGATAGAAAACCTGTTGAGGAGGAGGACGACGATGACGATCATATTGCTACGTGCCAGTGCATGGAGCTGAAGACGACAAAGCAGATAGACTGGCGCAAGCTAATCAGTGTGGCTGGCACTGGAATTGACGGGAAATGCGTCTGCTATTAGCTTGTTGGAACCGGCGGCATTATTGAATGATCGCATCAACAGATGATACATTGTTGAATACCAACAAGTTGAACGCATCGTCGGCGATACCCTTTAGGATATGCGCAACTTTTTCAGTTTCAGACATATTTTCGTCAGCTTGGCGGCATAGTGACAGGACAGCCTGAATATAACCGATGTAGGGCTCCGTGGAAGATTGTGCGCGAGTCGACAACTCCTTTTTCACAGCTTCACGACGACCAGAGATGTTGCCAAAAAACTCACGGATCTTTGCCTTGAAGCTGTCCCAGCTTGTTATGTCATGCTCGTGGTTATCAAACCAAACAGGAGGGGTTCCGTCGAGATAAAAGATGACGTTTGCGAGCATAAGAGTGGGATCCCACCTGTAAGCTGCGCTGACGCGTTCGTAGAGGCGTAGCCACTGGTCGACGTCGGAACCCTCGCTGCCCGAGAACACGCCGGGGTCTTTGAGCGCGGGAAGCATGACGAAAGTTGTTGCGGGCGCTGGGTTGACAGGTCGGGCAGAAGGGGGAGCGACCGGAGAGGATGTAGCCGAGTCTTGAGTGGTCATGTTGTAAGCCGCGAGGGAGCGTCTGCTTCGGAGTTCCGTGGCGAGGACGGGAATCGCACAACTCCACCAAATATGTTACGGGAAGGAGACTGACTCAGAGGGGTAGTCACCGATGTATTTACAGCCGGTTAGGCGTGCAGCGCCAGCCTCACAGATTAGCTCGCGCCAGTCTATCTGCTTTGTCGTCTTCAGCTCCATGCACTGGCACGTAGCATGGCACGTAACGACCTTTAAAGCACCGGGACGGTGCCTCCGCCGCCGGGGGTCATGCTACGTGCCAGTGCATAGAGCTGAAGACGACAAAGCAGATAGACTGGCGCGAGCTAATCTGTGTGGCTGGCGCTGCACGCCTAACCGGCTGTAAATACATCGGTGACTACTCCTCTGAGTCAGTCTCCTTCCCGTAACAACATAATAATCTTCTAATGAACGACGAATGGTAAAACAACGCAACTTTTTTGGACGTTCTACAGCCGCTATGCTTATCATTGCATCCAAAGCGGGCAGACATTTGCATTGTTCTTATATATTACAGTTTACTGTCGGTGCCGTCAACCTTGCTGTGGTACCTTGCTAATATGCACTACAGATTACGGGTTCTTAGTGTAATTGCTGATGAGGTTAATATAGTAGCAGTTATACCTGACGTGAGCAACTGTGCGGCTTTACTGAAGACAGGAAAAGTCAGAGATAGGTAAAGTGTCACAATTCAATAGATGGGAATAAGCCCTCATTAAAATCAACAGGCTGGTGGACTAGACTATGTGACCTGCTTTTAAATGACCGAGTCAATAAATTGTTAGAGGTGTATTAAAATCACTAACGAACCTCGGAACTGCCACATTGGTACAACGTATATATGCAGCGAGCAATAAAAAGTGTGACCGAAAAAGTTGTGCATACGAACAAAACAACAATAAGAAGGATCAAAACAAGCAGGGGATCAGATAAGATGAAACTTGCTCAAGCGCAGCTTTAGGTACATCATAGAAACTTATAAAGGTGTGAGATAAAACAAAGGTTTCATAAAGGCGAAAGTATGACGAGTTTGAATTCGAACAAATGCAATACATCAGTAATAATGAGCAACAAATTCAGAATAATTATCATGATATCCAATTCAGCAGATCCCACGGACCTTGGAAATTGTTATTATGCGAAGCATACGTATGGAAGGTGAATGTGTTTTATTTTTTTATTGTGTGAGACTTATGAAGTGGCGCTAGTTTTATGTACAAATCCACGCACACACAAATGTTAAAGAGCCTTGTATGTTTTATGTTAGCAGTTGTTCACAGTTGTGTAACAATATCGACAGAAACAAGTGGTAAGCTGATATGAAGCGCAGGTGTCTGCACTGGTGCGCGCAAGGATTGTAGCCCTCAAAACTGCTACACAAACTAACTTAAGCGTGTGGCGACTGTCTACAACTTACGTTAACAACCCAGCATGACGGCTGCGTCAAAGGATTACATATGTAACGCTTATAAGAAAGGATATATACAGCACTGAAATCATAATTGACGTTACATTAACAGTAGGGTATTCTCAAAGTATGTTCGAGGTCTGGCATGGCCCTGTGGTAGAATACTTCTTTGGCACGCAGAACTTTATAAGGCTCGATTTTTGGTAGGACCTTGACATTTATTATTTCCATTCATCCGGTCAACGCTCAAGCGTTAAAGTTACTTTTCTGTGTTCTTGCCGTTCCTGGGCAGATTTCAAATGTTTATCACTTGTGGCACATACCCCCCCCCCCCCCAGATATGTACCACGGTTTTTACAGTGAAAGCTGTTATGAGATCACAACTCGGATCACGCGCAGTTGTCCGCCGCTGCCACCACCACCGGTGTCCGTAACCACATCGCGCGAAATTAGAAAAAAAAAACCTAGCACCAAAGACACAGTGGGGCTTCAAAGCCAGGTCTGCTGGGTGCCAGTCTAGTATTCAACCACTGAACTACTCCGGTGCCTGTGACTTGTTGGCGAACCTAGCACCAATGAAACAGTGGGGCTTGAATCCGGGTACACTGGGTGCCAGCCCGGTATTCTACCATTGAGCTACGCTGGGTATTTTTTAGGGGCGAAGCTCTTTAGGGCGTGGGTCTGTTCATCCTCCGTCTTTGTCGTACGTAGCCACGGGGAGGCGTGATGGCAGATGGCGGTACTTAGAGTGTTCACTAGGTGTATGCACGGATGGACGCATGGACAAATAGACAGACAGACTAGCGGACGGACGGAAGGATGAATGGACGCGCGGAGCGGGAATGTGCCACAGGGAATGCGGGATGGTGGTATGGAGTGTTCAATAGATGCACGCATGGACGGACGGACAGATGGATTAGAAGACGGATGAACCGGTGTATGGACGCGTGGACTTACGGACGGATGGACACATGGATAGACGGACGGACCCATGGATGGACGCACGGATGGTCGTGCAGACGTACGGAAGCAAGAACGAACGGATGGATGGAAGCACAGACGGGCTGATGGACGCTTCGCCCCACTCATTATCACTCACTCCATCGATATGCTGTGATTTTTTTTCTTACATGGTATTTATTGCAAATGCGGCTTACGTATACACATGGCTAACAACATATATATATATATATATATATATATATATATATATATATATATATATATATATATATATATATATATATATATATATATATATATATATATATATATATACATATACAATAGACGTTACAAATTAAATTTCATACAACACAATGTCTAAAGGGGTATTTGAGTAGCACACTTCTAGAGCTCAGCTTAACCAGTCCGGGGCTGAAATAGCAGTTGGTCATTTAAGTCCCTTAGCTGCACAGTCATTCGCGCAAAGTGGCTTCGAGAAGACACCATTGGTTCCACAGCCTGTCCAACATGCGAGTGTTCCAAAAAAAGCTATGCTTGCCAATTAACAACAGCATGCCAACTGGCGTGTCGTTGCATTCGGGTGATACAAGATAACGGATGCTATGAGAATTTAAATCCAGAGTTTTTTGAAAGCCCTCTGCAGAACGTTCCAGAAAAGTATGGCGTATTTGCAACTGAAAAAGCAATGTTCAATTGTTTCTGGAACTCCACAGAGGCAGCAGTTAATTAAGAATACAAGTATGCCTTTCGTGTTTATCTATGTTTTACAAGTATTGTTTCTGTATGCACTTTGTAAAAAATTGTCTTGGTTATTGGTGAAATAGGCATTTTTGTTACACGCAATGGCACGTCATGACCAAAAAATTCAATCTATTGTGAGCGGTAAAGTGATGCGGGAAAGAGAACATCTAACACAGCATAATATAGGTATTTTCTTGAGCTAGAGAATAAGTATACTCACGGGAGAATCTGGCGGTCAGGAAGCGCAATGATTCGTATACTTCATGTATAAACTATTGCAGATAGGGAGGCAATGCAACATTAGTAGATACCCATAAATTTGGCGAAACATCTGCAAAATTCACTTGCATGAATATTTGAAGCAGTGGATGAGAACCGTCACGAAAATAGGAAAAACGTCATACCAATTATCTCATAAAAAGGTGTACCAACGCAAGCTTGCCTGCGCAGACGGGCCTAAAAACATTATCTCGCCTCATGGGTTCATAAGTTGATGACCAAACAAAAGTAGCAAGTATACCTTGAAATTTTTCTATGTAAACGCTCGAACAACGAATTATTTGTAGAACGTGCATGCTTTTGTTGCCAAAAACAGATAGATAGACGTCAAAAGCGCTCGAAAAAGTGCTTGGCATATAATAATAATAATAATAATAATAAATTAATAATGTTAGTTATAATATGTTAACATAATAAAATCATTACGACTTCAAATCCTCCCGTATTCTTTTATTTATTCGCCAGTAACCTAAAGCAACATTACCGTTGCCGACGGACTTTGAGGATGCCCCCGCAGACCGGAAGCGCTGCTGTCACTAGTGAGTGTAACGGTTTGTACTGTGCAGCTCGCACAAAGTAGTAGTAGTTGCAGCACTGAAATACTGATCAGTTGTAACTTTTGCTCAAAAGTTGCTTATTTTTTCGCCGCCTCATGCATAGAACAAAATGGAAGGCGAGTAAACGATTAGCGCGGCGCTTTGTTTGCACGCAGCCACCGTACATGTGCCTGTGCGAACAAGGTTGGACCAAGGGCTTTGGCCAGCCGTCCTGCTCCGTGGATGTAGATGAGTGCAGTACGGGTCACCATTTCTGCTCGAGAAACCCACCCGTAGCCTGCATAAACTACCCGGGAGGCTTTCGATGTGCACCGTGCCCGAGTGGTAAGAGCTGTACTAAGTTGATTCACCCTTTCCAGTACCTACAACTGCGGTTCTCAACCATAGTTGTTCCAACGAGTCCTTGTGGACCCGCGAAAGTGATAAGAATTCTTCGTGGTGAGAAAAAAAAGGAGGGGGGGGGGGGGATGGTGGTGAATTAACATGGCGCGCAGCCTGAAATAGTAGACCATTTATTTGTCCCTGCAAAGAACGTTCAAGCTGAAGTGCAACGCAAACTCTCTCCGTGTTGTGTGTCTTGTGTGCCTGTGTGCACTCACGCTGCTGCTCCCTGGCTGTATATTAAACCAACTCATCAGAAAAGAAGTTCTGATGAACTTAATCTGAACAACTTGTGAAAACGTTAGGGTGTGTGCAGCCACTACCTATTTATTTTTCGCTATATTTACTCCTAAAACATGTCAGTGCTGTCCCAATGTATAAATGGTATGTGGTGAAGCGTAGCAAAAGTCAGAACAGCCACTGTTACGGCACATAATGTATCTAAAAAACTGTATGTGCCTAAAAACTCAGTTCTATGGTTTGAGCTAGCTGGTTTATAGTACTCATTTTGAAAGCGCAGCGCATAGGCACGGGGAAAATAACGACAGTAGAGACTAGGAGCGCTGAACTAACAACTGATCTTTTCTTGTTATCATCTGGACATGCATATGTGCTAAAATATAAAAATACAATTGTTAAATGGTTAAAGGCAAAGTAAAAAAGCTGGTTTTAAGCATTTAAAGGAAATAAGAAATATAAAACAAAAAACTTTTTAAGGAACTAATGTCTGCGTGATGAGTGAGAAACAGGTTATGACGAAACAAGAACATAAAAACAAGGACAATCAAGGAAAACCTCTAAGATTAGCGCCAGACAAAGGTATGGAAGGCCTACTAACGCATTTGTCACCTGCTTGAAGAATGATAAAAGCCTCGACAATCTCACGCTCTTGCTTGTCCCTCTCTATCTTTAAACACTGTATACTGCGAAAGTCAGGAGAGAATCCGCAACGCCTGCAATAGTGCACCAGAAAACCACTAGTCGTATTGCGTACATTCTAGTCATGTTCTTTCGCCCTTTCATTAAAACACCTGCCAGTTTGCCCAATTTACTCGAGCCTGCAACCTAAATAAATCTTATAAACTACATTGAAAATGCACTCCGTAAACCCGTTCCCGTGTTTCGTTGTGCAGCCGGGGCGTTTCCCTCTGTTGGTCATGCCACATAACTTTGAGAGTTTGCAAGGCGTGGACAGTACAACTTGAACGCCATGCTTTGATGCAATTATCTTCAAGGTGCACAAAATTTTGTGAACGTGTGGGAGAACGGGCACACGCCTAATCTTTTTTTCTGCAAAGTTTTTTTCCTTGTTTGATCGCGTTTTATGTTCCTTAATAGGGTCTCACAAGCTACAGGAATTAACGCAGGTAGATATCCTAGCTGCGTCAGTCTGGTAACCTGTGCATTGAAGCTAGATGAAATAGCATGTACACATAGCTTATTTAGGGCTAAGTGCAGACAGTTCATTGAGATGCTTTACCTAACAATATTATAATGCGCGTTCTCATGAGGTGAGAAAAGTTTCTTTGATCTAGGACTGTACCTCCAACAGATATGGCAATCCTCAAAACACAAGCCAATGTCAAAACATGGCAATGTTTACTTTTCAGGCATTCCATGCGTAATTTTCAGGCCTGCATTTTCACTCTGAAAGACGCACTCGCAGGTCGCAGTATCGAATCCTGGCGGTGGCGGCCGCATTTTCGATTGAGGCGAAAATGCTGTAAGCTCTGCTCAGGTTTGGGGGCACGTTAATGAACCCCAGGTGGTCGAAATTTCCGAAGCTCTCCACTACGGCGTCCCTCATAATAATATGGTGGTTTTGAGACGTGAAACCCCACATATCAATCAATCAAATCACTTTGAAAGACATGCAGTACGTTATAAATGACTATGTCAGGGTCTGCAACATCCTAGGAAACTACTAGAAAGTCATCAACATACCTAAATATCTTACAATTTGCGGCACTTTCAGTTTATCTTGAATACGGCAACCAACAAAGTATACGACAGGGCACAGTTTTATAATATCATGGCAGGACATGTTAAACACCCCCCGTTTGTAGAACAGAGCTACAAGAAAATCCATACACATTTTATTTTTGTCAATTTACTGTTGATGGAAAAAATAAATAACATAATTCTTATTATTAGGATTACTTCATTTAAACAAAGCCGCTTGGTTGACGAAAATTTGACAGAAAATATTGACACGTTTGAAACACTTTGCGTTACCTTGCACACCAACCTCTTGGCGCACGTGATTTTTGCAGGACAGATGGGTACATTGTGACAATACATTATAGATGTCATTACAAGCTAAGGTCACATGATGACGAAGCAACATCATAAAAGCAGAATATGATTCAAGACAAAACAACGTTAATGAAGCATGAAGTTCTTTTAAAATAACTCCGGAAATGCGTATGCGGTCGTTTTTGTGCACCCTACAGGTGAAGCACAAAATTGAGGCTGGACGTCATATAGACGCGTTTGTAAACCATGTGGCTGAAAAGTAATCGTCGGACTTAAGCGCAGTTACACTTTGTTATGTCGTACACGTTTCTGGGTAGTTCACATGCATGCATGTTGGTGCAACAGTTCTCTCAAAGAACTACTGCAATGTGACGCTATAGCTAGAGCTGGTGCAAATAAACGTATTAGCAGCCACATTTTACGGACAGCTACAAATGAAGTATCATTTGCGGGGGTAAGACAATATCAGCCATCGGTTTTACCTATGGAAATAGCCTTAAAATTATGTACTAAAATTTTTGCCCTGCTATTCACACACACAAAAAAAACGAAGTTGTGGCGTAGAACCGTTTTTAGTGGCAAATTCTAGTTGGTCCATCTATTCTTTAGCCATTGCAATTAAACGAATATTTGAGAGTGATTGTACAGACCCTGGCTATAGCATGATGATAAGGAAGCAGCACTTGTAAGCAAAATCTTCGCTACTTTGGCTCTTGAATTATAATAAACGGGTTATTTTACATCGTTAATAACAAAAGTTAAAATAAAGCTATTCTATGATGCTTCGCTGAAGACAAGGCTTCCACCATTTATTTTACGCTGAATTTTGCTTCCCATGAGCATGAAAAAAGCTAAAAAATCTTCCTACCTCAATATAAATATTTTCCAACATCTTTTTGCAGAACCTTCTATCTAAATTTATATCACACGCGATTGGCTCGTTACCGGCACATCGAATGAAAGGCAGTACATAATTTTGCATTATACCGGCATCCTCAGATGTGGCATATTTTTACCTACATGTTCACAGCTTACTTTTTCCAGAACTTCTCAATATTCGCTTTATTATGTCTTATATCACTTTTAGATAACAGTGATCTTTATGAAAGTTAGCTTTATAATAAAAATGATCAAAACGCTTGCATTATTTTCGACATTATGCCGACATATGATTTCATTCAAGTAGTTAGTGAGCCTACACGTGTGCAAGGGTCGTCCTCTTCTGTATTAGATGTGGTATTCTTAAACCGTGCATTTTCTTATCATATTGAGTCAGTTGAAGATGGTTTGTCAGATTTTTTTCTTGTTGTGGTCTGTGTGCTTATTGCTAAGGCTGCTCTTAACAAAATTTCCAAAACCATATCGATTAAATATTACTCGAGCGCCGATGAAGCCAGCATCGTTGACTGCATGGAAACCTGGCTCACAGAGTTCGCTGAGAGTGGCGGTGAAGTGTGCACATTGTAGCCAATCTTTACCACAATGTGCAAACATAGCATAGATACACTTGCATTGATAGATTGCATAGATACAAAAGTACGCCTTGGATGACGTGTGGTATATTACAACTGAAGCGCAAAATTCAACGAATGAAGAGGAAGCCCGTGCGCACAGTTATTATCAGTAAATCACAAGAAAAACTGGTATGTGCTGTATGTGAATCGAAATATATGGCCCAACTTCATAAAAAGTGCATCGAATAAGTTTCGGGAATACCTCTGCGAAAGCAAGAGGTATGTCACGGAAATCCCAATTAATGGTGCAGTCATTACCGACCTAAACACCATCGCACAAACTTTCAATGACTACTTTCATAGCGTGTTCACTAATTCAAGTCCAGGATTATCCCCCGGAGTATGTTTAGACTCTGGTGTGTTTCAACCACATGAGGCGAACTTTATGCAAATTCTGTCTATGCTGCGAAATTTGAAAATCGAAACAACTTCTGGTCCTGACAACATCCCAAATTTTTTTCTTATGCGACATGCGGAAACTGTTGCTAAATTCTTGATTGTGCTATTCAGAGAATCTTTGTGAAGTGCAAAAATACCTAATGACTGGAGGATGGCTCAAGTTGTCCCAGTTTTTAACAAAGGCAATCAATCGTTAATACAGAACTACCACCACATATCATTGACGTCATCATGCTGCAAAATGTTTGAGCACGCAATCGCAATTCGCATGGCTGAATTCTTAGAAAAAAAAACTGGGTACTAAACACCTGTCAGCACAGCTTTAAGAAAGGTTGCTCAACTATCACACAATTAGTTGACGTAACAGACTCATTTGCTAAGTATTTCGATGTAAACGGCGAAATTGATGCTGTGAATTTGGATTTTAGTAAAGCCTTTGACAGAGCGATCTGCAAAAAGTTATTTCTAAATCTAAGAACCATAAATCTTCCCCAGATGTTAATTTCTTGGATCGCAGACTATTTGACTAACCGTGAACACTACGTTACAATTGATGGGCACAGCTCGGGCTATCTGCTAGTCACCTCAAGTGTTCCCCAAGGCAGTGTCTAGAGTCCATTGCCTTTTCTTTTATATAATAATGACATCACCACCATCGACCCACTTGGTACTCAAGTAAGACTGTTCGTAGATGGTGTTCTGTTTCGTATAATTAGGTCTGTTGAAGATCAAAGGAAACTAGACACCAACCTGAACAACATATCTTTCTATTGTAATAAATAAATAAAACAGTCTCCTTTTGCTTAAATTTTGCTTAATATTTCCTCAAATACGTGTACAAAATGGCGTTTGTTCTATTCAAGAATTATAAATGCCTTGGAGCAACCTTCACCGACAATTTCGCTTGGAACCTTCAAATCGAAAACACGTGTTTCACTGCTTTGCGCAAACTAGCTTATCTGCGACGCACACTTAGAAATTCTTTTTCGAATGTTGAGTTATCACTTACCTAACCTACACTCGTCCGAAACTAGAATATGCCTGCGTTGCGTGGGATCCAAATACTAAACTCAACAAACTTCAGAAAATACAAAGAAAAGTGGTTCGTTTTATTTGTACTAAATACAAACGTTCAGACTCGCCGTCCCAACTAATGTTGGCTAATGACATTCCTTCTCTTCAACTGAGAAGACAGAAGTACCACTTTGATTTTTCGCATAAACTTATTAACCACAAGTCCAACCTCGACCCCTCACTTTATGTCAGTCTCTTTCCACAAGGGAAACACGGCACCATCGCTCTTATTCACTAACACCCATCTATGCCGGAACAGACACGTACAAGTTTTCCTTTTTCCCACGGACCATCTGAAATTCTCTGCAGACAGCCTAGAACCTGTGACAACCTGCATGACATGTACCTTTATGGATATCATTTATGAACGTTGTCTAATAATTTTGTTACATTCCTTTTAATGTGTACATAAATGAATGTATGTGTATACTTTTTTGTATCGATATATGTTTAGCTGAGTATAAAACAATGTATGCCCGTCCTGCAAAGACCACAATGTGGTCTGCAGTTTGTAATAATTGCAAATAATAAAAAATAAAATAATGCAATTTGGTATTTGCTTCAAGAGTATCATAACTTTGATCACACACTAACAATTTCATGACGTTATTAGAAACCAACTATAAATACCCACGCTTGAGTGTGTGTTTTTAACCTTTCATTCACGTGAAACTCTCATATTCTGGTAGCGAAGCGTGGATCGCACAGGAACAGCGGCATCATATTATACATTATGCCTGTCACTGTACACTTCAGCTTAGCTTGAAACTCCCGTATGCCCTTATACAAAAATGTATATGTAAAAGTGAATTGAGTAACAGCGGTGCATTTAATGTGATCTTTCAATTGCTCTTGTAATTTCAAATGCTCCACATATGCGCGATTCTCTGTGATCTATTTTTCAGGTTATTCAGGAGATGGCTACACCTGCTCGGATATCGACGAGTGTCTCTTCAACAATGGTGGTTGTTCCCAGAATCCCCGCGTAGACTGCTACAACACTCTCGGCTCCCGCTTCTGCGGTCCCTGCCCTACAGGTCAGTGCAGTGTGAACCTTTCTTCTACGCGTATACCATGTATGTGATACGAGGAAAAGATGGCCCCCGTAGCTCAGCTGTTTGGACATCACTCGTTTTATAGGAAGATTGTCGGTTCAGTTGCCACATCCTTTCATCATTCACACCTAGTTGTTTTTTTTCATCCACGTTAATTCACATTTATCCGCAAAGCGGTGCTTGGTCGATGCTTTTATGTTTGACGACCATCGTAGGTCGTCAAACATAAAACTGGGGCAAGGTTTACCCACAAACAGTGGGTAAATCCTGCCCCGGTGTATGACCTAGGATGGTGCCACTAGTCCCACCACTCTCACTAGTCACTATTCCCACAGTTCACCACCACTTCCACTGCTGCTCCCACCCTTCCTTCAGTTACTCACTAAATGCTCCGTCATTCCCATTTGATTTTCATTTCTTCCCACTTCAATCAACGCCAATTCACGCTACCTGCTTCTCGACGTCTGACTTTTCTTTATCGTATACACTTTAGTGAAAAACTGCAAATTACACCACCTCTGTTCTTCTAGTCTTCAATATTTGTTTCATTTATATGTTGTGGTTTTCAGAGTTTTCTCTTATTTTAGTGACGCGAGATAACGGCCCTGCAGATCCATCTTCTTCTTTTGATAACGCCTATTGAACTTCCCAGGGCGTTACACAAAGAAACAAAAATAGCACAATTTTCAAATAATGCTTCACTTTACCAACTGTCACTTTTAACTCCGATAACTTTCAGGAGTTACTGTGTAGCGAACTGCACATGCATCTGGTTAACATTCGTGCTCGCCTTTAGTTATACCACTCGATTCTCAGTATTTCTTTTCTTCTAGGTCTCAGTCGTAGCTTGATATCGAGTTGTTCTTTCACTATTGCTAACTAGAACAATGCAACCTCCTTTTTATGCTGTTCTTAGTTTTGAGTTATAGTTCTGCTTTTGCTGTCAAACCTACCATGGGCGTTTTTATGCTTATACACAGGATACGTTGGTGACGGTGTCAGCTGTAATTACGTTGGTGCTTGCAACGTCAATAATGGAGGCTGCAGTCCCATAGCCACATGCATCGGTAAGTGAGTTGACAAAAAAACATACCATATAGACATAAACATTCATGTTCTTTATCTAATGCAAAAACGTAGTTTACGATTCATTCACATTTTATCAAGTCGACAACAAGTTTTTTCCTATTTTAAATATAGCTACATATTGTATTAGGGACATATATAATTAACGCCTAGCCGAAACAGCCTTCTTGAACTTGAAATCAGACCCAGAAATAATTTTATCATTATACTTTAATGCTGATCCGCATTATAGTCTCAGACACACTGCATTTAAAAAAAAATCAGACTAGGACAGGATACGGCATACAACTGCTCCAATGGCAGTACCAGCTCTTTTAAATATGTACCCTTCTCTACTTGATGTGATGCACAGCTGCTCTTCTTTGCCAACCTTCCGGAAAAAAAATAAACAGCTTCTGTTTAGCAATAATGTCATGTTATTCTGTCTACTGTTTTGTAGCTCTATTATTGTGTGCGAGTGTGCTTTTGTGCTTTTTATTAAAAATGCTTTTTGTTGAATCTCTGTAAAAACTCTTTTGTTTGTGTGTAACAAAAGGTATTTTATTACACATAATCATGCTTACAGAGTTTGACTACAGGTTCCAGAAATGAATACAAACTGTGTATGGTTTGCCTGATATTGTAGTATAGTTGGACATAAGTTTGTATAAGGTTTTGAATTAGAGTTTCCAAGATATTTGCGTTTTGTATTAAACTGCTGCTTGTGTGATTGTGCTGCCTGGGGCAAGGGGCCTAGTCAGGTGACTTTAAATGTTGCCTTTTGCCATAGCTCATGGGCAACCTCTCTTGTTGCCGAAAAACAAACAATAAACATCTGAACGAGAAAAGCCTAACCATAATTGATTTTGTTCGCATGTATTGAACGTATACAAGAAACGATCGAGCTCTATGGTGATGCTGACGAGGGCAAACTAATCGTACGTGTGCAGTCATGGTAAAGTTATTCAAATCCAGAAGTTTTAGCCATCCGTAAAACGTGCGAAGCTACAAAAGAACGCAGCATAGATTTTCCGGGAAGAAAGCTTCTAATAAAGCCTTTTTATTAATCGCGACCCCAAAATTCTCAAGGAGGACAAATCCTTCTGCAACTGTGGTACACCTGCATACCCATTGCTGGGCTTTAATTTGCCCGATAACAAGTCGATTTTGCAGCCTTATAGTGAACGACGTTGGGTCTGTTGGTACTGCATAACAAAAGCAAAAAAAAAACAGCGCTTAAGAGACGGGCACCACAAAAAACGACACACAATGAGCTCGTGTGAGCTCATGTGTCATTCTTTCTGGTCGCCGTTCATTCAGCGCGGGGTTTTTCGTTTCGTTTCGCAGCTCAACCAACGTAAAATCTAGGCAGGAGCGAAGCATGTAGTGTTCTTAGAGAGACTTCTTCGGTGAGATAGTAGTGGTGGCAAGCGTGAAACGGGGCACATAGTAGGCCAGGGTGTCTCTGCTCCACTAACGTCGTCGACTACTTCTCGGGCTCAGTGTCGCCTTCATCATGCTTGGTGAATCGGTGGCGAGTAAAGGGATGCACTCAGTGTGATGCACAACTTTTTTTGTTATGATGAATCATGACTACATGACACATCACGATGACAGGAGACGCCGAGAAGCCTAGCGCCCAAGGTGCAACGCATCCATAACGAATATAGGTGTCCGCTGACAAAACCGCGTATCTGCCACATAAAGTGGGCAAACCCCATCAAATTGTCGAAGAAAAAACATGCATGTGGCTAAAATACGCATGCTGCTAAAAGGGCCCCAAAAAATCGCGCACACTACAACAAACGCATGCGGCGAGCCACACAAGACGACGCATGTTTGGGCAAAGGCCCGCATGCCGTTCAAATTAAAAACATTAGGGGAGCACATGCTACAGTGTAAGCGGACTCTCCGCATTTTTCTCCACTTTTCATGAGACTGTTATGCTTTAATCGAAATTCTGGTGACAATAAATTTTAATTGATGGTGTTGATGAATTTAGGTGACACTAACACGCACTGCCACTTGCCAGCTTTCTAGTTAGCTCGAGTAACACGGTAAGACGCTGGTCTCGGGCTCGATCCCCACACTAGGTTAAATTTTTGGCAACTAAGAAGGTTTCTTGTTGGTAAATTCACGCTGATTTCCTTGTAGCGTTGCGCTCCAAACCGATCGCTGTTAGTTACTGCGCACGATTCTTTGAAGCAGTGATACAGTGAAAGGGCTCAGTGGAGACTTCCACTGACCTTTATTGAAATGGGATTAAATATGTCAGAAGGAGAGCTCATTTATTTTGTCGGTCATGAGCAACTGCATCGCCCATAGGTGTCTCAATACCTGAACAAAATTAGAAACGTTCAAGATAGCCACAGCTAACGCCATCTTAGACAACCGCTATACACACTAGGCTCTAGCGTGACATTCGTTCATAGTAGCATCAATTCGCAGTTCGCTCGGGCACATTTCACGAGTGCCGCTGTCCACCGGGCTACGTGGGCAACGGAGTTGGACCAAGCGGCTGTCTGCACCAAGGCGACCCCGGAGTTGGCCCTTCTCAGCCTCAGCCAGTACCGGCGTTGCCCCCTGTTTTGGATCCGTGTGCGGCGCAGCCCTGCAGACACGGCTTTTGTCAGGTAACGTGTGTCCGCCCAGCCACTGTAGCAGCTTGTGATGCCAGGTGCTCACGTAGTCAACCGATGAGAAACAACCGAGCTATAGTTGGCGACAACTCTTCTTGGCACTGAAGGGGAAGCTATGGAGGCGGAGCTTCTGTAGATGTATAGCACTACGCGTAGTAGTCCGTTTTGTCACGCGTCTCGTAATGGTGTGTAAAGTGACGGGAGGCACAATCAGCGTTACATGTAGGCGCAGACGCCACTTACCATTTGAGGTGCACGTAAAAAGGCGGGACTTTTTCACGCGTTCAAAAACGTGAAGTCACAACCGATAAAATAAAATAAATACGAATATTTTACAAGTGTGAGGTGCATGCATCTTGTCTCGAATATCTCCGCGTGGAAAACAAAGGAAGAACATTTGATGATTGATTGATTGATTGATTGATTGATTGATTGATTGATTGATTGATTGATTGATTGATTGGTATGTGTGGTTGAACATCCCGAAACCACCATATGATTATAAGAAACGCCATAGTGGAGGGCTCCGGAAATTTCAACCACCTGAAGCTCTTTAACGTGCACCCAAATCTGAGCACATGCCCGGGCCTACAGCATTTTCACTTCCATCAAAAACGCAGCCGCCGCAGCTGGAATTCGATCCCGTGACCTGCGAGCCAGCAGCCAAGTAAAGAAGAGATTCTTGAATTGAAAGAGGGTGAATGGTGGGGTTAAGTGGCGCAGTAACTGTCTCTCAGGTGAGGACACCACAACCTTAGCCACTAGACCACCGCGGTGGGGCAAGGGAAAACATTTGTATTTCACCTTAAAATACGTGCGCTACTTAGGAACTGCCTTCACTGGTGGTAGGATGCACGTGATTAAACTCCACAGATTTCCCTTGAGTGCCAAGAAAAGTTGTCGTCGAGTATAGTTGGCCATTATCCCGCGTAAAGAACGGAGAAGCCGAGACACAATAAGAACCGTAGAAGGAAACTGCTGCTCGAAAAGAACACGATCGCACTGCACTTGGCAAGTGCGCCGTATAAAGCCGTATGCACTCACCGAAGTTAGTAGAAATAGGAATCCAAAAACACTTCTAGAAAGCATAGTCTCTATTTATAGAAGTTTTGTTTCCATGACAACCCTTGCGCCAAGTATTCAAAGACTTGCAAAGACGAACAAAATATTTTTGTGAGATACAGCGATTTCTCTTTAGGACCAGAAACATATCTTGCAAATATTTCCAGATGTTACCATTCCAAAAATAGGAGCTTGAAGCTAATAAATATGCAATGCTGGGGGTTCTTAAAATGCATTCAATATGTTTTATGAATAGAACCCTATCATTGAATTTACTTCTTACATGGTATTGCCACACTCCTTTGTTAAGTTTTGTTATCGCGCCATTGCACGCGTATATAGAGGCAGCGTTGCACAACCACGCCGATTCACTCAAGAACCATCTATACAATTCAAGAATCTTTCGATGCGATTAAGCCCACAACAGGAAAAACAGATTCTTCTGGTACTTGCGTGGCCGCTAGCGATAGCGCTGGAATATTCGATGGCACATGTATAAATGCCTACACCCGTCATCACTTGGTTATCGACGGCTGATGCTCTGTTCACTGCTGACACTCTGTGCCAGTGTGTATCGGTGCAATCTGACTTTCTGTTTACCGGCCTCACGTTCAGCCTAATAAACAGTTTCATTTTGGACAAGTCGTCTCTGCCTTCGTCGACGTAATGACCCCGTGACAATATTCATGTATTGTTTACCAAGCTTTCTCAAAATTTCTACTTTCGTATACGTGGTATTCTTTGCTAAAATGGGCCATCGTGTAATTTCACCCCCTTCGGATTACACATAAATTGCGCAGAATGTGTGGCTGTTCACTTCCAAACTATGGCGTTACATACATAAGCTTGATCATCGATAAGGTCCGTGTTTCAAGAAAATTTTATTAAGACATCGACGTTCACTATGAAAAGTGTTCCCAACAGTTCCGAGATGTATACATGAACGCATTACGTGGGTTCATAGATGAACGTCAACTGCCTCACTAAAATAACCCCTGAGTTAACCAATTCAAATTAATAGAAAGAACTTAAAATGACTTCTGCAAACCACGCAGTGCCTTACTATAAATACCGATCACTTAAACACGGTGTCACTCCACAAAATAAGTGACGCTGTTACTGATAAAATCATTCTCTTCATTACAATACATAGCCAGCCGCAACACAACTAAATCTGCCTCATAAAATTACCTCCTTTTGTAGATATAGCGCTTGAATCATTTCTCTAAATCTTCCTTATTATTGTTAAACTTTAATGAAAGCAATGATGGAAATAAATAGGCAAAGCTTCCTCAAAGATGCGCAAGCTTTCAAACAGTGAAACTGGATGATTGTCAAGGCTAATTTCGTTTTGTCTATGTTAACCTTCGGTCATTTCTAGGCTTTATCCAGCTTATACTAGGCTGTTTCTACGTTCTTTCTCAGCGCAGAAAGTTACCAATATTCTAGTTAAACCACCGACAGTCACAGACACCAGCCCGATATTTCATGGCTGGCTTAAGCCTTCTTTGGCTGCGGGCTCTTCTCGCAGCTGCCACTGCCTTCCCCAATCCCTACTATTCTTACGTTGTCCACACTTGGAGCCTCAGACTCCCCGCCATAGCTTGGTTGATTCTGCGTTGAGTCTCAGCGCAGAGAGGTTCGATTACACGAGAGACACGCGCGCATCGTTGTCGGCGTAAGCCTTCCATCGCTGCGGGGTCATCTCGAAGCCATCGTAGCCTTTTCTATTCGCTATTAATCTCTCGTTGGATGTCCTCGGAGTATTCGGCTCCTCGCCGTACCTCGGAGCCACTTGTGGCTTGCTTGCTTGCTTGTTTACTTACTTGTTTATTGTTGTTGTTGTTGTTCACCCATTGATAGTGGCGCATACCCACCATGGGGGATTGACCAAGAATCGAGTGGTTTTAAAAATTACTGTTCAGATTTGAAATAATGGAGGTATAACAGAAAGATTATCGATAGCCTAGGAAAGTGTGGTGCTTAATGTAATGCATACAAATATTTACATAAACGAATTTATTCTTGGAACAGAACAATAATCTCATTTTATACGTATATAAATAATTGTGTTGACATGTTAGTATATTGGAACTGGTTAATTAGTCAACCTATTAGTTTCGTCAATATAGTCCCGGACGGCCGCGCATACTGCGACATTAGAGAAGACAGAAATGAAAGCTCCAAAAGGCAAAATGACAGGCACAGATAAGTCCATACCCATACCACGTAAAGGTATTTCTAAACGGAATTTTCGTAATGTGTTAAACCGCCTGCAGGTCAAAAAGAAATGATCTATTGTTCCCAGTTTATCACAGAACGCGCACAGTGGCGAAGGTGCCTGAGCAGACCTGTGTTTATAGAAATTTAGATTCGGCACCCGACAACCCAGCCTTGTGATAGCTACTTCTTGTTTTCGAGTGCGGCAAAAGTCTCTTCGCCAGGGATATAATAAATGGCGATATTCTGTAGAGTTTGTTAGTGCTGAACCTTTAAAGACTTGCATAAATGTACGTCTGCGGAATCGAGCAGCAGTCACATAAGCGGATGATGGACAGTGTGGTAGAATCGGTTTGCTGATTGACGACTTAGCTAAGGAATCGGCTATTGCATTTAGAAATAAACCTTTATGTCCAGGCACCCAAACTAATTGTACTTTTCTCTAATGCGCAGTACTAGTGCACGGAACGCCTTTGTTACTTGATTATCAGCACCAACAGAAAGTGCCGCACAGAGAGGTGGGGAATCTGTTATTATGACAGCTGATGTGATTGCTGTATCTAACTTGCGTAAGGCGAGCACTACTGCCAGAAATTCAGCCACAAAACCGGGTATGAAGTCGGGTAGTCGAAGGGAATAAATTCAGTCTAAAATCGGGCTGAAAATACCAACCCCTCACTTTTCGTCATATGGCGATGCGTCTGTTGCAATAATAACGTTTGTTGTAATACTGCGCAGGTATCTTGTTGTAAACCATGCAAAATATTATGGGGAAGTAATTTGGCATTATTAGGAAAAATGTCGTCAAATTGAATTTCCACCGGAGCTAAATTATCACGACTCGGCATGATGTCGCTTATACGTACGTTTAGAGGCTCCAGTAAATTTTGCACAAATATAATTTGTGGGGTGTGAAATCACCGCCATCTAGCACCAAAAAATGATTCCGGGGTGGAAATAAAGGCTGTTTCTGAATGTCGTAATGGTGACTCATAGACTCTTAAGAATGTCTGAACAGTGAGAAAGCGAATTCTGCAAGAAAGCGGAGGGACCCTCTATTCGAGATACAACACATTGTCGGCAACTGTTTTGGGAAGGCCAAGGCATAAGCGCAAAGCTTCTCTTTCCAGAAGAATTAGAGGCCACAACTTGTAAGCTGGAACTCCAGAGAAAAGTACACAACCAAATTTCAAAATGTGACGAACGTACATGCGATATATCATTACCAATGTGTCTCTTCTCATACCTATGCGGTAGTTGCTTAGTCTACGTAATATGCCAATGGCGTGCACACCTTTTCCGGCGATATATTCTATATGAGGTCACCAGTTAAGCGCTGTGTGATAAATTACTCCAAGGTATTTAACAGATTCCACCTGTGGTATATCCTCGTGATAGTAAGACAGAGAGATGTTCACAGGGTGTTGCAGTGGGAAAACAAGGAGGGCACATTTACTTGGATTAAGTAGAAAGCAGGTGCCATTGAGCCAGCTCTCCAATATATTAAGGTAAGTCTGCAGCCGTTCATGTAAGGTCTGAATGTTATCTGCCATTGCAAATATTTGCGATATCGTCTGCATAAACATAAGCTGTTATATCCTGTTTACGTGGAATGGTGCTCATTAGTAAATTAAATAGCACCGGGGAAAGCACTGAGCCTTGCGGTACTCCCCTCGTTTGGGTATGAGTAGATGATGAAAACCCATCTTCAAAACAACAACATTTCCTGTCTCCTTGGAAATGGCAGAACGGAGGCAGGCTTGAAATTTGCTATGGTTGATGTATGCGCGTTTTGGTTGATCTAAAGTTATTGTTGGACAAGTAATATCAAAAACTACATGAAGATGGTCGCTGTTAGTTGCCGAATCCAGAACAGCCTATCACAAAACCTTGATTGCATTGGAGCAAAACGTTAAATCCAATACTGAGCAAGTCTGGCCTCGGACAAATGTTACATGACCTTTATTCAGAAACGAGAGGTTGTGATCAATAGTCCATTCCCACAGTCGCCTACCACAAGAATCTGTCCTTATACCCCAAGACAAATGACGTGAATTAAAGTCTCCTGTGAGTACAAGTTCCTTTCTACATGCCACCTAAACACTGTAAAGAAAACACGTTCTTTGCACACCAGAGGGGAAGTAACAATCTATAATTGAAAAAGGGTGGTATCCGGGGAGACAAAGTCTACTGCAATTATTTCACAATCCGAGTCTAACATTCTGAAAGAAATTTTCGCCTTATGGCATAATTTACTTTATACAAGGATCATTAAACAACCACCACGTGATAGGCGATCAAATCGAAAAGAATGAAAACCTGCAAGATCAAAAATATTTATCTGGTGTAAGCCAAGTTTCTTGGAGAGTTATAATATCAAGATTAAAATTATTGCAAAAGTAATGTAAGTCGGTTGAGGCTGAGAATATAGAACAGCAGTTCCACTGTAGTACCCTCAACTGACCTATGGTGTTGAGCGCACCGCCGAGGCGCATGTCGCGCCCTTGTTATCATCTTCATGCGAACTAGCTGATTCATTCCGTTTAGATTTGGACTTGAGATCGGTGAAGATAGGGGATCTGGTACGTTTATTAGTTCGTATATCGAGTTCCATATCTGTTGCAGTACTTGTGCTCGGCTGAGGCGTATGTCGGTTCAAGTGCGCCTGTGTTCCTGACTGCTTAGCCTTGCCTTTAGATGCAGAAAGTTCGTCCAACACTACATTGCGTAACTGAGTGGCATCGCTGGTAATGTCCAATACTGCAGGTTCTGTACTAGTCTATACTGTTTGCCCAATCTGACTTGAAAGAATTTGCACAAAACAGTCGGAAAGGCTAGATATGAGTTTATCTATTGCCTTACTCACTGCCTTTTCCGTAGCAGTTTCAATAGCCTGCGATATGTTTGAGTCCACACTGGAAGTGTAGCGCGCTGTAATGCCAGAGTATCCAAAAGCCCTGTCTCTAACTATGTCAATGGCTTCCCTTCGAGAACAGCGGCGGCGGTCAATAACTTCTAGGATTTGAACCTCCTGGGTACAAATGGAACAGTCATAGTTGTCGGCGCAGTGACTCCCCCCACAGAGACAACACTTTTCCGCTGTTGCAGTACACTTGCTTGAAGGATAACTCTCTCCGCAGGTGCTACAACGAACGTTAGATTTATATCCTCCCGCACTGTGGCCGAATCTCCAGCAGTTTTTGCACTGAATCGGACGAGAAGCGAGGGGCGCTACTCGAAAGATCAATGGCCATAATTTTATTTCTGACGGGCATTTCGTGCCCACAAATGTCGCGATGACAGATTCGGTTGGTACTCTCTTTTTGTCGACTAGGCGATTACACCGGTAAATAGAAATTACGCCTGCTCCAGAAAGCCTGTCTAGGGTCTCAGCTGAACTCAGCTTGGAGTCGACTCCCCGTACAAGGCTTTTGGTACATGCAAGGTGAGGCGGAATGAAAGCACTCACCGGAGTAGCAGCAAACGAGGTGCATTTGAGAAGATCCTGCACGGAGGTCTGATCCGGCGACCTACACACGATACCTTGTCGCCCGAATGGGCGCACATCTGTGATGGTCTGGAAATGGTTTGAAGTTGTTTTAGGTTCCTTTTGGACCACCAGAGCGTTTGTAAGTCTGATAAAGCCTCAATTTGTAGGTACGAGTGCCACGAGAATGCTGTTGATACCACTGCGGAAAAAGGAGTCAAGCAGCAATTCATTAGACGGCAGGGACGTTGACCAGGCGGATCGCACCTGGCCCGGAGAAGTAGTCGACATGAGCACTAGAGATATGGTTAGACTCAGAAACAGATAAACTAAAGAATCGGACTCTAAGACAGAAAGTTAAAACGACTCAATCCTCAGCCAAGAACACCCCAGCAGGTTTAGCACGGGCAAGCTTGAAGACGAGACTACAACGGTCTTGCGAAGGATCATGTCACGAAAGGTCTGCCACGAAAGCTCTGCCACGAAAAGGGACCGCCATGAAGGGACTGCCGAAGAGCGCGTGACTTCGCTTGCTTGTTCCTCAATTTATGCCCCTTACCCATGTCACATAGGTCCCGTTAATTAGGGAGGCGATCGCCGGGCTAATTCCAAGGGCCGAAGTATCGGCCCCCGAACTGCACCACGAAAGCGTGGACAATTTCGAAGTGGTCCCTTTTGGCACGCCAGCGGACGCCGGCTGTGGCCCAAAGAACAAGTCAGGGCCGAGAGTTGATAAACAAACAAAATTATATTCTCAATAATGGCAGATCGAAAACAATACACAAGAATGCACACTCCACAATAGTTGCATCCAATATGTCACCAATCAAACAACGTACTACACAGTACAATCAGCCACACTCGAAACAACGGACACAGACAACGATATGCACTACAATGCAGTCGCATGCATTGAACAACCAAGACACTTAAAGACTAAAGAGATAGAAAACCTATTCAGTCCAAAGTTCTTGTTACCAAAGTCTGGATGATACTCTTCCGAGAATCACTCACTCAAAGTCCAGCGTTGTTGTCGTTCCGCTGCCCCCGAAGTTCCTCTTCCAGGAAACCTCTGTCGTTCCACTGCCCCGAAGTTTCTCTTCCAGGAAACCTCGCCGAAGTTTCTCTTCCAGGAAACCTCGCGTCTTCAATTGGCCGCTCTCCAAGCTTCAAACTTCTTCGCCGGAAACACGTCGGCTTCACACACGCAGCTCTTGCCACGCGTCTTCGCTCGATAGCGGTAGACCCACGCTCTTGCCTGTAGCTCGAGCCTTCACCCCGCAGGTGGAAATCCTCTTCTTCTCCTGCTTTGTCTCTACGGACAAAACCTTCGCCGATTACACGGCGGAATCCCTACGCGCTCTGGCGCTAACTTCCCTCTTCTCCTGCTGTCCCATCTCCGCTGCTCGATTAAATACCTTCCGCGCGAGATTCCAGAAAGTTCTCATCATTTCGTCGGCGCGATGCGCAGCGAAGGCTGGGGGAAAGGTCGAGACGATACGAGGGCCGTCCGCGACGTATGACTCAACCCGGCATCACCACGCCACTTTCCATCTAGAAATTTTGAGGGCTTGCTCGGCCGCCGATGTGCGGTGAGGAGGTTCGTCGGCGAACCTACGCTTCCGAGGGAGAGAGTCACGCGCCCGGAGAACCTTTAGATGTTTGTTTTTTTTTTTCGTTGACCTCGCGGCGTCACTCCGGCGTTTCGTTGCGAGAATTTGGCGGCACACCCTTTTCGAGCGCTCGTTCTGTGACACGGCCCCCCACTTTAAGAATATTATCTCATAATATTCAAAACCACACAAACGAGCGCGAACAGTCACCACACACTCTGAAAGACTGTAACGCAAACCGTCACTCATGACACTTCACATTCACAATAGATCACTCAATACAACTGTACATTACAATTCAATCTCACAACACATAGAATATAGCCACAGGTACATGAATACAATACTCCATCACGTATTCCAAACAATACAAATATACAAAGTTCCCTCATTACCACAATTGTACAACCCTATACATCACGGCACAGCACAAACACTTCGACACTTGTGACACAGGATAACACAATAACAACACAGCCAAACGCATTCCGATTTGACCTCAGCAACTATACCGTGTACTTCGAGCTGCGCTTGCGTCCTTTCTTGCGGTGCTCGCTCGATCTCTTCTTATGTTTTGATGTTCTTTTTCGGCGAGCTCTTTCCAACTACGGTATCTGAGGTGGCGTCTCAGCCATCGTTGTCACTTCCGACACTGCTAACGGGTCATGACGCTCAACCGATCCTGCCCTGTTATTCACCCGCTTCTTCATGTCACGACATTGGGCCTGGCTGGCCGACTGCGTCACCTTTACACTGTCGGTCGGTTGAGGTCGTGCCGACATACGTCCATCTGCCCAGCACGTGAACTCATTCAACACGATCATCTTCTCATTCACTGTCTCTTGCACCGCGGCTTTACCTTAGGCTCGAGTGAGATCAGTCACGGGATGCTCCTCCACTGTATCTCGCGGTCGCTGGGTTGGCGAGGGCTCCATCTTCGGGTCTTCTCCCAATCGTTCTGGATCATTCGGCCCTCGCGCCCCAACGATGTTTCCTATGACGAGATCGTACAGGGGGTTCTTCATGCATAGAGCAGTAATCTTCCCACAGAAGTACGGGGTTTCAACCTCAATTTCTGCTTCGAGAAGCATCCGAACCGTACGGTCAATTAAGCAAACCGGTTTCGTTCTGCCTGTCAACTCACTTTCCCGTACCAATTTTCTCCGCACAATAACCGTGGAGCTACCGGTGTCTCTTAGAACCGTAATCTTCTTGCCCGCAACCTTTCCAGGCAGCGTTGGCATTCCCTTCGTAACACCGGTTGGCTGTTTTGACATTACAGCACCCACAACAGGAATTTTCTCCCCATTTTTCAACTCTACGAATCCGTCGGTGATGGCATTATCATCGGATTTCAATGCTAGCACACAGGATAGTTGGTGAGTTTGACTCGCTCCGTTACGACATGCGTCTGCTTTGTGCCCAGTCTGACCACATTTGAAACATTTTACAACCGTAGGGCTCGTGAAGTCAGTTTGACAGTGGTCAGCGCGGTGACCAACTTGGTTACACAAAAAACATCGCGGAATGCTCTCCGGTGCACGCTTCTTTTCTTCGGGAGCCGATTTCTTCGAATATTTAGGACACTCCTTCTTGACCTTGGCCAAATTTGTGCCATCTTCCACTTCCAAGAATTGATCAGCTAATTCAAGCATGTCTTCGAGTGACTTTGCTCTCCTCTCTTTCAAGTACAGCGCCAGGCTTGGGTGGCAACTAGTAAGAAATTGTTCTCTTATTAGGAGCTCTCCAAGCTCATCCTACTCTTGCGCTGTCCCTGAAAGTTCAATCCATCTGTCGAAATAGTGGCTAGGTCGGGCGGCGTACTGCGTAGCCGTCTCACCATCAGCTGACTTTCCTGTCCGAAATCTGTCCCGGAATCCTTCCACAGAAAATCTAAATCGCTTCAGCAAAGCAGTTTTCACCTTTGCATAGTTGGCTGCATCGGTCGGCGTCAGCCTACCGTACACACTGAGCGCTTCACCACTCAAGCAAGTACTCAAAGCAGTTGCCCATTGGTAATCCGGCCAACTCTGGCTCCTTGCAATCGTCTCAAATCTGTGAAGGTACGCGTCAAAATCGTCCTTTCTTTCATCAAACGCTACGAGCAGCTTGCTTGGGTTCAAGCAGAAGCCGTGGTCCTCCCGTTCGCTGCTTTCAACTCTAGCTTGGACCGGAGTTTCACTTCGCTGTTGCAAACGCAGCCACTCGAATTCCATCTCGTGCTGCCGCTGCCGTTCCCTTTCAGCCATCTCCGCTTATCTTTCTTCTCTCGCCCTTTCGGCTGCCAACTTTTCTCTCTCCAGCTCCAACTTCAATTGCTGCTCTCTTTCTTCCTTCAGCTGTCGCTCCTTTGCCTCTCTTTCTTCTTTCGCCCTTTCAGCTGCCAGCTTTTCTCTCTCCAACTCAGCTGTTTTTTCTTCCTTGGCCCTCTCAGCTACCAACCTCTCTCGTTCCAACTGAGCTGCTTTTTTTTTCCTTGGCTCTCTCAACTGCCAAGCTCTCTCTCTCCAACTCAGCTTCTTTTTCCGCTTTGGCTCTTTCGACCACCAACCTTTCTTTTTCCAGCTTAGCTGCCTTTTCTTCTTTGGCCCTCTCTTTTTCTTCTTTCTCCTTCTGGGTGACCCACTTCCGTAGTTCAGCGCCAGAAAGACCCATCTTTTCACCAAGAGCTACTAACTTTTCGAGATCCATTGTGTCTCGCAAATAAAACCTAGCCGCGTGTAAAAAGTATCTGCCCAAATCAGTCTATCGGAACACTCCCCTGCACTCGTTAACGAGAACACTGAACAACACACAAAATCGTTCCGATAGCAGTATCAATAACTCAAGGCTCTTTCTCACTACTTTAGACACACTGTGCACCAAAAGGTCCTGTCGTGGACGCCAGATTAATTGTCACACAGGTCCCGTTAATTAGGGAGGCGATCGCCGGGCTAATTCCAAGGGCCGAAGTATCGGCCCTCTGAACCGCACCACGAAAGCGTGGACAATTTCGAAGTTTTCCCTTTTGGCACGCCAGCGGACACCGGCTGTGGCCCAAAGAACAAGTCAGAGCCAAGAGTTGATAAACAAACAAAATTATACTCTCAATAATGGCAGATCGAAAACAATACACAAGAATGCACACTCCACAATAGTTTCATACAATATGTCACCAATCAAACAACGTACTACACAGTACAATCAGCCACACTCGAAACAACGGACACAGACAACGATACGCACTACAATGCAGTCGCATGCATTGAACAACCAAAACACTTAAAGACTAAAGAGATAGAAAACCTATTCAGTCCAAAGCTCTTGGAACAAAAGTCTGGATGATACTATTCCGAGAATCACTCACTCAAAGTCCAGCGTTGTTGTCGTTCCGCTGCCCCCGAAGTTCCTCTTCCAGGAAACCTCTGTCGTTCCGCTGCCCCGAAGTTTCTCTTTCAGGAAACCTCGCCGAAGTTTCTCTTCCAGTAAACCTCGCGTCTTCAATTGGCCACTCTCCAAGCTTCAAACTTCTTCGCCGGAAACACGTCGGCTTCACACACGCAGCTGTTGCCACGCGTCTTCGCTCGATAGCGGTAGACACACGCTCTTGCCTGTAGCTCGAGCCTTCACCCCGCAGGTGGAAATCCTCTTCTTCTCCTGCTTTGTCTCTACGGACAAGACCTTCGCCGACTACACGGCGGAATCCCTACGTGCTCTGGCGCTAACTTCCGTCTTCTCCTGCTGTTCCATCTCCGCTGCTCGATTAAATACCTTCCGCGCGAGATTCCAGAAAGTTCTCATCATTTCGTCGGCGCGATGCGCAGCGAAGGCATGGGGAATGGTCGAGACGATACGAGGGCCGTCTGCGACGTATGACTCAACCCCGCATCACCACGCCCCTTTCCATCTAGAAATTTTGAGGGCTTGCTGGGCCGCCGATGTGGGGTGAGGAGGTTCGTCGGCGAACCTACGCTTCCGAGGGAGAGAGTCGTGCGCCCGGGGAGCCTTTAGATGTTTGTTTTATTTTTTTTCGTAGACCTCGTGGCGTCACTCCGGCGTTTCGTCGCGAGAATTTGGCGGCACACCCTTTTTGAGCGCTCGTTCTGTGACAACCCACTACAGTGGATTGGCCATGAAACCGTCGGCCAATTTAAACGAAATTTTAATTTTGAAAAGGAATTTCAGTGAAGTGTTGTCCACTTCATTTTTGTACTTGAAGTCGTGTGTATGGAGATGGCCCTCACTTTTGAGGCCCGAGCTCGGTTATGCTAAGGATAGTTTTCTGATAGGCTGCACAACTTTCAGTGGGACATGCTCGTCTGTAGGGCTAACTGTTGCCTCCTTCATTTTTAGTTTACCAGTGGGACTTATGAAATTTACTCAATTCCTGTGGCACAAAGGAGTTTCAAATGGTAGTTTTTTGTTTAGGCTATGCAGAGGCATGCGCCCGATAGGTGTCCCTATTTAGGGCTAGCCTAAAGAGCTTCGGTGTTGAATTTTTGATGAGTTGCTCACAAGGAAAATATTACACACAAAGTTTCATGGACTTTTCTACTGACTGTCTCAAGGCTTGGTGAGAGATAGTTGAAACATTTACACGGCCCGCCACTGATTATTAAATAAGTAGGTTTCGCAATTGAAAACCTCACGGCGGGGCAGTTCACGCTGCCACATTACTTGCCTTTTGTGTACCTGCACAATTTTGTTATTTTTTACCTTCACTAGACCACCTAAAGAAGTTCGCAGAGATCAATGACTGGTCGCGATACCACACGCACAACTGAAGTTTTGTTTTGTGTTACTGGTCAGCAAAAGTGTAAAAATTTTAGCACGACACATCGCTAGATAAATGCAGAATAATACAGGCAGCTAACAAATACTAGCTTGTACAGCAATAAAAACTTTCCTGGGGCATTTTACCTCCCAATTCGTTCCTTGTACGATTATTCCGCTTCTCCTTAGGCAGTCCATTGGTCATGCTTGAAAAGAGAATAAAACATATGCGCTTTATCACAATCCATATCGCACTTCAATTTTACTTTATGTTTGATACTAGTGCGTCATTATTTTAGTTCCTTTAGTTAAGGGTCACTTTTCTTCTTCTTCTACATGACACACTATTTACTAGAGTTTACGTATGATGAACAGATAGCCGGCTCTTAGGTGGCCTACGTTTTCATGGTTTCACAATGTGATTAGCACGTAATGTACTTGCTCGCTAGTCGGCTTTTGAACTCTTCTACTCATGGAACATGCATAAACACAAGCACACCACTGAACATAAACGCCCGCACGAACTTGGAGCAGTATTTATTCGTAATTTTCTATTAGTAGTTTTCTATTATTCGTAGTTTTCTTAATTATCGCTTTATTATTATATCACAATCGCTAAGCGACAGCGCACACTGTCCTACAGGTTCGGGGCAACGACTTCGTGTGCGTGTGCGAGACCGGCTACTCTGGTCGGCTGTGCGACAGTACGAGTGACGCATGTTCCAGCTCCCCGTGCCTTAACAACGGCACATGCAGCGGTGGGCCTGCGGGTGGTTTCGTGTGCAGCTGTACTCCGGACTGGACAGGACCCACTTGCGACGACCCGAGGCAAAGTGAGTGGGGGGAATCATGGCCAAGGAGCCACTATTTATGAAGATTCTGCTTTAGGTTTTGTTGAAATGGAAGGTATATGTGAACTCTCGGAGCGCATTTCGGCCATCATCTTTGCTGTGATGTCCCGCATAACGTCTAAATTCATAACATAGAAGCGCGAATCATGTGTTATATGTGCGAGTGAAAACGCGTGAGGCTAGCCAGCAGCGATTGGGGCTCAAAAAACTACGTATTTATAATAGAAATACAATATTAGTAGTAATCTTTGTAATAATAACAGTATAATAGCTGGGGTTTCACATCTCAAAAACGTGATATCGTGTATGAAGGATGCCGTAGGAATGGGTTATGTATATTTTGACCAGGAACTACGCAATGTCACAGAGCCGGCGCCGAGGCAATAGTCATCAGTTAAGGTTTGATGCATTTGAGCGCGCTGTGTTCTCGGTGCTCAGTTTGTGCTGGAACGTTAGGCAAAACGATGGTCGCTTCAGTGGCTGCGGTGGTCGAACTGCCTTATGTCACGTTTTGCTAAGTGGCGCCTGATCAGATGCTGAAGGATTTAATTGATAGCCTTACTCGTACAACATTGCAATTTTTACTGCGCTCTTGCTGTGAATTCGCGACTTCTTACGTTTCTATTATTCTCAAAATGTCACAACAGTGCCACAAGCGAAGCAACAGGCGAGCAATTTGTGTTATTTTCTCATTCCACTTCTTTTGAACAGATTCATCATCTACCAGGGGATGACGCAGTCACCATTGAGTACTCGTGAATATATGTGCATATAAAGTGCACTGACTAAGAGCACACCACATCCCATATAAACGAGTTTATTGTCTTCTCCTGCTTATTCCGCAGACGCCGCTATGATAAAGTCTCGCTACATAAACACTTTCATAAGTCTTGACCCTCAGGTAACAATTTTAGACCTGTCTAGGTTTTGTTGTGATAGTTGTAATAGCTAACTCTACATATGTGTATACCTTCTGGTACATTGCATGGTCTTGTTTAGCGTAAAACTACGAGTTTGGCGAATGTGTGAAGAAACAGTTAATAAAAAGCAGATTAAAAAGAAACGGGTGAAACTTCGCAAGGCCTTCTGTAAATATTCCCTACAATGTGTCGAGTTAACACGTAACTTATCCAGTGTTGATCTCGACGTACGTTGCTTTTATTTAAAATTTCTTCCCGTTTGCTGTTATCAGTTGTGTTCCGAAAAAATGCTTGCTTGTAAGCGTAAGAATGTTCGGCTAAGCAGTTACATGAGTTCTGTTTTGTTGCCTTCAAAATAACAGAACTTTATGGGCAATTTAGCAATACTTTGACGTAGTAGTGCATCGTAGTAGTGCACCTATAAGACATTACTACTTACACCTTGGCACTTCAATGTCTATACGCAGGCTGTGATGACACTATATACGGCATCAACGGAACTCTTCGCTACCCTGAAAATGGTGACCAGTACACTCACAAGCGGGATTGTAGGTGGATCATCCAGACGAATCAAGAAATGGTACAGTACCAGCTTAGCTCACTCAATTGTGGCTTCTTCGTAGACATGTCAACGATATGACACGAAACCGACTCACCATAACACCTGACGGAATACTTGTGCATTGCGGTTGAGCAAGGTCGACCGCAGCGTGAATGCGGTCACGGGGAACCAGCGGAGTGTTTTAATGGTTGCCGCAACAAGGACCTCCTGCTTTTTCCCAATGAAAGCGCACAAACAGGCTGCTCACCAAGTGCTGCCGAGGCTAAACACCCTTGATGACTTTTGGTTTCGTCCACCTATGTCCCTGAGTAGCAGAGGTGGGCAAAAAGAGCGTTAGAAAATAGCCCGCTGATTTTCTGCACTTTCCTTCCGTCATTTGGCAAAATGTATTCAAATGAACGTTCTTTTGAGCTACATAAAAACTACAAGAAACTGCCTTGAACATTACGCACGTTCTTCTCTGAAAAAGTAATAAGGTTCTTTCCTTGCCCTTGAAAAAACGTGAAAACGCCCTTCAATTTCGACGTTACGAGCTGTGAAATGAGGGGACCGGAAATTTTTTGGGGGACACAACGCTTGCAATCCTGAAACCGTCCATAAAGCGCTCCCGCTCTCGACGACCTGGTTATCGTCACGACGAGGTGGCGCGTGCTCTCATCTCCGACGCGTACTTTGCCGTGTGGAGAGAATGGGGGGGGGGGGGGGGAGACGCTCACGCATACGCTGACTTATCTCGCTGTAGGGAGAACCATACGCCTTGGGCTTTCACCGGAACAATTTTGTTGTAAGAACCGGGCGCACAAAGGTCACTGCACTCGCTGCGCAGTCTCCGTTCGCGAAAAGGGTGTGCTTTTCAGACACTGTGAAGTAACAACTGAGACACTTATTCACGTTTATCTGAGAGTACATTTCTTGCGTCATTAGATATATTTAGTCACGCGTGCGCAGCAGCCGTACGGGCGTAGCCTGCTAGCCATTTGTGATGGCAGGCCACGTCCGCAACGCTGCTGTGAACGCGCACCTAAATCTGTAAAAAGCAACGTGGGGCACGTTTCGATCTGCTTGCCATTATTCGCGTGACACTCCAATTTGTTGCTATCACATTCATTCCTTCGCATTTGCGGCAAAGATGTGACTTTTTTAAAACCTAAAAACATGCGTGATCATGGTGCAATGGATGGCGTGCCCGGCGTATATTGTCACGGATCCAGAAGTCACGGGCTCGACTGCCGCTGGCGGAAATTGTAATTCTTTTCAATCTAATTGTGCGTATTTTATCGACATCATTTCCACGACAAAAATACGTCACTAAAGCTTTGCTAGACCCCAGCATAAAAACTTTTTCGTGTAAAAAAAAAAGCCAGGCCTGCGCGGTGGGCGTAGCGCAGTCACAGCGAAAGCTTAAAGGGCGGCCTTTCAGAGCCTTGTCTTGTCTGGTCTTGTCGCCTAGAATATCTTGGCTCATACCCACAAGGGGGATTGGTCACACTGTACATTATAATGAAAATTTTTTATACAACGCTTGCTAAGAAAAGAAAGAAATTAGATAAAAAATAATACTGTTCCTTTGAAAAAACGTGAAAAAGTGCAGAATAATTCGATAAACCATAATATTTAAAACAAATCAGCAAGAATGAAGAAGGGGACAAATAATTGGATATATCTGGCAGTACCACTAGCAGCGTATCCTTTCGGTTGTCTGAATGAATTTATGTAGCACTGACAGAATAGCCCTGCGGCTCGCACCCAACTGACTGGCTCCAAACGATAAAAGGGTGAATGTATTAACTGGCAATCCACGCATACCAATCAGTCTCTCAAGAA
Organism: Rhipicephalus microplus; assembly: GCF_043290135.1. NCBI lineage: Eukaryota > Metazoa > Arthropoda > Arachnida > Ixodida > Ixodidae > Rhipicephalus > Rhipicephalus microplus. The sequence continues at coordinate 164,861,098 of NC_134703.1, forward strand.
TTATTCAGCACAGTAAGGTAATGCGGCGGCATGTGAGAAGAAAGTGCATCTATTGTTTTCGGTTAATTGCAAACTGCACATGGGTTAGTTATTGAAAATTCTGATTTGTGGAAATAAAAAATTACCGAGGAACTGTACAGCGAAAGCTTTAGAGGGTCACCTCACATTGACGGGAAAAGCATTTTGCGGTGTTCCATATGAATTGCAAGTACCGAAATTCTTCAGATTGTAGGAGCGATGTTTTGTTGATGTGAAAGGCGTTTGAATCATTCGGCAGTAATAAAAGGAAACTGTGGAGCTGCTAGTACAACCGAGAAATTCAAATATTTCGAAGCGGGCGAGTCAGCAATTTCATTTAGTGCTATTCCAGCATGCCCGGGTACCCAAATAAACCGAACTTGTGATAGGCGACGCGGTACGAGAGACCAAAATATCCTGAGAAGAGGAGACTGCTTTGCGGATGTTAGATGTGTACAAACAGACAAAGCATCCGAAATAATAATAGCTTTTGATTGCGGAGAACTTAATTTTCGAAGAGCCAATGTAATAGCCAGGAATTCTGCGAGATAAATTGGTGTGAAGTCAGGCAACCGGAGCGCAAAAGACCAATGAAGCTGATGAGAAGAAATACCTACTCCAGCCTTGTGAAGATTTTGCATTGCATCCTTTGAAATTAGTACGTAGTTGGGAAAAGCCTTTTCTAAACACTCATTGGGTAACTACTGCAAGCACACTTGCTTGATACCCACTACGGGATTATTAATAATTTTGGTAGTAGGCTGGAATTTGATATCCTATTTTTGTCATTCTTTTGATAAGTGTGGTTTCCACTGATCACTTGCGAGGAAGTTTGTGCCAATTGTTCATGCAGGGGCTGACGACGATGAGGAATTATGCCTGAAGTGGGCAAGCGCCGCAGCTTATAGGTGAACAAGAACAAGCCTTTGTAATGGGTTGTAGCATTGGACGACCCACTCGTTACGCTATTCGCATTGTGCGATGACTGCTTGTTCTTTCACTGTTTTGGAACACTTTATAAGTCGTAATAACACGAATGCTTTCCCGACATCAAGCCTGCCTAAGGCAAGTTTGCCAACAAGTCCCAAGCCCCGGCGTGGCTCAGTGGTGGAATACTGGGCTCGCACCCAGTGAACCTGAGTTCAATCCTGAAAGGGGTATTGGCACTAGATTTTTTTTCTAATTTTGTGCGATGTGGTCACGGACACCAGCGGCTGCGGCAGTGGTGGTGGACAACTACGGTGGAGCGTGACCTGAGTTGTGATCTCATAACAGCTTTTGCTGTAGAAAAGAATACACCAACTCCCACTAAACGGTAATATGTGAGGACGCGAAGTAGCGCTGGTGTTTCCTTGTATTTTCATTGATTGTGTCATTTTGTATGTTTCCGTGTATGTTTCACTTTGGTGTGGAAATGTTTATATGCTGTGTACTCCCTCTGATTTTTGCGTATGACAGCGTGTGTGCCTCATAGTGCTGCTAAGAGAGTGCAATGGAAGGAGCGTGCGCAACATTACATACGAGCGCTAAGCTGTGGCGGGGCTATAAACGGGAGAGGAGAAACTAAGCGGAGGCAGCGCTCTGCGGCATCCTCCCTCCAACTCTTCCGGCCTCCTCAAACTCATGAGAGAAGAGGGGGAGGAGTATGCGCTTGCGCAGAGGTGGAGCAGACGGTCTCCTAGGGATGAACACAGCTTCGAGCATAGGTTGCTTTGCATCTAAAAAGGCAGAAAAAGTGACCAGCGTCTTGTTTGCTACACATGGAAAGGGCGCGTATTCTAAAAGTGGTGTTGGTGGTGGGCTAAATATTATAAATGCATTCACTCTGGTGTGCTTCGTTCATAAAGTCATTCGCGCACCAACCGATGCGATGCGAGTAGGTCTCGTCGTTGCTGCTTGCGTTAATAGCCGAAGTTATGAACGAGAATTGCAACATGACGAAGAACCGTGGCAAGGCGTCTTTGTCAAAATGACGCCGATCCATTTAGCTGCTATTTCTGTTTTCCAGGGCTAAAATTTCATAGTCACACGCAAAACTACTCATCCGTCTCATTGCTACCTACAGATCTCGAAAGAAAAAAAATGGCCCTGTAAATTTCAATGTAAATTTCGCCGAAAGACGACAGTGTTGCGTCTTGAGGGAGGGAATAAAACGTTTATTTGATGTTCTGAGTGACGAAATTGGTGACTGGGATTCTGGGGGCGCTGCATGAGGCATGAGCAATATCTGGCAGTGCTTTTGCAAAAGGAAAGGATGCTCTTCGATATAGCAAGTGCGCAGCGTGTGCGTGCCATTTCGGAGGTCATAATTTGTAGAATGCAAGGCGACGAACAGGTGCCGCCACCGTATCGTCTTCGCAATGCGCAGGAAGCACTAGACTATTTGTGCATAGCACTGCATTGTCAGCGCAGCGTAATAAGCGCCGTGATTTTTAAAATTGCCTATTTATGTCTTTCATATTCTAAAGAAACACGCCACAGGTACTGACGTGTTGAGTTCGTGCCTGAAGTACGTGCAATATTTCATTTTGCTAGAAAATACGCACAAGTATGAACGCTGAAATCAGAACAATAATGGTGGGCGTGCGGATGGTGTTGGATATTAGCCGTTTCGAGTGACACACAGAAAAGTCGACTGATAGACAGACCAAAATGTTTGCGTCTACCTAGGAAACTGTCAGCTGCCGTAATAAACTTGTTTACTGCTACTAGCCGAAGAAATGCTATCGTCTTTAAAAAGCGCGAACATTCGAGATCATCATGTTCAAGTAAGGATTCTTTTTGAATGGGTGTGATGCCAGTTTTTGTAAAAACAGGCTTCCATTGTTAATCTTAAAATCAAACGGGTACAAAAGTAATGCACACCAATTATAAGCACTGGTGCTAAGCCGTCTAAGTTGGCAAGTTAGGCAGATTGATAATACATGGAGAGCTCTTGACGTCAAAATCAGCTCACACATGTCAATGCTCTTCTTCGCCTGCCCGCAGTGTTAGCTCCGGCATGGCGAGAAAATTAGGGCGCCTTATGATTGTCCCAGCAATATCATTAACGCAGGTGACATAGTCCGGCTGATGGTGACTTACAAAGCATATATGTGCGATTCCTGCCGGTTTCACCTACCTCTCTAAGTGCAAGGTACAAATATAATGAAATTGTAAGCTGCGACGAAAATACAAAACCTCAAGTTCTTTATGCGTGTTTCTTCTAGGTGAGTGAATTTTATTGTGCTTTTAGGTTTTGTTCCAAAACAGATAACTGTCACATTTTTCCCGGTCTATTACGCCCAGCCTGATTCCTAACCCCAATGTTACCCTTGGCAGGTGCTGAATCTGACTTTCACCTCGTTCATCCTGGAGGAGGGTCACGAGTGTGCATTCGACTACCTGGAGATCCACGACGGCCCCACGTCATCTCGCCGCACCATTGGGCGCTACTGCGGCACACAGCTGAGTGGCAGTAGCATTGTATCGAGCCAGTCGGCGATCTACTTGCACTTCCACTCGGACAGTTCTGTTGGCGCCGATGGGTTCGTGATTGAGTGGACCAGCATCGAGCCTGGTGTGTAGTTAACGCCTTTCATCACCTTCATCACCATCCGTCTCAGCACGCCCACTGAAGGGCAAGAACCTCACTCACGTTCCGCGAATGAACCAGGTCCTGTACTTCCTGCTTCCAGGTTATACCCGCAAGCTTGTTGATCTCATCTGCTCACCTAAGTTTCTGTCTCCCCCTCACGCATTCGCCTTCTCTTGGAATCTAAAGATTCACACCTAATGACCTCCGGTTGTCTTTTCTAAGCTCTACCTGCCCTTTTCATGCCCATTTCTTCTTCACTTTGACTCTGATATCCTTAACACCGGTTTGTTCCCTGAACCACTTCGCTCATTGTCTCTTAAGCAGGTAATGACACATTTCGTGGCAGAGATAGCCTGTGGGGGCAATTTCCGTGTACATGCATTTATCGTCTGCAAAATATTAACAGTGAATAGAGCATAGAATGAATGAAATGAACTTTATTTGGACCAGGCTCTTTGTACTCCAGCCCTAAGGTGGGTGTTCTCCTCAGTCCAGGTAGCCATGGCTCGCTGCCGCCGCTCGAGCCTGGTTCACCAATTGTAGCTGGTTCTCAGGGTCCTGCGTCACCAGCAAAGCCTCCCACTGGTCTTCGAATGCTTCCTATTTATCCGTTCCTTTCCTTTCGTTTGCGTTTGCACTTGGCGCTGACAACGGTGGTATGTTCGGATTGTTGCGACACTCGAGCACCATGTGGCACAGAGTGTTGCGCGTGTCTGGAGGGCATAACTTGCAGTCCCACCTGAACGTTTTTGGATACATAGCGTGCATCAATGTTCCGTGTGGGTTAGTTCCAGCTTGTAGTCTTCTTCATATCACCGCTTGTTCCCTACTCAGACTCTTGTGTGCTGGCGGGTACCACTTTCGTTGCTTCCTGTAGTTCGCCAAAATGTCTGCGTACTTCTTCGGTATGCTCTCATGCTCGTCGTGACAGCCGTTGGTACGTGATCCCATCGTGTCGGAGATGGCTTGGTGTGCATTATCTCGAACCGCGGCGTGCGCCACTCATGTCCCGGAGTCCATGTCCCGACTCATGTCCAGACTCATGTCCCGGAGTCCAAAGGATGGTTATTTAGTACACCTTGGTGCTTTTTAAGACATGTAGTGCTGTCTTTCCAATCCTTCCTTTAATCTATCTTCTACACGCCTCTTGCGAATCTGTTATCACAGTAACCCACGTGTTCTTGCATGTAGCGATGACCAGGGCTATGCCCAGCTCTTCCGCTGTACTCGCGTCCTTGGCACATATGGATGCTGCTCTTAATTCTTTGTCGCTTTGGTCGACCACGCTTATAGCAAAACGGTCATTCGTAAGGTAAGCCGCTGCGTCCATGTATTTCACACATTCCTCATTGGTGTTGGTGCGTTGTAATATCTGCTTGAGCAGCTTTATCCTGACTTGTCTTCCTTTCTCATATTCGAGATGCATGTTCCTTGGGATATTGCTTATATGTAAGTTATTTCTGATCTTGTGCGGAATACGCTGAGGGACATGCATGTCATCTTCGATGCGGTAACCCAAACGTTGGAGCAGAGCTCTCTACCCGTATTCGTCAGCTGCAGTCTCTCCAGCTGGTTGACATGGTGTGCTTCCGCGAGCTCTTCCCATGTGATGTGCACTCCCACTTTAAGCAAGTTTTCCGTGGATGTGGAAGGGGACAGGTGCATGTCCACCTTGTAGATGTTTCTGATAAAAGTGTTAAGTTTAATCTTCTGGCTATTCTTCATATCTGCATACGGGGTCCCGTACGTGATCATGCTTGTGACTAACGCCTGGATGATTTTCGTGCAGTTTTCTTTCAGTCCGTGGCTTTTGGTTGTATCCCCTTTTTATCAGGTGACTGGCCTGTTGCACGGTTTTCTGAACCTTCTCTAACTTGCTGTGATGCTCGTCAGTAGGGAACCACTTTTCACTGGTAAATCTGTGTTGGCTTTATTAGGAGATGTCCGCACTTTTCATGTAATATACCCAGGCATCGCGTAGCGCAGCTTCTCAAGAGAGGTTGCTGTTGCGGTGGCTACATTTTAAAGCACCTACCTCGTGGCCCTTGGACACAAGGGCGCTGACGAGGCACCTGTGCTAGTGCCAATAATCTCCATCACGCTTTTATTAACAGAACATTTCAACATCCATTCGCCCTACACATTTCACGCCACTGTCACAATTTTATCATTTCTATGTTTTACCCGTCTTAGCGCGAGGAATTTCAAGACCCTTATACAACCGCTCGACATATTCATAGTTGTCATCTCCTGTCCTATGACCTGGCGCTATTTAGCCATCAATTGGCCCTTGCGCAATAGAACGTAACAAATAATCATGTCTTAAGAAAGACAAGTCCGCTTGTCGAAACGTTGGCTCAACACAACCACTGTTTACGGATTTTTATTAATCACTGCTATGTCATCAACAAATACCACGTTACTAAGGTTACTTATTAATAATTCATAGTCCTAACTCTTCCCAATCTAGTGCACTGAAAACCTGCAAGCACACCATGAATAGCGTTGGAAAGATTGCGCCTTCCTGCCTTGCACCTTTTTTATTAGAATCCTGTCGCCTTCATTACCGGGGACTATAGGAGCTGTGAATTTGCTGTAGATTTCTTTCGGAATGTGAATACGTGCATCGCTAATGCTTTCGTTCTGCAGGGCCCAGCTGCATGACTGCTGATATTTTGACTGAATCAAATGTCTCTTACTTTATCAGCAATCAATAAATCAACCAAGTTTTTATTTTAGAAGTACAAGTAATGGAAATTACAATCGATTCCAGTCACTGCTGTTGTGTTCAAATATGGCTACTGGTCCTTGTCAACCTTCCTGTTTTGGAGAGGTTTTATCCTGCAGCTTTTATCTGCAGCTGTCTTTTACCAAATTTATTGATGAAAAATAAACTATACTGTGGTTATTTGTATCCTTTCGGTTGGACAACTGCAGAGACGCAGAAGCACTTGCTGCCTATTCATTATTGAAATTTTGTTTTTAGCGAAAACACCTTTCGTACACCTGAATATAACCTCTTCGAAGCATTTATGGGAATTATTTCTAATGTTTGACTTTATCTAATTTTGTCGCTGGTTTTGAGAAACATTAACACCATGGTATGCATAAAAAAATGTTACTCTACGCTCTTTTCTAAACAACTCTGAACGTGCGGCGCAGCTGCTTCAAATGTAGCATTGCCGTGGTGACAAATTATGTATTATTTATTGTTTTTCTATCAATAAGCTTTTACCTTTGCCCTTTGGTACAGTCATATATGTGGTAATGTGTCATATATGTGTCATATATGTGCTCAGAGCAAATGCTTGAGTAAAGCAGTTTCTCTCTCTTAAAAGTGCGCGTGTGTCAAACGGCGATTGTCCTTATGATCAAGGCTGTGAGAATAGTTTATCGTACGAGCTTAAGCTATACCTGTGATATGAGGATACTCAAATGGTTGAGGCTTGGTCAATTCTGATCACCTGAAGTGACCATTAGACTGTCTTCGAAGCCTTGAAGTGTAGTCAGTTCCGCTTTTTCTAGTCAGCTGTTGTCATAATCACTCACCACGGAAGGTCACCAAGAATACATCTTTGTTTTCTCCAATAACTAAATATTACCCTTATTTACAGTATTTGTATACTACCCGTGGGCTGAATTTGGCACCGCCATGATGATGTATAATTTAACGCCCACGCTCCTTCTTAGTGCCAATGTAATTGCACCGCTAAACTAGTTTCCAGCACAGCACCACTTACGTGTGATTATCCTGCTTGTTTTCTGTGCGTGTTTCTCAAACTGTTCATTCGCAGAGTGCGGCAAAGTGATGCCGGTGGCGAACATGGGTTCGGTGAGTTCTCCGGGGTACCCCGACCACTACCCTTCGAACCGGAACTGCTTGTGGACTCTGGCTGTGCCGCCAGGAAAGAGGATCCAACTGCACATCGCCACCGTCCAGATGGAACACCACCCTAACTGCTCCTACGACTACTTGAAGGTACTTTTTTACTGTAGTAGCAAAATCACTACTTATGCAAGATTGTTTTAAAGGCGAAAGCTTGCATTCGGCCGCGCAATGCTGGAAACGTAGTGAAGCTGGCCGATTTGAAGGCATTTCTTGTTCGCCCTTTCTCCGACCGCGTACTTATGATATGCTCGTCGCTGCCGTTCTCCTACCGAGACAAGCCTCTCTCCCCGATGCACTGCTTTTCTACTGGAGTACGTACGTTTTTTGCGCATCGCATGGATGTATCCGATCGAGCGGTAGTGGCCCGACGGAACTTGCTTCCGTGAGGTATCTCCATCGCTGGGCATGACTTAGCGGTAGTAGCTGCAAGGTCAACGCTATTACGCTCCGCCACTTTGTACGACGTCTTCAGGTTATGCCAGGTGTTTTAGCAACTAAGGCTTCTCTAGTTGTCATGGTTATGGTGCAGCTGACTTTACGCGAATCGCGCATTTTTGAAGGCAGGCTTAAACAGGCTCCACTGCTAAAACAGTCCGTTTTAAAGTTTAATGCTGCTGAAATCTTTCTTTTTGGAGACTTCAACCTTCCCCAGATTGATTGAAACCTTCTATTTTCCCCTTGTAACACATCATCCTAGTTTATCAGCCTAACGCTTGACTTTAATCTTGTACAGGTGGTCAATAAACCCACCCGTGGAAACAATATTTTAGATTTAATACTGACCTCAGCCCCTGATACAGTCGTGGAAGTCCTTTACCGAGAAGGTCTTAGCGATCACAGACTTCTTGAAGTAACCCTTGATCTTCCTGTAACGTTTTCCGGCAAAACTACCAAAAAAATTCGCGACTATAGTAAAGCTAACTATGCCGAAATCAACAATGAACTTGAAATATTCTTTAACCAGGTATGCTTGACCTTGTTTAGCAGTCGCTCGGTCCATGACAACTGGGTACTTTTCCGTGACAAAATGACCGTCTTGATTAATAAATACATTCCCTTGATTTTGATATCTAATGACAAGTGTAATGCCTGGTTCGCTAAGTCACTCAACCAACTAAGAAATAAAAAGAAACGTCTCTACCGAAATGCTAAACGCCTGCGCACAGCCAGTGCGTGGGATAAGTATAAACAGTGTTTAAACACCTACTGCGCAGCTATACGTTCTGCTAAACTTAAATATTTTTCAACAGACCTGGGCTCCCTCCTAAAAACTAACCCGAAAAAATTCTGGCGTGAAATATCTCGCAATCGGGATGCTAACCACATTACCTTACATGATGAGAATCATGAACCTCTTTCTAACAGCCAGTGTTGTTCTGCTTTTAACACTTTTTTTGCCTCAATGTTTACTCGAGAAGACCAATCCACATTACCTAACGTGCCCGATTATGATTACCAGTACATGAAACCTATCGAAATTACAGCTAAAGGTATAGAATGTCTGATAACCAAGCTGAAGCTGTCTAGCTCCGCTGGGGCTGATAATTAACTCAAAAGTACTAAAGAACACAATTTCCATTACCAGTAACATTCTGTGCTATAATTTTCAACAATCTTTAGAGTCTGGGCAGATACCTGACGACTGGAAAGTTGCAAAAGTTACCCCATTGTTCAAGTCTGGAGACCAACATCTACCCCAAAATTACCGTCCAATCTCACTTACATCCATTTGCTGCAAGCTATTAGAACACATTATCGCTTCGCACATTTACAACCATCTTGAGTCTAACTAGTTCTTTTTCCGCAACCAACATGGGTTTAGGAAAGATTGGTCATGCGAGACACAACTGCTAGAATTCACGACTGACCTTCACTCGAACATGAATAATAACCTCCAAATAGACTGCTTTTTTCTTGACTTTTCGAAAGCGTTTGACCGTGTGCCCCACTGCCGCCTAATCTCAAAGCTATCTGCTCTTCAATTAGACTCACTAACCTTATCATGGCTTCGAAATTTTCTTTCTCTCCGGAAACAGTTCACTGTCATCAATAACGATTCGTCGTCAATATGCGATGTAACTTCCGGGGTGCCACAGGGCAGCGTGCTCGCCCCGCTGCTATTTCTTATATTTATAAACGACTTACCTGATGGCGTCACATCATTCATACGAATATTTGCGATGACTGCATAATCTACCACCCTATCAAAAATGTTAACGATCATTACGCACTACAGAAAAACCTTGATGTAATTATGAAATGGTGTGAGACGTGGCCAATGGTTCTAAACGCATCAAAATGCAAAACCATCTCATTTAGCCGTAAGCATGACCCCTCCATTTTTTCATACCGTATAAATAATGACCCGCTCTCGCATATTTTTACATACAAATATTTGGGCCTACATTTCACACAAAATCTTTCATGGTCCTCTCACATCACTAACATCTGCGCAAATGCCTCGAGATCACTGGGATACCTACGCCGTAACTTACATTCCTCCCCCGCTAACGTCCGAAAACTAGCTTACGAAACTTTTGTTCGACCTCAACTTGAATTTGCCTCACCAATATGGTTCCCCCACCAAAATTACTTAACCAACATGATCGAGGCAGTTCAAAATAGGGCAGTCTGATTCATTTCTCGTAATTAAAATTTCTGCTGCAGCGTAACACAACTTAAAATGGATTATTCACTTCAATTATTATCCACTCGCCGCAACATTTCTCTTTTATGCCTCTTTCATAAATACGTCAATAGCACTAAAATGACCAGACTTCCAATTGAACGACCCTCCTATTTATCAACTAGACTGCACAACCGGCTTAGTTTCTCGCGCATTTACGGCAAAACAAACTCTTTTAACGCATCCGCTTTGCCTCATGCCATCACGTTGTGGAATGATCTTCCCGATAACTTGGTATCTGACACTAACCCTGTTTCCTTCCGCAACAAATTGGTCTTACATTTTGGTTCATAATTTCATGTTCACAGCTTCGTTCTTGTATGTATATGACATTCATAATGCTGTGCAAAAAGTTTTTTTTTCTAATGCGCTTATTGCCCCCTTATTTTTTTGTGCTTTATTTTTGTTTGCTTAGGACGAACTGTTCACACTTCCTGTAAGCGCTTTCATGATTTTCCCAGTGTATTGTACCACAATCTGTGCCAATTTAACTTACACGTATTGTACACTTCCTAACTGCTGCGTGCCATGAACTGCATCTTTCTTGTTTTTTGGTAACGATGTATGATGTCAATTTATACTTACTTATTTCTTGTTTATTTGTTACTCATGTCTCGAGCTTACGTTTTGGCACCTTTCGCCCTTTTACTTGTTGTACATGTCTTTGTTAGCCCCCCTTACTCAATGCCCTAACCAAGGGCCTGTAACGTACCTGTAAATAAAAATAATAAAATAAAAATACGCCCTATGGAAGACTTGCTTGTTCACGTGACAGCGAACGACCGCGGTTGTGTGAGCTTCAATGGAGACATGATTACATATATAAAACATGAAGTACCTAAACAACGCTTAGACGACAGTGTACTCACTTAAGTTGAAATGTTCTGTTGAAACATGTTTCAAAGATTCTTTGTTGTCAGTGAGGGCGTATCATTCACATAAAACAAAAATCAGTGGCGCGAACGAAATCAAGGCATACGAAGTAAATCCAGACAGCTCCAGTCGTATCGCACTCCAGTCTTATCGCATAACTTATCGTACTTGTCACTCGCATATTCTCAAAAGCAGGTTTCTCATGTCATTTTCAATAGAGCAATTAAGATATGAGACTGCGGATTACCGGAACTTAAATGTATGACGTTGTGTGGCTACGTTGCAGATCTACGACGGTGCCACAGAGCAAGACCGCCAGCTGGCTGTCTTTTGTGGCACAAACAATTCAGCCGGCGAGCGCCCCGTCCTCAGCTCTGGACACAACATGCTCATCCGATTCCATTCAGATGAGTCCAGCACCGACTCTGGTTTTTACGCCACCTATGCGGCCGTGCCATGTGAGTGTCTCCAAATTCTGGCACTGCATGAAGGGGCCTTCCAGATGAAAGCCATAACTTTTGCGCGAACACGTCATAAAAAAACATTCTGGTCAGACACATCCCGCTTTAAGATTTGACAGACCGATGCATTTTCTGGAAGGATATACTGATACCAATAAGAGAAAATATAGGGACAGATGGCGCTTCAATTTTGCCCAGTAAAAGCTGAAAACCTTCTCAGCGATACAAGCCTTGAAAGCGCTGCCTTTTTTTTTTTTCGTGAGTAATATACACCGAGCATAAGTGAGTTCCTATATTGCAGCTGCACAAAGCAAGTATCCACTTATACTTCAGGTGGATACAGGCAGCTGGAGTGACAAATCGTCAGACAGATGACCACCAGTGGAACTGCACAGCATATCCCGGGAGTTTCACATTTTTTTTCGTAATTATTGTTTTGCGAAGTACGCGTGAAGTGGCATGTAGTGGAATTACGAAAACGATTCTGTGTTTCTCGGTATATATTATATTTATACAAAACGGTATATGTCCTCATGAATAATTTCGAAGCAGGCAGGCTGGAACTTACCCGTTTTAACTGGACTATATTGGAATACGATTTAAAAAAACACAGAAAAGCACCATGGTTTGCGATAGCTTTCAATAATAAATAGACGATGTACGGGAGCTTATATATGGCCAGATGTACCCCTTTTTATTATGGCTGCAATCTGCTGTGCCACTGTCACACACATAAGAGTTATACAAACGTGTCTCCTGCATATTTCTGTGTTCTCGTGCTCTTCGTCGGCTGGTATTTATTCACAGTTTGTATAGGACGTCCTCCGAAAAATATTGAAAAAAGGATCACCAATCGATTTACGTGGCATTTGATCATTTTGTCAGACAATAGGAATGATGGTTTACTCTACGATTTAACAATGCTTATGGGCCTCTATTGCTTTTGGCTCTAAAGAAAAGCGATGACTGCTGCGTCCTGTGCTAGCTTTTCGGCAGTGCACTTTACGGTATATTAATATTCGGGAACTTAACATACACGAGTCTGAGCCTGAGTGTTTTCAAAGGGTCGGACCTATCGCTGTCTTAAACGAGTTTTGATTGAACCGTCTCTCCAGTGTGAAAGACCCTTGACTGCTTTACTACTAATATTGTTTTTTTGTTGATGTTGTATTCTTTTTCTTTTTTTGTGGCCCAAGGTTATAGCATGGCTAACATCAATCTTTCTTGTGTGTATACTGTTAGTTTAGGTTTCGTAGGTGCACGTAACTTGTCAAAAGCCTGAAAGAAATAACGGTAAGAAAAAAATTGGGGGACCATCAAGCTTCGCCTATAAGAGTTGAACGTGATAGTCATATCCTGTTCCTAGTGCGTACTTCAAACACTTAGTGCAGAAAATATTTCCGAACTTGCTACGCACCCACCACGTGGCCTTACTTGATTAGGCGAGTAACGTGCGTGCTTTGTGTAGTGAATAACCGGCTTCGAACCACGAAGTCCTTATGATAATCGCTTTTTCTGACACCCAATCACAATGTACGCTTGCAATGTACTAAGCAATACTACTACATTATTTCACCTTTTATTGTGACGCATGTATACAGGACGCGTATGTTTGTATAGTATGAACGATAGTTTCAATGAATTTCGAAACAAAGGGGCTTATCTTCATTGAATTCACAAAAACACGCGTGGTTGTGCGGTAAACAGCCCGCTTACGACCCGAGTTCTATCCCCACTTGGACCCAAAACTTTTTTAGGATATGTTCACTTTGCATCTTTCTTGATTTTTTGGTCACGCAAAATAGGAAGATTTTTCGTCCACAACCAACGATGGTGACACCGACGTCGGGATTCCCGCAAAACGAGCTCTTAAACACTATCACGTTACAATACCATGGCACAACGCACAACATGCCCGCCGTCTGTGGTGGCAGACCGTGAGGTCATTGGTTATATTCTTGAGGATAACACTTTTTCCTTTGGCTATTCGATAATTTGCAGTTTTATGATATCCTTTCCTCACAGAAATGCGTCAATAAAGTCTTGGTGGATCCCGGCATAAAACACTTTCAAAATAAATATACATTGACAAATGATCATAAGTTAGTCATGCAGACATTTATAGAACGACTGAATACACCAGGCACGGAATGTTACATTTGTCAGATTGATGGAACGTCAATTAATCGATAAATTAGCTTGCTGCTTGAAAATCAAAAATGCTTCAAAAAAGTTTCACCGAAAGTTGCTGTTTGCGCCTTCCGAATGCGTTTGTCAACTATAACTGGCATTCTTAATCAGCAGCTTTGTAATCCCTTTGCCGAAAACAATTTCTCCCTTGATGGTAATGCCGATGCCAGGCAAGCGAATGGTTGGTTGGATTCACATTCCGCAAGGAGTTGGTCGGAAGTAGTGACATCTAATGCACGGTTCCTGTGTGCAGCGATCCCTGGTTGCGGTGGTGTCATGTCGCTTGACAAAGGTCGCTTCACGTCGCCGGGCCACCCGAACCCCTATGAGAACGGGCTGCTCTGCGAGTGGGAGATACGGGCGTCACCAGGCGAACGGCTGCGCCTCATCTTCGAACGCTTCGAGCTGGAAAGCCACCCGAACTGCAAGTGGGATGCCCTGGAGGTATGGTGGTATGCTTTCCCTGTACAGGCGAAATAGGAAGCGTCGAACGGGGTGCTTTTCATGGATTGGCGTTAATGCTGAAACCTACCGCGTAGCTTCACAGTGGCCTTGGTGGGTGAGGTCTGTTTTGGCGATGATTACGAGGTCAGCAAAAAAAGAGAACTTGCACAAAGTAAACAGCTAGAATTTCACAGGCAGATCGTAGAGAAAAAGATGTTTTAAAACGCCATTTTTTTCGGTCTGGTTATTCGTGTAAACTTTCCTGCCACCGCGTGGTTTTTGTTGTGTCTAAAAATGATTAGAAACTGATGGTTATATTTCTGATAGTTTCTTTAAATAAAGTTCAGATTTTGTTTTTACAGTAAAAGCTGGGCAATTCACACAAGAATATTGCGAACTTACATGTAATTAAAACTGACGCCCTGGTACCGGCAGCCCTGTGTATTTCCATGGGGGAAACCTCCCGACAGTTTTAACGCGTCGGTATCCGCAATGGCTAATTGAAACTGGGAGCCCCCTGGCTTTCACCGTTCCTGGCATATGTCAGGCCAGAATAATCACAATGTTCAGTGAAACCAAACCAAATTTACTACATGTGTAATACAGGAAAACAGCAGCACTTATCCGCAGAGTAAAATTCAGAAGCTGCCCTGGAGATCTTGAGTAAGCTGCGAACGATGCTCATGGAGCTGCGACAGAAAAGATGCAAACAAATCTAAATGACTCATTTCTTCTCATTTTCATCTTATTAACTCTGCAATGTAAATAAACGTGTTTTGGAGCACATAAAGCGTCTCACATTCGGACATTAAGGCTCACTGATCACGTGAATGCATGTGAGTGCTTGTTTCTAACGTATCTCTGATTAATCAGCTCTGTTAGCTGTTGGAGCTTAATGAACTTAATTTTCAAATGACCTGCCACCAACGGGTAGCAGCGCCTGGATCGAGACAACGTGTCTTGAGGTGGCTTCTTTGGGTTGTACCCACGCAGTGTGGCGAAACGTCCATTTATTCTAGCACCCGCCCATTAGTTCAAACTCCGCTTTTAGGGGCGAAGCTTCTTAGGGCGTGGGCTGTGCGCCCCCTGTATGTAGCCACCTCTAGTTTAGTTCTTGCAGTGTTCACTAGATGGCGGTACTGTCCCCTGTATATAGCCACCTCTAGTTTAGTTCTTGCAGTGTTCACTAGATGGCGGTACCGTCTCCTGTATGTAGCCACCTCTCGTTTAGTTCTCGTAGTGTTTACCTGATGGTGGTACTTGTAGCGGATGATGAAAAGATGCAAGATGTTATAAACTAGAAAGCGGTACTTGTAGTTGATGAAAGACGCGAGATCTTATAAAATAGGAATGATGTCACATATGGCGCGTGTCATTGGTTGAAGGCAATCGTTCGATTTAGTGCGGCGACGTACACTAGGGGGAGCGATGTAATAAAATCGAGTGGGCAAAATGTACAGAGGATTCATGGTTTACCAGGTTTACCTCCGGAGCTTCGCCCACTCATCATCATTCACTTCGTGGATATGGCGGCACTTTTTTTTTTGTAACAATCTTGCGGTCCCCTTTGAGATCGAAATACCGAATATTTACTGCAGTATTTTGCGCCTAAGTCATAGGAAGAGGTCATGTATGGGGCGTCACAAGTTTTAACCGAAGTTTTCTGTCTGTTTTTTTTTTTTTGTTTATGAGTGCCAAACCTATTTTTCATGTTTATGAGTGTCTATTCCGCGCATGAGCTCGTCCCTCCCTTCTTGTTTGTCCTGTTTAGTTCCCTATCTCACGATGTGGTTCTATGATTGCGAAGTTTTCAAAAAGATGCTACGTGACGACTCGTTATGGGGTTTCTGGTAAAACCTTCCGTACCCATCAAGAGATGCTTTGCTACAAATCACCATAGCTAAAACATATATCATTACAGATGCTTCCTGTGACAACTGCGAGGCAATTTCATCCTACGCATTTCGTTCATCATGCAACCATAAACAAGTAGCAGCAGGAAAAGTAAAAGTTAGACGAGCTAGTCGACGCCAAAGGCTTGCCTTTCGTATAATACAATAAACTGGCAAATTCTTCTAATAATCTAGCAACTTCCGCCCACATTGTTGCTGCATTGGCCAGTAATTGCTCTGGGCGAGTTTGTTACATTTGCGTGTCTCTCTTCATCCCCGTTGGTCTCTGGGCTGTTGCCCTTCACACGTGTCAGCCCTAAAACCTGATCTCACAAACATACATTAGGAACTGAGTGCACTGTCAATATGCACTTTAATATGAAGTCTCCTTTTTTTTTTGTCTTCACTGTAATTGCTGTTGTTCTCCCGTCTCCTGTTTCCCGCTGTCGCGTGAAACCTACATGCGTGTTTGGTTGACCTCCATGCCATTCCTTTTTTTAGTCTCTTCCTCGGGGTTTTCTGTTTTCAAAAGCATATCCCATGGGCGAAACGTTACTTATCCATTCGAACTGCAATCTACTTGGATATACCGTACCCAATGCCGCAATGCGCTATTGTACAGTACGAAGAGCAAAATGGTTATCCAAAAATTTAAACCACTTCCACACCATATGAATGCTATGTGAATTGCGGAGCATTGCTTCGTATTTGTCTCTCCTTTGTCTATGCTGGATTTATCTGCTCTTTTTTTTTTGTTCTCTGTGGTCCTCTAGTTTCTTTTCTTTTTTTTTGCGATTTCCTACATTCTGTTGTACAGCCTTAAATCTTGCCGCTGGCGTTTCTCATTCGATTCTCTCTTCCGTAGATCTGTGTCTAATCAGCACCACTTCGATTAGAGGCGGCGTTAAATTCCCGACACTTACTTTTCGCTGTTGCATCGATGGCTCAGACCACGGTTGCTACATTTAGGAGCTAAGCTTGTTAGGCCCACACCCCGCGGTCGCCGCCATCGAAGCTCCCCGCCACAATGCCGCGCCGCTCGTACCTCTCTCCCACCTTGTGCTAACTTGACTCAGGAAGACGGACACCTGGCGAACTGGATAGCAGTGGCTTATTGTTTCATTCGACAAAGATCGAAACATAAGACAATCGATACAGATAACTGCCGGCTTTTTATAGTCTTGGACAGGGCGTTACACCATAGACACGTGGGCGGGCGCGCAGGCAGTCAGCATAGTGACCGCACCGACCTTATCACCAATAGCATCCAGATAGCGCCCAGACCAATGTCGTCATACGTGCCATTATTCATATGTAACGCACCTGTCTCTCTCTTTCTTCGTCTTTGCCCTCTTCTCTCAAACCGGCAAACGCGCGAACCATCACTGCGCTCTGTCGTCTTCAACGCAGTGGCATTTTTGGGGTTCCAGTGCGCCCAGTAGTCTGGACGCAGTGGACAGGCTTGCACTTCGCAGCACGCGTCGGACACTCACTCCCTCAGTCATTTCCGCCACCGAGGGCAACAGACGCCCTCCCCACCCTGCCGCTTTCATGAAAGCCAGCAGCGAGATCAGGCGCATAGTCGTTTGCGTCTCATTTCTTAGGAGCTTCGGTTATCAGCTGTATTCGCACACAGAATGACTGCTAGTTTTATGGGCGAAGCTCCCTATTCCGTGGGTCGTGCATCCACGATGTATTTAGTAGTAGTCGTAGTAGGTAGCCACCTCCATGGCCGGACTAGAGGAGTGGCACGCGCGCACCCTTTTCTATTGAGGAGGAAAGCCGCGCACATTAGTCATAAATAAAAAGATAGTTGTTTCTGATGAAATAACTTACAGAAACTTACAGAGACGAGCATTGGTGACATTATTTTCAATAAAGTTTGCCTTGAATTCAATCGTTACTAAAAAAAAAAAACTACCATCGGAAGGACGCACTTAGAGCACTATCTGCAGGAAGGGTTGCCACGTTAAACTCGCTGGACGTAACCTCCTTGGTTTTAGCAACCTTTAGCGAGTGTTCGGCCGCAGTGTCATCAATATAGTGAACTAGTATACAGCCTTGAACTAGAGGCAGGGAGAAGATGGGAAGTAGACGCGAAGCGCACGCCGTAAAAAAGTGTGCTTGTGCCACCTCTCGTTTAGTCCTTGGAATTTCCGCTGGATGGCGGTACTTCTATGTGCTGAATCTATGATGAAAAGATTCCTATGATGAAAAGATAAAATTCCTCTCTACATTTGGTTTCAGACAATGAACATCGTATGTTAGGAGTTGCTTACCACCACATAATATAAATACCATGAAATGCATTGTGGAGAAAGTAACGCACGAAAAAACGCAAGTGTGGTGTTTCGCTTTGAGAGCGTAAGCAGACGCTAGAGCACCGTTTCTAAACCTTGCTAAAATGTTTGTGTTGTTGGTTAAGCATACTCGAATGGCTGTACTATTAGAGGCAAAACACCTTAGAGCCTCGGTTGTCGGCGTGTCAAGTAGTCGTCATGGTACATCGTAAATTGTTATGTGCCACGAAAATTGGATGAATTTCCCACTGCTCGCCACCAGTCATGGTATGCATATAATGAGTTAAAGGCACATCTTTATTACCAAAAGCATCATGTTTGACTTAGCAGTGATGTCGAAATTTACCATGACACTCAAGTTTCTTAACTGAAATCAGAGACACAAGCAGGCATTTCAACGGTAAGGTCATTTATTTGAAACACCACTTCTTGAAACATGTCTCCGATGTGACGATGCTGTACTCGCCACCAGTTGTTTAAGAATAGAGAAGATAACAGTTGGCCCAAAAATAGCCGATGACTTTAGTAAAAGTGAAACACTTCTACTCGCCCGGTTTCACGTCCGGCACCACTGGTGACTCATCAAAAAAAAAAACCTCTCTGATTTTCACGTAGATCTTACCTTCATAATCTGATCGAAAAATTTTATCTCAAAATAATGCGGCAAATAACTCGGTCAGATTCTTTTTCCTTTTCTGTCTCTCATAGCTCATTAGCGGCCATTTTGCTGTGAGAAACATCGGCTTGCGATGCATCCTTCGCCCCTCGTCAGGTTTTGTGCACGTTAGTTGATCGAGCTGAAACATCGTTTGCTTCATGCTTCTCCCCTTCCTTTGTGTCACTTCTTGTGTTTCTCGCTTGCTTCTTCTTTCTTTCTACATTTCTCTCACTTAAGCCATTTAATTTCTTTTATTTTAATCTCTCCATTCCCATGTCTGCCTTTGTTTTCTATTCCTCTTTTTTATTCTTCCAGTCCAATGCTTCACTCTCTCCCCTAATGATCTCTCTTCTCACCCTGAACTGCCTTTTACATTCTCGTTGCCATACTACACTGTACAAGTCTATGCTATGCAACGCTAGCGTGCCTGGACAAGACAAGTCTTTATGACCCTCGCCTTAGGATAGCGCGTACGTGGGTTCGAGTCCAGCATTACCGAGAAATTGTTTCCGGAGGTGTTTACAACTGAGAGTCTACACTATAGGCTGTGGTCTCTGCAGATCTACGACGGCAGCGACGATCGTTCACCGCTCCTGCGTCGTGTGTGTGGCGACTACGTACCTTCTCCCGTGCTCTCAACGGGCAGCTCGCTTTTTCTCCGCTTCAAGACGGACGAGAACACGCGCCTCCAGGGCTTCAGCGCACTCTACGAGACAGGTAAGGTTGTGGTGGAGAATGTCTTGCAATAAATTTGGGCCACTAGAAGAGCGTGCATCATATGGTGCCTAAGGTCTGTAGCGTGTTCACTTGGAAATGCAGCATTGCGGCTCGAAATAAGGGTTAAACGTTGGTTCTGGCTGACCGAATAACGAGAAATGTTGCAGTCGTGGGATGTTCATAATGAATGGCACGTTGAAGTATACTGTAGTAGCAGGAATATACTGGGTAAGAAGCATACTAGTAATTCATTGAGACTTTGTTGCAGACACTACTTCGAATAAATTTCATGGCCTGATGGGATAAACGTACGTGTAAATATAGGCAGCAGAAACACATTGATATAACTGATGGCCTGATTCACAAGCGCCAGTTCACGCTGCATATTCATCAGCAAAGGTCCCTACGAAAGAGGAAAAATTATCGCATCAGCAATACACGGGCGATGAAAAGACGGAAATTAGTGACTACATGAGTGTGCCGAGAAAACCTCGGTCACTGTCACACAGGCTGACACAATCGTCTTGAGTTGCACTTCATTGCCTAGTTTAATGGTACAAGAACTTCTAGGATTAGGTGCGCGTTCATAGTGCAACTTATTCTCGTAAAGTAGGGGATGAAAACCACCTTTATTACAATTCAATGTTTAATTAGCCTTTTGTTTCGTTTTATAAAGCAGATGTCCCGACGACTTTGTAATGTACGCAGCATCCAGTTTGGCATAAGTAAAGACTTCCTTAACTAGTGCCCTTCAGTATAACACGGCGATGGCGAAACACACGAATGAGCTGGCATACATATTACTGTGAAGATCTACACACCTTCAGCGACTAAGTTTTGCGTTGTCTTCTCGACACTCGAAGAAATAAAAAAAGAATCCTTTGGATCTTTTTCGAGGGTTATCACTTCCCACGCATACGACTTCCTTTAAAGAGACTCGTGAATTTTTTTTTCAGAAAGTCTTGTGCTCTTTTCGTATAATCTTGCAAGCAAAAAAAGGCTTAAGATGGCTTTGTAAAGGGAATCATATACATGAAAATTCAAGACTTGCCAAAAGTAGTACCACATAATATTTGTTTTTAGAGTGTGGTATGGTCTCTGTGACACGTATTTTTTTTTATTATTCTTCTTTATGGGATGTTGCTGGTCATACGCTATGTCAGTTGGCGCTTCTCCTACGCGCCCTGTTTTGAGATTGTGCCACATTGGTTTTGCTACATGTAAAATGCTCCCGAAGATCAAATTTACCTCAAAAATGTAGCTATTACTAGCCAGAATTTTAAATGTGTTGTCCTGTGCCAAAATACGATATATTTGCTGCTTTAAACGTGTTCTAAAACAAACGTTCTCGCCACATATAAATTGGTCAAAATTAGCGCGAGAACCATACTGTACCGTGTGAGAAAATAGCTCGTTTATAGAACGTTTACATAATGGCATGACCGTTCCCAGTCTTCCAACGCACAATCGGGGTATTGAAAAAACACATAGGAGTTAATTTGTCAGTTAATCATACTGTACATCGCCGCACAAAGTTAATGGAAAACTAAATGAAAAGCTAGTGCCAAGCTTTTTTACTAATTTATGAGCTGGTCGTAAATGACTACTCCCAGATTCATGAATATCCTTTTTTAACAAAATTATAATCAAAGAAGAATATTGCGTACTTTTACACAGTATGTAGTTGATGGTCATTATACTCATCTCTCTAACGCTTTTGAACAAACACGCTTTGGTATACAATGTGAGATAATTTGAACAAAATGCTTTCGGTGGTGGTTCACACAAATAAGAAGTATTTCTTCAAGTGTTTTCCTGTGGAAACCAAAGATGTAGCCAGAGACTATGGGGCGTCTTGAAGTGGGAATGTCGTGAACTCATGCGTCCACCATGCATTCTAGGAGCTATTCCTGCTGAGTACTTTTGACAATGTAGGTGAGAACTACTTTTTAATGCGAATTAACAGCGCCTCGTTAAGACTCTTTATACTAAAAGAGTACGTGAAGCTCACAATGCTGTTCTAAACAAAATGGGCATAATTGGCTTGCAAACCGAAATTGCCTCCACTTTGGAAGCCTGCCTTTGAAAAAAAAGTTCCACCCAAGCAACTCGGTGGCACATTCTGAAAGCAAGCGATGATAAACTGAAAGAATCCCTTTTGTAAGAATGCAGTGGAAAGTGGAACTTCAGCGTTTTGCTCTGCACGTGCGGTTCACACATTTCTCTCTGCGGCTATATAGGCTAATGAGAGCTCTTCTAAAACCTGAGTGGTTTTTGCCGTTTTGCCGGTGGGTTAAAACGTAGGCACACATATTCACATGTACGTACAAACATACATAAATGATGAATAAACGTCTTCCACCTGCACCTCCAGAAAAACATTATTATGGCACCACTGAAGCTGAGAGGCCTGTGGTAACAGCACTTATTTTACTTATGCCACTTCTGGCAGGGGTCTCGAACAAGTGGCCTGCCAGCCTTCCCCAACATACCGCCATGGCCTGGCGATACTTCAAGAGGCTAGGATGGTCGTTATGTTCGCAATTGCCTACTTGAGCGAACAATATTCTCCTTGCTGGAGGTGTCGAGGATTAACAGCTGTGATTGACCAATGAGGATCATTTCCGCACAAGGAGATATTTTGGGCATTTCTTCTCTCGTCGCAGCTAAGCGCTGCCGAGCATTATGTTTGCATGGTTAGAAACACTGAGTTCATTCAAGTAAGGTACACAGATGATACTAGTTCTAACCATTTTTATGTAAGGAACCCCGTACTGTCACCATGACCTGAAACATAACCGTGGCAGAAGAATTGTTTCAAAGTTAGGGTCTGCTGATAAAATTCATCCTTGACACCGGTGCCGAGTTTTGACGTCGAACCCCCTTCATTATGACCCATATATGAAGTTATGGAAAAGGTCATCTTTCAGATGTGAGCGTTCGCTCTTGCCTTCTTCAAGAACTCTTGCCCCCGTTCTTGCACTTGTTCAACTAAATTACGTGACTCACGCCCACTAGCTGAGGTGGGCTTGAGACGCCTGACGTATAGCGTTGAATAAGTGAACTGATCAGTCAGGAAGCAAGCTTTGTAGTCCTGAGTAATTACATTACTCCAAGCACATAAGCTGCAAGTGTTCCGTTTTTATATAGCTCCGTCACTAATCTCTAAGTACACATATGACTATGTTTCAAGAGCGGATCACTCAGAAGAACGGCACTGAAGCTTTTTACATGCTTACTATTTGCATCCCTCGTCTCCTTACGGAAGTTTGCATGTCTTGAGGGCTTTAGTGATCACACCTTATTCTATTTCCTGAGCCTAACATTCTCAAGGCCGAAGAGTCATCCTGTTGGTAACAATGAAGCCTGATTCATTTCTGTGAAATGTATTAGTCTTTCAGCTACAAAACACGCAAAACAAATGTTCTGTGTTGCCGAACGTCTTTCGCAGTGTGTGGTGGTCGGTGGACGGGACTTCAGGGCGAGCTTACATCGCCTCGTTACCCTTCGGTGTATCCTCGCAACCGGCATTGCAACTACACCATCCTGGTGCCACCGGGCAACGTCATCAAGCTCGCTTTCCAGACATTCGACGTCGAAAACGATGACAACTGCAACTACGACTATCTTGAGGTTGGTGCACACAGATATACAGCGCTGAGCCTACAGTGAATGTGGTGACATTTGCATTGAATTACGCAGAATGAGAGCTGTTCTGTGATCTTCTCTTGTCTAATGCACTCTGCAGAGAGCAGCACAATAATGAAAACGTGTAACCCAGGTGGGCTAGATGAACCACTATAAGTTATCTTGTGTAATCTGCTCAACACTTTCTCTCTTTTAATATGGTCACTGTATGAGCTAGGAAAAGTGCTCCCATCATTTCTTTAATCTCATATCATGTAAGATCGGCAGAGTGGCTCAAGGAACAGGGTCATGCAAAAAGCAATGGTTCTCCCACCGAATGTACTTCAAGTCTATTCAGCAAACCATATAAGGATTTCCTTCTGTGCGAAGGAAAGCTTTATAGTTGGGAAAATTCACCCTGATGCAAAGATCAACTTCATAACTAAGGCCTGTCTCGAAACGTTCCTCTACACTCTGCACCAGGTATTTAGTAAAAATTGTTCTCTAAGCGCAAAGACTCATAATAATTGGTTTGCTTCTGTAACTTCCTGCCTCAGTCAGCTGAACGAAAAGATGTTTTTAATGAGGTACTTTATACGCCTCTTCAAGCTGAATTGGTGCAAAGACCTCGGCGCGTACCACAGTTTTTGTCTCATCGCTAAATGGTATACATTCCTCCGCAAAAGCAGTTCTACTTATGCAGGCTCTTCCTCCTTGCGAGCTTGGTGAACAGAGAACTTGGCAGCATAAAGTATTATCTACAGGTTTTCCCGCTCAATTTAATCCAAGCGCCAGTCAAATTAATCTAGGCGCCAGTCAATTTAATCCAGCCGCCACTGAAATTAATCCATGTGCCATTCATTTTAATCCAAGTGCCGCTGAAATTAATCCAACCGCCAGCCGATTTAATCCGGACGCCAGTGAATTTAATCGTGATGACATTGTGACTTCAAAACGACCCAGAATTTTCGGGAATGCGTGGAGTGAATAGCTTTGGAGTGAATTTAACAGGGAAAAACCATGAATGAGTCACTAATGACACAATGTGACTCGCGTGACTTAATCACGCCTACCACCCGTGTAAGCACTATTCACACCTTCGACATGCATATCAAAGGCAACGCCGTACACACAATAATAACTTTATACTTATTAACCAGGCCAATGATCTCATCACGAGTGACTTAGGTGACGTCCTCACGCATATCACCCACGCACACACTGTCTTAACCTTCCGTCATGCATATCGAATGAAACGTCTTTGAAAGGGCGGGATCTTGATACATACCTAAAACTCGGCCAAGTCACCGGATCACCAGTGATTCAGGACGTCATCACAAATATCACCCGCGCACGTTATTTACTCGCCTGCCGGCATGCATGCCCAACGAAACGTCTTTGAGAGAGCAATAACGTGGTACCTATGACTCGGCCAACTGACTTGATCACTTGTGATTTAGGTGACATCATCACGCCTATCACCCGCGCACGCAATGTCTAACCTGCCATCATGTATACCAAACGAAACGTCTTCGAGAGGCTAATAAATTGAACGCTGTCAATCGGCCTAGTGACGTGATCACTAGTGACTCGTGTGACGTCATCGCGTCTGACACCCACGTACGCAGTGTATAACCTGAGTTCGTATATATCAAAGGAAACGTCTTTGAGAGAGTAATAACTTGAACGCTGTCACAAGGCCCTGTGACGTCATCACTAGAGACTGGCGTGACGTCATCTCGCCTAAGACTCACGCAAGCACTCTCTAATGTGCCTTCGTGCATATCAAACAAAACGTCTTTGAAAGGGTAATTACTTGAATGCTGGCACTAGGCCGAGTGAAGTCATCACTAGTGACTCACGTGACGTCATCACGCCTATCACACACGCACGTGGTGTCCTAACATGTCTTCATGCATATCAAACGAAATGTCTTTGAGAGAGTAATAACTTGAACACTGTCACTAGGCCTAGTGACGTCATCACTAGTGACTCAAGTGACGTAGTCACGCCTATCACACACGCACGTGGTGTCCTAACTTGTCTTCATGCATATCAAACGAAACGTCTTTGAGAGTGTAATAACTCGAACGCTGTCACTTGGCCTAGTGACGTGATCACTAGTGACTAGCGGGACGTCATTTCACCTAAGACTCACGCAAGCACTCTCTAATGTGCCTTCATGCATGTCAAACAAAACGTCTTTGAGAGGATAATAACTTGAACGCTGTCACTTGGCCCAGTGACGTCATCACTAGTGACTGGCGTGTCGTCATCTCACCTAAAAAACATGCAAGCACTCTTTATTGTGCCTTCATGCATATCAAACAAAACGTCTCTGAAAGAGTAATAACTTAAACGATGTTACTAGGCCTAGTGACGTCATCACTAGTGACTCACGTGACGTCATTACGCCCATCACACACGCACGTGGTGTCCTACCCTGTCTTCCTGCATGTCAAACAAAACGTCTTTGAGAGAGTAATAACTTGAACGCTGTCACTAGGCTTAGTGACGTCATAACTAGTGACTCAAGTGACGTCATCATGCCCATCACACACGCACGTGGTGTCCTAACCTGTCTTCATGCATATCAAACGAAACGTCTTTGAGAGAGTAATAACTTGAACGCTGTCACTAGGCTTAGTGACGTCATAACTAGTGACTCAAGTGACGTCATCATGCCCATCCCACACGCACGCGGTGTCCTAAACTGTCTTCATAAATATCAAACAAAACGTCTTTGAGAGAGTAATACCTTGAATGCTCTCACTAGGCCTAGCGACGTGATTACTAGTGACTCATGTGACGTCATCACGTCTATCACACACGCACGCGCTGTCCTAACCTGTCTTCATGCATATCGAACGAAACGTCTGTGAGAGAGCAATAATGTCATACTTATGACTCGGCTAACCGACCTGATCACTAGTGACTTACGCGACGTCATCACGACTAACAGTCAAGCAAGCACTGTCTAACGTGCTTTCATGAATATCAAACGAAACGTCATTAAGAGAACATTAACTTGAATGCCGTTGCAGGCAGCGTCTGCTAGTAAAAAAATTGACTTCTCGCGCTGCACGAATTAAAACGTATCTTCAATTCTTCGATTCATTATTTCGTGGGATTGTCATCTGCATTGTAGATCGTCTGCCCGTCGTCATGCAGACGACGGGCAGTCATGCAGACGATTGTGCAGACGGCAATCCCACAAAATAATGAATCTAAGAATTGAAGATACCTTTTAATTCGTGCTAGAATACCCTAATGCTGGTTATTTATGAATTGAAGCAATTGCTTGAAGTAAAAGTGCAGCAGACGACAGTGTGTCGTAGCTGTTTTCGGCGAGTCTGTTTCGCGCAGACGACGGGACGACGTGGTGCGACGCGAGCGACAAGCCGGCGTAGTTTCAAGTTTCCGCCCAAGTCATCGTTAGGTGACCGCTTTTGCAGTCCTCAGAATAAGTGAAAGTTTGCGCTTCGACCACTGGTGCTATGGAAGACTGAGACTCTCGGCAGCCCGGAAGGCCACGGAAGGCGCCTGATGAACCGAAGAAAAAGTACGCTCGCGTTTCTCCTGTAGATCGTTGCCGTATAATAGATGTTCACAGGCGTGGAGGTGATTTAAAAGTGCGCTCCGAAACACTCAAAATCAATATAAAGACCGTGCATTCTATTGCCCCTAGTGATCGTGACACAGCTAAAACACGTGGTGGTTCGTCGAGGAAATTTGGACCGGACGTGGTGGACGCCCTGCAACGAATCGTAAAGTAAAACCCATCCTTCACACTGGAACAAATAAAAAGAGCTCTCAAAGATGAGATGTCTAACATTGAAGTGAGCACGTCGACGATTGATCGGCTTCCCGATGGCCATGGTTATTCGGTGAAGCTGCTGACCCCGAGCCCAGTAGATAGAAATCGCGCCGACGTTAAACAGCTGCGGTGCCGATATGCCCTTTGGCTTCAGAGCGAGGGAACTACGCTAAGACGATACTACATCGACGAGACCAACTTCAACGTATGGTGCTCGCGCAGTTTCGGTAGGGCGAAACGAGGTGCTCCAGAATGCCGTTTGTCAACTAGTGCGAAGGGGGCGAATGTAAATGTTAAAGCCTGCATGTCAGCAAATGGCCTTCTCCACTGGGCAATTGCCGACAAGGTCCACTGGGCTGTCTTCAACGACTTTCTCGCAGAAGTGTCGAGTAAAATTTCACAGCAGGAACCAGGAATACAGGCAGTGTTCCTGTTTGACAACGCACCAGCGCACCGCCGCGCCGCACAGGCTGTCCTCGCGGCAAGCGACCACACAGTCAAGTGGCTACCGCCATACAGCCCTTTCTTCAATCAGATTGAGGAGCTCTGCTCAAAGTTCAAGGCAGGTGTAAAAAGATTCCTAAGCGAGCGGAGGGATGATCTCCTCACGACACAAGGGAGGGATCTCTAAAAAAGAACATCGCCGCGCTCTGCTGGTTGAGGCCGCGGGCCGCTCAATGCAGCACATCCAGCGTGTAGACTGTGCCGCTTATGATAGGCACAATTACACTTTTGTACAAGCTACCCTCGACTGCCTTGATATGTAGAACACTTCTTAGCTGCACAACTATGGGTGCGTGTTCATGAAAACTGCTTTGCCTGTATAATAATAAATTTTGTTTCTCACGGACTTGCCCCAGTTCTCTTTCATCACCCATTTCATAACCAATTTAACGAGCTCGGCGTTATTAGAGCAACAATTTTTTTCTTGAGGTACGATGGATGTTTTAAATGGGCATCATCTTTGCTTCGACATTGCGAAAACATGTCAGGTAGGTCGTAACTATAGAGGCCAGCTCTAT
Organism: Rhipicephalus microplus; assembly: GCF_043290135.1. Lineage (NCBI taxonomy): Eukaryota > Metazoa > Arthropoda > Arachnida > Ixodida > Ixodidae > Rhipicephalus > Rhipicephalus microplus. Next base: position 164,889,269 of record NC_134703.1, read on the forward strand.
AAGCACTAAAAAACCGGGATTTAGGCACCAAAAATAGGTGGCCAAAACACTGTTTCAGGCTTCCAAAACTGTGAATATAGGCAGAATAACCTTTGACAAAACTCAAATTTTCCAATAAACAGGTGTGGGATCTGTCTCTACGACATGAAAGCAAGCAAAAATGTTCTAGTTTATAATGGTAGAAACGCGTAATGTTTTAGCATAAACATGCGTTTTTCCGGGGGGTTCGCAGAACACGGTCTCTTCATTTCTAGTTCAGCATGGTCAGTTAAGTGTGCACCATCGAAGAAACATGCTTCTGGGTCTCTTTCTGTGTGCCATCGCTAAGAAGGGCTATACATGCGCAAATAGAGTGCCAGGCGCCAAAAAGATTTTTTTCCGGCGTATTAACTTGGCCTAATCACACAGGCTCAATTTTTTTTCCGCCTGTGAACACCTTAAGGGTCGTTACACAAATTTAAGAGTTTTGAGAAGCGGAAAGGAATGAATGCACTGGGCGCCCAAGATCTCATTTACCAAGATTTCCAGTACTAGGCATGGCATAAAGTGGTGATAGGCCAAACTGAACACGGCTTGACCTTCATCTCATGGGCGTGCGCCCCAACATGGTGAAGGTGATAGAATGGTCCAGCATATGTCAAAGTAGTACGTGACACTGCGAGAACTATTTGAGACAACGTGTGTAATTTGTACAAGCGGTTGCCTAAATAGAAGCATGAAAGTTGACAAAAATGTTAGAACACACAGGCGAAATCTATTCGCCTTATTTATTTAATTTCATATCGAGAGAGATGCGAGACTAAGGTGCCTCCATTTTGTTTGCGTTGGTGTTCTCGCAGTTGGCGCATTGTGTCGGGGCCAGCATTCACAACGCTAGGCGTGGTTTTGGTGTATCGTCCCTAACAGAAGTTGCAGCGGTGTGACGCTGTGTATCGGGGTAAGGATACGTTATCCAAGCCAGCCTCTCCAAACGTGCGCGCAGATAGGGATCCATCCCACAAAAACTCGCAGTACAATACAAAAGAACATCGAGACGGCAGAACACCGCTTGCACGCACAGACCGACATGGGCATCTCATGCGAGTGTAGTTTACGCGCGCATGACGTGCTCATGCACGTTGTGTGATGCTCCAGCTCCGAGTGAATTTGATACCAATAGCGGGGAAGGAATTGGACTTACGAAGTCTACTTGGAGTTAGTGGTGAAGGTTTCAAGCTCACCTCCTGAGATTATGCTTTCGCAGCTTCTAATAATCAAAATAAAATTTCTAGTGATACAAACTTTTCATTGGGCAGGCAACAATTTCCACTGCCTAAATAAATATTTTCAGGTGACCCAGTGAAGCACCACATGTAAATGACAAACAAAAAACAAAAACTACATAAATATTGCTTTTTTATCTGCAATTTACTTCCTTACTTCCCCTGATGACTCTCCACAGTTTCGCAACCATTCTTCATCTTCCTGCCGCTGCACAGAGGCACCTCCTGCTCTGAGGCTGAGCAGACGACGCGACATGGATGGTATACATGTGTAGAGGCTAATCTACCTTCTTCTTGGCTAAAATGCCTTCTGGGTTTGACCGTTCTAAATGTAACTCGTGAAATAAAGAGTAGTAGTTTGCACCCCACAGTGTCCCGAAATCTATATTTTGCCGGGTAACATGAATACCGGGCTCCAGTAGTACTTGAAAGCAAAATTTCAGGGTAAATAGCGTTTATATAGGCATCGATTTTGAAAACAGACATTTACAGGCACCTATACAAATTGAGGCTACAACGTCCGAAATAGGCATATATAGGCACTCTAAAAGCACTATAAAAGCTCTCCTTGCCCTCTAATTTGTGCTCATGTTACAAAATGACACGATAGGAGCACAAGAAACGAAACAGGCATTTGCATATAATTCGGCTATAGTCCTAACACTTTATATCCTTAATCAAGCATAAGACGCACGGTCTGCCTGCTCCAAAGCTTGCTACAAAAAGATTTGTCTACCACTCCTTCGGCTCAACTATTATTTCATCTGGTTATCCTGTGAAACAAATCCGTTGTAATAGAGGGCAGTCCCCATACTTGAGATGCATACTATTGCTATTTGCAAATGACCATTTGCTGATGCGCCATTCAATGCTGTGCCTGACTCGTGCCTACCTTTCCCCATTCTACGCCACGCCGTTTCTTATAGGTTAGTGTGCTTGGAATAGGCGCGCCTGTTTAGTGTAGAACGCCTGTCCCTTCACAGTATTGTGGCCTGGCTGCCCGCATTTTCAAGGCATTCTACGAAACACGAGAAGCAACAAAAAAGACGCCTACATCTACCCACACGACGAGCTGGAGTAAATGCGTCGCAGAGAGGTCAGGGTATCGGTTGAATGTTGCGTAATTGAGTATGGTTTGGAAAATGCTTAATTGTCATTTCGCCTTTAATATTCCTATTTATTGAATGAAGGAGAAGCGTTGCCCTCAACGAGTGGTGGGACGCTGATGTTCGGTTGTACCCCACTGCTGCTTGAATGTACTGTTGCTTCCATCGCATCTACTCGAGTCAAGAAAAGTGTCAAGTCAAGCAAAAGCCATGTAAAGACGCCTTTGACTGAATTCGAAACGCGCGATCTGGTGCCCACATATACTGCTTAGCTGGTGAACGGCTGTGCAGCGCGAGAAGTCAGTTTTTTACTAGCAGACACTGCCTGCAACGGCCTTCAAGTTAATGTTCTCTCAATTTCGTTTCGTTTGATATTCATGAAAGCACGTTAGAGAGTGCTTGCATGACTGTTAATCGTGATGACGTCACGTAAGTCACTAGTGATCAAGTCGGTTGGCCGAGTCATATGTATGACATTATTGCTCTCTCATAGACATTTCGTTCGATATGCATGAAGACAGGTTAGGACAGCGCGTGCGTGTGTGATAGACGTGATGACGTCACATGAGTCACTATTAATCGCGTCGCTAGGCCTAGTGAGAGCATTTAAGGTATTACTCTCTCAAAGACGTTTCGTTTGATATACATGAAGGCAGGTTAGGACACCACGTGCGTGTGTGATAGGTGTGATGACGTCACGTGAGTCACTAGTGATCACGTCACTAGGCCAAGTGACAGCGTTCAAGTTAATACACTCTCAAAGACGTTTCGTTTGATATTTATGAAGACAGGTTAGGACACCGCGTGCGTGTGTGATAGGCATGATGACGTCACTTGAGTCACTAGTGATGACGTCACCAGGCCTAATGACAGCGTTCAAGTTATTACTCTCTCAAAGACGTTTCGTTTGATATGCACGAAGACAGGTTAGGACACCACATGCGTGTGTGATAGGCGTGATGACGTCACGTGAGTCACTAGTGATGACGTCACTAGGCCTAGTGCCAGCGTTCAAGTTATTACCCTTTCAAAGACGTTTTGTTTGATATGCATGAAGGCATATTAGAGAGTGCTTGCGTGAGTCTTAGGAGAGATTACGTCACGCCAGTCACTTGATGACGTCACTGGGCCTTGTGACAGCGTTCAAGTTATTACTCTCTCAAAGACATTTCGTTTGATATATATGAATTCAGGTTAGACACTGCGTGCGTGGGTGTCAGACGCGATGACGTCACACGAGTCACTAGTGATCACGTCACTAGGCCGATTGACAGCGTTCAATTTATTAGCCACTCGAAGACGTTTCGTTTGGTATACATGATGGCAGGTTAGACTTGGCGTGCGTGGGTGATAGGCGTGATGACGTCACCTAAATCACAAGTGATCAAGTCAGTTGACCGAGTCATAGGTACCACGTTATTGCTCTCTCAAAGACGTTTCGTTTGGCATGCATGCCGGCAGGCGAGCAAATAACGTGCGCGGGTGATATTTGTGATGACGTCCCCTGAGTCACTGGTGATCCGGCACTTGGCCGAGTTTTAGGTATCAAGATCCCGCCCTTTCAAAGACGTTTCATTCGATATGCATGACGGAAGGTTAAGACAGTGTGTGCGTGGGTGATATGCGTGAGGACGTCACCTAAGTCACTCGTGATGAGATCATTGGCCTGGTTAATAAGTATAAAGTTATTACTGTGTGGACGGCGTTGCCTATGATATGCATGTCGAAGGTGTGATTAGTGCTTACGCGGGTGATAGACGTGATACAGTCGCGCGAGTCACATTGTGTCACTAGTGACTCATTCATGGCTTTTCCCTGTTAAATTCACTCCGAAGCTATTCACTCCACGCATTCCCGAAAATTCTGGGTCGTTTTGAAGTCACAATGTCATCAGGATTAAATTCACTGGCGTCCGGATTAAATCGGCTGGCGGTTGGATTAATTTCAGTGGCACTTGGATTGAAATGAATGGTACCTGGATTAATTTCAGTGGCAGCTGGATTAAATTGACTGGCACCTAGATTAATTTGATTGGCGCTTGGATTAAATTGAGCGGGAAAACCTGTAGTGTTTGTCGTACTACTGCGTGGTCATTGCAATTACTGAATTGAAGCATTTCCATCACTACATGTTCGAAGTGTCACGTGAAATGAAATGCAGAAAATACATGAAGCTCCCGGGTAGGTTGAAACTTTAATCGATGAAAAATCCTTTAACCGGGACTTCAGTGACAAAATTTTAGGATTTTACGTCTCTAAAGCGTGAAGGAAAGCCGTAAAAGTCGTTGTATGAGTATAACTTTGTTGGTGTTCAGGATGGTTAAATTAAGTATAGACAAATTCTGCGGCACAACACAGCACATAATCATGTTTTAACGCAAGAAAAACGAATATCTTTCATGATCGCAAAGGTACCAAAAGTGAACATCGCATTTGATTTTTTCCTGGCTAAAACAGACTGGTAGCCACTTTCCCTTTTCCAGTTCCATCACCTTGGGTTCAACTTATGCATTCAACAGATGGTCAGTCTACACCTGCCCAATCGGCCTGTAAAAACACCCCCATCAGGCAGAAGCTGCAAAGAGGGTAGCATTCATAACACGAACAAGGATAAAGAACACTTAGACCCATCTTTGTTAAAGATGACCTAATGAAAACAAAAGCTAGATAGTTACGCTGTGGAAAGCCTACGAAAGACTATTTGCGGATTTTACTTGTAAATTAGCACGTATGAGCTAACTGCTTAATGAATTAGTGTGGACGGGAAAAGAGGTTTTTTTTTTTTTTAGTAAACGAATGAGCCTATCTTTTTCTTATAAGAGAGTATATATATTGCACACATCCCTAATTCACGTTGTTTTCACTTTGACCGTCATTGATTATTATTATTATTATTATTATTATTATTATTATTATTATTATTATTATTATTATTATTATTATTATTATTATTATTATTATTATTATTATTATTATTATTATTATTATTATTATTATTATTATTATTATTATTATTATTATTATTATTACGTGTTATTTAACATTGAAAGTTGGCTACTAAATTACACCTACTGCATGTATACACAAAAACACAGCGAGTTCAGTCTGTACCGCCATATTTAGGGAGAACGTCGCGCCAGCTGTCGCAACTGCGGCAAAGCATTACTCTCAACTGTTATGCTATAGCAGACGCTCCGCCATTCACACGCGCAACTTTCCAATCCGAGTCCGGCTGCAAGCATGTTTGGCGATTTCCCTCTCCTAGAAATTTGCACTGTTTTCTTGTGAAACGTCAAGAAGATCTTCCTCGACAATCCGTATAGTCTGCCCCGCCGCGGTGGTCTAGTGGCTAAGGTACTCGGCTGCTGATCCGCAGGTCGCGGGATCGAATCCCGGCTGTGGCGGCTGCATTTCCGATGGAGGCGGAAATGTTGTAGGCCTGTGTGCTCAGATTTGGGCGCACGTTAAAGAACCCCAGGTGGTCATAATTTCCAGAGCCCTCCACTACGGTATCTCTCATAATCATATGGTGGTTTTGGGACGTTAAACCCCACATATCAATCAATCAATCTGTATAGTCAACAGCTCGTCACATTGCAGTCTCCTGAAGCAAGTTCATGAAGTGTGCACTATCGCAATGGAAACAAACAACGTGAACAGCTGAAAGCGTGGCTTGCAACTCAATCGAACTGCGACATGCCTTGAGTGAGGCGAAGCTTGTGGTTTCAGCCGATGTAATCGTAGCGCTAGAATCGCGCTCCGGCTTGCTCTAACGCACCGCATGTGTTTATCATTTGCCAGTCATCCATGCCTGGCGCAAGAAATACACACGCGGTGCGAATATGCCAGCCAGGGCAAGATTTTATAGTGCTACGGTGACGCCGGCTGAAAGCAAGGATTCACCTAGCGACAGTCAAAGTATGTCACAGTTCGACTGAGTCGAAAACCACTCTTTCCGCTGTTCAAGTTTCATTTCATCGTGATAGTACGCCATTACATTTGTCATCAACCTGTGCAATACGTGCATGCACGCCTCAGTCGTGATATCTCTTACTATTGACACGCAGCCTGCGAAATAGTACGGCAACGATTTGGTGCCGCATACTAGAGCCATAGTCCAGGCAAATTACTGCTGCAAATCTGAATAGCTGGCGTCACGCTTGAATACACACAGTAAGTGAAGTTACTCGTATAATTTTACCGCACTCAAAGTATTCCCTGAGGATTGCAATTATTCACAGGCAGCCGAGCTCGACTTTTTTCGTTGCAAATGAATTATCTGTGCAATCTGACAGCATCACATCGGCACGATTCCCGCGTCGTGCTCTGATCTTCACAGACAGTACTGGGTATTTTTTCCTCTTGCGCTGATTCTTTTTGAATACGAAGACGGTGCAGCAGTGCGCAGACTTTTTGTAAGCGGGAGCAGCGTGAATAGGTGCTTCATTGTATTTCGAAGTCCCAAGAGACGCCGTTTGCCATGTCAACTTGGCGCAACCATTCCACGCCTTGGTATTTCAAAACAAAATGGCCATCCGGGTGCATGGTAGACGTGCTTGTCTATAGACCACCGTTGCAAGTCTTTTACAATAAATTGGTCTATCCTACTGCATGCAACCATGCACTTGCGTCGTTCCCACACGCATAAAAGGGTTGTGGTTCAGAATCATTTCGTTTGTTAAGGGGATAACACAGCGCTGGTATATTTCCTTCTTACAGATCAGTGAACTGGCCCGCAATGGGTCCACCACTCGGGTTGGTCGCTACTGCGGCTCTTCGCTGCCGCCTGTCATTACGTCGACGTACAACCAGCTGCGCTTGGTGTTCCACACCGACCACTCCAACGAACACCACGGATTCTTGGCGAACTACACGGCAGTTGATATCGGTAAGCTATGAGCGCTAACTCAAAAGACATGCCACCTGTTCTAGACCAAAAAGATAACGTGTTGTACGCGGTGAAATTAGGCTAGCAATTGATGTTATTTTTATTCATGAAATAATGGAATCACGCTCATAGTAAAGCGATGGAACATGGATCCTCTCAAGCAGTGTAAAAAGAAACACAAGCTGGAGGCGTTTTTTTTTTTTCAATACCGAAGTGTTTTATACCAGGATACATCAAATCTCCAGTGACGTATTTTCAATACATCACGTTACCCATTATACACTCACAAATGGCAAATAAAAAAAAACAATGTTCCTTCGCCGGGAGTCGAAGATATATAAGTTCTCCCTCCACAATGCGCAGCGAGTAACAGCTCGGTCACAAATCAAACATTCTTAAAGATACTCACGGCAAGCTATTTATATACAGTAGTTTCTGTCGACAGTACTCAGAGATGAGCGAATGCAGCGTGTTTTTGTTAAAGCAAGCGCGATGGCGTGACAGGCGCGAAGGTGCGCTTTGAAGGTCGTATAGTTTCGAGCATTGCGGTGCGCGGGCCCTTAGTGCGTCTTGTGCTGGCGTTAAAGTTCTAGAAAACATTAAGGTCTCTTCGCTCGCAGCAGCGGCCGCGCTTGCGAAGGAAGCCTGCTGCTCAGACCAATGAAGTGATTGGTGCACTTGTTAGTTCGTGCTCGTTGACGTGCTTAGAAGTAGGCGCAGGTTAAACAACCCCACGTGGTCTAAATTTCAGAAGTGCTTCACTACGGCGTCTCTTATAAACATATCGTGGTTTGGGGCGTTAAGTCCCACATATTTCTCCCAGCTCGCGCTCGTCCTTTGTATACCTTTGCGTTTGTTTCGCGCCTCCTCCTTTGTGTTTGAGCAGCGCGCTTTAAGGGTCAGCTTTGACAGTTGTTAGTTCGGGATCGTCCTGTGTATGTGTTTTTCTTTCGCGCGTCCTTCTCGATTGAGCAGAGCGTTGCTTATCTAGAGCTGCCTGTCGCTTTTTCGCGTGGACAATACAATTTGTTGCTATAACACCCATTAATTTGCTCTTGTGCCGAAACAATGCACAAGGAACGCTCAACAACTCCTGTGATGACACGTTTTAGTTACGTGTCTCATCGATTCCTATGACAGAGGGATCAGCCATGTTCTTTTTCTAGATCATGCCGGATAAACTTAAGACTTATAGGTTCAAATATAGCTAAACGCTCAAAGCAAAATAAACTTACCAACCAAGCATAACTACGCCATAAACCCATACCAAACTCATGCATTTTGACCTGAATTCTTCCCAAATGTGACCGAAATGTGGAACAGACTGCCGAACGCTATTGCTTTTTGGACAGATATCACCGACTTCAAAAACGCAGTTGAGAAGTATGTACGGGTCTTTTCGTTGTGATGTTATAAATATGTGAGTTTTTACGCGCTAAAACCAAGATATTGCTCCTACTTTAGGCGGTTCGTGAAAGATTTTGCGGCAATCGCCCAACCACTTACCGATCTTTTGAAGAAAGGCGTTCCATTTTCGTGGGGGTCCACTCAAGCTGCCGCCTTCTCTCACCTCATAACACTTTTGACGACGCCCCCTATCCTCGCCCACTTTGACCCATCTGCCCGAACTGAGGTCCGAACTGATGCCAGTGGTCACGGTATCGGAGCCGTTCTCGCCCAATGCCAACAGGGACACGACCGCGTTATCGCGTATGCTAGCCGCCTCCTTACACCTGCAGAGCGTAACTATTCGATCACGGAGCGAGAATGCCTTGCTCTTGTCTGGGCGGTCTCAAAATTCCGTCCATATTTATATGGCACTCACTTTTCCGTCGTCACCGATCACCACGCGCTCTGCTGGCTTTCATCCTTAAGAGATCCTACAGGTCGACTTGGTCGCTGGGCTCTGCGACTGCAAGAATACACCTTTTCTGTGATATACAAGTCTGGACGCCTGCACCAGGACGCCGATTGCCTTTCTCGCTATCCAGTTGACCCATCGGCCACCATACCTGACAACGACGCCTGCGTGTGCTCCGTTTCTCAACTGAACCACATAGCCGACGAGCAACGCCGTGATGCAGCCCTACGAGCTATCATTGAGCGCCTCGACTCCTCCCCATCGAACCGATCCTATCGCTCGTTCGTACTCCAGAATGGCACATTATACCGGCATAACTTCCATCCAGACGGCCCATCTCTGCTGCTTGCCATACCCAAACACCTCCGCTTGGCTGTACTCCACGAACTTCATGACGTTCCTACTGCCGGTCACCTGGGTGTGTCCCGCACATACGACCGGATTCGCCGTCGCTTCTATTGGCCAGGTCTGGCACGGTCCGTCAGAAGATACGTCGCGGCGTGTGAGGAATGTCAGCGCCGCAAAACACCATCGACGCTTCCGGCTGGGCGCCTTCAACCACTCGATATTTCTACGGAACCTTTCTTTCGCGTCGGCTTGGACTTACTCGGCCCTTTTCCTCTGTCTTCTGCTGGCAACAGGTGGATAGCTGTGGCCACAGACTACGCCACACGCTACGCAATCACACGCGCCCTTCCAACAAGTTGCGCCACTGACGTCGCCGATTTTCTTCTACACGACGTGATCTTGCAACATGGTGCTCCACGCCAGCTGCTCACGGACCGAGGCCGCACATTTCTATCGAAAGTCATAGCGGACATCCTACGCTCTTGTGCAACACGCCACAAGCTCACTACGTCGTACCATCCGCAAACAAATGGCCTCACAGAACGCCTGAACCGAACCCTAACTGACATGCTTGCAAAGTACGTTTCCTCAGATCACTCTGACTGGGACATCGCTTTACCATACGTGACATTTGCCTACAATTCTTCGCGCCACGACACGGCTGGTTACTCCCCTTTTTTCTTGCTGTTCGGCCGCGAACCCACATTACCCCTCGATACGACGATTCCGTTACCAGCAGCTCCAACTTCACAATATGCTCTGGACGCCATCAGCCGGGCCGCCCACGCACGCGAAACCGCTCGTGCTCGCCTTCTGACCTCCCAAGCAAACCAACGGCGTCGGTACGACCAACGACACCGCGATGTGCACTTTTCGCCCGGTTCGTTGGTTCTGCTGTGGTCTCCGACCAGGCACGTTGGCCTGTCTGACAAGCTGCTCTCTCGGTACACAGGGCCCTACAGAGTGCTTCGTGAGGTGACTCCCGTCACTTATGAAATCACTCCTGCTGCCTCGCCGTCTTCATCCACCCCTAGGGCCACCGACATCGTACACGTCGCACGCCTGAAGCAGTACCACTCGCCCAATGATCTTGACATCTAGATGCGCCGAGACGGCGCCTTTGCCGACGGGGGTTATGCTACCTGTAGGCTGCCACAAACCATAGTGCGAATGCGCGTGTGCGCCCGACGAGGAAGATGAGGCTCGCTGGCTGCTCGAGCTCGGGGCCAGACTGGCCAGTGCTGCAACCGCTCTTGCAAATATATTTTTCGAATATATTCGCAATACTTTGTCTCGTTACTCACGTAACAATATGATTATAAGCGACGCTCCAGTGGAGGGCTCCGGAAATTTTGACCGTCTGGTGTTTTTCAATGTGTGCCGACGTCACACAGTACACAGGCCTCTACCATTTTGCCTCCATTTAAATGTGACCACTGCAGCCGGGATCTAACCCGCGACCTTTGAGTCAGCAGCCAAGCAGCAAGCACCATAACCGCTGCACCACTATGGCGGAGAGTTTGCAAATTAGTTTTGGCAATGCGAAGTGTTATGTCCACTTTTATATTCACCGTAAATATTTTAAAAATAGTCGATTTCTTTCTGGGCAGCATTTAAGTGACGATCTTATGTCATTGTGAAGCGCCGAGTGTTACGCAGCTTTACGTAATTTGTACGTATACGTAACGTATCATGATTTGTAGAGTCCTCACTGTTATGATGCTCTATGAGGCATACTTCACCACGGCAGCTATTTCGACCTGTTGGTTCGCCATTAGTGGGTATAGTGTTGTGCGTAAAAGACATGGACTCAAGAAGCGACAACGTAGCACGCAGGACGCAACATAGGGATCTCTCTAATAATTAATAAGCGATGATTATTACCTTCCTAGGCTGCGGTGGCGTGCTCACCGAGTCTGGCAGCCTGGCGAGCCCTGCGACTCGTTCCGCCGCCAGCGATCACAGCGACGGCGGAGACGACGGTGCCAGCGGGGGCACCGGGGAGGCTTACCGGCACAACGTGATGTGCCGCTGGATCCTGCGTGCCCCGCCGGGCCACGCGGTGCGACTCAGTTTCACGCACTTCGTGCTCGAGGACTCGTCCAACTGCTCGTACGATTACATCGAGATACACGACACCTCGGACCAGATGATTGGAAGGTACGTGCGCGGAGAAGCGCTCAGTCGTGGCGGCCGCCAGAATGCCCACTAAGCCTAAACGTGTTCAGCGAGTAATAGAAGGAGCATAATTAAAAACAAAAAGGTAAGGCTACGGCAGCCTCGCACAAGTGGGACCAGACTTGATTATGATCATGATGAGCCTTTAGCTTTCCTGGCACTCGCCCACAAAGGGGGATCGGCCAAGAACCGGGTGGCAGCATCATCAAGTGTGTTAGTTAAGCATTCAGGTAGTCTCGTAGCCGGAAATAATAATAACAATGGACCAGACTTCAAGGCAGTGCGGAGCTGGGCAGCCGTTGCTTTGCTTTGCTTTCCTAGATGCCTGGCATGTACCCACTTTGGGGCATTGGACAAGAATGACACGTAGATACTGTTAAATGTTATTAAGCTAAGCTGTGAATTTTAATATTAAAATTAGAGAAATTAAATGGCAATGATACGTAAAACATTCAATTTAACTACAAGTAATATGCTTTTGAGCCTGTATTCCAGACTGCCGTAATAACTTGACGGGAATAATTTTGAAAATTCAAGTTTTAACTTAACGAAATGACAAAGAATTTTAAATACCAAATCAAATGGTACTCGTTGGTACTCGTTGAGTATTCAAAATGAAATTACACACGGCATCAAAGGCATCACTGTGGCAGCATCCCAAACCTTCTTGTTTCACAAGCCTCCTTTGTTTCTTTTCGGTTTTCCTCTTCTGTGGTTGTTTTCATCTTTTACAGTCTTCTTTTTTCTTCTGCCTTTGTCTAGGGTTTTTTTAACGGCGAAGCATTTATTAGCAAACTTCGACGACATTGAGCGTATCTATCTATCTATCTATCTATCTATCTATCTATCTATCTATCTATCTATCTATCTATCTATCTATCTATCTATCTATCTAACTATCTATCTATCTATCTATCTATTCATCTATCTATCTATCTATCTATCTATCTATCTATCTATCTATCTATCTATCTATCTATCTATCTATCTATCTATCTATCTATCTATCTATCTATCTATGCGCTTACGTTTGGGTGCTCTCGTGGTCACCCCTTAACTTAGCGTGAACTAAAATTAGCATGGAAGGGTAAGATGGTTTGACGAATATTGCGCTCTGGTCAAGACACGAATAATGTCACAGTCCTGTTGCGTACTTCGTCAAACACTTCCCACCAGACAGTGGCGCATATCCACGGGCGGGTATGTGCCGCTGCTATGCGGGTATGTGACACAGGTGATTGAAACTTAGGCCCAAACAACGAAACGTTCCTTTCCTTTGACCGCGTCCTCTCCTTACGTGAGGCTTCCTTACAACCAAGGACCGACGGAGGAAGCAAGCGTACTCTGAAAGCTCCCTTAACCCGTCCTCGCGGGAGGAATGGTTGCCGCGCTCCTGCGTTCGAGATTATCGAATACAAGCTTTGCTCCCAAGCGTTTATTCTGTAAAAAAAAAGTTGGATCACCACATCACTTCCAAATTGAAGTGTTAATATAGAGACGCGTGTACGCTTTCTTCCAACTACGATAACTGAATGTGAAAAGCCACCGTAGTCGAGCGCAAAACGTGGTGCATTCTAGCAACACTGCGCGCCGTCGTGCCTGGCACCGTGCACGCACGCTCGCCGCTCGTGTCTCCCCGCAGAGGTGGGGTGGGAGGGTTGCCTCGAAAACGAAAACATCACGTGGGCTAGCTGTGAGGCGAAGCGCTCGTTCAGGGCAAGGAGCGGACCTAAGGGCGCACGAAGGTAGCCCCAAAGCAACCTTAAGCTGAGGAAGCGCCAAGGAAGCCTTCGCCGAGGGCTCCTTAGTGAGGAAGCTTTCAGAGTGACATAAGGCGGCCTCACAAAAATGAAGGCTTCCTCACTGAGGAAAGGAACGTTTCGTTGTTTGGCCCTTAGTATCTATTCAGGAACGAGTAGAACACACATGGGTGATTTCAACGTGCGAGCGTTAAAAAATACCCAGCATTGGTAGCGGTGACCCAAAAATTACAAAGAATAAATGTCTGGGTCCCAGCTGGAATCAAACCCAAGCATTTTGCGGGGTAATGAAGCATTTCACCACAGAAATACGCCAGGTCTCAGAACTATACTTTTCAAATGGACGCTGATCTTCGTGAAACGTCATTAGTCGTTGCAGTGCTATCTACCAAATTTTATAAACGTTATTTATGTAATCCTTTATTACAGCCGTCACGTCGGGTTAACGTAAATTGTGGTTATTTGCCTTGCGCTGAAGTTGATTTGGGTAGCAGTGTCCAGGACCAGCATCCTTGCGAGCATCAGCGCTTCATATCAGCTTCCGGTGTTGCTAATAAGCGCATTCCAGTTGGCTTTCTTGCACCAGTGCAAACAACTGGTTATATAAACATCTGCAACTCTGCAACATGCGTGTGTGCGGGTAAAATTTTTACATATGTTTATCATAATTCCATGACGTGTCACTTAATATAAAAAATGGAACACGTAACCTTCCCTCCGCATGCTTTGCGTAACGTAGGTTCCAAGGTACGTGAGATGTCCCGATATTTTTTTTCTCTTTGTTGCTATTCATTTCTATTGTTGTTGGTACTTTTCTATTCCTTTCTCTCTCTTTCGATTTTGGTCTTGCGTCCTCTTTTTCTTTTCAATTTTCAAGCGCCATTTTACTTAAACTGCTCCGCACTAAGGCGGAGCATTTCTCTTGGCGCGAGCACGCGCTCACGGGGCTACAATCGGCTACGCTGCATGTGGTTCTGCGTGCGTTACGCCCAGCAACAACGACAGCATATGACGAAGCGGCTCGTTTCCTCACTTTCTCTCGATTTTTGTCTTTCTCTGTCTTTCACATTTTCTTAACTTTCTCTGCTTCTTTTTCGCTCTTCTTCGTTTCTATTTCTTTTTCGGTCTTCCTCTCTTTTTTTTTTCTAATTCTTCTATATCTTTATCTCTCTAGCCTTTTCCTTCATTTCTCTATATTTTCTCGTTCTCTTTGTTTCTACCACTTCCTCACTTTCTCTCTTCAGTTTTCTTTCTCTGTCCTTTTAGTTTTCCTGCTTTGTCCGTGCTTCACTTCGCAAAGCGGAGTTGTCATTTAACGCTCGCACCTGCGTTACTCGTTACGTGGGGATGAGGACCTCACAGAGCACGAATCGAGCTCAGCCTTCAAGCTCTTCTCATATCAGCTTCAATTTTGGACTGTCCAGAGTGCGTGCGATGGGGCAGTTAAGCTAGGTCTAACTCTCCCAACGCGGGTGCGGCGTGCGCGGTGTCGCCCTAAGGGGTTCTTCGGATCCTTAAATGAAGTTCTTCCGACTGTACTGGCTTTACTCGGCAGTGGGGCTTGCTAAATTCCAGTGGCGCATGCCCAGCTGTGTTTTTTTTTTTTTTGCGAACACCAAAGTTCTTACGGTCGGCCGAAACCGTGCCATGGGCAAGTCGAGCATGAAATATTAGCCTGTGTGCAAGCGGCACTGCCCCTTAAGCCTTTGCGTATAAGTGAGTAAGAAAAATAATTTAGCCTAATATTCCGAATTTGAGTAGGATGGTTACATGGGTAGAGCGTGCTGAACATTTCGTATTATGCGTGAATGAACGTGCATGGAGAAATACAGACCAATTTGTCCCATCTATAATAATTGACTGCAAAATACAAATTTATATTTACTAATACGCAGAACAGCAACAAAGGCATATTCGTGGCTGCTTACACTATTTCTAGTACACCGACGAACAGAGAGACAGAGAGAGAGAGAGAAAGAGAGAGAGAGAAAGAGAGAGAGAGTAGAAATTTATTTAAAGAAAAAAAGGGAAGGGGTATCTTAAGGAGTCTATGGCTGAGGCCCTACGACCAGGGCTCCCTCCACTGGACGTAACCTCCCGGCAGACTCGATCCAGGAGTGCGAGCTGCATTTCCGTGTCAGAGCTGGTGATTTATGCCTCTCACTACTCCGTATTATGTGTTAAGGGCTTGCAAGACAATTGGATGTGTTGTGGTACGGCGATAGGTAGACTCTACAGCGCATCATGTGGCTTCGATAGATCAGGAGCAAGGCACGTGTTCACATGCGTTACTTTTTTATTAAATAAGGCAGTACCTACAGACTATCACTGCCAACGGCCGCAAGCAGAAAGCTCATGCCTGCTTGTAGCATATTCACAGTGGCGCATTTTATTTTTCTCCGCCGTAGCGCTCAGCAAATCCCTGTTGAAAGTCTGTTAATTCGGTCGTCCGGGAGTGAGATTGCGTTCGTATTTACTTTGTAACTTGTCCTTAAAACCTTAAAACAAAATAAACAATACCAATTTCCAGCGCACAAGCCATCGCTCCTTTGGAAATTGAGCATACACCCTCGCATAATACATATTCGATGACTTTACTTAGCTCTATGATTACTTTAGATACATTGCCCTCATAGAGCGATAAGGGAACGTGACGAGAGCTTGTCAACTGTGCAGATTCTGCGGGCTCAAGACTCCACCCACATTGACGTCATCAGGGCGGCAGCTAGAAGTGATCTTCCGCACCGACGACAGCGTCACGCGAGAAGGCTTCCTTGCGCACTTCATTTTCCTCAATGAGAGAACGGGTTCGTACATTCCTTCGGCCATGTCTTTCACAACGGACTTGTACTGTCAATTGCAATACTTCTATGTACTTTTCGTAGATGTTCCTTGTGACAGCATAGAAACCTAATGAATACAGTAGTGGAAGGAAAGTTCAAGTGGAAAGTTTTTTGCATTTAATTGCGCAGAACAAAGTAACGCCGAATTCGCCAGAACCTCAGCTTTATTGAGTTAAATGTTCACGTAATCTGTAAAATGTTTCATGAATTATTGATAAAAATTTCACATTTGCTCTTAAGAACATTCAGTTCGATAGGCTTGCTTGTGATGACAAGTTTTAGTTTTTACGGGTAAATAATGACTGTTTTCAACAAAAAATGTTTAGTGGGTGGTTTTTTTAGTTTACATATCTTCTGCGCGGGTTGATACTACAATTTTGGTTTTTTTTTTTCCGCTGTGGTGTCATCTTGTGCTTTATATCTAAGTTGATTTCTAGGCGCATGACAAGTGCAAGATTACGAGCCATGAACAAAGGACATCAATGATAAATGAACTGCATGCTACTGTGTTGAATGAACCATGAAGTGGCACAAGGCTAAACTTACTGCTTGTGGGTAATAGTTATGTGTTCTCTGCATTGTTCGGCATCACATGTCTCACTTTAATCTCTAACAGTACAAATATTACGTGGCTAACGACACGCTTTGAAACTGCAATAAAAGCAAAATATGACAGTGTGGTAGTCGTAAAACTGAGGAAAGCTACGATTCGAAGTTGTAATTCAGGGTTTTTTTTTTATGATCTTAGTGGTGCTGGTAAAATCTTACGCCATGTGTTTCCCCCATTAGCAAGACTTGAACGTGAGCATGCTTAGCGTATGTCTTGCTGTGGCCTTCGCAGCCTGCGGTGGCGACTACTACCTGTCCCAAGGTGTCGTCCGGTCGCCTCTCTATCCACGTGCTTATCTAAGCGACCGAGACTGCTCCTGGGTGCTGCACGTTCCCGATGGCCGCCAGATCAGGCTCAACTTCACGCACTTCGAGATCGCCAGCGACCCGTCCTGTCGGCCCAGCTACCTCGAGATCCTGTGAGTGCTGCTATTCAGCGTCGAACACACTACTGTACAAGGCAGGCCACAGCGAATGAACTTCAAATGAGGTGGTGCAGTGTTTGCGTTCCGCTGCTCACATTATGCTATTGTAAATTGCCCACACTTTCGTATTTCTGTCGGTAAGCTTAGAAAGCATAAACTGTTTTCTAATACATTGAACAACAACATTTTTAACAGTCATAAGAACAGTAATCCCACACTCGGACTATTACTGTTTATTTGCGCCAAACAATCGTCATTTGTGATCAATATCATGAGTTCCCTGAAATTTCCGTTCATTACTTCTACCTAAAAGGAAACTTCATTACGGCTTAGTTGGTATACAACTGCGAATCAAACTTACCAACTTCATCACAATGCTCGTGTCTGTATCTTCTTTTGTTTGTGGAGCTTGTTCTGTGTTTGCGGTGGTAATTTTAATTCCGTCTTTTCCTTACTTCGGGAGGAGTAAATTAAGGTCCTGCACACGCAGTGAGACGTCAAGTAAAGTTAAAGGGCTTGAACTACAAGTTTTATTAAAAAAGAAAAAAACGTGGTGAATTCTCCCTCATAGGAGTCGTCCCGCCGCGGTGATAAAGTAAGTGGCTAAGGTACTCGGCTGCTGACCCGCAGGTAGCGGGATGGAATCCCGGCGGCGGCGGTGGCTGCATTTCCGACGGAGGCGGAAATGTTGTAGGCCTGTGTGGTCAGATTTGGGTGCACGTTCAACAAACCCAGGTGGTCGACATTCCCGGAACCCTACACTACAGCGTCTCTCATACACATATGGTGGTTTTGGGGCGTTAAACTCTACATGCCATAATCATCCGTCATAGGAATTGCTTTAACGCGAAAGTTAATGGTACCTTCAAAGGTATAGTTCATAGTATATCGTACATCAATGTCTGAGATCTTGCACAATGTCGACTAGATGTGGCTACGCCATCATCCATCCGAATAAAGGCAAAAATATTATAATATATCCTTTATCGTAACTTAAGCAGCTAGTATACACTCGGACATTTCATATGCTGAACTACATACAGAGATGGCCTCAACAAAATCATAACGCTGATACCTTCATTCAAAGCATTGGAAAAAACGTCAAGATTTACGTTCCCGTATTTAAGAGGGTAACTTCACCCGTGTTGATGCATATGAGAAAACAATTCAGGAACGCGATATGCAGAACTCACAGCTTGAGCCGTGAACGCAGAGTGGTTTCACTTACTGCTGAAGTTCTCGCTGCACCAAGCACTGCGCGAGTTTCGCTGTTTACGTTATTGCCTTTCCGCGCTGCTTATTACACCAGTGTTACTAGTTGGGGGCTATCGCACTTGAATCAGTCGACGACGGTGAAACGTAGTTGGTGCATCATGCTAACATGACTTGAAAAATTGAATTGCTGCACAAACTTGAAGAAAAAAAGAAGGGAGACAGGAAAGAGCGCAGTGTCTCCCTTCTTTTTTTTTTTCAAGTTTGTGCAGCAATTCAACTTTTCAAGTATGAACCAACTAGTCTGCAAAAAAGTATTGCTAACATGACGCGAAAGGCAAAACACGTAGCAGCATCTTCGCTGAACCCAATAATCGATTACGGTGTTATGCACCTACAATTATGCAGCGAAAGCATCCATCGGGCTTGAGCAATCGAACCGCTCTTTGACGGCATTCGTCAGGGTAATGGTGCAGTACTTCACTGCTTCCAGACGCGACATCACCCCGCCATTGCAAATCACTGATAAAGGAAGGTATGTGAGATATAAGGCGTGTATGACAAACTCGCGCGTGTGCGTTTGTAGCGCAGTGAATTTTGTTCTGATGTCTAAATAGATCAACAAATTTTTTCTTGTTTTTCTTTTGTCATCTGTCTGTGTACAGTTTACCATGTGTGCCCAATTTTATTATGTGTATATTCTTTGTGTTTACTTTATCAAAAAAAATGGTGTAAATGAAGCCTAGGTAAACACTGAGGTAAAGCCTATTCTTTCTTTAGAGAAAGTTTGTGTGTGGGCAAGCTGACGGGCATGCTGCCAAATGAAGATCCCTTTCAGACGATAGTTACAGCGCGAGAACAAAACGACGACACAGAGACAAGAAGGACACGAAAGACACGAGCGCTCGTGTCTTTCGTGTCCTTCTTGTCTCTGTGTCGTTGTTTTGTTCTCGCGCTATAACTATCGTCATGCCATACCAACTAGCCCAAGCTGCCACAATCCCTTTCAGAATTTTACGACATACGCGTCTTGTATCACGCATACGTGGTTCACAGTTTATCACCTACATAACTCTATTATATACATCAAACCTCGTTAGTCCGGGTTCCGGAGGACCTCCGAATTCTCCAAACAAACAAAATGCTCAACTAGTGAAAGTATGATGAAATAATCAATTACTTCCCGTTATATCAATACTTTTTTCGTTTTATGGATATGTAAACTAGTATGTAATTTTCGCAAGAAAATTGCTTACAAGAAAGCTTGTGAAAATTGCTGCTTTTAAGCCGCAGTTATTGTAATTCGTGACATCGGTACAAATGTGAGCCCGGCTCGAGGGGTTTTTGAGACATCTGTCCTATAGGCCGAAATGGCCTGTAAACCTACCCCTTATTACATACCGCCATCACAAACACCACCACGTACATGTGACGATATCTTTCTTGTTCAAGAAATGGGTGGAAATTGATCGTCCGTTTATCCCAATGCGCCCAGCGTATGTCACGCCAGTGTCAAGACCGCCGCTAAAGCTTTTCCTAAACAGCTTCAACCATGTTGGAGTGGTCCAAGCTAGCAGGTCTGAAGGCACTGCCACGGCCTATACGTCCCCAGTAGAATCGAAACTGGGGAGCCACGCATATGCTGCAGAATAAACTAGCCTTACTAATGAACATTCATGGATGATGATTATGCAGATGTGAATGCATAAGGCGAAAAAGAAATTACTGAGTACCTCGGTTTTGTATCCAGTCGCTATCTGCGCGATCATATTAGGCGCCCACGCACTTGACCTACGAGTCAAGTCGAAAAGAAAATGAATTCCCCACTGCCTCTGAATCCTTGGTCTCCTACAACACAGCTGTGGTACGATTGTGGATGTTGACCACGCAAGCCTGCAGGCCTGCGGCCGTTTCAATTGTTCGTGAACGCTGTTTTCGCTCATTTACGTCGTACATATGCGGTGCTCCATGCTTGGCGAGCTCCTAAAATCATCAGTATTATTCGGGTAGCTGCCAAATATGGCGCAACTGACGAGAGCTTAATAATAGGGTATGAAAAACATTGTTTACATTCGTGGAGGCTTGGGCTGACAAGTCACTGGCCGCTCCCAAGTCGTGAGTGATACAGGCCTAGCCTCTCAGCCTCGTCGTACATGGACCCGTTGGACTGGTCATATATGTGTTTTCAAATTCGGACAGCGTAGCCGAGGATTCCACTTGGACGATGTAATGTCTTCGTCAACCAGTAACGCTGCGCTACCATAAGAATGTGATCTAAGCTAGCAATGTCTGAATAGAGCACGCAAGTATTTGACGTCTGAATTTCTGGATAGACCTTGGGCTAGAGTGCGGGACTGGAATATACCCCGACGAGAGCTTGATGTCATTAAGAGGGCCCTGAAACACTTTTTGAGCATAGTCAGAAAATGCGGCCGATTGGTAGTAGAGGCTCCCGACAACACGTGAGACAAATATTATAGCGCAGCATGCGGCCTGGAATTCGCAATAAATTATCAAACTCAGCTAAAATTGCTTTCTCTTCTCTCGCCCGAAAATCACTAATAAGCCCGAATAAACCCGAAAATCACTCGTACTAAACCCATCTATCAGCCTTGGCTGATTTGAACATGGTGCGCTCGCTCGTTACAGAGATCGCCGCCGGAGGCCGTCACTTGTCCACGCGTGTGCGCACGATCGCACTGAGAGCAGTGTATTCGAAGAAAAAAAAAAGAAAAAGAAGTGCTCAAGTTCACAAGGCGCAATTAAAGGCAGCGTCTCCTGCGCCGTGCGGCGTATCAGCCAGCCCCACACAGAAGTGGCTCCTGCGCCGCACGAAAGTGATGTCACTCTAAAAATCGTTACCTACAGCTCTTTAAATGTATAAGTTATAAATGTACATAGCGTTACACCTACAAAAAATTCACTAATCAGGTGTTTGACGAGTCAATCATCATATATTTTTTAATTAAATAGATAATACGAGTATTTTAAATACAGGGGGCACCATAGGCGCTGCGGTTGCGAAAGGTAAACAGCGCGAGATGGTAGCTGCCGGCGATGTGTGTGAGGTGAAAACTCCGACGAAATCATGGTCATGGCCAAGACCGCCCCCAAGGAGGACCGGAGACCCTGTGTCGTCGCTGCTTTATGTGATTGCTAAATGCCCAGTTGAACCTGAAGGTGGGAGCTAGCACGGCCGTCCATCGCGCCGCAGCTTCATCCGAGTGTGTGCGTCATAAAGTTTCTCAGTATGAAGTGCGGATTATTGTTGTTGGATGTACTGCATTTTATAGATTGCAATGCCAAACGTGGTGTTGCCAAAAGTGAAAGTGTACTTGCTGCCGAGTTTCGCTTGTCGCAAAGGAGAAGGTCAACGATGAAATAAATGTTTCTGCACAGTTCAGGTGGAACTGACCGGACGCACATGCATGAAACCCCAGTGCGTCGGCGAAGTGTTCATACGATGTATGGAAACAACTTTATTGTAGTGTTCTTGCGAAGCTTGTGATCTCCGAAGGCCAAAGCTTCTGCATTGCCGGCTGTTTTGTTAAGCGCCAACACGAACGGCTGTTCTCATCCGTTGCTACGTAAATGCACCCGTGCTTTCACAGGCTGTGCGTGTTATCCAGCAAAGCAGACAAGCTGTTTTGTAGTTAGATGTGCTAACGCCGTCAGCACTTGCCCTTGGACATCGTTTATCAAGTGCTCATTGCTTGGATCATTGCGGTGGCACGTCAGTATTTTGAAGCGCACTGCCGGTTACTTCGTCAGGTGATGGTACACTGAGCAACATAAAAAAAAAATTTCCTGAGACTACGTTGCAGTGCGCCTTTCTGCCATCAAAACATTTATAAACCTTGGAAATCAATACTCCTGACAGCTGTGCCGTAAAAACCAATTCAGCCAGCTGCATTTGAGTTTTTCGTGTCATTTTGCATCTCACCGATTAAGAGCACTAATTCGCCAAACACTTTATTTTAATAAATGTAGTCAAATCTGCGAGAGTCTTGAAACATCCATTATTAAAGGGCTTGTGGACAGGACCACCACTAGCAGCAAGTCAAGCTGGCGGGAGGCCGATGAGGAGGCGCAAATGTTAAAACAATGCATGCGCGAACAAAAAAAGCAAAAGTACCAAAACCTGCAATGGGGCTCGAACTACCGACCTCACCAGTTCTTGCCGGTCTAACCAACTACGCCACAAATGGCAATCGATTCGGTACGATTAACAAGCCGGTTTTGTATTGTTGTCACGCTGGACCTAACTAACATTTCCTTTTTTACTATTACGTTTGGACGATATATTTACGTTGGTGTCTAGTGGTACGTCTAGTCATTACGTCTCGACGTACCACTAGACACTCCGACTATTCAAACGAAGCGCCTAACCGGTAAAGTGCATGACGTCACTTCCGCGCGACGCAGCAGCCGTTTCTGTGTGGGGGTGGCTCGTGTGCCGCGTGGCGCAGCAGTCTCTGCCGACGTTTTTTGTTTGCCCCACCCATTCTTCCCTGCTTAGCTTCCAGCGCTTTTGTCGGGACGAGAGAAGAGAGAATGCGATTGCAGCGTGTGACAAATCATTGTAACTCCGCTCGTACGGGACACATTCTAAAATTTTTTGCGTCGTTGAATTTGTGAGGCAATACGCTTTTACAGTGAATTAATTGCATGGTTACTAAAATTTTTTAGGGCCCCTTTAAACAATACATTGACTTGTATATACTACATAACGACAATGAAAACGTTTGACTTTATAGATATTCTTAGACAGGAAAGGCGTTTATTATTATTTTTTTGCTCAGTTGACTTGAGCATGACCTACTCTGCAATTGGTTCAAATGATTCTTAATTCTAATTAACGCTCTAATGACTGTCAGCAATTAAAAAATTTCAGACTTTATGATTTGCCCGACTCTAGTTCGCAGTGAGTCAGTGTCATTCAGCACAGGAGCATCGTCGTCATCATGATGAACTTGCTGTTTAGCTATCTCGCATGTTCTTGTCATTTTTTCACGTTGCACCACAACAATGTGCTTGCCGCGACGAGAGAACACGTCTGAATTATCAGACTCCCCGGAGTTAACGAAGGTTTGATTACCGAACATTTACAGTATTTTTGCTCAGTTCTGCATACAGAATCAAAAATTACTCACCGTTCAACACAGTATGTTCATTCAACCTTCATTCTTAATGTGACAGGTAACAATGTAGCTAGCCTATAGTATTTTCTGTTCTGGAACGTCCTTGCGGTGCTTCATGTGGCTGTCTTTTTCTCGTTTTCCTTCCTTTCGCAAGGAACGGTGGCCAAGCGACGTCACCGCTGGCAGGCCGCTTCTGCCAGCGCAACGCGCCTTCAAACTTTGTCTCTGACACCAACACTCTCCGACTGCACTTTGTGAGCGGAAGCAATCAGCGGGCTTCGGGATTCGAAATCTACTACGACAGCGCACTGACAGGTAAGTCGTAAGCGTATAGTGTGTAGCTATAGACGGTCGATTCTCAAGCATATATCACCCGTGTAAACCAACGCTATTAGGAAGTTAGTCGCACAGTTAAAAGAGTGATGCGCTTGAAAGTGTGCATTTGTTAGAGTAGGGAAATCAAAGCAGCTTTATTGTGCAACCTCACAATTTCGCGTATAGAAAAATATTGGAAGATCCCACGTACGGTGGGAATCGATAATATGCGAAGTACAAATGAGTAAGGGTGATAGGTCACTTTAAAATCACCACAAAATAGAGGCAGAAATAAATTATGCCGTACATGATTTTCAAGTCAATAATATCATATTTGTACGTTTAATTTACCTTCATCATCTATTAACGTCACCTGACAGCAACTTTGGTACATATGGAGCTAGTGAAACGGCCGCGAGGGTGCTAAGAGCGTATCATGTAGTCATGTTTTACATGAAATCCATATCAGGATTATCAAATTTGGACGTGTCATTTACATTCGTCCTCCATTCTCGTCACGTAATACCAAAATGGGGAACTAATGAAACGGCCTCGAGAACGCTATGAGCGTAGCATGTAGTCATGTTTTACATGAAACGCGCATTATGATTATCAGGTTTGGACGTGTCATATACGTTCGTCGTCTATTTACTTCCCGTGATACCAAATTTGGTATATTTGGAGCAAGCGCAACCATGGTGAGCGCGTCATGAAGGACCCAATATTCTCCAACGCAACGTTGACGCACGCGCACGCTGGGCGCTGTGACACCATGCTAGCAAAACGCGAGCACTCTATAGGGTGGCGCCAGGCGCGACCGCCGCAACCAGCGTTCGTCGGCGCGGCCAGGTGACAACCGGCGCGAAATGCGACATGTCAATGGGCAGATCCACTGATCTCTACTAGGGGGATATTGGTGGCTTGCATTACATCAGCGGCGTGACGCGATAAAACCAACGCCGGCACACACGTGCGCCGGCTCACGTCGAAGTGTACTGGCGCCTTGAGTGTGGCGTGTATTTATATTCTTACATGACACGCATCTTATGATTATCATGTTTGCATCAGTCACATACCTTCGTCATTCATTCACATTACGTAATACCAAATTTCGGTATATGTGAAGGTAGCGAAACGGCCGCGAGCGCATCAAGAGTGTGACATGAAGTCATGTTGTTACAAGACACGCATGTTGTGATTGTCATGTTTGGATGTGTCATTTACCTATGTCGTCCACTCGCGTCACGTAATACCAAATTTGGTACATGTAAAGCTAGCGAAACGGCCGTGAGCACATCATTAGCGTAGCATGTAGTCATGTTTTTACATGACACGCGTCTCATGATTTTGATGTTAGGGTCTGTCGCTTGTGTTTGCCACGCAGCCATGTCATACCACACCAGTTTTGCAACATATCACGTGAGTGAAACCAACGCAAGAGCAGCAAGACCATGCCATGTAAATCATGACATTCGACATACATGCCATGATTTTCATGTTATGACTAGTAGGTTATGGTCGCCATAAGGTCATGTTATGTCATACCAAGTTTGGTATCACTACCATTATCGAAACGGCCAGGAGAGCTAAAAGTCGTAGGCGGCTAGGTGATGATAGATAGATAGATAGATAGATAGATAGATAGATAGATAGATAGATAGATAGATAGATAGATAGATAGATAGATAGATAGATAGATAGATAGATAGATAGATAGATAGATAGATAGACAGACAGACAGACAGACAGACAGACAGACAGACAGACAGACAGACAGACAGACAGACAGACAGACAGACAGACAGACAGACAGACAGACAGACAGACAGACAGACAGACAGACAGACAGACAGACAGACAGACAGACAGACAGACAGACAGACAGATAGATAGATAGATAGATAGATAGATAGATAGATAGATAGATAGATAGATAGATAGATAGATAGATAGATAGATAGATAGATAGATAGATAGATAGATAGATAGATAGATAGATAGATAGATAGATAGATAGATAGATAGATAGATAGATAGATAGATAGATAGATAGATAGATAGATAGATAGATAGATAGATAGATAGATAGATAGATAGATAGATAGATAGATAGATAGATAGATAGATAGATAGATAGATAGATAGATAGATAGACAGATAGATACGCTCAAAGTCGCCGAAGCTTGCTAAGAAATGCCTCTCATACAAAAATGAAGCTGGTACATGATAAGAATCTATCAAACGCATAAAGCACGAGGAGGAAGTGGCTTCTGATGAAGTTCACTTGTGAACGCTAGACGTGCTCCCTTGTCGGTATTTTTTTTCTTTTGTGCTGCTGAATGTTACGTGCAACAGCTAACCATCAGAGGCTTTTTCTGGGGTCAAAATAAAACATGCTTGTGTTTCATAAGATGATTAACCCTCTGACGGGACCAAAAGCAGCACTCTTTCAAGGAAGAGAGCTGTGCGTGTGTACCCACATGTGCAACAATTGAATCCTGGTGTCCAGTATACCGGGCATGGTTATCCTGTGAAAACTGTTGTGCTTACAGCCTTCTTTATTTCTTTGTGCTTTTCAGTGGTCTCTTCACCAGAAAAGATCCCTAAAAATGTTTGTTCTGCCCTGGAAATACTTCGGCCTGAAAAAAAAATATGCTAAATACCTCTCTTAAAAGCTGCTGAAGCGGCTCAGCAGTGTTTCACGTATCAGCGAGAATTTGTGACTCAACTAGTTTCGCAATGTACGAGAATTCGAACTGTGATGACTTCACTGCACAGGCTGCGGTGGTACTACGGGCGGCGCCACCGGCAGTATCGTGTCGCCCAACTACCCGCAGCCGTACGGCCACCACGCCGAGTGTAGATGGAACATACACGCCAACGAGGGCTCACGCATTTCTCTCGCCGTCGTCGACATGGACATCGAAAGACACATACGATGCCGGTACGACGCACTGGAGGTACGTAACTCGTTTTCTTGACGCCTTAACATGATCCTCACCTGCCAAAATTATTGAGAGATAAAGTTCATTTCACGAGGATTTAAATTTGGGCATGTTAGAATTGGTTATGCTTTTTTTAAGCGGGTAGAGCAAAAAAGTACAACCCACACATAATAAGTCACAATCACAATAAGTACAACACACGACACAGCAGCTTCACACAACTCTCTTTATTATAAAGAATGCACACTATTTGAATTATGACCAAGTACCAGGCGCTTTTAAATAATTGGTTGCCCCCCTCTCAAAATCAAAAACAGGGCAAAATATTTTTCCCTGCGAAGTTTTGAAACAGGTAGGAAAGTGGTGATTACATGCGCGTTCTTTTACTGTATTGAAACGATTGAGGAAAAAAATGGCATCAAAGAGCATTAACGTCACCTAGTTCGCTGCAGTGTCGTGTTCTTTTACGCACTAGGTTGGTTTAAAAAATATTTAACTGATTCGTGCGTTTCCCCGTGTTTTTCTCCGATAAGTTTCCCCTCGCACAACTTAATGATTCACGGGGTATTTATTTGTGTTGATTCTCAGAAACTGTTATCCCAGACGGTGTAAAAATCGCACGAAAACGCACGGTTCGCTCTGTGTCAGTGTAATCACTCAAGGGTATGACGGTATAGGTACTAAAGTGCCTATATCATCAATGACTATCGGACAGTCTATCGTGTGCTTCTTGTGGTTCCAAGACTTGGACAACCTATTCAAAAGTGTCCTGCATTCGTTAGGCAGCTAAGACGGCTAATTAACGAATATACCCTGATTGGTCCTACGTGTGCGACACTTCAAGACAGCTGGTGTCCGAGAGTGGGTGCTGGCGGACGTCATCAGACCCGTTCAGCCCTGCTAACCATCCTTAACTAAACTGATTCAGCCTCCCGCATAAAAACTTTTTTTAGTTTCTAATTACTCGTGTCCGAGCCTCCGTCGTTTGTTTACTTCGATGTCCTGAAGAGTAGGCAGGGGTTGTGTACCGTCTCGATAGCATTTGTAATCCTGCTGTGTCCGTACGTGCACGATATTCCATGTGATATAGAGACCAAGTCATCATAATATTTCTCAAAGATCGTAGTCTACTTTCACTGGGGCAAGTGGTTTCACAAACGAGGGAGCAAACGAAATTAAGTTTTGTTTACTTTCTGGACCAGCCTTAGCGTTACTGATGCTAAAATTAAGTAGCCTTTCGCTAGCGTAATTTTGTTCACGTCATTGTAACAGAGAACGTTAAGCCTGTTTGTGTTCTACGGCGTATGACACGATGTTGCGTTCGTTCTCAATGCGATGCATTAGCAGTTGGTCAACTAGTGAGAGATTTAGGACCAACTTCAAATAGCTTGCTGCGCAGCTTCAGGAACATTCGACCTGCGCAGAGTACAGCTAGTTCTTCCAACACTTTTGCGCCTACCTTAATTTTTTTTGTTATATCGCGTGCAATGAAGTGGTGATTTCTTCTCATGCAAACGATCTTGCTCTATATAGACTATCATTAGGTCCTGGAAAACAAATTACGCAAAATAAAAGAAACTGAAGTTTGCTCAAATCGGTTCTTCGTTTCTTAATTTTGCATGATGATTTCGTGGCTATTCATAACATCGCTTTTCAGTCCACTTCGTATTCACATGTTAATGACGTGATTCTAATATTTCTCATTTGTCAGTAAATTCAAATTGGGTGAAACAATATATGAAAATTTCTGACTTTCAGTATGTGAAAAAATGACTTTATAGGACTTCTGTTTCATCTCTGGATTTCTCGCTGCTCACAAGGAAATAAATGTTTAATAGAACTCTTATACGCAGAGCCTAATCCCATCTGCTGTCGGCAACACACAATTTCAGCAACTGGAGCGCAGCATTCAAGGGACCGACAACTAATTTTTTCAACCCAGTTTTTTTTTTTTTTTGATGCGACCGAAAGCCTACCCTTCGCAGTATTCGCAGCTGCAGTAGTTACTTCCAAAAGCATGTAGTTATTTTATGAGCAGTATTTTAGGGGCGAAGCTCCTTAAAGTGGCACCCGTTCGTCCCTCGTCGTAGTCGTAGTGCATAACCAGTCTTACGTTTTGACCTGCAAGTTGGTGCCGGTGGGAGATTTCTCCTGTGCGTTCTTGAACAATAAAAAATTCGCAGCGTGCGCGTTAACTAAAAGCCGAATTCTCCTGTCTCTCATTCCCTATTAGCAGTTATTGGCATGCACATTGAACACTATCTGACAAGAAAGGGTTGCTACGATATACTAGCTGGGCGTAAACTCCTTGGTTTTAGAAATGTTTAGCGAGCGTTGGGCCGCAGTGCCATGAATACAGTGAACTAGTATATACCATGAACTCGAGGTGGTTAAAGGTGGGAAGTAGACACGAAGCGCAAGCCGTAAGAAAGAGTGCGTGTGCCACCTCTCGTTTAGTCCTTGGAATATTCGCTGGGTGGCGGTGCTTCTATATGAGGAATATATGATGAAAAGATGCGAGATGGTGGTACTTGGAGTGTGGACTAAATGGACGAACGGACACACAGACAGAAGCATGGCCGGACGCACGGATGGCTGCATGGACGGATGGACGCATGGATGGACGCAGGGGCGGTTTCATGGACGAACGCAAGGACGGACGCATGGATGGACGTGCGGACGCCCGAACAGACGCACGCCGGGACGGACGGACGGACGCACGGATGGTCACACAGACGGACGCACGAACAGACAGAAGCTAGAACGAATGGACGGACGGATGCTTCGCTCCACTCTCCATCATTCACCCCGTGGATATGCTGCCATTTTTTATATGAAAACCGACACGCTTTTTGTCCAGCAACGCTGAGAACTGATAGCGATGCCGGTAGCCCTTCTGGTGACTTGTGCATGGTGTCATTGTTTTGTTTGTCTCAAGAGGTCCAGTAACTATGCTTAACTACATTTATTCTGAGCTTTACATCTATTTTCTGAAAATAACAGGCCGTTACAATGAGACGATGTGGCTTTACACAGCTTTTCTGTATTTTAACCGCGTTGCGTGTCCTTGCGCCCAAGGTTGATGCGCCTGTGTCGCGGATGGCTTGTCCCGTCTCTCGACTCACGAGCTAAATCAAGCCACCGAAAACGACACTGCGCGCCATTTCTGAGACTACGTGTATGTAAAAAAAAACCACATCACTCCAAAATCTTAGCAACCTGGAAACTACGTGAATGGTTTCATGTGCACGTAAAAAAAGTTTTTCAAGACGAGCTGGCGAGCGCGGGATCATTACATCTTGCCAAGAAAGGCTCACTTCATTGCGCCCTACTAACGCAGGTCTATAAGTACATTTTTATGTAGTAATGGCTTTTACCAAAAAAGGAGAGAAACAAACACTATTTTAATACCAACAACAAAAATAATTGATTTCGTACATTAGTTTATGGTCACGTTACAGAGCAGCTGCGATAATTAAAGTTTGTCTCCCCAGGTGGTGCCACAGGCTAATTTCACAATTTTAAATGAACAAATAAAAATATAGCTCCACTTCTAACAAGAAAAATACAGCTTGTTGGAGTCACTATGAGGGACAATTTTTACATCCATGCAGTCATCTCATTTCATGTGGGGCAGTTGTCGGTTCCTTTAAGAGAAAGTGTCGCGGTAATTGATTGATTTGTGGGGTTTAACGTCCCAAAACCACCATATAATTATGAGAGACGCCGTAGTGGAGGACTCCGGAAATTTTGACCACCTGGGGTTTTTAACGTGCACCCAAATCTGAGCACACGGGCCTGCGATATTTCCGCCTTCATCGGAAATGCAAAGTGTCGTGGTAACTAGGGCCTATCGAGTGATATTTGTTTATTTAAATGGTTTTGTCATCACAAGTGGCGTGTTCTGAACTTCTTGATGTTAACATAAGAAGGAACACAAGTTCCTGTTCATCATTCTTCATTTTTGATCAAATTTTGGCCCTCATTTTTTCGGCTTGGAACGATGATTCTGAAATGAACTAAAAACAGACATAGAGCCTTTTTTTTCGGTAAAATGCTTTTGAATGCGATATATCATGCGATGTTGAAAGTTTAGCAATTTCGCAAATGATGAATGTAATGCGTAAACAACATTTTTTATTAACTCATGGTTGACACCTAAAATTACCGCTATGCAAGATACTAACAAAACTCTATTGGTCGCATCTATACGTCATCGGTAATATTTCAATTAGCTTGCCCCGAGTCAGCTGGCACATCCTGTAGAGCTAGAAATTGTTTCTTTGTAAGCTACAATCATGAGCATCAAAGTCATCTTTATGGCTGAAATACATTTTGCTTTGCGAGTGCATTTCACTAGCTATGACAAATTGGCCTGCGCAGTGAGGGGCTTCTGAAAGACGTAAACTAACCTATAACAATCATTAAAGTTTAAAAGTACGCGTGTTTTTGCATTGTCTGTTTCCCAGGATTTGCTAATCGTAATAAAAACCCAACTCGCATTCTGTATAGCTACTCTCTTTCGTTAGCTTGCTTCTTTAGCTAGCTCTGCTTGTTGCTCATCTAATTGATTAGCCAAACCATCTCAAGGTCGTCATGCCTGCTTGTCCGCTTTGTCGCTCTTAAAAGAACCGCGGCGTCCGGCCTTCACTAAAGACCCTCACGGCCTGCACGCAGATTTTCGACGGTGCATCAGATCGCAACAGTCGGCTCGCTCTGCTATGCAATGATCAGCAGAGACCGGGACAACTGCTGTCCACCGGCAACGACATGTTCCTACGATTCCGCACAGACGCCTCTACAGCTGGTCGGGGATTTCATGTCGTGTACTCCACCGGTAAGTTCACCACTACTCAAGGTCTAGATTTGCGTCCTTCGCTCAAGTGACTGAGAAAGTATTCAAAGCATACACGTACGAAAGTAAACAAGTATACATGGCACATTCCCCTTTAATTAGTCCTGAAAACTGGAAGGCAAAAAAAGTCCGGTACTTTTTTTTCTTCCTCGTCAAACATATTTATGATTATATTTTCTTTGCACTCGCTACGAAACGCGCCTGTTTAAGAGCATAGCAAACACATTGACTCAATCATCCAATTAATTTTTGGTGTTTTTGACTCCTTTGTAATTGTAAACCCTATTAATTACAAATATGTATTCTAGGTAAATTATGTTGTTATGTGCATATGCAATGTACCTTCTTTTTTAACCATAAAATATCGACGTCCTCTTATCAGTTTTCTTGACTATCTATTGAGCGCTACCTAAATTTTGATATAATGTGCACACTATGGTATGCGTTTTTTAAAAATCGTTGCATGAATGTAACGGGGGCAAGGGCCTCCTCAGGCTGTTTCAGTCTTTAGTCGCTGACTGCACAGAAAATGCCCTGGAATAAAAGAAATTTAATAATAAAAAATTATGGCGTTCCTTTGTGTCTTTTTTGTTGTTGTTTTCATGAGGTCATAAAACTTATGCCAATATAGCATAATTTCTTTGCAGTTCTCGAGCATTTCAAATAATTCTGTACAATATACTCTTCTACAAAACTATTACCTTTTCAACTGAGAGTGATCATTTCGCTATACGATGGGAGAAATTGATGTGATGCTTTAAACAATCCCTAAAGTGGTCGACTTAATTCAATTTCATTGTGTTTGAGATTGATATGTGTGGAGACTCTAATGTCATTAATTGCACCATCGTATATTCATTATTAGACAGGTAAATTTAGGTCAATTTTTTATTTTCAAATTTCGCTCCGAAATTTGTGCTTCCTGTTACGGATTTCAAAGTATACTTTCTATTTCGACAACATTGACTCACCGAAACTTCCTGTATATTAGTATGGCTAGTCTTTGGATCCACCAGACCAGAACGTATTTAATTTTTCTTGTTAGGAATTACGTATAGAACCTAGTAGACGCCATCAAAATCAGTGACATCGCTGTGTTTGGGGAGGGTATACTTTAAGGTGGCATGAACACCTGCATTTTATTCTAGCGCGTTTTCTATAGACCCTTTCACTGTTTACAAAAACAGGCCCTAGATTACATCCGGTTTTCTCCAACTATGTGCCTTGACAGCATCGGTAGACAACAAGAGCTTTAGAAAATAGCCCGCTGATTTTCTACAGTTTTCTTCGCAAACAAAATAGATGAGTAGCTGCCGCAAGCATATTGACCCATACGTTGAGCTGCTGGCGTTCCAAGCCGAGGCATAATTGCGTCGCGCACGATTTCCAACGATTGTAGAGACACCACTTCTGCTACACATAATAAGCGGAACAGCAAGCAAGGTACGCGAGCAAGGTATAATTCAGCGATCGATCAAAGCACGCTATCGAGCGCTGTGAAGTGAACCTGAACACACGACTACACACTTAGCACATCACAAAAGTCAGCACAAACACGCAAGTTCTCACGTAGTGAAGAAGTAAATGGCGTCTTGCGGGAAGTCACTGAACACGTTCACCTAAGTACCTAGCAAGCACAACCGTGACACGAAACGAGTCTGGTGAAGCCATGAAGAGAGTTATTGAGCACACGGCAACACTGGTCACACATTACTTTTACTGTCACACCACGCCGTCTAGTTAAAAACATCGATAACTGGAAATCACCTTTTATATCATCGTGAAGAAAGACTCGTACAGACACAGAATCAAGTTCCGCCGAGAGCAACATTGCATAGCGCTGTGAAGTGAACCTGAACAGCGACTGCACATTCAGCAGACTTCAATGTTAACGCAAACATGCAATGTTCCCCTAATGTAGAAAATTAACAGCCTCTTGCGTGAAGTCGAAGACATACACCTCCGTACCGATTGAACACACTCGTGGCAAGACCAGACTGATGAAACCATGATGCCCATGAAGGAACTTTGCGAGCACATGGCGATACTCACCGCACCTTGCATTCACTATCACGCTGCTTACTGTGCAGTTCATTCATAATCGTCTGTGGCTAGAAATGGCTTCTAGTATCATCTTGAAGAAACACACACAAATATTCCAGTTTAGATTAGCTTAACACGGCATCGAGGCAGAAAGATCGGTTTGGTCTCCACGCCTGCCAGCAACGCTTCGTATAGCCTGGAAGGGAAATTGCCACCGCTGCTCAATGTTGCCCACGTGCAGCCTACTTTAGCGGTACTCTGAAAGTTTTTCCAGTGACTCTGGCTTTCTGGCTTACCCATTGCCGTCTAGCGGCAAGCTTGCTGACTTCGGTAGAGTGAAAGTAGTTTACTAATAAGAGGAAAGTCATTTTTCAGTGTTCATTAAGCTCATAACGCGCGTGCGCAGATTGCAACGTCCATATCGTCAACAAGCGCCATGGCGTCATCGAGAGCCCGAACTACCCAGAACCTTCGCCACATAACGCCAACTGCACTTGGACCATCGAGGCGTTCACGGGGCACAACATCTCCATCGCCTTCTCCTTCTTCGAACTGGAACACGATAACAATTGCACCTACGACTATGTGGAGGTAACGTCTTCTATGCTCCCAACCAAACGCGTGCTTAGAGGCTGTCATTAGTGTAACCATCGTAAATACCCGTGATTATTTAGCTTCCGTCAGCTGTCTCTCGAAGGTTCCTCGCATCTATCGCCAAATACTAGCCGTGTCATCGGTCATCACCTACAAAATTTCCTTAATTAAGCACACCACCTATACTGTATGTGAGTGCGCACTTTATTTTAACACCCATTTATTGTGATAAATTCAATCAAGTCAAGTTTTATTTTTACGATGTGTAATTTGTGAAATTGAGTACAACGAGGAAAAGTTGCCCACAGGCGGCTCGGCTAGTCCGCAGCCTTGCGCAATGGTTGGCGGGTGACCAGTAGCAACGAAAGTGCGAGGCATGCGATGTGTCCACTTTAAAAAGAATACAAAGACGGGCTGTTCGGTTTGTTGAGTTAGATTTTAAGAGACATTTTAGCGTCTCAAAAGGAAAAAAAATTCTCAGTTGGGAATTCCCACAAAAACTAAAACAATATTTCAGGTGGAAACTTTTTCTCAATGTATTCGTTATCAAACCAGTCTCGAATCCTGGCCGCTCCTTTTGCGAACCTGGCATTTCACTAGATCTATAATATACAAATGAAATATAGAAAATAACTCGCAGCATTAAAGCATTTAAAATGTATTTTCTCCTAAAACGACAGGTCAGTAAAGTAAAGTATGCTTCCGTCAAATGTGACAAAATAACCTTACATGAGGTATTTCTAAGTTCACTGCAGGCTCCGCATAAGTGTGTCCTCGTGGTAGTGCGAGTACAAAAGAATGTTCCTACCTATCTCGTTCCTGTGCTGTCAATCTCGTTCTTGTGATTGTCCTGTTTTTGTGGTCAAAATTTTCCCGTTTGATGTTGCCATCATGTTCAGGAAATTTTAAAAAATGCGATTCAAACGAAAAAAGGAAGAGAACTTTTTGGTGCAGAAAATGTATCAGCGAGCCACATAATATTCTTGGTTAACACACCACATACATGGAACACCAAGCGATCATGTCACAAGTAGGTCTTTTAAAAAACATTAGGAGTCAACATCTATAATGGAGTATATGTATAGGGGGGGGGGGCAGAATTACATTGAACTGCTTGTTTTTTATTTATTTTTTACCACTCGACATTAAGAATGCCCTATGGCACACATATGTTTTTGTTCTTTTGAAGAGAGAAATTCAGACGCATGTTGAGGGAAGGCCTAATGACTTCTAATAAAATACGACTAATAATGAGCCTAATAAAATACGACTTGCTACTGCTAGCGGTTGAACAATGGTCTATCAGAATGCCCTACACAATATTCATGTATACAAAGTGTATTTATGTATACAATCTACTTGTGCGCACTCCTTGGTTTGGAGCCCAAGCGTTCCTTTGTTCAATTTCGCGCTATCTTGCTACCCTTCCTTTTCACGCTAACCTCTGCGCCCAATGTAGCTTTAAATATTATGCAATAAAGCGATTTCGGTGTTGGTACAAGCTGGCGTCCTTCACTCGGTAAGTCACCATATATAATTTTCGGTTTACTAATAAAAGCAGTTTTCTCAACTATCTGCCCTTCCAAGAGAGCCTTTATGTGTGTACATATGTACATTTGCGCCCTACGAAAGTTTTGACAGGCGGGTTGTGGTTTGCAACTTACGAGTTGAATATAATAGAAGACTAAACGTAATTGTACGAATCGCGTTCTGTTACATAGCCTATAATTTACTGCATAATTTGAGTTCGACTGCATTTGAAGGCAACCTTTGTGTGGGTCTGTATCATCTTTAGTTCACAGCAAAAAATGAGTATGCTCCTGGCCAGACCGTAACACTTCAGGTTCCGAAAGCTTAATAATGAGAGAGCAGAGTAAAAAAGGTGGGTTTTAATATCACAATTTATATATACGAGGCAACACAAAATAGAGTTGCTTAAATATAGAACAAAGCGAGGAAGCATCACAACTTTCAATACAACGCCAACTGCAGTACCGAGCAATAAAAATTACCAAGACGGGCAGCCTTGTCCCAGCAAGTAAATGCAGTAGTTATATCGCATAAAGAACGAATGATTCGCTGTCAGTTTAACCAGCTTAAAGCATATTTATTGGCTCTGTAGCAGGATGGTAAGCCCGACAGATAGAAATAATCTACTTGTGAATTCATTTAAAGGCAATAGTACATTGACGTCTGACATACGTTCGTTTCGACCTTACCGTTGTGTCAACTCGTCGGTCGGGTCAGTAACAAAAGCGTGGTGATGTCCAATTTGATGACAATTGTAATAAATTTTGATTGAATGAAACATCGGAAAATATATGCCGAAGAATGGAAAGCTGCGTTTTCTGTATTTGCAGCTGTCATTCCAACAGAAACATGTGTGTTGGATGTTTTCCCCTAGGACCGCGAAGCCGCTTCTTGATTACAGCTCTGGGCACTCTCGCCTAGTAAAAAATGGCATTGCCATGACGTGCCTAAAAACGGCGTTGGACAGATCATGCCCACATCTTATGGAGACAAGTTTTTTCGCGCAGGTGGAAAGACTAAGAGACGCGGCGTTTCCTGATAGTGTCTTAGCTGCTGCTTGCGAAAAAATAAAAAAGTCCATTAAGCAACGGCCTGGGACAGGCCTAGACACGAATGTCCCGCAGGGAAGAAAAAGAGTGTCAAAAATCCCGTATATCCACTGGCTTTCGCACGGCCTTAAGAGAGTGGCTTCGAGGTATGGGGTGGATCTCGTGTTCTCCGCAGAAAACAAGGTGGGCCGCATCTGCTCAGCGGTTGGTAAGAAGACAGGTAGGCCAAAGCAGTGTGGAAAAAGAGGATGTGCCATTAAGCACGTAAGGCAGTTCGTTCCTTGCGCACGTGGTGTTGTATATAGAATACCACTGTCGTGCGGCAAGGCATACATAGGGCAAACTGGTAGATGCCTCAACGTGCGGTTGCGAGAGCACAGCAGCTCTTTAATAGGAAGGCCGTTCACGCATCTGGCGATGCATTGCAGAGGATGCGATCAGGGTAACTGTAAGCCGGTATTTGAGCAGACAACTGTAATCTACAGGCACAGGGGCTCAGCGGAGAGGGAGATTATAGAAGCCCTCTTTATCCAGAGGGAGGGGCCTGATTGCATCAGCCACCCCTCTATCTGTCTGCAGGAAGGGGAGATAGCCTATCTGCAACGTTACTTTTAGGCATGCTGAGCATGTATTTTTAGTTTTTGGTCGATTCGTTGGGTTAAATTTGATGTCACTGCGGTATAAATGGTGTTTCCTGAATAAAATATTCCAGTTGCTAGTAGCGCGTCGTCCCGTGTACTTCTTCTCTGTTGTGTGTCGTTTTTTTCGCGCCCCTTATCATCATGAACCAGCACCAACTCGCCCAACTTTTTACTTTACTGGGAAAATATATGTTCCACTGCTATAGCGTTTCAACGAAGTTCTACGTGAATAACAATGGTAGTGCAAAAAAGTAAGACAGCGACATACACACAGCGCACCTGTGTGTCTCAGTGTTACTTTCTTGTGTCTCGTTTTCTCGCGCTACCGTTGTTACTCAAGTATGTACCAACAAGCCCGCATTGCAATCTCAAGCGGGTTGAACGGTTCATTCCGCAGATAAACGAGACGGACTCCGATGGCCGTCGGAAACGGCTGGGTCGTTTCTGCGGCCAAATAACGCTGCCCAGTCTCGTGGTGTCCTCGAAGAACATCGTCACAGTGCAGTACGTAACCGACGGCAGCGTCTCTTCACGGGGTTTCCGACTCGAGTACGCCTGGAGAGGCTGCGGCGGCGTGCTGGTCAAGCGCATGGGAACCATCGAGACACCCAACTACCCGCACGGCTACCCCAAGAACACGGAATGCCTGTGGCTAATCAAGGCACCACTTGGACAACGCGTGCAGCTGTCCTTCGAAGACATGCACCTCGAGTCAAGCAGTGGATGTCCCTTCGATTTTGTCAGGGTAAGTGTGATGGGACTGGTGTTACTGAAATCACGTTGTAGTGATTATGTGAAATGTCGGTGCAACACGTTGAAAGCAATGATTTTGATATGATTGAAAACTGAGATGCAGAAGAAGTGTGATTTTTCAACGGCTAGGGATCTTTTTTGAGGTTTATATTGTCGAACCCTTCGATATCCTTGAATTCCGCATCCGAAAAAAGGAATGTCGCCAACCTTGAATGGATGGATACACAATCATTTGAAAAAAAATCTATATAAATGTGGTTAGGCCCCTAGACATCCGGGAGACCTCTCGTCGACGACTCTATAGGCAGACCAAGTTC
The DNA here is from genome assembly GCF_043290135.1 of Rhipicephalus microplus. Taxonomy (NCBI): domain Eukaryota; kingdom Metazoa; phylum Arthropoda; class Arachnida; order Ixodida; family Ixodidae; genus Rhipicephalus; species Rhipicephalus microplus. The sequence continues at coordinate 164,927,943 of NC_134703.1, forward strand.
ACTAGCTACAGGAGGGTGTGAGGCAGGTAGACACACTTTCCCCCCAATGTTATTTACCGCGTGCTTACAGGAGGTTTTCAGAAGCTTAGAATGGGAACAGTTAGGGATAAGAGTTAATGGAGAGTACCTCAGTAACCTGCGCTTCGCCAATGACATAGCATTGCTGAGTAACTCAGGGGACGAATCGCAACTGATGATTACGGAGTTAGACAAGGAAAGCAGAAAGGTGGGTCTTAAAACTAATCTGCAGAAAACGAAAGTAATGTACAACACCCTCGGAAGAGAGCAGCACTTCGAGATAGGTAATAGTGGACTTCAAGTTGTCAAAGACTATGTCTACTTAGGGCAGGTAAAAACCACGGAGCCAAACCACGAGATTGAAGTAACTAGAAGAATAAGATTGGGGTGGAGCACATTTGGCAAGACTGTCAAATTATGACAGGTAGATTGCCACTATCCTTCAAGAGGAAGGTATATAACAGCTGTATCTTGCCGGTACTTAGTTACGGAGCAGAAACCTGGAGACGTAAAAAGAGGATTCAGCCTAAATTGAGGATGACGCAGCGAGCAATGGAAAGAAAAATGGTAGGTGTAACCTTAAGAGACAAGAAGAGAGCAGAGTGGGTTAGGGAACAAACGGGGGTTATAGATATCATAGTTGAAATCAAGAAGGGCAAATGGACATGGGCTGGGCATGTAGCGCGTAGACAGGATAACCGCTGGTCATTAAGGGTAACTAACTGAATTCCCAGAGAAGGCAAGTGGGTTAGGGGGAGACAGAAGGTTAGGCGGGCAGATGAGTTTAAGAAGTTTGCGGGTATAAATTGGCAGCAGCAAGCACAGGACCGAGTGAATTGGTGGAACATGGGAGAGGCCTTTGTCCTGCAATGGACGTAGTCAGGCTGATGATGATGATGGTGGTGGTGATGATGATGATGATGATGATGATGATGACTGACACCACGATCATTTTTAGAGGTATTCTCAGCATTCATACTTTACGAATAAAAACCTAAACGCCAGTATAATGTGATATACAGTAAAAATTACTCAATCCACCACTTTATCCGTTCGGTGGCTACATTGGTGATGAGAAGATATATGCTGATGTCATGACAATCTGCAATGATTGCGTGACTGTATTGTTATATTACGGTATTCCGAAGGGCCAGTCACCCACCACGTGGTTTATAGAGGTTATGGTGCTTAAGCGCTAACATGGAGGTAGCGAGTTCGAATCCTGGCTCCCGGAATTTCTTAGGAGGGAAAAAGCTCAATATCCTTGTCCTCAGATTGAAAGGCACGGTATAGACAAAAGACGGTCAAAGCTTCCGGAAGCCACCACTACCACGGCCATAATAATCATTTGGCGGTTTTGGGGCGTTAAATCGTGACAACTATTGTTAAGATAGCAGCAGCTCTCCATCATTAATTATGAGTCTCCAAAATAACGTTACAATACTTAAGGCCGTGAAGCCATAAATAGAAAAAATATACGTGTGTGGCTGGCGCATCATCGACATTTTGGTGTTTTTCTATGTGGTAAAGGGCAGCGTCCATTTACTTGTCTTGCTCGTTTCCACGCCATCTCGTACTGATGCTGACGTGATGTTGAATCTGCCGTCGTAGGTGTACGCTGGGCCTGACCTCACGTCACCCAAGATTGCCGAGATCTGCAGCGCCTCCAGCCGCGTCAGTGAGCTGATATCGCCCGGTGGTACGATGACGGTGCACTTTCGCAGCGACGTCTCGATTCAGGGCAAGGGCTTCCGCGCCACGTACCGTTTCGACCGACGAGGCTGCGGTGGCCGCTTTTCGACGCCATCGGCGGACATCACGTCCCCCGGATATCCGGAGAATTACGACGCCCAGGACGACTGCACATGGGAGATACGCGTCGCTCAGGGTCATGTGGTCAATCTTCAGATACTCGACTTCAGCATGCCTGCCAGCACAAACTGCTCCGACAGCTACCTGGCCGTGAGTACCGCTATGTAGTCTCCTGAGTCACGTTCGCACTGCGAGAAGAATTGTTTAATTTAGTTTATCTGTTACAGCTAGGGGCAACATGCCATGCCTGAAGTAACTCACCAAGTTTTTAATAAATTTTTTCTCTATCATGCTTTTCATTAATAAAGAAGGACTAGAGCTTCTACGAGGAATAAGAGAAGGCGCCAAGCACGCAGAAACAGTGATTTGTGTGTGTGTGTGTGTGTGTGTGTGTGTGTGTGTGTGTGTGTGTGTGTGTGTGTGTGTGTGTGTGTGTGTGTGTGTGTGTGTGTGTGTGTGTGTGTGTGTGTGTGTGTGTGTGTGTGTGTGTGTGTGTGTGTGTTTGCTTGTCGCTGTCCTCCAACACTATCTACTTTGTGCCCTCTTCACGTCTTAGGCCCCGGGTTCAAGGGGTGGTCGCGTTTACATGCGGGTGCAATAATTAGAACCTGTTTACAGTTAGATCGGAGCGCAATTTCAAGAACACCACATGGTCTAAATGCCAGGTGTCCTCCGCTCTATGACGCACTTCATGATTCTGGCACGTAACACATCAGAAGATCAGTAGGGTTGAGAGCTGGGCTAGTTGGTGAGACATCATTTAACCATATGGTGTAGTAGCGCAATTTTCACGGGGACGAAGAGGACAAGAACACACGACACACGCTACACTCGCGTGGGTCGTGTGTTCGTGTGTTCTTGTCCTCTTCGTCCCCGTGAAAATTGCGCTACTACACCATATGGTTAAATGACATCAGAAGATGTTGTTTCCGCAAAACTGTTATTAGTGCAAAATTATTACTGGCGTAGTGTTACAAAAACGCCACGATGGAACTGGACTACTATCGCTGTACATGTTTCAGGTTTACGACAACTTGCGCGCCGGCGGTGACAGACTGCTGCTGCGTCACTGTGGGAACTCACTTCCGGATCAAGTGAATATCACCAGCTCCTCCAATCAACTTCGTTTGAGAATGAAGGCTTCTGGAGTCTCGGCTGGAAAGGGCTTTAAGGCACACTACACCACTGGCAAGTGAACCTTTGAGATATCTCTTTCACGAACCGAGTTTCTCAGCCAGGTTGGGCAGCAGGTCATACGGTCGCTACATTCGCGTGAGAAACGCAGCGCTTCACAGAAAGTCCAATCCTAAGCAGCCCACTGTAGGATACTGCTTCAGATGACATGAGAGATATCAACTTTACCTGTCTTGCTTAAGTTATAGAGGCACCAACTTCTTCGGAAGTACATTTATTATGAAAGAAATCTCGTGTATTACATCTGTTATGTACAAATTATTAAGACAACTACGTGCAATCGCGGCAGACCTAACTACTGAAGGTGATGTTTGCTCTGGTGTTAGTGTATGATGTAATAATAATGTAAGCGTACTATGTAAATGCAGCACAGAGAACAGATGTCTGAAATCAAATTATGAGCTTTATTTCGCCCTAAATTGACATTTTTCCTTCCGTGAGGCCTGCTCACACTATCAGCACTAAAAGCTTTCAAGGAGAAAGGAGGTCACGTGCTGTGCTCCCAATACATTGTATCTGTAATTCGTTTTTGCGATAGGCGCACTAGCATGGGAAAGGGCCACTCACCAGGCCCCATACCAAATTATAGTTAAGCGTAGGTGAGGTGTTCATGATCTACAGAAGGCCCCCGGGAAAGCTTTATGCTCTCTCATAGTAGAGTGCCCAATACTCTAAATCTTTAACCACTCTTTCTAAACAGACGTCTGGCTGTGAAGTTTTACAAAAGGAGTCTTCATGTGTGCGCCACGTCCGTTTCATGGATGAAGGCTCCCTACTTTTGCAAGACACTGGGCGCCACTTCTCAGAGAGGTACTGGGCTCAAATGCTGAATGACTTAATGACCAATCGGGACGGCAGGCTGCTCTCCCATAGTTGAGTACGAAGTACTCGCAATCGTTGCACACTTTTTCTAAACACACAGTGCGAATTTTTCCATGGCTTCAGGGACGGCTTTCAGCTCTCCCATAGTAGAGTACCGAGTCCTCTAAATCGTTAAGCACTTTTTCCAAACACACAGTACGAAGTCCCGCTCCCTCACACACTTTGATGTAGAACCAGGGGCAACTGGCGAGGGCAGAACAGTGATTTAGCTTAGAGGGCCGCTTAAGCGTCCAGAGGTCAAAATTTTGTTGAGGCGTTGCAGTTGGGCACAAGTCTTAGTGGCGAAGTTACACTCGTTTCCTCGTTTCCCTCTTTTTTTTCGCTAGGATGCGTTCGTCGGCTTCTCTGTCCACCTGTCCAAGTACCATTTCTCAGCCTTCTAGGTTGAAGGGCAGAAAGCTCGCCCATCGTCTTTCAAAAGCAGGCCCTTATTCGCCAAGTGACAGCGTCTGTTACTCTCGATGTACAGGTGACGTCATGACAAATGTTGTAGATATAGAAAAGGTACGGAGAGCAGCATGCGAGCATCTGTTCGTATTTTAGGGTCATTTAATATGGTGTGTGTCGGTGCACCACATTTAAGATCGTTTTGCCAGCGGCCTCCACGATAACCAGAAGTAAGGTGGCTTTTGCATTCGTTTCGCATCATGCTGCACACCGCGAAAGTGGACACGCATGTATCCTCATTCACATTACATAAAAAAAAATGGCAGCATATCCACGGAGTGAATGATGGAGAGTGGGGCGAAGCATTCGTCCGTCCATTCGTTCTTGCTTCCCTCCGTCTGTGCGACCGTCCATACGTCCATCCGCCCGTCCGTGCGTGCGTCCGTTCCTGCGTTCGTCCATGCATCCGCCCCTGCGTCCGTTCATGCGTCAATTCATGCATCTGTCTGCGTGTCCGTTCGTCCATCTATTCAACACTCCAAGTACCACCATCTCGCATCTTTTCATCATATATTCCCCATATAGAAACACCGCCATCCGGCGAACATTCTAAGGACTAAACGAGAGGTGGCACACGCACACTTTCTAACAGCTTGCGCTTCGGGTCTACTTCCCACCTTTAACCACCTCGAGTTCATGGTATATACTAGTTCATTGCATTCATGGCACTGCGGCCCAACGCTCGTTAAACGTTTCTAAAACCAAGGAGTTACGCTCAGTGAGTATAACGTAGCGACCCCTTCTTGTCAGATAGTGCTCTGTGTACATGCCAATGGCTGCTAATGGCGAATGAGAGACAGGAGAATTAAGCTTTTGCTTCGTGTCTACTTCCAATCTTTAACCACCTCGAGTTCATTCATGGTATATACTAGTTCATTGTATTCATGGCACTGCGGCTCAACCCTCGCTAAGCCTTTCTAAAACTAAGGTGGTTACACCCAGCGGGTATAACGTAGCAACCCTTTCCCTTCAGATAGTGCTCAATGTACATGCAATGGCTGCTAATGGGAATCGCAGCGTGCACATTAACTAAAAGCTGAATGCTCCTGTTTCTCATACCCCATTATCAGCTATTGGCATGTACATTGAGCAGTATTTTTTGTTGTTCAACAACGCACAGAAGTAATCTCTCACCGGCACCACCTTGGAGGTCAAAATGTGTGCAGGTCAAAGCGTAAGACTGGTTACATACTACGACGGGACGCGCGACAAACGGGTGTCGCTATACGCCCCTAAAACGGACCGTAGCAACCACCATAACAATTTAGAATCGTAATAGAATAGCCCAACTCATAGGACGCTTGAGATAATTGCAGATCGCGACTGAAAAAGCGGAAATTTCCGGAGCCATTTATCTCTGAAAAAGCGAGTTTTGTACTACAGATCGCATGATGCATAGCTAACTAAATTGGTCAACTGCATACTTCGTCGCTCATTTAGGCGTTATGCATATGCCCAAATTCAAAGCTGTCAGCTAAAAAGCATACATCCGAGGGCTTCCACACACTAGATGTTGTGTGATGCTCGCTTGTACTGGCGAGTTGCACCGCACCAAAACAGCTTGAACTTCTTTTGACACAGTTTGTATCCGCAGTTGGCTATGATGAGCTTCCTACTTTTCTGCAGCGTGGAATGGCGTAAGAAGCTCTCTGGATCCTTGATATTCAGAAAACCGTACCTCGACACAAACGAGGGAGGGGTTTATGCTCTGGCCGATGCACATTCGTTGGCGGGCGATTGTGCTTTCCCAGGGGTCTCGAACACGTGGCCTGTGGGCCATGAACCTCTCACGTGGGGCCCGCGACTCACACATGTTCATTCTGTATATTTTTTTATCTTAATAAGCATGTATGTTCGTGAGCCACTCAGGCATGATAGGGCTAACGCATTCTTTTCGTAAGGCACTATCTGCGGTCACCGTGTGCTGATAGGTTGTCGTGAAACAACGCTGTATTTCAGAGTCAGCCTCCCTGTTTTTGTCATATTGGAGATGGGTATCGACATGTTGGAATCCTGAGGCCAGCTATTCTCGAAAAATGACTCACTACACGAGATGTGAGACACGTTTTCGTTCAAATGGTAGCGTGTACTGAAATAGAACCCCCCCCCCCCCTCCATTGACTCAAGCCCTTGCAAGATTGAATTGTGGGACGCCGACCTCAGTTAAGTTTGACACCCGTGAACTATTCAGTTAGCGCCAGGGCTGTGGTGATGAAGGTACCGGTGGCAGGGTTTTCTTTTTTTTTCTTTTTTTGTAGCGCCGCCTGGCCAGCGTGTGGCGTCTGTACGCGGTAAAACACTGGCGTTCTTCACCTCTCAATGCAGGTTGTGGAGCTACGTTGAACGCGGACATCGGAGGAGTTTTCAGCACGAAGGAGTATCCACGTTACAGTCCCGACACCGAGTGTTCATGGATCATCCGTACATCGCAGCCAAGTACGCTCACTGACCGTTCCGCCAAAAAATGGCTAGTCTTCGCAGCCTGCTATGGTGAACTTGATAGTAAAGCAATGCGCAGGTGTGGATGTCGTGCCAAAATATTCACGATAGAGCATTGCCTGCTACGGGGATGACTTGTATCGAAAACCTGATCCACCTCAGGCGTACAAACTGTTTGTGGCGACAATTGGTGGCCACAATGCTGCTTTTTTGTACGCTGTTGTAAAGAAACACAGGAGAGCAACAAAGGGGTGGATTACACCGGCACTTACTAAACGGTTAAAGGAAGAAAAAAACTTTTCCTGCATTTCTTGAACACAAAAATAACAATCTCGCGGAGTTTGAAACGTTCTGAAACAATCTAAACACCTAAAGAAAGCGAAAATAGATTTCTATGTCTACAAGTTTTTACAATGATAACTAAAAAATAGTTTGTAACTCACGGTATAAATTGATAGAAAAAAATCAGGCCACCGTTCCTCGCGATATACAAATAAGCAACATTCGCCATAAGTGGCAAGGCACTAGAGGATAAATTTAACCTTCACTTTCTGGCTGCAGGATCATCAAGTATATGACGCAAGTGTCTGATCGTAAACCAGCCGATTGCTATGTCCAAAGTTCATTCACTAATTCAGTGCTCTTATCACCGGTATCGAAAAAGAAGTAGCCACTGCCGTATGCTCCTTAAAGAACATTTCACCAGACGAAGATGGCATTGTCATAACACCTATCAAGACAATTATTAGTTCGATTATCACTCTATTCACTTACATATGCAACATTATCCTTTTCTTGGGAATTTTTTTTATGTGCCATCAAAAGAGATTGTGTAACGATCATTTTAAAAGAGGTATGAAAAGTAAAATTCAAAATCATCGCCCTATATCCGTAATAACGTTTTTCGCAAAGGTCGCGGAACACTTCACAAATAAGACGCTCCATTATTTTACAGCGAACAGGGCTATAATGTGAGAACACTGTAGATTTTAACCAGTTAGAATGACTGCGCTACTTCGTATTAAGTATAGCTTTCTTCAAAACTTCGAAAAAAGAAAGCTTTACACTATAGGAATATGTCCGTGCTTCCGTAAGATTTTTGATTCAATAAAACATGTCATATTAATTAAGAAGCTACAAATGTATGGAATACGCGGAATTGTGCTTGACCTAATGAAAAGCTACCTCCGGGCAAGAAAACTATAACGCTACCTCCGGGCAAGAAAACTATATGTACAACTTCATCATTTTAAGTCTGACTTAGGTATAATTAGGTATGAGGTTCTGCAAGGATCAATACTTGGTACTTCACTTTGTATACTCTTCATCAACGACATGGTAAGCATTTCTTTTACATCAAACATAGTCATGTACGCCGATAATACTAATGTGTTCTTTTCTGGTTTAGATCTGTGTGATATTGAGACAACTGCAAATTTGTGGTTGGATGAACTAAAATTGTGGTTTACAGTGAACCAGTTAGTACTGAATATAAAAAAATTAATTTATGCTCTTCGAACAAAAAGATAGACCTGCATTTTTGTACTTTTTTTTCATTTTCTAAAGAAATATTGTACAGGGAAAGCAATTGAATTTTTCGGCGTATGTTTTCAAAACTACCTTAGTTGGTCCGAACATCTGAATAACCTTCAAATAAAGGCAACAAGGTCTATAAGTTCAATTTGACGCTTGCACCATCTACTTCCAGGGAGCGTTAAACGGCAGCTGTACTTTTCTTTTATCCGCTCACAAATCACGTATTGTATTCTAGTCTGGGGTACGTGTAACAAAACAAATAGTGAAAGTATTGTTATTCTTCAGAAAGGCGCACTACGTCTGCTAACTACCTCGGTCACCACAAATATGTCTCTTTTTTGTGTATATAACGTACTATCATGCCTAGAGTTCTATGGGGTACAACTAGTCATGTTGAGCTATGAAAAAATTACAGATAACTTTCAAAGTTTTTCTTATACGTACTTAAGCATAGATATTACATATATTCTGCGTATTGTTGCGTTGGTCGGGCCAATGTGTCTGACTCACTATAGTGTGCAATCAATTGATAACCAAATTATTCAGTTGTGCAGCAAGATTTACGGGGTCGTTGCTTACGCAGTATATGCTAAAAACATTAGACAATTTAAGAAGTGAATACCCGTGTAATTGTTAGAACAAAATTTTAGGGTGAACGTGCTGAAAATATTTGTAGCATGTATTATATTTATTGTATTTAGTGTTTTTCATAATACACTTAAATTTCTATGTATTAATAGTGCTGGTTGATAATGTATTTGGTGCTTGTCGCATAGGAACCGCTTTGTTTGAATCGGATATTATTTTTCATTGTTGCAGTGTTTCTCCTTTATTCATTTTTGGTACGTATGGTATTAAATATTTCTATGTGTTGCTTTGCTCTACCTGCCTGGAAAGCAAAAGCAGAGTAACCCAACACTCTCATTTTGCCCCCTTTGTAGGCGTATTGTAAATATGCCCAAATAAATAAATAAATAAATTATCTCGCTATACGTAGGTTATCGTGATTTTTACCCGTCACATTATGTACGAGTAAAATATGGCATGACAGCCTGTTAGTTTCCAATGGCACTGTATGATTCGAAAATCGTCAGCTCTTGTAGCCAGGCAAATGATTTGGTCAACATGACCAGATTTCCAGATAACTTTACATATTGGTCTCCCAGTACGAAATTCGCATAATATATCTTACTCTGCTCATTCCGATTCGCTATATTTACACTTAAACATAATAAATAAGAGGCACAAATATCTTCTTTTATTTCTCTAATCAACTATGTTAAATAGTCTATGTGCTTTGTACGGGCTTCGATAACCACCGAAGTTTTATTTGGCTTCCTTATTAATTCTATGATCTTCTTTCGCATTTCCTTGAAAATATCATTGGCCCTCCAATTTATCCGTGTGGTTTGGTGTCACGGGGCTTGGTTAGTTTTATCTGAGGTACACAACACGCTATCTTCTGTAATGTCACGTATTTCCGTGCACTTCTTTCGAACCACGTAATAATTACTCCATACGTTAAAGAACATATAGGCTCCCCAAAACACTGGCAAATTAATAATCGATTATTAATCAATTGACTTGTTAAAAGCAGTACAAAAAAATATCAATCACCATGCAATATATCAAGTGACCTAGCCGGATATGGCTTGCAGGAAGTGAAGTAGTAATAGGAAGCAGATTCATAGTTCGCGGTGTACCTAATTTAAATGAAGTGATGACAACAAAGAGTACGTTTGCCTCGGTAGAACAGCGATTGATAGGGGTGCTTGGATGCTGACCCGAAGAACGCGGCTTCAATCCCGGCCGTAGTGGTCGCATTTCGATGACGACGAAAGGCTGTTAGCCCTGAGAACAAACACTGTCCTCACAGCGGTTGTGGCGATGTGACGTCACCGCAAGGACTTGTCTGCTCTGCTACCGCTTGTCATCTTTTTTTTTTTGTGCCAGTTGTGTACGCACTCTTTAGCGATACGGTGGTGATTACTCCACAATGTCGTGACGCATATACCTCAAGGTACTAGGTGGAAGGTTTCACAACTAGCTAAATTTGTACAAGCTGCAGAAAGTTCTCATAGTTTAGTTTGGCACAAGCAAACACCCGTACGAACAGAAGAGTTGATTGATTGATTGATTGATTGATATGTGGGGCTTAACGTCCCAAAACCACTATATGATTATGAGAGACGCCGTAGTGGAGGACTCCGGAAATTTAGACCACCTGGGGTTCTTTAACGTGCACCCAAATCTGAGCACATGGGCCTACAACATTTCCGTCTCCATCGGAAATGCAGCCGCCGCGGCCGGGATTTGAACCCGCGCCCTGCGGGTCAGCAGCCGAGTACCTTAGCCACTAGACCACCGCGGCGGGGCACGAACAGAAGAGTTGCTGTGAAAATGGGGATACCAGATAGGAACATGCTCTTGGTTTTCGTCGCGTACACCGAGAAATAAGTAAAGGAAACATGCTTAATTGTGCTAGCGTGAGTGCAGCTAGGCGCAAACTCCAGGATTAAAGCATATGGGTGCCGAAGTATCACTAGTGATATCAGGACGTTTTCAATTCACTCAATATATCGCGGTTTACCGTGCAAGTTATGCCTGCAGTAGGATATATTCTAGAAAAATTGACAAAATAGTAATATCTGCAACTGGGCATTTTGTATGAATCTGTATTTGAAATGCGTCACTTAACATATTCGGAAATCAAACAAAATAATACTGCCACCCACACAACGATTTCGAAAATGTAAAGATGTCCATTCACTCGGAACATAAGTACAAATTATTTATCAACAGTCACCCGGAATTATGTAGTCATATATTCTTATTTTAAGAAATACTGGTCCGATATACTATCACGTAAAAAATGGTACTGTTCACTTCACGTGGGAACAGCGCTAATAGCAATGATTCCAAAAGAAACGCGAGAAATTCGTGATGATGCAGTCAGCGATGTGACCCAAGATCCCCGTCGATGAGGCAACAAATGGTCTTTTACGCCATGTCTACCTACAGGTAATCAACTGCTAGGAAAATTAATATATTAGGGGGCTACCTAAGCAGGTTCTTGCGAGTGCGTCAGCACCATTGCTGCGATGCTGCACGAAGACAGAATTTGACAAATATAATGAAATAAAAATCCGTACACACGCTCAACCAGACTCCAATATTTTCGTTGAAATGAAGCACCAAAAGTATTGCGAGAAAATTATAAAACTAGACAACGTGGTGAGTGAGCAAGTACACGAGGAAAACAGTTACAACATCTGTGGTGGTAGTCTATACTGCGAGTGCATTTGTGATAACTTTAGAGACTCGACACTGCACATAAACACGGGGCTTGGTACACTAGTAAAAGGGCTCTCCGTAGATACATTGTTCAGTCCGGTAAAAATAACGCTTACGGAGGTAAAACTCTGATGTCTCTTGAAGGAATCTCCCATGAACAACTGAACCTAGTAATGTAGATATGGTTTCTTGACTATCAAAATCACGAAATGACTACGCGGCAATAAGCTTTCCGTATCTAAGCAGAAGCGTGTTCTCGCTTTCCACATCAGTCAGAATGCGGCTGCCGTGACCAGTAATGGAGCCCATCATCGGGGTCAACAGCGCGACAGAGACCTGCACACCCCTTTCATACTCAGCAACTACCGAGCGCGAGCACCATTGGTGATCGCATACAAGCAAACGTAAAGTTTTGATTGTTTTATCAAGAACATTTTCGATTCGGCTTTACTCATTCATCTGCAGCTTGATACAAGCAAAAAGCGCACGCAAACAGCGGAAAAGCGCATGAAGCGAGTGCATGTTATGTAGGCACGTCGCGGCGGGCATCGAAGAGTCCATGCCATGACGTCACCCTGGCCTACCGCCAGGTGGCACCACCCTTACTTCGTGGTGCTAACAGATGCGAGTGTACTGTGCTGTTTCAGCGTACGGTGAAAAACACCAGGTGGTCGAAATTTTCGGAGTCTTCCACTACAACGTCTTTCATAATCACGTGGTTTCCGGGAGGTAAAACAACAGATGTAAACAAGAAAGACCAAATCAAAGGGCAGAAGGTGACTCATCGGTCTTTTTTTGCACACTGAAAGCAACAGTGCCCTGGCCTGCTTTGATTCATACTTCTTCATTTAAATCATTTTGCGCAGACGAGCAAGTGAGCCTGACACTCACACACCTGAGCCTGCCACCCAACGAGTGCCTCCACTCGAACGTGACTGTTCACGATGGCGACAGTGTCGACTCGCCCCTGCTGCGCACGTTGTGCACTTCCCAGCTGCCGTCGGTCATCGTGTCCCGAGGAGGTGCACTGCTGGTGCACACGTGGCAGGCCATACTCAGGGCCCACTACGGCACATTCAGTTCCGGTGAGTTGCATGTTACGAGCGGCTCGCGGAAAGAACTGCGGTAAATCTGACAGACAGTAGGGGAAGCTGCCTACCTTTACTTCTGATCTTTACAACCGTCTGATCTTTAGGACTTTGTTCACCAAAATCACTGGTGGATATGCTTAAATAGTCTTAAACAAACTCTATTCGCTCCTAAGAATAAGTGAAATGAATTCATTAAACAAAGAACGACCAGCGGTAACCACTATGGGTCGGTTCTGTATGAAGGCCACCACATGTTCATGCAGGATCATGAGACAGTAAGACCATTTTAAAACGCAGTTTGCGTCGCATGAACTTGCCTGAATCATATCGTTCAACCATAAACTCTCGTAATGTACTCTTTTAATATAGGCACAATTAGTAGTATTCGTTCATAACCGCATCGAATTGGACAGTTAGGGTTTCAGGTTTATCGGTGCAGCAAATGTCGAATTATGGGCATTTTAACTGAATGAGATTTTTTAAATTGTTTTATCTCAGTCATTATTGCACCATTACTTTATTTTTCTATCTGTCATAAAGTGGGTGTTGCTTGATTCGATCAATGTCAAAGTTAAAGCTTATCACGCAGGCTCCTGATAAGTGATGGTTATATAGTATAGCCGCCCTGTGAGTTTTCATACAAGATAGTACCACTAACATGCCTAAGAGAATCCTAACTATTGAGTCCCCGACTATTACGTTTTTTTTTTTTTTTAGTGAAACGCACTTGATGTTGGAAGAACGCTTTATATGCGCAACTTTAGGGATTAATGCGTGAATTCGGCATTTTTTTCAGTAATAATCTACTGTGTGAGGAAAATACCTGGAAAACATCTATGCGTTTCCGTAAACCGTATTATTCACTATGGGGGCCAGTGCAGGTTTCGTTTTTCAGATCAACTTCGCCGCATAAGTTTTTATGTGGTGAAGCATCTTCTTGTTAACCATAGAGGATCGGCGCCAAATGTCTAATAGTGCACGTGCTCAAGCTCACGGGCAAAAACTGCGTGATCAAAAGAGCATGGTCGCGCGCACTAGCGTATGTCACCTCGGAAGGCTTCAGCAGGCAGTTCATATGTTCTTCTACATGTTTTGCTATTACCGCATACTTCACGTTGAGACGAAAGATAGCACAAAAACTGCTTCACACCCTGATGTGGCCAATGCTTTGTAAAGTTACACGAGATCGTATCCATAAGGGTAAGCTGTCAGCTTTACACCGTATAACATTGCAATTGGCTATTGTTGCATTCATTACTTTGCCATTGCAGTGAAACCATCCCACAGGGATTCTTTACTAAACATTTGTTGTTGTGGTACGAGTTTACGTTCTAGATCGCACTCTTAGGTAGCCGTTCCTGCGTTGAGTGCCGTCGGCGTTGCCGACAGAGTGAATGCAGACGAAAGAGTGCGAACGTGAAGAGCAGCGGAAGAGGAAAGCGAGGAGTGAGGCACCACAGTGGTACACGCCGTTATGCGTCGGCTGTTGGGTGAACGCGCCCATGGGCTGCCTTCCGCAGTTTTCCGAGACAGTCGCGCTACACTCCGTCGGCGACAGTTGATGTGAAATACGAAACTGTAAGGGCCAGTGGTAACACAGCGTCTTCTTCACAGCGACTTTTTCATAAAGTAAACCGTGTACCTGTACACAAAACAATCAGAGCCAGTTCTCTCTGAACAATGAACGACGCAACTGGTGAAAATGCTTACCCTGTCGCTGCTGCTAAACGAGCCGCCTAAGCAGAGGTTCAACGCCGCCAACCTACGCCAGAATCCACAGCAGTGCGCCGTCGAAATAGAAACATTTGCTTCCATCTATCGCTAAATCAAGTCAGCTAAACGCCTGCGCTCAGAATTTGCATAGACAGTATCGTAATCGTCGGTTATTTTAACCCGAAAGTGCTTTATTTCGGGGTTCAGCAAGACTTCGCTGACGTATTTTGGTCACGGATATCTTGTTCTAAATGTATACTAACAGGTGTCAAAGAAAAATTGACCGCTGATTTACGTGCTTCACTGGCAAAGGTCGTCGATCTTCTGTCTGGAGAGAGAGAATAAAACGTTTATTTGATGTTCTGCGCGAGTAGGCCGGTGAGGCTGCGTGAGGTGAAGACGTGATCAAGCAGTAATTTCAAGAAACAAAAGTTTTTCTACAACGCCGGGCTACTGGTAGGTAGCAGCACCATGTCGTTTTAGTGAAGCGTAAGAAACATCCGTCTTTTCGTTCATAGCGTCAGAGCACGAGAAGCACTGCGATTCTTTAGAATCGCGTATTTATTTCTTTTAGAAATATGGAAATATGCATTCATATGCTTAAGTATTATTGCTTACCTCAAATGCGCGTAATACTTGCTTTTTGAGTGACAGTGAATGCTCACAAGTATGAACGTAGCGAGCAGATCACGATGGCTGTGCCATAAGGGGGGGGGGGGGGGTTTAGACTTTCGCCGTTTGGCAGAACCGTGTGACACACAGGAGAAAGACAAACAGACCAAAACATTTGTGCTGAAGTATCCCAAGAAAGAATATTGTCTTTAAAAACTGGAAGAAAAAGTTTCGCACCATTTAGGGTATACTATAGCGTTAAAAGTGGACACTTTGGTACCGTTTAGGATTTGTGCCGTTGAATTTCCCCAAGAAAAACTATGGTCTTTAAAACAAAAGAGGGGGAGGGGGGTGCATGGTTTAGTGAGGTTTTGCCACATGAATGACGTGCACCTAAATATACGTACATGAGCCTTTGGCCAATCATCAAAAAAATTACAAACAGTGAACGATTTTCATTTGTTCCACACTACAAAAATATGAAGAGTTACCTATATACCAGAACAGCTCCGTTGTAAAAATTTCGCTTCAAGTGCGAGAGATAAAGCTATGTCTTCTAGCGGGGTAGCGTACTAGCACTCACGGTGGTTGAACCAAAGAAAAATATGCTGTAATGTAGCTGCATTGTAGTTTTTTAGTTGCGCTGGCATTTTTTAAACAAGCGCTTCAAAGTCATCGCGTTTAAAAAAAATACCTACGTGTTGTCATAATTCCAGACAACATGAAAAACACCGTTCGCCAACCTTGCACGCAACCTAGATAAAATATTCCGAGGTAGCAGCATCTGTTGCCCAAATCTGCTTTTAAACGACCATTAAAGTTTTGTGCAAAAGCTAGGAATAACTTTATAATAACGTACCTGAACTTTTTTGGAGCTGCACCAAGGCATAGATGCACGTTGATTGCGTGGTTATAGCATGTCTCAAATAGGTACCAACGCGCCAACACGGTTGATGTCGTGACCGAAATGACTAAAATCACATGCGTATCCAAGCAGACGAGCACCGCTCGACTCATGGGGAAAGAGCTATCTCACGGCGCCCTTATGAGGCGGCAGACACTTCTCCGCTGGGCGACACGCTGAATGAGACGGCCAGCAACGGAGCGCCACCGGCTGATCTCGAAAGCCACACTTGAAGGCACCTGTTTCTCTTACCACCAGGAAGATGGCGCACTTTAAGGGTCGTCGTCCTGCTCGCTGCGCACGCCACCTGTCCTTTGCCCGACACATGTAGTTGCCCATGCGCACGCACTTATCTCTAAATGAGAGTCGTCTCTGTCTCGTGCTTTCACTGAAAATTAAAGTGGGAGTTACAGAGTGAACGGAAGTCACTTCGCTCGCTCCAGCGGGAAATGTTTTCTAAAGGAACACTCTGTTCAAACAGAAAGATGTAACTGCGACAGTTAGTTCGTGCTCGTCCTGTGTGCTCTTTCCGCGCATGATTTTTCTTGAGAAGCACGCTGCACGTTTCGATCAGCTTGCCGTTTTTCGCGCTACATTCCAATATACTGCATTCGCATCTATTTCTTGGCCCTTGGGACGAAATAATGCACGAAAAACGCTTAACTAGCTCTGTGAATGTACATTTCACTCTCGCGTTATGTCGACGGCTATGACGGAGAGATCAACCATGTTCTTTTTTCTGTTCTTGTTTTTCGGAAGGGTGGTGGAAGCCTTTATGACTGATTTTATAACTATAACGTTTTATGGCAGCTGGCATAGCCGCTATTACATCTTGTCCATTTGACACCTGATATGAAAAATAAATGCAGGCTGCGGCGGCACACTCAGTTCGCTGGAAGGAAACGTTGCCAGCCCCGGGTATCCAGAAACGTACACGCCTTCTGTGGACTGCGTCTGGAGGATCACTGCAGCTGAAGGAAACATGATGCTGCTCAGTTTCTCGTACGTATGCTGTGTCATCCGTTGCCTTCACTTGTTCTGTTAAAAAGAAACGTTATCAATGGCACACTATATCAAATATGCGCTTTGGCATGTTATATGCCCTCTAGAATAGTAGCTATTGCACCTGAATGAATGTCAATGTGTTGTGTTCATGGCTACCGCGTTTTTTAGTGCAATGCACTTTTGTTTTTCTGTATTGTATGTTAATCAGTTATCCACCACGCATTGACTAAACCATCGGACCAGTTTGCTCTTTCAAAACCCCTAAGTCATTGCCTCTTGTTCAATGAAAAGAAACATGAATATCGCAGATTCATGTTTTGCACCCACAGCCTTAACCTTTCAGCGCTCTTCCGGAGCCCTCCACTACGGCGTGTCTCATAATCGGTGGTTTTGGGACGTTAAACTACAGAAATCATCAACCTTTCAGTGCTCAATTAACGGCATGCTACTGGAATTAGCTTACACTGCAATTTCGTTCCTGCGTTTATGACCTTACCTGCAATACGTTTACACGTCACTCCAGCTTTTGAAAACACCTTGCGCTCATTTACATGAACACGTTGGCAATATTTCAAAAAATCAAAAATCGCTTGACTACACAAAACTAGGACCACCAAAACTGGGCCCCGCCTGTACTTTTGTGGAATATAGAATAAAGATATCTCAATGATTTGTTTGAATTTGGACACTCCTAGTTTTCTCGAACCTTTCATTTCACGAAACTTTGATTTACTTACATAGCATTTTTTTTATATATTTACTCTGATAAATGTACGTGAACGAGTGCATAACCGCCTTTGCCATATGTGTGTGCAAACAAATTAAGCTCTTTTTTTTCATTTCTACAAAAACCTTACAATGTACCAGAAAGGCACCGAAAGAAATCACGTATCTCTTCACGTATCTCTGTAATGTGGCAGTGGTGGCATTCCGAAGGAGGTGAAGTGCTAACGGCGCGTGGACTGCGTGCTGCACTGTACGGGTACAGTGCCCACTAAAGACCACCAGAGGATCAAAAACTGCCGCAGCCCTCCACTACGATGACCTTCAAAATCACATCGCGGTTTTGGGATGCCAAACACTAGGTATTGTATATTACTCTAAATGAGGCGTGAAGAAAACTGGCACATGCTAAAAACTATCAGAGATTGTCGTTTATGTCTTCGCACCCTCACGTACCGTTTATTCGGCGCTGGTAGCACAATTGAAGAAGGCGGGCAGTAACTATAGGCTGTTTGATTGCATTGCATATCGGGGTCCAATGGCGCAGGTTGTTCTCTCTGGAGGAAAGCGAGTTCTGCAACAAAGACTACCTGGAAATCCGTGAGCGCAACGCTCACGGCAAGCTTCTCGGCCGCTTCTGCGGAGAAGACACCCCGATGAACATCACGCTCGCCAACGGACTCTGGCTCAAATTCCACTCGGACGACACGGACGTGGCTGCTGGATTCTCGGCGCACTTCGCCACAAGTACAAAAACTTTCCGAAATATGCCTCTTCATTTTTTTTATTGCCCATCATTAGGATAGGATTACTGCAAACTACTCCTTCGTCATGCATGAAATTTGAACGGAGAAAAAAGCAACTGTTTACCATTATGACATATCAACAAATATTATAATCATCATCATCGGCATGACTCCGCCTACTGCAGGGCAAAAGCCTCCCGATGCCATGATCCGCCAATCAACCCGGTCTTGTGCTTCCTGTTGCAACGTTATACGTGCGAATTTTTTTAATCTCATCGGTCCACCTAGCTTTCTGCCTTCCCGACATGTGTTTTCCGACTCTTGGAATTCAGTGAGTTACCATTAATGAGCGGCTGTTATTATGCATACGCACTACATGCCCTGCTCATGTTTTTTCTTGATGTAAATACATATTTAACACTCTTTTGTTCCCTGATCAACTCTACCCTTCTTGTCGCTTAGGATTACACCTGTCTCTGTTTTTTCAATCGCTAGCTGCGTCCTCAATTTAACTTGAACCCTCTTTGTGAGCCTCTCTGTTGGCAAATATGTGTAGTGATAATTTCATTGCGTCAATACACGCAAAATTGTCCCTTTGGAAAGTTTATTAGATATGTTACTTGAAAATTCGGGAGCACTTTGCGGCCAAATGATACACAAAATTGTTCAATTGAGATGCTCATGTGGTAATCACGAACGCAGATTAAATTATCTCGCTCAATGTCAATTTGTGTGTGTACACTCATAACAGAAAATCAAGGGCGGCCATGTAATGCTATCTGCCGCTCCTGGCCTGTAAATCGAAAATGCGCTACAAGTAACCTTAACGATGGTTCCACAGTGGAGAATGCACACCCTTAAGTACATGTGTACATTTATCAAAGTGAAAGCTTTCTATCACTCATAAAACAAAAAATATGTCCTGCGTCAGTTAAATGTGTAAAGACTCGTTTGCAAAAAACAAAAAAAAACAAAAAGCTGACATGATCAAGAGATTGCTTCGTATCCGGATCTCATGATCGAATCCTGCCATGATTCCAGGATGACAGCACCACATGATTCCAAGAGAATAAGCAGATTTAGGTGACTTTGACAGCTTTCTTATATATCAGTTCCAGACACAAATAACGAAACATAATTACGAGCTGGTGGTTCAATATATCTCTCAACTGTATAATGAGTTTACCAGTTAGCGTCAATCATTTCCAAATAGGCTTCACGCAATCATAAACTCTCGCTAAATATTCAGGAGGGAAACTCTGTCATGAATGAACTTAGTTAAACAAAGTTTTTCGAGCTGTGTAAATATTTATACACCACTCCATTATCATCATCATCACCCTGAACACGCCCACTGCAGGGCGAAGACCTCTTCCATGAGCCACCCATCAACCCGATCGTGGGCTTTCTGCTACCACGTTATCTCTGCGAGGTTTTTAATCTCATCAGCCCACCGAACGTTCTGTCTCCCCCTCATGTGCTTGCCTTCTCTGGGAATCGAGTTAGTTACCCTGATGACCAGTGGTTATCCTGCTTACGTGCTACGTGCCCGGCTCATAACCTTTTCTTCCCAATTTCAACTATGATCTCCTTAACACCTATTTGTTCCCTGATCTTCCCTGCTCTCTTCTTATCTGTTGAAGATACACCTATCCATTACCTTTTTATCGCTCGTTGCTCGCTCCTTAATTTAACCTGAACCCTTTTTAAGCCCACAGATTTTTGCTCCGTAGTTAAGTACCGGCAAGATGCAGCTGTTATATACCTTCCTCTTGAGCGTTATAACATATCACCATTCATTATTTGAAAATGCTTGCGAATATGATCTACCCATTCTTATTCTTCTAGTTATTTCACTATCATGCTTCGGCTTCTTGGTTACTACCTGTCCCAAGTTGACATACTCCTTTACAACTTTCAGTGTCTCTTCATCTATCGCAAAGTGCTCTTTTCTTCCGAGACTGTTGCACATTATTTTAGTTTAGTTGCAAATTTTTCTCACACCTACTCGTCTCTTTTCCGTGTCCAATTCAGTAATCATGAGCTGCAATTCCTACCATGGGGTACTCATCAAGGCAATGTCATCAGCGGTCGCATGTTACTAAGATACTTTCCATTTACTTTTATTCCTAACTGCTCTCAATCTAGAGCCCTGAAAACCTCCTGTAAACACGTGGTGACTAGCATTGGATAGATTGTGTCTTCCTGCCTTCCACCCTTTTTTATTGGGTATCTGTTTCTGTCGCTTTTTTTTTATAGGGAACTATGGCGACTGTGGAGCCACTGTAGATTTCTTCCAGTATGTTTATGTATGGGTTTCCTCGATGCCCTGATTCCGTAGTGTTCGCATTACTGTTGATGCCTCGATTGAGTCAAACGCTTTCTGGTAATCTATAAAGGCTGGTACAGGGGTTGGTTGCATTCCGCACAATTCTCTATTATCTGATTGGTGTATCAATGTGGTCTACTCTGTAGTAGCCTATTCGAAATCCTGCTTGGTCTTTTGGTTAATTGGTGGATTATTATGATGATACATCCAGTTTTCACCTATTCACAAGTTAGCCTTCGCAGCTTTTAGGCCTCTGCCGCTTTTTTGCAGCCTGCTCAACTCCCAACACGTTATATCCTCGGATGCCAGCTACCTTACGCCTGTTCATTAACTTTGAAACCACCACTGCCTGTTTTTTGCCAGTTGCCTTTGGGGCTAGTAAGGGTTATACGCTCGTAATGAGATTTTTGGTCTCCTAAGATAGTTTGCCAGTTTTCTGTCTAGTGATGTACCTCCAACCATAGAGTTTTCGAATATACACTAGAGGGAACTCTGGCGCTAGTGTCTATGGGAGTTGCAACACACGGCGCTTCAGCGAGCATGGGAATGATGCGTAGTACACACATTTGTCTAATCATCATACTTCTGGTCTGCTTTTGGCTCCGTGTGAGTTCGTGTGGCTAGGAGCTGTTTTTTCACGAAACAAAAATCAGCAAAAGTTCAGCAGTTGCGCTTCACCACTCTATTTTTTTAGGCTTACCTTTCCAAATCAGGTCATGACGTTCAAAAGGGTTGAATCTTTCTTTCAAAACAAAACCGAAACACAGCAATAAACGAAGCCGCAAGTACGAAGACTAGGCAAATGTGTGTACTACCTATCATTCCCATGGTCGCTGAACGATCGCAGCGACAGAGCCCTCTGTAGTTAATTTAGGAAACTCTATGCCTCCGACTTTTATTGCACGCTCTTTGATGAGACTAGTAAGATTATCGTTCAGCGTATCAACGCTTACGCCGGTTACCACGTTCAGAGCCTCAAATCTATTCTGAAGCAAAATGCCGAAATTTTGTACTTTCCTTCGCACTGCTAGCTCTTTAAAGTGTTCCTTGCGTACCAGTTTATGCCTTTGCTTTTTAAAATCTTGGGGAATACGAGCACTTATAGTTCTATGGCCACTGCATTGCATCTTACCAACTACTTCTACATCTTGTACAATGCCTGGTTGTGCACACAGAATGAAGTCTATTTCATTTCTGGTTTCACCAATAGGACTTCGGCACGTCCACTTACGGTTAGCCCGTTTTTCGAAGAAGGTATTCAAGATCCGTATACTATTACATTCTGTGAACTCTACTAATACCTCCTCTCTGACAATTCTAAAGACGATGTCATATTCTTCCACTGCATGATCTTCGGCCTGTTTATTTTGGCATTAATAGCATTAATTTGGTATTCATTAATTTGGCTAATTACTATAGAATTAATTACTGATTACTTTGACATTAATTAGACTAATTACTTTGGCAATAATGTTGCCCATCAGAATAGTATACAGTGTCTTTACTCTATTAGTGGCTTATTTTACGTCTTCATATAAGCATTCAACCAAACTATCATCATGGCTCGATGTAGGCGCATAGACCGGTACCACCTTCATCTTGTACTTTGTCTTGAACGGACTCTATATTTTTCAAGTGACTTGACTCTCTATTGAGTAGACATTCATACGTAGGTTTATTGTGTAGACACGGGACAGGTTTTACGTACTGAAGTATGTTCTGCATCTCACAAGTGTTCGAAGGTTTTGCAACTTTCTTTTGTCATACGTTCACATTCCGTCAATGTTTCCTCTTTAACAATAACATAGGCCTCAGACATGCGCGTAATGCTCTCATGGAATCACGCGGTTGCTGTGCCATGTGTGATCCGTGCCCGCTCTCTTCTGTTTAGTGCGCACCGTAGACTTGGAAGGCACGTCGGGCGTGATCGAGTCGCCGCTGTACCCGCACGACGCCCTGTCGCTGGGAACCTTCACGTGGCGGCTGCACGTACCCGACGACCTGTACCCGCGCATCAGTTGGGACACCATTTTCTTCACGGAGGAGTGCTGGACCAGCAGCCTCGTTGTACGTGACTATGAGTGGCGAGCGCCTTTCTTACAAGTTCATTGAATGGGCATAAAAACAACAGGCGCAATAGGAAACAAAACTAAACTGGTTCATAAATAATTCTCCCCATTTGTTGGCTTAGTGGTAAACTATAGAGATATGTTGGGAAAATTTTAATCCAATGGCTCAATCTTGACCTGTCTCGACCAAAGTTTTGTGAAAGACGCGTGCAGAATTAGTTTGTTTTGCCCTAATGTCCACGCACAGCACAGGAGTTCCTTGTTTTCAGGATTGCCGGGGCTCATGGCTTCTGCAGGAAGGTTCCTTCAGGTTTTTTTCTAAGTTCTCCTAGTTATAATCAGTTCCTCCACGTATGTGGAACTAAACAAGGATTGTACTGAGGGTGAAGATTATGTCAGCCGTCGTACAGTTATGTCAGCCTCAGTCATATTCCGGGAGGCACTCTTCCACACCGGGCTTGAGTACACTGGAGTGAGTGCCAGGACCTCAGAGCTGGGAATCAACAACCTATATAATGAGGCCAGCATAATGGTCTATTAAAGTTGTTGTTTTTTATGCGAGGCCAATTACCAGCGCCTCTGTCAATATAGACATCATGAAATAAACCAAAATATGGTACGTTTTGTTGTTCCGTAGCGCACCTCGTATGTACGCCACACCTCTATCAATGATATTTTTCTGGGGATGATACAAAATTCAGTACTTAATCTAAAATCATGAGCGTGGCCGCAATACCAAAATGCCAAATTGAAGAGCACGCCACCCTCTTTTTCTTTTAGGGCATAAGCTTTCCCTAACAATATAGTTGTATCAAACTGCAATGATATACCCTCTAGAATAATAAAACCATCTTTGAGCACAACGAACGCTATGAATTAGAGGGTACCTTAAACTACCTCACATAGTTTTTAACATTTAGGTAAATACGAGCATCTAATTTAGAATGTCACGACAAGCAACGTGCCAAGCGCGGCAGTGCTACGAGCCGTGAGCATGCCAGATAAAAAAAAAATTGCACTATCTCCCGCTGAAGAAAACCATGTGTAGATGTGAAGAAGCTGCCGCTAACGCTTTCATTAACGGTGGCGTTGACGCTATACCTGTGCGTCGGTGCCGAAATTGCCGGCAGTGGCGCACCGGTGTTTTCACCTTCCGCTGCTCAACGGCGCGGTGTTCAACGGACCGGCGGCGGCGCGGCGCGCGGAAGGGGTTGGGTAGGTAGGATCAAGATTTGGTAGTTGGTGGGTATAGATGCTTGTAGCTTTAGTTTTGAAAAAAAAAAGGTTTCCCGAAAAGCCGAAGCAGCGTTCGTGGTAGCAGCATGTTTTAATGTTACTTATTTACAATAACTGCCATCTCAGTTTCCGAGACATAGCAGGTGTATATACAAATTTTCAGCACATTGCAAAAATATAATTTAACAAAATACGTGTTTACGCAATTATTTTTATTTGTTTTTGAGCACCGCATGTGCGCAGATACCCAAAGGCTAATTAAAAAAATTCACGTTTTGCAGAAAAGCGAAAAACAAACAAAAGGAGACGAAAACAATTTTTTATTGATATAATGGGCCCAATATTTAGAGGATCAAATCACCGTGTATTGCGTGAAGGAAGGAAGGAAGCAACAAAAAGGAGAAGGCAGGGAGGTTAACCAGAAAGACATCCGGTTGGCTACCCTACTCTGGGGGATTAGGGAAGGGGACAAGAAAGATGAGAAAGAGGCGTGAAGAAGATGCAATGAAAGATATAGGTGCCAGAACACTCGAACAGGTGTAAGGAACAGGTGCCAATCACGAATGCTATGAGTGGCAAAAAACAATAGTATTAACTGCAAGGTTTCAAGTAAATAGGTGTTAGTGGATTAACTGCAAGGTTTCAAGTAAATAGGTGTTAGTGGAAATAATAATGCACCCTACGACACTACGAACTCAGTTTGTCGTAACAGACACATCATTTAGGTAGTGACTGCTGTATTTAAAGCAGTAAAACAGTGACAATGAAAAATCATTATCTTAAAGGGAAAGAATAAGATATTTCGGCAGTTAGTTAGCGCTTCTATAGTGAACCAAAACATGCATTCAGTCTTCTGCTTTGTTATAGTATTTTCTACAGCTACCAATAAGAAAAGCTTATATGCTGAGGTTTGGATTGCGGACCAAATAATTGGTTTCTTGCATTAAGCTCATCGACGGCATCGACGAGGGCTCACCCGAGGCTGCCAAGTACTGCAGCAGCAGGAAGCCCGATCCCATGGTGCTTCGCTCATCGCACGTGCAGCTTCGGTTCGAGTCAGCTGGTGGCTACGCAAAGTGGAAGATGCGCTGGGAGGCCGTGAACAGCAGCTACCTGCCGAGCATGGAGCAAGGCAACGCTGGTGAGGAGGCGCTGTCCTTGAGATATTGTAACTGAAAAGCAATGCGGATTGTCCTTATGTTCACGAATATAGTTTCGTGCTGGAAATTGAGGGTTTTCTTGGGCTTAGAATTAGCACACTGACGTTTGACCAAGCAACTTTACTTCAAGTGTAAAAAAAGAGAGTGAGGAGGTTTTCTTTTTGCCGGCCAATACGACTGGTGTCGCGGCAAAAAAAAAAGAACATGTGCTGCTCAAATGAAAAACCTAGAAGGAGCAATCACAAAATTAAAAAAAGCTTTTTGAACCGACATGAAGGATTTAGTGGCCGTGTCTGTGATCGGCGAAAGCTTGAAATTTTGTGTCGACTTTGTGTCGTGCGCTGAAAAGTTTAGATTGTCATTTTGTAATGGCAAAACTGCTGTCACGCAGTTTAATTTGTTTTTAATTGATCTGTGTGTCTTATCAGTCTAGGTGTAAATGATGTCATCGCAATACTTAACTACAGCTGAAAACACTAATGTTCCAGCACGTGGTAAAATACAGGGTCCTAAATCCATAATCAATATTTTTTGTTTATCTGACCGCCGGCGTTCTCAGATTTCTCATGTGACCTGGTTTCACCCCTTGTAATGTCCGTAGGATCTGTGTGCAACTTCAAGATTGAACTGGATAATGCGACTTCCGTTACCAACATCACCTCACCGGGGTTCCCGGAGTCTTACACCGACTACCTGAACTGCAGCTGGTCTCTAGTGGCGCCCTCAAGACGTGTATCAAAAATCAGCTTTAACGTGGTTGACCTGAGAAGCTGGGAACTGGTAGACAACTGCTTCTACGACTACATCAACGTCTATGACGGTTTGTTCATACTTCGTCTTGTCGACATTTTTTTTAGCATACTTCGTGATCTCGTTGAAAACGACGGAGAATTGGTGTAAATAAATAAGTAAAACAATGTTAGCAATAGTCACTCTAAAAACAAAAGTTTTGGTAACTACTATTATTTATACGTTGGATAATTTTGCACATCAAAAGGATTTGAAAGCAAGGTGTCGGAGTCTCCTGATTTTTTTACATCGGAAGGTAACGATACATGATATTACCTTATAATTCCCAAATAATTTAAATATTCAATAAATCTCTTTTCGGTGGCTCTCTTGTCCCATTATTTGATGTTTTCCCGAAAGTCAGACAGGTTGCTAAATTTGGACGGTATCGGCGTTACGCTAAAAGTATCCTTACCACGTATTGGAGGAAAAGTGTGCTGAGTGACATTGAAACCGACAACCTACAATATTTCTTGTCTTGACTTGCTACAGTGGACCCGACGGCAGCAGCTGAGCAGCGCAATCTGCGAAGCATCTGCGGACAAATAGCGAAGTCTGACTTGCCTGCCCCTCTACTCAGCTCGACAAGATTCATGTTGCTTCGCTTTCGGAGCACCGACGCCAGTAGGAGCGAAGTGGTCGGCAAAGGATTCTCGGCCAGCTTCCAGTCAGGTGCGTGCATTATGGTCTAGTGGAGTGTAAAACGTGCAGTGCAAACATCCTATCCGAAGTCATTTTGTCCAAGCTGTAATAACTGCTGCATTCTCTGCTTCATGCAACTGAAGCTTCGCAATTATTCGGTTGCAATTTCCGGCCAGTAGTCTCTAACAAGAGGAAGAAATTTTTGAAAGTTGTGCAAATAAATAACTAATAAGTTTGTTTTCGGACTCAGTGAAAAACTTGTGCTTAAGTCAGAGCCATCAGTAATGAAAGGGAGTGGTAGGAAGGAAGTTCCTGAACATATCGAAAGGCGAGAGGCAATGCTTTCCGTATCGGTAATCTTAGGCAGATCTCACTAACAGCTCCACTATCGCGTTGACATGAATACTGCTGGAATTCACCATGTGTAAATAACCATTACGCACAAAGAGTGAAACGTCATCAAGCAAATTTTTTTCTTGGCTTCCAAGATTCAACAGCGTAACCATCCAGGGGAGAAGGTTTCAAATCAAGCAGGTCCTCACCTCTCCCTGTCGGCAGGACGGGAAACGCCCTATTTAATTCATTCTCGTCTTTCTTCGGCCTTGCGTCAGCACTTAGTTCTCATATGAAGGCAACGCTTCATCACGGCTTTGATTTACGAGGTGGCCGACATCCATACCCTTTAAAAGTGCTATCAAGAAGACTACCGTGTACTACTAGTGGTGTTTCCTTTGTGAAATGTGGGACATATTCAAACAAGACGGTCACTTAACCTTAATGTTATTCAGAAAAGTATATTTACTTCTGTGAATAACACTGTCGAACTCTTAATTCTGTCGCTCCCTGTCCCTGCGCCTCCTTCTCTCCTTACTCTCTCTCTATCTCTCTACCTTTTAATCCTATCCCTCCAATCCCTTCTCTACCCCCATCCCTCGTGAGCTAATGTTGAGGTGTTCTCCCCCTGAGAGACAATTACGGGGCTCACTTTTCTCTTATTTTCATTTATAATCATTTCCTCTGTCGAACTCTAGTGGGAAACTTTAAGGCGCTCACCAGCTGGCTAGTATATTCGGCTGTTTTAACTATGGCTTGACTCATTGCAACTACAACTTAATTTCAGTCTCGTATACGCAGTGAATGTTCTTCAAACTTTTGAACTAGACCATGCTGCTAGTTAGGAGAAGATGTAAATGACCTCGACGCAATCGGTGCAGTGTGCGGCGGCAACATCACCGAGCCATCAGGCGTGATCCAGGAGAGCGACATCCTCGACTCGGAGATGCAGTGTCGTTGGCGCATCAGTTCTGACAGGAGGGTTCCGCTGAAGATCACCATCGAAAACATCAACCTCCCTTCCGACGGTGGGGCTTGCAGGAACACCTTCATTCAGGTACGAAAAGTGGCCAGTCAGCATTGCTCGGAAATTAAGTTCTGTGCAGTGTAACTGCTACATATATCTGTGAATAATTTCTCCGAATCGGGATGCATCACTGTAGGGGCATTCATTTCATTTGTCTTCGCAGGTTCTCAATGGAGGACAGAGTGACTCGCCTCCGCTTGGCCAGGGCAAGTTCTGTGGCAGCTCGTCGAGGGTTCAGGAACTCCCCAAGACGTCATCAGCAACAGCATTCATCATCTACCGCCGCAACAGTCCGCAGAAAGGAGTACGTCATCTTGCATGAATTGAGGACTAGCAATCGAAGATAAGTCGACAGTCAACAGCCAAGCAGGTTGCTTAAGCTATCCTTAATTTGTCAACTTGCTATCGTATTCGCAGAGTCCTGTCAAGTCTGCTGTCCACTTTCAGCAGAATCATTGTTGTGTCAACTGTTTTGTGTGTTCGCCGGCTATTAATCCTATTCTTCATGCTTCAAATTCCTGTGG
Source organism: Rhipicephalus microplus (assembly GCF_043290135.1). Lineage (NCBI taxonomy): Eukaryota > Metazoa > Arthropoda > Arachnida > Ixodida > Ixodidae > Rhipicephalus > Rhipicephalus microplus. The sequence continues at coordinate 164,956,468 of NC_134703.1, forward strand.
TCAGCGCACGCTCGTACAAATTGCTTAGTTATACTGCTCTCGCCACTATACTGTATGCAAGTGTGCTTTTTTAGAAAGTGTAAGTAATCACAAGCTTAATAAAAACTACCTTGCGCCAATAATGACCACTAAGATGCACTACTTGGTGCCCCTCCAGAGCTAAAGCTTGATGCCGACGAAACTTTCATTATTTCGTCCTTTTTAGATGCGAAACTGTCAATGGCGGAGTTCAATAGGGTGGTGTGTGGCATGACCACCCATACTGCGCATGCGCCACAGCTGGCTCAAGCACTGCCAGAACGCCCTCGCGCGATTGCGCGTTCCAACCTGCGTGAGGGGCTGCGTAATATAATGTGGCCTCTCCCCTTACGCACTCTCAGCAATCATGTGACGGCGTCGAGAGACGAGATTCTGCAGATGCGTGATTAAACAGGGCGTTATATCCTAGTCAGGATGCGCTGAAACGCGCTAGCACGTTATGTCCTACTTAAATGGCTGCAGTGTCAGAGGTTGCGGCCTCTCCTCTTAACACTCAGCGATCAAATGATGGCAGTGGGGAACGAGATTCAGTGGATGCGCGAAGACGCACAAGCTCTCGCGTGGCGTGGCGATGACCCGCGTTGCGTGCTTTAACAAAAATTCAGAGCGAGTAACAGCGACAGAAACTACAGTGAGTTGATGGTGTGCTTCACTTGCAAGGACGCCTTAACATCAGGCAAGGGCCCTTAATTGCAATGGAACTACAAGTCGACCCATGTGCTGCTTCGCACGCCACTAATGGTTCCCTTTAGTGGGAAACGGTTTAATTTTAGGGGCGAAGCTTCTTATACCATCACCTGGTCTGTCGCCCTTCCATTCAGCTTAGCCAGCATATCTATGGAGTGAACTATGATCAGTGGGGCGAAGCGTCCATCTGTACGATGCGTGTTCTAGTGTGATAGGAGCACACGGACGGGCGGACGGATGGTTGGACGGACAGACAGATAGACAGGCAGACGGATGGACGGACGCAGTGACGGACTCACGGATGGACGGATGGACTCCCGAACGTAAGTACGGACGGACATACGGACAAACGAATGCACGGACAGATGCATGGATGGACTCGTGCACAGACGGGCGGTAGCACGGACGGATGGATGGACGCTTTGCCCCACTGATCATCAATCGCGCATTGGATATGCTGCGATTCTTTCTTTTATCATCTGTATAGGGCAGTGTTAACTAATAGAAACACAGCTATTTGGCATTCAAAATATATGCACTCAGTGAATTCACTGTTTCGGTAAAAGAAATTAATTGTGAGAGGAATAGCGTCTCCGCTGGTATCTGTAGAAATCAGGTGATGTTTGTCAACATATTGCACCATGTGGGTAGCGATCCAAGAAAGCTGTTCCTGTGTCTTGCATATCTACTCGTTTGTGCGTGTTTTTTAACGACCCGCCAATACATACACTGATAAGTATCCATTATACTAGACTGCGTACTTCACGAAATGTGTCCACAATTCTAAAAAAACAGCGAAAGGTGATATTTATAGATCCCTCCGAAATTAATTCTGTAGTAGCTGCAGGCGTCTCAAGATGGTTACGGTCATCGTTTGGGACAGTAATTAAGAAATTTCAACTGATTAACTTTTTAACAATTTGATATAGGTGGTTATGTCAATAGCAGAAATAAAGTTCTTCATACAAAGTCGAAGCTCTGAGATATAGAAGTGGGCTCTACTAACTACTGCGGCGTAATAATATTCAATCAAAATCAACAGCAAAACTAAAACACCGATGAATGCAACAAGCAGAATACCAGAATGATGTCCTTGTTTAAAACCACGATTGCAGACATGTAATTCTTCCGTGTTCATTGCCATATTTTTCCTAGGGATGCTTTAACTACAAATGTATACCACACACTCACTCGAAGAATTCAACTCGGCTGATAGTTGATATAACAGCGCCCACTCATTCTGGTCGTCTCAGAAAAATGCGGCTGTTACGCCGTTTTGCGTTTCGGTTTCGCCACTCAGTTTTGGTTAAATACATTACTTCACCAATATTACTATAGGTTGCTTCTTCGAAATCTCAAAGCAGCGATGGGTTAATCGCTTGAAGGGCTTCCATTTTTTTTCATTTAGCATAATGATATTTTTCCATTCATTAAGAACTTACTCAATTTAAATCTCATTTTTCCAAGTGATTTCTTCGGCCATGTTAAGATGGCTTCGGCTGCTTAAGAAGTAACTGTCAATGGCATATAAAAGGTTTCGCATATTTCTCCCTTTTGAGAATATTGAACAGATTACTTGAAACACCCGGTAGAGCGGGAAATGCGGTGCGTATGTATGTTCTTTAACAGCAAAGCTGTGGTGTGACAAGGTAGAAGCATGCAGCATGAAGCGGTAGAAGTTTGGCTTGAGCAATTGTAGGTCCTCAGGTCGCAATGACTTGAAGATATTAAGCTGTGGTGCGACAAGGTTGTAGCAACACGAAGCGGTATAGGCTTGACGTGAGCAGTTGTAGATAATCAGGTCACAATAAATTTTGCTGGAGTTAAAAATCAAGAAATGTAATTAGAATGAGATCAACTGACAATTATTCGCTAATGGTATCTCAGCTACCAAATCCAAGTATTGCATTGCCAAGATACTCAAGAGGACTTTTACTTCTGAATTTATCTGAGAGTTTTCAGAATGAAAAATGAGGGTTTTGAAATAAATAATGGGAGAATAAAAAATTAAAATTGCTGCCATTGAAGCAGGCCACGTATGATTAAGCCTTTCAGTAGGGGTGCATAAGTACACAAATAGCAGCCCCGTAACAGCATTCTCTAAAAGAGCATCGCGAAATCCGCATGTATAGAAACGGCAATAGTGAAAAGACGCATGTAAAATCCTTGCATATCAAGAAAAGGACTTCAGAAGTGAACTCAGCACATCTTTGAACTTGCCTATATCATGCCGTTCTTTTACTGCGAGTGTTCTTATAAATGTCGAAAAGGCCCGATATTCTTTCGACTCTCATTCAGGAATATTCATAATTTGTGTCACTCAACTCAACGCCTGCTGTTTTTTCTTGTAGCAATTCCGACTGAGGTGGGAGGAATCGGGCATCGAGTGCGGTGGCCCGATCCGGTTGAGCCGGGAGGTCAAGACACGTGAACTAACATCGCCGGGCTATCCTCACGGCGCGCCCGCACACGCAGTCAGCTGCGACTGGACCGTCATAGGTCCATCCAGGTCACGCATCAGGGTGGACTTCCCCGACTCCTTCCACATGCGCCACGGGTGAGCAGCGGCGCCATCACTGGTGACGCACGCTTATCTTGTGTGGTCAACCGGTGTAGAGCGACCATTGCCTTAGGCTGAACTGGTCAATGTAAGCATTCTTGGGGAAAGAGGAATAGGAACACCGGACAATGTCGCTGAACAAGCTCTAGGCAAAGAGCGTCGGCGCTCACACTAGCGTGGTAGTCTCACGTATAATTTTTGTACTAAGCATCTAAGTCGATTATGAGGTAAAAGGGAGATATCCGAGACGGCTAAAAGGAGCAGAAAGCTGACTTCCAACGACAGAGGTGCGCAGGTAGCTTCATTAGAGGCTGGCGTGTTTTGCCGCTCCTCCAATATTACTAACAATAATTGTGGATATTTCATATCCCAAAACCAACTTGTGGTTACGAAGGTCACCGTAGTGTAGAGCTCCGGAAATTGAGACTACCTGGTGCTTTTTAACCTGAGGAGTCCCTCACTCATATTAGTTGAGTCCGAAAAAAAAACTTTAGAATCGATGAAAAAAAGCCGAAAAATTAAGCAATGATGCGTTTTGCACAGCGGCTTGCCTACACTATTCCGCTTTCTCTAAGTAAAGCTTGGAATCATATCGCCCGCTGTGGTGATCTATTGGCTACACCACTCGGCTAACGACCTACAGGTCGCGGGATCGAATCCAGTCGGCGGCATTTGCATTTTCAATAGAGGCGAAAATGATGTAGGCCCCTGTGCTCAGATTTCAGTGCACGTTAAAGGACCCCAGGAGGTCGAATTTCCCGAGCCCACCACTACGGCGTCTCTCATCATCATATGGTGAATTGGGGACGTCAAACCCCCCATACCAATCAATTGGAATTAAATCATTCTTGGAAAGCAGAATTGATTCTCTTCGGCCACCACTCTCTTCCGAAAGTTGCATGGCTATAGCCCTGCTCTTCAAACAGTGATGGGATATGTGTGACTTAGTAAAGCTCCTGCAGCCAGCCTTCGATGATTAGAAGAGCTCTGCCCCTCTCTCTACCTGGCACGCACGCCAATACTTGCAGCTCTCAGCAGTTGGAAGCCAATGCTTCATTCCTGTTGTCTATATTGCCTGCATTTTCTTTTCCGTTGTACAAACATAACAAACACAAGTCGACTTGCCCATTCCTCAACATTAGTAGCATGAGCCTGAATCTTGAGGCTCTGTATTTTTGTATGCCCCTGTTGACTCTGCTGACTTTGTTGAATGTATTGGACTACCTTGTTGTATAGTTAACATGTCAACGTCAGTATCGTTCTTTGTAGGTGTTTCCTAATTGTGACTACTGGGTGTGGTTTGACACTTAAAACCAACCTATTTGTTATTGATTTTTCATCGTACTGTTCGTGCAACACCGTGGATGTGCTTTGCTGCTTCAGATGAGTAACTTAGGACTCATTGTTTTTTGTATTACTTTTCTTCGTTTTTATGCATTTAGTTGTTATGTTCTTGTTGTAATAAGTAGTTAACTCGTAAGAACTGTAGCCTTCTCTGCACTGTAACCGCTCCTGCCTTGACTACCGAGAGGTCGGGTGGTATCGAACAAATATGATACAGAAATAAAATTCGCAGTTGCCACGACGAGCCTGATGAGCGTCGCAAGGACTATGTCGAGGTGTTTGACGGTGGCACCGCCAACGCACCTTCGCTTGGTTTCTACTGTGGTTCGGACCGTGGCGACAGTCTCGTGAGCTCCGGGAACCTGATCGCACTACGCTACGTGCAGACCAACGCTGCAGGAGACTTCCTCGGATTCAGGTCTACAGTTACGCTTGGTATGTTGCAGAGAACACGCTTCTGTTTCAGTTGTAGTGCAGCATTTTACGATAACGATGTGCCTCTCCTTCCTCAGTGTGGAAGCCCGTTCTTCACTTTTGGCATGAAGCAGTGATATCAGCGGTCTCCCTAGAGAGTCCACGAAATCACTTTAGGGCCATTCAGGGCACCCACTGATATGAAAGCTCACGCCGGCGGCTTCAAGCACGTGGACTTTTCTCTATTGTTCGTCCCATTTATTTCTATTAACTATGTTCACGAGGTACTGAAGCATGACTGGTTTAAAGTTTTTTTTTTTGTCAGAAATTTTCAGATGTCACGGTGTGTTGATACATAACGATCAAACAACTTCTCCATATTTAAAAGTCGCCTTCCAGTTTTAAGCACTTTGCAGATTACTACCGATATTTTACTGGAATCCCGATGCAAAATCACATTCATAAATGGCTCTTCTGTAAGATATAGGTAAAGTTTTCCAATTGGCAGCGCTAGCTAATGTTTATTTACACAGTACCCTCCACCCACGACTGCTTTTTTGATAGAAAACCTTTCCTCCCAGCCTCGTTCCAGTGGACCTTAATGTCATGCCTGCGGCACGCTAGATGTTTTGACACCCGTGACTTATGCTGTTGATGATGTGCCAAGTATTGGCCGTAAGAGGCGCTTCTGGATTTTTACGTCTCAGTCTAAGAATGCTAACGTCAGATAATGTACTACATTTATATTTGTGATAGCACAATAGAGGTGAGACTGTTTTGTTTGTTTGTTTGTTTGCGGCCTTTTTATACTATTATTGTCGGGTGAACGAAATTACTTGTTCAAAATGAAAGCCATCGCTGCCTATTGAACCATTTGATATGTCATTCCCATAATTCTATATTTTCCGATAAGATTTTTACATAAATATATAGCAATTATATCGAAATTGTATCAATAATGAATAGATTTCGTAAGGAAACTTCTGGAATTGTTGGAGTGCCTCAAGTAGTGTATCCGTAGGGGAGCTACGAAAATATTATATGGTGCGCCGATATGGCATTATTCGGACAGCTACCTACCCTATGAAGAACGTACCTTATGATTCATACCGAGACAGGTCGACCACAAATCTAACCATGGCTTCCAGGGCATTCTGATAATTGCACTACACTAGGTGGCAAAATCACCGAGACTATTGAGCCATATTTATCCGCACACAGTAGGCACCAATACAACAAGCAGAACCAGTTCATCCTGTAATTTTTTTTTAAAAAGAACGTCATTGTTCTGCTTGACACAGAAGGAGATAGACCACCGAGTGATAAAGGCAGTGGAGTCAACCAGACAAGCTTTAGGTTTGCTACCCTACAAATGGTTTAGAGAAGAGAGACAAGTAATAGAGAATATGTGTGAGAGAGGGGAATGAACTTATCTACGTGTGCAGAAATCGATGTACCGAAGGGCTATAATTGGTTATTCGGACAGACATTTTGCAAATAAACTGCAGCGGGGTATCTTCAGCTTTCCGCTCCATCACCGATTGCAGCCACGGGTAAGAATGTTCGCCTGAAAACAAAATGCTCCACTAGAGTTCAGTGGGTTTAGTGCGCCCTGTAAAAAAAAAAAAAGAGAGAGAGATGCGCCGGACGTTGTACGGAGAGCAAGTGCACGACGGTACTAGAGTTTCTTGCGAATCTTTTAATGTCAATTATCGCGTGTAGTGCCTTTGTAATCAACAAGCATCAGCTGTCTAACGACCTCATCAATGTCGAAAAAGACATGTATTTACCTTCATTTTTTATTTTTTAAATCACAAGTTTCCAGCCTTACTTCACGCGATAGAACTTTCCTCTTGCAGTGACTATGCATGCCTGCCAAGCGGCCACTAGAAGCCCTGCAACACTTTTTAAAGTAGCTATGAAATGGGGTCACTAAAATAGCTTATTTCCTCACGAACTCACCCCCGCAAGAACTTTTAGAATCCTTCCAGTACGGGTGGACTTAAAAAGATTTGTCTCACGCTGTTCTCAGGCTCTTAGACTGCTCCAAACAAGAACCTACCCTAGCCCTGCGGCGCTGCGCAAAGCATACTCGGAACGGTTCGGAAGGTCTGATTACCTCTTGTGTGGTGGTTATGAGAACTTCGAGCATGTCCCGTGGGGCTGTGCTCTCACCGGTCCCCCTTTCTGCCAAGAGGAAATGAACAAGCTAATTAAGGCTCAAGACCTCACCTCATAAATCCTGGCCGTCCTTAGTGCCCGTGCTAGGGTGATCAATTTTAACCTGATCAGCGTCTCCTCTATTTTTTTCAGTGCCCGGGCGAACGCCCTCTCCAGGCCGTCGAGCACGCGCTTCTCCTCCGCTCGCCACTGCCGCATAGTGGCGCTGCGAGAGTAGACTACGGAATGCTGGCGCTGAACGGCCGCACGTATTAGGAAGTTCGCATATTCGTGCTTTCATGCGAGTTAATTTGCAGTAGCGATTCTTAACGGCTTCAGGGATGCAAGGAGGACGAAAAGTAACATGAACACTGCGGCGCGCTGTTTTCACCGGGCTCTGTCAGGCCGTGCTACCGGTTCGATATATGTGTTCGAGTTTTATAGCATTAGCGTTTTATTTCATTTTTCAAGCTATTGAAACCCCGTTATTTGAATGCCTCAGTACATATACTGCTGTGTACCACTCTGAATATCTGACGAAAAAAAAACACATTTCCTTTATTTGTCATGTCTCATTAGTAACAAAAAAAAAACTCACCGGTCTTCCTATGGATTCACCTGAAACGACTTGATTGTTTGTTCATAGCCTGGAATCCATGGCACATGCATACTTCGGGGGATCGGCCAAGAAAACATATAGTATCCTATAGACGGTAACTGCACTATTGCTTACAAAAAAGAAAACAAAAATAGGTAGAAGGAAGACATTATAAAAAACAAAGATTTAGAGAGTGAGAAAATAAAATAAAAATATCACTAATATAATAATAATACCTTCGTTTTGGGAGCCGACCAGACAGCTGAGTGTACCAAACCTGATTATTTCGGAATGTATGTTTCGGAATGAATGTATTGACATTTTGAAAATTACTTTCCAACTCTTCTTTTTTTTTAGTATTTGTTAAAGTGGGCTTTATGTTGAAATACGTTTAGTGTCTGCAATGAAATTGCACACCGCATCAACTAAATCTCTGTGGCGATCTCCCGAAACGGAGGCACCAAAATTTAGAACAGTTTCTGTGGTTGAACTTAAACCTAGCTTCGCAAACGGGTTAGCTAGAAGTCTTTTCCTTACTGCGTAGTTACGACATGAGACAAAATGATTTCCAATAGTTTCCGATTCTTCGCAGAACGGACAAAGAGGGGAGATTGTCAGACCATGTATGTGTAAACAAAAATTCAGTGGGGGAACCCGGCACCGGCATCTGGAAATAAAAACTTTTTTTTCGACAGACTCCACTAAGATTTCTTTGGAAACTTGAGATGACTGAAAGGCGAAAGCAATCCTTGTTTTCTTCCGATTCAATGCACTAAATGTTTCCTATTTCCCTCCGGGATATTTCTGCGCCCAACATGGTTTTCTTACTGCCTCAAGGATTAGAGACAAAGCTAGCTTTCTGCCCCTCAGCTGGTTATACACTGCCCTCAGGATCAGCCCATTTTAGCCAAGCGAAGATGTTATATGATGCCACCAAGTTATCCGACTTTCCGATATGTCACAAACATTTATGATATGTGACGTCGTAAGATGGCGTTTTCACGTAATTATGATATCCTGCATCACTCGTGTTTACATACCCGGCGCGAGAAGATGCTGGACGCCTCCGGCGATGAATTTTCGCTTTTGATGAGACATTTAAAGCTATCACCTTAATGCATTGTACGGCTTCATCTGCGTGAAATTGCAGCTTCCGCTAGTGTTCGGGGGAGCGAGCTTGCAATAATCATGCAGTACAATTGGTCTACTAACAAATATTCGTACTACACTCTAATATGTCACTGTCATTTACAACCCGAGTATTTTATAGGTTATGAGTAGTGGCGGATGAAGACTACCCGTCACGTTTGGCAACATGGCAATTGGAATCACTGAACTGGAGCACGCTGCATCCGAAGAGGCAACACATGAGTCTATCAGTAGCAATGCTGCCTCGCGATCGCTGCTGAATGGTAGCCCATTGGCAGCACACAGCCTTTTGGCCTATACTCTGCTCGCTACCGAATAAAGGTGCCAGAGGGAAGCAGAAAGATACAGGGCTGATCAGCCGAATACTAAGGCTACAACAATATGTCCCCGAATACACATACAAGCTCAAGCAACTGACCACAGGCCGCATTTTTCATGCCTGTCACCTTGGCTCAAGTTGAGAGTCAGCGTTAGAGTTCAGACTTTAACAGTGCCTTTTTAAAACACAGGCAACAATCGCAGAATTCGAGCCACATTTGGAGCTGTTCTTGTTTATTTCACGATGATTTCATTGTTTAACCACTGAAATGGTGAAATCACCTGCTATACTTCCTCATTTTCTGACACTTGCTTTTTCTCGGTGGCAATACATGTCAGGCTTTGCGAAGGGAATGGATGATCACCTATATCCCTGGAAGCAGTGTACTGAGATTTCGTGCTATTTAGTGCATGAACTCCAGGCTTGCGTATAATGTGCTACGCCACTAGAGAGAACCAAGCATTGGCGAACATTAGGCACCCAAGCTGTTATTATTAGCTCCTGCAAGGGCTTCTCTCAAAAATCGAATTTCAGCTAGTCAAAAAAGCTACTCCCAGTCAAGCGAATGCCACTGTGACAAAACGATCTTCCGCGGATTACTTGCATGAGCTATCTGGTGTCGGCCTAGCTAGCAGGCGATGCGCGAGCGCCTCGATCAAGTTGTCGCGAACGACTGCAGCCTTTAAAATGAACTGAGTGCACAGAATAACAAGTACTTCACGATTCTTGCTTCCAAGTTTCAATTACACCTTAAACAATGCGATTACAGCCGAAAACCGAGCTGTATAGCACCTCCCGCGGTGATCCCTGTGACGACCGAGCGTGCCATGCTCTAATGAACCAATGACTGATACGACGACTCCGACGAGCGATTTTTGAGCTGCTTCTGTCATTTGTCAAAAGTAGAGAAAGCGATTTGTAGGTAACGTTGAGAATTTATTGGAAATTGTAGACCACATGCTATATTATTTGGCTCACATCACCTAAGTAGCCTCTATTATCGATCAGCAGCGTTTTGTAACCATGAAGTGCCCCTTTAAGCACTTATATAAGTATGACCATTCGGAAACCTAAAAATCAGCACAGGTAGGCTAATGGCAATGTCAAAAAATGAACAATTTCAAAAGCCAGCATAAGTGACGGAGAGGATGAGAGTGAATAGGTCTCGTAAGCTACTCCACTCTAACGTCGAAACGAAAAGGTCGGAATCGAAGGACGGAGGCCGAGAACCTGACTGCAGCGCCAGTGCTTTTTTTTTTCATTTATCTTGGCATAATTGTTTTTATGCACTCTAAAACTCCATACAAGAAACATATTAGCGTTTCTATATTTAATCACTCGTATTGAATGCCTATAGGCCAGCTTTCGAAATATACAGGAATGTTACTTTGACTGCATTTTAGGAGCTCTGGCTTGCCACGTTATGACTCTCTTCAAGAGAAGCAAGAGGTCTCTTTTCAGATCATTGCCTCTCTTTGAAGAGTCATGAGACTCAAGAAAGAAATAACGTGTCTCTTCAAAAAGAGTCTTCCACTGGTGCAGGTCAGGTCTGGACTTTCTGAAAAAAAAAAGCGCATATATATTTTTTTAAAGTGCACCAGTAGGCGACTCTATCATCGTGAGAACAACAAGTGTCCAATTTATGCGTCTGTTGCAGCTGACTGTGGCGGAACCCTGTGGCCGTTCAACGAGCGCAGCCGAAACCTGGAGGAACTGCGGGAGAAGCTGGCCGAAGGCTCTTACTTCGACTGCGCCTGGCAGCTGCGTTCCCTCGACCAGACGGTGGTCGCGCTCAGCGTCAGGGGTCTCACCCTTGCTGACAGCCCTGGATGTACTGGTCTCGACTTCCTCGAGGTGCGCGACGGAAACCGCACTGGTGAGTAATGAAATTCTATAAAAAGCACGACGTTTTGAGGCCGGGTGTTCGTAGTTATTGGCTTATTTTATTTAAATATAAGAAGCAAGCTTCTTAGCCTAGTTTACAACCACTGGGTTCGCAAACCCGAAGCACCAACAGGTGGCTCGTTTTACGTTATTGCACGAACCTTTTTTCTGGCGGCCCCTGACATACATGCTAACGCGTCTACTTGACAAATATGTGGGTGATTAGCCTAACCTTTCATGTTTACAAAAGGAGAACTGCGTCAATATTTGTTTTATCCCTGCCTAATGTCTTTTTATAAAATGCTGTATGAACGTCACCAAAATGAAATCATTACTGTTCTTATCGCGTTCTTTATATTTATCATGACTAATTTTCGTATTTGTCATTGTATGAGTGCACATAAACAGTTATTTAGTTTGCTGGGTGTATATTTCTATACTATTCTATTTTGTTCTGTTCTGTTCTCTTCTCTCCCAGCATTTTTTTATTAGAATCTTGTATTCCTGAACTGCTGTCATGTATGCACGGGCCCTCAGACACTCTTAAATAGTTTTATAACCACTTTTTGCCTCAGGGACTTCCAACTCGTTGGAAAATAAAGATTTTATTTGATCTTTATTGATATAGTTTGTAACGAGTCACGTGCATGCCTATTTTAAATATACACTAAAATTTTTCTTAGCCTCCATTGCCTAATATTCGAAAATATTATTAGATTAATTAGCTTTTTAAGTCAATCTTCTACTCGGCTGCTCTATTTAAATATATTTTAACAGGAAAATAAGTTTCTTTGTCACTGCGGCAGTTTGGATAGTTTTTTTACTTCATTTTAGATACAGTATAAAGATTTGTCACAATCCAATATGCACCTTCTGCATATGTTGTAATTTTAAAGAAAATTTACAAATGCATTATTGAGCAACATAAAACTACAACATAGTTGACGTAATACATACCACCGTGACTTTTAGGGTTATTTTGGGAGCAGCGTTTTGCCAGAAATTGTGTGATTTAGTGGTTAATAAAATAGCTTTATTTAGTCCACTACAAACGCAAGTAAGCTCCCCGGGAACAGTGCATTTTTATGCACGCTGCAAAGTATTCAAGCATTTTTATTTAAACTGCGAATTCACGACAAAAAATGGTTCTCCTTAGAAACATTCGAGAAAACGTTGATACACATATATATATATTGCTGTCCTCACATTTGTCTTGCTTGTTCACTGCGCAGTTAAAGCTTGCGGTAAGGGGAAATTAGTGTGGGCGATGATATCAATGTACATGTTCTCGTGTATTCTAAACGGTCAGTTTTACGATTAGAATAGCTAAATTATTTATAAATGACTCAAAGTTTGCTGAATTATATCACGCAGCAGTGAAATAGCCGCTTCAGCTTGCGGTAACACCGTGCATAAAATTAAAAGTGTGAGATGGGCCTTGTCGCTCCGGCAATGAAGGACAGTGCTGCATGTCTGACAGCATTGCATGCCTTGCCACTTTATTTATTGATTTATTCTTCCACTGGCAAGTGGCATCAAATTACTGATACCAATATGACTACCATGTAAGAGCATGAATGCACTGGCCGTTTTCAGAACCCATCACTACTCAATTTATTTCGATTTGCTAACGACTTGCGAACATTTCATATATGATGATGATGAAAAACATTTATTATAAAAGAGAGAAGAGAGAGGTACGGGGCCAAAGCATGACCCTGCTACATGGTCGGCGTGGATTTCATATAGAGTATTTGTATTGTTTGCTCATCAGAATATATTCTTTTATTTACTCTTCGTCGGGACGCTTCTCGAACGCACCGATATTCGTGTTTGCAGGAAAGCAGTAGCCGTCTTCGTCAAACAATTATTACTACCATTCTAAAGGCAGAAAGAAGAAAGGAAAGTGCATAGCGTGCCTGCAACGCATTTTTGTTGTTTGTGAATATTTTAGATGAGAGGCGGTGACAAAATGCATAGAAACTGGGGTCCGCTACCAGTTCACATTGTCAGTATATTGACATTGAGTAAGGTTGTGTAAGGATCTGAATCCGAAATAACCCAGCTACTCACTATCACATAACAGTAAAAAGTACAACTAAATGGCAAAAAATGTCAGTGCGTTACTCATCGGAGCCACAAATAACTAGTTCGGGGGGAGGGGGGAGGTTAATGATAAAAGTGGGCTTGTTTCAAGCACAGCACCAAGGACAACTAGTTTTTTTTTTCGGAGGCAAAACATATTGTTGTTTGTGTGTGTTGCATTTTTGTGTACAATATTTAAAAGCACTGCGTTCACCCCCACCCTTTGCTTGAGCCTCAACTCCCACAATATGATGTGGAGAAAAAATAGAGAGATGAATGCACACGTACTGGCAGTAAAGTCTGTCCCCGTTTCCACTGTTTCACCGTGAAATCGATTCAGCTACTGTTGTGAAATCGCCCCAGATTTTTGGGAACATTTTGTGTCCGCTCTAAGTGGCAAGAGAACTTCGTATGAGATTCAGATACTTGAGATTTGATATCTCTGTATATCTGGCTCCATAATCGCAGAAACTATAGCAATATTACCTGTGTATTTTCGTCGTATTTTATGTGAATATTATTGGATTAATATGGCTAGCCCACGTCCGCATATGGTTTTTAAGATTATGCAAACACTTCCGAGGTGATTTCTTTCAGCTGAAGAAAATCTTAAAGAAACATTCATTAGGTATGTCAGTTGTGGTTGCACAGCTTGCTTTTTCCGATACACCAAATGTGCGGAAGTTAAAAGGTTTTTCAGAACAGGCAGTATTTTAGATGTGTGAAGTTCAAGGACACGTCGGTAGCGCACCATTTACAGGAAACAAAATTAATTTAGTAACGCTGTCGACTAGTCGCTATAGGTGATGAATGGCTTTAACTGGGAGATTAAATTGTGATCACAGCAAATAACCGTGCGGAGGTGCATCTTTCTCAGCCAGAAAAACTCACAGGGTAGCTCATGCATCCACCGTAAGCGAAAGCTATGTTTTGTTTCATTTTGTTGTCATAGCAATTATGTGGACACCATCGACAGGTTTTTGCCGTTGCCATCAGTGTTGTCCTCGCATTCATGGCTCGTGTAATACAAACTTATAAAATTCTTTCATACATCGCAGTTTGGGGCTCCAGCTGAGATGAAACCAGCCAGCTCACCGCCATCGCTCGGAGAGCGCATGCGATAACATCAACCCGATGGGAGGCCTGCCTTCGAAGTGGGAAGGAAACAATGCGCTCGTCTTTAACGAGCATGAAAAGACGCGAGGGGGTGCAGTAGCACCAACTACGAGTTTTGGATTTAGGGGCGCACTCGCCAGCGCTGGCTCCTCGGCAGCTATTAAAGGGCGGATCGTGTACTGTTCTACGTGCTGCGCTCTTAACATGAAAAGACTGTGCGAAAAGTGTCCCTGGAGGGGCCGTATTCTCTTACACCAGCGTTTTGTGGAATTGCCTAATCTAGCATCCAAAATAGTCATTTTAGACCGCCTCTTTTTGTATAACAATACATTTTCTCGCTGTAGAATTCATTGCTTCGCCCTTCCGGTGAAACTGCGGCTTTTTTTTCTTCTCTGGCAATTGAACTGATTCGTCCCCCTTTCCGCCACTATAAGCTTTCTGCGGCTAGCGCTGTTTTTCGCTACCTGCAGGATCGCAGGTGTTCCAAGCTTCCTCGCCCTCTGTGCCTCCAGGACCGGCCTACCTTTGACCTAGCAATTTTCTCATTTGATAAATTCATCATGTGACGTCACGTTATATGACTTCACAGTGACGTCGCTATGACGTATCAAGTTTCGGTGATCATTTTCGTCACCCCGTAATGATGGTCTTTTTTTTTTGTATCCCCCGTGTGGTCGCTGTCAAAACCGTCACCGACCACTCAGCCCCTTGGAGGCGCCAATGATTGAAAACAAGCGTGAAAACCATGTAAGGGGCAGTGGCGAGAAAACGTATAAAAACTCCTACTCTTTGGTCTGTTAACAGGAACCATTGACATATACATGAGTGGCACAATTCAGAAGAGTGATTTCGCAGATGTCTACTGTGGTAAAGACTCGATATGCTTGCGGCAACGTTCTCGGCGCCTCTTTGATTTTTCAGGTTCAGTGCTGGCCCAGATCTGTGGACCGAACTCGACGCTGGACGTGCAGTCCTCGGAGAACTCCATGTTCTTGCGTGTCAAGCTCAGTTCGGGGACGCGCCACAACCCTCGTTCTCTCACGTTGCGCTGGCACTCCGAATTCAGCCGTGAGAGCTCAGCTTTTTTTATTTATTTAGCACGTCACATGCCATGAGACATTGCATGCACATAATTTAGAGATGACAGATTCTCGGGTTTGTCAGAAGTTGCTTTTTATTTATTCATCTTCTTCTACATACTGCAGCCGCATTCGGCCTCTAGCGGCAATGAAAATTGATAGAGCAATTTTAGAAACGTCACAAAATGACAATGTTGGCACACCTTTTATGAAAAAGGTTCCGGTGTTTATTCGCGGAGGGGGGAAGGTGCTTTGTTTACACCATAACCTATCGTACTCCTGACCTCCCTAGATATCCCCTCTCCGGCGCCCACGTCTTGTTCGTACCTTCTGCCGCTATGACCATAACCTATGACCGGCGTGGCGCTGGTCATAAGTTGTTTTTAATGTCAGCTTGAGCGTTCCTAGGCCCATATTCACAAACCAACCTCGACCTTACCTCAAGTTTTCCTCAAGTTTCTGTACCCTCTACATGCGTTATAAAGGTGAAAAAATGGTAACGAGGTAAATGATCATAGCAAGGCTGGTTCCCGAATATTGGCCTACATTGTACATTAAGCGCAAGAGACTTACAACCGATGAGAAAAACTCGAGGTAAGGCTCAGGATAGTTTGTCAAAACGGGCCTTAGTTATATTTCGGCCAACAGAGGGCTCATACTGTGTAATTATTCTGCAAAAATGCAGAATACTTTGCAAATCAATGTACTAGAAGCAATTCATAAACTCTTTAAAAGAATTGAACGCGATGCCACAGAACCTGTCCTACACTATGTACGACAGTCTACAGGTTCCCGCGTCAGTGAAACAGTGTGCACTAAATACTTGACCACCATGAACAACTTACCTGGCCAGCCGTCCAAGTTTGCAGAAATAGTCACATATGTGCCAGCAGTTCATGACGGAATGCAGGCGTTCTTACTCCAGCGCCGTCCAAGCAGCCATAAAATGGAAGACGAACAAGTAATAGGTAGCGCCAACATCAGCGAGCAGTTGAACAAGAGCGAGGACACGCGCTTCCTAAAGAACCTCGCCATCTGAGCAGGTGAGGGAGGCAGTAGGTCGCGGTTTAAACATATCCCTTACAGTTTGAAATGTCAAGTTTTGTAGTCATTAAGAGATACCTTACATTTGTCAGCCAATTAGGCAGCGCAGAAAGAGTAAACTTTCAACGTGGTGACGTGTTCACGAAGTTGTGACGTAAGGAGTACACAGGTTTGAGGAATGTCAAAAATGTGTCATATCTGCGGTAAATGAAACGTACAAATTTATTTATACTTAACCTTATGAATTTTATTTTTCCGAAAATGGTTTCAGACTAGCGATGCTTATTTGATCAATGGCCACATTTGTGTTCGACAAGTCAGCAGAGGAGTTCCCCGAAGAGTTCGTGTATAGCGTAGCCGACTTTGTTTGTGATTTATTGCATACTATTTCACTATGTTTGTTCTAAGACGGGGGATGAGTTAAAATAAGCGCCAGAAGTTTGTATTTTTAAATTTTATTTTCTATAGTAGACAGTCATTAGGGCGTGCGAGAAAAGGAAATGTATCAGGTTCCTTTTAAATGACATACACGCAGTTTTGCTCAGAATAATGTTATCTTTCTGCTCTTTCGCTCTATCTCTCTCTCTCTCTGAAAAAAAGAGTGAAAAATGTTGTTAATGTGTCACTCACTACCCTACGTTCAAAGATGGGGGCGGGGGAGGGGGTTCTGTCTTTCTTTCACTACCCTTGTCCCAGGCAATGCAACCTCCTCACTCCTTAGTTCCTAAAGCACGTGAACAATGTCAGCACTACGCAACAGAGCCTATCAGGACTTCGCGCTTTTCGGCTATATTATACACGCTGTTATCGCCGTTAGCGCACCTTTAAACACACAAAACGAGGCGTTATTGGTCTATCGGGCACGATATTCATGCGAGACAAGTAAGACCAGATAGGCGGCTGCATGACAAAGCAGTTCAGGAGAGAAATCACATTTGATTCTTCGCGTATATTGATTAATCCAGAACACGTACATTGTAGACGTCACGGCAACCACTGCCTGCGTCGCAGAAGTGCGCAAGAAGGACAAGGAATATAAGGAAATAATATTGTGCTCATTGTTTTTGTATTTTGGGAGCCTGGTCAGAGGCCCTTTGAGAACACGATTTTTCGCATACAATCGGGAGACTAACAACGCATGTTAACGCAAGTCAACGCATGTGACGCATGGTATACAAATTCCACCGTAATTACGTCACAAAAATGCGGTGGCGCTGTCTTCCTATCGGCACAAGACGCTCTGCCTACCGCAGTTTCTGCTGGGTTTTCAATGGTGCATGTGGTGTTCTCAGTCAAGCAACGAGAGAGAAAAAAAAACGGTATGCCGACAAACTGCGTCGTGGTTGGATGTTAGTCGTGTCTCACAACCTAATTTTGTTTGTTGGCGCACATCACAGTTTTCAGCGCTTATGCCTTTCACAACGCTTATGGCGTCTCAGGATGTCGTTTTGTTGGCGCACATCGCAGCCCTCAGTGCTTATTGCTTAAGTTACGTGCCAACGTCGCTATAATTTTACCCATAATATCGACATCGGCCTACCTGTGTTTACAAACATAGAATGGGTCTTATGTTTTTCATGTAAATCTAAAAGAACAGAAAGCCGCATACAGTTCCCCACGCTACACCGGGGTTCTGTGTGCTGCAGGCCACCCGGCTGGTGGCCTGGCACACAGAACGCATAATCACATACTCGGAATTACGGCAAGCACACGCCCGAGTTTCAACAATGCATTTCTTGCTTAGAAGCACAGATATTCGCGCGAGTTTTTACTCATCCGTGATGGTACTTAGTAGCGCAAAACATACAAAAAACATGCGAAGAACTAAACAGGGCGAGCACTCCTTTGAACCTGTTGTGAGTGCTCGTCCTGTTTAGTCCTTCTCGTCTGTCTCGTCTGTTTTGTGCTCCTTAATACTCTCATTAATTTTTTTTCCTCCGTGTCATTGCCCTTACTCTGCAATTCCTACACATGTTCGTCACTCTCCCGCCTATCGGCAGCGCTCAACAAAATGTAACAATGCACAAGTACCATTACGCTCACTATGCGCTAAAGGGTATTAGCGTAGAACAAAAACTGAACATATCGAAATCGGCATCCAGCCTTCAGTCATTCTAGATATCAGTATCGATATGTTTCTCAAAACATGCATCACATCAGATCACCGTCAAACCCATGAATGAGATAGTGAGATATTTCATGGGCCTCCTTCAAACTGGTGATGTCAGCTGACATCTTGCGTAAAGTAGCCCCTCCCGGCCCATCAAGAGGCTCAATTTTGTGATTCCGGCTGGCTAGTCCAGTTGAGTCTGAGACCCCTGTGCTTTAAGAGATCATCGGGATGATGCTAAGGCCTGCCACCTCGTGGCTTCTACTATACTCCAGACTGCGGCGGTGAACAGACGGCGGATGAAGGAACCTTCACGAGTCCGGGATTCCCGAGACCCCTGGAAGAGCGTCGCCATTGCTACTGGACGATCGCGGCGCCTGAAGGCAACCGGGTGTCACTCAGCATCGACGGAAATATTAACGACTGCACGGCTGTGCTACAGGTGAAATGCTAGAGTTTAGACTTCGTTTGTGTTGCTCAGTTTGCTCCTTTCTTGAATTCTGCGTTATAGGCGTTGTAAAATGATCTTTGAAAGTATCTTTCGGTATCTCCAACATGAGCACATTCGCAATCACTGCTTGGAACTTCTACATCTTTCATAAAACCCCTAAACTTAATGGTCTGGTCTGTAGGCATTCATATGTATCTAAAAAACGTTATTACACTCAAGTGTCTGTGAACCTCTGATGCGATGCTTTCAGACGCAGGGCATAATTAGCATATTTCATTATCAATCGATAGGTACTCGTTGCTCGTTTGTTCTGTTCTCTGCTCTAAAAGCTTGTCCATATCCTACAATCACACCACTTAAAATGTACATATCTATTCGCGCTACTGCCAACATAGCACGACGTTCACGTATTATTCTCTGCAAAAGCGTAATCGTTGAATGAATGGAACTTTTATAATGCATTTGCACTGCCGTGCTCCTTGACAATTTGAAACTATCTTCCCGACGCCAGCGTAAAAATCTCCGATCGTAACCATGTTATTGAACAACTCAAGATGTATTTTAACACTGACTAATCATTCACCTCTTGTTTTCTATAGTGACAACATTTTGGCGCTTTGTCTTTTGCTTTTTGTTTGCTCCCATTTCATTGACCGACCACTTGACTTGTACCCTCCTCGCTCAATGTCTTCTTTTGTTACCTGTTATGCACTGAAATTAATTATTTAGAGTAATTTTCTGTTTTACCTATTAGTTGCTAAATTCATAATCACCCATAAACTCAGCTGTTTGTATTACTGCCCGAGTTTTATAGATGGTTTCAAATTCACGAGCGTTGTACCCAAAAAAACCTCTGGTCGCCTCATTTAACAGCTCCTAACTTCCAAACTGAAAGCACATTTTCAAGTTTTTTTCAAGGGTATAGAGAGAGTCTGCCTTCCGTTTTCCACATAATAGAAACGTGCTTCAGGTATAAGGAAATGTTTTATAATTTTTATGTAGCTCAAAAGAACATTTGTTTGAATATATTTTGCCAAATAAGCGAAATAAACTGTACAAAATCAGCGGGCTATATTCTAAAGCTCTTGTTATTACCGATGCTCTTACTATTACCGATGCTATTAAGGCACATCGTTGGACGAAACCGGATGTCTTCAAGGGCCTGTGTTTGTAAACATTGAAAGTGTCTATGGATTAATGTAGAGTAGCGTATAAGGAAGCGAACGCAGCTTCTGTGCCACAAACTTAGAGCAGCCATAAACTATAGCAACGTCAAAGCGGTGCTGATGCGATACCTGCTTGACGCAGATAATGGAGCGCTTCTACCGACGCACAGTGGAGTGCGGCCACGCGCTGCCGTTCGCCTACGAGTCCTTCCAGAGTCGCATCGTCGTCTCGTACACTTTTCAACGGCTCGCTGGAGGATCGGGTATCAGCGTCACCTACGGCACCACGAAGGAGCTACGTAAGTGTCCCATTCACCTCGGTTAATACACGCATTCTCAGCATCCAAAACCATTTATCCTCTCCTTTAGATATGAGATAGATCGAGTACAAGAAAGCTTTCGGAGCTTGCGCAAAACTACAATATATTTCCTCACAACCCTTGCATATGCATTTCACTGCGGCGTTGAATGTAATGCTTCAATAAGGCTGGAAAGTGATGCACAGAGTTATAAAGACCTCTTATTTCTACGGCGAATTTTCTTCACAGTCTTGAGTCTATGTACATCCCTTCATTGGTCTCTGTGCAGATGCTAGTTGACGTACTGAATGGCAGACCTCAATTAAATAATGGCGAGAACATTTTTTGCCAATATTGACGTGGTAATAACAGTACTTACATTTTGAAGGAGTATATGCACAATGACAATTCAGTCACACGGTGACAGTGATGCCTGCAATGAATCACGTTTCTTGCCATGGCAAATCTAGGCTAGTCACTGTGACAGTAATAGGTATCGTGCGCCTGCAAATCATGTCGCTGGTGTGAGCAGGGTCATGCTGATGGGTCAGAATACATTGTCCTCGTTACATTGGTAACCCCTTACAGGACGGCTATTAAGGTATACTGTGTTATAACGTTTCTGACAGTACCTTCTTTTGAACGTGTTGCAGCCTGCTATCAGGAGCTGACCGAGACGAGCGGTACGCTGGAGGCGCCCGCCGAAGCACTAACGAGCGGCAGCCACTACGGCTGCGAGTGGACGCTGGCGCTGACGCCCAACCAGACCCTGGCCGTCACGGTGGACAGCATGAACTTCACCACGACCGAGAACGCAAACTGTAGGGCCGAGTTCGTGCACGTCTCACGTAAGCGGTGCTTCCTTTTCATTCCGTGCACAAGTATTCCTTGAACTGATAAGTGAATGTGGTTGTGTGTTGGTGTGAACGTAAGAATGACAAGAACAGCTGGCGTACGTAGAAAGGAACTGAAACATTATGGGTATCACGAAAACGCGCATAAAGGTTGACCCCATTTTCTCTCACAATACCCGCACTTGGTTAGCTCACACAGCCTCATACTGCGACACAGCATGCAATTTTTTTTTGTGTGTGTTGGCTAAGGATTCACTCATGCAGTGCTAGCTCTTATCATTTGATAATGTTCGATAATAATGGCTAAATTGTGGCTAAACTCAGCTAATGTTGGCTAACCATAACTGATGTTGGTAGAGCAGGCTATTGTTACTTTATAAAGGCTAATATCAACTATGTAATAGCAACGTCTTCTACTGTTGCCTTATGTTAGTTAAACGGCGGGATGAGAGACAAGCGCTATGGGACGATTCTCCTGAGTAAAACATAAGCTAGACTACGCAATGTCTTCATTGTGTCAAAATAAATAAGAAATAGGCATCGGTGAAATAAAACTATGGAATAACAATGACTCGCGGCCCTCAATTTTTTTTTGTTGTTGTTGTTCGAAGGTTTAAAGGTTTACTAGCCCAGGGGCACTAAAATTGTCCCTTCAGACCTAATCGTTAAGTTTAAGTGCCCCATGTTAAATAAACGCGCGCATCGTGTTCTGAATGTCATCGCTATGGGCGATGCCACATATTGTCGACCTACAAGCCGCAGGCGCACCACGAATTTCAAGAGACGATACCTTATCCGAACCGTGCCCTTCCGGCTTTTCCAGTTACGACTGCATGGAGCAACAAGGTCATTGGCTCAGAAGCAGAAGATTAGACGTCGTGAACGACCATATCTAGTTCAGATGCTTTCCAACTTTCCACATCTGTTTCTCTTCCTGCTGTTGACCATGACATCAACGTTGACTTTCAAAATTTACCAAAGGTTTTCCTACTAGCACTGTTTCTCCCTCTCTCTTTTCCGGAATGTGCACTGAGGCCTGCAAGCCCTCCTAACTTCAGTTGGTAAGACACATGGTTCGGGCTCATGATCAGTATAATTATTGTGACCTCAGGAAGATTGATTGAGGGTATGAATGCGATAAAAAGTTTCTATACTCAATTCTGTTGCGCCTTTACCAAGCCCCGGCTGAATAATTTGTTTATGTAACCTTGTCTTTTGTCTCTTTTTAGCTAGTGCTTTAGCGTGTCCGTGCTTTCATACTTAATTGCGGACTGACATCCGAGGATGTTTGTCAACGTATTTTTTTGTTTCATTTTTTTTCTACACTAACACACTTACAGTATGGAATTTTCACTCGAGCTCATGGAAATGCCCCCCCCCCTTCCTATTACTCCAGCCAATTTTCGACATTCATTCGGTGCGAAGCTTCTTAGGGTCGAGCTCAATCCGGTGTGCGACGTGACCATCCCTACTGTGCATGCGCGTCCCCTTTCCACTCTCGCCTCGCAGCACCCACGCAGGCAGCGTCTTCCAGCCAACGCTTGCTTCCCCTCTTTGTAATAATAATAATAATAATAATAATAATAATAATAATAATAATAATAATAATAATATTAATATAACAGTTTATTTCCAACAATACACAGTTGATGAAAGGGGGTGAGAATAAAAGCGACTATCTGCTTGACTATGTTCTCACACCCCTTTACACATAATACAGTGGCGGTGGCGGGAACAGAACATCACAGCTGACAAAAACCGTACGCAAAATCATCTAAATTAGCTAAATTGCTATTAGCTAAATCAACAAGCAATAAAGCAAATTAGCTAAATAAAGCTAAATCAATAAGCAATAAAGCAAATTAGCTAAATCAACTAAAGCTTTTAAACTCATTGCACATGGTCATGTATAGACATGTAATGCAAAAGTCGCAATGTTTAAAGCACAAATACACTAGCCTTATGGTTTACATGAAGAGGTGACTGCATTTTTCTCCCCGCGGCGTTTACACGCCCATTGCGCATGCGCGCTCCCTCCTCCTCTTCTCCTATGCTCCCTTTCTCTCGCCTCGCAACACCGACGTAGGCAGCGTTTGCTGGTCGACGCTCGCTCCCCCTTCCATTTCTCCTCTAGGCATTCCTCCCCGCGACGTTCACACCCCCGTTGTGCCTCCGTGTCCCCTCCTCTCCTACATTCCTCTCAACTCTCACTTTGCAACCCCGACGCAAGCAGCATCTGCTGGCGAATTTCTTGATTAAAAATTATATTGAACTATTGAAAACACTGACTGTTCGCCTTTTTTTTTAATAAACACCGACTGCTCGTGTTGCACAACCCTTCAATGGCCACCCCGTATATATATATATAGGCACCGGATGTTGACCTCCAAGGGAGTGCCGGTGGGCGATTTCTCCTGTGCGTTGTTGAACAATAAAAATTCACAGCGTGCGCGTTAACTAAAAACGAACTGCGGGTTTCTGTGTCCGATTGGAGTCTTCTGTCTTGTTGCCCATTAGCAGCTATTGGCATGTTCCAGTAGGAAACGTCGGCTAATCACTACGTAGTTGCGCCTCCCCAGTTTTCTCTCCTACGCGCCACGCAACGACGAGTGCGAGCGTCAACGTCCCCACCAGTGTAAGCGTTAACGCCCGCTGCTTAACATCTACGCAGAATTCTTGTTAGCGGGAGCGAGATGGATGAAATAACATTTCATAATGTCCTAGCTCGGGGCTCCGCCGCTGGAACAGAGAGGCCTAGCCTAACAGCCACATCGCGGGCTTGCTGGACGGCCCATGTCTGCTAGGGTAGAGCTACGCAAGGCAGCCGGCCACCTCACCGAAGTAGCATCGAGGTTAACATCGTTATACATTGTAGTGCACTCCCAGAGCGCATGTCAAAGCATAGCCAGCCGGTTATTTTGCACTTGTTGCATATATCATCATCGTAGAGTTCCGGTTATATGGTGTGGAGTACTTGTCTATTTCGGTACAACTCCGTTTGCAATAGCCTTAAAGTAAGAGCTTGAGGCCGACTTAGCTTAGGGCTAGGTGGCGGGAAGACCAGACGGGAAAAGTAGAAGTGCTTAGAAATTTTGTTAGAAGTGGATGGCACGTCCCTGTTCTTCATGGCCTCAAATCGGCCAGTATCAACACGGTCAGTCAATACACGCGCAGCACTAAGAACGGATTCGTTGAGGTTGACGGGGCAGCCAGGGATCTGTCCGACGTCAGCAGGGAACCAAATAAGCCTATGGTGGCAGAGTTTTTTAGGACTGTTCAGGAGAATGCGTAGGGCTTGCGGTGAAATTCTGCCACTAGCGTAGGACTGGATTGCAGATCTAGAGTCACTAAAAATGCCTTCCGCATTGTCGTCAACTATAGCCAGCGCAATAGCAACCTGCTCGGCCTCGAGCGGGTCTTGGTGCAGTGTCTTTTCAAGTACGTCAAGCCGCATTACTTAAAGCTGTACTCACGACACCGTGCAATCTCTGCAAGATCCCTATAATGGTTATAACATGATGTTCAATACAAAATTAACACGATGACCTTTTGTCAAGAAACACTAGCCAAAATCATCCTTCTCCCCACCCACACCAGTGAAATACCCGTAGCATGAGTTCCCTTAAGGAAAGTATAAATAATATGTCACTACAGATATAATAAACATGGTGATGACAGTCAATTTGTCATTGTTGGGAGCTCGACTTTTTTATTGTTATTCTTTTATTCCTGTCAACGTAGTTTGAGTCTACTGGTAGCCACTTGTTTAGCAAATGCGAAGTGATTCAGGGCAATATTGATTGCGACTGTTTTTCATTGGCAGTGAGAAAACTAAACCACGCCATTTCGGTACCTCTGGGTGCGAGTCTAGCCAACAGACGTAGGTTGGCCCAACGTGAGATGACGGGTGAGTTTCACACCTCATTCCGGACACCAGCACGCAGGGTTCACTAATGCCCTTGTCAGGATACGCTCATACACAGAAAGCTCTGTACAGCGTGCCGAGTCATGCTCCGGTGCTCTTATAATAAAATTGATAAATATGCTGCTGCCAAATATTCACTAATTTCTCGAAGAAAGCAGAAAACAAAAGAGGCTGACGGTAAAATAATCAGGATGATCATGAGCGTGGACCTTAGCGTTTTTTAGCCGGTCCAGTCAACCGGCATCGCAAAGGCGTAGAGTAATACCGAATAGCGCGTGTCATATCCACCGCCACTTCACGTGTTGCCAGCTACGGAAGATTAAAACAACAAACGCGCCACATATGTCACTCCTGATTTCGGGAGCACCCATCACGACTCTCTAAGGTCACAGGGTCAAGTAATTAAGCTTTGGAAAAAGGTGACACTGATCTACGTGGATACTTTCTTGTCGAAACTTAAGAAAACGAACTCAAATGAAATAAAGGTACCAGTTCGGAGCTAACGAGGTAGAGGGTTCTCTGCGAACGCTTGACAGATTCAAAGCGGATGACAACCACCTTCGGTGGCGGGGCCATGTTGTTCGGGTGCACGCAAGCTCAGTTCACATTCTGCGTTCGGGTAAACGCAAAGCACTTTGCGTGTAGTGGAATGCCGGACAGACTAAATAGCGCTAGTATGGAAGTGATTACTCGTGTTAGTGCGGCTAACAGCTTTGTCCGTTATTCACACTCTTTCAGTAATATGTACATTTTAAAGCACTCACTAACGCATATCTAATGGGGAATACTTCCACTCGCTAAAAAGTGATTATGGCGATATTAAAGGTTAATGTTTAACGTGCCAAAACCACGATATAATTACGAGGCCCAGAGACTCCGGATTATTCTCTATACGCTTGGTCTTTTTTAAGTGCATTTAAAAGTTCACTCACAATCCTTTTTTTTTTCATTTCATGCCCATTTAAGTGCGGCCGCACAGGGTGGAAATTGAACCCGCGCCCTTGAGTTTAGAAGCGTGACACCTTACGTGCTAGGTTTACTCGCCACTGCGGGTGGATAAAAACATGAGAAACATCAAGTTTCAGTGTCGAGCACTTTGCAATCAAATGCTGATGCTCCTTACAGCAAATAAATGTCCTTGGGTTAACTGATGATCTGGTAACTAAAAAACAACGGCATTTAGTGCAGCCAATCGACGGCCCATCAATATACAGATAGACACAATATAGTGATTGTGTCCGTCAAAAAGTTAAGTACAATACGAGGTATCTGGCATATTTCTTTTTTATTAGAAGCGCTACGTGATTTGCCGACTCAGTCATTACATCATGGATGTCAATATGTTAGGAATGTTTACAAACGGACTGGAGAAAATATTCGGCAGAAACGGTCCCCTATTAGACTTGTTTCCAAAAACCCATCCTTCTCGAAGCAACAGCGTTCCTCTTGAAAGAAATTATTATACTGAGATTTTGCTTACATTATTTTTCTTCCTCTAGTCGGCAAGAAGTAATAGTCGCTGCTGGACTTTACAGTAATCAGACGTAATGAACGGTGAAACAAGATTAACATACTGCATTCTCGAGTACTCATAAACTATTCAATTCTTGTTTTGAACATTCTCAATATTCGAGCATTTCTGCAGCAAATATTCAATATCTGACTAAGGAAGTGTGGTGTTACTCCTGCAAGTGTTCGTAAGTGTGAACTTCTGGTCGCAACGCTGGCCCAGTCAACTCTTGCTAGGCAGCAGCGAGCACATGTCCTTGGCCCTGAAGGAGTAGTCTAGGCTATTGTTCTCTCCGCCATTTCATTGTTCGAGGCTTCCTAAACTAAACGTACCCCATAAACAAGAACGGGCACGAGAAAACCGGCACAAATCAAAGCCCACCCACTTGGACATACTGCAGCCACTAGGCGCTAAGCATCGCAGGTACAGCGCTACAAATTGAAAAGGAAAGCCCAAACACAGAAAATGCTATCAAATGAATTTATTCAAAAAATATCGACTGTTTTAAAACGGGGGAAAATAACTTACATTCGCAACAACACGTGTGAAACTTACGTAATAAATGTGTTGACCAAGGACCGAGAACTCTCTACTTGACAGGTGAAGGAAAGTATAGAACGATTCAAGTTTTCCTCAATAAATTCAGTTGAAAAAATTTTCTTTTCATGTGTTTTCTTTTCTAATTGGTGTCAGTATACCTACAATGTTCAGTGCTAATCAATGAATCCAAATCAACGTGTCCTCGTGCTGCGCTAGCTGTCGCAACCGTAACATAGCCCACGACCTCCAATAATGGGAACGCGAGTTATCCGTGTGTACACATACGGGATGCCATGGCACTACATTCTAGCTCATTTTTATGACTAATTCTGGGTTATCGCATAGCACGTGGATAGTGCGTCGACGCTATTCAGCATCTTCTTCTATCATGTCACGGTGAAACCTTGAATCCAGTTTGTATCTCTAACGCTATTAAGCAAGCTGTAGCTCAACAAAATACCTTGTATTATAACCTCCATTACTTGAGTTCCCCTGTTTATTCTTTATCTTGTTCATCTCAACGGCTAACTTCCCTTCTCGCTGTACTTGTGAGCCACTCTTTCTTCGTGATTCTTTATTTCTTCCTGCTGCCCTTTGTGCATCAAAAATGCCCTATTACTAAGGCCTACAGTTGCACATCTACACTTCTAGAAGTTAATTATTGAATGAAACAGAATGACTGAGATGAAAGTGTTGAGCCAAAGATAGTCATTATTCTACCAAGGGTCTAGAATTTTTAACGTACGAAGGGAAATGCGAAGGGGATCTGCGGTTTTATCGGGAGCTCACTACATTTGCTTGTCAAGAAACCACTTACCCCGTTTGCTAAACGGGCATTGTAAGCGTATACTCAAGTTTTTTTTCCTGCACCTTGAACTCTGCCGCAGGCCGCCTCTGCAAACAAGGGGACAGGGAGGTGGTCGTGCCACAGAGTGAGCCAATCTCCATCCACTATTCGAAGGCGCACAACAAAAGTTCAGGTGGCTTCAGAGCATCATATCGGGTGAACGGTAAGTCAGTCCAGTTTGAGAATGCTTCTTTTTCCTCGTTCTTTTTTTGTTCTTTTTGCTGAGTCATGTGTTTACTGCTGGCACCAGGTATTTGTCTGCTGGCACCACATAACCTTTGATGACAGTGTATATTGCTATGTTTCTGGAATGTACATTTGTCTTGCGCAACGCCGTGGTTGCGTTTCTTTTTGTAGATGTGCTGGGACCAAGTTTGGTGTAGAGGTTATTTCTGGCGACACACGGCCATATGATGAGCATTAAAATACATTGGTAATAATCATTCAGAAGTTCATACAGTCCTTTATATTTATAGTGGAGGTAACAACTTTACTAAGAACTCCGGTAAATTCATGGCCTGAGCCTCTCTTTCATCGTAACACAAAATGACCAGGTCTAAGAACGGTGTGTAAGATGACCGTTAATTTGCATCATACAACGGCAAAGTCAACGACAGCAAATAAAGTTGACATTTGGGCAACACTGTGTCTGATCCCCATTCCGTGTGGGTGAAGCAGCGCATAGGATTGCAACCAAGGAAAACACAAGAAAACACTGCAGCAAGTATTGTATTCCCTAGTCGCTCACTCAGACTGAGACTTACAGATTGATCTGAGTCCGAGTGAGCAAGGCTTAGTCAACTCATATTTATACTTGCAGGCCTATGCGTGTCAGCATTGCGTCATTAACGTAGTCTGTACACGCCATGTTCATAAGCTCATATTATTTGAGATAGTACATAAGATTAATACAAAAGTGTTTACAAGACCCCGGGGGCTGACTGCACATCTTGCTGGACGCAATGTGTGGTTCAATGCCTGGCCTCTAAACAATTTTGTTTATAGCGGACCAGGGTAGTTCTTAAAGAGGCAACTGCTAATGAAACATATAAATTTCTTGTTAACTGTTCTTTTGCTTATACATAGAACTTGTCAGAAGACATTGTTTGACCAGAATATCAGCTATTTCACTGTTGCCTCTCACGAAACTCTACTTTCGCGAGATTAAATATGGTCACGGGGGTCGTGACGTGGATGAAGGCAGCAGACAGCAGGTGGATTAATAAACTGTTCATTTGGGCTGAACTTGTGGCCACATAAAATGAAAGTTAGATTACAGCGAGACACTGGCACTGGTTGTGGCGAGCAGAGCAACGGCCGTCGATCAACTGACAAGCGGCGAAGCGTGTCGCATTTATACACTTGCCATCAAATATTCTAGCGTTATCACTAGTGGCGACGTAGGTTCCCGAATAATCTGCAATGTTCATGAAGTGGGCGTAATCTTAACAAAACGATCCACTACAGCTTCGAAGCATCTCAAACATCGTATAGGCGTGGTTTGCGCTGTACGTAGTGTAACGGGATGATAACAAATTTTGAGGAAAGGAATGGGGCAATATTGTCACGTGTCTGGTGCTCAAGATGGGGGAGGTTGGACGATCAAAGGTGAAACATTTTATTGGACAAGCATGCACCTGAAAAACATTGACTAATAAGTAGGGCTGAACGTCCCGCAACCACCATATGATTATGAAAGATGCCGTAGTGGAGGGCTCCGGAAATTTCGGCCACTTAACGACACACTCAATGCAACAATAGCGTCGAGCACAATCGTCTGTCGTCAGTCTTCTTATCACTCGTGAAACACGCCGGCTTTTGTGCATTTTCATCGTACTTTACAGGAGTTGTCGCAAGTGCTAGCCTTAGTTAGAGTCAAAACTTAACTTCTTGCATGCTACGTTCAATTCTTTCAGCATTTTTTACAACAATAGGAAAGCTTCCTTTGCATTTATGTGCGGCCAACGATAGGTGGAGTTCAGGCGATGCTTGTAACGGTAGCGTAGATGTGGTGCACATGGCAATTTAGAAATTTCACGGTTTGTTTTACTTCATCAGTGTTTTAAATATTTGTGCGCAAACCTTGCGAAAATGTCATGACTAATGTACTTTCATGCAACTTAGACTGTTTTTATATATGTTTCCTCGTTACTGCGCTTAATTCCACATATGCCCCCCCCTACCCTAAAAAAACTGTCATGCGAACTTTTTTTTACATATGCTTTCTGTTATTCTCGTGCCTTACATAAGCAACAAGAACCGTGAGTGAGCACTGCTGCATTGGTTTACGTATTTATTTATTTATTTATTTATTTATTTATTTATTTATTCATTTATTTATTTGATCGATATTGGCTTATATGTGGGGTTTAACGTCCCGAAACCACCATATGATTATGAGAGACGCCGTAGTGGAGGGCTCCGGAAATTTTGACCACCTGGGGTTCTTTGACGTGTTATTTATTTATTTATTCCATGTTGTATGTATGCTACGTTTATTTTTAGATCATTGTCTTCCTTTGAAGATTTCAGTCTGCCATTGCACCTTGAACAACCTTTATAACTTTAGCTTGAAGGCTTCCTTACACTACTTACAAAATACACTTAGGGATGCTAAAATGGCATCACTCATCACTATCTAAGATTACAAGTGCCGTCGCTTTGCAAAATACCTAAAGTTATTTTGTGCATGGAATCATGTTCTGGAACATCTCTATCGAGATCAAATCTTGCATCATAAAGCTCAACGAGTATCTGATATGCCTTCAAACTCTGACCTGAACTTTCGTGCAGAAAATTAAGTCAGTTCGTAGGAAACGTTTGTGCCGTAGCGGGAACTGCGTTAACTAGAATGTTAAGGCACGTTGCCACTGCGTCCCGGTACTTCAGCAGATGTTGATATTACTTGAGTTTTGTACCAGATACCGAGTAAACAAGTTCAAATCACCAGTCCTTGAAGCAATTTCTCTGGTGAATTCCCCAAATGCGCGGTGTACAATGAAATGAGCGTCGTTCTATTCTTATTTTTGTCAGACTGCGGTGGACGGTTGAGCATTCGCGACAACATGGAGTTCATCACCACGCCGAGGTTCCCTAACAACTACCCACCAAACACCGACTGCGTCTGGATCATCGAGCCAGACGTCTGGGGCACCCAGGTCAAGGTACGAAAATATGAAGCTTTAGAAAATAGAACTGGCGTCATAGCCGGCTTATGTCCTGATACGTGCTCGTGCCATTCTTTTATAGCGATAACAGTTACGAGAAAATTTTGGACCGGTTCTTGCCGTTATGTTCCGTGTAAAATAAAAATCGAAAGCGTAGCCCCACGCGTCGTAGGTTGTACGTATAAGGCACGCGAGGGCGGCCGACGAGCGCGCCTGAAGTGAAACGAGGCGGCCATCTGTGTCGCACGAAGGGGACACGCGATCACATCGCCCCGCGCGTGTGGCAGGTCATCGATGGCTTCTCAAGCGGAGAGTAAATGCGCCACCTGTTTTATATCGAGCGAAAGATGCATGGAAGAAGCCGAAGGCAATATTGAGCGCAAGGTGACACAAGGTCGACAAGGGAGAACACAACACATGCGCTAACTTTCAACAAAATGATTTGATTGAATCGAAATTGAAGTATACATAGCGGTGATGCTCACACGCTGCCGCCAGATGTCCTGTGCGGGCAGGTACTTTCTGGCGATGTTTTTTTTAGGGATTTGCAGACTTATTATGAAAATAACAAAAAGCACTTCTCTGCACGCGACATGTAGCGGTAGCATGTGAGCATCACCACTTATATATATATATATATATATATATATATATATATATATATATATATATATATATATATATATTATGAAGTCTTGGTAGTCTGGGTTGCGACAGCGTTTAATTGAGGAAAGACCTCGCAAAACGAACGGGCAGAGCCAGTACACAGACGATGACGATGATGATGAACCAGAGTGGCAATGAGGACAAAGAGACAAGCGGATGATGGTGATTGCGATCATGCAGGGATGAGGACAATGCAAGTAACAAATGCCCACACTAATTCCCCCCACTTGGAAGCGGACATCCTGGCCGCCGTAAGTCAAAGTGACGGGGAACGTCGCGTGAAAGGTTTCATGCGACAAACGTGGACAATCTCTGTGCTGCGGTAGCGGCGGTCTGTTGGGGCGACGAGTGGTGTCACACGATAATTAACTTGAGAAGTCTGTTCTAAAACAATGTATGGGCCGATGAAGCGTGGTTGGAATTTGTCACAGAGACCAGGAGTGCGAATAGGTGTCAAAAGCAGCACCTCGTCACCAGGTTGGAAAGACACAACGCGGTGGGATTCGTCATAGGTGATCTTTCGCTCGTGCTGTCTCGCTTCAGTATTGATGCGAGCCTGATGGCGAGACTGAGCCAGGCGGGAAATGTATTCTTCGCTAGAAGACTGACACGAATTCCCATGGCTGCTAAAGAAGGAGACGTCGAGAAAGGTAGTCGGGGTGCGTCCGTACACGAGGTAAAACGGTGAGTAGCAAGTTGTTCGCTGAACGGCGGTGTTGTAAGCGAATGTCAGGAATGGTAAAAGAGTATCCCAGTTTTTGTGGTCGGGTTGGACGTAAACGGCTATCATGTCTGCAAGGGTTCGGTGAAATCTTTCTGTGAGACCATTTGTCTGAGGGTGGTAGCTTGAAGCTGTCTTGTGAGTAGTTCCAGAAGCGCGGAGTACTTCATTTACCATTTGTGACAGGAACATTTTGCCGCGATCACTAAGCAGTACACGAGGAGCCCCATGACGCAGTATTATTGCGTGAAGAATAAAGTCTGCAACTTCCACAGCTGAGCCTGTAATAACAGAGGAAGTCTCAGCGTATCGTGTCAGGTGGTCCATGGCGGTCACTATCCATCGTTTGCCAGCAGATGTGACGGGGAGAGGCCCGTAAAGGTCAACACCTACAACCTCGAAAGGCATTGACGGGCACGGAAGTGGCTGTAGAGGTCCAGCAGGTGCAGACGTGGGGAGTTTACGACGCTGGCATGGGTAGCAGGAACCGACGTACCGCGCTACACTAGAAGAAAGGCCAGGCCAGTAATAACGACATCGAATGCGGTCAAGAGTTTTTTTTAAAACCAAGATGACCAGCAGTCAAGTCGTCGTGGAAGGCTTCGAGCACCTGAAGTCGAAGAGAGCGTGGCAGTACAGGAACCCAGCGCTGACCGTCAGGGTGGTAGACGTGGCGGTAGAGAACCCCATTGTCCAGCTTAAAGTGCAGGAGTTGACGACGGAGTCGCGCGTTTGGTGGATGAGAAACTCCCGAAAGGTGGTCCATCATGCGTCTGCAGTATGAATCGGACCGCTGGTTGGAGATAAATGTTGCCTGGTCGTCCGAAAAGGGTTGCGTTATTGATGCGAGCGTATGAACTTTGGTAGATGTGGCGTTTGAGTTCTCACCAACGCTGATATGGGTAGTTGGAAGCGGGCAACGAGATAAAGCATCGGCGTCTCGATGTTTTCTGCCTGACTTGTAAGTTATGTCAAAGTCGTACTCCTGCAAGCGTAGTATCCACCGACCCAAGCGTCCGGACAAGTTTTTCAGTGTAGAAAGCCAGCATAAGGCATGATGGTCCGTAACGATTGTGAAGTGACGGCCGTGGAGATAGGGACGGAACTTCTGGACCGACCAAACCACAGCCAGACACTCTTGCTCAGTTATAGTGTAGTTCTTTTCAGCAGGGGTGAGTACGCGACTGGCATATGCAACAACTTTCTCTAGGGAAGACTTGTCACGTTGTAGAAGAACGGCTCCTATACCAAGGCCGCTAGCGTCGGTATGAAGGATAGTCGGTGCGGCTTCGTCAAAGTGGCAGAGCAGAGGTTCAGACGTGAGTGACCGCTTTAACAGCTCGAATGCCGTTTCACATTCTTGAGACCACAGAAAGGGGACGTTCGAAGCGAGTAGTTGGTGTAATGGAGCAGCAATAGAAGCGAAGTTCTGGATAAACCGGCGAAAATAGGAGGCGAGGCCAAGGAAACTGCGAAGGTCCTTTGGTTTTTCGGGACGTGGAAAGTGAAGGACTGCAGAAATCTTGTCAGGGTCGGGCCGGATGCCATCTTTGTTAACGACATGTCCTAAGACCTTGATAGATTTGCTAGCGAAAGAGCATTTCTTAGTGTTTATTTGAAGCCCGGCGCCGGCAAGGCACGTCAGAACTTGATCCAGTCGTTCTAGGTGCTCAGGAAACGTTGACGAAAAGATAATAATGTCGTCCAGGTAGCACAGGCAACTTTTCCATTTCAGACCGCGCAGCACGGTATCTATCATGCGCTCAAAAGTCGCGGGTGCGTTGCAGAGCCCGAAAGGCATCACGTTGAATTCATATAGCCCGTCGGGGGTTGCAAACGCCGTTTTATGCTTATCGTCTTCATGCATGGGAATCTGCCAGTACCCAGAACGCAAGTCGATGCTTGAAAAGAATTCCGCGCCTTGTAGGGAATCAAGGGCGTCGTCAATGCGTGGCATAGGGTACACGTCCTTGCGTGTGATCTTATTGAGCGCCCGGTAGTCCACGCAAAAACGCACAGAGCCATCCTTTTTGCGGACCAAAACAATGGGAGACGACCAAGGGCTAGATGAAGGACGGATGACTTCCCGTTTAAGCATGTCCGCAACGTTTTCTTCTATAATTTTTCTTTCAGTCAGAGACACACGGTAGGGTCGGTGGTGTACGATAGATGTCCCAACAGTTTGAGTTCGATGTGCTGTAGTATTAGTGCGGCCCAGCTTAGACGAGCAAATGTCGAAAGAATTTGCATGTTTCTGTAACAATGCGAGCAGCTGCTGCCTCTGTGAATATGTCAATTCGCTGCTGATAG
Source organism: Rhipicephalus microplus (assembly GCF_043290135.1). Taxonomy (NCBI): domain Eukaryota; kingdom Metazoa; phylum Arthropoda; class Arachnida; order Ixodida; family Ixodidae; genus Rhipicephalus; species Rhipicephalus microplus. The sequence continues at coordinate 164,991,512 of NC_134703.1, forward strand.
TGGTGGTAAAGGCGGAGGAAGAAACATGCTCACCGAGGCAAGGCTCTTTGGATGCGATGGCCTGAAGTGGCGTGACAAATACAGGCTCGAAGTCAGCAACATGGGCCACAGTAGTGCCCTGTGGCAGTAAGATCTTCTCCGGTGTAGAGTTGACAGCGGTGACAACTGCCGAGCCATTGCAAAAACGAACGACACCGGACGGAAGAACTATACCTTTGCGAACGCAAAGTGGTGACGGTGAGACCAATACATCCCCGTGATAGATGTCGTTGGACGTAATGCTGACAATTTGCCCTTGTAGTGGCGGCAGTTCGATGTCTTTCGCAGCGACCAGACGAAGTGGCTTCTGATTGTCGTCGTCAAGCATGTAGTCCGTGTCAGCGAGGTGAACGACGCGTTGTCCACAACAAATCGCCGCGGAAGCAGATGATAGAAAATCCCACCCTAAAATTAGTTGGTGAGAGCAGCGGGACAGGACAGCAAACTGGACATGATGGCGGATGCCGTCGATGAAAAGACGCACAGTAGAAAACGCGGAAGGGCGAATGACGTTCCCCTGGGCAGCAACTAATGTGGGGCCATCGTAAGGCGTCATTACTTTCCTTAAACGTTCACACAAATCAGCACGTATCACAGACAATGTCGCACCTGTGTCCACCAAAGCATCGACTCGCACTCCTTCCACTTCCACAGAAACCATGTTACACGGGCCCGATGGAGGAATTTCAGTTCTGATTCCGAATGCAGTTTTTCCTCCACAAACTGCATCACTTAGTTTTCCGAATGAATTTCAGAGGTGAATGAGGCGGGCCGAAGTGGAGAAGTGGAACGGCGGAAGGGCGAAGGCGAGCGGCGTCTCGTGTTTCGGCTGTTTCGTGGTGCAGTCGATGCAGGAGGAGATGGAGAACGGTGCGGGGGAGACGAATAACGCCGACCTTGATAAGACGCCCCGGCGTACAAATCCCGTTCACGCACGTCGTTCCGACGCTCATCTTGCTGGCGCTTTCGGCAGAAACGAGATATGTGGCCGCGATAGCCACAGTAGTAGCAAACAGGGCGAGACGAGCGCCACGGTGGGGAATAGAAGACATTCGGGGCACCTGTAGATAGCGCGGTCAGGTGGGCCGGAGGGTCAGGGGGTACGGAATGGTAGTTGACCGGGGGAGCGGCAGCAACTGACGCGTAGGATGGACGCGGCAATGTCGCGTGGGCGTCGCTGGGAGGCACGGCAGCAACTTCAGGGTACGTGGGTATGGGGCGTAAAGTATGTGGCTGTACGGGCGCAGAGCCAGTCAGGGATGTAAGTTCCTCCCTGATGATGTCACGTAAGGGCATTCCCGAAGGCTGTGTAGGTCGTGGTGTAGGAGGTGTGAAGCCCATGGACCGCAATTCTTCGCGTATAATGTCCCGGATGAGGTCGCGCAGGTGGCCATCTGACGTGGAGTGGTGGTCGCCAATGTCTGGTTGGAGGCGAACGGAGTCCAGCGCATCAAGGCGCTGGCATGTCGTCACGACATCAGCGATGGTAGCTGGGTTTTGCACAGCGAGTGCATTAAAGGCAACAGGCCCAATGCCTTTCAATACGTGGCGCACTTTGTCCGATTCCGGCATGGATTGATTGACACGCCGGCACAGTGCGAGGACATCCTCGATGTATGATGTGTACGATTCACCGGGATGTTGTCGGCGAGTATCAAGTGTCCTCTTCGCGACGGCGGATAGAATGTCCGGGGTGCCAAAAACGTGTCGCAGCTGCTGCTGGAAGGTAGCCCAGTCGGGTAAGTCAATGACGTGGTTAAAATACCATATCTTTGCGACTCCGGTCAGATAAAATGGGACGTAACGCAGTTTGGCGGCCTCGTCCCACCGATTAGCGACACTTACGCGGTCGTAGTCGTCGAGCCAGTCTTCTACGTCTTCTCCACGACGACCAGCGAAGAGCGGGGGTTCCCGCTGATGTCCGTGTATGTAAATAGGAGGGGCAGCTTATCGGTGCATGGTTGATGACATGAGCGCCGGCAGGCTCGGTCTGGGACATGCTGCCTGACAGTGGGCGCAATCGGCGGCCTGAACGAAGCTCCAGCGGGTAGAGCGGGCTGCGGGAGGTAAGAGGACCGAAAATCCACCTCCACCACGTATGAAGTCTTGGTAGTCTGGGTTGCGACAGCGTTTAATTGAGGAAAGACCTCGCAAAACGAACGGGCAGAGCCAGTACACAGACGATGACGATGATGATGAACCAGAGTGGCAATGAGGACAAAGAGACAAGCGGATGATGGTGATTGCGATCATGCAGGGATGAGGACAATGCAAGTAACAAATGCCCACAATATATATATATATATATATATATATATATATATATATATATATATATATATATATATATATATAAGTGGTGATCTCAATATTATTGTGTAAAAACAAGGAGGAAAAAACGAGCCCTTGGGTATACACTTTTTTTCATATATACATATATATATATATATATATATATATATATATATATATATATATATATATATATATATATATATATATATATATATATATATATATATATATATATATATATATATATATATATATTCATGCTTCACTTGAAACAACCCATTTTGTGTAAAGCTAGAGCAAAGGTTATAGCTTCTCTTATCGTCCTTATGTCTATTTGCGCTAAATATTGCATAATGTCTTTGATATCTGGTGTTTAACATCCCAAAACCACCATATGATTATGACAGACATCGTAGTAGAGGGTTCCGGAAATTTCGACCACTTGGGGTTTTTTTTTTTTTAACGTGCACCCTTGCGTAATGTCTTACCGACAAGGCCCAATTTCTCCCCTATAGGGGCCGAAGACCAAAGGCTGGATGCGCCTGAAAGGAAATGTGCACTTGACTTGTAAGACGTGGTCGCCTCTGGTCGTGCGCGCCGTTTCTCTCCAGAAGAGACGAGTATACTTGTCCCTTCTGAAGAGGCACGGCGCTGTATGAGACGTACCATACGTGCTGTGCTTTCACTGCTTCACGTTGAACCGACAGCATGATAACCTCTTCACTCACTGGAGCGGCCGTTTCCGCTAGACCAGCATTTCGTAGTAAGGCCCGCTCGATCCTGGTCGCGGTGGTCGGCACCTCGATGAGGTGAAACGCTAGAGGCCCGTGCAATCTGCGATGTTAGTGCACGTTCAACAATACCAGATGGTCAAAATTTGCTCTGCCCTCCACTACGACGCACTAAAATTAATTTCGTGGTTTTGGGACGCAATGCTAACTTCTTAGAACATTCCACTTTGTTGTCGTTCCTTCAGTGCTGCGGCGAAACTGGGACTTCTCTCACAACAAGCAGGTGGGTGGCACGACTAGCAGGCTTTCCACACGCACAGTTGTCATTGATTGGATGCTTAGGCACGTGTTCAACAAATGGTCATCTTATAACTTTCCAGTGGATTCCCGCTCATTGCGGCGTGATGGGAAACGAAGAGGCAGACGCTGAAGCTAAAAATGCCTTAAGCAATGCCCCTGAAGTACGCATTTCGTTTTCACGAGCTGACACGAACGCCCTGCTTCGCTGCGTGATGCGCAGCTACACACTTCAGCACTGGACCAAACCGGAACGGCGACACAAGCGACTTCACAAATGGGATTCGGAAATGAGGTTCCGCATGCCCCCTAAATTGAAACGGCAACACACAAGTATGATCCACCGCATTCGTCTTGGTGTAGCGTACACCAGACGTTACGCACATATCATCGGTCGCAGTGACACCGGTCCTAATTGTGAACACTGTGATGTGCCAGAAACGCTTGAGCACATATTTTGTGTCTGCCCAGCATACGCACGTGAACGACAAACACTGATTTCTTCTACTGAACTATATCGCAGTAGGTCATTAACTGATGAGACCATGTTGGGCCCTTGGCCAGACACCAACAGTGCAACTGCGGTCACAAGAGCAGTTATAACTTTTTTGGAAACAACTGGACTATTTGCGCGGCTATCAAATGTGTCTCAGCTAGAAAGAACACTACATACTCACCGCTCTATCTCACCATCGTCATTCATTAATCTTTCTTTTCCCCTTTCCCTTCCCCCAGTGTAGAGTAGCAGGCTAGAGCAAGCTATCGCTCAGGCCGACCTCTCTGCCTTTCTGTAAATAAACTTACCTCCTAACCTTAGGCACGCATTTGAAGTATGTCAATGAAGGCTGTGAGGAGCGGAGCCGTGTGGTGGGCAGCAAACCTGCTGCCTCCAACAGAGTAAATACGATGTGTGTGTGTGTGTGTGTTTGTGTGTGTGTGTGTGTGTGTGTGTGTGTGTGTGTGTGTGCGTGCGCGTGCGTGTGTGTGTGTGTGTGTGTGTGTGCGTGTGCGTGCGCGTGTGCGTGTGCGTGTGCGTGTGCGTGCGCGTGTGCGTGCGCGTGCGCGTGCGCGTGTGCGCGTGCGCGTGCGCGTGCGCGTGTGCGTGCGTGTGTGTGAAAGAGAGAGAGAGTGAATATACGGCAGTGTTATTTGTAAGCAAAGCGCCTATTACTGTTCCGCATTGCCGTACGTGCTCATGAAGAATGCAACAGTAGCTGGAGCTACTTCGTGATCGGGAATCCACTCATTTGCACAGTGCACAGCGAAAGAGGAAAAACGAAAGGACACGACAGCTCCACTGGTGCAGTATGCTTTCATTTGTTCTCCTTCATTGTGCGCAGTGCAAATGTGTCAAATACAGGACTTTTTTTAATACGAATATCACTGGTCCATTAGTCATATTACACTTACAAGCAACCCTTATCAAGCAAGTTGAACAAATAAAACATAAGCAAGGAACAAGCGGCGTGTTTGAAGAAACGTTGCAAGAAATATTACATGAAAAGTGCGTTCAAACTGTGGTGAGTACGCTTTGAGTGGAGGTAATTACGGATACCTATCTCACGTTACAGGGCTAAGACGCAAAGCTCTTCCTGAAAAATTTGGCAGATCCCACATACAGAGGGAATCAATGATATGCGAACCACAACTGAGGAAGGTTGATTTCACTTTAAAATGAGCACAATGTTATACGAGGCGGAGGTAAATTACGCCGTACTTGACTTCCATGCCATGACTATTACATTTGGACGTGTCATTTACATTCGTCATCTATTCACGTCACCTGATACCAAAATTTGTATGTATGAAGCTAGTGAAACGACCGCGACTGGGCTATGAGCGTACCATGTAGTCTATCATGGCATGACACGCAAGCCATGATTATCATGTTTGGACGTGTCATTTACCTTCGTCGTCCATTCGCGTCATGCAATACCTAATTCGGCATATGTGAATCAGCATATTTGCGCAGCGCAGGACTACAAGTAGTTACGACGTAACTTCAGGAGAAGAGACAAGGACAGAAAAAGTGCTGACTTCAACTGAAATTTTATTAGCGAAAAGGCTGGAAATATATACTCGTGACAGAACATCACTGCGCAAACGCGAAACCTATTGCATCACAGCAAGATAATCATCACCTCATTACATGGTTACAACGCTACAGCTCAGCACAAGTTGGCAATCTATTGTGTCAAAGCCAGAAACTCGATTTTTTTTTTTAGTCAGAGCAAGCGAAGGCATGCTGATACATCGTTTTCGCTAATAAAATTTCAGTTGAAGTCAGCGCTCTTTCTGCCTTTGTCTCTGCTTCTGTAGTTAAGTCGTAACTACTCGTAGTCTTGCGCTGCGCAAATATGTTGATTCCCAATCACCAACTACCTCAAGCATCTGTCTTATCGGTATATGTGGAGCTCATAAAACGGCCGGGAGCGCATCATGAGCACGGCATATAGTCATGTTGTTACATGACATGCATGTCATGATTATCATGTTCGCACCAATCACATATCTTCGTCATTCATTCAAGTTCTATAATACCAAATTTGGAATATGTGACGCTAGCAAAACGGCCGCGAGCGCTTCATGAGCGTGGCATGTAGTCATGTTGTTACACGACACGCATGTCATAATTTCCATGTTAGGGTCTGTCGCTTGTGTTTGCCATGCAATCATGACATGCCATACCAGTCTTGCAACATGTCATGTGAACGCAACCACCGCAATACCTGCAGGATCATTAAATGTAAATCATGATATTCATGACATACATGTCATGATTTTCACGTTATGACTAGTCAAATATGTTCTTCATACAGTCACGTTACGCCATACCAAGTTTGGTATCTATTATCTATTATTTCGACACTATTATCGAAACGGCCCGGAGAACTGAATGTCATAGGCGGCTAGATAGATAGATAGATAGATAGATAGATAGATAGATAGATAGATAGATAGATAGATAGATAGATAGATAGATAGATAGATAGATAGATAGATAGATAGATAGATAGATAGATAGATAGATAGATAGATAGATAGATAGATAGATAGATAGATAGATAGATAGATAGATAGATAGATAGATAGATAGATAGATAGATAGATAGATAGATAGATAGATAGATAGATAGATAGATAGATAGATAGATAGATAGATAGATAGATAGATAGATAGATAGATAGATAGATAGATAGATAGATAGATAGATAGATAGATAGATAGATAGATAGATAGATAGATAGATAGATGCGCTCTTGGCAGCCGAAGTTCGCTAAGATTGGATTGGATGAACTTTTATTTGGTCCTCCAAAACACAGATCACTGTGTTGCGGGCAGCTCCCACGTGGGGACTGAGATGCCAAGCTCCTCAGCCGCCTCGCGAGCTTGTTGGACAGCCCAGAGCTGATCTGCCAAGGATGACCTGCGGATTGCCGCCTCCCATCTGGCAGAGTTGATGTTCGATAAATGAGCGAATTTGGTGCACTTCCAGAGCATGTGTTCTAATGAAGCTATTTCCCCACAATGTGAAGCTATACCACAATGGGTATAGGTCAGGGTACATGATGTGTAACATTTTCAAAGTAGGATACATCCGCGTTTGCAAAAGCCTTAATGTAAGTGCTTGGGGCCGGGTTAGATTTTTGTGAGGTGGAGGAAAAATCCTTCTAGACAGGAAGAAATGTTTAGTGAGCTCGTTATATGTTGTAAGAATTTCTCGGTTATCCCCTTCACCGGTAGAACGCATCCCCGGGGAGGCGCGGTTGGAGAGTTCTCACGTTGCCTCGTGTGCTGCTTCATTGAGATTGGGAGGGGAATCGTTGATTTGCCCAAGGTGAGCTGGGAACCAACTCAGAAGATGATGCGTTATGTTCTTGCCTTGCAGTATTCTCAGCGTTTGTTCAGAGACCGTCCCCTTGGCGAACACCCGTAGTGCTGCCATGGAATCACTGTAGACGACTTCAATGTTATCCATCTTGAGTGCTAAGGCGATGGCCACCTGTTCCGCAATGATTGGGTATTTCGTCCTGACCGTCGCATAGTTGACTACATGGCCAGCCCCATCGACCACCACTGCCACAAACGCTTTCCCATTGGCGTAGAAAGCCGCGTAAACAAATACGACCCCTCGTTCCTCGTTTGAGACTTGACGAAGTATAGTCCTGGCCCTCGCTACTCTTCTTCCGACGTTATGTTCTGGATGCATGTTTCTTGGTATAGGAGACACCATGATATTCTCCCTGATGTTGTCGGGGATATCATTGTAATTGCGTCTGATTGCCATTGGGTGTTAGCCCAGCTCCTGCAGTATCCTTCTCCCCGACCTTGTTGTAGATAACCTTGCAAACTGTGCTCTCTCTTGGGCTTCTGCTAGTTCTTCGAGCGTGTTGTGAATGCCAAGCTCAAGCAGACGCTCGGTGCTGGTATGTATGGGTAGGCCCAGGATCTTCTTGATAACTTTCCTGAGGAGCACATTCAGTGTTTCGGACTCTGCTCTTGACCAGTTGGGTATTGCTGCCTCGTACGTGAAGTGGCTTAGAACAAACGCTTGCATCAACCTGATGAAGTTGTCTTCCTTGATCCCATTTCTTTTGTTGGCCACTCTGCGTATGAGGTGCACCGCACTGTCTGTTTTCCAAGTTAACTTGGCTATAGATTTGCTGTTGGCGCCGGTAGACTCTATCAGCATGCCCAGGACTTTGATGGAGTCAACCCTCTGGATGGCATCCCCTTGATTTGTATGGAGGTGGATGTCTATCTGGTTTAACGGCTTCCATCCCCTGGGCTTCGGTCCCCGGCGTGCAGTCCGATACAGTAAAAGTTCTGACTTACTCGAGGAGCACTTGAGCCCGGAAGGATGAAGGTACTCTTCTACGGTGTCAATCGCCTCTTGCAGAGCGCTCTCAATCTGCCCCTCGCTTCCACCTGTGCACCAGATGGTAATGTCATCTGCGTAGATGCTGTGCTTCAATCTTTCAATGCTCGATAATTTCTTTGACAGTCCAATCATGGCAATGTTGAACAGCATTGGTGAAATCACTGCCCCTTGCGGCGTGCCCCTTGCTTCTAGTTTGATTGCTGCTGTCTCAATATCTGCAATCTTCATCACGGCTTTCCGATCTGAAAGAAAGAACCATACGTAGTCATAGAAGGATTTCCCCAGATTAAGCTTGGAAATTGCTTCAAGTATGAATGAGTGGTGGATGTTGTCAAACGCTTTTTCTAGATCTAGGCACAAAATGGCTCTCACGTCTCTGGTTTCATTGTCGATGACCTGGTGTTTGATAAGCTTCAGTGCATCTTGTGTGGAAAGCCCTACCCTGAATCCAACCATATTGTGTGTATATATGTCGTTATCTTCCAAGTACTTGTTTATCCTGTGCAGTATGGCATGTTCTGCAACCTTGCCGATACATGATGTCAAGGATATTGGCGAAGTTCGCTAAGAAATCCTTCGCATTTAAAATTAGAGATGCAGCTGTTTTTGTATATGGTATCAGTGGACGCTCTCGTTGCAGATCTCAGTGATGACGTCATCGGCGACTGCTTCATGGCGAGAACTAGTCTGGCGTTTTGAGTGGCCGCCGCGGAACCTGTCGTCTCATGTTCGTCGTTCCCTCCTCCTCGTGCAATTCTCGTTATCGCCATTGTTCATGCAACTCCGCGTTTGCTCTCTGTCGTCCTCGTTCGCTCTCTCGGTTACGCCGATGGCGACGCCCTCCAACGCAGAAACGGGCACTTATCAGCTGAGCCCATGGAGGAACGAATAAACTGCTAATCCCAAAAGTACACTTCGCGGCAATTCTGATTGACATTGAAGCAAAGGCTAGCGGGCCAAATCGCGTGCTTCCTGTCGCCAGAGATTGTAGTTTCACAATAGCACCCGTATCTTCAACGTGAAATATACAAGTTCCTGCTTTATTTATTTATTCGAGGCAGGGCACAGCTAACACCAATAAGCTATTCGTGTTACATTCAAGTTATTCCTTGTGACTTTACGTTTTTTTAACGCGTGAGAAAGTCCCGCCTTTTTACGTATACCTCAAACGCTAAGTGGTGCCTGCGCCTACATGAAACGCTAATGGTGCGCCGCCGTCACTTACAACAACGTTACGAGGCGCGCGCCAAGACGGACTAATTCGCGTAGTGCTACATGTGCAGAAGCTCCACCCCCGTAGCTTTCCCTCCAGTGCCAAGAAATGTTATCACCAGGTATAGATTGCTACGGTTGAGCTTGTCCCAGGAAAACTAGAGGCAAAATAAGTCCCACACACAAGATATTCCTTCGACCGACGCCGTCATATGTACCTATTTACACGTGCCCATGCGCAGAGCCATGCGTTTCACTGCGCGAGCAGGCACGTGGCATTGTAGACACCTATATGTTAACACAGCAGCTCGCTAAACTCCACGTTCACTCTTTTCTTCGTTCGCTTTACCGGTTGCGCCTACGACGGCAACGCATCTTAACGCAGGAATAAGAGCAGTGCTCTTAAATGAACTAGCAATCCAGGTTTACCTTCTTTTAGTCTTCGTCATTTCCGACTCCCGGCAGTAAAGCGGCGCAATATGGGTTTACCTTGAGTAACTGACGGTCACAATACAGCTATCTCATAGTACAGTACGTTGTACCGCAAATTTTCCCAGTTTTTTTTTTTAGAGGCGAAGCTTCTTAAAGGGGTACCCGTTTGTCCCTCGTCGTAGTCGTAGTGCGTAACCAGTCGTGCGCTTTGACTTGCAAGGTGGTGCCGGTGGAAGAATTCTCCTGTGCGTTGTTGAACAATAAGAAAATCGCAGCGTGCGTGATAACCAAAAGCCGAATTCTCCTGTCTCTCATTCCCAATTAGCAGCAGTCACTGGCATGTACATTGAGCGCTATCTGACAAGAAAGGGTTGCTAGGTTATACTCGCTGGGCGTAACCTCCTTGGTTTTAGAAAGCTTTAGCGAGCATTGGGCCGCATTGTGATGAATACAGGGAACTAGTATATACCATGAACTCGAGGTGGTTAAAGGTAGGAAGTAGACAAGAAGCGCAAGCCGTTAGAAAGTGTTCGTGTGCCACCTCTCGTTCAGTCCTTGGAATGTCCGCTGGATGGTGGTGCTTCTATATGCGTAATATATGATGGAAATATGCGAGATGGTGGTACGTGGAGTGTCGAATAGATGGACGAACAGACACACAGACAGTCGCAAGGACGGACGCACGCACGGATGACTGCATGGACGAATAGACGCATGGACAAATGCAGGGGCGGATGCATGAACGAACGCAGGAATGGAAGCACGTATGGACGTGCGGACGCATGGACGGACGGAAGCAAGAACGAATGGACGGATTTATGCTTCGCTATACTCTCAATCATTCACCCCGTGGATATGCTGCCATTTTTTTTTGGGGGGGGGGGGGTGGATGCGAAGCATTTTTTAGCGAGCTTCGGCGACTTTGATCGTATCTATCTATCTGCTTATCTATACAAGCCGCCTACGACTTTTAGCTCCCCCGGCCGTTCCAATGTTAGTATCGACACCGAAATTGGTATGGTAGGACATGACTGTATGACGAGCATAAGTAACTAGTCACAACAAGAAAATCAAGACATGTATGTCATGAGTGTCATGATCTACATTTCATAGTCTTGGTGCTCTTTCGGTGGTTTCCTTCACATGATATTTTGCAAAACTGGTATGGTATTGCTACGTGCCAGTGCATGGAGCTGAAGAAGACGAAGCAGATAGACTGGCACGAGCTAATCTGTGTGGCTGGCGCTGCTCGCCTAACCGTCTGTAAATACATCAGTGACTACCCCTCTGAGTCAGTCTCCTTCACGTAACATATTTGGTGGAGTTGTGCGATCCCCGTCCTCGCCACGGAACTCCGAAGCGGACGCTCACTCGCGGCTTACAACATGACCACCCAAGACTCGGCTACATCCTCTCCGGTCGCTCCCCCTTCTGCCCGACCTGTCAACCCAGCGCCCGCAACAACATTCGTGACGCTTCCCGCGCTCAAAAACCCCGGCGTGTTCTCGGGCAGCGAGGGTTCCAACGTCGACCAGTGGCTACGCCTCTACGAACGCGTCAGCGCCACTTACAGGTGGGATCCCACTCTTATGCTGGCAAACGTCATCTTTTATCTCGACGGAACACCTCGTGTTTGGTTTGATAACCACGAGCATGACATAACAAGCTGGGACAGCTTCAAGGCAAAGATCCGTGAGCTTTTTGGCAACATCTCTGGTCGTCGTGAAGCTGCGAAAAATGAGTTGTCGACTCGCGCACAATCTTCCACGGAGCCCTACATCGGTTATATCAGGCTGTCCTTTCACTATGCCGCCAAGCTGACGAAAATATGTCTGAACCTGAAAAAGTTGCCCATATCATAAAGGGTATCGCCGACGATGCGTTCAACTTGTTGGTATTCAACAATGTGTCGTCTGTTGATGCCATCATTCAAGAATGCCGCCGGTTCCAACAAGCTAAAAGCAGACGCATCTCCCATCAGTTCCAGCGCCTCCCGAACACCACTGCGACGTCCTCATGTCTCGACACATATCATCCACCAGATAACTGTGACAACTTGACGCGAATCGTCAGGCGGGAGCTTGAAGCGGCTGCTCCAGCTAAGGTGGGAACAACGTCCCCTGACCCCTCTCCGCCAATTACGTTGCCTCTCATTCAAGCAGTCGTCCGGCAGGAAATCGCCAGCTTGGGAATTCACTCTATCTCACCGCCTACCCGCACCGACTACCAGCCCCGATACACGCCTGCACGTCCCTTCCCGACCGGCTCTCCCTCAACGTTCCGTAATCCGTCCGCATGGCGAACACACGATGACAAGCCGATATGCTTCTCGTGTCACAGAATCGGGCACATTTCTCGCCATTGCAGAAGTCGCTGGGGTCCTCCTGCACAACCGTCCTCTCGTCCCTTATATGCACGTCCTGCCTATCGCCATGAGACCAACCGCGACCATTTTGCCCAGGAACCTGCTTCTGAACGCCGCTACTCCCGCTCTCCATCCCCCCAACGTCGCCAGTCTCGTTCTCCACAGCCCCGCCGACCATCTTCCCCCGCCTTCCCACGAGGTTCTCCGACGGAAAACTAAGCGTTGCAGCCCCCGGAGGTGGCGCTGCATCGCTCGGACTGACCGAAAATCCTCTTTTGACGATACCGACAAAACGGAACCTCATAGACGTACAAGTAGACGGCCTACATGTCACTGCTCTTGTCGACACCGGCGCCCAACTTTCCGTGATGACGAGTGATTTTCGCCGCAAGCTCAAGAAGGTTCTCACACGTGCGACCACCCAGTTCGTCCGTGTTGCGGATGGTGGCATAGCATCGATCGTTGGAATGTGCTCCGCTCGTGTGAGCATTGCGGATCGACACACAGTTGTTCTCTTCACCGTCCTTGATAAATGCCCCCACGACGTAATCTTAGGCCTCGACTTCCTATCCGCGCATTCTGCCCTCATAGACTGTTCGACCAGTACGCTCCGTCTACACTTGCCCGCAACAGAACCTCTTACACAACGGCCGAGTCGCCTCTGCACAACGGGACACGCGCGCCTCCCTCCACAGACACTGACCTACATAGAGCTCGTCTCAATACCACCAGTTCCCGACGGTGACTATGTTCTGACCCCTATCACCGATGTTCTCATAAGCCGTGGCATTACATTACCGCACACCATTCTGTCCGTCGCAGGAAATTCTACGTGCCTCCCAGTTGTCAACTTTAGCTTGACACCTCAAGTTTTGCCGCAAGGGATGTCTTTAGCGTTGCTCTGCACCTTAGAAGACAATGCGGTAGATGTTTTCGCGATGGCCGCCCCTTCTGAACCCCACGCTCAACATCAGTCTGCCACTTGCTCCGACAGCGCTATTACTTCGATGATCGCTTCCAACTTAACACCGCAGCAGACTGATGAGCTCCACCGGGTTCTGCTGTCCTACATCGACGTATTTGACATCAGCGGCCGTCCGTTGGGGAAAGCTACCGGTATGAGCCACCGCATAAACACTGGTAATGAGCATCCTATTCATAGGCGCCCATATCGGGTGTCGGCGGCCGAGCGTCACATCATCCAAAGTGAGGTCGACAAAATGCTCGCCAATGACATCATTGAGCCATCTTGCAGTCCTTGGGCTTCTCCTGTAGTGCTAGTCCGCAAGAAAGACGGTGCATGGCGTTTCTGTGTGGATTATCGACACCTAAACAAAATTACCAAAAAAGACGTCTACCCTCTGCCACGAATAGATGATGCGCTTGATTGCCTCTATGGGTCCCACTATTTTTCCTCCATAGACCTTCGTTCCGGCTACTGGCAGATAGAGGTAGATGAAATGGACCGTGAAAAGACGGCATTCATCACCCCCTATGGCCTATATCAGTTCAAGGTCATGCCCTTCGGCCTTTGTAACGCTCCAGCCACCTTCGAACGAATGATGGACTCCCTGCTCAGAGGATTCAAATGGTCCACATGTTTGTGCTACTTGGACGACGTCATCGTCTTTTCACCAACGTTTGAAACTCACATAGAGCGCCTCTCAGCCATCCTGGGAATCTTCCGTCGCGCTGGCCTGCAGCTCAACTCGTCCAAATGTCACTTTGGACGCCATCAAATCACAGTGCTTGGCCATTTAGTAGACGCCAACGGTGTACAACCAGACCCGGCAAAAATCAGCGCCGTCAAAAACTTTCCTGTACCACGATCTGCGAAGGATGTACGCAGCTTTATCGGACTATGCTCCTACTTCCGACGCTTCGTGAAAAATTTTGCGCACATAGCGAGGCCGCTTACGCAGCTCCTCAAGAAAGAAGTCCCGTTTTCATGGGGCTCCGAAGAGGCTTCTGCGTTCTCGACTCTCGTCGCTCTTCTCACTACCCCTCCGATTCTGGCACACTTCAACCCTGCTGCCCCTACGGAAATCCGTACAGATGCAAGTGGGCATGGCATTGGTGCAGTGCTGGCTCAGAAACAACATGGCCATGATTGCGTTATTGCATATGCCAGCCGCCTCCTATCCGCCCCTGAACGTAACTATTCGATAACAGAGCGTGAGTGCTTCGCTCTTGTATGGGCGGTAGCGAAATTTCGACCTTATCTATACGGACGCCCATTTTCGGTAGTTACCGACCACCACGCACTCTGCTGGCTGAACTCTCTGAAAGATCCATCAGGCCGCCTTGGTCGCTGGGCTTTGCGCCTGCAAGAGTTTTCCTATTCGGTGGTCTACAAATCTGGCCACCTACACCGTGATGCCGATTGCCTCTCCCGGTACCCTGTCGACGATCCTGAGGACACTGACGAGCCCACGGAGAACTTCATCTTGTCAGTGTCCGACTTCCTTAATATTGGGGAAGAACAGAAGCGTGATCCAGAGCTGCTTGACATCATCAGCCGTATGGAATCCTCCACAAATGATGCTTCCGTCCGCTACTTTGTCATTCAAAAGGGTGTGCTATACCGTCGCAATTTCCGACTAGACGGGCCCGACCTTCTCATTGTTGTGCCTAAGCATTTGCGCCGCTGTGTTCTCACCGAACTTCACGACGCTCCCACGGCTGGACACCTTGGCGTATCCCGCACGTACGAGCGCGTCCGGCGCCGTTTTTTCTGGCCAGGCCTTGCTCGTTCGGTACGCCGATACGTCGCCACATGTGACCAATGCCAACGTCGTAAGACACCATCGCTGCTACCCGCTGGCCATCTTCAACCAATTGACATACCCTCGGAACCATTTTACCGTGTTGGGTTAGACCTGCTTGGTCCTTTTCCCACATCAACATTGGGAAACAAATGGATAGCCGTTATCACAGACTACGCTACACGCTACGCTATTACGCGAGCTCTACCGACCAGCTGTGCAACCGACGTCGCTGACTTCTTGTTACGGGACGTTATATTGATTCACGGTGCGCCGAGACAGCTTCTCACAGACCGTGGCCGTACATTTTTATCCCAAGTCATCGCCGACATTCTGCGTTCTTGTTCGACGCAACACACACTGACAACCGCTTACCACCCTCAAACAAACGGCCTTACGGAACGATTTAACCGCACTTTAACAAATATGCTCGCTATGTACGTGTCGCCCGACCACCGAGACTGGGACCTTGCCTTACCCTACGCAACTTTCGCGTAT
This sequence comes from Rhipicephalus microplus, assembly GCF_043290135.1. Lineage (NCBI taxonomy): Eukaryota > Metazoa > Arthropoda > Arachnida > Ixodida > Ixodidae > Rhipicephalus > Rhipicephalus microplus. Next base: position 165,007,029 of record NC_134703.1, read on the forward strand.
AATTCATCCCGTCACGACACAGCGGGCTTTTCGCCGTTCTACTTATTGTACGGAAGAGAGCCGACTTTACCACTGGACACAGTCATCTCAGCTCACACCTCGTCCACCAGCGAGTATGCCCGCGACGCGATTGCGCGAGCCGATCATGCCCGTCAGCTCGCTCGTGCTCGGCTGATGGCGTCGCAAACCAACCAATGCCGTCGGTACGATGCGGAACATAGAGACGTACATTTCGCTCCCGGTACCCTCGTTTTACTCTGGTCCCCTCATCGTCGGCTGGGCCTATCCGAAAAACTTCTGTCTCATTACACGGGACCCTATCGTATATTGCGTCAAGTAACACCTGTCACCTACGAGATCAGCCCCATCTGCCCATCATCATCTACTATGCGGCCCAGTGATATCGTACACGTCTCGCGGATCAAGCCCTACAATAATGCGTCAGATAACGACCTTTAAAGCACCGGGACGGTGCCTCCGCCGCCGGGGGTCATGCTACGTGCCAGTGCATGGAGCTGAAGAAGACGAAGCAGATAGACTGGCACGAGCTAATCTGTGTGGCTGGCGCTGCTCGCCTAACCGTCTGTAAATACATCAGTGACTACCCCTCTGAGTCAGTCTCCTTCACGTAACAGTATGACATGACTGCATGGCGAACACAAGCGATAGACCTTAACATAAAAATCATGACATGCGTCTCATGTGACAATATGACTACATGCCACACTCATGATGCGCTCGCCGCCGTTTCGCAAGCTTCGCATATACCAAATTTGGTATTACGGGACATGAATGGATGAGCAAGATATGTGACTGGTGCAAACATGGTAATCATGAGATGCGTGTCATGTAACGACATGACCACATGCCACACTCAAGGCGCCAATACCCTTCGACGTGAACCGGCGCGTGTGCGCACTACACTCGTTTCGTCGCGTCACGCCGCGGCGATTCCACGCCAGGCGCCGATCTGCCTGCCGCATACTCACAGGCGCCCGCTACGCTGCGTCGCTTTGACGCATGCGCGTTTCATCGCGCCCTGCGTACCTCCACAACGGAGGCGTGGCCTTTATAACGAAGAGAGGCAGACGCGGTGCTCCCTGGGTAACGCCGTCGGCTCGAAATGCAGCATGTCGCATTTCGCGCCGGTTGTTGTCGGGCCGCGCCGACGGACGCCGGTCGCGTCTGGCGTCAGGCTATAGAGTGCTTGCGTTTAAACGCGATAGCGCTAAAGAGCCCGAGTCGCAGAAATTCCGGCGTCGGCGTCGGCACCCCTGGTTGTGAGCGAAAAATTGTCCGTGAGGGAAAAATCCAGAATGAAGCAAATAAAATAAAGAATAAAACTTTCGGTCTCATTGAGGATTGGACCCGAGCCTTTCTGGTGGCAAGCAGGTGTCCTACCACAAAGCCACGATGTTACGTGTGGCGGCTTCGGGAGAAAAAGACTACATAAACGCCATGTAGTGGAAGGAGTCTCCTTAAAGGGCCACTCACTAGGTTTGACAATATTGAGCTGACAAGCGCATTGCGCAGACGAGGCGTTCATGATCACGTCTGCCAAACTTTTCAACGCTACGTGCCGCGGAAATGGGTCAAATTTCAAGATGAAAGCTGCTCGCCTTCCCATATACCTGCACACGTGTAGAAAATGAGGGCATGACGTGGGCGTAGGAATGGCCCTACGTACACAGCACTGCGGTTACGTTGGTCCTCTACGTAGACGACTCTGCTCTGACGTTGTCAACAGTATACCACGTGACATGGCAAAAATTATTTAACACAACATGCGTAGTTTATGCATTTGTTGCTTTAAGAGATGAGTAAAACTTGAAATAAACAATGAGACGCAATAAAAAATTGTGCACGTTTTTCTTTACAGTTTTTCCCGTGAATTGCTACGAGATGCAGGGCTAATGTGCCAGCGTTTCACATGTGTTCGGGTCCCCGCGGTCAGCGCATTGAGCAGAAGACCACTGTGAAACGCTCCTACGCTTTCGCGCACTCGTTGGGCTAATCTACTCTACCTCGTCTAAGCCAGCGTTTCCAAACAATCCCGCAGAAACAGGCAGAAGACCACAAAATAACGCTGGTCAACAAAGCAACGCCGCTCGCGTGCACGGGGGCTGGGCTTGTTCGGGCACGTCATGCGAACGTCACCTTTTGGTCGGATACCGGAGAGGGTGGGGAAGAGGTTTGGCTTGCGAAGGCTACGTGAAGGAGCGGCAAGGGTTTTGAACTCGTCCAACACCCTCTAGACTTTCAAGGCCGAAAGGCTGCCGCAGTGACGTCGGAGGTTGGAGGCCCAGTTACCCAACTGAGCATGCTCAGTAAGACTTTTTTTTCCACATCTTTTATTCGGCCCAATCAAGCCGCAGCAGCTGCGAGAGCGGGAGCGTTGGTTCTCCTAAAACGCGAACGAAACACCGGCTTTCCGCCGCGTTCGCGGCGTAACTGGGCCTCCACCCTCTGACGTCACTGCGGCAGCCTTTCGGCCTTGAAATTTAGAGGGTGTTGACTCGTCTCCTCTCCCTCGTTTCGCGCCACTTTAAAAAACCTGTTTTCTCCGCTCGTAATGAACCGATTCGAGAAATTTGTTAGGCATTGTGAGACTCTTTATGGCCTTTTAGATGGCGAGCACGCGGCGTGTATTTTGGATGCCTTGCGACTCTTGCTCAGGTACAAAACATGCATGTACCATTCGCACGTGCGAGCGTGCATGTGTGTGTGTGTGTGTGTAACATGATTGATATGTGGGGTTTCACGTCCCAAAACCACCATATGATTATGAGAGACGCTGTAGGGGGGGGGGGGCTCCGGAAATTTCGACCACCTGGGGTTACGTGTATACAAATCTGAGCACACGGGCCTACAACATACACACGCAGTCACACGCCTCAATCGGAAATGCAGCCGCCGCAGCCGAGATTCAATCCCGCGACCTGCGGGCCAGCAGCCGAGTACCTTAGTTACTAGACCACTGCGGCGGGGCGTGTGTGTGTAACAAAACATATTATTATGCACTTAGCGGTTGAAGCGCGCACTAGGGGCCGGATTTCGCTATCGCGTTCAACTCTTGAAGGCGAAGCCTAAAGGTCCCGCAATTTTCGCTAGCGTAGCGTCGATGCACCCAGCATGCGCACGCGTCAATGTTATTTAAAAGTATACATTGGGCTCTTCATGATGCACTCGCTGTCGTTTCGCTAGCTTCACATACTCAAATTCGGCATCACGGGACGTGAACGGACAACGAAAGTGTGCGACTAATGCAAACATGATAATCATAAGATGCATTTGATGTAACAACATGGATACATGCCACGCTCATGACGAGCTCGCGGCCCTTTCACTAGTTCCACATATACCAAATTCGGCATTACGTGACGTGTTTGGACGACGAATACAAATGACAAGTCCAAATATGATAATCAAGACATGGAAATTATGTACGGCATAATTAACCTCGCCTTGTAACATTATGTTGGTGTTAAAGTGACATATCAGCCTTCTCCATTCGTTCTTCGCATATCATTGATTCCCACGCATCAAATACATACGGTCATGGGAGGCGCGACTCGCTGAACGAACCCTGGGAAGCCAACTGGCGACGCTGGGTCAGGCCTCCCGAGCTACAATAGCCAGTGAAGCCTTAGAAGAAGAGCCCCATCTGTGATGAACCACTTTTTTCTTTGTTTTAATGACTGTTGTTGTCTATCGATTCCCACTGTACGTGGGATCTGCCTTTTTTTATACCCGTTACAGCGATTCTGTGTTGGAGTTTATGTAGTACTCTAAATCCTGTTTTTTTTTTTTTCTTAAGGAGCGACATACATGAAAAAAATGTATCCTGGGGGCTACTACTTACCGCCCTCCCGCAGTAAAGGAGTGCATATTGCTTGAAATTACTCATATGTTCATCTAAACATATTTTAGGGGTGAAGCTCCTCTTGGTCTAATTTCTTCATGTGTCACGCGTAACCGAGAGAAGAGACGAGAAACAAAAGAAAGCAGTATCTCCCGAGCAGTATAATAGACGTTGCTGTCTCATAGAAGTACAATCAAGGCACGAAAGAAAATTAAATCCTTCACTGCAAATACCAGTCCTTAAGTTCACTATTTAAAGGGAGGGGGGAACATAAATCTAGTTTTGGTTCACTATTACGGCCAGGTGGCGCTAGCCGCCGCCCGATCTAAAGGGTACATTCATATCAATCCATCCATTCATCCACATAAAAACTGCAGTTGAGTGAAGATGTTCTCGATGGCGCTGTAACGCTACTCTCCGATTGGCTGCTGCGCGGGCTGTGTCTGGGTACGCGGAGGATGGGTGCCTCTCTCAGTCTCCTGGATAGTCGACGTACATGGCGGATCGTTGGTGGGGTATGGACGAAGCAGAGCGGTGGGCACGTTGAAGACGCTTGCGCTCGGATTCCTTGGCTCGCATCTTGTCGGTGTTACCCGCGCGTCGTCTCCATTCTCGAACGCGATCGTGCGCATGGACGCATGCATGGACGGATGGACACATGGACGAATGGACGGACGGATGCTTCGCCCCACTAATCATCATTCACTCCGCCAATATGCTGTGATTTTTTTTCGCTCATAGCGTCTGCTGGTAAATACAAGGGCAGCTAACTTAACTGCTCTCCACTAATACTGCGTTTATTACACTAAATTGCCTAACTATTTGCTATACGCGTGATGAAGGGAAGACGAAACGCGCGCCCTGTTTCTAACGTCATTTCTGTGACGGAAATGACGTCACTAGAAGCGTCGCCCAACATCAGGCATTTCCACGCTAAAAACAGCAATTCATGAAATAATGACGTTTTACAACAAATGCAATATTAGTTAAGTATCCTTCGCTTATTTACATGCCATATACCAACTCCTTATTAAACACATGCCAAATAAATGATCAAATGTAACCATTTACCATTCCTTCGTAACTTGGTGTCGCAGTTGCAAAGCATTATATTATTATTATTATTATTATTATTATTATTATTATTATTATTATTATTATTATTATTATTATTATTATTATTATTATTATTATTTATCAATACTGTTGGCTGAAGGCCGTTACAGGGTGGTTATGTTACAAGATATGCAATAAAAAAGGAGGAAAAATGCAGTCGCAATCGAGGACAGAATAAAGGTACAGTACACGCAAAAGACACAATGCAGTAGTACACTTTATACAATGGTATATAAGGTACAATGCAAGCAAGAAGAGCTATAGACACTACCAAATCCTGGTACCATCAATTTTCGGCGGTCACTGAAGGAATCAGCTTTTATATAACAAGAAACGACAGTTTAGGAATTGAATCCGCAATGTATACGCAATGTGGCAAAGCATGCAGTCTCTCTCAATTAAAATGTATTGATATGAAATATGATTTTATCCTTCTGAGGTCATTCCATTTCGTCAATTGCCCATGTTTTCTCGTAATTCATTTTCTGAATATAGGCGTAAAATCATTCGTTTGTGTTAACCATACCTGTAAACTGATGTTGTCATGCATAAATGGCCGTGCTTTCAGTTCTCTCAGTTCAGCTGCTTTTTTGTGGGTACCGGTTTCTTTCAAGTTTTTCCCAGGAGAATGCATATGACTGGTTGGAAGAACTTTATTGTGGTCCTGAGAAACGCTACTAGCATGCAGTGGGCCTCGCATATGACTCACTACCATTCGAAAAAGTGCTTTCGAAGCGCTGCCGCCACGTAAGCCACAATAGAATTCTTCCCCGCGAAGTGAAAAAGACTTTTTCATGCGCCGTAACAAGTAAAAGCAAATCCAGTACATTTCTCAATAAAGATAGTTAATTATTTGCAACTTCAACTACATGATGTTAATGATGCGCAGCTGAACTTCAGCAGCTTCGCTCTAGAGGACAACTGCAGCCTCGACTGGTTGGATGTGAAGAGTGGCAACAGCGGACTGGCGCCAAGCGTGGACCAGTACTGTGGACAGCGCAGCCCCAGCACGCTCACAAGCACCGCGTTCATGCTCGTCTTCCATTCGGACTCGGTGGGCTCAGCCAAAGGCTTCAACATCAGCGTCAGTGCAGTCGGCCTTGGTGAGAGGTTTCGAGCTTACATTTAAAAATAAGAAAAAGAACAAGAATACTTTATTTTGAGAGAAGGGGTATATAGGAAAGAGGAAGTAAGGCGCATATTGGTTGGGGCCCCAAGTAAAAGGCCCCACTGGCTTGCGCCACTCGCCTAACGGGACTCAAAAGCGCTAGCTGCATCTCAAGGTCTCAGTTGGCAAGTTGTGCCTCCCACTGCTCCGAACTTCCTACAATGTGTTGTTTAAAAAAGATTTCAAAATATCTGGCTTTCAGGCTCACTCCCAAGAGATGTGAGATACAAGTTCTCGTCTGTTGCATGCCAACATGCCAAAACTACGACATCATGACGAGGTGGGCCATACCAGCGCACTCTGAACTATATATATATATATATATATATATATATATATATATATATATATATATATATATATATATATATATATATATATATATGACAAGGCGGCAGGGAGATTTGTCACGCTCAGGGTGGCAACCGAGCAGGCACCTCGCTAGCAGTCGCGAAATAGATGGCAGCACCACCTACCACCGTCTGGCAATACCGAAATTTTGGTTGGAAGTATCTCAGCGTAACGCACTTGAATAGCAGAGTAATTAATTATCAAGCAGTTGGTTCGGTGACCCAGTGTAATCGCTGATTGCTGTGTAGGCAATTGTTCTCTTGCAGTGAGAAAGGAAGCCTGTATTCAGGCCGATTCATGAATACGGGAGCTAGTATATGATTACGAGATTAGAAAGAAGCTGCAGACTAATAAATCAATTCTATCGCAGCTTGCGGGGGCCTGGTGCACGGCCGAGGCGAGCAGGCCCTGCAGTCGCCCAACTACCCGGACCGGTACCCAGCCAACAGCGAGTGTGACTGGACAGTGGACGTTCAGAAAGGATACCGCGCACTACTCGCCTTCCGGGGCCGCTTCGACATTGAGACCAGCACCAACTGCATCGCCGATTACGTCAAGGTATAAAACACTAAGCACAGATAGAATTCTACCTCCGTCATTTTTTAAGTAATGCGACGGCTAGAGAGCAGTCTAGTCTAACTGATCTGTAGTTGAGAATATTATCGCAAGCTCGTATTACAATTGTTAGAGTGCAAGAAAACGATCAGTTGCGAGGGTGATGAAACGGGGTGCCAATGCAAAGTAATACAACTGATGACATTGATTGATTGATTTGTGGGGTTTAACGTCCCAAAACCACCATATGATTATGAGAGACGCCTACAACTGATGACAGAAAATAATTGAGCAACGTAAGTAGATAAAACACCTTCACGGTTGTAGAAAAGATGTAGGTTGTAGAAAAGAGAGACAAAGAAAAGGCGGAAATGTTACTCTCGCCTCTCCTGCGTTCCCCCTCTCTCGCCTCGCAACGCCGACTAGGCAGCGTCTGCTAGCGAGTTTTCTGATTGAAAAATTACAACATATCCACGGAGCGCATAAAAATGAGTGAGGCAAGCATCCGTCAGTCCGTCCGCGCTTCCGCCCATCCGTTCATGTGTCCATCCGTCTGTGCGTTCATCCATGCGTCCGTCCCTGCGTTCGTCCCTGCGGCCATTCGTGCGTCCACCATCCATGTGTCCGGCCGCTGTCCATCCCTCCACCCGTGCGTCAAGTGCATGCATTTGTCTCTCTGTCCGTCTGTCCACGCGCATGTCTGTCCATCCGTCCGTCCATTTAGTAAAAACTCCGAGTGCCGCCACCTTGCATGTTTTCATCATATATTCATCTTATAGAAAAACTGCCATCCAGTGGGCGTTCCAAGGACTAAACGAGAGGTGGCACAGGCGGACTATATGAGTGGCACGCGCGATTTTCTTATGGCCTGTGCTTCGTGTCTAGTTCCCACCTCTCACCGCTGCTATAGGTCATGGCACTGTTGCCCAACCCTTACTAAACCTTGCTAAAACTAAAAAGGTTGCGCCCAGCGAGTTTAACGTTGCAACTTTTCCTGGTCAGATAGTGCTCAAAGTGCGTCCTTCTGATACTAGTTTTTTCATTAGGCATAAAATTTAAGGCAAATTTTATTGGAGAATAAGTCACTGATACTTGCCCCTGTAGGTTATTTCAACAGAAACAACTATCGTTTTGTTTATGATTAACGTGCGTGGGTTTCCTCCTCAATTCGAAAGTGTGCGTGTGTGCTGCTCCTCTAGTCCGGCCGTATAGAGTTGGCTACCTACTACTACGACGACGACGACTACATAAATCGTGAACGCACGACCCACGGCTTAAAAAGCTTCACCCCCCCCCCCCCAAAACCGACTGCTCGCACTGCACAATCATTCACTGGCCGCCCCGCATGTATAGACACTGGATCTTTCCTCTCCTACGATTCCTTCCCTCTCTCGCCTCGCAGCGCCGACGCAGGCAGCATCTGCTAGCGAGTTTCTTGATTGAAGAAGCCGACTGCTCGCGCTGAACAATCATTCACTGGCTATCCCGTATATATAGGAACGAGGTGTTGAGCTCCAAGGTAGTGCCGGTAGGAGATTTCTCCTGTGCTTTGTGAAACAATAAAAAACTACATCTTCCCAAAGGGAACCCTGATGGAATGAGATTCGGATTGGATAAACTTAGATTGGGTCCTCCAAAATAGTACTGATGGGATGCGAAGCAACAGCGTACTGCACGGACGTGATCGGCGTTTTTACTTGCGCCCCGTCGGTGTAGTTGGTCTTCCGCTGCCGACGCTTGCATTCAGCTTTCCTGTCTCGTGCCTCGTCGGAGTTGCAGGCGCGACATTGCCATTCACGAATGTGATCGGCTCTGCTAACCCTCGCAACGCCGGTAACGGCCGGGTTAGGCCAAGTCGTTTCGGCGCATGTGTCAGCGGGCGAAGGAGCTTCGCTTTCCGGCGTCTTTGGCATCACAGATAAACGAGCCGAAAGAGTGTTCACTCGATGTGAGCTCGAACATTGTGAGCGGTGGAGAGGATGAACCACCTGCCGCGCATGCGGCGAGCACGCGGCAGGCGAGTGAGTGACGTCCCCGCGCAATGCGAGGGAAGGCGTGACCTACTTGGCACCACCCCAACACCTGCAGCGAGGGGAGGGTGGTACGACGCGTTGGCACGGAGACATGGACGGACAACGTTACACAGGCTAGTCAAAGAGCTGCTTCATATACAAAACTTCGCAGCGTGCACGTTAACTAAAAGTCGACTGGGGGTCTCTGCGTCCAATCACAGCCTTCTGTTTCACTGCTCATTAGCAGCGATTGGCGTGTTCCAGTAGGAAACAGCGGTTCATCACAGCGTGTTTCGCGCCTCCCCAGGTTTCTGCCCTGCGCAACGCCGCGATGAGCGCAGCGTCGACGCCGCCGTCAGTATAAAGGCCTGACCACATGTACCCGTTGCAGCGCGTCGGCGCGTGTATTTTGACGTGGCGCCTAGCCCTCTCCAGTATGGAGAGAAAAAGCGCTCAGCTTCGCTTAGCCATGCGCGTACCCTCTCTGTGTGGAGACGGTGTGGCGCCACGTCAAAAGGCCACGCGCTGATGCGCTGCAACGTATACGTGGGGTCAGGTCTTTGGCGTTAGCGCCCGCTGCTTCGCATTCCCACATGGTTTTCTTTAGCGGGAGATGGTGTTTTTTTCTTGAAGATAATAAGTACATCATTTCCCGCTAAAGGGAAGCATGTGTAGATGCGAAGCAGTGCTTGCTTAAACTATATGAAGTGAATACTGAAATAAATTCACTAAATGGCCAAATTACAGCATGGGCATTTCTGACGCAAGATTTCAGCGTGAATGTGCATGCAATTATGTACGTACATGATTGGCAAAACATGGAAGAGGTTGTGTGTGCAGTGTGTGCAGTTACATTGATGATTATGATGATGGTGAAGATGATGTACACACATGCGATTGATGACACAAGTATTTACAGATACTTCTTACCACGTTTTGCCTAGTTCATTGATCCTTTGGAAGGCTTCACATGATATCACTAGTTTACATCTCTCAAGCATCCACGCCAGTTGTATTGCATTAGCAGCGTGTTTAGAAAAAAAATGGCAGCACATCCACGGAGTGAATGATGGAGAATGGGGCGAAGCATTCGTCCGTCCATTCGTTCTTGCTTCCGTACGTCTATGCGTCCGTCTATGTGACCGTCTATGCGTCCATCCGCCCGTCCGTCCCTGCGTTCGTCCATGCATCCGCCCCTGCGTCCGTTCATGCGTCCATCCATGCATCTGTCTGTGTGTCCGTTCATCTATCTATTCTACACAAGTACCACCATCTCGCACCTTTTCATCATATATTCCCCATATAGAAGCACCTCCATCCAGCGGATATTCCAAGGACTAAACGAGAGGTGGCACATGCACACTTTCTTACGGCTTTCGCTTCGGGTCTACATCCCACTTTTAACCACCTCGAGTTCATGGTATACACTAGTTCACTGTATTCATGGCACTGCGGCCCAACAATCGCTAAACCTTTCTAAAACAAAGGAGGTTACGCCCAGCGAGCATAACATAGCAACCCTTTCTTGTCAGATAGTGCTTTATGTACATGCCAATGGCTGCTAATGAGGATTGCAGCGTGCGCGTTAACTAAAAGCCGAATTCTCCTGTCTCTCATTTTCCATTAGCATCCATTGGCATGTACATTGAGCACTATTTTTATTGTTCAACAATGCACAGAAGAAATCTCTCACCGGCACCGCCTTCGACGTCAAAATGTTATACTATTTACACACTACTACAACGGCTACGAGGGTCGAACGGGTGTCGCTATGAAGAGCTTCGCCCCTAAAAGTGGTTAACAATTTAGAGTACTCGGTACTCTACTATGGGAGAGCTGAAAGCCGTCCCCTAGGTGCTGCTGGGTATCCACCGCGTGGGTGGAAGGTTCAACGTCTGTTTAAAAAAAGTGTTTAACGATTTAGAGTACATCGTACTCTAAATCTACTATGTACTATGAGACAGCATAATGCCGTCCCGATTACCCAGCGCTGTTGTAGAGCGTAGGAGGTCTGTTTGTTTAGAAAAAAAGTTGTTAATGATTTAAAGTACGAGGAATTATACTATCGGAGAGCATAAAGCCGTCCAGTGGGCCTCAAACCAGAGGTGTCCTACCTCAATACCCTGTAGGTCAATTTGCTTGGAATCACTGACTTCTAAAGTGTCAGATCAAAAACTTCTGTGGCAGTAAAAGCATGATAGCGACATTGATTCAATTACTCTCGCCCAGTTTATCCACGGAAGAAGATGGTGCCATTTCTATATCCGGAAATATAGCAGCTAGCATACAAGCGATATTGTTTGTAATTTCACTGACCGCGTCGTTCATTAATTTAACAACCGCTTTCAGAGACATCATTTTTATACTACCATAGCCACATGCGGATCTACTCTTCAACGCTCTAACAAAGTGTGTTCCTGCTTTGGATGGCAAAAGGACCGAGATACAGCCTGTATCAATATCACTCGCAAAGTATACATTTCCTAGAAAATCGTAAGAATGAAACCCTACAGTCCGATGCTTGGATATTTTTGCAGAGAATATACTGCCTGGGACTTCATTCATAAGTGTGGTTCCCCAGTGAATTCCTTTTTTTTAAGACGATATCCTTTGTTGGGATACTTTAGCCCAGAAATTATTGTCTGTTTTTATGTCCGTCGGTCTTTCTGCTCAACAGTTGAGCCACCCTGTGAAACTTTCACTTCTTGCTCAACGCCCACCCATCTTGATCTGGTGGCTGCTTTCGTACTTGTGAACATTGTCAGTCAGAAACCAACTATATGGAATACTTGAGGTGCATAACAAAACGTAAATATTAGGTAGTGTGTTTCCATAGTTATCCAATGGGTGGATACGTAATTCTAAGAACCACAGTGTTTGTCGCGCTGCACTGAATGCGAGGCTACGAACGAAAAGAGCGGGTGTTTTCTACGCCTCGCTGAAACGACCCGGTGCTATTATCCACCAGCGGCTGTGCTTTCTGAAAAAGCTTTCGTTTCTTCAGCCGCCTATCTACTATTCTTCAGCATTACTATGAGCCCTACGTGGATTTATGTTTATCCTCACATATACTCACAGGTATTTTATTACAGTCTGGTTCATTCACCATTTCAATATTTATTTATCAGAGACATCAACTAGGTAGTGAGGGGGAGCTTAAACTCCTCCCCCCTACCGACTCTTCCGAGTAAACTCTTGACGAATATATTTTATTGTCAGCTATTTCAAGAGAAATGATCTTGCTAATTGTAACCACGTAGTTTGTATTCCAAGGTACTATATCCAAGGGCGCCAAGAAAACTGTTGATTACTTGTAATATTGATGTTAAAGAGCATAGACACCATGATCCAAAAGTTAAATCTAGACTTACGGACTTATCAGCCGACTCACTCGAACTCAGACCGAGCCGTGAGTCTGAATCTGAGTGAGTCCGAGTGAGTAATATTTTGGTGAGTTCAGGTTAGTCCGATTGAAGAAAAGTTTGGTGAGCTTGAGTCCGAGTGAGTCCTAAGCGTAAAATACATTTTATTAGTGAGTTTGAGTCAGCTTCACAATTTTTGCTCACCTATGTTCTCTACATTACTGTCTGATGGCACCATAGCTCACGAAGCGCCTCCAGACAGAAGACTATCAGCCTTTGACGTCTTTTTCAGCGAATCACAAAGATACGGAGCCAATTTTTTTTTTTGTATTGGACGTCCTTTAGCGCATGTCAAATTTTGTTACAGTCATAAAATTATTCGTAGTTTTGTTAGCGTTCGACATAAAGCGCGAATTTTAATTTGGCGCTTTTAGCTGTATTCCAATTTTTATTTGCCTATTCACTATTAATCTGTCTTTGTATGTGACAAAACTCTCAGCAGCCCAAAACAGATAAGTTTATGTATACATAGAGAGTCAACAATCCAGAGACAAAACCAAGAAGGTGTGAGATCAAGGTTAGAGCACGTTGGTAAGTTTGTTATGTGACGTTTAAAAGTAATATACAGTTTCTGGTAAAATTAAGACGGCGGGGTATTTGTCAAGCATCAAAACGTATCAAGACAAACTATGGGGAGCTTACATTCGTTTTCAAACATATTACCCCCGCTTCCCACCAATGTTATCCACAATTTTCGACTAATGGTCTTGTGATCTTGAATTCGCGAATACACATGTCATAAAAAAATGACGACTAGAGTTTGTGACGCAACCATCATGGCTTCAGTGGGTGCAGGGAAGAGCATCAGTGCGTCATCAATAAGTGCGACTTCTGCGGGAATTGAGTTTATGACAGACTTGCGAAAGAACTGTGTTGTATAGGCGAGCTGATTTCCATCTCTATCACGTCAACTAAATAGGTACTCTATTACGTTAGCAGCGCATAGAGACAACACTTAAAAGTTCCGTATCATCTTGTCAACTCTTGTCCGTGTGAGTTTTTCTGTGTGACACACCGAGATAGCGCGTACTGAAAGGGGACATTAACCGGCTAACCTTAGTCATCGCGGCCCTGACAAATATGCAGGTGTTCAACGAAGGGCCAGACGGCCAGTGGGAGACACAACCGGTGGGCAGCTACTGTGGCATCGAGGCACCGGCGGCAATCGAGGCGGCCACCCACCGTGCCCGCGTCCTCTTCCGCTCCAACGGAGACATACAAGGCGACGGCTTCCGCATGGTCGTCAGCAAGGGCAAGTGCCCACTCCGCGACAGCGTCAAAAAGCTCGTTTTGCAGAAATTCCCTTGTCGGTTTCGGCGTCGGTGTCGCCGTCTTTCGTTCGGAGCGAGCAATCAAAATTGTCAGTGAATAAAAAATTTTGAACTATGGTAAGAAAATAGACATTGAATATATTGAATTTCAGTGAAAAATAAACCCAGGCTTTCTGTGAGGCAATCAGGAGTTATACCAGAGAGCCACCTTTCAACTTTTTCAAACCTTTCTTTGGAATTGCCTTTAAAAAAAACGCTGTACGAAGGTCACGTATAGTGGCCACGGTTGAGGTGTTCACTGAGCAGCTAAGCCAGACGTTGAGAATGTGAGGAGCACGAGGCCCGACTACGCTATCGCGTAGTCGGGCCTCGTTTAGTCAGGTTTTTCACCGTTTATCTAATGCAGGTATAACACTGTATAAAAAGACATAATTACTTTCAGTAATGGATAACGTCTCTTAAGTGTGAGCTTCCATCCCTACCTTGTAATTGTTTGCTGCTTATAACACATAAGCAAGATAAATTGAAATAGTTGACCACACAATTTCTACACGTATTACTGATCTCTTCGTGTGGTCATCAATTTTGCCAGCCCTTGTTATAAATTTTTCATTTAGTTATCGGCATCATTTGTTTAATAGTTATTACGTGCACTTCAAAGGAAGCAAAGCGCAACGCTTTTTTTGTAACTGTCCTTTGAAAAAATGTTGTCTTCTTGCAAGAAACGCAATCAAAGTTAAACTGGCCAGGCTTGTGTCACGTTTAAGTGAGGCTCTTAGGTCTGTAGTTCAAGCTATTATTTCACGCATTCCCACTATATAAAATGCAAATAAAACTTTGTTATTTAGTCTGCTCATCATTATATCCTTTCATCACACAACAAGCAATTTTCGAGAAAAGCCATTATGAGTTTCACTCCGTTAGCTTCTTAGTTGGCGTCGAGGCTGTCACACTCCATGTATGCCGTATTCCGCTTAGTGGGATAAAAAAATAGTTTGCAGTGGATAAACAAGTTTCCACGTTTACCATTGCTGCAATGATAGCACAGGTAGATGGTAATGTCAATTAGGTGGTATTTCTTTGAGAACCTCTTTGATCTGAGGAGGGAAGGGGGGCATGGTTTAGAATTTTCACCCTTTGTCTACGCTACTGGTCACTAGTAACCGTTTTTAAAGCTGTACAGGTTCATAGCCATTGCCCCACAGGTGTTCCGACTTCACCGGCACGTTGTCCCTCATTGCATGAAATTTCACGGAATGTCGTGGTCTTTGTTACTTTTTATTGGATATTTTTTTCCGCATTGCACATCAAAAAATACAGCAGGCTATTACATGGTTGCCCTTCCGTAATCATTTGCCGCAAACGGCTATCATTAAAAGCGGATAATTTGTAACCCAATAAGCCCTTTCTAATTGAATCATCTTATACAACTCACAGAAAACAAACTTAATGAAACATAACCTGCGTGGCTCTAAAGACTGTCCTGAGGCTGAACTTACTTTTTTTTTGTAACTGTTCATTGCGTTCATTGTTCTTGTCAAAAAGAATGGCTATTTGGGCTAGTTGGTTTGAATTCATGGTAATTAAGACGCTGTTTCTAGCACCTTCGTTCTCGCGCTGCAGCCCTTATTACCATGAGTTCTTGTGAACTTGTCCAAAACTTCGTGGCCACTATTAGGCCCTTTCTTATTGAATCACCTTATACAACTCACAGAAAACAAACTTAACGAAACATGATCTGCCTGGCTCTAAAGACTGTCCTGATGCTGAACTTACTTTTTTTTGTAACTGTTCAATGCGTCCATTGCTCTTGTCAACTTGTCGAAAACTTCGTGGCCACACTTGTTCCGCAGCCTGTGGTGACCGGTACGGAGAGGATGAGGGGGAGATCACCTCACCACGTTTTCCCGAAAACTATGCCAACAACCTGAACTGCTCTTACCAGATCGTGGTGCCGCAGGGAAGCCACCTGGAGCTCAGCTTCGACAGTGACAACTTCGAACTCGAGAGTGAGGGCGCATTTCATCATTCCTGGAGCTGTGCACATAATGCCAACACACTTTTTTTTCTAATTGTCAGAGCGCGATTCCTGCGATGTTCGGCGTTCAGTTTCTATTAACTCTAAACTTCAATGTCCATAAATTCGTTCTTCTTTCCAACGAAAACGATGCTATAGCCCAGGATCAGCTGTTCTAATGATCATCTTAGACCATTTTGTAATTGTGTTGCTTTACTAAGACCATTCTTCTGGTTTGCACTACAAGTTTTACATAGTTACTGGCGAATGTGTTAGAAATATAGCATGCTTGCACGTGATCGTTTTCTGCAAATCATCGAGAGAATACATACAAGGATATGAGTGCAGGTTATTTATCACCTTCTGTTGTATGTCCTTATTTCAGCATTAGCACTGCACTACACTCAACAAAAAGATGATTAGCCCCCTTGAAAGACTTCTTGTTCCTCTCGTCATCCCTTCAGTTGTATGTGTTCAAGGAGCAGGTCACGGAATAAAAATAAGATAACTTCAGCCGTTAAACAGAACCAAATTATCCTACAAGCAATCTAACAAACTAACTAACAACTGGAAAAAAATTTCCCCTTGCTTCATTGATTCAAGTGTTAGAGAAGCTTGTGTCTTCTCTACGCAGGTCACGACACTTGCAAGTACGACAATTTAACGCTGTACGCGGGCAACTCGACGTCCTCGCCTGTGCTGGGAGGGCCCTGGTGTGGCACCGACGCACCTGGTAACTACTCCGTCGCCTCTTCGGTGCTGGTCATGTTCCGCACCGATTGGAGCAGCAGCGGCAAGGGTTTCCGCCTGCAATACCGCATCTCGCGTAAGTTTACAAGTACCGCGTCATTTTTATTTTATTTATTTAGTTATTTTATTTATTTAAAGTACGCGTCTTATAACGACACTTGGAGTCGTGTTTCCAGTGTCTTGTTTGCTCATGCGCACTGAATTAGTACTGAAACAATACGGATGGAACTTTAAGACTTATATGGATACGTATACATCGGGGTACGTAAAATTGAAAAACTCTTCCCTTCAATGCATTATGTTGAGAATACATGAGTTTTCATGTATCATGTCTGTAACATGTTAACAAGCACGATGTTGACGTGTTACTTTATGTAAAAAAGGACATATATTGAAAATTCGCTCGCGTGAAAGCAATATATCAATGCGCAATGGCATGAAAGCTTCATAAGACGCTGTTTTGTACTTGGACAAAGTCACGTTCCTAGACATCGGTAAATCCGTGATGATTGCTGGATGATTGATGATTGATATGTGGAGTTTAACGTCCCAAAACCACTATATGATTATGAGAGACGCCGTAGTGGAGGGCTCCGGAAATTTGGACCACCTGGGGTTCTTTAACGTGCACCCAAATCTGAGCACACGGGCCTACAACATTTCCGCCTCCATCGGAAATGCAGCCGCCGCAGCCGGGATTCGAACCCGCGCCCTGCGGGTCAGCAGCCGAGTACCTTAGCCACTAGACCACCGCGGCGGGGCTGATTGCTGGATGAACGGCACAAGAGCCTGAATGTTCAACTATGGATTTAATGGCCGAATTGTGGACGATCGAGCTTCAAGGATATTCCGTTTTGGTTGGACAGTTGTTTGGCACCGTCTCTTGTGACTCTTTCTTTCGCTATACTCTGGTAACGATTGTATTGACTGCTCCTGTAACTGACCACAGGTGTAACTGGTGAATGGAGGTTTCTGAAGAGCGCCTCAGATTATAACAAAGTGGATGGTACAGACTATCTAGGGCACCCAACAAGCCGTAAAGAGATCAAATCTGAAGCCAGGGCGGTGATGGGATTGAGGCCGCCAAGGGTGGAGCCTGCCAGGGAATGTACGCAAACGATAGAGGCCCTTCCTGGTAGAGGGCAGTGGTCTATACATGATCCAAGCGCATGCAGGCCTCGGAGAGCTCTAACCCACGGACAAGATCGGGTTGCAGCTTTGGCAACCTCATTCCACTTACTCTCGTGATGGTGCTTTTTATAATGTTAAATAATAATATGTTGATTACGAGCAGTGCTTTCGGAAACCCCTTCATTTCTTTTACACAGTCCATCTCGTTAGAAGTTGTGTCATTGTTACTTTTGCTATCGCTTATCATGCGACTCTTCGGACATTCTACCTATGTCACAATTGTCGCAATACACGTAAAACTCTACAATAAATTATCCTATGCCTTCATTCACTTCATTATCTGCAGGTCTTCATTAACATTATGTTAAACAAAGAGGTGAGCCATTGAAAATTGCTCTATTTCATTCATTCAAAACGAGAGTCTTGTTCCGGCAGTGTTGATGCCGCTAGATAGTACGCGAAAGCTTATCGCTTAGCTCTCCACTTTTGATAGGGTCATATGTTGCGTGACGTCATCGGCGGAAAACAGTTTCCCACACTCGCCGTCAAGCTCAGAGTGGCGCTGACTGACACTGACATTATGGCTTGGTGGCGCTAGCCACCGCCCGATCTAAAGGGTATAGCCATATCCATCCATCCACCCATCCAAGGTTTGCATGCACATATATACCCGATAAATAGACGATTGGCCGACCACTGCTCTAGATCAGTTGGCAATAGCATCGGGCGCGTAATCTGAAGGTCCCAGCTTCAGTCCTGCCAGCGGAAAATTGTATTTTCGATCGCTTTAGTTTCTTGTTATATGTATAACAACTACTACTGCAAACCTAAAATAAAAGAATTAACGTGTCCTACACCTCCCTTGGCTTCACTGTCTACGTATTTTTGTTTTTGTCTTTCGAAATGCTGTACTTCTGTTGTTCCGCAGGCACTTTGGTCCGTCGTGACCCGTATATATAGCGGAGCGACTCATTGCAAAATCTGCTGCTTGATCTACGTGCCCGTCAAATAGCCATGGTGAAGTGGCCGCAAAATCTGCAGAAACAAAACGCTCGGAATGCAGGGATCATGTGAATCCCCTGTGGTCTTGCAGCCCCTCGCTACATATCCGTGTATCAACTGCCCTCGTCAAAGTGAAGGCACTCCATGGGAGATTCGGCGAGAGTGATCTCGCTCGGAGCTACGCACTCCGCTCGCGATCCGGTCAAGCACTCGCGATCTCTCATTGGAATTCAACAATAGACACCGGGTGCTCCAGCCTACATGTAGAATAATGACAGAGTTGACAGGTTTAAAGTTAAATGTTATATTATGAATACAAAGACGGCGGAGAGCGTTGCTTAGCTTCTTGTTAGCAGTCCAAGTACGCCACTTAGCCTGATCCGCCACTCTTAAAATTTACGCATATTATTCAGCTCGCAAACGCATCTCAAGAAGGCGGGAAGTAACGCTATTCACCTGGGGCTCTTTAACGCGTGCCTTTTTCTAAGAAGAAGAAGGTGTTTAATGAGAAGAAGGAAGAGAGGTCCGCCTTGAAAGCGGGTTTATGGCCTGCTAGTGTTCTAATAACACCCGTTTTTCGGCTGGTTGGTGCATGGCATTAAGAAAATATATCGAGCCAAAAAAATAAACGTACACATGAAGCGGACAAGAAGACAGGAAAGCGGCTAGACTATCGAGTATAGTTGGTCTGGCCGCTTTTCTGTCTTCTTCTCCCTTTCCTGTGTTCGTTCATTTTTTTTTTTTTGCTTCGCATATTTTCCTAATCTAAGTTCACAGGTGTTCTATGGCACCTCTATCGAAGTGCGGCTATCGAAGCTGCCCGACGCCGTAACCTTCTAAGCTACCGCGGTGTGTAAGAACACGCGTTCGTCGAGGGGTTTTTCAACACCGAAATTAGGCTATCGAGGCTTTAGCTTTTCGACTATTCGTTTCTGGGCTATTGTGTGTTAGTTCATTCGGAACAGCACCCGCTTCATATGGTGGGGCGTGAGAGGCACAATACTCCAACCTCTGGGATTCCTTAAGCTATGCGACAAGATGTGCAATACCTTGGAAGATTTTGGTGATTAAGCCCAGCACTGACAGGACGAACAGCGAATTTTAAGTCGACCACACTCGTCATGCAGATCACATGTACCACAACATAGCCTTGAAGAGAGGCGGCAATTGCGGGGTACAATAGGCTGAAAGCGCCCATCCACAATTTTTTTTCTTTCATCTCCATTAGGACACGTTTCAAGTGTTAGAAGAATAACGTTTCTTCTTATGCCTGGGTTGCTAAAAAATGCAGAGTTTTACTACTTTTATCAGTAATGTAGGGAAAACAATAGAATTAAATACAAATGAAAAGATGATACCACAGCAAATAAGCAGCGCAAGAACTACATCGGCTACCACACGAGTACAAGGGAGACAAGCTCAGATTATGAAGTGCATTTCCTATTGCACGTGTCCGTATTATTTTTGGTGTAATTGGCCGCGAATGGGTCGTACTTCTTCTCCTTGTCCAGATTGCGGTGGGAACCTGACCGCGGAGAGGGGCACCTTCAGCCTCTTGCCGACGATGGTGGACAGCGACAGTGGTTCCTCTCGCTGCACCTGGCGCATCTACGCGCCCGAGGGACGAGCCGTCGAGCTCCAGCTGGAGCTGGGCCCCGACCAGCACGCCATACACGGTGTGGATTGCGCCGACGCATTCGTGGCCAGCCGAGTCCAAGTACTGGACGGCGACAGCGACCTCGCCCCACCCATTGCTGTTTTCTGTGGCCGTCATGGAAGCCCGGATGCCTTCAAGAGCACTGGACGTGTCATGACCGTAATGCTGGTCGTCAACCCGATGTATCTCGTCGGAAGTGGATTCAGGGCCTCTTACCGCTCCACGCTTGGTCAGTGAGGAATCGCGTCATTCCAGTCTGCCCTGTCACTCCCACCGCATGAGCCTAAAGTTGTACAAGGAAATGTTTAGAAATCACCGATTCAAGTATTTTATGCTATATTTCTCTGAACAAACTTACTTTGAAATATGTTGGTCAGAAATTCTTGTACAAGTACAGCAGGCGAATGTTTCGTATACCTTTCGTTCGCATAAATAGCGAAGATGACTTATGGCCGCATGCATCTTGGCCTCGCTTCATATTGCCGCTGGCGCTGTGTGGGATAATTGATCCACGTGAGCTTCTGCGAGGGTGACGTACACTTACCGAATACGTGATACAGGTATGCGTGTTTACAGTCACGCTTTCATTCGCGTAAATGGAACGAACTGTTACTTCATCTAAACCCACATGCATCTACAGAATTCACCATCCGCTGAACTACGAACAATCACTGTTCATAGCTTCGTCCTGCTTCCTGAGTTGATTGGTCTGTCGAATATTGAAGGGGCCCTGAAACACTTTTTCAAGCCACTATGGAATGAATTTACTTGAAGAGCTTATTGCCCCACGAATTCAACGTCACAAAAATGTCAAGAATCCGTCCAGTGCGAGTGGAGTTGCGAAGGTTTGCAAGCGCTGGAAGCTAAGCAGAAAGGGATGGGAGGGGCAAACAAAAACTTCACGCGCGCTTCGCCACCTTGAGCAGTTTTTCTCTCTTTTTTTTCGAATGCACGGTTTTTTCAGTGTGATCGCGCGCGCTCGCGTGTACAAGTAATGGCTTCCCGTGGTGATCTCTATAACGAGCGAGCGCGCCATGTGCAAATCGGCAAATGGCTGATAGATGGGCTTGCTACGTGTGATTTTAGGCATATTCCTTGATTTTTCGAGAGAAGATAAAGCAATTTTTAGCTGACTGATAATTTATTATGAATTCCAGGCCACGTGCTGCGCTATAATATTTGGCTCGCGTGTTGTCGGGAGCATCTACTACTGCTCAGCAGCGTTTTCTGACCATGCTCAAAAAGTGTTGCAGGACCCTTTCAAAATAAATCAAGGCTATAGCAGTAGTGTGATACAGCCATTCAGACAAAGCGTTTCCTCTTCGCCGAGCATAGGATTCGCGTTCATTTGGGAAGATCTGGTCGAGACGCTGTTAGACAGGTCACAGCTCACTAGCGTTCATTTCTTTTTCTTTCTATTTTCGAGGGCTCTTGAAAGGCTCCGTTCTGCCTCTGAACAAAGCTACTGAAACGAGAGAAGTTTCACTGATGATATAATGTAAAGGTGGCTAACAGCTTTAGGCGTTCCTTTTTCAGCCGTGGTTCATCATTATTGTGCTTCCTACTAAATCTAATGCAGGAGAGAAGCAGGGCTGTGGCGGCACCCTTCGCAAGGAATCCGGCTCGCTAGCACCACCTAGCCGAGACAGCTCGGGCAGCTACCCAGGTGGCCCACTCAACTGCCTCTGGACAATCATTGCCCGCTCGGGCTACGGCCTCGAACTGAATGTCTCGGCTCTCAACCTGGGAAGCGGAACGCTCCCTTGCAACGCCGCCAGCGCCAACATGCTGGAGGTACGAGTCAGCTTCAGATCTCAATAAATGCATCCTAAATCACCTAGTACCATTGTAGAGACTGTTGCAAATACTTTTCTAGCGTCAATTACCCATATAACGTGGTCTTTCGTCTTCTATGTGATGTGAATTACACTGGTTACAAAATTTCGTGAACGCCAACAGTGGTTGCGTCTGTCAGTGTGTATGTCGTAATTATTACCCAGCACCTGGAGCAGCATGTCCGGCGAATAGCCAAAGTGTGCAGTATTTCATCGAAGCATTCCCTCTCTCACCCACCCTTCCACCCAGCGTCACCTTAGTACTACCTGTGACGACAGACGAGGCCTTATTTCGCTTGTTTGTTGGTGGAGATCGCACGCGTATACGGACGCCTGCTCCACCCCGGTGGTTCGGCTCATAATTTCTCTGCTTTTTTTTAATTTCCTACACCCTTCCCCATGATGCTCACCAGATTTATGCTAGCGATGCAAAAGGAGAGCGAAAACGCCGAAGATAGCGAACATTCTTTTTCACGTTTGAATAAGTTCACTTTTGCTCTGCTCTGCTGCTTTCAACACTTTGTAAGGCTCGGTAACGAAGGATGTAAGTGTATATGCCATTTTGTCCACTTTTGGGGCTACTCTGTTTCGCAAAAAGCATTGAGTTCTTACTATACATGCATGCTGATCAGTGATCATAGACAAGAAACAGTTCAGCATGTTTCGACAACTCGTTTTCTGGAGGTGCGCCTGCCGGTGCATCTTCAGACAGATATGGTTGGTTTTCAGAGTATTGCGTCTAATGTGGCGTCTCAAGCGGCAATGAAGCGCTGAATCTGCGGAAATGCTCTTTTCGTTTTACCAGTACTCGATGCAAATATAGTATGCTATCGTCCCTACACTTTCACAGTTTGAAAGTGATCGCCCATTTCTCAGCCCTCTCCCCTTCACCCGCATGTCAAGAAGCTATAGCACGCTATTATAGCACCACCGTGAGGCGAGTTCAATACCGATTGCAACACGCGTTAAGTGGCTTCGCCTATTGAGATGTAAATATTTTTCGCTTTGCTGTTCAAGCTAGGTAGTTACGTTAAACTCAAATATATAACCAAAAACGTTGTTGTTTCTTTGTTCTTGATGATGGCCTTAATAAACCAGAGAATAAGTAATAAGTAAGCACAACTTTCAAACTTCCGCACGTTTTGGTTCTCTCCCGTCACCCTTCATCACTGAGTGCCTTTGGCCTTCATTCGTTTCTTTAAAATGACAAAGCAAATAAATCTAAACAATCAGTGTATCCTGACAACATGGACTCGTGACTAGTTTAGAATGGGTTCTCATAGACAGCGTATTCAATTTTTTATAAGCATTATTCAGTATGTACGATGATCCCGTAGCTGTTCAAAAAAAAAACGAGAACTCCGTCCTGTGAGTGTCTGAATTTAAATAATAGCTCAAACATGAGGCAAACGGTCCAAGTTTGTGACGTCACAGTAACGTGCCCGCTCTTTCATGCTATGGGTCTAATTCGAGCAGGAAAACCTCGTCTTTCATTTTTCTTCTCGCAACTGAGTGATTTCGTTAAATGTATTCTAAGGGTACTCCAAATTATACTTAGACTGGTAGCGTAACTTCCATAGAAGCCCATGTACTCAGTAGTTGGCGACTCGTTACCATCGTCGCACTCTACGTATGATGGGGGCCACTAACAACTAATAAAAAATAAAATAAAATATGACGTCACAACCGGAAGTGGAGTGACGTCGTGCATTTGTCCTACATAGCGCAAAATCAATTTTTTTTATTAATTGTTGACTTTTTAGGTGTCATAAATACGCGATTTTATTGCGCCTTATTACTCGCTCATTGCGTGTCCACAAAAAAATAAATACCAACAATAAATACTACGGTAGCAAAGCTGTTTCATTATCCAAATGGTGTACTTGCCATTTACACGGAAACCTTCGCAGGTGACATTGTGACACAACTGTCCACGAGCGCAATAGCATACTAGTTCAAAAACTCACGTTGGCCGATCGGGGAACACATCTGAGTCAAGACAGCAGCCTTAAGAGCATCGCTTTGGCAACTGACAGTACAGCGCCTCATCGCTTAGGGTGTCTCACTAACCTTCACCAAAGGCGAGGGTACGCCAGCCGTGCGCCAGCGAAGGCAGTCGGCAGTCACAAGAGCGGCTATCCACACATTCTGTGCGATAGTTCAGCTCGGAAATGTCACGCCAGTAAACAGCACATGAGAAAATAAATAAACTACGGAAGGTGCGTATGAAACCACCATGCAAAATTGAGCGATGCCTCGTTGGCCTGGTGATGCGTGAGCTCTGATGGCAGATGCCTGGATACGCTCCGCCATTTATGGCAGTTGATCAAAAATTGATGCGATCAACCATTTAGGAAGGTGGCAGAAAACCCGAAAAGTAAATTTATAGTGAACTTTGACATATACAAAACTACAACTATTTGAAAAAAAATTTTTATTTCGTTTTGGTTATCTACAACTCCTCACCTATAGCCACGCTTCGAACATTGGTGCACCTTGATGCCTGTGGCAATAGCTTTTCGACACTTTTAGATGCGGAGCATCTAATACTCGAGGCTTGTAGTGCGGCGCCGTCCGCAAGCTTCCTCCTCCTTCTTCCACCATCTGTGCCTCCCTTCCTCCTCTACACACCGCGCGCGCTTCACTCCTCCACCATCTGTGCACCCTTCCTCTTCTACACACCGCGTGCGCTTCTCCTCTTCACGAACATTCGCTAGCTGTATAATGTAGCGCGCATGCGCCGTCACGCTTCGAGAACATCGGCAGCTGATGCGCGCGCATGCGCCGTTGCGCTTCTCCCCCTTCTCGAACATTCGACAGCTGACAGTGCATGCGCCGTCGCGCTGTATATATACTCAAGGTCGGCGCTCGCTCGCTCAGTTGCCGCTCGTCGGTTGGTTTGTACGGCGCGTCGACGTCCAAGGTCGCGGTGAAATGAATTCCAACGAATCCACAAACACAATGATCGACGTCCCTTCGACCAGCGCCGCCCTTTCGCATACGTGTGTACGTGTTCACTCATTTAACACCCCCTCCTACAACCACGTTAGCCAATTTAGCCATCGACCCAAGTAAGTCGCAATTTAACACCCCATTTCACAACCACGTTAACCAATTTAGCCATCGACCCAAGTAAGTCGCACTTTAACACCCCGTTAACCAATTATATGCTCCGCATCCTCCTCAGTGTTCCCCCGAGGGAAGCTGCGGGCAATTTTTTTGTTCCAAGTTTCGTGACCCAAATAATTTGACCACGTGTTCTTTTTAAAATACGCGTGATTCAAGTAGTATCTCTTAAAGTTTCTTTGCAGAGGCATTTACATTGGCATCATGCGAGGCTGTTGTGGGAATATTGGCACATTTATAGACTAAACACTTCAAGGAACCTATCTGGGCACTACCGCAAGCATTCTTAACAAGGTTCATTGAGATGCGAGCGTGCAGAGGTGGAAATAAAAATGAACTATTTAGGGGCAAGAACAGTTTTACCATATTATCCATGTCCATGCGTGTAGCAGTGGTGATGCTAAAGACTGCTGGATAGATATTGAAGGACAATAAATGCTTCCAGCAGAAAGGGTACAACTGTGGCAGCGTACGTGCCGATGGAGATTGAAGCGTACCCGAGAAGAGCATGTGAAATTTCTATTGAGTTTGTACTCGCCTAAAGCCACCCGAAGGCAATATCGATATTCATCCTCTCATCTTTCTTCTCAGTCTTTTGTATATGTTGAACCTTCTCCCCCTTTTAGCTAGTTTTCTCGATCTCATGTGTTGTTGACCTGCCTCCAGCATCTGCTCAGCCTTCGCGGCAATGCCGTGTGACGACATAATCACGTAATTTATATGACGTCATTGTGAGGTCGTTTCCCGAGACGTGAGCTTTTTCATCGTATCGTGTTAACGCCGACAGTCATTTTCCACGTTCGATGAGGAATCTAAGGCCTCTGCCATTGTCAGTGGTCGTAATGGGGAAGTAGTTACGTTGTAAGAAGGAAAAGAAAAGTGAGCCCCGTAACTCTCTGCTTCGGGGAGCGACACCTCTACAGTAGCTCAGAAGGGATGGGGGTGACGAGGGATTAAAAGGATAGGAATAAAGGTGTAGAGAGAGAGAAAAGGAGATGAAGTAAGCGTGAAAGCGTGAGAGCGACGACATATCGAGGGGATAGGAGAGATAGGAAAGATGAAAACATGGACACAGGAGTCCGAGGACGGGGCACCACTTGCGAGAGCTCTTCTCGGCGTCAGGAGATGGCGTAGAGCAAGTCCAGTCAGTCATAGCTACACTGTCGTTGGAGGTCGGCGTCACGAGATTACGTAGGGCGAGCCCAGACGGCCAGAGCTACGCTGACGTCAGAGATCGCGAGGGCACAACCGGTCGGCACGGAATCCAGCGAGCGAGTGTTGTCGTAATGCTTTATGCTTTCCAGATGTGGTAGTCAGTGCGCGTGATTTATGACTGGCACTTGTCTGTTTTCAATACCCAAACCTGGTGAGAGTGTAGTTAGCGTGGGCAGCCTAAGTGGCAGCGATGCCGCGTTGGTGCAGGTGTGGGACTCCCTGGACGAGCACCAGGAGCCACTGATACGTTTGTGCGGTCAGCGACCACCGGAGGCACCGCTGCGCTCGGCCGGAAACACATTGCTCGTGCGTCTTGTAACCAAGGCCAAGGGAGAAGGACCAGGTTTCGCCGCCGCTTTCAAAGAACTACCACGTAAGTGCACGTATGCATCATCAAGGAAGTGTTCTTTGGCGCCCTATTCACACAATAGGAAATGTGGACGTAGTAACTCTAGTTAACTTTGGGTTATTCTCATTGCAAAATAAATTTATTTTAGCCGCCCCCGTGGTTCAATGATTCTGGTGCATGTATTCTGACCCAAGAGTCATGGAGTGGTTTTCATCCCGGTTACTTGTTGGAGCTTTTATGCAGACTGAATGCTATAGACACGCCTGATGTCCGATGCTAGCTTCTATAAAGGAATAAAACGTGATGAAATTTAACTTGATCCTTCCACTCTGCGTCTCTTATAGCATCAGCCTCTTTGGAACGTTGAACGCCGTAAGCGAACTAAAGAGTGCTGCTGCCTCACCATGGAAGGGCACAACAGAGTGAAGCCATTATTACAGCACTTCTTTAAAATTTAGTACTGCTTAAGAACATGGCAAATGTAAACCTGCGAATAAAGCTACAAATGGCTGGTTATCTTTTGATATTAGAGAGATTTAGGGAAAGATACTGACCAAACAGAAAACCCATGAAGACAAGCGGTACTTCTTCCTAGACTTATTCTTTCACCCAATTAGAGTATAAACAATTGAACAGTTTTCTGTGACACCATAGGACATGTGACCCTAGAGCAAAGAAGAAAATGGAAGGGCAAAATAGAAAATTTGCAGGATTTTTCACTTCATCAAGGTGGTTTACTTGCCAAGCGCAGTACCTTCGTGTGCATATAAAGCATGCGCAACGGCACGACAACCCGTCTGTTGCTACCGATATTGGTGAAAGATGTGCCTTGCGCACTTACCATTGTGGTGTGTCTGCCCGAGGTACATATGGAGAACAAGCAGCGCACACTCATCGTAAGCAATCACGTGTGTGTTGTGCCTTGACTGGGCGCTATGGCCATGCAAATAATGAGCCTACTTTTCGAGGCCCTCCTCGCACGCATCGTCGCACACTACAGCGTCACGGACTTAGAGCACGCGTCCTTCCGGCGGACAGAACCGAGTTGTTTGAATATTCGATCATGGTTGTCAACACATGTTATCAAAGAAAATATCCAGTTTAACAGCCTTCACCCCCTTAGCGGCCCTATATACTAAAAGTACGAAGCCCGTCCCTTTTTGTTTTTGTTTTTTTAAGAGCACAAAGCATCCGTAAGTAAAAGGCAATGGCCTACTCGTCACATTGCCCCGCAGCGGTGGTTTAGTCGTTGAGGTACTCGGCTGCTGACCCGCAGGGCGCGGGATCAAATCCCGGCTGCGGCGGCTGCATTTCCGATGGAGGCGGAAATGTTGTAGGCCCGTGTGCTCAGATTTGGGCGCACGTTAAAGAACCCCAGGTGGTCGAAATTTCCGGAGCCCTCCACTACGGCGTCTCTCATAATCATATAGTGGTTTTGGGACGTTAAACCCCACAAATCAATCAATCAATACTCGTCACATTGTAAAGAAACATGCAGATGGCAGAATCCCCGGATGGCTGACAAAAAGGTCATTGTAGCACTAACTACTAACACCAATTATAGACTATAGGTCGAAAGTGATTAAGAAGCTCATAATTAACCAGAGTGGTTACTGCGATTACTGCGCAAGATTGTTCTCGCGTTCTCTTACCCATTTCGTATATTTTTGTTCAGCACCCGCCGTCCATTTTACGCCATTTTCCCATGTGTGAGTTCGAGAGCAGCATTGCGAATGTCCTCAGCTGAGAATATAAAAAGGGCCAGAACACGCAATATCGTTCGTTGCGAATGACATCGAAGCGTCGTGTACAATTGGTAACTCGTATATGAAAAAAAAAACAGCTCGTTTAAAGCATTAGAATATTGAAGTCTTTACAAGCACACGCACTATAAACGCTCTTAAGGCCCATGCTGATGGCGCCTTAAATCACACGGTCGCATGCCCATATAATTCTGGCATGTCGGTTTTTTCTTCCGCAGCCTTGTGCGGCGGCAGCGTCAACGTGAGCGGCGACTCGTGGCAAACCCTGCAGAGTCCGGGATTCCCCAACACGGCGCCAGCTAACGTCCGCTGCCTGTGGGTGCTTCGAACCCAGGAGGCGGTCACCCCCAGCGGTGAAGTGCAGTTGTTCGAAGCCGACGATGTCTTCCGTGACGTCACCATTCGCCTGAAAGAGATGCGCTTGCCGTGTGAGGACGGCGCGTACTTGGCTCTGATAACCACGCAGAAGGTGAGTATGATGGAAAGCGATGAATGGCACAGAATACCAGCAGCAAGGTAATTGTCGGACATGTGTATTAGCTACTTAATTTTTTTTTGGCGGAAACATTGACACAATACGAACGTGTTCGTTGCATTTATTTGCTGTTACCAGGGCTGCTACCCCGTATACGTCCGTAGCACATGCGCATTCAGTGAACAATAGTACTGCACGCAGAGCTCCTAAGACCAGTTTGTTATCTTCGATGATATGCCTCTGCACGTTACCTCCTCTTCGTCTTTTATTGCTATCTTTGCACGTACTGAAAGCAGCGTCCGCTCTGCAGTATTTGCAGCTTCCTCCCGTGCGCCTGTGCGGTCACAGTGTGCCCCAGGAGTGGTTGAAGCCACACGCCTCAGCCAGTCGTGTACAGCTACTGCTGGACACGGGTCGCCGAGGAGGACAAGCCAAGCTCAAGCTCGAGTACGGCTCCATGGCGGGTGAGTTGTTCCCGGGGAGGCTTTAAAAAAAATGTGGTCAATCTTCATGCGCAAGCACTGTCTTCGACCATAATTTAACAGGAAGAAATGCAATCTACGAGCAGCAAACGCTGCTCTGAGCAGTTCAGCCAAATTTTGTAGTCACGCCGGGCACGATGATGGCATGGGTAGAGCATGAAAACTTCCGCTTTTTCAAGAGCCATTTCTTCACAGAGGCTATACATCCTCCCTCACTTAAGACGACGCGGCATCCTCTGTTTGTTATGAAATAGCAGGTTGCCGCTATTCTCTGATGGCTGACACAAATTACAAATGGCGTTTGGATCAGACCCGCTTCTTGCCACGGGTCGTCGCCACGTGCTGGCGCCCATAGTGTGCTAGAATTACACCGTATACTACCACTAGAGCGCGCAACAATCGCAACGTAGACTGGGAGCGATCGCGTTTCACGACTGCAAGGACGTGACGCGCACTGACGGGGCTCGTGCATCCCTCCCAGTGTATCTTCCTGTGCTCTCGTCGAATGAAAGTGCTGAAAGCCTGTGACAAATCGCAACAGAGCTTGTTTTGTGCGGATTCTGGGGATGTGTGCAGCAATCGATTCTTGAGGCAGTAAACTCCGATATTGAGTTATGTGATTTGGAAGATTGCTTGAGATCCGGAATCCCTTGAAAGGGCCTCTATATAGCCTCTAAATATACGAAAAACAATCTCTTTATTCTCTGCTAGCGTTTTGCTTCTTTGCGGCACAATTCATGTCGTCAGAAGATTGCTCTTATGATACCAGGATGAAATAAGCTCTCTATCAGTATATATACGAGAGGTATATGATTCATATTGTCACGTCTCTGCCGTGCAGTCGCACGCCTGTTCTTCTCGGTCTCGCATCTCCATCGGGTGCCAGGAATCGATTTCAATTCGTTTTTTTTTTATTTTTACGACGGCGAAAATTGAGGTTGCAGCGTGTAGTCGAACTGTGAAAAATCTTAGCCGGACTAACACTATATAGGCGTTGACATTGCGCGTTTGCGAAGGAATAAGTGGTGAGGAGTAAATAGCACTTATAAAAAGGGTTGTGAATGCGAGAAAGAAACTAGAGCCTCACCTTTCAACTAAGTGCGCTTCAGGGGGGGGGGGGGGGCGCTTAAGCGATGGCTTGAGCGGGATATCGTAGCCGCCAGTAACTGTCTATAATTGCTTTTTCAAATGTTCGTCTGAAACATTGACATATTGACGTGTCCCATCTAAATCCAGTGATGCGAGATGTAGAGAGTGCGATTGGCCAAATTCCGCCTTCCTCTGCGCAGACGCCAATCTGACGTACAGCCAACCGAGTGGTGTCGTTCACAACGTCGACTATCCGGGCTGGACGACCATCACGCATCCGACGGTGCTGACCATCGCCCCTGTGAACGCCACACCGACGTCCGCTATTGCGCTCTACTTCGTTCACTTCAACGTGGGCAACCCTGTGAATGGTTCCTGCCCTGCCGTCTTCATGCAGGTGTGGTGGTCTGGTGTTACCATAGCGAAGGAAAGCAACGATGAATTTGGTTTCACTGAGTGTGCTGCCGACAGTTTTCTCTGATATACCCCCAAACAAGTGCTTGCCTTGCCTACAACGAGCACGTGGTTAATTATAGCACCTTTTTGGATGCATGAAACGACGATTGATAAAAACACCAGATAAACAGAGGACCAACAAATAAGGCTCGGCACTAAAACAGCAGCTTCATATTAACCAGTTTCTCAATGAAGATGCTCAAGCGATATCTGGTACAAATAAAAGTTCAATACAAACAATTCGCTACGATAACAAACAGAATATATTTTATTGGACCCTTTTGATGAGGCACCATAGAAGCGTTGAGAGGATGTCACAGTGACCTCAAAGGGAAATAATAACGTTCCGAGATCTGTAACGTCACAAGATCGCGTCAGGATGTAGTTCCTGATCACTTCACTTGCACGTTTGTGTTGACGGCGAGGCCAACAATCACTTATTTTCATTTGATGGTGCATATAAGGCATTTGCCTTAAACTATGACCCAACAGTGGAACGAAAATCATTTAAATGTGTCACAGCTTGCGAAAGCGTTTACACAAATTCCTGTTAGGACTTAATTTTTTATACGTATACTACTACAATCTTAATTTATGACATACTTTAATGTCATCTCTATCATATACAATGTTTAGCTTAAGACGTTCCATTTATATTTATACTTTGTTTTTTTTTTTATCAAGGTTTTCGGACAACTCGCAGTGGCGCATCACATAGTGGTATGTAACATAGTAGACAATGTTACTCGGTACTCGTGCAGCTAACAAAGTTTGATGTTCCAGTCTGTGATCGAGGCTATCCGTTCGCAAAGCACGGCTGCTCGCGCATACGGAGTAACTATTTTGCTAAGCTTCTGTAAGAACTCTCCTAGTGGTCGGAAAATACAAGTTCTCGAGCGCTTTTCACGAGCACCGGCCACAATCTTTCATGATGAACACTCTTTCTATGCGATAAAAAAAATGACAATCAAGTACGACAATCAAAAACGTCACTATTATCTGCCTTCGGAGGTTTGTTGTTGGAAATTAAAAAAACTTCAGTACATAGTATAAAAAGCAACTTCAGTGACATTACGAAGAAGCACTTAGAACTCCCAAATATTTTTCGTTACATGTCTGGGAAGCAACTGTTTTGTGCAAGAAACTCTGT
This sequence comes from Rhipicephalus microplus, assembly GCF_043290135.1. Lineage (NCBI taxonomy): Eukaryota > Metazoa > Arthropoda > Arachnida > Ixodida > Ixodidae > Rhipicephalus > Rhipicephalus microplus. The sequence continues at coordinate 165,039,283 of NC_134703.1, forward strand.
ACAAAAGATTGGGAACAGTATGTTCTTGAGGTTTGAGTGGTTCCTCGAGTATTTTTGCCCATTTATATGAGTCATGCCGACGTACATTATTAATATTTAGTGTATTAGAGCATCTAGCGCTTCCCTGTGTTGAATCAACAAGTTTTTCTTTGTTACGTGCCCGGATAACGGTGTTGTGCGGTGGTCGAAGGTGGTGCGAAAGTTGCCAACAAGGGTAGCCGAAAGCATCTCGTGCTTAAAAGTTGTCGATATTGGAGACAACAATCATTTTCATTTTACTCGTGCACATTGAAGGTTCGCGACGGTGGCGCCTCCTCGCGGGTCCTGGCTCACGTGTGTGGTGACATCGACCCTGCTCCGGTGTTTTCTACCGGAAACCAGCTCAGCGTTGTCGTCAAAAACACCGCGTCATCTCACGCCATGGGTGGATGGGCCATCCGTTTCTTCATGGTTTACTACGTCAGCCCAGCAGACGGTATTTGATTCGCACCTTCATACCATTTGGAGGGTATCGCAGTTGACTGGGTGTACATAAGAATGCAACAGGTTTACTGTGAAGTTGAGCATGCAGATTTTAGAACGTTGGCTATGAAGTGTTTTCGGGCATGCAACGTTTGCTGGCTACGCTCTTTCTAGATTTTTTCTAAACACCACTGCTAAAACGACGAAATGTTCAGCTCTTAGTTGGGATTCGTATGTAGTGAAAGGTAAACTGGCATGAAAACACGGAAGTAATAAAAGAGAAGGACAAAACATGAACGCCCACTATCACGTGAAAACTGACATTGTGACGGAAAAGAAGGTACTGACATAATATTTACCTGAAATGGATAGTTGGACAGAAAACGGCCTGGTCATGGACAGACATGAAGATAATTAAAGCATGCACGATACGATAAAATACATTAATACATACGATACATAAAATACATAAAATACATAAAATACATACGATACGACTAAAGCATGATCTGACCTCGATAAAAGCGCATAAAAGCAGGACGTTTCGGCCCCCATAAGGGAGCTTGTGAACAAGGCTCCCGTGCGGAGGCCGAAACGTCTTGCTTTATTTACTTTTATTGCGCTCAGAGCCTTGTTTAAATTATATTCTCAATATTTACTTGCGAATGCTCACAGATGACAGTGCAACAAGGCTATTTCACACGCGAAAGATGACCGCTCAAGCACATTCCTTAATTAGGTAAGGCTATCAAAAACTGGCTCTCTCATGGATTTCCACATGCATTGATACTTCGGCCCACGACCGTGAGATAAGTTTCAGTTCCTTCCAAAATTTAATGATATTGTAGTTTTGCCAACACGCCAGGGTGCGAACGATGGGAAGACGAATAGATGAACGTGCCGGTGCATTGTAGAAGGGCAAAGCGACGTTTGACAGCGAAAAGTCACCACCACGCTTCGACTGGGATGTCAACAATGCATTCTTGATCAGCATGAGAGACGGCGTCGCTTTTTCAAAACACCAGAAAATGTCAAGTTCTGACGTCTTTCCTTTTACCGAAGAGTAACTAATTTGTCCACTTGACACATTCGCGATACTTGGCACACAACTTCTGTCCGTACGAATCATAATTGAAGTAAAACTGAAGTGATTGATTGATTGATTGATTGATTGATTGATTGATTGATTGATTGATTGATTGATTGATTGATTGATTGATTGATTGATTTGTGGGGTTTAACGCCCCAAAACCACTATTTGATTATGAGAGACGCCGTAGTGGAGGACTCCGGAAATTTCGACCAAGTAAAACTGAAGTGAAACAATGAATTGGCTTAGATTGATTATTATTTGTTCGCAGAGAACCTTAGTGTTTTTAATTTTACTATGATACGTTTATTAGAAAGAAGAAAATCGAGGGCAACGTATCATTATTAAATGTCACGCCGAAATCTCAGTGTGTGACGTCAAGAATTTCAAAGCAAATTTTACGTATTTTCGTGCCAGTGGCTTTACGATATTCTCCTAAACATGGTACGTTAAGCCTATGGCCGCCTCAAAGGTCGATCTACCTTCAATTTTACCGATTGGGAACTACTCGTAACATAGTAGAGATCGTCACAATCCATATTTTCTTTTCGTGCGTTTTCTCATATTATAGGTGTCTTTTCACGGCTAGAGCGCTTTTATCTGAACTGTAAAAACTAATCTACTAACGCTAGAAAAGTCATTCCTATTTTCAGTGTCCCCCTAATGAGCCACTTTCCTAATGAGCCTTCATCCTTTTGTGATGGTGCAGCTCCGGCAGGTTGTGGCGGCAACGTCACGGCCAGCGAGGGTGCTTTGTCGAGCCCAGGCTATCCCACGACTTTCGCCCAGAGCCGCACTTGCACCTGGTTCGTGACTGGGCGTGCCAGGGCTACGCTGCAGCTTAGTTTCGTAGCGTTCGCCTTCAACTCTACCGCCACAAACTGCGAGTCCAACTACCTGGAAGTTTACAACGGACATCGGGATACCCCTGACGCCAAGATTACACGCCTCTGCGGCCAGGTACGCCACTGCAATAGGCATTTTGTTTGGTAGTGCTAAACTCACTACTTTCTCAACAACACAGGGTGGTGGCTCTTGTGAGGTCCAAGTGCTGCTTCAATCCCCCACCCATGTTCAGCCCCGAATGCGGACAAAATCCTATTTTTGCGCGGCCCTGGCCATGCAACACATAATGAGCTTCCCCTCGGGAACAAACTACCTAATCATCGATTCGCAAGCAGCGTGTTGGACTTTTCTACAGATTGATAAATTCCAATAACCTCACATTCCATTCTTCACACCAGCCCCATCGTACACACACAATTGGCCATGCCTCACTGCCATATAATGAGTGTGCTCATGTTGCCGCTCGAGAACTCGCCCTCCAAACAAACCCACGCATTCAGACGGCCATCGCAGAGCTAGGTTGCCCACTTATCACATAGCCCGTGTTCACACAGCATTACATGCGTGAGCGACAGCAATTCCGACCCCCCCCCCCCCCAGTGTCCTTCCCACGAAAGGAGGCTGTCGCACTTCGCCTGCTGCAGACCCGAACTTTTTTCCGAATCTGCACTTAATGCGTGAATTATACCTCAATCACCATACCTATATGCCTGCCCGAGAAGTGGCGCTCGCCCAACAAATTTTATATTAGTGGTTATTTATTGGAAGAGAAGAAAGAGGAGGTACTTGTTTCTGTCTCCCTTATCAGTGACATGGCTAAACGCCTTGCGGGAAGGCGAAGTAGGCTTAGAGGAAATTGGGAGAGTGTGTGAGGTTGAAAGCAAGTAGGGGAGTAGGAGAAGAGGTCGTCCACCCTAGAAAGGGCAGGAGGTCAACGCATCAAGGTTAGGCATTATGGAGATGAGCGTGTCCCGCGAACTCCCGGAAAGCCCGCCGTGCTCGCAGGGGCGTGATCGCGCCGGGAAAAAATGTCCTGGACAGATGTCACAGCCCAAGATGTTGGTATCGGCTCGCCCTTCTACGTCGCTTGGCGGCTGATGCCGGGCAGGAGCAGGGGATTTGTTCGACTATCACCGCATCCGCTGCACGCTGATGGTGAGCAGCGTCCCGTGGAATGCATTCGTGCCGCGGGCCAGGCACTACCGGTCCGCAGACAGAACCACTCGTTCCTATCCCGGCCAGACTACCTGATAGGTGGTGGCTTGCAACACACAATCTTTCACGCCACTGTAGAGTGCACCACTGCCTACGTTCCTCCCCTCCCACAAATCTTTCGGTCCCGCCCGTGCCTCGGAGCAGAGTGAAGGTTTCCTTGGCGACGACATCCCCGACGTCTGTAGGGCGCCCGTACGGCGGCCCTGGACTATCGCAATTGTCCTAGGAGACCCAAAATAGAGACCCTCCTCGCTTTTTTGAGCGTTATTCAATAAAGAAATGTTTTCACATGATCTTCGTCATCATCATGATCATCATCCGAACGTTGTAGGTGTCCGCGGCGTTGTCAAGCTATCAAAAGATAGCTCTTACCGCTGGCTCCTCGACTATCCCAACGATAGTTATCGCGCGAGAACAGAACGACGACAAAGGGCAAGAAGAAGACAAGCGCATCCCTTCGTCGTCGTTCTGTTCTCGCGCTATAACTATCAATATGTCATACCAACTAGCCCAAACTGCCGCACTTCGACTATCACGTTTTGTTTTGATGACGAAATAAATCCAATTCCAATTATATGATCGGTGTTCTGAAGCATAATGGTGTTCTTAGGATTCAGAAATGGAAGAACGTGAGAACCACCTTTCTAGATCAGTTGTGTAACCAGGGCTTCGCGATACAATAATTATTGATGTCATCCGCTCAATTAACTAAGGTTGAATAATGAAATTCTTAGTGACTGCATCAAATAGGCATGTTTGCATTGAAAAGTTGGAGGCAGTCACGTTTGTGCGCACTCTCACTTGGAATAAATCTTCTAGCATGCCTGTGCTCCGAGATAATCCTTCCGAAAAGTTTTTATTGCAGTTTTAGTGATTACGCATGCAAGGCGATCACGAACGGCACAGTCAGTTTTTAAAACGATAGGACGACCAGTCATTGTTTGCTATTACCAGCTGGTAGAAAAGAGCTGTAACCGTTTTCATAACTTTCGACCAGATGCACGCAACTGCTTGGGCACATAGGAGAGGAACTTTGCGCCAATGCTGACTGCATGGCATGCGAAATTATGCAAAGAAATGCTCATTATATTTTCATTTTTGTGATTAGTATTTTTTTTTATTTTGTACATTCACTTTGTCCGCGTATTGATGTTCAGTACGTAAAAGTATTGAAGTTCGAGCTCGTGGGAAAAACACAGCAAACAATGATGTTCCACCCGCGAGATCGGCCTTCATTGGCGCCCGACGAAGGCCAGACTCGCTGAAGTGCATGCTTTGTATCGCTGGTGTGTTATCGTACAACCTTTCTTCCTCTGTGCAAGAGGCGCCATGTTCCACAATCTCAGTTTTCTACAGCGCAGCTTAGTTTGAGCCTACATGAAATAGAAATTGACAAGACAGGAAATGACAGGCAAGATAATGAGCGCTGAATTTTCAACTTCTTTTTATTCCTTCACCTTGTAGCACGTATATATAGCACATACGTAGTATCACTTACAGCCCACACGACGCCACACACATAAAAAAAAAACACCGTTGAACGGGTGTCGCAGCACTTGTGACCTATGACGCTTTCCTATTCTGTCTCAAACGCAGGACATGCCAGCAACACTTCAGTCATCAGGCAGCCAACTTCTCGTCAAAATGGCCACCAACGAAAAAAACACGGGCGTCGGTTTTTACGCCAGGTTCAAGGTTCAACACGATGGTAAGACCTATGAGTGTCCACGTGTTAAATGAAAAACATGGTCACGGCGTAATGTATTAAAACCATAAAACATGACTACAGGCACAAGGTACGCTTTCTCTACTACGGAGTGAACGAAAGTACAGATGGGTACGGAAAGTGACAAGAACAGAGCGACTAGAACATTTTCTCGTGTTTCGCATTTCTTATCAAGCGGCTGTAGGCTGGCAGGTAAATAAAAGTCACTAGAATTATTGTCACTGCAGTGAAATTCGTTCAAACAAGAACCATACATTCTAGCATTTTTTTCCTTTATTGCAACTAATGCTAGAGTGTGATGAAAATGGCATTGCAAACTGTTCGCATTTCTTTCCATTCTTCCTGGACGATCGTTACAGCTTCGTTGTTTACTCAAGTTTCCGTCGGTCATCCCACAGGTTCTTAAGTTCCACAGCTGACCGCGAAGTCATGGACTCGAATGCTCGTGAAACGCTGATTCATGCATTGATATGAAAGTGTGCACTCTAGACGTACATTATCTGACAAAAATTCAAATATTTGTTTAGTTATTATTTTTTCAGTTAGTAATACTGCTGATCTCGCAAGAAACTTCGGCAAGGAGGGCATACGGGTAAATATCAGAGAAGTACAACAAAAAACTATTGATGCACTCCAAAACTCCACAGTAAACAATGCATGAAGATCAATACCTGCAGTCTGCTTGAAATAAAAGCGAATTATTGCAACCGCAATGGTAAGGTGCGAAAAGCTAGTTTTTTTTTTTGTGTGTGTGTGTGATGGATACTATTTATAAAGATGAATATTACCTCGTATATGCGAGTTTGATATGATTTCAGCGCTGTGTGACCATTACCAGTGCTAATTGTGAAAAAGGGTAAGTTGTCAGATCTAGCTTATTTTCAAAAGTGCGAGATAGAACAGCAATGTGCCCCGCCGCGGTGGTCCAGTGGCTAAGGAACTCGGCTGCTGACTCGCAGGTCGCGGAATCAAATCCCGGCTGCGGCGGCTGCATTTCCCATGGAGGCGGAAATGTTGTAGGCCCGTGTGCTCAGATTTGGGTGCACGTTAAAGAACCCCTGGTGACCGAAATTTTCGGAGCCCTCCACTACGGCGTCTCGCATAATCATATGGTGGTTTTGGGCCGCTAAATCCCACAAATCAGTCAATCAATAAAACAGCAATGTAAAGATATTTTGAAGCAACTCGTTGCTTAGTGTCCAACGCCATTATATTATTATTATTATTATTATTATTATTATTATTATTATTATTATTATTATTATTATTATTATTATTGTTATTATTATTATTATTATTATTATTATTATTATTATTATTATTATTATTATTATTATTATTATTATTATTTGTAGTGGCAACTGTATTAGCAGCATTTACCATGCTGCAACCATATTAGGTCAATAAACTTAATATTATAATTGCGTTTCTATTGTCTTCGTCCCTATATTGCCATGGCGTGAAAATTTGTTTGGCACAAGTGTTTAGGGGGGCATTTTCCATGATAGGTACAGTGCCCTGATGTTCATTTCCAAATCAGAATAGGTCATTCTTTTATCTCTGTTTTCTTTTTTTTCCCACTACAGCGCTCTCATTGTCGTGAATCAACTTTATCCGCCAGTGTCATTTGCTTGACAAACATTTTTTTTTTGTTCTTGCAGACCAGCGGACACGCACAGGATTACCTTGAGAAGCATATCCACCCGTTCATCCTATTGAATTTTCGGATCGCGGCTCTAGTTAAGCTGTAGTCCTCACGAAGGTATTTCGCAAGATACTTATGAGGACGGCAGCAGAACAACGCATTGTCATTGTATTCATAACTGATTTCGAAAGATTTTTTTTTTGCAACTAGCCGGCTTGATTGGTATTCATGAATTTGCGTGTTCTGAGACAAGACACATACTGCCAGAAAAATATTTTGGTTGTTTTTACACTTTTTTTCTTGTACCTCGCTTTCCCGTTCAGCTCCAAGCCGACAAGCGTCGTTTCGTGAATACTTGGAGTTGCACTTGAAGCTGATAGTTGACGAACAAGCGTCGAAATGGCTGTTTAAATTTTAGAACATATTACTGTACAACACAATTCGGGTAATAATATTAGGCAAATGGCAATTGGACAAGCAAACTTTGTGTCCGCGCGGCTTACGAAACGCAATGCAATACGTATGCTCGTGCGGATCCAGCCTTGACCGCGTGAGAAGATTAATGTAACTTTTCCCGAAGCGCTGATAGGTTGACAAGGAAAAACACGTGACGCTGCCCGATGTCGTTCTATTCCACAGCTTTTCTGCGTTCTGGTTCCGTTCTCTGACTGATAATAAAACGCACACGTTTCGGTCGGCATTTCAGGATGAATTCGAAATCAGCAACCGCAGATTCTGAATAGCACTTATGGTGTTCACAATCACCAGTGAGATCCGGATTCAAATATTGTAGTGTCAAGAAGATACCGAGCTTCCCGCAGTGTTAGAGTTGACCAATTGGGAGTACCATTCTGAATTACCTAAAGCGTGCAGAACCTGCCAAACGTAATACGGTTATTGTCTGGCTTACTGACGTATCGTAGCGGAGCCAAGAATTTAGAGACGTTGGCGTAACATTTTTAGCTTTACAATCATTTTATATTATTGCTGTCAATGCTCATGCTTTCCCAATTGTTTTTTTCATCATTGCAAAGTAACCGTTTAGCTGCGTCGTGTCGAGGAATAAACTACCACGGAAAGTTGTTTTTTTTTTTTCATCACATCGTCATCTGCCGTGCAAGATCATTCAGCTGCAATTGTATAGAAAATCAATCAATAAATTGTGTTATCTAAGATGTTCCTTTGTGCTATGCCTTCTTATACGATTGTCAGTATGGTGCACAGTTCACTCTGCTTTGTATTTGACAGATCAGCGTTTCTTAGTTACGTAAAAGGAAGCGAGTTACGATCAATGCTCGGGCTTCAGAAACGATCATCTCGAACTAGCGCAACAATGAATGCACGAATTTCAGAAGTTATTTGCAGAAGAAAAGGTGCACAAGCCCGAAAATGTAAGGCATACCGCCTAATGCTATCTATCCACTGTGTATTGTCCTCAAAAATTCCTAGGCGAGCATAAATCGTACCTAAGAGTTTTCCGAAGGCACTTTAAATACGAGCGTGTAACTAACTTGGAAAGACAAGTACAAGAGCATACTGTCAACTAACAGTTTATTATGAAAACTTTGGCGTATATAAATATTGACCGCGTGTCTGCGTACTTTGCTGCAAATGTCATCGAAAGATGATAGTTTTCTGCCGGCCGTACTACATCAGTTCTGGTCTCATCCGTTGTCACCCGTGATGCTGTTCTCGTAAGTAAGTAGGCAAGTAAGTAAGTAAGTAAGATGGTGTTGCTATTCATTTTTGTCACAGGGCAGGAACTCGCAGCGCCACAAGATGAAAAGTTGCGCACTTTGTAGGTCCGTGCACACACACGCACTCAAATCGAGTAGGCGCTCGCAGTGCCACGAGTTAAGAAAGTTGCGCGTTCCACTCAAGGCTCCACACGCCACTCTCACACTCCGTAAGCCAAGTTGGCCAATCAAGCCCAGTCTATCCGCCGGCTCCGTCGTGTCGACGGCTCGTCTCTGTGTTGGCTGCACTGGGCTGGGTGCTGGTGGTGTCCGCTAGCCGGCACATTCTGTCCTAGTGTATTAGGCATCGCTTGGCACGTACCATTTCTGTCCTGCCAGATGGCAGCACCAATTTCGTTGGTCAAGGGCTTTTTAAAAGTACATGGCGTCACATTTTGAAGCATGCATTTTCAACGCAGCAAAAGAAACACTAGGACCTTTAAATTTCGTATATTTGTACTTTAGAGTTAAGGAACACACCACCTAATACTTGCGTATTAATGTTGAACCTTAGACATGCGTAATATCTGCTTTTTGATCGACACTGTTCTCAAGTATGAACGCAACCACCAGTTAAAGATGGCTGATTTAACTTTGGATGGGTGGGTGAATCGTGTGACAGGCAAACAGATGTACCAAAATCCATGCATTCAAGTACCCTAAGTAAGAATATCGTTTTTCATACTGACCGATAAAATGTTTGCAAGGACACATGAACGTTCTCGCGCAGTTAGCCCTTTTTACGCATTTCGGAAGACGTTCCTGCGGCTGTGTAATCATGTGTGGAGAGGACGTAGCTCTTAAATGTACGATAAAATTGTGATACAATTGTATTGGTGAGATTAATCGGATGTCTCGCTATAGTTAGAACAAAACGAATTATTGGTATCACTATATGAGAGCATGGAGATTGATGGGCTAGTGTTATTTGAACATCAAAATCAGGAGCCTCCCCTCTCGTATAACAATGTAACGCAACTCATTTAGCCAAGGCGGAGAGAGTACCCTCCAATGAGCACACCACAGGCTCGCACACTCAGGCTATTTCAGGTCAGGACATACCCTAACGCCAAGCAGCTATTGCACTAGATCCAACTTATGCATGTTCTTTATGAGCGGATATAGCCAATCTGAGTCATGATGATGAATAGGCATTATGGATTCTGTCCATTCATCTATCTATATTGAACTATACGAAGAATGTATTTTGACAACGGCAGATCATCGGAATTGATTTTTGGTAATTAAAGCTGGAAGCTGCGCCATTGACAAGTGTTCGTTTGATTCCATGTTTATTCTTTTTTATGTAAAGCATGTGTCAGCGATCCAAAGGCACTTTAACCACGTATATCTAGCCGCTTACGTCTCGGTACTCTTGTGTTCACCTTCATAACTTGGTATCTGTCGGAATGGGCGTAGCAGATTAGGAAAGTATATATGAAGAACGTGAGCGTCAGGTCATGACATGAATAGCTATAAATGCGTGTTTTGTGCGTCGTGAAGCTCTTCCCACGGCTTCTTGGGACGCATATTCATGCATCAAGGCCTATGGTATGCGGGCAAGCAGCACAGATGAGTCTATGTCGACCCAGAAGAGAAAAACTAGAATTGAAGATATTACAAGAAATGTTGCGTGGTTTAGACGAAATCAATACATCTCTTAGTTATATAGTAGGCGATATTGAAAGAACTGAAACGATGAGAAGTTTTTTAACAGCAAAGCTGCTAAAAATGCCCTAATTAGTATGCCGCGTCACCATTCATTGGAGCACTCTCATAAACGGGTATGTACCACCGTAGCTGGGTGCATCCCTCTACTCAGAGTGCTCTGGTTCATTAAAAAGCTCTTCCAACTCCTAGTTTCAACAACAACGACTCATACTATGTGGTAAATAACTGTCGTCTTGGCTATGAAGCTGCCAAGCCCATGATTGATTTACCAAAGCTAAAGTCGCTTAATAATGCCACACAAGCCGAGAATTGGAAGGCACCGGCAAGAAATGCCAGTGGATCAAGATAAAAAACCGCCAGGCCGGCGTTGAACGCGCGACACTCTCACAGCGAAAGCTAGAAAAACGGCCTCTAAAGAGGTATGGCAAGGTAAACCCCTAAAAAAAATTAATTTCCAGTTCTGACGCCGAAAATTCCACTGTACTCTGAGGGACAAATCTGTGGAAGCCCGATGTCGAGCGGCCGCTCCAAGCGGTTTAAATGCTGAAGATGGATAGATTGATTGATATGGCTGTACCCTTAAAATCGAGACGCGGCTAACGCCGCCTAGCCGTAACACTTAGGTGAACAAAAACTACATTTATCTTTTTTTTCTTTAAATGGTGAAGTTAAGCACCGACACTTTGCAGTGAAGGATTTAATTTTCACTCGTCGCTTGATTGTAGCCACCAATCATATAACCTCCTTCTAGTTATTTCTACCCGCTTAAAGTCAATTTTGCCCTCCCTGTCTCTAAGCCCCAGTGCTTTGAAAAACTCTGCACCATCATCCTGAACTATAGGGTGAAGCCTTTTACAGAACATTATCAAGTGTTCGGCAGTTTCCTCTTCCTCTCCACACACACTGCATACCGTGTCTACCCCTTCGTACTTGGCCCGATGTCTTGGTTCGCAATGCTCCCGTTCTGGCCTCAAACAGCAGAGAATTACCCCGAGAATTATCATAGATGCTTTCCTTGGCAATGTCCTGCTTGAAATTGCGATAGATATTTAGTACCGGCTTCTTAATCATGCCTAGTCACCACATGTTGGTCTCCGTTTCCTTCACTTTCTTCTTAACCGAGAGTTCTTTTTGGTTTGGCCCCCTGCTGTTTTTTAAGTACTTACCCGTCAATTTTCTGGTTCGCTTCCTCCATATTGCATCGACATTCCTCATGTACAAATAGCTTAAACCTTCCTAGCCTAACGTTCCTCCCCATTTCTCTCAATCGCTCCTCAAGTTTTATCTTGCTGTTAGTTTCCCTGCCCTCGAATTATGTCCATCCCACATCCCCTTGTACTCCCTGATATGGTGTATTTCCGTGAGCTACTAATTCCCCATTGCTTAATTTCTAATCTAGCTTGAACCTTTGATCTCATGCACAAGACCACATTGCCAAAAGTCAGACCAGGAATCATAACACCTTTCCGAATTCCTCTCACAACATCATACTTATTGTAATTTCACAGTGCCCCATTTTTTATTACCGCTGCATTCCTGTTTCATCTAGTCGTTTCGTATATTTCATGTTCCCTTAGGTACTCGGTACCATTGCTTATCCATACTCCCAGATATTTATATTTATCCGTTATCTCTAGCCTGACCTGCTGTATTGTAAGCTCACTGTCTTCATTATCGTTAAAAATTATGACTGATGTTTTTTTCCTACTGAATCTCAAATCTAACTTATCTCCCTTATTACCGCAGATGTCCACCAATCGCTGCAAATCTTCCTTGTTGTCGGCCATTAGCACTATATCATCTGCGTACATCGATGCCGGTAGTGCCTGTTCAATGAGTTTTCCTTTTTTGACGAAAGAGAGGCTGAAGCCAAGTCCACTCCCCTCTAATTTAGCCTCTAATCCTTGCAAGTGCAAAGTACATCATGAATAAGAAGGGTGACAGAGGACACCACTGCCTAAGCCCCCATTTTATGTCTGTTGGCTCAGATACCTGTTATTGCCGAAGTGCGCCGTGCGTTCTCTGGCGTAAGCAGTACGCGCGCGTAATACTTCGTTTTTCTCAACTTGCGTTTTCGGTATTTTTTTCAACTTCGATATACCTTTTATCAAAAAGTATTGAATCTATTTAGATTAAACTTTGTATGCGTGAGCTACAAAAAGTTAGGAACAATCTGAATTTTAAAAAATGCTGATTTTATTAAAAATGAAGCTCTACAAAAAATACACAACAGTACGCACCCTCTGTGGTGTTGTGCCCGCAGTATTTTTAATTTTTTACAAAAGCTTCATAAAAATGTAATACATTTTTTGACTTCATATGTAACCCGTGTGTCTATAAAACTAAACGGTTGAATATGGTTACATTCCTTTTGGTAGTTACAGAGAAAAAGAGCATTGAAAAAGTGAACTCTCTTTCAAATTTGGGAGTGGGCCATAGGTAGGATATGCAGCCTAGGCATACAAAAAGAGTGTTACTTGATACCTAGTGGCATATCTTGTGAGCACGTAAAAGTTCATAAAAATACTTGCATCTGTTTCTAAGATATTATGCTAAAACCGACAAATACCATTTACTCTACCATACCCCCTCAAGAACCTTTTTTACAACTCTTTGGGTAGCTGCTGCAAGCACACTTGCAGAGTACCCACTATGCCATTAACGATTGTGTAGTATGTAGGCATTCACTGCGCCATCCTTCACCAGTCTTCGAAGAAGTGTGGTACCTGCTGCACATTTGCAAGCAACTTTGGCTGGGTTCCAATACTCACTGTAGACGGCTAAATGGACAGCTAAATGCACGGCGGCCATCTTAAGTCCCATTCCAATTTACACGTAGCCGGCCAAATCGACAGCTCCGAGAAGACCGCATCGTAGACAAATACGATGCAGGCTACTCTGCTGTCTAAACAAGATGGCGGCTCAGCGAATCGCCCAGATAGATCAAATCTTGCTGGAATGGTCGTCCGCACACAAGCAGACGCTTTTCCAGACGCTCAATGGGAGTAACGTTTATTTGTTTTTGGTTTTAACACGACATAAGCCATAAAACACAACTGTTACGTTTGTTTCTTTTAGCTTTTCCTTCTTGACGTGAGAGGGCGCATATAGTCGCGTAAAAGTCGTTCATACTTGATCCAATTACAGGACAGCATGGGCTTGGTGCTGTCTTCTAAGCAGTCTGCGTAGACTGTCTACGTGATGTCTAAGAATTGGAACACAGCTTTTGGGCAATTTTTGTATGCTGGGCTGACGACAATGATAAATTATGGCGAGAAACTTTTGTAAACCCCACAATCCCTCACATCAGTAGGTATGCGCCACCGTTAATAGGTGAACAAGATAAAGCTTTTGCAAAGGATTGGCGCATTCGACAACCGATTCATTGCGCAATTCACCTTATCTCACACCTGATCGTTCATTTGCTGTTGTATAACACTTTATTACTCATATTAACGCAATTCCTTTCCCGACATCAAGCCCGCCTAAGGCAAGTTTGCGAACGAGTCCCCAGCACCAGATTGATATACACGCCGAGCCACCACGGTCGACGAGATCAGTCTTCCGAAAAGCAGCTGCTCAAGTGCACCATGTTTTTGATACTTCTGATCCCGTTCCGGAGTGACTTCCTCTTCTGTGCACTTGTGTGTGTTTGCCTGACTTCTGATGAAGTATGCTGTGCGTAGTTCACAGATACTGGTGATGATTTTATGCATATTAGAGAAAGCGCCGGCATAGCCCAGTGGTAGAATACTCGGCTGGCACGCAGCGAACCCGGGCTTGATTCTGACTATTTCCTTCGCGTTTTTTTTTATTTGAGTTCTTTTTAATATTTCGTGTGATGGTGGTTACAGACACCGGTGGTGGCGGACAACTAAGGCGCCGCGCATGACCCATGTTGTGATCTCATAATGGCTTTCGTTGTAAAAAGTCACTGCTTTGCCACAAATGCGAAGCATTGAATGCGATAGCAACAAGATAGAATGCCACGCGAAGAATGGAATGCACATCAAAGCATGCCCCGCGTTGCACGCGCACAAATGATGCACGAAACGGTAACCTTTCTGTTATACCTCCATCATTCCAAATCTGAACAGTAAATTTTAAAACCACTCGATTTTTGGCCAATTCACCATAGTGGGTATGCGCCACTACAATAGGAGAACAACAACAACAACGTACTCGCGGGTACAGATGAACGCGAATAAGCGTCTCAGTTGTTATTTCACTGTGTCTGAAAAGCGCGCTCTTTTCGCAAACGGAGAATGTGCAGCGAGTGCAGTGACTTTTGTGCGCCCGGTAACTACAACAGAATCGTTCCGGTGAAAGCCCAAGACGTACGGTTCTTAAACGCCGCATACAGACGTACTTTGCATGAGGCATCCATGAGGCATCCATTGAATTCGTTGATGTAGAACAGAAACAGAAAAGGTCCCAACACAGATCCCTGAGGAGCTCCCAAAGTAACAGTAACATATTCAAATTGAAAGCCGTTAATTATGACACGTTGCATCCGGTCTCGTAGATAAAACCCTATCCAATCAAGCCATACCAAGGGATGAGAGTTCAAGTAGCAGAAAAACATGTGGCACATAATGAAACGATTTCTGAAAGTCTATGAATATGCAGTGAGTGTGCACACCAGGGTCCAGTGAGTAAAAAAGATCATGACTGAATTCTGTGATGTTACCTGACCGAAAGCCATGCTGAAACTCGGTGAAAGAACGCCAGGCTTGCGCGGAAAGCGCAGTACAGTCACAGCGAAAGCGAGAAGAGCGGCCCTTCAGAGCCTTTTCAAAACACTCATTGTTTAACTACTGCAAGCATACTTGCTTGATACCCACTAGGGCATTAATAGTAAACTTTTGGGTAGTAGGCTGGCATTCGCTATGCTATTTTTCGTCATACTTCTGAGAAGCGTGGTATCCGCTAAATACTTGCAAGGAATTCCGTGCCGATTGTTCATGCAGTGGCTGACGACGATGAGGAATTATGGCTGAAGTGGGTATGCGCCACAGTTAATAGGAAAACATGAATAAGCTTTTGTAATGGAATGGAACATTGGACAACCAACTCGTTACGCTGTTCGTATAGTGCGACGACTGGTTGTTGCTGTTTTTTCGCTGTTCTAAAACGCTTTATAATTCATATTACCACGATTGCGTTCCCGACATCAAGCCTGCCTAAGGCGAGTTTGCCAACAAGTCACAAGCACCAGTGTAGCTCAGTCATGGAATACTAGGCTGGCACCCATCGGACACGGGTTCGAGCCCTACTGTGACTTTGGTGCTAGGTTTGCCACTAAGTCACAAGAACTGGCTTAGCTCAGTGGTAGAATACTGTGATGGCACCCAGCAGACCTGGGTTCCGAGCCCCACGGTCTCATCAGCGGCGGCGGTGGCGGACAGCTGCGTGTGACCCGAGTTGTGATCTCATCACAGCTTTCGCTGTAAAAAGTTGTTACTTACTAAATGTTTCATTACGACGCTATAGACTATGTGCTCCATTGTTTTACTACATACGCTCGTTAGAAAAAACTGGCCTGTAGTTTTCATTTATTTATTTCATTTATTCAATACTGCCAGCCACCCTTTGGCAGCCAAGGCAGGAGTGGTACAGTGCATAGTTTGAACAGAAAGTTTACACGCGACTAGTAACACGGTCCGCGGTACACAGGGAAGCAATAATGCAGTAAGCTTTCCGATTGTCACGACACACACACAAGCGCGCGCAATCAGTAGCACGGCCCACGATTCGCAAAGCAGAGTAATTCTCGTTAAAAATAGCTACGTGAATGCACATTAAAACAGGCAATGCTAGTCTAACGCAAAACACACAAAGTGCACTACGCGCATTGACCAGGAAGCGGGAAAAAAAAGAAAAAAAGCAGTGTGCGTTAGTGGCATGGTAGCAAGATAACGCGTGAAATACGTTAGTTCAATAGAACAGGGAAACAAGACCAGCACTTCCAATCATACACAATTTTGAATAGCCGTTGAAAAAGCATTTTGATTAGTTAAGTTAGTAACGTCACGTGGCAAAGTGTTTCATTCTGCTATCGTTCTCGGGAAAAAGGATAGACGGAGACAATATCTTTTGGGCTACCTTATGTATCGGAACCACATTCACGACATCCATTCCCTATAGGTAAACAAGAAGTACGCAACAATTTCTCGAAGGTTATAACAAGGTAGTGGCCACACATCAGATCAAGCCTTCAACACGTAAGAAGGTATACTGTTAGGGCCATTTGCAGAAGAAGCCTTTATTTTGTCACGCAACTTGAGTATACCACCATGTGTTGCCACCAGCTTCGGCATAGGTTCAAAGACATTGTCCGAAATACACGGTACAACACTGACAATGGTGCGTGAAAGAAGCCTAAAAATAGCGCTTGAAAGGAGAAGCTTTATCGGAGCCTGCAATTAAAAGTGCGCCATCATCATTTAAACTAGAGATGCCAATTGATTCTTTGCTGACTAATTTTCAACACTGTCTCACATCTTTTGGGTTATTTTGTAACTTTGGGCCCAATGCTAAGAAATAATTTTTTGGCAATCTTGTTTCTTTTTTTTTTTCATATCTTTTCCAAGCGACTTTAGTGCCACGATCACACCAGAATCGCGTTGCTTTCTTTAAGCATTCAGGAGACGTTGTCTCTTGTTGATCATTCGTTTGACTTTCAGAGCAACCCAAGGCTTATCACTACGTTGTTGTTGTTGTTGTTGTTTTCCTCTGCACATGGCTCGTACCCAGTGGAGGGAATGGGCTGATTATAAGGTGAATTTTCCCGATACTTTCTGCATCGCTTCATTCCGAGAAACGCCAGTTAATTATGATTTAAAGTGCCAATTGTTCGGCAGACAATTGTTTACTTGGATCATCTTTGTTTACCAACTTTTTTGGTGTGCGGCGAAATGTATCACACACGGTGTTGCAATATGTGGACTGAGCTAAATGATTGAATTCCTGCAGAAATACGGCAAGCTCATTTGATGAAGCATAATTGTCTTTACCAAAAAGATAAATCTTCCTTGGCCGATCATACGCACAAGGAAATGAGACTATCTGAATGTGGGCCACAATACAGTCATGGTCACTAATCCCAGGAATAAGGGCGTTATCATGCACAAGCGCTGATTCATTTGAAAAATAGCAGATCTGAGACAGAAGAACTGCCCCGCCGCGGTGGTCTAGTGGCTAAGGTACTTGGCTGCTGACCCGTAGGCCGCGGGATCAAATTCCGGCTGCAGCGGCTGCATTTTTGATGGAGGCGAAAATGCTGTAAGCCCGTGTGTTCAGATTTGAGTGCGCGGTAAAGAACCGCAGATGGTCTAAATTTGCGGAGCCCTCCACTACGGCTTCTCTCATAAAGATATGGTAGTTTTGGGACGTTATATCTCACTTATCAAGAGACAAGAAAACTATTAAGGCCACACCTAGTAGGTTGAGTGACAAACTGAACAAGTCATTGACAATGATAGTCTTATGAAATGCCATAGATAGGGTAGATGAATCACCAATGATATTATTGTTGTGAACCCTCCTCACATCAGTCATATTAAAATAACCGCCTATAAGATAGCCATTGTTTATTGTAAAAACTTGTAAGGGAATGTCAAGTACAAAGGCGATGCGTAGGCAGGGAAACGATAAAAGGAACCAATTGTCAGAGGCTGTCCTGTTTGAAAATCGATATTGTACCAAACTGACTCGCAGACGGGGACACGGGAGACGACTATAAGCACGAATCAACTAGAGTAAAGACGTAAATGAAAAGACAACAAATAAAGAAGAAGAGTACCAATTTTCAAATAGGCTCGATTTCGATGAATTTAGCATTAGATTCGTCTCTCGTATGAAGTTCCATACGGCCTTGCGAACGCTCCTGTGGCTGAACCCAAGCACGGTAGCCCCAAGGAAGAACAGCCATATCGACATGGTCACAGGTGTGCTGTCCCGACTCGAGCGTGAGCGGCTCGTGGCCAGCGCAGAAGAAGACTGTCGCAGCCCGCGCGAGGCGTTGTTCTGATCAGCTCCCGGGAAGGCTTAGCTGTTTCGCTGGCGTCCGCCGACGTTTGGACCTTCTTGTTGGCTCCGGTGTTCTTTCTAGGACCTGTAACTGCCCTAGGTTCCAGGATCTGCGACGTGCACTTGGTCGTAATAGATGGAATCGCAGGTTAGTACACAACAAACTGCGTTACTAAAGCGGTGATATTTCGCTATTCACAAAGTTTCACACAGCTTTGATATGCTTTCTCTTTGGTACTCTCATAACATGTGCCAAATTTTACAACCTCAACTCGTTTACTTTTCACGAAAACGAGCTTTAGAAATTGTTCCGATTCCGATTCCGGAATTGTGTCTGTAAGCCTGGGCTACCATATGTATGTCACGTAACATGCCTACTCTTTTCCAACCCCGCCTCATTCAGCAGAGTGATGCAGCGCGTGCTGTATTCTATGTGCAGACAATGACGCGATCTTGTTCGGTTTTTCAGTTGCACAGCGTGCTAGCTGTCATAGTCGTTGGGAACGTCAGCCACTTCATGCGCCGGTGGGATGAAATCAAAAGGTGATGCTTCCGTGCTCAGATAGTGGCCGCAATAATATCTGAACTTGTCCACTTCACACAGGCTGACACACCGTGGCCCCACGTCGTAAGACATCGCAAGCCTGCTTTGTGCGCGATAAAAACTCATTTGCTCTGTTTATATCCTGGCTAGCCTTTGCGGCGTCTACCGTGACGTCATCGCACCGAGCACGGAGCACCTCCCTATCTTGGTTTCAGTTTAGACTCATCTTTTATGACCTATTTTAAATTAATGACGAGGCACTCGAGGAGCCCCCTACTGGTGTTGCAGGAATTTTATTACTATTCGAAAACAGCATAATCTCAATATGGTTGAAAATGCACTGGAGTTTTTTTTTTTTTTTTTAACGTATGGCTTGAGGAACGCAGAGGAGAGTCATCAGTTATTCACGATTCCCACGAACCACAGGTGGCGCCCTATACACCCGGAGAAGCGTTAGCCCGTTCGCTAGCATAGGAACAAATAGGACGCACGGACGTACGGACCGCGCCTTTTTCACCGGATAAAGGGGAGTTTTAGAATAGCACATCGCGAGCCCTTGCGGTGCGGTAACTGTCACTGCGCATGCGTCGTAACGCGTGTCGGCGTTCGCGTTCGCGGACCGCACGCAAAAAATCCGAAATTGCGTGTGGTGATGGCAGCCGCATGTGGCCCGCAAGCGCTGGTTTCGAAGCTACGGTGTCGCTGTGATCGTGCGTTGCGGTTCGCAGCAGGGCAAACGCTATATTCTAAATCTCGTATGACGTCCGCTACGCCCACAACACCCGCTGCGCGTGCAAACGGTATTCTAAAACTCCAGCCTAAAGTCACGAGCTGCACTGAAATGTATTGCGACCAAGATACCTCCTGAAAGCATGGAAGCTCGCCGCCCGATTATTTGTCGCGGTGTAAAACGCCACATTTCCGCTCCGTTACCGTCAATGAACGACGCTTTGCGAAATCTTGTGCGTGCTACAAAAATACTGCACAAACTGGAATTTATGTTTTAATTTAATGACACTCCATTGTCGTATGTACCGTGCATACCTGACGGGTTCGCCGCAGCAGCAGGCCGCTATACAGCGAAAAGCATCATCGCACGGAACCAAATGTCTAAAGTGGTTATGCTCTGCAAACATATTACGCCATCGTCATTACTTGCGCTGCCAGGAACATAGAGTTGCTTTTTCAATGGAAGAAAAGCCTTTAACATCTCATTAAGTAGCGCTTCTGTAACAGCCATGCTCATACTTTACACGTGCGCCTTTACACGTGCACCATTTATTGCACTCGGATGTTACAGGCTCGATCAGTGCGATCGAAATATGAATATATGGAAGAATACATACGTATAATTTTCGCAACTTCAAAACTGTGAAAATTCAAACAACACTGTTCGGAAGGTACTGGTAGTAGAGAAGAATTTAGCAGAGAGACGTGAATTCTAGCCGTAACTGCACGTTTCATCACTTTAGCTATTTCGCTTCGCTGGTCTATAGGGCTAGCGTGTTGGCGACATCTGGCGCTCAGTAATATCCGCAGTGTTTGCACGACATGCATGCAATGCACAAGAAACACTGTACTTTTACTTTGACCTCGCTTAAGGATGTGAAATATTAAACACAATAAAAGAGACTTACAAGCATGAAAAACCATTTACGCACGAGAGGACTCGAAATGCAATTGCTTCTGGGTAGTTAGCAGCTGATCGTTCACCGTCGATGGCACTCTCGGTGCGTTCACAGCCCTCTGCGTCCAGCGAAAAGTCCTCCTCATCAAGACAGCTTCTTTCAACATTACTTCGACAACACCTACGCCACCTCGTCCCCACGTTTATGTGAGCCCAAAGAACATTTCGCCAAATTTGCCCTAAAATGTCTATTTGCAGGGGACTGCCACATACCAGCAAACGTACAACAACAACTGGCGCAGCGCTGGCCGAATTGATATTGCTCAGTTATATAAGAGCAAATCGCGAGACCACGCGACTTTCCGCGCGTGATGTTTTGAGATTCATGCACTTCAAAAGCACTGATGAATTCTACATGCAAGTAAAACAAAGTGAGTACCGACATAAAAAGTCTGAAGATAACATTTGACTAAGCTACGGGGCTACAGAAAACCTCGCGAAGCTGATATGTGTACTTTGTTTGCTATCATCGAAAGCACCAGTTACCACGTATTTTCACAAAAACTTGCCTGTCGTAAGAACGAATCATATTTATCGCATCTCGGAGGGTCCGGTTTGTTCACTGATGCAGGAAACGTGCAAAGTGGTAGTGCTCGTTTCTTGCTAACGCGTAAAAATTGAGGCTAACACAGCCGAACAAGGGAGCACGTGCTACTGACTATCCATGAGAGAACGCTTCCACCGACAGTCTATGGGCATTGGAGGGTCAAGTGCTAAGTGTGTCACTTCCGGGATCCGCCATGCATTGAAACCTTGCTTCGCCATTTTGAATGCTAAATGCATCTTCATCGCAGCAGCTACGGTATTTTCTGCAGCAGTTCTACCAACAAATTAATGATTAAGAGAAGATTGTAAAAGTTAGTTCTGTCAATAGAGTGTGTCATAGGCTCATTTCATTTATTGCTGTTCATCTCCTTGCCTATTGTATGGATCCGCTGTGCGCGCAGGGTCCAGTGACACCCGTGCGCCCTCACTCAACGGCCCTCACCTACGACGTGGGAGGCGACATCGAGTTCGGGCGCTGGCTGCTGGCCACAATAATAGCCGTCGTCGTCCTCGTCCTCATCACGGGTGTCGCCTTCTTCATCGACGACATGTGGCGGCGCTCGGGCGGCGACCGGGACCACCCCAAGCCTCCGCCGTTGGTCCCGGGCCTGCAGCTGCTGAGTACCGTGGCCTGCAACTCGACCCTGTGTCGCCGCTACTCGGAACTCATCTCGTCCTGCGTGGGCCACGGTGGGGGCTCGCCCTGTGACAGCCTCTCCCAATTCGTGTGCGGTGAGGGAGCCTGCTTCGGCCGGCCCCTTGAAGTGCTCATCAGGGGCTTCCTACGGGCACTGGCCGCCGACGCGCTGGCGTCGTGGCGCCGGCAGCGCGCGCAGCCTTGGCCCTCCGTCGACCGCGCTGCCGCACTTTACGATACATGCCGCGCGAACACAGCCGCGCGTGACGTCGACGTGGACTCTGCAGCGAGCGTTCGCGAAAGCGTCAACTCCGGTGAGCTGCGCCCTTTCCTTTCCACGAACGAGAGTGCGGCCGAAATGGCGACTCGATTGGCGGCCCACTATCAGGATGGCGTGCTCTTCTGGCTCGATGCAGCCGCTCCCCAGCGCGGCGAAACCCAGCGGCGTCTCGTGTTCCGAGCAAATCACCAGTTTGTGCGTCACGCCGAGTATCGGGACTCGAGTCTCCGCCGAAGGAAGCGTCGATCGCTGCAGCAGACTTTGGATGATCTGACAGTGAACGCGCCACTGACAGGCGACGTCACCGAGAGAATTTTGAGCGGCATGGACCACGTTCACGCCCTCTGGAAGAAAGCGGGAAACCTTCTGGCCTATAACCCCGAACTCGTGACCGTGGGAGAGCTCCATCAGTACGGGCTGATCCCAGCGCTACTCATCAGGGAACTCAACCTGGAAGTCAGCACACCCTTCCGCTCGAATGACAGCGTCGAAGTGACCAACGGCTCACTGCGTAACTTCCTGAGCAAAGTGTTTCAGCTGGAGGACATCAAGTCCTACCTTGCGTGGGAATTCATGCGGCACCGATGGACCTGCACCGCTTCGCTCCGTATACAGGAGAAGACATTGGCCGACAGCTGCTTTGACTGCGTCGAGCGAGTCGCCGGCTTAGCGGCACACGGCCCATTTCTCCGCGTCAGCGCCGAGATCGAGTCCCAGGCTAAGGCCAGCGTCTTCCTGACGCAGCTCAAGAACTTCGTGGTGACCGCTGTTGGTGAGGCGAAGTGGCTGCCGCCCAGGCAGCAGGAACACATGATCGAGCGCCTCTTCACGTTCGAGTTCATGCGCGGCGTACCGGCACGCAAGGACGGCGTGGCGCAGATCAACGACTACTACGCCTACCTACCGCAGGACACGGGCAGCTTCGAGCGTGACTTCGACGCAGCCGCGCACGCCGCCTGGAGCGCGTCGCTGCGACGCGTGGCCCAGCCTGAGTTTCCGCTGCTCTCCGCCTTCCCCAACGTGCTCAGCAGAAACAACACGGCGTACATCCCGGCCGTGTTACTGGTGCCGCCGCTGTTCAGTTACGGCGAGGCCAAGCACACCAACTACGCCTTCTTAGGTCTCGCTCTTATACGCGCACTCACGCATAGCCTCGGACTCACCGGTCTGCTCCAGCTGCCAGAGCAGAGAGACGGGAATACGGCGGAGCACTTGAGGCAGCTGCGCAATTGCCTTCGACTAAGCCACTCGTCGAAGCAGGGCTACGCGTCGCAGCTGGCAGACGTGTTCGCAATGGGCGCCGCGGTTCAGGCTTTCGTCGAAGGCAGCCAGGAGAATCGCGCGGACAACGCCGGCGAGCACCAGGTGTTCGCCGACGGCTGCCTGTACATGTGCACGTCTGCAAACCCCCACCGTTGCGACACCCCCGCAGTCGAAACGGCCCCCCAGTTTGCGGTAGCCTTCTCCTGCCCACGTTCATCTCGCATGGCGACAACACTCAACTGCACCGTGTGGTGAACGATCCGATGTTCGCCTAATCAAACTTTCAATGCCCTTCGCGCCAATAGACCGATCGATTCGTTTATTTCATTCTGTATCTATTCCATTATTCGTGTGTCAGTGTACAGCTTGGAATGCATGGATAAGTTTCCTGAATTTTCAGGGGTTATAGTGTGTAACATTTTTGACATTATCGAAATAACGAAGTCTCGCTTGACTTTAGCGGCTACTGAATTGAATGGTTCTTCGTTGGCACGTACTTTCCCCAAGCACACACTTTTTAATTATTTAGTAAACTTGTAATGGCGCTTTATTGGCTAAAAGACGCTAAACCATGGAGTGTGTGGTCGCACTATTACTGTAATTGTTTGGATCTGTAAATACAGATCTGACCATGCTCCTCGTTATTAAAAGGACTCAAGCTCGTTTCCACAGTGCGTTGTTAAACGTCTTCACGGAATCACTTCAGAAGTCTAAACTCCTCGTCAATACCTACGTATGTAGTTAAATTTTTCGTACGCTGTTAATTTTTCGTGCCTTTGGGCCTTCGAACGCGCTATGGGAGACCAGCGTTGTATAGGTGGCACGTCGAAAAAGAGCACCTGGCGGATAGTCGCGACACAACTCAGCTGCTCGCACCCAGACGACCGGCCGCAGTGTACCACTCTGAGAGCACGCGCTGCGCTGCTGCCGTGCTTCATTTTGGAGTGAACAGCTCGAAAAGCTATAACGTCATTAATACTGCACTGTGGTTTAGAAAAATAACTTCGTACGAAGGCTACCCGAACATAAGCACTAAAAAACGGAGAGAAGCCCTTCAATGCAGACTGCATCTATGCATGTATAGTATCGAAGGGACAGCACTGTGCCATGATGGCAGCTTCCTCATCCTCATTTTATGAATGCATGCTGTGTTTTGGGCTAATGCTAGTAGTGCTGGCTGATATGTCACCATTGATAAGTCCGTGCTGCGACGATACTACACTGCTAACATCTGCAGTAAAGCAACGAAAACAAAAGCAGACTTAAGTGATAGCTGTGTAAACTTTTTTTTTTTTTCTGGCATCATTTGTACACCCTGTCTGTGGCATGTGTACACGGGGACGTTGATCAAGCAAATTACCGCGGCAGCAGAGAAGGTTTGGTGTCGCGCTCCTGTGCTTGATAGCGCAAGAGATTTCCGACCATGGCGGCCGCACTTCGAGGCAAGTGAAATATATAAAGAACACCCGTGAAACAAGATATATGTGCGCATTGTAGAACCCCAAGCGGTCGCAATCTTGATAAGCACACTACAGCGTACCTCAAAATGATATTGTGTTTGGCACATGAACGCCTGGCAATTATCGATGTTGAACAGACACCTTCATTTTAGGCCGACACAGGCAAGCGGAAAAACTCAAACTGTGCGTTAGTGTTAGGTGAAATAAACAACGAGTAAAAACTGAAGACATTTGATACCTCTCTAGCAAGGCATAAATTCCGATGTTACTTAGACACGGCATTCAGTGAGAGAAACGCTTACCGCATCGGCTGGCTAAATAAAGCTAAGCTTTGAGTAGTTCGCTGCTTTGTTCGTAACTGAGAACCCTGTCTTTTGCACAAATTAAGTTGAACAGAGGCATCTCGGCATTGATTGTTCACCACGAGAGTATCGTTTATAACATCTCAGAGGCGTAGGTGAACATGGCCGCGCACAAGTTTTGTGGACAAGGCAGCTTTCCTTTACACGCAATCGTTTACAAAAAAAAAAAAAAAAAAGACTACCTCCCTATTGTATCATTCACTTCACGCGGTGGCATCAGATGGGATTAAGTGGTGGTGGTCAGATGGATCGACGCATAGAAACATTGTTAGTCCTGAAGTGCACGACTCAACGCTCAGTGGGCCAGATAAAACAAGTTTACATATGCCGTATGTTGTATAATACGCTTGTTTTATTTCCGGCAGAACGCCGTTTAAACTCGACGGTCTGGCGCTGTTTTCTGCTTGTGGCTATCTCAACTGTCAAATAAATATATCAGACATGCGCCATTCGGCTTAGAAACCAGCCCGACAGCACTAAACAGAAAAGCGAGAGCAGAATTCTGCTCGCCTGATCGCTTGGAAGCAACGCCGAAGGAGACGGTCTCCTTCGTGTATCCTTTTGTCGTCGTTCTGTTTTGGCGCTATAACTGTTGTCATGTCATACCAACTACCCCAAACCGCCACGTCTCTGGAAAGGCACGATATGTTTTCCGCTAGATGGACATAGCTGTCCATTTTTAGAGCTGTTCGAAAGATCCTGTGTCTATTTAGCGGCGATGGCTGCACTATCCCGGCCTTTTTACGACGTAGTTTGATGTCCTCCCAAATGCGCCTACAAATCGCTGAATTGGCTCGTTTTCGTATGACACTTGTCAAACAAAATGCGTTAAGGAGACTGCTTTCACAAATGACATTTATGTAGCGTTTTTTTTTTTTTTTTTTAGAAGCAGCAGCAAGTAACATCGTGGCTTCGTGGTAGGACACCTGCTTGCCACGCGAACGGCCCGGGTTTGATACTCAACAGGACCAAAAATTTTATTATTTTTATGAGTTTCTCGATTTTTTGCTCACAACCAATGGTGCCGACGACGACGGCGGAATTTCTGCGACACGAGCTCTCTAACGCTATCGCGTTAATAGAGGCGGCGCTGGCCTTGGACGCTGCTTGTGCTCGCAACTAACGCGATTCATACTTCGTTAAAGAAACTCTGCGTATCAAGCATTTGAATGAACGCCACATCTCGAGTTTGAAATTTGGTGTTAGTGGTCCTTTAATGGGCCGTTATGAAAGCAAAACTGCACTGGTCTTATCGCAGCGCTCTCAGGCATGCACTGTGAGTTTGTATAAAGAATAGTGTGCGAGCATTTTGGCTGCTTTCCTTAGGAACTTCAATGAAACTTGGGAACCAAATAAAAAAGAACGCCCAACATGATTGCCACACAACACTGAAAATATTTTGCGTTAGGCCCTAGGGATAAGTAATTAAAACTAAGTTTTCTTGCAATAATTTGATCAAAGTCATTCACTGCATCAC
Organism: Rhipicephalus microplus; assembly: GCF_043290135.1. Taxonomy (NCBI): domain Eukaryota; kingdom Metazoa; phylum Arthropoda; class Arachnida; order Ixodida; family Ixodidae; genus Rhipicephalus; species Rhipicephalus microplus. Next base: position 165,065,961 of record NC_134703.1, read on the forward strand.
AAGTGAACTGCCACCAACAGCCACCATGCGGTATTAAACACTTATACAGTAACCTTTGTAGGGGCCGACATCAAAATATGAGAGTACCTCTCATCACTTGGCCACATTCTGATGTGCGTGTAACCAGTATTCAGAATATTTTGTGCAAAGAGATGAGCACACAGGCTACTTGCGATAGGACAGCGTGCTTGGCACTGCACCAGAAACACTGTAACATAGTTATAGGCACCAACAAACCTTGGGCAATGCGACATTGGTTACAGGTATTCTCGGAAGTAGCTATAATATACGCACAGCAATTACTAGAAGAAACTCTCATGTTGCATATATGGAGGTAGCAGTCATGGCAGTTCAAAGGGAAAATATTTCCAGGGTCATTATCATCAGCCAGCACGTGCATGATCATCTGCCATCTTGCACCGATTTGCCGAAACTTCATTCTTCCAGCTTTCAGCAATGTTTCTGCAATGAAATCTTTTTTGGTCCAGACGAGTGCCAGAGCTTCTAAATTTTAATCTAAAGAATGAGGTAAACTGTAACAAAACATGAAGAAAGCCTGAAGTCGCAAGCATGGAGTTGAGAAATCCTTGTACTATTACTATTGTTCCCGTAGTAGCTGAACAATTTTAGCACCAGAGTTATATACAGTAACTATATCAGATTTATTAAGACACTTGTATAATGTATTGAAAGTACGAGTCTTCAAGGCAATTTTCTATCACTCAGAAGCAGTCATCATCAGGATGAAATTGCATACACTTTAATGTACTGCTGTAAAAGCAGACTCGTACTTGCTTTTGCATCTGTGCCGTGAACAGACTTGTAGAGTGGCTGCTTCTGGCATCTGTATGATCACACACTCAATTTCGGTGCAATGTGATTTTGAGAGAAACTAACTCTACAGACATGCCAGTGGCAAACTTTGGAGGCCACCGAACAAAGGCTTTTACATCCACAACAAGTCTCGCGACTGTGCAGTGAGTGCCCTACACAAAAGCCAGTGCTAAACACAATTTATTCTACTCCAGAACAAGAACTTTTTTCCTTATTTCTTGGTGGCTTCTAAGTAAAACAAGAACATTCCGTAAAATGACGCACAAAAAACACAGTAAGCACAGAGGTGAAAGTATAACGTTCAACTTTTAATGCGTCTGTACAGATGAAACTGGCGTGCTATCGCTGCATTCGAACAGAAAAGAGAATTTAAAATAACTGTACACAATCTAGGCAAAAGTAAGGATAGATACAGTTTGTGCCACTGTCAGGCACAATATGTTAAGAACTAGTGTGACTAGGACGGCTAAAGCATAAGAGAAAGTAATTCTTTCCATCGTATTTCGCAAGGCAAACTAATACATAACAGACAAAAGGTACTTTCCCTGGGGTGGTTTGACGACATGGTGGCACAAGGCTTTGAGTACAGACTTGCACTGCTATTTTTTCTTAAAAACTTCGCTATAACAGTCTTTCCAAGATGAGTCCCAACACTTAAAATCTCCACCTGGCAGCTAGTCAGCCAGTGGCGTAGCTTTGCACAAATCTGCTAAAATTCGGAGCTTCCAAAACATGGCAATAGTGTGCAATAGTGAACAACTGCATTGGCGACGCATAGGTGCTCATAAAATAGGAAACAACATTCCTAACCCCACCAAACCTCACCACTTCACTCTAAACAATGAACACAACAGCCCTGCACTCAATGCACAGATCGTCTCGTTAGGGCCCATGGCTAATGAACACAGAAAAAGCGCATGCCTGTACCATAGTCACATTCAAACACCACCCCCTACAACACACCAAAAACAGAACACTCCCGTACTGGCAGTTAAAAACTTTGCAGCACCACTGGTTTTTGTTTTCCACGCTCTGCACAGTCCAGTCTCAAAACACTCAGTTCAAAAGCACGCAGGTTGGTTGAGACAAGAGTTGCTAAAAAAAGAAAACATCTTTGAAACAATGAGGCATTAATTGTACATGCTAAAACCAGGGGCGGAGGGGCAGATAGGAGAATTACTCGCCTACTTTACCACTGCATGACTGAGCAAATTCTACACACACTACATCACAAGTGTGTGTACATGCTTTGTGCCAAGTCAAACGGTCCATTCGCTACTCTGGTCGACGCCCTCTAGGCGGCGACATTGTACCGGGGCAAAACAAGTCCAAATTTCGTCTCCATGCCACTGAACGTGGCCAAGGCGACACGGTAGCCACCAATGTGGTCGGGGTTGGAAGACTTCATCTCTCCTGTCTGTACAGGCACCTTGACTTGCGATCCCGTTGGCCTCCTGTCGAGTTCAAAGGTATAGGCATCTATTAGTTTTGCCCGCATAGCAACTGCGCAGCAATTTAAGGTTTCACAGTCTTTCTGGTGGGACTCACCTCCCTCCAAAGTCAATGTAGAACAGCCTCTGGAGTATTTCATATGTTAACAGCGTGAAGCCAAACTGGGGGGCTGATCTGAAGACTCGAGCTGCATCAGAACATGAAGGCACGAATGTTAAGTATGTTCTATCATGACAGGATGTACAGCACTTTCAGAATAAAACACTTAAGGCAGAGTGATGCATGCACTTTTGTTTCTGCAGTAATCTTTAGTACATGTCATATTGGCTTGAACACTTGCATTCGAGACAATATTGCTTTGAGTGGTTAGATTCATGGCAATACGGAATGGCTATCTTGAGCAATTACACACACCAGTTGTAATGCTTAATCTTAAGATGTGTTTCATTCTGGGAGCACTGTACAGAAGTCTGCAAAGTTCACAACTTTTCTTGCACTGTCTGCTGAAGCTGCCACTTATGTGAACAACCTTGAGATAAAGAGAAACATTGAGAGCTGTGGCTGACAATGGTGCATGAATACTGAAGGGTGTTCTTGAGCACGACTGATAAAAGAGGCACTGGACAGAGCAAAAAATGTTCAACACAATGTTGATGTAAGCATCAGTCATAGTGGGTACCCAAATCTGTTGATATGGTGGTGTAATATCAACACCCATTTCACAACTTGACCCAACCGATGCAAGCCCCTTGATAATCTTTCCTAAAGATCCCTGTAGGGTACTTTCATTACTTTAGGAGCAGCAAATGATAACAATTTATTGAGGAAAATTATAATATAAAGCTGTGTGGCATAAATAGCTTACAGTGAAACCTAATTGATACAATTCTACTTTGTAACTTTTACGGCATGCTGTGTTTTATTTTCTTCCAGGCAACATCCATAGGAGCAATCCATTTTCATGCGAGCCTGTTACCATGAAGTAGAATGATATCACCATAAAAGTGGGCTTTTAATGGTAGTATCTTCAGACCTTAGTTTTACATTCCAATGTAGTGACTTAGGTAACATTTCCGTGAAACACAAAAAGCGTGTTACACGCTCTCAGCTATGCATATTTTATCTCTGCAGAATGACGCTGCAGTGCTGCATGATGTTGCACTACAACACATTATGTATAGCAGTATCACAGATTGTTGTACAAACCTTTACTACAAACTTTGTCACCAAGCACAGCCATTTTTTGAGCTTTTGGAGCTTGCAGGACTAAATTTCGTGACTGTGGCCTGCTTGCCGATGAGAGTGAGACCCTGAACTGATACAACATTTTAAAACTTTGAACACTACCTTGGTTAACCCAGTGAGGTAACTTATGCTTTGTGTTAATGTACCTCAATGCTGGCATGTGCCATTAGTTCACAGACTTTTCCTAGTGCGGTTTACTCTGTGGGCACACTTTGTAAGCTTGCGCAAGTCAAGACACCAGAAAGTGATGAAGGCTGTGCGTACCAGGTCCTCCTTTCCAGAAAGCCTGTCCTCCTTCCTCTTTCCAAATCTTGCGGCAGGCATCCAGGACACCCGAGTAAGTGGTCTGACCCTGGCGTGCAGCCACCTGTAGCCTCGTCTTGATCACATCCGCAGGCGTCACTAAATACGCGGCTGGCACACCTGCCGAGAGCCAACTACAGTGTCAGCACAGCTGGGCACTGACAGGCCAACACTGGAGCCTGGTAATGTCCCCAGAGAACTAAATGTATTGGCCCTGAAATCACGGCACACTCGATTCTACCAACTCAACTTCGCTGGTCCGTTCATTACCAAGCAGTGTTATGTAGTACCATTATGTGCCAGCAAAAACTAACCATGGCCAGTTCAAATTGGCTGAAGTGACGACTTAATGTAAACAAGAAAAAAAACACACAAAAGACGATCAGTGTCACACTTTTGATTTTGTCGAAAATACCTTAAAAAAAATCAAAAACCTTTCAATGATCTTGCGTTGGATGCACATACAGGATATGGTGATGGTAGCCTTTTCCGCGACCATGCATGTCGCAGTAACAAGCCAGAAGCCAAAAAGCAGGGTGGCATTCTGCTCTTCCCGGGCACATGCATTTAGACATACCTTGTTCCTAGTACTGGGTGGCAGCTTTGAGCTCGGTCATGGTGGCACCCGCAGGTTCCCTTACCTGAATGCTCGCTCTACCAGGCCAAGCATTTCGTTATATCTGATACCTTTTTTTGTCAGAGGGCCAGATATGACCTCGATCAGTCTTAGTCTTGGCGATCAAAGGATGCCGCATTGAGTCTAGAGGAGCACGTTTGACTTGCTATAGCAGCAACGTAGTTTGTGGTTTAGTTAAACTGTTTCATTGCCTCGCCAATGCTTGGACAAGTAACGCATTCAACTGAACCTTATTTATCTCACGTGCACCCTAAGCACTACTGAAAATTTATGAAAGGCAGCCTAAAGGTAACTGTAACGTGCCCCTTTCTTTTCTGTGCCTTTTTTTTTCCAAGCAGCAATGTTTCATGCACTGTGTTAAAACACCAATGTGAACTACCTAATAACCACTTGCCTAAGCTTTGACCCTAGTAATGTTAAGTTCTGTTATTACTAATTCAGTTCAAGTTGTGACAAGGGTGGCAGGCGATAGCATAGGTGTAGTTTGGCGAGAAAATTGAGCGAGACAAACTGGTGCCCCAGTTTGGGTACAGCAAAAGTGCATGCAGCTCAGTGCTGTGACGAAAGCAGGAACAGGAGGCAACCGAGCACCTGCAATCACAGCAGACAGTAGCAGAGACCCGGCCCCATTGTGGCCCATCTCGTCTGCAAACTTTAATTTGCAGTGCGCATATGTCGGGAAATATATGGCAGAAAAGGGGATGTCTCGAAGGAAGCATGCCCGGGATCCCTGGAGAAAGAGAGAGAGGGAAGAAACAGTCAGTGGCCAGAATTTCTGCCTCCATTTTACCAGAGAAAACCTAAAATAGGCACTTCATTGCAAGAGATATTCTGAAGGCGAAGAAACCCCATCATCGAAAGTGAGGAAGACACCTGAAATAGTGACAACACTCGTGGCCATAGTCTCCGAAATAATGAGTGCGCAAATATTTATGGGTCTGTAGTGCTACTCTTGAGGTGCACAATTTTCGCACGTAGAATTTGACGTGTCGACTCCAGACACAAAAAGGCATTCGTGATGTATGTAGCATAGCAGTACTAGTCCTGTTTGTAGTATAGAAGTTCTAGCAGTGTTAAGCTTTTGTGACAGCTTAGTACTAGTTGCTGGGTCAGGCTACTATTACCAGCATAAGTGTACAGTGATAGGGTGTTCAAACAGTCCCTGCCAAAAGAGGTAAACAATTTCTTTTTTTCTTGAAAAATGAATTTCCTAGAGGACCAAGGAAGCTCCTTTCCACTTGCTTTGAATTCAATGGATCACCATTACGACTCGCATCTCTTGAATTTCAAATGGCTTCGACAAAGTCATGGTGCATGCTACTTGAAAGCCCACATCAAAATCAGCTGCAATTATAGTGACTTTACGCTATGAGCCAGAACAGATATCTTAGAAAACTAAATGCAATAATTTCTTCACCCCTACGCATATGTGACCTGTTATGTTTTACAGTAAACAAGCTTGGAGCATGTGACAGCACACTCAAACCTCATTATAACAAAGTTGAATCTTACTCAAAGATAAGTTTGTTGTATCCAAAAAATCGTTATAAAGGTATGTTCCTAGCACTCTATCTATTGCAAGGGTAATTTCATATACTTTGCTGCAGCCAATATTTCATTGCATACAGATTCGTTTTACCAAGCTCAGAGTCTATTTTGATCGGCTCTTTCAAGCCACGCTCACCAACCATGCCTTGAATGACAGAGTGAAATAGTGGACCGGTCTACAAGCGTAAAAGTCAATAAATGCTGATGAAGCTTGCCTTGTATAATCCTCTGATCCCAAGATCCTTGATGACATGCCACGCCCGCACTTTCGCCGTAGATGCAATCTCTCCCGCAACTTGCAGACGAATCTTGACAATTTCCAGGGGGTTGGTGAACATCACTTGCGAAGCACCAGCCTGCAACGTAATTCATGAGGACCATTGTACTCTTTTTTTTTCTACCACATTCAATTGATTTTAGTGTGCATTTTTCTCAAATGTACACACTGAGACTGAATACAAAACAAATAGTGCCATATGTTCACGCCCAACATGTTTGAGTCTACCAAGTTTTATGAGTAGCTTGACACTAAGTCAGCGGAAGAGTCATTAGAGAGCTTAGATAATAGCAGCAACCAACGTTCGTGCCACAGATATACAGTTGAACACGAATATATCAAACTCGAAGGGGATCGCAAATTAGTTCGATATGTGGAAAATTCGATACAAAAACTAGACGCTCCGAGAGCTTACCTGTAGCGAATCATCACCTACAATCAGCGCATTTAAGAATGACAACTGCTTCCACATACACGCCGTAAAAAATGACTTATTTGCATGAAAAAAAAAATATCGCGTATCTTGGCCTGCTTCTTTGTTTTTGAAATGAAGGTGAAGACGCCAAGTCTTGATCTTCTCAAGGCTGTCTAGGTGCGACAGCCCGGTTCCTTCCATGTCGCCGATACAATGGCGAATGACGCCGAATGCTACCCCCACTTAAGCGGCGGAGTATGTGCGTATAGCTAGCGCCACGTCCCGATGATTCTCCTCGTCACTTGAGCTGTCTGCCTGAGCATCCTGGGTCCCTGCGACTGCAGCTACGATGTCCTCATCAGCGAGGCTCGCAACGGCCTAGACATTGCAGTCCGCTTCGACGAAATCGGCCACAGACACTTCGCGTGGAACTGCGGCCGAAAAGAGGAATGACAACTCAAGAAACGCGTCGTCTATGCACTCGTCGTCGCCGTCTTCACTCGTTTCCGCAAGTTCTGCCATCTCGAAACCTGCCTTGCCAAAGCAGTTCACCACTGTGTTCGTCTTAACGTCTCGCCAGGCACCCCTCATCATCTGTATGGCACCAAGAATGTCAACCTTCAGCTCAGTGCCCATGTGGAGGTTGATCAGCAGCCTATCAAGAAGTCGCCTCCTGTAGCCCACTTTGAAGGCCTTGATGATGCCCTGGTCAAGTGGTTGCAGCTTCGTCGTAGTGGTGCCCGGCAAAAGCTTTCGCTCGATGTTTTTGAGCTCGCAGGTGGTGTGGCGGGCCCAGCAGTTGTCCACAAGAAGGCAAGCACAACGCCCCGATTTGCCCAGCTCGACGTCCCATGCTTGCAGCCATTCCGTAAACAGCTGACCCGTCATCCACGCATTCTTGTTTGAAACGTAGCGGACGGGGAGCTACTTACAGTTCTTGAAACAGTGCGGTGCCCTTGCTTTATCGATCACAAAGGGCTGGAGCATTCGAGACCCATCCATGTTGGCTGACAGCAGAACGCACATGCGAACTTAACTCATTTTGCCTCCGTGACACGTGCTACTGCGAACGTCGAGTCTTGATCGGCAACATGTGCCAAAAGAGACTGGTCTCGTCAGCGTTGAACATCTCCGCGGGAGGAAACTTTGCAGTGTTTTCCGGCCACTCCTTTGTCATCCAATGCTGAATGTCGTGGCTGCTCACATCTTTGCTATTGCCAGAAATGGTTTTCCCAACAATGTTCTACTGCTGTTTAAATCGGTGAAACCACCCGGTATTGTTGGCGAAGCTGTCTTCACCGACTGCAGCGGCGAACCATTTGGCCTTGGCCATCAGCATGGGGCCATTTACCGGAATGTTCTTAGCACGCACTTCTAAGAACCAGGCATAGAATGCCTTTGCTACATTTTTATGGGGAGGAGCGCGCACACGACAGGCTTCCGATATTCCCTGCTCCGCCGCCTTCGCCTTGATGTCTACCTTGTTTTTCAACAAGGTACTCAGCGTGCTCCGTGGTATCCCGAAGTCGTCCGCGACAATCGAACGTTTCTCGCTTGCTTCAACACCCTGAATCGCCTTCAACTTCGTCGCAAAGTCAAGGGTGTTGCGCTTCTTGACGCTGGCTATAGCTACATGAGAACAAGACAGAGTCCGCAGCAGCTTCGCACACGACGCACGCAAAAGAGGAATGCTGCACAAGCGGTGGTACATAGGCGAAGGGACAACCAAAGCAACAAAGCACTCGCCATCTTCGAGGGCAACAGCAAAAGGCATATTCTGTGATTGGCTGACCAAAACTTGCAAAACAGCAACAAAAATAGAAGAGAAGGCGAAAGGAGGAGGCATCGCTCCTTCGTTCCTGCTCTCCGAGCTGACTTGACGGGTACGCGGAGGAGAAAGCATGAAAGAGAGAAAGAACGAAAAAAGGAAAGCCGTTCTGCAAGTTAGAGACTGTGCATTCCGAGCCCTCTCGCCCTTACCCTCTTTCATGCGTTCCGGGTTTTGGCGGAGGCGTGCAAAAGAGGCATGAAAAACACGCCTTCCAACTCGCGCTCAAAGCCGCGCTGCCGCGGAGATCGCGGAAAGACGAGTGCCTAAGGGCGTCTCTCACGTGGCGTTCGATATATTTGAAGGTGGGTAAAAATACCGTTCAATATAAATGTGTGAATTTCCATGCTTTAATTTCAAGAAACTGATGCAAAGATGGGGGGTGCGAGAATTACGCGGGGAAAAGTTTCTACGAAAACGCAGAGAGCGAAAAAGAAAACGAAGTGGTCGCAAATAAGAATTCTCACAAAAGCACCTTACAGCAAGCTTTAAGATGTATTATTTCGAACTTACCTCAACAATAAAAGCAGAGACAAAAAGTGGAAGCAAATAGTCGAGAATTAGAATACCATACGCGAAGCTTGTGGGCGTTGCGGTAGCGGTCGGTGCTCAACAAAAGCCCTCAAAAAGTAAGCGTAGGACGTCAGTATTGGGCTGATGGCTATTTAACAGAATCGTCCGCAGTTCCCTTTTGAAGAAATAGAGTTTACCATCAATCCCAGTTTTAGGCACACGGCAGACCTAACGCGTCTTGGTGGCTTTCAGCTGCCGTCACCAGTAGCAAACACAAAACTCGTAGGCTCCAAAGGGCCTACCGGCAGCCCTGTTGCCGTTGTTTAGCGCATGATCTATCACTTGCAACTTGAAGTAGCCATGTGGCTTCAGTATCGCCCCATAACGTGCCAAGATTACCGACACAACACACAAAACACGCCGCAACTCGCACTGGCCACTTCGGCTTGGCTTGGATTAAATTGGATCTCCGTGCAATAGTACGCTTGATGCTTAAGAGATGGCGCCAGATGGTGCACGCTATCATTATCAATGGCTGGAACGAGCAGACGACATTATTGCGGCAGTTTTCAGGGGTGCGATAATTACTGGAGGAAAAAAAAATCTATTTTTTCTTGGGCGATGTGGGAGGTGCGAGAATTATAAAAGTGCGAGGATTACACGAGTAAATACGGTACCCAAGGGCTCGTTTTTCCGTGTTTTGACACAATATTAATGAGAGCTAACAGACAATAACGCCAAGGAATGTATAAAGGAAGTGATTAGAATCAATATAATGTGAATAGGAAGAAAGAAAAGTGGGTGAAAAAATAACTTGTCGTGAGCAGGAATCGATCCTATGACCTTTGAATAACACGTTCGAGAGCATCAAACGCGTTATTAAAGGTCGTAGGTTCGGTTCCTGCTCACGGCAAGTTATTTTTTCACCCACTTTTCTTTCTTCTTATTTATTATTTACATTACATTGGTTCTAATAACATCCCCTATACATTCCTTGGCATTATTGTCTGTTAGATCTCATATATATTGTAACGGAGTTTATTTGCAGAGCAGAACGCAGAAGGCGAAGCAGTCAGCAGCGTCCCGTCAAGCGCAGCAAGCATGAGCTTATACCGAATGCAATGACCCTGAGACGCCGAGAAATGCTGCTGAGGCCCCTCTTGTTCACTACAATCGCCCTCCGCAGAAAAAAGCGCCATCCTGGCGGATTAGGGAGAAGAAACAACCAATGGGTCATAGTATGGCTTGAGGCGAGAGACTTGGACAGTGTCGTGGCCGCGGTAGCGTAGGTCTGTGGATGGGATGATGGGCTCCACGATATAGTTCACGAGTGACGTTTGCTCTACAACGCGGTATGGCCCGAGGTATTTCGGAAGAAGTTTTGCGGAGCGGCCAGGTGCAGTAGCAGGTGCCTGAAGCCTTACCAATGAACCAGATGGAAAGTCTGGAGCCGAACGGTCCCCAGGCTGGCGGGATTGCTGCTGCCACTGGTCCTCGGTAGAAAAAGAGCAAGCAGGCTGGCGGCATTCTTCAGCATGTCGGGCAGCTTCGGACAGAGTTGTACTTTCGGACTGATCAGGTTTATATGGAAGAATAGTGTCTACTGTATAGGAAGGTTCTCATCCGTATAGGAGAAAGTACGGCGACAACCCAGTAGTAGCTTGTACAGCAGTATTATACGCGTAGGTGACCAACTGGAGAACTTGGTCCCAATTCGAATGATCAGAGGCGACATACATCGACAGCATATTGCCAAGAGTACGGTTGAAGCGCTCTGTCATGCCATTCGTTTGAGGGTGGTACGCTGTACATGTGTGGTGCACGATTCGGCATTCATTGAGTAACGCCTTCAAGGCGTCAGAAAGGAAGGTACGGCCTCTGTCACTTAAGAGCTCGTGAGAGGCACCATGAGGCAAAACGAAACGTTGCAACAAAAACATTCCAACGTCACGGGCTGTGGCAGTTGGCAGCGCGGCTGTTTCGGCATAGCATGTCAGATGGTCTATTGCAACAATAATCCAGCGATTACCAGCTAGAGTTGATGGTAGTGGTCCGTAAATGTCAATGCCGATGTGATCAAATGGTTGACTAGGACAAGAGGTTGTGACGGGTAGACTTGCCCGGGAGGCAACTTTCGTCGTTGGCACTGAGCACACGAGCGATTGAATTTCTGTACGTAGTTATACATGCCCCGCCAATAAAATCTTAGTCGTAGCTTAGCGTATGTCTTGAAGATGCCTGCGTGGGGGCGCTGCGGGTAAAAAGCTTCTCAGATAACAGCTCGAAGATGGCGGGGTAACACAAGGAGACACTTGCGACCGTCGGAAAGGTGGTTTCGTCGATAAAGAAGATCATCCCTCAGGCAAAAGTTGCTAGCCTGGCGGCGGAGAGCTCGAGACGGCGGAGGAGTGAGTGGATCAGAAAGAACGCTTATGAGGCCACTGATTCAGGGATCCTTTTGTTGTTCCACCGTCATGTTGCGCAAGGCGGATGACGCGAGTGCAGGCTCGAGGGAAGAGAGGCAAACACCTTCATTTGATACGGGTGAGCGAGAAAGGGCGTCGGCGTCCGTGTGCTTACGACAGGATCTGTAAATAACACGGATGTCGTACTCCTAAAGTTTGAGCGCCCAGCGAGCAAGTCGTCCGGAAGGGTCTTTAAGTGTGGATAGCCAACAAAGGGCGTGGTGGTCAGTGACAACGTCAAATGCGTGACCATACAGGTAGGGGCGAAATTTTCAAAGGGCCCAAATAATAGCTAAACACTCTTTCTCGGTCACGGAGTAGTTAGCCTCGGCTTTCGTCAGAGTTTGGCTTGCGTAGGCGATGACATATTCATCAAACCGTGCCTTTCGTTGCACGAGCACAGCGCCAAGTCCAACACCGCTGCCATCAGTATGAAACTCCGAGGGAACGGCAGGATCGTAGTGGCGGAGGATGGGTGGTGAGTTAGCAGGTGGCGTAATTTGGTGAACGCATCGTCGCATGCTGGTGACCAGGTGGAAAGGTCCTTGTCGCTGCCAAGAAGGTTCGGTCCGTAAGAGGTGCACATATGGAAGCAAAATTTCGAATCAAGCGTCTGAAGTATGACAACAAACCGACAAAACTTCTAAGTTCCTTTAGGTTCTTTGGCTTCGGAAAATCGGCGACTGCTCGAAGCTTGGCGGGGTGTGGAAGTATGCAGTCCCGCAATACGACGTGGCCAAGAATGACGAGCTGCCAAGCACCGAAACGACACTTCTTGAGGTTGAGTTGAAGTCCGGCTTCAATGAGGCGTGTGAGGACGTGCTCGAGACGATTTAAATGGGCGTCAAAATCGGAGGAAAAGACAACTACGTCATCGAGGTAGCATAAACATGTGTTCCACTTGAGGCCTCGTAAAATAGTGTCCATCATTCTTTCAAAAGTGGCTGGAGCATTACAAAGGCCGAAAGGCATAGCGGTAAATTAGTATAATCAATCAGTTGTGCCAAATGTTGTTTTCGGTCGGTCAGATGCTTCCACAGGAACTTGCCAGTATCCAGACCGTAAATCCAGCGAAGAGAAGTATTCTGCTCCCTGCAAACAGTCATGGGTGTCGTCTATTCGCGGTAACGGGTAAATGTCGTTATGGGTGATCTTGTTTAAGCGTCGGTAGTCGACACAAAACCGAATAGAGCCGTCCTTCTTCTTAACAAGAACGACCATTGACACCCAGGGACTGTTAGGAGGCGGTACAATACCCCGCTGGAGCATGTCAGCAACCTGGTCGTCAATAACACGACGCTCCGACGGTGAGACTCGGTAGGGACGCTACCGTAGAGGCGTATGGTTAGGTTAGGTTAATTTGTTTTTTATGGCGCAAAGGCAGCTAAGGCTACGCAAGACTTTCAGGAATGGACATTGAAAAGATGAGATTTTAAAGCTTATTTGACAGATTACATTCTTTCAGAAAGTTTAGCAAGTCAGGCAGAGGTACTAGAGGGTCATCTCCTAGGAACAAAGCAGGGTGTAAAGGTACGTGTTGTTTGTATAGCTTGCTGAAATGTTTTTGTCTCTGTGTTTCAATGGTAGGACATGTGATTAGGATGTGCATAAGTGTTAAGGCTTCTTGGCATTTTTCACACGTTGGTTCTTCTTCCTTTGCGAGTAAGAAGTTGTGTGTCAAGTGTGTGTGTCCAATGCGAAGTCGGCATAATACAACTTCAATAAACCGTTGCTGGTGACGGCAGGTCTTCGTTTCCCCGAGTGTGGGTTTCACCAGGTGGAGCTTATTGTTCGTGCAGGTGTCCCATTGCTTTTGCCATTTTGCTAGTAGAGCCAGGCGAATTGTTCTCTAGATATCTTTAAGGGGAATTTTAACTTTTGTTACTGTTTTATGGGCTGCCTGGGAAGCATACTTATCTGCTTTTTCGTTTCCAGGTATCCCAACATGACTTGGGACCCAGCAGAAATGGATGCAGGCTGCCTGGCTGTTTAAGTATACCATGTTTAAAATGTCGCCCACTATTGGCTCACATTCAAATTTTATATGTAGTGCTTTTAATGTGCTCAGTGAGTCAGTGTATATGAATGCTTTCTTGTATTTTTCAGCGATGATTTTCCGAACTGCTTCACTCAAGGCATAAGCTTTAGCTGAAAAAATGGAAAAACTACGAGGTACTTTCACAGAAATTGCGCTTTTCGTCGTCGCGATTCCAATAATCACGTGGTCTTCCGTTTTTGAGCCATCTGTGTAAAAATTCTTCGTAATCCCTATATTCGTGCTGAAGTGTATAAAATTCTTGGATTACGTGTTCTGGTGGGGTGCTTTTTTTGTTAAAACGGCTTAGTGAAAATTCGCATAGTTGTGACAGGTCAAACTATGGCGACAGACTTGGTGGTTTAATAGCGACATCTAGTGATCCATCAGGGATGGTATAAAAGCGGCAGTATTCCTCGAAACGTAGGACAAGTGGTTTGATTAGGTTCGGTTTGTTGAGGTAGTGTGAGCGTGAGTCACATGTTGCGGCAATTTCGTAGCAGATGCGTTCAGGTGACGACCTTATTCTTAAAACATATGACAAGGTTAGTAATGCTCTTTGATGACATAGAGGGGGCTCATTGCATTTTACGTATAGACTTTGCACAGGTGATGTTCTGTAAGCACCACTTGACAGACGGAGACCGAGGTTGTGTACAGGGTCAAGACGGCGGATGTATGAGTTTGGCGCCGAGTCGTAGACTACGCATCCGTAGTCTAAAATGCTGCGTACAAGAGATCGGTAAATACGTATAAGGCAGAGTCGATCGGAACCCCAGTGTTTATGGGAGAGTACTTTGAGCACGTTGAGTGCTCTGTTTGCCTTAATTTTCAGTGCGTTTATGTGTGGCAGAAAGTTTAGTTTTCGGTCGAATGTGATTCCTAGAAATTTGTGTTCTTCTTTTACCAGCATGTTGATTTTGTATAGTTTGAGCGGGGGTTCAGGGAACAATCCTCTTTTTTGCGTCAAGAGAACAGCCGTGGTTTTTTGGGCTGAAAAGCAAAAACCATTTTGGTCGGCCCATTTTATAAGCCGATTTATTGTAATTTGGAGTTGCCTTTCGCAGGATGATAGGCTGGAGGCTCGGCATGCAATTTGGAGATCGTCAACATAGATGGAGTGCATGACTGTACGGGGTATAGCCCTGTTGATGGAGTTCATTTTCACTATAAACAGGGTGGTGCTCAAAACGCAGCCCTGTGGTACACCATTTTCTTGGACAAATATTCGTGATAGTACTGTACCGAAACGTACTTGAAAAGTTCTATTCGATAAAAAATCGTGTAAGCTGTTCAGCATTCTTCCGCGAATCCCTAAGTTAGCTAGATCTCTGAGAATTTCGTATCTCCAAGTTGTGTCATATGCTTTCTCTAAGTCAAAGAAGACCGAGAGACAGAACTGTTTGTGTAGAAATGCTTGCCGTATTTCTTGTTCCAGCCTAACAATGTGATCAGTGGTGGAACAGCCCTTTTTGTATTCGCACTGGTGTGCGTCTATTAGGTGCTCCGATTCCAGAGTGAAAGTAAGTCTAATATTTATGATGCTTTCATAAGTTTTTGCAAGGCAACTTGTTAATGCAATGGGCCTGTAGCTACTTGGGGTTGTTGGGGGTTTACCAGGTTTTAGGAATGGTATAACTATGGCTTTTTTCCAATCTTCAGGCATTATGCCAGAGTCCCATATTTTGTTGAAGAATTGGAGGAGTGCCTTCGCGGATGCTTGGGATAGGTGTGCCAACATTGCGTAGTGTATCTGGTCAGACCCTGTTGGCGTTTTTTTACCGGCAGAAAGTACCCTGTTTAATTCGTGCAGCGTAAGCACAAGGTTATAACTTTCATTTCAGGTACTGCTAGTAGGCAATCTTTGTCTTTCTGCATTTTCTTTATATTTCAGGAATGTATTGGTGTAATTTGCTGAGCATGATACCTTATAAAAGTGTTCTCCTAATAGGTTGGCCGGTTCTTCTAGTGTTGATTATGTGTCTGGACTTGTAAGCAGTGGTATTGTGTAGAAGGAGTACTCTCCCTTGAACTTCTTCACCTGGTCCCAGATGTGTTTAGATGTGACTGAACTGTTAATTGATGATATGTATTTTTGCCATGAATCCTTTTCTGCCTGTCTTCGAATAAATCGAGCTCTGGCTTTTGCCTGTTTGAAGTTGATGAGGTTGGTGTAGGTGGGGTATCTTCGTAGAATTCCCCAGGCCTTATTTTGTTGTTTTTTGGCATCAGTACACTCGTTTGTCCACCAAGGGTTGAGTTTCTTGCGTACGATGGCAGAGAATTGCGGTATTGCTTTTTCTGCTGCTAAGATTAAAACTTTGACGAACTCTTCGTTTAGTTCCTCAACAAAAATCTCCGATGAGAAAACTTCATCGAGCTAAGCGTTTTCTGTGAAAACTGGCCAGTTCGCCAGCAGTAGTTTCCACCGGCGTGGCCTGCTTGTTAAAGTTGTGTAGGATGGTATGAGTTTTATGATGCCGGGTTGATGATCACTAACATAAGACGTGTTGACGACGTCCCATTTAAAATCGTTAAAAATACACGATGAACACATGGCGAGATCTAAGCAACTAAAAGTGCGTGAGGTTGGTGATAAGTAGGTAAAAGCCCCGGAATTAAGAAGGCAGATGTCATTTGATAAAATGAAATCTTCCACGGCTTGCCCTCTTGCATCAGTTTTGTCGCTACCCCAAAGGGTTGAATGAGCATTGAAATCCCCAACTAACATAAATGGTTTTGGCAACTGTTCCACTAGATTTTCTAGGTTTTTGGTGGTGAAAAGGGTGTGAGGTGGGATATACAGTGAGCAGATGGTGATGGTTTTGTATGATAGGATGGTGACGGCTACGGCCTCGAAAGATGTGTTTATTTGGACATCTCGCGTAGGAGTGCTGCCCTGCATGACTATGGCTACTCCTCCTAAAAGACGGTTGCAATGTTCGCGGTCCTTTCGGGCAACTTTGAAGCCTTTTAGGAAATGGCCGTGTTTTGCACCAAGATTTGTCTCTTGGAGGCAAAAGGCTACTGGTGAGAATTTGTTAATGATGTCCTTTATGTCACCTAAGTTATGAATTAAGCCTCTACAGTTCCAATGTACGATAAAAGCCATGGCGGAATAAAGTTAAGTAAATATACTTCTGGGGATTAATCGGTATAAAAGATGATAGGTGACAATACTAAGAAATAGAAATGGAGAGAAATACGATAACCATTACGGTTATCGCTTACTTATTGTGGTTACTGGGACTTTGTCCTTGTCCTGTTTGGTACGCTCGAGAGAGCGCTTGTTCTTCGGTGTCGATGACACCGGACTTTTGTGGTCGATCTCCATTGCCTTGTCTGAGGCGCTGGCAGATCGAGAGTGAGGCGCTGAGAAACGGATCTCAAGCCTTGGCACTCTCTTGAGTTTAGGGCCCAGAAAGACCGGAGTCTGCGGGCCCTTTGATGTGCATAGAGCAGCTAGCGCTGCTTCTTTTACAGGGGCGGTTTGAGTCACCACAGGACCACTGGGTGTGGTAGCGGTCGACTCCCGAGGCCTTTGTGACGCTGCCCCCGACTGCGTCACATCGGCGTAACTTCTGTGGAAAAAATATGATAGCAATGTTCGCGCTTCGCTGAATGATATTTTTTCTTTAACGGTCAGAGAGATCACTTCTTTTTCTTTTTTTCAACATGGGCGTGACCGGGAATACGCTGGGTGTTCCCCGTCACAGTTAACACAGTGGGGCGAGGATGAGCAGTTTTCCGATTTGTGGTCGTTTGCGCATGTTTCTTTGCCTCTGCATGAGTGCGAGGCGTGTCCGAATCTTTGACGTTTGAAACAGCGTCTGGGGTTGGGAATGTAGGGTCTGACGTTTATTTTTAAGTACCCAGCCTTAAGAGAGGTGGGCATTTCACTTGTTCCAAAGGTTAGTATTATGTGTTTGGTGGGCCCTTCCTGATTATTGCGACAGATAACAATTCTTTGGACTTTTATGACGTTTTGGTCTTGAAATCCTTCGAGAAGCTCTTCGTCACTAAGGCCTAAGAAGTCTTCCTCAGAGATTACTCCCCTGCTGGTGTTTAGAGAGCGATGGACCGAAACGGTGACAGCTGTTTCTCCAATGCTGGTTAGTTGGGATAGCTTAGGCACTTGGTCTTTTTCGGTTAGCTCTAAAAGGAGGTCACCGCTTGACATTTTGGATGCTTTGTATGTGGGTCCTATTTTTTCTTTTAGGCACTTGGCCACCAAAAATGGGGATCATTTTCTTAGAGGTGTGCTGTCACTGTGGATAATGTGGTACTTCGCGAAAGTAACTTTAGTTTCTGCCGAGAAGTGATAACTTGCTTCGGTGCGGCCTCTCTTACGAGACCGATCAAGGTCGGCGGATGCTTGTAAAGCCATACAAGCATGAATGTGTTCGGTAACAGCGGCGACCACCCACCACGGAGCCCAACAAGGGGACGCGGTTGGACTTGTTGAAACAAGCCCTCCCGGCGCCAGCCGTACGCTGTCACTATAACCCAATGTAATTATCTAAGGTGGGATACCTACACAAGACTAACCCTTGCCGCCATGAATATCGGAAGTCAACAGAAGTGAGGAGAGGACAGGAAAGAGAAAAGCGTGAGAAAAAGACGAAGATGTGGGAGGAGAGAGACAGGAAAAGGCGACTGCCGATTTCCCCTGGATGGGTCAGCCCAGGGGTGCCGTCCATGGAAGCAGGGGCCAAAGGGGTGTGTTGCCTCTGCCGGGGGGCCTTAAAGGTCCAATCACCCAGCGTCAGCTCAACCCCCAGGATCCCCTTTTCCCCGGACACGGCAAAGCCACGCACGGCTAGGCGTGGGAGGGAGCCGAAACCCCCCCGTTAGCTTGGGTCCGTGGTGTCGCTATACACCAAACGCCTACTTGTGCAGGCGCCCCTGCGGGGAGAGGCGTATGGCTTCCTGTGTCAATCTTGTGAAATATGCTCGATGTGCGACTGAGGCCAGAAGTGTGGCTGTCAAATGAAGTGCGAAACTTTTGCAGCAGGTTGACCAACTGGCTTCGTTCTGAAGAAGAATTTGCGACATCGATGGTGCGGTGGAAAGCGTCAAGGAGTGACTGGTCAACAACAGAGTGAGAAATGAGTGCGCTGAGGTCCGTAGAAAGTAAACTAGGCGAAGCGTCAAAAATGTGACGGGTGTCGATCAGATGCACGTGACCGATACATTCACCAAGGAATAAAGGTAAAGGACTTCTAGCGTATTGTACACGAGCGTCTTCGTGACGCCATGGTGGAGAGTAAGGAGAGAAATGGGCAGTGGAGAAGATTTGCATTGAATGAACAGGGCAGAGAGCGTAAATAGAACATCACCGTCGGAAATAGCGTCACACGATAGAGTCACCAGCAGAGAAGAGCGCGGTGCTACGGTGGTGTCGTCAGAAACAGACAGTTTATAATACGGCAGGGAGGCTTCGACAGCGTCAACATCAGGAAGTGCAGACAGCTCATGTTCAGCGCGACAGCGGTCAATCATGGCATTATTATTCGCAAGGAAGTCCCAGCCGAGTATCATGTCATGGGAACATGAGGGCAGCACTACGAATTCGACGATATACACAATCCCTTCGATGACGACTCGTGTGGTACAGGCTGCGAGAGGTGTTACACTTTGTGCGTTAGCGTTCTAAGAGAGAGGCCAGATAATGGCGTCAGAACTTTGCGGAGTTTGTGGCACAGGTGAGCAGAAAAGACGGATAGAGCGGCTACTGTGTAGACAAGCGCCATGCCGACGATACTATCGACTGACATTTCAATGAAGTTAGCTGGACAGGAGCGAGGACTTGTGCATGGCGACGGTGACGCAGTTCGTGCCTTGGGATCTGCGGCTGTTAGTTTTCCTGCTCGATGGGTCCAGAACGGCGACGCATAGGGGAAGGCGAACGTCGACCTGGAGATGGGGAGCGGTGGCTGGGGCCGAGTGGACGATCGGAGGGAAAGGAAGAGGAAGGAGGGCTTGAAGGCTTAGAAGAAAACTGAGGGTCGAAAGAGGGCATTCTTCGAATGTTCTGAGCAGCCTGGTGATAACAATAACGCGCCACGTGGCCAACACTGCCACAAACAAAACATATCGGACAGTTGTCGTAGGTCCGTCAATGGTCGGAGTAGACGCCGAGTTGCGGCTGGGGGGCAGAAAACTGCGATCGAGGTGGTATCGACATAGGCGGCGGTGAATAGCTCGGCTGCGAATAGGGCGGCGGTGAATTCATAGGCGCTGGCTGAATACATAGGCGCTGGCTGGAACGCAGGCTGTCGAGGTCGAGCAACGGCCTCGGCGTACGCGAGAGGTGCGGCCACTGGCGGCAGTTTACGGGTGGGAGGAAGAACTTGTGCGACCTGGTCTTGATTGAAGTCGCGGAGTGTAGACGTCAATCTGCATGGTTGATAGGGTACACAGGACATCAAAGAGAGTTGACGAGCGACCTCAGTGCGGATGAACTCTTGGATCTTGGAGAGAAGAGGGGCATGGTCTTCTCCTATGGCAAGAGTGGACAGGCTGTACAAAAAGTCGTCAAGGACCAAGTGACGTTGGGTGGAAAGACGTTGCCTGTGCAACTCGTCAAAACTCTGGCATAACTCTGTCAGTTCTATGACAGTGCGAGGACTCTTAGAAAGCAACATTTGGAAAGCGTCGCCTTCAATGCCCTTCATGATATGCTTAATCTTAAGTTCTTCGGACATCGACTTGTTGACTCGCTTGCAAAGGTCCAGAACGTCCTCAATGTAAATTGTGAAATTCTCGCCAAGCTGCTAAGAACGAGCATGCAAGCATTGTTAGGAACGGCGTTTGCGTACCTGAGGCCGTCCAAAAACTTGTGTGAGTCTCGTTTTGAAGACAGACCACGTAGGGAGTTCCGCTTCGTGGTTTATGAACCACAGCTTGGCCACGTCTGAAAGGTAGAAGGAGACGTAGGCCAACTTGACGGCGTCATCCCATTTGTTGTGAGTACTCACACGCCGGTACATAGAAAACCCGTCATCAACGTCCTTGTCTTCTGTGCCTGAGAAAACAGGGGGATCTCGCAGACACAGAGAACTGGCGCAGAGGACAGTAGGCGGTGCCGGAGGAGGAGTTGGAGCAGCGCTTGCGTCGATAGGCATAATAGACCGTAAAATGCGATTCCGAAGCTCCAGGGTGATCGAAACCCAGCGAACTTCACCACCTTAACGGAGTTTATTTGCAGAGCAGAACGCAGAAGGCGAAGCAGTCAGCAGCGTCCGGCCAAGCGCAGCAAGTACGAGCTTATACTGATGGGGATGCCCCTGAGGCGCTGAGGCCCCTCTCTTTCACTATTATATATATATATATAATATATATATATATAATATATATATATATATATATATATATATATAATATATATATATAATATATATATAATATATATATATATATATATATATATATATATATATATATATATATATATATATATATATATACAAAAGAAAAAGAACAGAGAATGTGTGTTGGATGTACTTATCTCTATTCAAGTAACTACAAAATGCTATTTCCCCTTTTTGACCACAAAAACCGGGCTGCTAAGAGTCAAGAGCATAATGTTTCACAGCTTTTCAAATATGCAAATAACAGCGCATGTTAGAACTTAGGGTGCAGCAACTATGAGATGCATGACCTACGAGGTCACTGACAAAAGCGATCCTACAGTGTGATTAATATTACATAATAAGAAGCTATTATATTTCAACCCAAGTTTCACTCTCATATGCACACACACAATAGAAATTCGTCGTCAAATACATATGCTACAAAAAAATGAAACAAGCATTTACGAATAAAAAAATATAAAGCAGGAAAGCTTTGCTTAAATCATTTGCTTGCTTCACCGATTTGTTCGATTTGGCCAACACAAGTTTACCCCTCAGCACTCCAGCTGTTACAGATAGCATATGGCTAGCGATCCATGCTGTAACTGTACTGAAGCAGCACAATAATTTTGTGCTTGTCACAGCAAATGTCAGAAGCGAGACTCACACATCCACCAGCCAATATTTCAGCCCATGCCGGAATTTCTCCTTTCCCGCTGGTCAGCTTGTCTCGAACAAAGTCGTTGACCTGCACGATCACAACAACCTGGCTGCAGTGGACAAACATACACACACACACAATGCCACCATTTAAATATGACTGCAAATATCAGTATGCTATCACCCCAAATCTAGTCATCAATGCTTTGTAACTGAATGATTTACATGTTATATAAACACTACAATTAGGTTTGAAAATGATAAAACATATTTCAACAAAACCTACTTCCCAGAGGCCCAACTCTCAGTACTTCTTGAAAAGCTAGGCCAGTAACACAGCCAAGTATATTGTCAATGGTCAGGACCATAAAATATGCAATGAAATTCGTGCTAAAAAGAACGGAAGGAGGCATGCATATTTTTAAAAATTTGTGTAAGCCTATGCCCCTTTTAGGGATAATGAAAACAAGTTGTTAGAGAGGATTTGAGATTCAGTGCAAGGCTAGCAAGCAACACACTACTTATGTATAGCCACAACTTCTTCACAAGCTTGTTCCTATAAGCCCAAAGATATCACACTGACGAGTGGTAAGTTTTTATAAATGAAATTCGTGACACTCGTGAAATTGCAAATAGAGCTCAAATGCATAAACACATAAAAACAATAAAACTATGTTACATGCTTGCTAATTAGTGCATATTTAACATATATAATTGAAATATCTTTGTTTTACGGCTTTCTTTCAATAAGCCTCTTCACTCCTCAAGAGAAAAAAAAGCCTGAGAGACATAGGACTTAACAAATGAGGGCATAATAAATATGCACAATGAACCCCCCTCCCCCCCCCCCCCCCCTTCGGAAAGCAACAATTTCAACCAGCTTCACCGACAGTGACTCACCGTGAGTTTGATGGCCTTCTCGGGACAGACTCCCACCAGTTGCGGCAGCAAGCCCCGGTAGAGGCCGAACAGGCCTTCGTGCCGAATCACCTTACTGGCACAGTCCCAGCTGTTGCGGTACATCAGCTCACCAATGTAGGAGCCTGTCCGCTGGTTCTGCATGCGAGTCTTCACCAGGTCGATAGGATACACAACCGTAGCTCCCGCCGCTGCAATGAGGACAAGCCCGAGTTGCATCACCCTGAACCAGCCATCTCTCAAATGGTGTCTTACAGAATCACAACCTCAATTGGCTGGTGGGCCAGTGATTGGCGAAGAAAGTTTGATCGCAACAAGAAACTGAAGTGCTGAAATGGGCTAAGTACGAATCACACTTATTGTGTTGTATTGCATCAAAACTCTGGAATACGCTACCTTGAACCATCTCAGCATCCTCATCATTTCATCAGTATAAGCAATTTCTTCGCGTTCATCTATAAAACTATAACAGCCATGCTTGAATTCATGAATATTATTCTGATTTGTTGTATTAATATGTGTTTTTTTAATTGCTATATGACTATTGCATGTATTTCTTGTATTTCACTGCACTTGTATCCAATATTTCCCCTGTAGGTCCGCTAACTACTACTGTTAAAACACTGACCCCTGCAACTGTTCTTCAATGGGCGTTGGGGTCCTACCTGTATATTAATAACCAACAATTCTATGTATTTTATAAGCAATAAACTGATTGATTGATTGCTTGATTGATTGATGTCACCAGCAAAGTGAGTGTTAATGAAGTATTGACATGAATCTGATAAGTGTTTGCGTTGTTGCTCAAAATAGAAACACTAGTGCTGAGAACCCTAAAAAAGAGTGCCATGATGCCTACCTTAAAAACTACTACTACCTTAAAAACCACTTTCGGTCGTTTCGATACTGAGAGGCAAGTTTCACAATGACATTTTAACACAGTGCAATGTAAACCTAAGCCACATCAGGACAGCAGCTCTGTTTTCCATTGTTCCCTCCAAATGAGCAATTTTGCCCACATGCCGGATGCAGAATTCCCAAAAATAGCTAATAATGTTTACTAGTCATGATAATACTTATAGCAGTGTAGCTAGCTTAAATGTCGTGTGCGACAAAACTATAGTATTATTAAACTAAAACATTTTAAGTGTGTTTCTTGGCTTTGGTATATGGAGAGGACTTATACTGCAAGCAAAGAAAACAAAAAGTTTTGTTTGCTAGGCCTTAAAATTTTGCCAGTGCTCCTTTGGTAAGGTACTCCAAAATGACAAGTTTCACATTTTTACATATTACAGTAAAAAATTATTTCACCCTTGCTGGGAATTCATTTGCACAGCTGACTAATAACAAAATGAAATTTCAAATTTTCCACAAAGCCAGATCTGTGACATTTTATTTAAGTGTGTTACAGGAGAACAACTTTTTATGGTGACAGTTTTGTTCCATTCAAATTAGAACTGAAATGTGGGAGAAGGCCAAAAAAGATGCAATAAGACTGACACCGACTGTGTCCATCTTACAGTGTCACTGTTACTCTGTCCTTGTTAGTCATATGGCGCATTTCAGCTTTAATTTGAAGTACGAACCGAGTCGCCAAGCTAAAGGTATCATTTTATTCATTCCTTTTTATGCTGAATAAAGATGAAAACAAACAACAACAAGAAACAGAACATCAAACACTATCTGGTCCATCTAGCAGACAGCATCATGAGCACCACCACAAAAAGAAAAGCTTCTTTGCCACAACAATGCACAGAGAGTACATACCGCCAGCGATGGAGCCAAGTGTGAACCGGTAGGCACTCTCGAGAATTTGAACACCGAAGCCCCTCTCATCAGGACTCTAAAAAATAAAAGACATGCGAAAAAATGATGCTAGGTAAAGAAAAAATAAAAGGCTGCGGGCATTCACCGTCTGCTGTATATTCTTTCCAAAGCATGCAGTGAATGAGACAGCATAAACTTGGCCACGCTTTTACATCACTTCATGGCTAGAAGAAAAAAAAAAGCTCTGGAAGCCATGCTGGATAAATAGTAAAGGTCTCAACCCAATGTTTGACAGTCAAGTTGTTTCTGATTTACGATGCTTTCTGTGAAATAACTATTGCACATGATTACAATTACAACTCACATCATAAATTATTTGCATATTCAGTATGTAGCAATCCTTTCTGCTCAAGCGCACAAGCAGTGCTCTGTGGTGACTGCTGTACTTTATTTCATTGCGACATGTTTGTACATGTCACGGCAGAATGGCATACTATTGAGGCCACTTACAACAATTCCAGATATAATGAGTGTTCGTGACAGTAGTCATAACTGGGCGTGACAATACAATAGCAATATGTAAAGCCAAAATAAGATCACACTAACCTTAACTGCCTTAACTTCAGCAATCGGCCTTGAAAGAAACCTGGTTGGCCGATAAGGTGCTATTCTTTCCAAGTCTTCATAGGTTACCCGCCTGAAACCATAAAAAGAACACCAAAGAAATGTTTACGTTTAGTCAAACAGCTCATGGCATCAAAGCACTAGAAACACCCCAATGAAATGCACAAACTTGTCTGACTTGAATGAGTTCTCAGAGACGAATATCCTTTACTACAACACTTTCAAAGAGGCCACTACAAGGGCAACATGAATGGTCTTAAAGCATGCAAACATTTATAGGTACCGACTTTCAGTACTTTAAGTGAAAGGCAGAAGAAACATTAACAAATGGACTAGGTGCCTGTATGCCCTTGAAATACTTTTATGGATCAAGCATAAAGTGATACATTGTGGCAACAGCAAAGCCTTGTTGTCCTACAAATTACAGCAAGTGTATGATTATTGTACAGTGTTATGACCGGCGTCAGCAGGCGCCATGCTGTCGCTGAGAAGCGTAGCCGGGCCGCGTTCCCACGCCTGGAACTCCAGTTTTCTCGGAACCAGCGTCCAGAGATGACGGGGGAGCGGCGCTCTTTTAATCCCCAAACAAGTAGCCGACTCGCCGAATGTCTATGCTCGCCAGCTATTGTCCCTGCTAGCCGGCGGATGAGACGTCCTGTCGCCACGAAGCTGTAAGCCGTTCCGGAGGGGACAACAAAGAGCGTATTCCTTTGAAGAAACGGCGACCGCCGCCACAAAGTGCCCTGCTAATTGAGCGGACAGATTGGCGGACCGTTTGATGTCTGCTGTCCGAAGCTTGGAACCCCTCGACCAGTGACACACACGACGAGCAAGAGCCCCTCTGGCGCCACCTTTAAGTGCAGTGATCCTGACTCGAAATTGGCTGTTCACGTGCGCCGTGCATGCTCGTACCCCTCACCTGTTGTGTGTGTATGTGATTGGTGTTCCACTGAAGAAGGAGGAGCCCGACAGGGCTTATAACGGCGCCGCAGAGTGCAGGACGTCGCTCTGAACCCAGTAAAGGTTCAACCACCACGTTCGTAGTTTGTTAAGGCTCTGAACCAACTAAAAGTTTAACCACCACGCTCGTGGTTTGTGAACTCTTAACCTCATGCTGTAAATATTTGTAAATAGTGCCATAAACCTTGTTTGTTTTTCGTATCCCCATCTTGTAAGCGGTCGTTTCCTCAACCCGAAGCTACACCACGCTACCACAGCTCACCGGGATCACCACAACTGGTCGTCAGCGGTGGGGTCGCAACAACAGACAGTTTTGTCATTATTACTTGACTTCGCTTACCGTTTGTTGCGACTGAAAAAGATTGGCACATTGTGGGCAATAACATCAAATGCCCATGAGACACTACTTTTAGCATGAGTGTGCCCTAATGCCCTAATGTGACGCCTTAAGAAGATGGCACATCACAGGCTCACTCGTGAGCACAGCAAGATTACTATGAGGTTTGTTTGTGGAGGATAGACAACCTGGTTAAAAGGTCTGTGTAAGTGCAGCCCGAGTTTTCTCCGCAATCTACAGCAATGATGTGGAACACAGAATTTCCTTTTTTGTCAGAGAATGTAAAACATATATGAACTTTTGGAAATAGTCTAACAGGAAAAGAAAAGGCCAGCCAAATGGGCAAACAAACTTAGAAGTTCATTGGAAGTGACTGAAAAAGTGTTGTGCTCTACTGCGAGAGCATACTTATCTTCTTAAAGTGAAGATAGGAGTGTCATACATATAAGTTAACAAAACCCTTGGCAAGACAGGAGCTTTAATCATAAGTTCATGTAGTTACAAGAGTGATTGAGTAGGCACAGTTTGTACTACTTAGTACAAGAGTGTGTGCCTGTATTCTGCAAAGTGCCAGTGCAGTTGTCGTACCTGTACGATGGCAGTGACGCCTAAAGTATTTCTTTGTCTTACCTGCTACACTATTTGAGCCGAAGAGGCCTGCACCTCAAAGAAACACTAAAGAGAAACAGTGATTCGGTTTAGATTAACGAACTGCACTTTACACCATATGCTTTACTATCACAAGTTCATTATTAGCAAAGAAAATAAAGGTTGAACTTTGATTTTTAAGCTTTCCGTCAAAATATCCGCACCTGTCGTCGAAAATTTCAGAATGTATTTTGTAGTATTTTCACGACCTTAGCTCGATGAAATTTTTCGAAACTTCGTATGTTAGGTCTATGGCACCTGCAGGTGACAATGTACTTCATTTTTCTAGATTAGAAGCTATGCAGGACACTGCAGACGCCTTCAAAAGTTATTGTTCGGTGCAGCCGTCTCAAGGTGGCATCTCTACCCATATTTTCTTTTCGCGCGTTTTCTCGGTTACCAAGCCTCATGCTGTGGTAAGAGTGGTGTTTTCGAAACTGGGAAATTGTACTTTTCTAATTTGCGAGAAATCATTTTGCTCTTTAGCATACCTTTAATGAAGAAAATCTTGTTTTCGATAGTGCAAAGCTGTCACAACAAGGCAACCGGGTTTAAGGGCTGCATGTGAAGGGACGGTAGTTACGCTTACTCAAGTCAAGTACATGTGATTGATTGTACTACACTCGAATCACCATATAACAAATTATCGGTTATAACAAAGTAAATGAAGAATAGTCTTGCAACAAATACAGTGTGACACTATGCTCATAACGAAATTTCGGATATTCGGATATAACGAAGTTATTTTTGTGGCAAGTGCAACTTTGTTATAGTGAGGTTTGAGTATATGTTTACATTAATACATCCAAGCAAATGACGTACAGACATTGTAGCAGATGACAAAGTCACACCTCCAGTGATTGTACCAGTGCAAAGTAAATTGACGTGTGGCCACGACAGTTGCACTGGCACTTCATTAAGTACGGCCACAACCTCTCATGCCCCACAACATTTCGTGAATGATCGCAACTCTTATAAACATACCAACACAATGAAGCTTATTTACATGTGGGGTACACTCAATGGCAAGGCAATGCTGCTCACAACGAAACATTGTTGGCAAACAAGTTGTGCAGCACAGGCTACATCGTCCATTTGACAGTGCTTATTCTGTAAGACTGTAAAAAGCTACAATGGGATGTGTACATGTTCACCAAGGACTCTTTCCTATTTGATACAGAGCGAAATTTCTCAAGAAGGTTTGAGCACTGCAGAAAATACCCTGTGGCTTCATTTACAATTATTCATCAAAAATAACAGCAAGCCTGTTTTCAAGATAGTCCTTACAAGGCAAAGGGCTAGCACTCGCATGGAAAATGTACATCTAACATTTACTAAAAATTAACATGGGACATAGAATCAAGTGGTTAAGATGGCAAAAGCAAATGGGAGATACTTCCCATCCGGTTTTTCGAACATTTAAAGTATGAATACAGATGAACCATGCAGAGCTGGCAAAAAAACAATTATCATGTAGTAGAAATTTTATGTAACACGGAATGTTGACAGTTCCACAAAATGGCCTCCAAAATTAGGGCAGCCTACCGATGATGCCGAGTGCCAAGACTTGTGTAACTACCGTTCATTGCCACAAATAATTGAATTTGGGCTCATCATTTTATTTTTAAACTCCACAAAAGTTGGCTCAATAACGAGGGTGTGGGTTAGTGGCCGTGAATGCCAGCTACTAGAAATTCCACCTCACAGCATACAACATTACAGGTATCCCACATAAGGACAGCCAACAGGTTAACAGATCTCAGAAGCCATGATGAAGACAGCTAGTGGGTTGGATTGCCTATTTTGCTTGGAAATAGCATCTTGTTCCAGCACTGGCACAGCAACAGCTATGAAGATGACTGTCAGCAAATGTGCTAATATGATTTTGATTTGCGAAGAAAAATGTGGCAACGCGCTATTATTTTCACAGTTCGACATACTATACATTTTTCTCCCCATCCTACAAAATTTTGAGCACTGCATTATGCTCTAGTAAACACCGTACCAAGCACATGCATCGATCTGCTATGCACACTATAGTGCTATTAACTAGAAAGCCTGATGATGGCACTGAAGCATTGCTAGGACTGTTTCAAGAGCATGCAACACTCATTTACAACCAATTTGTCCAAGGTAAAATTGGTATCTCTGTGTCTACGCGACCAAGCATAAGGATTTGCAACCTTCTTCAAAAGGTTTGCAAAATGATGCAAGCAGCAGTTGAAAGTATCATTTTAAAAAATATGAACAGAAAGCATGGTCCCGGCACTACTGTCAACTGAGACAGGCACTCGGCCACACAACAAAAGTGAAGTTAGAGCTACACTCAGCTCATACACTGGTTCACAATAAGCAGGTTATGCTTATTATTTTTTATAGATAAATGAATACTATATGCTTCTATCCTGTGGGTTTAATCATGAGAATCAAGGTCACACAAAAAGAAGAAAAGAAACAAAAGAGCCTAGTAAGCCAACCTTGAAGCAGGCATTACTGCGAACAGCCACATTACTGAAAATATTTACTCACCATCTTTCAAGATTACCAATACATCTTTTGTACATTAGTAAGCAGTTAAACTTTTTAAAAATTTCTTATATCACTTTGTCTAGCACAAATACCACAAGACATAGCAATAATATACTTTATTGCAGCAGCAACATGAAGTTCTTGTTTATTCAACCTTAGTTAGTATGGCTTTTCGTTCAAATGCAGTAAGCTTCTCCGGCAAGAAACCAAATTTTTTACTTTGGTTTACCTTTTATTACCTTTTTAAATTTGAACATAGGCCGATTGGACACCCAGAGGCACCCCTTTTATGCACGGCACAAGTCAAAAAGACTTGAGAGCGCAAGAAATTCAGCACTGTTTGCTACGACTGCGCTTCAGGACTCTGTTCACAGGAAGCTGTCCCGCAGTGAAAATGACATGCTACATCATGAACAAAGTCTTTTCAAGTATTCTCTCGCACCAACAAATGTTGCTTTTGATCTACAGACAGTTGAAGATTTGAGCAGTTATTTTAATGCGGTTCTGATACAGCCGAGACACTACTTGGAGCAACAAATATTTGAACGATTTCATTTTGCCACTGCTTCAGCATTTCAGATAACTTGAATTTCAGATAACTACAGTTTCAGATAACTCTAAAGAGCCAAACTGATGGGAATTAACTGTAAGGTAAAACTTGGGTAATAGAACTAAATTAGATAAGCTGTCAGGTAAATGGGATATGTGTCAATACACTTCAAGTTTTGGGAGATGATTTAGACTTGAACCAAAAGTTTTGAAGAAACCCGACGTTTCGGAACCGACTTGGTTTCTTCTTCAGGGGTGACTGCGGAGGCTACTAGCAGCGTCGCATTCAAAGCACTCGCGGGGTGGCTAATGAACCCCTTCTCTCTATCTCTCTCTCGTTTCGCCGTGGAAGCAAAACGAGGGAGAGAGAGGGGGTCAAAATGTCGGGCTGCTTCAAAACTTTTGGTTGGAGTCTAAATCATCTCCCAGTTCCATACTTAACCGACAGACTTCTGTCGAATGTTTACTTTCACTTCAAGTTTTGTTTTTTATCTATTCTGTGGAAATGCGAGTAGCTTGGCAAGCATCAGTAATGTATTTGGCAGCTTTCCAAATGTAAAACTGTCCAGTTCTTTTCCTGTGCCACAGAGTTCTTTCTGCATGCTCAAAACAATGTGCAGATAAGAATTAAATGCCAGGTTGCAAGACGGCAGAATGTACAAGAAAATATTACACCTCGAAAATGGCAGAATATTCACCATGTACAAACGAAAGCAGCAGCCCCTTGATATGCGAGCAATAATGTGTCTCAGAGCCACGAGTCCTGGCAAAACCAGAAATTGTAAATGGTAACATTTTCTAGATGCCAATGATGACAGAAACTGCCATGCTCATTAAACCTCAGGTTTTGAGACGGCTTTGTACATTCAATGCAGCAAATGCACAAGCATTTAACAGCACTGCTTGTTCGGTATTGCCTCCCATTTCCTACCACATGTTGTGCATTCAGACATAGTTTTCAGTCCTGTGCAGTTTATGTAACCACCAGAGTTGTTTACCCCGCCAGTACCAGGCACGTGACGCACAAGTACCAAGTCTCTCACATCACTGAGTTATTAGGTGACTAGGTCCTGCAAGAAGTAGGGCATAACAGCTTTTAAAAATTTCGAATTGCTTTAGAACTTCACCCTAAGGTATCACATTACAGATGCAATGGCCACTAGGTAAGCAATGCACAATGCTTTCTCGGTGGCAATGGTCCAATATAAGGAGGGCTTTTTCAGAGTAATATCTAAGTTCCATCAACTCTATAAACAATGAAGTTGTGTGGAAAACTATTTCCAATTCAACTTCTTGCAAGTTGTCACATAATCTACCCATATCTCTTTATCATTATGCTTGGTGTGAGTTTTCTTTTTCAACTCAAGGAGCAGCACAGTTTATGAAATATGACCTGTGTACACTGACCCTACACTTTTCCTTAGATTCGTCATATACTATTTGTATGCTAACTCTGATAAATAAATACATTTAAAGATAAGAAAGTTTAGATGTATTCTAAAAGCCTCTATGTTAAAAAGAAGTGGTAACTGATACTTCTGACACAGCTTATCTGTGAACTGTTATATAATACCAATAATTACAAAATGAACCACTGCTTTACCTAGAAAACACATATTTGGGAATGCCCACCTGATACCAACAAATGATCAACAACAAATCCATGTTACATGTGAAAACATGCCGAAACTCTGGTAATCCTTGATAAAATGGGAAAACCAGTATGTATTCAACTTTCTTGAAATGATAGAATCGCTGATTTATAGAAATTGGTGGTCTCAAAAAATAGCTAAACAACTCAGTTTAATCGAAGCAGTTGCAGCCTTACTGAAGCATAAGCAAGTTCAATTACTGAACTTAAAATCAGCTCAGAATAACTGGCTTTTTTATAAAACATTAAGTGCAAAAAAAAAACAGTTTGCAAGACAAAGTGTGAACAAACTGTTCAAGCAGCTGCTGTAAAATGCATAGTGGCTTCGACTCATAACAAGGGACTGATGCAGCTCAGAGGCACACTTGCACACGCTTACTTTCCTCACAACAATGCTTTACAGCTGGCAAATAACACACAGATAACAAAGAGAAAAGCTTTCAGCAATAGTCTTGTACAAATAGATTGGTAAACACATCTAAAAAATAAACCCCCAATGGCACCGACAACCGCAGCACAAAAAGACAGGTAAACAAAAGAATGACAGGGCGTGCTTTAACGGGAGCCCTGTGTGTGCCTGTGTGGGGGGGTTAAGTGGTGTTACCTGGGAACCTCCTCCTGCCTTCGCTCGTGGAGACAGAGTTCCACACGAGGAAGGTGCAGTAGTGGGTCCCCACGGGACGAGCGCCTCTTTGCCTTCGGGGCACTCCGGCGCACCACCACCGGCGTCTACCACCCGCGTGTTTCTCTACAAAACAAAACCAGGCGCCTCCTGCGACACACTGCCCCCCTTTTGTGGCCCTTACAACGCACCGCTACCCAGACGGGGGGAACTCCGCTACACCGCGTGCTCCAACAGCGAGTCCAGCCGGGACAATCGCGGGAGGCTTCGTTGCTGGACAAGATTTTGTGGCTGCCCATGAAGCCAGTGCCAAAACTTCGACACCAATGACGTGCCTCTGTTTAGACTTCTGTCAAGCTCTTCCTAATAATGTGGCAGCATCCCAGTAAAAATCAATTTTAGGGGCTGACTCGCCTCACTAAATGAAACTTTTAAAGAGCCCCTAAACCACTTCAGATAATATTATTGTATGAAACGACGTAAAAAATGTCAAGATTAGTGGTAACATTAAAAATGTGCAACAAGTAGATGTGTGCATTAAGTTCAGAATGCTTTATCACTATCAGCAATGCCAAACACAGCAGCACTAAGAGCTGCAAGAAATAGTTCCTTCACCTCTCCAAGTGTTTCAGTAATCCCTAGCATTGGCTGAAATGCAAAATTCCCATCTGGTCATGCCATCCACAAAAAAACCCTGTCTGTGTGCCCGCTCATCGCCTTGCCCCCTGAATTTCACTGAAATTTGAATGCTGGCAAACTGAACATACGGCAAATTTTAGTCAGAACTGAACCCCATTTCAATGCATTTTCTGTTATGAACTACCCCAAGCACTTGCAATGCAAATGTGGCTGAGGAAAGGTTGTTTTAGTTTGACTGCAGCTCTCACCTATAGATCTGTATTTGTCATTGCCATTTGCAGGTAGCCCAATGTAGTAAGACTGGATGAGAACTAAGCAGCCTAACTGTTTCATATGAACACACGCATGTCTGTGGGTCGAAAGTTTTGACACTGGCTCCAGGTTACCACTCGCGCAATCCATTCAAATTTCAATCCTACTATGCCTCTTATGCAGTTACACCTAAGCATTACCGGAAGCCGCATCCTGACAGCAACAGTGCTACGTCCTGATCTCTGTACCAAGGAGTTGAGAAGAGAGCACAATATTATAAACAATCTGCCTTTTTCAACAGCCACGGTAAAATGTCATGAGCACTAGCTGTCCCCACTTAACCTAACTCAGCCCAACTTCAGTTCACAAACTTCAGAGTTCACTTCAGAGGGGTTCACAAACACTGTTGTTTTACTAAAGGGGCCCTGCGCAAGACTTTTCTAACATACACAGAAAATGCTGTCCATCGATAGTCGACGCTCTTGGGAATATGCGAGACAAATATTATAGCGCCGCACACAGCCTGACATTCAGAAATAATTCTCAGTCAGATAGAAGTCACTCCCTCTTCTCTTTACAAATAATTACATATACCTTAACTTCTGCATCTGACACCCAAGTCTGTGGCCATTGGCTGATTTGAGCACTGTGCACTTCGTACTAATTGTAGCCACCATAGGATGCCACCAAGTGCCCCCGCGCACGATCACATTGAAAGTAAAATGTGTGTTTGAAGAAAAAAGAGAATGCAAAGAAAAGAAAGTGCTTAATTAAGGTAATGATGTGCCACAATAAAGGAACACATTTTCAAGCCCCAATGTCACCCCACAGCCTGCATAGCTTTAAGAGCTCTTGTAATACGATCGGAGAGAAGGCAGTTGGGGCATGCGACAAATCTCTAACTCTGCTTGTACTTGACAGATTTCAAACTTTCTTGTGACATGTGATTCATGATCTGTCATGCTGTCACAATGAAACAATATTGCATGAAAACTCTGAGAAGTGTTGCAGGACCCTCTGAATAAGCAGAGACATTTACACTTACTTCCGTAGAGCACACCATGTATATATCAGCAAAAGAATTAGCACGTTAGATCTGAAGAATGTATGTTGCTGCACGCAGCTTGCTCCGAGTGCATTGCAGACACCAATACTCTTATCTTACAGCATCAGTTCTAAAGCCAGAAGAGCCCTAATTTGGTCTACTAGGTGCATACAGGTAAGATGACAAAATGAAAATGGGCCCTGACAGAAAGTGAGCGTGACATCTCTCGCACAAGCCAACTGCAGTACATACCAATTTTCAGTGTTTGTCACTGCATTCTGCCACATTCTGATGGTATGGTTTTTTTTCTTCTCTTTAGTACTGGAATAACTTGAATTCTGAGATGTACAGTCATACTGAACATGTCTGCACGCAATTATCGCATGGCAAATCAACAGGGTAGCACAAGGGTGCTTTCAGCATGCGGCTTCCACAGAAATTTGTAGACCTAGCAAGGCATCAGCACTGCACACTGTGAACTTAATAGCACTTTGTTGTCGTAAAGGTAATGCAATGGCTACTTCTCTAATGAGGTAAGTTCTGGAGGCACAAGACATGTGCAAGTGCACAATGCACTGTATTAGCACGCAGCTTGAGGCCTTGTAGATGTGATGATTAGAACGCTGCATCTGTTAACAATGTTGAGGTATCAAACGGATTCAGAGTAGCACGAACTGTAATGAAATAGTTGGGGGTATGGCCCAATGTAAACAATGAACACAATGCTAATAATGAAACGAGAGAAAGCAAGAAAGAAAGTAGGAATAAAAGGGTGGGAGGGTAAAGCAAGGGCACAGAGATATTGGGTGCTTTGCCGGAAGGTATGTCTGTAAGGCAGCTGGTCTTTATTATTTTTTTAACATAACTTTCCTGACTGCCGTACTTTGCGAGAGTATCACACATTCAAATCGTCAAGCAGGCTGACATTTTTTTATTGTCCGTACTGAGAATCACTATACTCGCGAGAAACAGTGAATTGTGTGGCTTCGCATGAGCAAATATCATGGCCTATTTTGCAGGAAGAAGTTTACTTTACACAATGGGAGTCAGAAGAGAGAAGTAAAAACACAAATTATAATTGCAGGCTTACACGTCAATGACATGACAACACTCTAAGTTACTGTAAGTACTTCTTTGCATCAAGCTAACTACTACAGTGTCCGTGCACTCCTAGTTCAGTTGGAATCACTTTCCAGCAATACCAATTTATACAACATTAAAAAAAAGCTTATTAAAATGAGCAGCTGCCTCACTGTGAACTTTATGCATTTCACAGCGATATAAATAGCCCAATATAATGTTCCTAGCCACATTGTCACTTATAACAGATAAATCTGGCTCCCGTGAGTTTGCATGAAAAGCAACATTCCAAATTCTAGAAATCGGAAAGTAATGATGCAAGCCAGTGCACCCAAGTTGAAAACAGTGTGGAGTAAACGTGGACCCTGGTTCTGCTCAAATTCTTGTCTGTGTTTACTTCACGTTGTTTTTAAAGGGACACTAAAGGCAAAAGACAATTTATTTCAGAGTGAAAATTCAATGTATGACAACGTCTAAAACAGCAATATTATAAACAGCAGTGCCTTACTTACCAAGAAGTTAAGCTAAATGTATCGGGTGATGTGTGCCACAAATGGGACATTTGCGAAATGATCCGATTCATGAGAACATCCAACTACAATTAATCACTAAGAATCAAACTTGCTGCCATAAAATAAGAACTTTCTGTACATCAAGAGATATAATAAAATGTTGCTTGCCCGTAGCTGTTTGATTAATCTACAAAAGAACAGCCTGGCATTCATTCCTATGGGGAACGGTGTGAGTGGATTAAAAATTTCGTTTTTGCCAGGTTAGGCTGGACAGCTGGTCCCATCTAGCGGGGCTCGGTTGAACCAAGCAAGCAGAAAATTGTTTAATAGCCATTGTTGCTGTTAAATATCTAAAGAATCATATGAAAAGAAGTAAACTCTAAACATTAATCATTAGCTCAAAATAAATAAGTGAAGGCAATGTAGATCACAACTACAAGCACCAATTTATATTTTAGTATACCTTACCTACAGGCAGATACTTTACTTTCAAAAGCTAGAAAAAAGGAGTTTAGTACAAATGTATACAACTGCACTCAGCGCGGAAGCTGCAAGAAGCGTGGAGAAGTAATTCGCCTGCTTTTCAGCAACACTTGGGTTCACGAAAACATGTGCACTGGCTTTTCAAACGTTGCCCCCTGCTCGGCATCAATGAGGAAAAAGTAAACTAAATTCGTGAGGGTAGGAAAGAAAGTGCCCTCTCTGCACTTTCTTTCCTACCCTCGCTATACTGTACTACACACGGACGGCTCTGCTATACTCTACCCTACACTCACATCGGTCTTGCTCACTCCCCTTTTGCACCCACTAGCTATATTGTGCCGGCCGTACTCATCCTCTCCTTCCTCCTCGCCTTCACTTCCCTTTCCCACTCCTTGCTGTAATGTACTAAACGTGCCTATCCCATGTTCGACCCTGTCTCTCCTCTTCATGCTCACACAACTCCTCACCTTCACTTCCTCCCCCCCCCCCCCCCCCCCGATGTGGCTATGCTATAACCTCGATTATAATGAAGTAAATGAAAAATAAACTTGCAGTAGATACAGAGCTAGGAATAAATCTCTATAATAAACTTTCGCATACAAAACACTTATTTTTGTGTAAGATGCAACTTTGTTATAATGAGATTTGAGTGTACCTGGTTAAGCCTGCAAGATAAAATACATATCAAATTATCTGATGACACAATCTGTCAACTATACAACCAGAACTTTTTATTGGTAAATATTTTCATAAAATAATAACAATACTTGGAGTTAGGTGTCCCAAAACCATAATATCATTATGAAAAACACCGTAGCTGAGGGCTCAGGAAATTTAGACCAGCTGGGATTCCTTAACGTGCACCTAAATCCAAGCACTCGGGCCTTGAGCACTTCGCCTCCATCGAAAATGCAGCCACTGCAGCAATTTCCTTAAATAATGCATCACCACTCTAGCTATGAATGTGACAAAGTTTGGGTCAATGAACAAGCTTGCCTGTTAAAACTCTGTGCCCAAGCTAAGAGAAAGTTGGCAAAAGTGTGATGACAAAACTCAAGGATCAGAATGGCTTGAAACGAGAAAAATTACAGACGACACATAAGAAAAAAGAAAAGTGCAATTTGAATAGATACAAAAGACACACACCAATACAAGTATGAATTACTGCTTCTCTTCAATAGAAATCCATCACTGTGAATACATACCTTTCTTTGTGCTTTAAAAAAAGAGTTAAAGAACATCGCATGATAATAACTACAGCAACAATACATGACCAAATATGCTATGACACATAAAATTCACACCAAGTCTTAATGTAGCAAGAAACAATTGTGATTTGTACAAAGGTTATGTACTTAGGATTTTGTATAATAGAGGTGATGTTAAGAGTGCTCACTTAGTGGCATGTTCCAAGCAACTTGCTACAGCTCTTAGAAGTATACAGTATTTGGCTGGTATAGGCAGCTTTACATTAATAGTGGCAAATTTATGGTCACTTTGAGGGAGTTCACTTTTCTTCATTGCGTGCGAGTTAGGCTAGTGCGAATAGTGAATTTTAGGTTCGAAGGGAATAGTATTCCTAGTCAAATAATTTCAAATCAAATTCGAATAGTATATATGACATATAAAGAAAATAGTATATATGACATATAAAGAAAAATGGAATATTTATTATGACCTAACTAACCTGCGCAATGTTTTGTTTTTTAAATTGAAATAGGGCCTCTATGCAAATGAGTGTTTTTTTTTTTTTTTTTGTTCAAAGGAAGTCGAAAAAACTGAGTAGTAGCAGGATTTGACTTTCAGCAGGGTGCGAGTCATGACACTTAAAATACGTAACATGTTAAAATTTATTGTACTTAGAGCATATAAGCTGTCATAACTAGCTTTTATTTAAGCTTAATCAAATAAATTGATTTGAGAGTAATATTTTCATTTAAAGGGGCTGCGCAACGCTTTTACAAGTAGCCATGGAAGGCATTCACTGAAGAAGCTTTTTGCCTCACAAACTCACTGCCGCAAATATTTTTAAAATCCACCCAGTGCGCGTGTAGTTGACAATATTTGTTGCACGCTGCAAGTGCATTCTCTCTTCTCGTTTCGACAAAACTGTTAGAAGCTAAGCAGGGAAGGATGTCATGGGGAAAGAAAATACGTCCCACTGCTTTTTGAGCTTGTGGAGTCATTTGCCGAGAGATGGGAGCAATTTTTAGCTGACTTTGAAAATTTATTGTGAATAGCACCCCGCATGCTGCGCTATGATGTTTAGCTTGCGTGACCTTGGTAGCCTCGACAACTGATCGGCAGCTTTCTCTGACAATGCTGAAAAAGTGTTCTGGGCCCCTTTAAATTTGAAGGGGAGCTTCGCGAATTAGCGGAATTCTTTTAAACAGGTGCTTTCACAATTTAGCATGCATACACTGCAGTGAAACCACCCTTACAAGCGATACATTCGGATTAATATGCGTCTATTCGTTCCTTTCGAATACTTCGAAACTTTCAATAATTTAAATTTGAATCGAATCGAATTCAAATACCCTACTATTCGTGCAAATATTCGAAGCATTTGAATATTCCCACAAGCCTAGTGCGAGTTGGTCACCTTTATGACAGGAAAAGAGTCATTCAGAATCAATGACAGTAAGAATGACATGCTTCAGAAAAGAACTTGCAGTGAATACTGCTTCTTACAAATGAATCATTAACATTGCTTTTTTTTTTTAGTATGAAAACTAGGTCTTAAGGAGATATTTTGAGCTCGCAGCAACACATGCAGAGAGAGTGAAGGCATTACAAATACGGCCAATGAAAATGAGCCACGTGATGGTGTTTTTTGCTCCCAGAAACAGGTGCCCTGGAAGTATCGCTGCCCATAGAAAAATGTTAAGCTATGATGTATAACGTTTGCAAACTTGCTGCGTGTTAGGTCTTACAGCTGCTGTTACCGCAACTTCACTACAGTAGGGTTTAATGACAGAGATGACATTAGTTAGCACACTTTCCGAAGAAATGCTCCGGAATGTGATTGAACCTAGCAAGTGATTCTGAAAGACACTAATGCCTAGTGACAGCTACACATAATGACACTAAATATGTGCACATGACAAGGAACTGTTCTAATTGACTCGAACTTCTAAATGACTCGAACTGTCATTTGCTGTTTCCTCATGGTTGTATCACTTGCACAGGTTTTAGGTTACAAGACAAACACATTTATGTGGACAATTTAACATACATAATGCAATGGCATAAAAGCCAGATATAGATAGCTAAAGCAAACAATGCAGCTTATGAAAAAAATGAGTGGAACAAGCCCATTTCCTGACACAGCAACATGTTTGTGAAGCTTTAGTTTTAACCTATACATTTCCAACTTCCACTGAGCCATTTGCAGATGAAAACTGTGTTCATGACTTAAAATGGTAATTGTTACTGGTGAAGTGTCAATCGAAGCAAGCAGGCCAAAGCATGCAATGAATCTACAATGCGCTCACCCTGTGGATTGATGAAGAAAGCCACTGAGCTGAAAGAGGATGTCAATTTCTAGCGGCGTGACCTGAGACATCTGTTGTGCTGCGTACAGGAACTCCTCTGCAACGTTGTGTACACAAGTGTCAATGCACACCGGAGATCATAATTGCAGCACATTCTCAATCTTGGAATGACACAAGAATGTTTCATCCCAAACCTACGTGTAGCTTTTGTTATGCCACAGGTGCAGGATTGTAAATTGAGGGGAGAACGGGGTGCTTCGTCGTTACAATGGCTCCTAATTCATTAGTGGAAGTACTGCTGACTGGGCGAGCTGGTGCATAATAAAAGGATATGGCTTTAGCGCAGCGCAGTTTGAGCGTGAAGGAAAGGTACTATACAGCGCTCACACTGTCACCTATTTTTTCCCCTTCTTGAATGTATAGTACCTTTCCTTCACACTCAAACCGAGCTGCGCTAAAACCATATAATTATTTTACTAGTGGAACAAAAACCTTATTCATGAAGCATAGCGGGGTTGAAATTTTAGTCTCAAGATGTGTACTTACAATTCCTAGCGCGAGGCCGTCTGCTTCAGCTCTTAGCTCGTACGAGTCATCGGCTATTGTCACAAAAATTTTCAACTACCATGGTGCCACTGATCAGTCAACCCTTGGTAGGGCAGTGGCACTCATATGCACCACCTTTTTCTTTGCCACATTCAAAATTTTAATATCAAAACCACTGCATCAATTGCTTTCAGCCTAAGTGCAATCATGTGGATGTTCTAGGAAACGGTTTCGGTAGTTTTTTTTATAGTATCCGCTGGGTGACAGCACATACTGGCTCCAAAGAAATCAGCACGTGCTGTATCCTTTCTTCATCAAATTTCAGGCATGCTCCCCCCTCTCCCCAA
This sequence comes from Rhipicephalus microplus, assembly GCF_043290135.1. Lineage (NCBI taxonomy): Eukaryota > Metazoa > Arthropoda > Arachnida > Ixodida > Ixodidae > Rhipicephalus > Rhipicephalus microplus. The sequence continues at coordinate 165,106,531 of NC_134703.1, forward strand.
TTTAGTGTGAGAGGCTAGCTTGAAAAGTTTATTTCATACTGACAATGAGCTATTATACAGGTGATCCTAGATATATCTAACTTGGAGATGCCGAATTATTCCCTACATCCAACTGTTGATAAATCCTCTCAAATTTCCCATGCAAAAGTATAGCACTGTTGCCCACGTATATCGAACTCCCACACAGTGTAACATCCAATATGTCGAACGCTGCGCCTGGCTCAGGCCCGGAAAGTGAATTTATTCTGACAAAGATTGATCATTTTTTGGCCGCATTATAACAAGTTTCGATTCCTCCTCGCACGCAGGTAACAAAACGGCGGTGCAATTCGTTAGTTGCGCAGCATTCGTGAGTGCACAGGAATGTGATGCACGATCTGTTGTAGATTGTAACGCATGATCACAGTGTTTCCAAAGGGGCCAACTACCAAGGGCAATCACATGAATGCTAAGTGCCTCAGCGGCCTCGTCATGATCTGCACATTCCCTTCCTTGTTTGCTCACGTATGATGTCAGGTGGGCCCAAAAAGCATGGGCTTCGAGATTCGCAACCTAGTAACGTATTATTGGCGTTTTGCCTTACGGAATACAAATCTCGGAGGCTACGCTTTCCTTGCTTTTGGCTTTCTACTACCAAGCCCCTAGTGCCATCACCATCGTGAAGATACCAGTGGTAGAGTACATGGCCATTTGTTCTTTGTCGACAGTGATGTCACTTTTGGCTTTTGCACTTCGGTAGTTCTTGCTTCGTTACTACTGAATCTTCCATCGGAAATCGAACTTAACGTTGTGTGGCTCCTAGCGATAAAAATGATGACTGGTGCTTGGAACGACTTCCTCCTGGGCTTTGGCAACAACATACGTAGTGAGCTTACAATCACATACGGTGCCTCAGTGAATTTTGCCATTATCAGCATTTCCAGGCGTAACCTCGGACAAAAGTACAGAAAGTGACTTCATCGGTGTAAATGACGACATCGCTGTTTAGGACTGCGATGATGCCGATACCGTGACTGTCATTGCCGCGGAAGTGAAGTCGCGTAGTTATGAAGACGCTAACACCACCGCTAAATAGCATTTTACCGCACTACAGAGTTTGCATCGGCGCTCACCACCAATTGTGGCTCAATTCGCTTACTTTGAATGCCTCAATGCTAGATTAACGAGGATGATTTGATGAACATGATGGCACGCAAAGGGCAAGACAAATCTACAGACTATTTTCACTCGAAATAAAGTGCACTAACTAGCAAAAGTCATCACCTTTTCTTAAGCATACTGTGAGCTAATTGTCATGCTAACGCTTATTACAATTTCCAAAAGCCATTTCAAGAGTTGCAATGCATTATTATAAGCCTACAGTATGAACATCTCTTATATCAAATTATCGATATATCGAACTATTTCATGATCCCCTTTGAGTTCGATACTATATCTGGAATCAACTGTAGTGGTTTTCTTCGTTCCTACCCATACAGCTTCCTCAAAAATTTGTGCAATGCAAAATTAACAACCCTTCAATCATATATTTCTGGAAGTGTAGCCAAGCTAACACTGTGTTTAGGTGAATGCAGTATTGTATTTTCATTCTGCTTCATGCAAGAAAGTATCTTCCTGTGGAGGAAGCAGTTGAGTTTTCTCCGAGGACAATAATCAGGCTTTTGCAGACACACCCATTATCCACATTCGCTGCTTGAGTGCCCTCTGCGAGTAGATGCAGAATAGAAATTTAGTTGACTTTTTGTCATGTTATTTTTTTTAGTTGGTGTTTATAGGCTCTGTCCTTTGTTGTTTGCACGGCAGCACCAAGTTTGCATAAAAAAATAAAAGAAGATTATTTTTCCGAAATGGTTTCCTTTCAATGGGCAGTAGAATATGACACTATGTCCCACTTTCATCTCGAAAAGCCCTAATAATAGAGCTCAATGATTGTGCATACTATGAGAAGCTGGTACAAGTGACAATGCCACCAGCAACAGGTCGAGTGCATTGCACATATTATGCCCCGTGAATGGTTAAACATGCGAAATGTAAAAGAAAACGTGTTACACTAAGTTCTCGCTTGCAATGGTGATATTGGTGGAGCAGATAGATATGTGGGGTTTAACGTCCCAAAACCACTATTTGATTATGAGGGACGCCGTAGTGGAGGGCTCCGGAAATTTTGACCACCTGGGGTTCTTTAAAGTGCACCCAAATCTGAGTACACCGGCCTACAACAGATATTGGTGGAGCAACTTTCCTTGCACCACTGAGTGAGTGCTACTCGAAATACATTTTGACTTTCTCATTGCAATACATGACTTCTGCCTGTCCATAGAGCAAGGTTGCCCTAAAATGTGCAGGAAAACTTGCAATGACTCCGCCACTGGAATTCAACACAAGTTCTAATGCCTTGAAGCTCTGAACACGAGCCTAAAATAAAAGGGCCTGACAACAGAAAACATTGCTGATCAGTGGTTGAGGCTGCTGTAAATATGCGAGCCGAGCATTGTAGCACAGCACATGGCAGGGAACTTACACTTAAAGTTCAAAGTCAGCTAGAAATCATTCACACTTCTCCAGACACGGCCATGGGCTGGTTTGAACATTGTGAGCTGCATTGTTACAGCAACCACCGAGGCATGCTGCCCACACCGCGGCACGTTGCATCATGGGTAAAGAAGCCACACGCAGTGTCTACACGCACACATTTGAAGAAAAGAAGAAAAAGAAAGTGTGCCATTTCACGCACTTGTCCCTCCCTCCACTGTGTAGCTTTCAGCACTCTGCTTGTGCTCGATGAACTGCAAAAATTTTTGCAGCAGTTGGTTCTTGAAAATTAAACTAATGGTGAGGTCACTTCATGACTACTTGGAAAAGAATTGTAGGAATCCTTTAAGTACAAAAGCCATTTTGTGTGCCATCCTCATTGGGATGCACTTGCTATGAGTGGGAATCAAAACCACGGCCTTGAGCACAGAATGCAATAACTGCTGTAGTAGGCGACAGACTGATTAGTGCAGCAAGACCTCTGAAGCATAGCAGTGATTTGTTGGTTACTGCATCACTCGGTCAGAAACAAAGAGTATGAAGTACCAGATTAAGATCAGGCAGACAAGCTTAATGCTGCGTACAATCATATGATCTTCCTTCTGTATTCTCTACTATGGATTTACAATATTCCAAGCATTACTTATAAAAACAACAGCACTTTCACAAGCAAAGAAATGACAAACACTTAAGCAATTTAACGAGTTGCTGCAGAATACGTAAATTGCATAGGCAGAACAGGGGTCATACTCCAATTTTATCATACGTACTACGTGGATGCAGTTTTCAATACGCATCCACTGAATAAGCAAATAAATGCAGATTTTGCTATACTGGTGATCTTCACCAATTTTTGCATCATCCAAATGGTCAAAGTGTGTCTGTGTGGTTTTCATACAACAAAGCTAACAGCAGGAGAAAAACATAGGTGAGGTGAACAGTCTTTACCTCTTCTATCAACATTTTATCTCCCGTCATATTTCTGTTATCCTTTCCAGTTTATCGGTGTTTGTTGTACGAAAGAGATCACAAATCTTTTTTGTAGATTTTTTTCGTAGAGTGCTTGTTTCCGAGATTCTACAGCCTTTCATCTTTACCGAACTTCCCCCTTTCTGCACACAGTTTACCCTACTTGACAACTTTAGTTTCTTAATGCATTTTTATTTTTTCTTTGGTGGCTGGCCACACAGCTCACCGATAGCATTATGCAAGCCTTCCACTTATGTGTTCAGCTGACCACTTTTATCAGCTGATAACGCACTTGCCTTGTTGGTACATATCACACTCCATTGTCATCCAAGTTGAGTGGATGTGTGCTGCTCAAGTGAGATGGTGCACTCAATGCTGCGTCAAAGCGAAAGTGGTCTCTCGAAGTTATCAACCAAGGATACAACCTCATGATGTTTAAGGCAAGGCTGCATTAGTAATTGACAACTTGAATTTCAGGAACAATTTATAAGCTGACTTACTAAATGTGGTTTTACCATTAACAGAAACAATGCAATCAGTCACACAGCAGTTGTGATCCTATCACCACAAACTGGAAGGGTAAAAAATTTAAGAAACAGCTTAGACTGATGCGGCACCATTTTGCCTTTTGTGTTGCCATGATGACGATAGAAATAAAACCACCAAAATGCCTCGAAAGAAGCCATCTTACACACTGACCTTTTGTGACCTCGAGGGAAGAGTTGCCCTTGGTGAAGTTGAGGTAGATTTTCTTCACGAGTTCCATGTTGTTGAGCAGCGAGTTGAATGCCATGAAGTACGGAAAGGTCACTTGATGACCACAGGAGGCAGAGCCAGCAACCTGTGAGCAAGGTGCAATTCCTTTATTTGCATATTGTATTCACAAATTTGTCGAGCTCAATTTGGCATCTCCGTACATTGGTTTGAGAATGGGAATTGCAGTAAAACAGAGCTGGGCCAGTTGGCGTGAATTAATGTTGAGTATGAGAGTGTGAAGCCCTTTTTTGGGTGCTTGAAAATTTTTCAGTTCAGTGCATATCAGCAAAACTACTAGACAAGTACTAATTAACACTGGCTCAAGATGACTGGTCAATTCTTATACAAATGTACAAAGCATCAACTAGCATTCTTTAACACTTTAAAAGCTGACCTATATTACAAGTGCACCACTCTGAATGTTACAGAACTTGACGTACAATGAAGAAAAGGTTCACAAATAAAAAATGCTTCCATATACAAGTTGCCGTAAACAATTCTGTCCTGGCCCAAGTCATGTAGCAGTAAAAAAGTGATTGTCCACGTAAGAAGAGCTTATGATTTTTAGATCAGGAAAGGACAAATAGTTGATGCCTGCCATCTATCTTCTTTTGTGTTGAAGCTACATAGCATCGAGGTGTAGAAAGCATGGTTGTAGGTGAACACATGTCGGAGATCAAGAGACAATGAACAACTAACTTCTGCAATACACAGTAGAGACAGCTACTGGTGAAAAAAACTGCAACCACAGTGACAGTTACAGTTTGTTAGACTTACTTACAAAATGTACAGTAAGGCAGGATCCTGAAAATAAAATGGAGGCAACACTTGACGCGACATGCACAACGCATTCCCCGAAGTCGTATTCATATCGCCGTCAGGTTGCACACATTGACGTGCTAGATATAGGGGGAGGAACCACTTACGGCAACCAAGTTCTTCTTGACGTCCTCGCTGAGCAGGTGAGACTTGACCGATACCATGATGTCATTGAAATCCATGGCGGCGATGGCACCGCTCCGCTTTTTGTCGTACTGCTTGAACGCCTGGACGGCATGCTCCTCGTGGAAATCCTACACGGAAGCAACAGGTCGGAAACGTTCAAGCGTGTTGGGAATACCTTTAAGACCAACAACAAGCGAGGAGAAACAAAAACCCTCTACACAAGGTGGAGCATAGATCCCGTCCACACTCACGTGTAAGAGCTGGGAAAACTCTGCATAACTGACGGTCCTTGCGTGGTCCGCACCAAAGTGTAGCGTCATAAAGTCACTCTTGAAGTCAAATGGAATCTTTCCATACAACGTTGTCTTCTTGATAATATCTTCGAACTCGTCTAAAAAGAGCAAAGAATATAATTATCATACTTGCCTCATAAAATGTAGTTTGTTATGCAAGTGAAATTACAGGGTTTCTGCAGATATCACTTTTTTATTTTTTCAAGTAAAGTCAAGAAACGGTTGCAGAAATTGAACAGCAGAACAGTGGAAGCTACAAGCGATACGATACATTATTTATATAAAATTTGTTAGATGGATCCAAGATAAGCCCGTATAATGAACCTTTAAATTTTGAAGAAATTCGCATGGTGGTGCAGGTAGTATTCTCCACTAACTCTGAAGTGTGGCTTTGCAAAAAATTCATATTTCTTCTGAATAGGCTGTTTGGTGGCATACCAATGACGTGCTGCAGTGAAACCACCTTCTTTAGGTGGGTTATATGCGGCAATTTTTTTAAATTTATTTGTTTTGAACACTTTGGAATTTTTAAATTCGATGTCGAGGCAAGTTCAAAGACTGCAACAATCATTCAAACATTTTTCCTGACTTAGAGCTAATGCATTGCCTTGGTTGTTTTCCTTGTGATAATTATGCACTATCATAAAAACCATTTCCTTACCATGTGTAATTGAACCAGATCCATTCGTGTCAAACATTTGAAAGGCTGCCTTGTACAGCGCGTCAGGCTGACACAAGACGCCTTCGAAAGCTTGAAACTCCATAAACGAAATAAGCCTGGCACAAAAAAGAAACAAACAAATCATGCGTGAACAGCAACGACACAAACATCACTGCCTTTTGAATGAACTTGTTCTAGACTACGCAAGCTAAAAAGCATTTAATGCATTTGAAGTTATCAGCCTACATCGCATACTTTGGTTATCAGAATCTGCTTGTTATCTAGCACCAGAATGCTACTTTTTTTTTTCATAAAAACAAATAAACAAAGGGTCATGTCCAAAAAAACAAAAAAGTGAGAACACCAAATCCTTGAAGCAGCGATGAACATAGCAGTATTATGCATCAAAAAGATGGCTGTGTAGCCAATGTCAATGTAGTTCATTTGAAGTCAGACATGCTAAACCAAACCAGCTGTTAGGAGTGTGTCAGACTGACCACAAGTACCAATCAGTCAGTAGCTTTTATTATTGATTGCATGTTGTCAATACAGTTGCGTGCAATATTGCCAGCCTGATATTGGTTTAATGCCTAACCCGGACGAATTCATGCCAGGAATGTCGCAAGTCAACTTCACCCCCAAAGATTTAAAAAATGGGTTATGCTGGAATAAAGTAGCACACAACGACCTAGCAGAATGTTTAGTCTACATGCAACACTCCTCACCCATCTTTGGAAGTGTCAAGAATGCTTCCGAGCATGTTGACCGCCTGCTGGTTATACTGGGGGCCCTCGTACAGGCCCAGAAAGCCTCGCACGAAGTCATTCGGTGTCATGTAATTGCTGCCATCTTTCTGTACACTGGCGTACTGCAGGGCACAAAACATAGGCAGGTCGATGAATAACGAAACACGTTTTCTTGATCTGCCTATCCTAAATACACACCCGAAATAAAGTACCGGTCAGTAATCTCAAATTACCTTCTGGTTCGTACCTGGTCATAACCATCCCAAGCACAGTAAGTTTGAATAACTTCATGCATTTCTCAAGGCAAGGTATGACCTTACTATGACGCAGGCAGCGGTGGAAAACTATAGATTATTGCTGACCACCTGAGCTTACCTTTCATAATTTAATCCTCTTTTGTGGACCTGATTACTGTTTCCTTCCCTTGGTACCCTTCATCCAAACTTGGTCGGCTACTTCTTATCTGATCTACACATTACATAACCTATCTGCTCTAAATAGTTATATCAACTAGAACATCGGCTCCGCCAGTTTGCTCTATAATTTACACTTCCCATCTTGACACTATTTACGGGTTTCTAGTCCATCCCTAAGTCCTTGGTTCCTTGCGAACTTTCTTCGTTATGCTTCAAGTATCTTATCATACACACAACAAAAATTTATGCGCTCACCTTATCAAAGACCTCACGAAGCCTGTCACTGTCAGCTCGTCGTATGTACTGTTGGCTTCCCTGCAATGCACCACAAGTATAATAAAAAAAAAGTTTGAATTGTTGAACTAGTAGCTCTCGGAAAGTGAATGAGAGCGAGCGAGCTTAGCTGGCGCTACACAGTGTAACGAATTCATGCATGCAGTTATGCGTGCATCTCACCTGAAAAATTTGCACAAATTACAGCGCTGACATGTAACAGCCCTCCAAAAAACAAGCAAAAAAAAAGGACGTGCTGTATTGCTGAATTGACAGCTTGTTATCAACATTAGGCTATTTTAATGACTGCCCTTTTCAACGTCAGAATCTTAAATAGTAACAAAAATAAAAGTGTGAGCTCAAATAGGTTGTTTTGCAAGCCTGTCATTGCACCCATGACCGACATACCTTCAAAAAATAGTTGCACACATGTCTGGGAATTAAAGACTGATCAATTTGCCCAATGCTGCGAGATGTGCACACTTGCAAGCAGGCAAAGACATGCTGCAGCTGCTCCTGACATAACAGTTCTTGAAATGACCTTGATAATACAGAGTAACAAATGACATATACCAAGACTGCCATATTAGCGCTATGTTGAACTTAATGTGCAGATGTCTTCACGAGCAGCTAATTCGAAACAACACAGATGACTCTGACAGGCCGCGATTTCACCGCTTTCGGACACAATCAGCTGTAGTAGCGTGCAGTTGGTTTCAATAGAAAACAAAAAATCGCGGCGCTCTTTAATGAAGCGTTAGCTGTTTAGATTTCATAGCCTATGTTCGGTACAAACAATTAAGTTATGATACGAGATTATTATGAATACGCGTCTCTTTAGCGCGTCACAAACACCCAGCCACTGACTCAAGCTAAACTTACTTAATTCTTGTGACACCACCCAATCCCACTTCTCTCGAATAACTTCCACGACAGACAATCGATGTTTATAACGAATGCAAAACGAATTATGCTCCAATGCGTTATCAACTGAAAGTTGCTGCCACAACGTAAAATTCATAGCTGTTACTATAGTTTACTAGAGTTATCTACCTAAACTACAAACATCGGCGCTTTCAAATTCTCGCCAACGAATTACAACGGAGCTACTCATCGACCCGATGTATACTACGCGTGGTCTACGCCCTTTTTTTTTTTCTGCAGAAGAAAAGAAAACGTGGCACAGTTCGTGGTCATCCTACAACGCCGTGTAATTGTAAAGAGCAGCATATGTATATGAATGAAGCGTCAGCGAAGCAAGGTGCAGATAAGACGAGGAGCGATTGCAGTAGCTCCGAGCAAGTCATATGTGAAGCAGTCGTAAAATACGGACGCTCGCTAGCGGCACGAACGTCCTTTTCCTACAACGGTCACACTCTCAGCATCGGGATGTTGGGGTGAGCGGCGGCGGAGTGTATTCAGAGAACTATGCGTAACTGACCGTAGAGCTGACACGTTCGGGATAAATACTAGTGCGCGAGTCCGCTAAGCATAGGGGTGAGCTAAAGCAATCACACAGAAATGAAACAGAGCGATGAGTAACAACGAAACAAAAGAAAGCAAGAACATTTTCACCGGCACCGGGCTTCAATATCATACCTCGCATGATGCACGGCTGAGGAGCAAGCTCAAGAGACCGTAATCTTCCATACCGGCCTAGATACAGAAAGACGCAGGATAAAACAAAAAGAATGCAACAAAAAACAGGCATAACTCTGGAACACGAACTAAGGAAAGTGTAACGCAAGGCGGTTTCGTTATCCTCACGAGCTAAACATCCTAACTTTTGCCGTACCTTTTCTTCCAGCAAGGTCACTTCAGCATTCTCAGTGGCCATGATGTGAAAGGGGAAGCAGCAGTCTGCATTCTTCGCTCCCATTGGACAAATCTTTGGCGCGACGCGATTGGTCCCGACTTTAACTCAAAGAGGGGACGTCATTTCCGAATGCGCGAAACGTGACTCGGCGGGAAAACAAGCAATGAAAATGGCGGGTGAGTACCTGTAGTGCCGTGTTGGCGGTGTAAAGGCACCGCCTGAGCGCGTAGTGTGGGACTAATCGTACAATGACACTTTCGGGAACACGCAAAATCACTATTATTACTCTAAACGCATCTGCACGTCGTTCTGATTGTAATAATATTTGTGGCATTTACCTTCACCTAAAGCGCTAGCGCGGACTTGCGTCCGGGAGTAGCTGAAACTACGCCGTTTACCTTCGAACGTTTAAATTGGGCGAGCAAGTCTTCACTTCTGCGTATGCGTCGCTTATTAATTAGTATGCAACGTGAGTCGTTGCATATTCAGCGATTATGTACTATTTCTTACTTTCAAAAAAAACAATTGTAGAAAGTTAGTCGGGTCCACTTTTTTTTTTTTCTCCTTGCCAGCTGCGGCATTGCCGGTGATCTATATTTGCTGTTGTTGTGCTGAACAATCGTGATTTCTTGTTGCTCGTAGCTGTCTCCTTGTCGAAAGAGGCTCTGGAGGCCTACGTCGTCTCGGCGAACGATGTTGTCCACTTCAAGTTGGGTAAGAAGCTGGCGCTGTTAATTGGCGCACCTTTACTCAACGCTGTGCTGGAATCGTTCCAGTTATGACGACGGACGACATCGAAGACGATGACATCGCCTTTCAACCGGAGATGTCACATCAAATCTTCGGGGAAGGGTAAGGAAGCACGCTTTCGCACCTACCTTGACTTTGCCGGTTGCGTGGACTAGCCGGCGTGGGTAGTTTCCATAGCATCGCTTGGCGTGCATGTATTGTGTTCAGAAACAATCGCCGCGCTGCACATCGACGCACGTTTCACACCTCTTTCAGCTGCGAGTTCCTTTCTTATCCTTACGCCTTCTGTGGCCCTAAATGCGGCGAATCTTACTTTACATTTTACATAATATAACACCTGCAACCAGCCGCTGTTTAATGTTTCCCTTATCAAAATTGCATTATAGAGTCATAACAACTGGTTGTAAATGTTATCTTATGACAGTGAATTTTAAGTGCGGAGAACTTTAGTTGGCCGGACTGTCGTATCTTGGCACAAAACGCCGTCAAAACCATGATTAGCATATTGAGCACTGAAGCATGTTGAGCGCGCGCTCGTGCCAAGAAGTCTCCCGCATTTTGTGCGGGTGCCTTGAAAGTGATAAGTGCAGAGCACTTCAGAGGATCGCGCTGTCGTATGTTGTCTTGGCGAACGCAGGCAAAACCACGCATAAAAATTAAAAAAAAAGCAGAAATTATGCAAGAAGTAAAGAAAGGGGGAAAATAGATAGAGAGAGAAGAAAGATAAAATGAAGTTTAAAAAAGAAAAAAAACTAAGAGAAAGAAGGCTGCCGAGCTGTGCACTTTCTTCAGGCCTTGCACGCCTAGTCTCAAGCCGCCTTAACTGTTTGTACTGTATAACAAAGCGCCGCTAGCATTGGTGCATAATTTTTCTATTTCTTCTCTCTCAAAACATCATGGCCTAAATCTTTATTGTCGCTTGAGCGTTGTCACTACTGCCCAACTATCACGTACAGTGTAGGTTTCCTCTTTGTTACCTTGCAAAAGTAAAAGCCTCAAGGTATATCTTTAAACTTATGTAACATTTATGAACTTCAGCCACTTCTACAATATGCCTAGCTTGACAAAGCATAGGGTCTGTTCACGAAAGAATTTCACGGGCAGATCTCAGACCCTTTCGTTGAAAGTTCAATGGTGAAAAAAAAAACATGTCAGAGGGGAATTTCTCTCAAAAAAGACTTCACAATCATGTTCTTGAAACAGGTAAAGTTAGTAATGAAGTAGCTGTAAAAAGTCATTGTGAACAAATAATGTGTGGCCTGGCAATCTCCACTGTTACAGTTTGCTCTTGCTTATATTCTGCATTTAAAGGCTAACTGTCAGTAATAAAGTGCACATTTATTTTTTAGGTTGTCTATGTTGAGGAGAAGTCTTAAAATTGATTGCATGCTTCGCTTCTCTTAGTATACATAGGCGTGCGTGCACAGGGTTTCTCTTGGGGGGGGGGGGGGCAAAAGTTTGTTGCAGTGCCCCCCTCCCTATAGACCTTTTTAACAGGAGAGCAGGGTCCCCTCCTTTCTTGGTTTTTGCACGGGAGCACAAAAAGCCGACGTCACACCCTCGGCAGTCGATTTTGGGTGGGTCATACATGTTAACAACAGCCCAGTGAGGACTATGGCAGCAACCAGGGGGTCTTCAGTAAAAAAGTCTATTAGGTCAATGAATGGGGCAGACTTTCCTCCTTCTCGAGTCAAAGTGCCCTCCCTTCCTATTATGTCAATGTGTGGGGCTGTGTTTGTGCTCCCCGCACCCGCCCCTTGTGTGCACGCCTATGGATATACGCAAGTTTTGGACATTGCTAGTTGGTAGGTCTGATGCGGATTTGATTCAAGCACTTGCTAAATACTACAAAGTGTGAGTCTGAACTTGCTGTTGTGGTTTTCAGTGCAAGTCCATTTCGTAAGTTTTAATGAGCTTAACCAATATACAGGATGACAGTGTTGCTGGTGGCTTTTTTTGGTTTTCACACATTGTTTTTATCGGATTCATTTGGGGATCAGGTCACTGTTTGGGTTTAGATCCTGAGCAGGAAGATGGTGAGGATCCAAAATCTAATCCATAGGAAAAGAAATTATGAACATTCTTCAAATGATAATGGGCGCGTTAAGTTAAGGAGCTGACCCTTAGACAAAACACGATGGCCTGCAGTAGAGCTACGGCTTCCGGAAGAATGATGTGATTCCAACTCTCTCCTTCAATGAAGTTCATTTTTCTTCCCCACTCGTTCCTACTTTGTAAGCAACGTGGCAATCACCATGTAATGATTTGTGCCTCTGAATGCAGTCCGCAGAAATCGCCATTTGGCTAAGCTCAGAAGGCGTCGCACTTCAGCGCATTCATGCGTTTTTTTTTTTTTTTTTGCAGTTCGGAGAGTGCTAATTTAGCACTCCCATTGCATACTCCTCAGGTGTGAGTGATCCATACGTTTGCTTCGCATACTGATGATAACACAGCCTTGCAGGCAGTCGCATTGATGTTAACTAAGTGTTGTGCAAAAAGAAAAAAAGTCAATACTTTTGCAAACTGCCTTGTAGTGAAGCTAGCTTTACAATTATTAGCAAGATTTGTTGGGACTCAAGGTGCGTCATTGTGAAGCTGATGGTGATTTTGAGTGAACAATTGCTGCCTTTTCACCTTCTAGCGTCAAGCCCCCAGTATTGCTGACACTGTCTCATTCGAGTTGAGCCGTTAAAAGTTAACTACAAAGAATTGTTAAAGCTTGGTGACGTCTGCACATTCTCATTCCAATATAGATCTCCTGCGAAGGTCATATCTTCATTGTTTGCCCTTGTGTTAATTCGCTGCTGCATTTCTGTCACTTGCTCGTGGTTCTTTACAGAAACAAGAAGTTTACATACATATTAGTTCACAACATTTCGAAAGACGTTTACTAGCACTGTTATTTTTATTACTTTGCTGGGAAAAATTAGAGCCACTCGGCTAGTTAGAAATGTGCAGTGTTTAATGGTTTATGATAATTGACATTTGGAGTTTATCATGCTGATATTGTGATATGCTTATGATGGGGGGGGGGGGGCACTCTGTCGTGGGATACCCTGAATTTATTTCTACCATTTTGGATTCTTTACTATGGGTCTAAATAAACACACACTTTACCAGCCACCATGGCCTGCAGCGTAGTTTGGCTGCAGAGAAGTCGAACATTCAGGTTGTTTATGAAGAAGCTTCGGGGGCTGTAATATCGGGCTCAAAACATAATACGTCATGGTTGCAGTCCGGACTAGAAGCTACTGTAATGACAATTTCAGAAAGCAGCCAACACTTCATGGCAGACAGATATGATGGTAACAGTTGTTAATACAAAGAGCGAAATTAATAATATAGTCACTCACAATATTGTTTGAAGTAAGAACATACACTTACAAAATGATCCTGGCATATACATTCAAAAGAAAAATCATTCTGCAGTGAAGCATAATTATAGAGCAAGGGCACTGCATAACTAAAACAAATTCACGAAAGAATGTGTCTTGAAAAGTTGAGCAATGAAACACCCAACAGCAATGATTAGAAATTCAGGGAAAAAGTTTCATTGGTCTGATCTTTCTCACCTTCACGTTTTATTTTTCTCATTACTTTTTCAGGGAAAGCATCTTTGGTTACCGGGACCTGCACGTGAAACTGTACTATGGATCCTGCTCGCTGACTCCATACCTCGGCATGTCCTACACCGAGAAGATCGATCTGAAAAAGAGCGACGGCCTAAAAGTACGCTGATGATGTTCCATACTGCGCCGCAAACTATGCTACTGCGAAAAACCATCGATGTCATCAAGAAGTTTCTTCCTTTCACGTCACCCAACAGAATCCCAGGCGCCGTATTACTTTATCCGAGTTGAGGTCACAGGTTTAACACTTTCCCTTTTCACAAAAGAGCAGTGTTAAATCAGTTAGGTGGAGGTGTGGAGCCCCTAGAGCATTACAGACTTCATACTGGACTGTCCGACTGGGGTGGACACAACTCCACTTGCATCAGTTGATTGGACATTAGGGGCAGCAGACTGAAAAATATTAAGATACGTTGCTGCAAGTTTTTTTTTTTTTTTTTTTTTTGCAGTCACTGTTAGCACTACACTGTAAATGCACATCTCTGAAAAAGTCACAACTTTACTATACTACCAGCAGGAAGTGTACCGTCGCTACCCTCCAGTGTTTCAAGTGACACGTTACTAGTAATTGAGTAGTTCTAGTCAAATACATTTTCTTGTAATTTTGTAATATAGTGTATTTTCAAGGCTAACATTATTCACACACATTTTCCTTCTAATTGATTATTGTTTATCAATTACTTTTTCTCTCCCAAATCAACTTTTAACCAGTCTTCTTGAGCAGTTCTCCCAAAAAGTATGCGAGCACTCCGTAGACAGTAGGGTCTTGGGGAGTCTACACAGAGGCCATTTTATCTCCTTTTTCTTGGCCTTACCTGCAATGCCGAGTGCCAGCTTTGTCTAAGCACTGCGTAATCGTGAGCTGAAGTGCGAGGTGTTTTTACATATAATATTGTTTAATGCATAGCAGCTGACCTCTAAACTGCAAAATGTGAAAGAATAGGCAACAACTACATTTTGAAGCAACTCCTCCTGTTGGTAGAACACTATACTATAACATAAACCACAGTAAGCTTTCAGTGTTCTCTCTATCATACAAGTTACAGTAGTTAATCATAGCTTGAGTAGAATTCTGTTATTGTTTTATGACAATAGAATTTGAAGGAACTTAATGCAACAGTAATTGATTACATTTCTGTAATTGTTTTGTTGCATTTCTGAGGCTGTAATTGTTTACTTCTTGTCGCGTGCATAAGCCGGCTACGCTCGTTATTGCCTGAAATATCCCGGTTTAAGCTGCGTGTCCAGGTTTCTTGTGCTCCATTGATTGTAATAGTGAGTCATCAGCAGTGCAGATATTGCTAGAATGCCTGAATAACTGCTGTTTACTCCTTTTAAACTTGAAAAGCATGTCCGCTGGTTAAAAAAATTTACCGCAGCATTTCTGTTGCTTCCAGGCTGATGATGTGCTCAAAACTGTCTTGGAGAAGTTGCCATCTGGCGTCCACACGAACATAGATGAGTTCGTGTCGATACTTCCGAAAGAAACCGCATTCCGGCCATTCGGCGAACTGCTTTACTCCTTCAAAATTGGAAGAGGTGTGTATCTCACTGAATCGCTTGTGATGGTTCATGTTTATTCGATGGCTATGCTAAGAACATCTACAAGTGAGGTATTTAACTGAACCGCATTCTTGAATAGTCTCTTTATTAAAACACAACAATGTGTAACACTGGAAAGTGGGGCATCGTGTTGGCTAGAGGTGGGCAAATAATAAGTCTGAGGTTAGAAATGAATTGTGACTTGGTCTCATAATTGCAAAAGAAAAAGTTCGAATAGTATATATCATATTATCAAGAAAACGTTAGCATTTTCATCATAATCCAACAAAGTTGCACAATAAGTTTATGCATTTGGAGCTACGCATTTCTGAAGGTCACTTTTTTTGGTGGAGGTGAATTGTAAGCATAGGTTGGCACTTTGAGAGACTACTCACTCATACTCACCACAATTTTTTCAGCCTTCACCCTCACTCACGTTCATACTCACGTCTACTCCCACTCATAGGCCCCCACTCACGTTCATACTCACGCCTATTCACACTCATGAGTACTCACTAACGGTCATACTCCCTCCTTGTCACACTCGGAGTACTCACTCACGTTCATACTCACTCCTTCTCACACTCAAAGTACTCACTCACGTTCATACTCACGCCTACTCACACTCACTTCTTCTCACTCACGTTCATACTCACTCCTTGTCACACTCAGAGTACTCACTCACGTTCATACTCACTACTACTCACACGGAAAGTACTCATTCACGTTCATACTCACTCCTACTCACACTGAAAGTACTCATTCACGATCATACTCACTCTTACTCATACTCACTCCTTCTCACTCACGTTCATACTCACTCCTTGTCACACTCAGAGTACTCACTCACGTTCATACTCACTACTACTCACACGGAAAGTACTCATTCACGTTCATACTCACTCCTACTCACACTGAAAGTACTCATTCACGATCATACTCACTCTTACTCATACTCATCAGTACTCACTCACGTTCATACTCACTTATGCTCATATTCAGAGTACTCACTCATATTCATACTCACTCATACTCATGAATACTCACTCACGTTCAAACTTACGCCAACTCACACTCTAGGCCCTCACTCACGTTTATACTAACGACTACTCACACTTGTGAGTACTCACTCACGTTCATACTCACGCCAGCTAGCACTCATAGGCCCTCACTCACGTTCGTACTCACTCATGTTCATACTCACACCTATTCACAGTCACTCACGTTCATACTCACACCTACTCACACTCATTGTTCATGGCTCACGTTCATACTCACGACTACTCACACTCTTAGAGAAACACGGGCTGCTGGGCGAGTTGGTAGTTCATTTTAACCGAGGTGCACGAAAAATTTAAGTACAAAAGGAAGACACCTCGAGACAGCGCGCCGTGTCCAGGTGTCTCCTTTTTGTACTTCAATTTTTCGTGCACCTCAATTAAGACTCGTAGTTACTCACTCACCTTCATACTCACGCCTGCTCAAGATCATAGGCCCTTACTCACCTCCGCACTCACATAAGAATTCACCTTCATACTTATGCCTACCCATACTCAGGTGCACTCACCCACGTACTTTTACATTCACATAGTCATCATCATCACAGCAGGACAAAGGTCTCTCCCCTGTTTCGCCAGTCAACTCGGTCCTTTTCTTGCTGTTGCCACTTCATACCCGCAAACTTCCCAATCTCACCTGCCCACCAAATTTTGTCTCCCCTTTTCCCGCTTTCCTTCTCTCGGAATCTACAAAATGACCGGCAGAAAACGAAAGTAATGAACAACAACCTCGAAAGAAAACAGCACTTCGAGATAGGTGGCAGTGCACTTGAAGTTGGAAAAGGTATATACGTCTACTTAGGACAGGTAGTACCTGCGGAGCCGAGCCACAAGACTGAAGTAACTAGAAGAATAAGAGTGGGGTGGAGAAGATTCGGCAAGCATTCTCAGCTCATGGCTGGTAGATTGTCATTATCCCCTCAAGACGAAGGTATATAACAGCTGCATCTTGCCGGTACTTACCTACTGAGCAGAAACCTGGAGGCTTACAAAGAAGGTTCAGCTTAAATTGAGGACGACGCAGAGAGCGATGGAAAGCAAAATAGTAGTTGTAACCTTAAGAGTCAAGAAGAGAGCGGAGTGGATCAGGGAACAAACCGGGGTGAAGGATATCATAGTTGAAATCAAGAAGAAGAAATGGACATGGGCCGAGCATGTAGCGCGTAGGCAGGATAACAGCTGGTCATTAAGCATAACTGACCGGATTTTCAGTGAAAGCAAACGGGTTAGGGTGAGACAGTAAGTTAGGTGGGGAGATGAGATTATGAAGTTCGCGGGTACATAATGGCAGCAGCAAGCACAGGACCGAGTTGAGTGGTGGATCATGGGAGAGGCCTTTGTCCTGCAGTGGACGTTGTCAGGCCGATGATGAATATTAACATTGAGGTAGCGTTACGTGTACTAAGGTTACTCAATAAACAATCGAGCTGAACAATTGTCGCTTTCTTTAAGAGTCGGTAGGTTCCACAAAAAGGCAATGACTCAGTGCAATTACGACGCACCTGCACATTCATTTGTGTGCCATGATGTGTAGGAGACGCTGAGACATCGGTTAGAATCTCAGTAATGTGTTACAAGCACTCAAAACGCGCTTTCGTAAGCTACGACGATAGAGACGCTCTCAACAGCTTCAGTATACTACACGGCGGCCGCTATGATTACCCGCCGGAACCCAAGACGTTGCCATGCCATCCGGCTCAGCCGCTTCGTTCGTTCCACTGCCCCTAGCCCCTTCTGACTGCACTAGCGGGACAGGCGGGCGCCGGGGCCTCGCCGCCACGTTGGCGCCGCGGCCACCCCGGCCACTGGTAGGTGTTCAGTGGCCCGGTGCGACCGTCGAGACGGCGCCTCCCCTCTCTGCCTCGCCTTCAGATGAAATGCGTTGCGTACGGCAGTTTTGCATTCGAGAAATTGTGCGCATCTTCGGAGATGTTTTCCTTTCTCTGTGGGTCGCGCTCACGCGGAGACTTCGTTGGCTCCGTGCCGGCACTGACGATTGCAGGGGGCCTTATTTATGGATCTGCGGACGCGGTTAACGTTCATTGGCAGTGTGCGTACGCAGGGTTATCGCAGACAGCCGAATGAAACAGTAATTAACGAGTTGCGTTATGTGTGTTTTTGTATTAGTCCACGTTATGTGAATGATAGAATAATTTATCAAACGTGATTGGGCACTTATTGCACATTGTGTCTGCACTGTTGAAGGCATAATAAGCTGCCGAAAACTGAAGGGGGGGTAGAAATTGAAACGGCGATGCGAACAGGGTCCTATTACGCTATCGCATACTATACTATTGACGGCGAAGCTCAACTGTCCTCCAAGCTTTCCTTTTTTTTTTTTTTTTTTTCTTAATGGGGCACTGAGAAGGTGAAGTTCGCACACAGCTTCGCGCTTGAGAGGTCATGAGATCACTTAAGGTTTTTGTTCAAGGCAACCTTCACTTGAGGGACAACGCAGAGGTAGAAACTGCAAAATCGCTGCGCACAATGTACGTCGCGTACACAATGTGCTTTCTCTCGCGGGCCATTTCAGCTTTTTTTTTTTTTTTTTTTTTTGTCGCTTGCGCAGTGCATTTCTTTTTTCTGAACCGGCTCGCGCAGCGATTTTTGTTAAAGGGCTTCTCAAGACCTTGTTGTTTTACATGTATTATCAGCGGGTTGCGTAGACTGAAGGCGCAAGAGGTAAGTGCACCAAGAACGGTAGCTATAGGGACAGGCAGTTCAAAGTTATTCAGCCTAGAAAATTCAAATTACAATAAAATGGGCGGCTACCCTCAACTCGAGTTTTGCGCAGTCACCTCACCCCCCCCCCCCCCCTTCTCCCCCCATTTGATGTAGGATGGCTCCCCCAGTTTGCAAACTAACTGAAGGCTTTTATGTACAGTAAGCTTGCATGCCAGAGTGCCCGTTATTTTCAGCGTATTGAGTACGTTGTTGCGATGGTTACAAATATTTATCACACTCGTAGTAACTCACACTCACAGCAACTCGCTCACCTTTGCAGTCAAGTCTACTCACACTCATGAGTACTCACCCACGTTCGTACTTAGTACTCCTACTCACATTCATGAGCTCTCACTCACTCCTAATCACACTTATGAATACTCACACTCATCAGTACTCACTCATGTTCAAACTCCTACTCACTCACGTTCATACTCTCTCCTTCTCACACTCAGAGTACTCACTCATGTTCATACTCACTCCTACTCACACTCACAAGCTCTCACTCATTCCTACTCACACTGATGAATACTCACTCACGTTCATACTCAATTCTACTCACGCTCAGAGTACTCACTCACATTCATACTCACTTATACTCACACTCAGAGTAGTCACTCACGTTCATACTCACTCCTATTCATACTCAAAATACTCATTCACGTTCATACTCACTCCTGCTGACACTCATGAGCACCCACTCACGTTCATACTCACAATGAAAGTCCATTCTCCTCCCATTCTCACTCCTACTCATACTCATCAGTACTCACTCATACTCACACTCACCACGTTCAAATGAGTATGAATGAGTGTGAGTGAGTGTACTCATGAGTGAGTATGTCGAGCTATGATTGTAAGCAACGTTGAATAGTAGCAAGATCTGCACGGCTCGAGGGTCCACGTTATAACTGGTGCAATGTGTTAAGTTTGAAAAGTTGCTATTTTTAGTGCACATAAGCCTGTATAACATGCTTTTACAATTAAAAAAATAGGTAATTGAGGTGAAGGTAATATGTACATTTAACCTTAAAGTACAACTTCATGGCGGTGTGGATTTTGCTTGAATGGGTGGTTTCATGATGTATCTCCTGCATGCTGCAGTGAAACTACCTTTACAGGAGGATTATATGCACTCAAATATACATGTACAGTAGAATCTCGTTAATTAGAAGTTACTGGGACCATGATAAATCTTCAAATAAGTGGGTTTTCAAATTAACAGAACATGCAAAAAGTTGGATGCAACGAACTTAAAAGTATTCAAAGTATAATCAAGACTGGTCGTTTGCTGTGCTGGCTAGTTTGCAGCTTCAGGGGTCATGTTTTCCAGCAATACAAGGTCACAGTTTTGCCGCAAACAAGGGGGAACACTGGGCCTCCCTGCTGCTGTCAGGAGAAAAAAAAATTATCAACTGAAATGCGCACCTTCGTAAAATAAGACTTCACTGCAACACAGTAGTGACATGCGGGCAGCACGTCAGCTGCTTTTCGCTGCGTCAACACGTCTTGATGTGACGATTCGCCCATTCTTTCTAGTAAAATAAAGAATTTGATAATAGACAGTGTGACGAAATTCGCGATGTTTTGCTTGGAAAACGCGATCATTGAAACTTTCGAAACGAGTTTCCAATGTAGACGTTGAGGGCAAGAATGATGCCAGCAGTGCAAGTGCGCCAATTGCTGGAGAAACCAGCACTCGGAGGTTTGCATACATCGCGGATTCCGCCAGACTGTCCTTCATTAATTTCTTTATATTGCCAGAAAGAATGAGTAAATCATGACATGCTAATGTTGCGAGAAGCATGCGATATGCTGCCTGTGCGTCGCCGCTGTGTCGCAGTGAAGCACATTTTGTTTACCGCAGGCGCACATTTCAATTGAACACGAAAGCTTTTTTTTTCCCTACAATTTTGTTTTTCATGCTAGAAGTACTGAGGCTGGAGTACTTCAGCTGCTACTCAATAGTATGGCTAGAGTAGTATGGCTTAGTGGTTCTCAAGGGCTGTCGTTCCCGCGGTTTTGTGGCGAAATTGTGATCGGGAATGGGTAGACTGTACCCAAAGTTTTCGAAATAACCGGAATCGTGCTGACTGTTGCTTCAAATTATCCGCTCAAACTTGTATTGCAAAATATGGAACAGCTTAAATACCTTGAATTTATCGTGATTTCGAGATAACTGAGTTCGAACTAATGAGGTTTCACTGTTTTTGTTCGTTTCGAGTACCATATTCGCTTGAATAATCTCCGGTATGGAGCGGGGGGTGGGGAGAGAAAAAGTGGCCACAAATTGGGATTCTCATGATAAGAACTAACTACAAGCTTTGAGAAGTACCTACCTTAACATTAAAACCACAGGTTCAACACAAGGCAAGATTTGAGGCACAAAAGCTGCAAGCAAATAGTAGAGTTTTTTTAAATATTGTATGCAAAGCTTCTGGGCGTAGCGTTAGCATTCGTCACTCAATGGGAGCCCACAAAAGGTTTGTGTACAACGTCAACCTTGGAGGGATGGCCATCTATCATGGAATTGTCTGCAGTCACCTTCTGACTAAATGAGGTTTTACCTTCCATCCCAGTCTTAGGCACACAGAAGGCCCAGCGCGTCTTAACAGCCTTAAGTTACCCGTGCTGCCGTCGCCTGTGGCGAACACAAAAATCGTCACATCCAAAGTGCCTACCAGCGACCCTGTTGCTGTTGTTTAGTGCATGATCAATCACTTTCAACTCGAAAGCAGCCGTGTAGCTTTCATATCGCTCTATAATGTAACTACAGAATGAACACATCGTACACACACTACAACTGCAACGCACACTTGCAACTTTGGCTTGACTTGGATTTTCTTGGGGCTCCTGGAGTTGGTAGTATACACAATGTGTAAGGGATGGCGCTAGGCTCTTGTGCATTATCGTCATCAGTGGTTGGAAGTAGTGGACGGCATTTTGGCTGCAATTTGTGGGAGTTGCGGTAATCACTCGTTAAGAAAAGAAATCGTATATTTGTTGGGCAATGTGGGGGGTGCAAAAATTACGTGTGTAGGTACAGTAATCTACATTTGCATCAAAGTGAATTCGAATACTCTAATATTTGTTAGTATCGGAAGTGGCCAAATATTCGTCCATCCCTGGTGTTACCTTAGGATTCTCCCCTCATTGCAACATTGTCTTGTGGCATTTCAAGTGTTTTATCTATCATGCCACCGCACAGTTCGTCACACTTTCACCTCCCAGGTGGCTAGACTCCAAGAAGCAAGTTTTCTGGAGACTTTACTATAGACTGTTGCAGACCATTTGTAGGCGTAGTGCAGTTTCTGGTGATGACAATAAAGTGGGAGTAAAAAGGCGAGGATTTTTGGCTTTGCCCTATGTTCACAAACTTTCGCATGATATTGATACATAACAGCCGCTAAACACGGCTGCATGAAAGAGAAGGACGAAGTGAGTTTCGTTTGATGCTGGACTGGCGCCATCTTGTTTGTCGAGATCTGTGCGTTATAAATAGATTATTAAATAAGTTACTTGTAACATTATTGGTGGAGGTGGACGATCCCCGTACTTCGATAGAGACGCGCAGCGATCGCACTATCGGCGACCTTTCGACTGCTTCGACTGCTGGTACTTCCTCTACGTTGCCCTCATCAGTCCAAGCCACCACCTACATCACACTTCCGCACCTCAGGGATCACGGCACTTTCTCCGGTGATGGTACGATTGATCTTGACACTTGGCTGAACCGGTATGAGCGCATCAGTGCTACTCACCGCTGGGATCCCACGCTCATGCTCGCCAACGTGCTTTCCTACCTGGACGGCACTCCCCGAACATGGTTTGAAAGCCACGAAGCTGACATAACGAGCTGGGATCTCTTCAAAGAAAAGATACGCGACCTCTTTTGACGATTTATCTGGTCGTCAACTCGCTGCGAAGAAGACTCTTGCCACACGGGCCCAGTCTTCTACCGAATCCTACATTCTTGACGTCTTGGCCCTTTGTTCCAAGGCCGACCAGTGCATGTCGGAAGACGAAAAGGTTAACCACGTCTTGAAAAGCATTGCCGACGATGCTTTCAACCTGCTGGTTTTTAACGTCACAAGCATCGACATCATCCTTAAAGAATGCTGACGTCTCGAACAAGCTAAAGTCCGCTGCGTAGCCCAAAGCATCATGCGCATTCCGAACACAGCGGCCACTTCTTCGTGTGACGACGCCTTCCACCGGGCCCCTCAATGTGACAACCTCACACGCATCATTCGTCGAGAGGTCGAGGCAGCACAACCGATAGCCACGCCATTACCGGCGCCTGCGCTTTCCCCGACCACGATCTCTTTGATACAAGCCGTCGTTCGTCAAGAGCTATCGAATGTCGGCCTACATCCTGTTCCTGCCGTATACTCAACTGAGCCTTCTTATCGTCCCCCTTCTGCTTCTCGCATATAACGCAATCCGTCCGAATGGCGTACCCTTGATGACAGGCCCATGTTTCAACTGTCGACGCGTTGATGATATCGCACGTCACTGCCGCAGCCGCTGGGCTCCACAGTCCCATTATGCACCTCAGTATCACGCCACTTCTGTCCGCCAGTCATCCCCATCACTTTCTCCATCAACGCCAACCACATTTTCTGCTCCTGTAGCACCTCTGAGCAGACCTCGCTATGACCAGTCACCGTCCCCTGCTCGTCATCAGTCCCGGTCGCCCCCACAACGCCGTGCTGCCTCGTCGACCTATTTGCAGCAACTCCCACCGGAAAACTAGGCCGTGCAGCTTCTGGAGGTGGAGCTGCGTTGACGACCTTCGTAAGAAATCCTCGATTAACGTTTTGACGAACCGGAACCTTTTGGACGTTACTGTTGGACGTTACTGTCGACTATGTTCGTGTCAGTGCATTGATAGATACTGGCGCGCATGTGTCCATTATGAGTTCTAGCCTTCGCCGCCGACTTAAATAAGTTGTCACGCCCTCCCTCAACCGAGCTGTACAAGTAGCCAATGGAGGAACTGCCGCAATTCTTGGCGTGTGCTCTGCGCAGGTGTCTATTGGGGAGAGAAGCACTGTCGTTCTTTTTGCAGTCATCGAACATTGCCCTCATGAACTCATTCTTGGTATGGATTTTCTAGCCACGCACTCTGCCCTCATAGATTGTTCAGCTGGCTTTCGCCATCTCAGTTTACCTCTCTTTTCCGGCCCGACCAGCCCACCGCAAGCCAGCCTCTGCTGCATTGATCTCACGTGCCTCCCGCCTAACTCTGTCACACATGTCGACTGCCTCCACGCCGCCAGTACCTGATGGTGATTACATGGTAGCCCCGATTCCTGCCATGATGCTTACACATGGGGTTGCTGTGCCGCATATGATTCTGACGATTACGAGAAACCGCACCTTCCTTCCACTGGTGAACTTCTCACTCACCCCCCAAGTTCTACCACAGGGTATCTCCCTGGCCAAAATTACCGCTCTCTAAGATGACCACGTCGAGCCCTTCAGAGTTGACGATTGCTACAGCTCAGTCAGTGGTTCCACTCCATCACGTTCTTGGGGCACCGACATCGAGGGAATGGTGTCATCGGACCTTATGTCTGAGCAAGCTGCAGCGCTTTGCCACGTTCTTGAGAGCTATCGTAGCATTTTCGACTTTGCCAGCAACTCTTTAAGCCAAACGACCATTGTCACTCATCGCATAAATACTGGCCATGCAATTCCCATTCACCGACGCCCTTACTGTCTCTCTGCGTGGGAGCGTGCAATATTACAACAAGAAGTCGGCAAAATGCTCGCGAAAAACATTATCGAGCCTTCATGCGGCCCCTGGGCTTCTCCAGTCGTCCTTGTTAAAAAGAAGGATGGAACATAGTGCTTTTGTGTTGATTACCGTCACCTCAATAAAATTACAAAGAAAAAGACACTTTACCCCGCATCGACGACGCCCTCGACTGCCTGTACGGTGCTACTTAATTTTCAACTATTGACCTTCGGTCAGGCTACTGGCAGATAGCCGTCGACGAGATGAACCGTGAGAAGACCGCATTCATCACTCCTGATGGCCTTTATCAGTTTAAGGTGATGCCCTTTGGTCTGTGCAATGCGCCAGCCACATTTATTTATTTATTTATTCACAATACTGTAAGCCCTGTCGGGCTGTTACAGAGTGGGAACTACATCATACAATGACAATTCTAATTTACCAACAAAAGATTCAACTGTGTCTACATTCTCAAAGAAATCGGCGGCAAGACAGTTCCAGTCGACAATCGTTCTGACAAGAAAAGTGTTTTTAAATGTGTCAATTCTTGGTGTGTAGGGCATAATTACGTGTGGGTGATTGGTTCTTGATGAGACTCTTCCTGGGGGACGCAAATAGAGAGAAGGGTTTAAATTGAGCTTATTGTTGTAAAGCTGATATAAAAACTTTAGTCGAGTGATTTTTCGGCGAATGGCAAGTTGAGGAAGTTTAACCTCAGTGAGCAGGGTTGTTATTGACTGCCTCCTCTCATAAACGGAAAAAATAAATCGCGCTGCTAGCCTCTGAACATGCTCCAGTTTATCTATTTGATATTGGTGATGCGGGTCCCAGATCATACTAGCGTATTCTAAGGTAGGCCGAACAATAGTTTTGTACGCCTGAAGTTTAACCTCAGGAGGAGCACCTCTTAATTTACGTCTCAATAGTCCAAGTTTCCGCTGCACTGATCCGCAGATATTGTCAATATGTGCATTCCAATTTAGTGGATCTGTAATTGTCATACCAAGATATTTAATTTGGGTGGATCTTTTGATTTGGTTAGTATTCACTGTATACCGTATATACTCGTGTAAGGGCCGCCCTCGTGTAAGGGCCGCACCCCAACTTTGAAAGCGGATATTTCGAAAAAAAAAAAAACAAAAGTTCAAAATGTCCCGCCAGAAAAGTGTAGTTAGTTCATTTACAGCCAGATGGCGCTGCACGCTTTTCCGCTTTTATTCTACTTCCGCCGACGCGCCGACCACGCTGTTGACAGCGCGCCGCCATATTTGCCTTGTGCGGCCTCTTTGTTGGCATCGTTCCTAGCATCGTGTCGATACGTTGGCAGCGCGACTTCAGATCGGTGTCGTCGGTGTCACTTTGTTGGTTGTAGTGAACCCTGCAGAAGCCAGCGCACGTGACGGACGATGGGCCGGCATCTGAGATCATTCACTGCAGCATTTAAGCTGCAAGTGATTGACTATGCCGAGGAGCACGGGAAGCGGGAAGCTGGACGAAAGTACGACGTCGATGAGAAGCGCGTGCGTTACTGGATGAATCAGAAAGATGCCCTCGCCGCTACTAACAGGAGCCGAAAGGCGTTTCGCGGGAAAAAGTGCAAGTACCCGCAACTCGAAAGCGAGCTCGTCAACTACGTCGTCGACACACGAAGGGACGGCTACGCCGTATCGACTGACATGATACGCGTCAAAGCCCTCAGCATCGCTCGCCACATGGAAATACCCCCGGCACAATTCAAGGCAAGTCGGGGCTGGGCTACGCGGTTTATGAACCGTAACCAGCTTTCTATTCGGCGCCGAACGACGATTTGCCAAAAACTGCCGCGCGAGTACGAAGACCACGTCATTAAGTTTCATCGCTTCGTGAATGCTCTCAGGAGGGAGCATGAATACGACCTGTCCCAAATTGGGAATGCGGACCAGACACCTGTGTGGTTCGATGCACCGGAAAGCACCACAGTGGATTTAAAAGGTGCGAAAAGTGTGTCTGTGCGCACGACTGGTGCAGAACGCCAAAGGTGCACTGTGATGTTGTGCATCACGGCAGACGGCAGGAGGCTTCCGCCGTACGTCGTATTTAAAAGGAAGACTCTCCCAAAAGAGAAGTTCCCTCAGGGAATCGTCGTACGTGCGCAAGAGAAGGGCTGGATGTCCGAGGAACTGGTCGTTGACTGGATTAAGACCGTCTGGGCAAACAGACCTGGAGGGCTGTTACAACGGAAAGCCCTCCTTGTTTTGGACAGCTTTAGGGGCCACTTGACCGACCGCGTCAAGAACCGAGTTGCCGCAACTCGTACGGACTTGGCCGTCATTCCCGGTGGCCTGACGAGTGTGCTGCAGCCGCTCGACGTATGCGTCAACAGACCATTCAAAGTGGAATTTCGCCGATGTTACTCTGAATGGATGGCTGGAGGCGTCCACGAGAAGACCCCTACAGGACGGCTGAAGCGGGCGTCGCTCCAACAGGTGTGTGAATGGATTTTGAATGCGTGGCGTGCCATGTCAGTAGAAGTAGTTGCTAAAAGCTTCAAGGTAACGGGAATTTCGAACTCCATGAACGGCACCGAAGATGACCGTCTCTGGGAAGACGCGGACGCCGAGGCGAGCTCCTCCGAGAACGAGGACAGCGAAATGGAATCCGAATAAAAACATTTCTGGCATGTCATTTGTGACTCTTGCACTCTGCTACTGTTGCATAAACAGTACAGACCTTTGGCCTGTACTGCCTGTACTAAATCGGCCTGATTCGTGTAAGGGCCGCACCTAGCAAAATTTTCGAAAAAAAAGTGCGGCCCTTACACGAGTATATACGGTAGTCAAACATTAAAGGCGTTTTCTTGTTTGAGACTGTCATGCAGGCAGACTTCTTAGGGTTGATTTCCATATCCCATTTTGCACACCAATTGTGAATAATGTTTAAGGCATCATTTAAACAAGTTTGGTCAGAGACAGTCTTGACGCGTGTAAACAAAAGACAATCGTCGGCAAACGATCGCACTTCAATGTTGGGATGTACACCACTTGCAAAGTCATTAATGTACAGCAGTAACAAAATTGGGCCTAAAACCGACCCTTGCGGCACACCAGAAGGAATGGGCAAAAAAGATGAATGTTCACCGGCTATTTCCACAAAATGTTGACGATTCGTCAGGTAGGCTTGAATCCACCTAATTATTTGTAAATTAACACCGTAACCATGTAATTTATTTAGACGTTTCGCATGACATACCCTGTCGAAAGCCTTTGATAAATCTAATGAAATAACATCTATTTGTTCTTTCGAATTCATAGCTGCAGCAAAGTGATGAACGGTTTCAAATAACTGTGTCACAGTTGAAAGGCGTCGGCGAAAACCATGTTGTTTGTTGTAAAAGAGGTTGTTATTTTCAAAGTACGCAACAAGATGTTTACCAATTATATGCTCTAAAAGTTTACACACTGTACATGTACTGGAAATGGGGCGATAGTTTTCAACCATCAGCTTGTCTCCAACTTTGGGCACAGGCACAACCCTTGCTAGCAGCCAATCACTCGGTACAACACCAGTTTCCAATGAGGAGGCAAAAATTTTGACTAAAAATAATGCAACCCATTCGCAATAGCGCTTTAAAAACTCGTTCGGTATTTTATCAGGCCCTGAAGACTTCTTGACATCTAATTTTAAAAGCAATTCAATTATACCTTCCTTAGAGATAACAATGTCATCTTCACAATGGCTACCATGTTCTTGACTTATCGAGGCCATGTCCGTCGGGCTAGTATATGTACTGTTAAAGAAATTGTTAAAAGTTTCAGCAACTGAAACTGGATCACTGCAAATGTTTCCATTTAAAAGTACACTGGTTGTAGCCTGCTTTGACCCAACCAAGTATCTCCAGAATGTCTGAGGTGAATTTTTCAAATAATCAGCCAACGTTGTTGAAACAAATTGCTTTTTAGCAGTTTTTAACTCCTTCCGCACGTCGGTACTAAGCGTAGCGATGGCAACGGGGTTTCTCGATCTTTTTTGTCGTGCCCGGCGCAGTCGTCGTTTCAAATGAATTATATGTCGATTAACCCACGGGTTTGTTTTTTGTAAGCATTTCTTTCTTTTCGGCACAAAACGAGATAAGCATTCACTCACAGTAAGTGTAAAGTATTCCCAAAGTTCATGAACTTTATTTCCTCTGGGCATCTTATCAAGAGCAGTTTCCAGTAGATCAAAAATGGATGTGTCATCAGCGCGTTTGAAATTGTAAACCTTCACAATCGGATTCTTTACTACGCCCTTATTCTCAATTTGAACCGTGGCCACGACAATCTTAAGGTCAGAGATCCCTTTCTCAATTTCGACTGTGTAATGAAACGTTTCCTCTGACAAAAATACGAGGTCCAGCAAACTCTGGCACTGTCCTTGTATTCGCGTGGGGCTGTCAACTACCTGAATAAGACTGTGTGTTGCCATAGTTTCCAATATGCATTCCGCGTGAGGCTTCTCTAAGGGCCCAGGAATGTGCGCCTCCCAATCTATTCCAGCCAAGTTGAAACCCCCAACCATAATTATCCGGCTTTTGGTACTAGTTAGGGCTGTTAAGTGATCATCTATTTTTTTAATGAATTCGACCGAGCTTCCCGGGGGTCTATAAATAACGCCAATTATTACAGCTATTTCGTCAAGAAATATCTTGCACCAAACACTTTCGTGGTCATCTAAAAGGGGTACCTGCTCATACTTGATGGAACCTTTAATCAGCAATGCCACACCACCCCCTCTCGTTGTCCTATCTTTACGGATTACGCTGTATGAACTGGGAAATACTTCGTCATTCGTAATGTCTTCGTTTAACCATGTCTCAGTTATGGCAATTAAATGTCAGTTATGGCAATTAAATTTGAAAGAATGATGGACTCATTGCTCCAAGGGTTGAAATGGTCCACCTGCTTATGTTACCTTGACGATGTTGTTGTTTTTTCGCCCACATTCGACTCTCATCTCGATCATTTGTCAGCTATTTTGGCATTTTTCGTCGAGCCAGACTTCAGCTTAACGCCTCCAAGTGCCACTTCGCTCGTCGTCAAATTTTCGTGCTCGGTCACCTTGTGGATGCCCAAGGCGTGCGTCCAGACCCAGAGAAAATTCGCGCAGTCACGAACTTTCCCGTTCTGAGGACCACGAAGGATGTCCGCAGTTTTGTGGGGTTGTGCTCATATTTCAGACGCTTTGTTAAGGACTTTGCGACCATTGCACGCCCACTCACAGACCTCTTGAAGAAAGACGCCTCGTTTACCTGGGGCCATGATCAAGCGTCATCGTTTTCGCAACTTACGACACTGCTTACAACGCCACCAATCTTGGCTCACTTTGATCCATTAGCCCCAACCGAGGTTCACACGGACGCCAGTGGACACGGCATAGGAGCTGTGCTATTGGAGCAACAACGCGGACACGACCGTGTTATAGCCTACGCAAGTCGACTACTATCTCCATCCGAGCGCAACTATTCCATCACGGAGCGCGAGTGCCTCGCCCTTGTGTGGGCAGTCGCCAAGTTTCGCCCATACCTGTACGGGCGCTCATTCCGTGTTGTCACGGATCATCACGCGCTCTGCTGGCTAGCCTCCCTGAAGGACCCCATGGGACGTCTCGCTCGTTGGGCTCTACGCCGTCAAAAATACACGACCACCAGGATTGGGACATTCATTTGCCGTATGTGACGTTCGCCTCCAATTCATCTCGTCACAAAAGTGCCAGCTATTCGCCCTTCTATCTCTTATATGGCCGGGACCCAACTCTACCCTTAGACACTTTGCTACCTGCGGCCGCTGAATATGCCGGGGAAGCCATTGCCGGCGCCGACCACGCACACCAAGTCGCCTGTAATCGTCTACAGGCTTCGCAGGCGCACCAACAGCTTTACAATTCTCACCATAGGGAAATGCACTTTTCCCCGGGTTCTCTCGTGCTCCTCTGGTCACCTACTCGGCGTGTGGGACTGTCTGAAAAACTGTTGTCGCCCTACACTGGACCATTCCGTATCAATCGCCAAGCGACAGACGTCACGTACGAGATTGTTCCAACCGATCCAACAAAGTCATCGTCAGCTCCAAGCGACACCGTTCACCCGGCTCGGCTAAAGCCATATTACCCCCCTTCGACATCATCTGCGTAGATTTAGCTCCGGGGTGGTGCTTCTACTGCCGGGGGTTATGATACATAACAGCCCCGCCGCGGTGGTCTAGTGGCTAAGGTACTCGGCTGCTGACCCGCAGGTCGCGGGTTCGATTCCCGGCTGCGGCGGCTGCATTTCCGATGGAGGCGGAAATGTTGTAGGCCCGTGTACTCAGATTTGGGTGCATGTTAAAAAACCCCAGGTGGTCAAAATTTCCGGAGCCCTCCACTACGGCGTCTCATAATCATATAGTGGTTTTGGGACGTTAAACCCCACAAATCAATCAATGATACATAACAGCCGCTAAACACGGCTGCATGAAAGAGAAGGACGAAATGAGTTTCGTTTGATGCTGGACTGACGGCATCTTGTTCGTCGAGATCTGTGCGTTCTAAATAGATTAATAAATAAGTTACTCGTAACAATAATCAGTGGCCAGAAAATTTGGCATGAGTGTTTCTTGTTCAGCATAATGCATGTTTTTTTGTGTGTGCTCCTTTATGAGGGTTAGAAATAGTGGCAGCTGCGACAAAACCCGCAAACGAAAGTTTGTAGCATGCATCATAAGAGGATATTCATGAGGTCTCGTTGAGCTGCGGCTGGCTCTATGTGAGCCAAACAGGAAGATGCTTGTTTCAGTGCCTGCTGGAGCATTTTATACTGTACCTTCAGAGAGCGAACAACACTTGGCAGTACGTTTTAGTTTCTCTACTAATTGCGAGGCACGCTTTGAGCGAACAACTGTTTAGCACGGAGTGTACCAAAAAAAAAAAAGAGCACGTCACATATTGGAAGGGTCTGCGTGAGGGTCGGTCAAGATATATATATGTGCATGAGTGAACACTGTTTATTTACACAAAAAGAGCTTGAATTTTTTTTAGCTAGATGAATTTTTCAAATATTCGGTCGTATATGTTATTTTAAAAAACTTCCAATTTCGCGCCTTTACGATAAACACGTCAATGTGAGACCATGTAGTGATTGCTGCAATTTCGGCATTAGTGCTATGATGCCTGCACGAAATGCACAGGAGCGTGACAATGGCTGCCGGCGAACAAGCTGGCACGTCATTGCGACAAATATATGAATGACAAGCATCTTAAAGAATCAAATCGTGAACACCTCACTCAGCAGTGTGTTTTAGCAGTCTAGCACTGTTACTGCCCATGTAAGTGTACTGCAGTATACCGAGCACGTCGTTCGCTGCTGCGCCCTTATTTGCCATACCACTTCAATGAAGTGTGTACTGCTCTTGGAAATGAAAGCAACTTGCCACTGCCGCATTGTCCCGACAAACACTCGTATCTCTGCACAGCCCAATGCCGAGCGATCACGAAGAAAAACGTCACTGTGCAAGGGCAAATGCATGCGCACGTTACAGCTAGCAGCACTGACGCTTAGTAGGCAAGATACTGCATGCAACTAGCTAAGGACACTCAGCTTGACGACACAGCTGTTAATGTGCTGTGTGTAGCTACGGCGCTGTTCATTCATTGATCGCCACGAAAACGTACGCGCATGCATTGACGAAAGCTTGACAAGTCTTCTGTGAGCTGTGCCGCTGTCGGCAACGTTGGCATGTGTTTCCTGTCATTGTGACGACAGAAAATAGCGCAAAGAAACGGGGACACAAGACGAGGACACTCGGCACAGGCGCTAACTTCCAACATAACATGACATCGACAGTGTTCGACAATTTCGACAGTGTTCCTGTCATAGTTCCGAAATGATTTGATGGTAGCACGCAATCATGTGAATGAGCTGAAGTGTTTTTCTGTGTAATGGGAAACAAAAAAAAGCCATGCACTTTTCATAACGCTACAATGTCGTCGTCACATATATTTCTCTGTTGCTTTTGGCGGCGCATGTAAGATGACGAAAAGTTGGGGCAGCTACTGCGTGGTTACTCTACGTTCCCAACGTCTTCTGGACTTCATTGTATGCTCATCATACTCCCGCAGCAGCGTCTCCTGCAGTTATTCCTCCAGAACTTTGTTGCTGCTATCTCACTGTTTTGTCAACGTCAGCAGCCAGTGCACCGAAGGCAGTCCCAGTGCGGCAAGATAGTGCCCTGGCTGCGGGGAGTTGTGCCTCGATTTAAAAAAGTATATTCGGGTCATCTTTTTGTCACACAACAATATTCAGTCTATCACGCGTGCTTTCCTTGCATTAGCACTACCTGCCCAGTGCACCTTGCTCATTATTGTGCGACTGTCAGCGTGACAGAGCACTCTTAATAGAAAAATGGTGAGCGTGTAGTTCTAGAGAAAGGGAACGAAATATAGCCAGATAACGAGTATTGCTGTGTAGATGAATGATGCACCAACTACTCCTGCTTGCCTTAGTGGCCCGGCTGGTGATAACAGGGGCAACAATTAAGAAGAAAACGGTAAAGTTCCGACTGGTACGTACGTGCCAAACCTGAAAGGGAGGAAACACCGATAAATTTTGACCACCTAGGGTGCATAGATTGCATAGATTTAAGTACATGGGTGTTAATGGTTACATCTCTACTCTTTGGAATGGAGCTGCCATGGATGGAATCAAACCAGCGGCCTCAAACTCAAAGAAAGGTTTGTTCAACATGTGAACTGAACCCAAGACATCACACTATTTAGCACATTTATATGCTTCCTGGCAAGTACAGATGGTGGCATTGATGTTGTGCAATAACAGACTAGAATAGCTAGCAAACGTATTGGTTTCAGCATAAGTATATGGTAAAGTACTACAAGATAACTGGTAAAAAAAATCGTGTCTCTTCATTATTCTATATTCTATTTGTCTTCAAAAATTTGATATTTGGACACGCCTAGTAGTTTCACATCCCAAAACCACGATTTGATTATGAGGGACGCTGTAGTGGAGGACTCTGGAAATTATGACCGTGTGGTGTTTTTTAACGTGCACTAACATCGCACAGTACACAAACCGCTACCATTTCGCCTTCATCGAAACGTGAGAATGCTCATCGAACTCCTGACCTCGGTGTGCCATCCTAACGTTAGTGCTTGTGCGCATGTGTATTGTCAGAAAGGGAAGGTTGACTTATTTCAATAAATTCAGTTGTCTGTCGGAGCCCATCCTGCCAATCTCTACTCATGTTCTGTCACCCAGAATTTTTATTTGAACATCAGTGGTCGTCTACGGTTATGCAAAAGTGGGTACGTCAGATCCCTTCTGTGGGAAATTGCTATACGGCAAAAGATTTTATAAAAGAGAGAATTCGCAGCCACCATTTGTAGCACAAAGCAACACGGGTTTCTCATAATGAAAGATGCTTAGTTGATCAAAAAATCTATGCTGGTTTGGTGATCAGACCAAGACCATTGCATTTTCAGGGCTGTCACTCAAAAGTATACAAATTTGGTGAATATACCTTGTGCCCAAAGCATAATCCACAGGAACAGTCACATTAAGTATTGAAATCATTAGGGTGCCTATGATTTCTGGCATAAAATTTTTCTCAGCTGTAACGTCTGTGTAATAAAGGGAGATTACTGCAATAACGAACATGGGTTGCTGAGGGAGACGATACTCTTATGTTGACGGGCTGATGTGACTGCAATCAGTACAAATTGTTATTGCGATACAGTTCTAAAAGCAGGCGATCGCACTAATGCATCAGTCTGTGACAGTTTAGGCTATGGTTAATATAAACAATCTGGCGTAGAACAAGAGTAAGTGTGCACAATTTCAATAGATGTGAACAAACGGGCTGTGTACCATTGGCGGGCTGTAGTAACTTGGCTGGCACACGTTTTCTCTTACAAGGTGGCCTGTCTCGCACGTTCGAGCTGTACTCGGCAAGTGTGATGACTCCTGGCTTTCTGGATTATCATGCACGCATGCAGAGCTTCATCCTGTGGTTCATCGATGCGGCTTCGTACATCGATTCGGACGACGAGAAGTGGGAGTACTTTGTCCTGTGAGTGGGCAGTGTGCAGCTTTGGTTTTTCTTCTCCTTCATAGTTACTGGTAGTTCGTAGTAATATTACGTCTCGTACTACTAGTAAATTTTAACAACTGATTGTTGGAAGTGTTTCTTGTCTGGTTTGCAAACATATTACAGACACGAGAAAAAGGTTGTGGATGGAGTCACGTGCTATCCCTTCGCTGGATACGCAACTGTGTACAGATATTATGCCTACCCAGCTCACATCAGGCCGAGGATAAGGTGAGTATCATTTAAAGTTTAGGAATTTGTTGTGTTGATGCCTAACATACCGTAAACCTAGAGTGTGAAAAAAACTTCAGGATGCTCAAGCCTTTCTTTCTTTGAGTTGATGCAGTATCATTACTTATTTCTGAGTGAAGTGTTGCAGAGAAAGTTGCTGAGCTTGCAAACTCTGTTCTGCAGAGCCACATGTACCATATTGCATTGATTCTTCAGTTCTTTGTGTCTTGAACATTCTTTGTTGGTTGTGGAGGGGGGGGTGTATAACTTCGGCCTTTATTTTATTAACTGGAACCTTGCCTTGCTGAAATCACTTGCTCTCGCTGTCATGGTGTCAGGGGCATTGGTGCCATCTAGTCAATCATCTATTCAATCTGCCAAAGTTCAATTTTCACATGTTTGGTTTCGGAATGTTTGGTTTTTGTGCAGCCTTGTGCACAGTACTAAAGTACTCTAACCTCATTATAACAAAGTTGCATCTTAAATGAAAATAAGTTCGTTATATCCGAAAAACCATTATATAGGTTTATTCCTAACACTGTATATATTGCAAGACTATTTTTCATTTACTTCGTTATACCCGATATTGTTATATTCAGGTTCATTATATCGAGGTTTGATTGTAATTTACGGGGTCATAGAACAACCGAGGTAGTGCCCTCGCATTGAAGATCAACAAGAACAGCAAAAGGGTGTAAACGATATTTTGTGAAACGTCGAAATTGTAGGAGAGTCATTTATGGGACATCACCTCTGCCAGATGGGACGCGGCAATCTGCAGCTCATCCTTGGCAGATCCGCCCTGGGCTGTCCACCAAGCCCGCGAGGTGGCTGAGGAGGTCGGCATCTCAGTCCCTTAATGGCAGTGACCCGCGACACAGTGATCTGTGTTTCAGAGGAGCCCCGCCGCATTTGTCTAGTGGCTAAGCTCGGCTGCTCACCCACAGGCCGCGGTATCGAATCCCGGCTGCGGCGGCTGCATTTCCGGTGAAGGTGGAAATGTTGTAGGCTTGTGTACTCGGATTTGGGTGCACATTAAAGAACCCCAGGTGGTTGAAATATCCGGAGCCCTCCACTACGGCGTCTCTCATAATCATTTGGTGGTTTTGGGACGTTAAACCCTACATATCAATCAAATCAATCACTGCATTTTGGAGGACCCAATAAAAGTTTATCCAATCTAAAGTGGTGTAGTTTAAGTGCTCTAGGTCTGTGCAAATAGTGCATTTTAGAATAATAATAATTAGGTCCAATAATTTCTAATTGAATTGAAATAGTGTACTGTATCACATGTGTAAAAAAATGATCATACTTGTCATGGTTCAATTAACCTGCACAATTTTTTAAAAACTAAAACAAGGCATGAGCAGATGTCATTCTTCTTGGTCTCATCATCATCAGCGTGACTTCGCCCACTGCAGGTCAAAGGCATCTCCCATGATCCGCCAATCAACCCATGGTCTTGTGCTTTCCATTGCCATATTATACCCGCAAACTTTTTCATTCCATCAGCCCACCTTACTTTTTGTCTCCCCTTCGTTCGTTTGCCTTGTATGGAAATTCACTCAGTTACCCTTAATCACCACCGGTTATCCTGCCTACGTGCTACGTGTCCGCCCCATGCCCATTTCTTTTTCTTGATTTCAACTATGATATCCTTGACCCCTGTTTGTTCCGTAATCTACTCTACTCTATTCTTGTCTTTTAAGGTTACACGTACCATTTTTTTTCCATTGATCGCTGCGTAGTCTTCAATTTAAGTTGAACCCTCTTTGTAAGTCTCCTGGTTTCTGCTCCGTAGCTAAGTACCCCCAAGATACAGCTGTTACATACTTTCCTCTTGAGGGATAGTGGCAATCTACCTGTCATAATTTGAGAGTGCTTGCCAAGTGTGCTTCACCCCATTCTTATTTTTTTAGTTACTTCAATCTCGTGGTTCAGCTCCGCTGTTATTACCTTTCCTATGTAGGCATAGTCTTTTACATCTTGAAGTGGACTATTGCGTATCTCGAAGCGCTGCTCTCCTTCGAGGTTGTTATACATTACTTCCGTTTTCTGCAGATTAATTTTAAGACCCACCTTTCAGCTCTCCTTGTCTAACTCCGTAATCATGAGTTGCAATTCGTCCCCCGAGTTACTCAGCAATGCAATGTCATCGGCCAAGCGCAGGTTACTAAGGTACTCTTCATTAACTAACTGTTCCCTAACTGTTCCCATTCTAGGCTTCTGAAAACCTCCTGTAAGCACGCGGTAAATAGCATTGGGGAGATCGTGTCCCCCTGCCTTACACCCTGCTCGATTGGTATTCTGTTGCTTTCTTTATGAAGCACTATGGTAGCGATTGATCCCCTGTAGATTTCTTTCAGGATGTTTATATATGCTTTATCGATGCCCTGATTCAGCAGTGTCTGCATTTCTGCTAATATTTCTACTGATTCAAATGCCTTCTCATAATCTATAAAGGCTATGTATAGTGGTTGGTTATACTCTGAGCATTTCTCTATTACCTGATTGATAGTACGAATGTGGTCTATTGTTGAGTAGCCTGTTCGAAATCCTGCTTGTTCCTTTGGTTGATTGAATTCTAATGCTTTCTTTACTCGGTTAGAAATTACATTTGTAAGTAGCTTGTATACTACAGGGAGCAAGCTGATCGGCCTCTAATTCTTCAAGTGCTTGTCATCTTTCTTATGTATTAAGATTATTTTAGCATTCTTCCAAGATCCTGTTACTCTTCCAGTCAGGAAACACCGTGTTTCCTGACTGGAAACACGAGGTGTGGCTAGTTTTTCTAACACAATCTGTCCTCCATCTTTCAGCAGATCTGATGTTACCTGATCCTCACCAGCAGCATTGTCTCTTTTCATGCTCTCCAAGGCTTTTATGACTTCTATTATTACTAGTGGGGTGTCATCTGGGTTACTGCTAGTTCTTATAGCATTAAGGTCGTTAGATTATCTCGTTAGATTATCTACTCGTTAGATTACCATTCATACTCGTTAGATTATCATTCAGTGTATCTACGCTAAGGTTGGTTTTCTCAATAAGAGCTGAGTACCCATTCTGAAGCGAGACTCTGAATTCCTGTACTTTCCCTCTCAGTGCTAGCTCATTAATTGGCTTTTTGCGTATCAGTTTCTGTCGTTCCTTCTTCAAGTCTAGGCGAATTCGAGACCGTACCATTCCATGGTTACTGCATCGTTCCTTGCCAAGCACTTCCACATCCTGCACGATGCCTAAGTGTGCACTCAATATAAAGTCTATTTCGTTCTTATTTTCGCCATTAGGGCTCCTCCATGTCCACTTACGGCTTCCTCGTTTTCGGTAGAAGGTATTCAAAATCCGTAAATTATTGCATTCTGCGAATTCTACTAGTAGCTCTCCTCTGGCATTTCTAGTACCGATGCCATACTCTCCTACTGCCTGGTTTCCAGCCTGCTTCTTTCCTACCTTTGCATCAAAGTCTCCCATCAGTATAGTATACTGTGTTTTTACCTTACTCATTGCCAATTCCACGTCTTCATAGAAGCTTTCAACTGAAGCGTCATCATAGCTGGATGTAGGCACGTAAGCCTGTACCACCTTCATCTTGTATCTTTTATTGAGTTTAATTACAATACCTACCACCCTTTCATTAATACTATAGTAGTCCTCTATGTTGCCAGCTATGTTTTTGTGAATTAGGAACCCCACTCCCAATTCTCTTCTGTCAGCCAAACCCCAATAGCAAAAGACGTGCCCATTCGGTAGCACAGTATAGGCCCCATCTGTCCTCCTAACCTCACTGAGCCCTATTATATCCTTTTTAACACCCTCTAGCTCCTTGAATAGTACTGCTAAACTTGCCTCCCTAGGTAAGGTTCTAGCGTTAAACGTTGCCAAGCTCAGGTTCTAATGGCGGCCTATCCGGGTCCAGAGATTCTTAGCACCCTCTGCTGCGTTGCAGATCTGACCGCCACCGTGGTCTATTGCTTCGCAGCTGCTGGGGACTGAGGGCCGTGAGTTAATTGATGTGGGAGGTAGTGGCCAGATACAGCACCATGGTGGCCAATCCTTCTCTGGTGAGGGAGTGCGTTACCGGCGGTGGTTGCCGGTAAGGCTGCACCCCAGGCCTCTTAATGCAGTTCCATCACCACGCAGATTTTTTTTTTAATCCGGTTGGGGACTGCACGGCACCGGGATTCGAACCACAGACCTTTTGCATGCGAGGCGAATGCTTTAACCACTACGCCATTGCCCACCTCTCCTTTTTCTTCTAGATGTGCAAAAATCTAATTTCCTCATTAAAAAAAAAAAAATAACGGCCCTGTGTGGTTTCGAACTTCTGATCTTGTGAGCTTATGCCGGATTAGCGCCATGAATTACCCCTCTTTCCACGCGTTTGATTTCTCGTAACTTCTTCCTGTCACGCTCGATACTGACATTCAGGCCCGTAACTTGGGGGGGGGTTTGAGGGGGCCCCCCGAAATTTTTTGATGCTTTAACTTTTCGGGTGATACTAAAATATTTACACGCCTTCACAGCGACCACCAGCTGCCAAACTTACACTGCAACTTTCCTGGCATTGCTTCCCTGTTCTTTCTTTCTTCAAACCTACTCTTTTACCAGAAAACCTCAGCGCTCCCTCCCCGGCACGCGCACCTGCCCTATTTGTACAGCTTTGCACTTCGCCCTCGCATTCCTCCGAGTCTTTTTTTTTTTTTTTTTTCGTCTTTCACACCGTAGCAGCTCCTTTATTGATTCGAGATGCTTTCCTTGTGCATTGCCGCTGGAGAAGTTATCCGTCTGTGCGGACCGCACGTGTCGGCTTTGTGTTCCTACGAAAAGCGCGTCTACTTCTGTGAAGGTAAACAGTTCGACAGCAACGGCAACACCAACACGACGTGCGCAAATTTGCCAGAGAAGAACCGCCTCCTTCGAAGGATAAAACTTCGCCCTTCTCAGCACTCGTGGAAAGCCAAGCGCGTCCGAACATCTGTAGCGACTCAGGAGAATGCACCGGTTCATATGAATCACCTGAGAACGAACACAAGCAGGACACCCATGCGCCGCCGAGAAATGATGGTGGCCACAGTGCAACTCCAATTGATCTTTGTTCTACAGTCAACGCTGGGCAAAGTGACGCCTTTACCACTGGGCAATGCCCAAGGAAGGTGAGTGGCGTGGCACCTACACATTCTGGTTCGCCTCCCCTCTGTGCGACGAGTGCGAATATTTTCGACTTGGGACTGTTTGTCTCGAAAAGCAATAATGTAAATGATTCAGAGACGATGGAGAAGCTGCGGCTCAATCCGTGGACCCCTCCGGCTAACTATGATTATCCAGCCACAGGGAAAAGGAATTTGAAGTTCCAACCTCACTGGGTAGATCAATACCCATGGCTTGTTTATTCATAGAAGCTTCAAAGAGCGTTATGCCAACATTGAGTAGTCTTCGCAAGCGAGTGTGCAGGAAAAGTGGATCACCAGCGCTTGGGCTGTTTTGTAACTAAGGAGTTCACCAATTACAAGAAAGCCATGGACGCCTTTAAGAGCCACGCATCCAGCAGTTATCATGCCATGTCAACAACGCTATCGGAGAACTTTTTAGCGGTACGGTCCCGCTCACAGCATGACATCTTAACACAACTTGACCACGGCCTTAAAAAGCAGAGGGAAGAAAACCGCAAGAACTTGCTGCCAATAATAAAAACAATCCTTTTCTGTGGCAGGCAAGAAGTACCGCTTCGCGGCACAGATGACTCTGGTCCGATAAATATGTCTGAAGTGCTGCCATTCAAAAATGATGAAAATTTCCGCGCACTGCTTAGAATGAGAGCAAAATGTGGAGATGCCGCCTTGAGAGCTCACATGGAAACATCTCCGACGAATGCGCTGTACACGAGCCCAAAAATTCAAAATGAGTTGATCACCCTCTGTGGTAAAATCTTACAAAGAAAGATAGTGGAAAACGTCAACTCAGGTTCGTGTTTTTCAGTTCTAGCTGACGAAGCCACTGATGATATCTCGCACCGCCCACATTTCCGTATGTGTAAGGTACGTTGGACACGACACGCCGGGAGTTCCCATTCCTAAAGAAGATTTTGTAGATTTCGTTCCCGTGTACGATCTCACTGGCAAGGCGCTGGCGAGCACAATCCTGAACAGCCTTAGAGGTCATGCCTTTGACCTCCTTTACGTCATGGCTTTGACCTACTTTGCAGGCAAGGATATGACGGCGCGGCATCAATGAGCGGCCACCTTAACGGTGTTCAAGCCTTCATTCGTCAAACAGCGCCCAAAGCGTTGTACGTGCATTGTAGCGCCCACTGGTTGAACCTTGCTCTGCTTCACGCATGCAAACTCCCCAGTATCCGCAACTGTTTGGGAACTGTATCCTCAACCTGTACGTTTGTGAGAGCTTCGCCACAGAGGACAAACCAACTGCGAGACAAAGTAGGAGATTTAACACAAGAAAAAAGAAAATCAGTTCTCTCCTTTTGCCAAACAAGGTGGGTAGAGAGTCACGATGCACTTCAGTGTTTCCTTGAACTGTACGTGCCTATTGTACAATTCCACGAATATTTAGAAGCAGAGGCCGCGTCATCTGATACTTCATCAAAAGCTTCTCAACTGCTCAATGCCATTACGAAGCGTGAGTTTGTCGTTTCGCTTCAGATCTGTAGTGACCTCTTCTCTTTGACACTGCCACTTTGCAAGTTTCTTCAAAAAATTGACTGTGACTTGGCTCAAGTGTGCGATCACGTAAAGAATGTATAGACGTTCTTTCCACAAAAAGGGCTAGTGCGGAAACGGAATTTAATAAGATTTTTCTGAAGCCACTCTTTTTGCTGAAGATCACAAATGTTGAGATGGCCCTACCACGCATCACTGGAAGGCAGATGCAAAGAAGCAACGTACCTTCTGCTACTCCCGAAGAGTACTACCGGAGGAATGTGTATTTGCTTTTGCTGGCTGACTTCGAAAATCAATTAAGGGACCGGTTCGATGCTCATAAGAAGGTCGTGGTTGGCCTTAACATGCTGCTGCCGAAATTCTGTGCATCGGCTAGCCTTTCTGATATTGATGATGCAATGCAGTTTTACCTTGGCGACATTCCTTCGGCTAATGTCATTGAAGCAGAGTTCACACTGTGGGTGAACAAATGCTGCCAGATCGAAGAAAAGGATCGCCCAGCTTGTGCTTTACAGGCCTTAGAGATGTGCAACCGCGACTTTTTTTCGAACGTCCACAGCCTACTTTCTATCCTGGCGACTTTACTCGTGTCGACGTCGACCCCGGAACGGTCTTTTCCACACTGAGAAGGCTGAAGAGCTACCTTCAAAATCATATGGACAACGACATATTGACCGGACTAGCACTGCTCAACATCCATCGAGAACATCAAGTGACCCCAGAACAAGTCCTCACAGAATTTTGCAAGTTGCCGAGAAGGAAAAACTTCCTCATTTGAACTTCCCTCTATGTTTTCAGAGTCGATTAAAAGCTAAACCCAGCTAGCCTAAGCTTCAACCCTTCTATCCTTTCGCAATTGCGAGGAAACTATCCAGCAAGCAGAATGTGCGAACGGTAACAAGAAGATCGGAATGTCGGGAGACTTGTTTGTTTGCTTGCATACATGCTGTCACGGACTGCCATTTTTGCCACCCGGCGTAACGGCAAATTACCGTTAGCTCATGAAAAGACTGGCCTTTAGTGCAGGGAAGTACTGAATGGGGTGTTCTTCTTCAAACGTTAGTCGCCGATGTTTGATCCTTTGTACCTACGGCGGCGTTGGCAGGGTCGTCAAAGGCCGCGATGCACCCCGAACTAGCTGTAGACTGCAAGACGCACCGGCTGAAGCCAAGGAAACTGACCATTCCCACGGGCAAAACTGCTTGTGGACAAGCCGTATGAGAGAACCTCAACAGGTTGTCACTCTCGCTCAGTTGAGGACCCTCTCCTAATTAAAAAGAGACGTGGTCAATATATTTTTAGGGTGGAGTTTCTAACAATGAAACATGCATGATTGGACCCATGTAGAGGTCTCTTTTCCCCCAGGACGAGAATTGGGGGACACGGAGGTCGATTTAAAAGCAGGATTTCGCCTTGCTAAGCAGTCTAGTTGCTGACCAACATGGTGTAAAAGGAGATCAAGAAGTATCCTTTAAGTGGTTGTGGCTCCGTGTCGGCTGGCCACCTAAACTTAGCTATTCGTCTAGTTGTGACGCAAAATTAACGTCTGTAACGTAGGCATCGGTACTTGAATCTCGAGTAAGCTCAACCTGCCCGAGCTCGGCTTCAAGCACTAGCCTCCCGGAAACACCAGCGCTGCAACACCGCCGACATCGCAGTTGTGCCAGAACTCTTTCTGACTTCTCGCATCCGATCATCGTGGACTCAACGCTGCCGGTCATCACAAGTATCCCTTCACCTATTTATACCTTCGGACTTTCTCATCTGTAGTTTTATTGTTGGTTAGTTTTGTGTAGTTTGTAATACTTCTCTCTTGTAAGCTGATTTATTGATTTTATATGTATTTTGTTAGTTGGTATTAAGTGTTGTACTAGATTCCTCTGCAATATTCCTAGATTCCTCTGCAGTGCTGCAATATCACGAGAGTTTTGTTTTTCCCCACATACGTCTCTGATCTCTTCACTGTCTCTGCTTACGTACGGAGCGACCTAACCTGCTGCCATTCCCGTCGCCGGCTTCGCGCTGGTGACGCTAGAGTGGCAGCTTGTAACACATGCATACCGTTTTTGTACCGCTGTTACATTGTGTTACTTCATCAGGAGCCGTTGGTCGCGGTGTCCCCGGCTTTGGTGGGGCTATTGTCCAAACTTATTTCTTGCTTTAACGAGAATTTGAGGTTGACATACCAATTTCTTTATTTGGGTACAAATAATAGAAAAGTACCATCGAATTATTACAAGTAAGCGATGT
Source organism: Rhipicephalus microplus (assembly GCF_043290135.1). Classification (NCBI taxonomy): domain Eukaryota; kingdom Metazoa; phylum Arthropoda; class Arachnida; order Ixodida; family Ixodidae; genus Rhipicephalus; species Rhipicephalus microplus. Next base: position 165,150,633 of record NC_134703.1, read on the forward strand.
ACTTGTTTTATTCACGAAAATAAGCCTGTATAAATCTTAAAAAATGGCAGCCGTTCTACATGCAAACCCCCCCCAAAATTCCTGGGTACGGCCCTGTTGACATTGTTGGTTTCAAAGTGTCTGCAAAGTCAGAGTTTTATTGATTTCAATTGTTTGCACTTCTACTCTGACGTTTCTTCTAAACTGGCGCGTTGTGCGAACCTGTTTTCTGACTCATCAGCTCCTTCCATGTGATTCTTACGTTGAGCGTATACGTCGCGGGCGGTTGGAGTGCATGAAAATTTAACGCGAGAAGTTTCTAGCTGCTAAGGAATAGACAGGCGCTGCCTTTAAGGCTGTATCCTATTTTGCTGACGTTCTTGGGTAGTAAATAAAGAAAACACTCTGGTAAATAAACATTGAAGAAGACAGTGGCCCTCAGCCAGAAGTCACCTATACGTATTAGTAAATATACAATGGCTAGCCTAATAACGTAAAATAAAGGAGGGAAGGTGGGACCATATTCTTCACAATTAGTCGATTAGCTCTTGCTTCAGCGGCACTTTTGCTTAACTAGTGCATTTATTTTTTTAAATATTCGTACGGAACCTGCATGTAACGAAATCCTTTTTATAACAAATTTTTTCAGGAATTTGTCAATACCAATATCTGTATCTGAATTCACTTCAACTCGTACTTAAGTTATTGCAAATTTTGAAGTATCTGAAATGAAGGAATAGGTGTAAAGTCTGCCTTTAGCCTACTGTAAAGGTGGTTTCACTGCAATAGAGAAATGATACATTGTGAAGCCCTCATAGTTAAGTAAAAGTATTACCTTTGCATCGATTCATCATTTTTAAAGTTTAAAAGCACATTATTCTGGCTTATATGTTCGGAGTATAGTAAATATATTCGCATAGGCCTTGTTTTAACTAATTGTATTCTGACATATACAGTTGAACACAGATAAACTTTTCTGCGCACAAGCAGAAAAGTTTGCGGCGATCGTGAACATTGACTTTTTCAGTGCATCAGCAGGCCGGTTCAACCGCTTCAAGAAGCAACATGGGCTGATGTTCCACAACATGCGGGGTGGAAGAGGTGCGGTTGGCGAGAGTTTTGTGCAGGACTGGCGGTCTGGACTATCCGCGCGCCTTTCTACGTACGAGCCGTGCAACATTTTTAACGCTGATGAGACATTGCTGTTCTATAAGGCTCTGCCTGACAAAACAATAAGGGGGACCTGTGCGTTGATGGAAAACTAAGTAAAGAGTGCGTGACAGGTCTTCTGGCAGCTAAGATGACCGGCAGAGAGCGGTTGCCTCTGTTGGTGATCGGAAAGAATATTAAGCAGCTGCCTGTCGTCTACCGGTTCAACAGAGAGGCTTGGATGACTGCCGAACACTTTCAAGCCTGGCAGCGTCAGCTCGTCCGTCACTTTGCGGCCAAGGCTTGGAAGGTGTTGTTCGAGCTAGACAACTGTAGTGCGCACACAAAGGTGTCCAGGCTCGAACACATTGTACTGCTATTCCTTCCTCCGAACACAACGGCTTCCCTGCAGCCGATGGACCAGGGAATCATACAGCTCGTGAAAAGCGGCTATCGACGGTGGGTACTCGAGCAGATGTTGCTCTGCATAGAGCCAGGCAAGCAGTACGAAGTAAGCCTGCTAAGCGCAATCCACATGATGACATACGTGGGGAATAACACATCACCTGCACTAGCCGCAAACTAACGGCTTTAGGCATAGCAGCTTCATGCACGACGCTGCTGATGCTGAGGTGGTGGCCGATGAAGAAACCGGCGAAGAGCAAGACAGCGGCTATGTGAGCATCATGCCGGCTGATGTGCCCCTGGACGATTACTTCGCAACTGACAGCGATGTTGCCGTGGTCGGCACAGTGACCGACAGCAATATCGTCGCCAAAGTCTTGGACGGCGCAGGGGAATTGGCTGACAAGGACCTAAGTGATGCTGACGAGCGTCCATGCCACATTATGACAGAAGCTGCGCATGCGTTGGCCGTTTTGGAGGACATATGCGTGCTTTCCTCAGACAGTGTGCGCAGGCTAAACCACCTGCAGGAACTTTGCAAAATTGTGACTTCGTCGCACATTGCGTCCATGAAGCAAACCGCGAGCACAGCCTTTTTCAAGAAATATAAGTCTGATGGTGTAGGAGACATTTTTCAAGTGTTTAGTTCGTACTCGAGATAATTTGTACCCTCTGTTAATCCAGACGTTCTCTCCGGTCCCGTGAAGTCCGAATTAACAGGGTTTTACTGTATATCAAATTTTAGGGTATATCTTGTTGGTTTAAAGGAGTAACACTGAATTGTAGCTCTGAATTGTAACTGAAAGCAACTCTGAATTGTAGCAGGATTTGACTTGCAGTAGAATGCAAGTGATAATTTATAAAATGTTTTATGTTTTAAAATTTACAATACTTATAGCATATAAGCCGGCATAAAAAGCTCTTAAACTTGAGAACTGGTGAATCGATATTAGGATATTGTGTTCATTCAACCTCATAGTAGGGCTTTGCGGCACTGTGGATTTTTTCTGGACAGGTGCATTCACGGTATAGCATCGTCTGCCGCAGTGAAAACACTAAATCACTATTTGCTTCAAATCTATAGGTTACTATCTGAATATGCCTTGCTAAATCATTTCAGAAAAGCAGGCAGTGCACCACAGTGCTTAATATATAATTTCTCTTGCAGCCAGATGTTGGTTCTACCTCCTTTCCAGAAGATGGGCTTGGGCACTGAGCTGCTGCAAGGAATATACAACTTTTACAGTGACCGACATCGCAGGTGTGTCCTGGACATCACAGGTGTGTGTACGTGCCTTCGCAGCTGCTGCCTTGCTCTTTTATTTTGCTGATTTTATGCAAGCTGTGCTGCAGTGCACTCCATTGTTATTTGATAACGTTCCTGTATCTTCTCTGTGTTGGCTCCAGTTCAAATTTCTGACCTCGTGGAACTGTGTAAACGACAAGAGTTGGCCGTGGGCACACACTTAAGGTCCAAGCTGACATATGCCTGTGTGCCTGCCGGTGCTTTTATTAGGTGCACTACTAGTTATGTTCATGCCACCATGAACGATCGTTTCTTTTTTGATCAAGTTGTCGCCTGGGAACTCTGCATAATAGAAACAGTTTTGCACATATGCTGTGCGAAACTGTTATTATGCCTATCTTATCTGTATGAATACAGTGCAGTTTAAAGTGCTGCTCCAACTGCTACAAACTGCTCCAAAAAGATAAACGCTGCTTCATAATGGTATATTGGGAAATGTAAAACAATGGACTTGAACTCTGTGATTCTTAAGCAAGCCTACATGAGACTAAAAACAGGCTATCGAACTAGGCTATCCTAGTATGCAAGTATGCAGCTTCCTTACTAGCTGCACGTTAGCATATTAGCGTTGCCAGAAGTTCTGGCAGTATACATATCTGATTCATGTGCATATTTGTACCTGACAAGCAGATAATTTTGGTGGATTGTGTGCAATAATAGTTCAATATTATAGTGGTTACTGACTTCTGCTGCGACCACTATGATGTGCGACTGATTACATTTATTATTATAGCAGGCTCGACCTCATCTATGCCACAAGAACTGGCATATTTCGTCAGTAGCTTCCTTTTAATTTTTGACACTGGCTATTTTTTGATAGTTATACAAATACGAAGTTGAATCGTCGTGCTACTACAGGAACCCGTGGTTGTCTATGTACACTGCCAGTGTGTTAGCTTATTCTTAGATTTCAGGCAAAATTTTTCACCAGAACCTGGTTGTTGGAACAGTTTTTTTTTTTCATTTTTGTTTTGTTTCACTGTAAAAAGTTTCGTTTTTTCTGTTCTGGAACAAAAACAAGCTTTCTTGAAGTATGTTTTATTATTTATTTTTTTCAATGGAGGCAAAAATGCTGTAGGCCCGTGTACTCAGGTTTGGGTGCACACGTTCAAGAACCACAGGTGGTCAAAATTTTCGGAGCCCTCTGCTACGGCGTCTCTCGTAATCATATGGTGGTTTTGGGACGTTAAACCACACATATTAATTAATAATGTTTTATTATTTTGCTAGCAAAATTTTCACGTGCAAGAAAATGATAAGAATCTAGGATTTGTGATACAACAGGCTCTTCCCGTGTTCTGAAGAGAGGCGCAAGTAATTACCTCATATTTCTGCCAATTAATACAAGCAGTACCCTTATAAGTCTCTAATTTTCTCAAAACTTAAGTATTTTCTCAGCAGGCTCGGTGCTTGCGTTGAGGGAGTGAGCATGATCACAGAAGCAGCCCTTCATTGAGGGTACTCTCTGAGCTGCGAGACTACTGTGCTGATGGTGCAAAATTAGGTTCTGAAAGTGCCCTCTTTACGTGCACGACTTGTACATGAAAGCCCGCTTGCGTAAATACATATCGCTTTCGTGGGCACTGTTTTTTTTTTTTTTAATTTTAATGCACCTTTCCTTTGGAATTTTTCCCAGAAATACATGCTACAGTTAAACACTAATACTGAACTCTCAAATTATCCCCTTAAGATTCCTTTGTAAAAGTATAGAAATTCGCATGTTTATATCAAACGGTATTTGTACCCACCTTCGAATATATCAAACGCCACGTCAGCTGGAAGATGCACTTCAACACTACCAGGGAACACTCCGAGTATCTTGTTAAGAATCAAGGCAGAGGCGGCGGAGCAGCGAACGTTGGGAGCCTTTCATGTGCGCGCTTTTGCCCTTGGGAATGTAGAAAAGGTACTCTGTGCCTGGTTTTTAGAATTTCGCTCGAAGAACATTCCGGTGGATGGACCAATGCTGATCGCCAAGGTGAAATGGTTTTCCGCTGCACTTGGTGAAACATTTTCACTGACAACAGCGGGTGGCTTCACCGATTTAAGCAACGCTACAACATCGTTGGCAAAACCTATTTTGGCGAAAGCGAAGCTGTCAGCAGCCAGGACATTCAGCAGTCGATGGCGAAGGAGTGGCTGGAAATCTCCACAAAGTTTTCTCCCGCGTAAATCTTCAATGTCTGGCAAGACCTGAAGACGGGCACAGTGGTCAACTACGTCCGCACGGCAGGCTTCGAGACGGTGGAATTCGCGGAAACTGGTGAAGACGAGCACATAGACGACACATTTCGCGAGTTGTTGTCCCGGTTCCCGGCAGAAGATCCACGCGAAGTGTCTGCGGATGACTTCATGGAAGCGGACTGCAATGTCCAAGCCGACGGCTCATGTGATGAGGAGGATCGTTCGGACGAGGCGCTAGATGCGCGTAGTTCGCTGCTGAAGTGGCGGCAGCTTTTGGTATCATTCGCCGCTGTGTTGGCCATATAAAAGGAACCATGCTGTTGCACCTGGACAGCCTTGATTAGGTCGAGACTAGCGTCTTCAACATTTCAAAAACAAAGAAGCAGGTCAAGATTAGCGGTTCATTCTGTTGTGGCGTTTGTGCATAATTAGTTGTCATTCTTGTATGCGCCTATTGTAGGTGATGATTTGCTAGAAATAAACTCTCGGGGCTTCTATTTTTATTTAATATCTGATTTTTCATATATCGCACTAATTCGCGATCCCCTTCGAGTTCGATATATCTGTGTTCGACTGTGCTGTATTGTACACTGATATTTCTCATGTTATATGACCTCGGTTGCTCTTGATTGCCAAGTTTTCCCGTGAACTGAAAAGCAATAAAAACATTTTGGTTTTTCTCGAAAACAAAATAATAGAGAATGCCTTGGTTGCACTTTTGTTCTTATTAAAACTCTCTTCTCTCTCTAAGTTTTTGTTTCATTCCGAAACACTGGTCTTACAGAAGATAGGTTGTGCTTTGAGCTATTTCTGATTATTAAAGCATCATGACAGACATTTTGGTGTAATGTTTTCTTATGGTGAGGTAATAGTAGCGCTCCTGTTACTTGAAGCAGTTCTGCTGATTATTCTCACTATGTGATAATCATTCTGCTGTGTTTTTTTATTTCTATTATTTTTTAAAGTCTGCAGTCTGGCTGTCAATCTCCAAGAAGTTATAATAAGTCTCTCGTTTGTGTGAGTTGTGCAGTACGCATCTTTCGTGGCACTGTGAATTCATTTATATTTAGCGAAATTTGGTGTTAGCATTACTGTGTGTGCGGGTGGTGTTCTGTGAATGAACCTATGAAGACTGCATTTGTAATTTCCCTTTTCTTTTTGCAGTGGAAGATCCTTCGGAAGTTTTCACGAGACTAAGGGACTTCGTTGATGCCAGGAACTGCCTGAAGCTTGCCTCATTTTCCAAGGAAAGTTTGCTTAATGGATTCTCAGAAGATATGTGGAAAGAAGCCCAGGAGAAACTGAAAATCAACAAAGTATACTGAAGATACCTTTCTCCTGTACTAACACGCTTTTTTGTGTTTAGCTTTATATCTATTCATGTGCCAACTATACACTGGTATGACATTGTCACATTGCTATGCATTGCTTTAGAGAGCTAACAGATAAATAATTAAATTCCAACCTTTCACATGCCAAAACACAATGTGCTTATGAAGCACTTCATATTAAAGGGACCCTGAAACTCTTTTTTGAGTAACCATGAAATTAGTTCACTAGAAAAGCGTATTGCCTCAAAAAGTCAATGCCACAAAAATTTTATGAGTCTGTCCAGTACGAGCGGAGTTACAAAGATTTGTCGCACACTGCAATCCACTCTCGCTTCTCTCATCCTGACAAAAGCGCTGGAAGCTAAGCAGGGAGTGATGGAAGGGGATAACAAAAAACGTCACGCATGCCTCTCGACCTTCAGCACTTTTTCTTTTTTTTTTTTCTTCGAAAGTGCGGGTTTTCCAGTGTTATCGCAAGCGCACGCGTGAACGAGTAGTGGCTTCCCGCGGCGATCTCTGCAACAACCGAGCATGCCGTGTTCAAATCAGCAAATGACCAATACGCCCAGAATAGATGGGCTTACCACGAGTGATTTTTGGGCTTATCCCGTGGTTCGTCGAGAAAAGAGAAAGCAATCTTCAGCTGACTTTGATAATTTATTGTGAATTCCAGGTCGCGAGCTGTGCATTAATATTTGGCTCGCGTGCTGTCGGGAGCCTCTACTACCGATCGGCAGCGTTTTCTGACCACGCTCGAAAAGTGTTGCAGGGCCCCTTTTTTAAAGTGCTCAGGAATAATTCTTTATACAGGGTGCCCCAGCTCGTATTAGCCAGAGTTTTAAAATGTGTTGATGAAATGTAAGACAATGGGAGCCAATGTATGCTGGTGTATATTGTGTGCAGTAAGTCACAGTACATTTTTTAGTCCTACCTAAGTTGGGAGTTTGAGGGGGGGGAGTCATGCATATTTAAAACGATCGAAAAGAGATTATGGTGTCACTCAAGAAGCCCTTGTTAAAAAGATGCAGAGACATAGTCCCCTTTAAAAAAATTTCTTAATGTTTTTTTCTTTCCACCTAAACACTCGCTCGAAAGTCAGCACTTGTTCACGGCCTTACCTTCCTGTGGGCTTGCAACGTTGTTTTTTCCACTGTGCTTACAATGGCTTGAAGCTAGGCCATATCAGTTGGTGGGCGCAATGAAAGTTATGTGGAATGTATCTTTTGTTGAGTTTGTGGTAAAAGGGGTCACAATTCTAGACCCATTTTTGGATGTACACTACAAACACTAAGTAAGGTTTCTAAGCTAGTAGGCTATATTTTCTCTGAAAGTAGGGATGGCTTGAATGGCAGTTTTCTATGTGCAATTCAACCGAACCTTCTTCAATATAAGTGGCACAAATTCGAAGCTCGGAGAGCTGCCGCGTGCCCCATGCAGTCGTCTTGAGCTACCCTGTATGTATTTTGTTGCATGCCTAGTTGGCTGGTTGTTCGAGACCAGTCATAAGTAGTACATCTGTGTTCTATTGCAGCAAACAGTTTCAGGGCTTGCTCAGAAACACTTGCACATTTGTTTGCGCAAATTCTTGTTTGCGATGACCACATAGAAGAACACGGATGCGTCACTGTGTTTAGACAGGCAATACTATTCACTTATCAGTTTAGGCCAGGGGTCGGCAGCCTGCGATCTACCTGCTGCCCCCGAGGCAGTTTTACAAGACCTCCGGCACGGCATCAGAATCCCTCTCCCTCCCCCTTCTCACTTCCGATCTGAAGCCCAACATGGTATTTCTACCTTAAATCGGGTTGTACAGGATGCATAGAAAGATTGCCTTTATTTGGCATTGTGCACCATCCGAACACCTAGCCAGAATTTAGCAAAAATTGATTCTAAACTTAGTAAGTTGTGTATACAGTGAAATCTCGGTGTAACAAACTCCAGGGGGCTGCGGCAATTTGTTCGTTATTTTCAAAGGTCATTATAGTGAAAGCCCAAAAAGTAACCATAAATATTTATTTTCCACTGACAAACTGACTTACTTTTACAATGGTGGGTCCTTGAACTCATTTTTCACGAAAAAGAAACAAATGCAGCAGTGAATACCAATAAATGCACATTTACTTTAAAGAGGTGTTTTTATCTTCTTCTTTTTTTTTTTTTTTTTTTTTGACACGTGCTGCACAAACTATGCAGCGCAAAGGCCTTCACCTCATCCACATTCCTGTGATGCGATTCGGTTCTTTGGTCACAACAGCCTGCTTTTTGCCTTCTAGTTCCGAAGAATATTCACCTTCTCGATTAACGAAAACTGTTTCCGCTTCTTCGTCGCAAGCGGAGATGAACACATTTGTAATAGCACCGCAGTGCGAACGCCGACGTGTTTTGCGGACGCGATAAGTAATTACCAAGAAGAGACGAACACGACTGACAAACAAAGGCCTTCTGGAGCACATGTAGAAGTGACAAAGAAAGAAAAACTCGAAGCATCGCCGCTGTCATCGTCTCTTCCGAAAAAAAAAAAGTGCTAAAGAAAAATTTCTCGTGTTTCGTGTTCTGCTCCCTTGCTGTCTCAGGTTTTCTGCACCCATGCTCCCTGCTCCACAACTGCCACTTTGCTTCGCTGACCTTGCTCTCCAGTGTGGCCCTTGCCCCTTACCTCTGGGCTTGTAAACCTGCAGCGTAGGCATTTCAGCAAAAAGAACTAAAAGAAAGTCGCCCTTTCGCTTTTTTTTTTTTTTTTCTCCTTCGCATCGCCGCGCGTTTTCCGAGAAGTAAGGCGTCCGTTCGCTTTGTCGTCTACTTCCGTACCGCTCTAGTAGTCGCGGCGGATTTCAGAACATCACTTTGTTGTACTGAGGGGTTGTTAATATAATGCGGAACTAAATTAGCGCTCAATATTTTGAAAAGTTTGTTATTCTGAAGTACGTAGTAGTGAAATAATTTTACATTGAAACTATTAGCAGTTGGTGTGGGATTTTTTAAAAGTTCATTATCTGAAAACTTCATTTATTTGGGGTTCGTTCTACTGACAACTCACTGTATCATTGCCATTTCACTAGATTTTTGTTTTCTTCTCCCCCCCCCCCCCCACCACCCAATTTGTCGTCCGACCCCTCAATGTGTCGGCTTCATGTAACATGGCCCCCTTCCTGAACAAGTTGCTGACCCCTGGTTTAGGCCATGGCAGTTTTCTGTTTGTGCAATGAAGTTGCCAAAGTGACTGCCTGATTTGTGCCGTATGCTGGTGTTTGCACACTCATTTTCATATCATCTGTGAACGATGCAGTACTGTATTCCTTGCTAGGAAGCGATGACTGGTATGCTAGGAAGCGATGACTGGTATTTTTTCTCCTTCGCATCGCCGCGCGTTTTCCGAGAAGTAAGGCGTCCGTTCGCTTTGTCGTCTACTTCCGTACCGCTCTAGTAGTCGCGGCGGATTTCAGAACATCACTTTGTTGTACTGAGGGGTTGTTAATATAATGCGGAACTAAATTAGCGCTCAATATTTTGAAAAGTTTGTTATTCTGAAGTACGTAGTAGTGAAATAATTTTACATTGAAACTATTAGCAGTTGGTGTGGGATTTTTTAAAAGTTCATTATCTGAAAACTTCATTTATTTGGGGTTCGTTCTACTGACAACTCACTGTATCATTGCCATTTCACTAGATTTTTGTTTTCTTCTCCCCCCCCCCCCCCCCCCCACCACCCAATTTGTCGTCCGACCCCTCAATGTGTCGGCTTCATGTAACATGGCCCCCTTCCTGAACAAGTTGCTGACCCCTGGTTTAGGCCATGGCAGTTTTCTGTTTGTGCAATGAAGTTGCCAAAGTGACTGCCTGATTTGTGCCGTATGCTGGTGTTTGCACACTCATTTTCATATCATCTGTGAACGATGCAGTACTGTATTCCTTGCTAGGAAGCGATGACTGGTATGCAGCTAAGTCTGCTTGTAACAAACTTTTGCACAAATTCTTCAGTATTATGAAGTTTTCTCTTTTCCCCTGTTACTCCATAGAAGTACATCTCTTTGCGACTTCTGTGTAACAAAGTTGCAGTGGGAGAAATTCTTGATACAATGAATTTTTTCCACCAACAAGCTAGGAATTTTGTTTTAAATATTGTCATTTGACCTCTATCATGCATCTTCAGCGGTTGCCCCACCACCGACAAAGCACAAAGCGACAGCAGCGTGCACAGCACGTTCCAAGCCCCAGCAACTGCGAGGCAAGAGCGAGTGCTTGTTAGTGCACGCAGGTGTGCACAAAGCGGGCCAACCGGCATTGCTTCAGCCACTAGTATTGCCGCCATTCTTGCCTCTGCAGGCACATGCGCGGTTGTGCAGATTGTGCATCTGCAGATTAGGCACTGGTGGAAACTGTCCGAAACCATGGTGACAGCGAAGATCTTCCGAGGTCGACTCATTATGCACATTGCCATCTTGTGCCACGCCACATGTTCGCTAGACCTCGGAACTTCGAGTAGCTTTGGCAATGCGCCGCCTTCTCACCGAAGCCACTCATAAAGGCCACAGCTAGACAATGACGGAACAGTATTGTAATGATGTACTACGAGCGTTCAATAGTGCCGGAGACGCACACATACACACAAAAAAAGTCAGTTTTATCGCACGAGCAAAGCAATGAATACGATAGTAACAAATTGCAATGTCGTATGAACGAAGGCTGGCAGCTAACTCTCGTGGGCGCGGTATCGGGTAACTGTACAAAACGCTGGGGGAAGAGAATACAGCCACTCCATAGGGAAATGCTCTTTTCGCACAGTCTTTTCACATTGAGAGCGCAGCACGTAGAAGTGTATACGAGCCGTGCATTGATTCTGGCCAATATGGCGCGTGTGCCAGTTGATTGATATGTGGGGTTTAACGTCCCAAAACCACTTCATGATTATGAGAGACGCCGTAGTGGAGGGCGCGTGTGCCAGTGATAACGAGCGCACCCTTTGAATCTAAGTTTACAGTTGCCGCTCAAACATGTCGTTTCATGCTGGTTAAAGATGGATGAGGCATTTCTTTTCTGCTTGAGCATTTGACGACAGTTCTAACACACTGGGTGGTCCTATCGATTGCGCCCTCCAAGCAACAGAGGTGGGCCGGCTCATGTGATCTCTACTTTAGCAGTGCCCCCTCAATCCTGTGCTTTTACCCACAAGTATTACACTAAACTCTCAGTAAACGGAAATCGGTTTAACGAAACTGCTGCTTAAATGGAACAAATGCTTCTGACAAGATTGGTTTCGTTCTTGCATTGTGCACCCCTGTTCATTTATCACTAAGCGGAACTCCTATTAAATGGAACACGTTTTACCGGTCCCTTCAGGTTGTGTTTAATGAGAGTCTACTGTACTTACGATGTGCGGGGGGATGTTATCAATTGTAGCTTTATTTATACAGAGCTTGATGGGAGAACCTCATCGAGAGTGTCCATATAATTGCTATCACAATAATAATGCAGTTTTCTACCACTAAATAAATGTTTTTAGTGAGCTCTACCATCAGTGTTCCTTTTGTTTAATTCGTGCTGTTCTTTTTCGAAATTTTCAGCTGAAACATTGTAAAACGAAAACCTGTTCACAATAAATTTTTCGAGCATTTGTCGATTATGTTATATGCAGGTTTATTCATATATTTTATTTATCTCTTGTGTACTTCCAACGCTATACTAGATGTTTGGAATCAAAAGAACTGAGTGAAAGAAAGGCCTAGATAATGTAATGGAAATATCTGTGTGGCATGTTCCTCCTGAAGAACATGCCTTTCTTTTGTGATATGTGTTATTATCAATTTGGGTAGAGTGACGCTGCTGTTGTTAATTTATCAGTTACCTAAGTGTGCTATAAAGACTAAGTTGAGTAGCTGAAGTTATCTCTAAGCGACTTATATGCATGTGAAATTGTGCACTAGCTTTTCTTTACCCAGAAAAATCTTGTGATATATTCACATGTGAAAAATGTATTCTTTGTGAAATCGCTGTTTCGTCGGTCCTTACTAGTGTGTTTATACTTTAATTACCCTCAACTCTTTTGTTTTCTTTTCTGTAGAAGCAGGCACGGAGAGTATACGAAATTCTTCGATTACGGGCGACAAACACTGCAAATGCCAGCCAGTACAAAGCGTATCGCCTGGAAGTGAAGAATCGGCTAAATGCACCCTACCAGGTACAGAGGCTAAAAGCCACTCTTTTAACTACAGTGAGCTCTCGCTTCTACGCGCATTGGTTTAACGAACATTTCAGAATAACAGTCTCTTCGAAAATCTTCGGCTGTTTTTCTATGTATTCTGTGCAAAAAAATCTTTGTTCCCAAACACTGAATATTTCGGTTGAACTTGGTCTGCAGACTCAGGCTTATTTTTTAGATGGATTCAATAAATTTTTACACGCTACAGCACTGGCGTAGCTGATGCGTGCTGCCCCCAAATCCATTGACAGCAGCGAAACATTATTTGCAGTACCACCGAGACAAAGCGGCCGTGCGGGAGATGAAAACGAGCCACGTACACTGCAGCATCTGCGCAGGGCTATTGGATTTAGAAAATGTTTCCAGTGTTTGTTTGTATTCGATATAAGAGTGGGACTAAGAAATTGTGATGGGTGAGGCAGGCTCAAATAATGTATCTTTATTTTGGATCTTTATTTTTGTATTTACACCACTGAAAGTTAAGTAAGATAAATTCTCTTAAAAGCTGGAATATGTCTGTTAGTAAACTGTCTTATGCGTAGCTATAAATATGTATTTAGTTTTTCAAAGCAGTGAAACTGTTGCAAGTGAGACGCTGAAGGATGGGGTACTGAAGACGAGTACGTTGCTACTGTCAAGAGTATGTGCAGTTTACACATTTATTTCGAATGGCAAAAATATTTAAATATTGCATGAAGCTCACATACACTACATTTAAAGCATGCTGGTTACATCTTTTTTTTTTCTAATCGACAGTACAGGTTCACTGTAAGTGAGAGGGCTTGTTCGTGCTGTTTCTGCTTTGGATGCTCATTAAAGGGCCCCGAAACCTTCTAGAGGGGGAAATTCAGTTGTGGTGAAGAAATTGTTCATGAATGTGTGTTGAGCGCAGAGCTGGGAGAATTTTTCGAAACGGTGCCATAATAGTGGAGTTAGACGTGTTTGATTATTTAATAACAAGCATTGTCAAATTATGACTTATAGATTGCCACTATCTTTCAAGAGGAAGGTATATAACAGCTGCATCTTGTTAGTACTTAGCTAGGGAGCAGAAGCCTGGAGCGTTACAAAGAGGGTTCAAGTTAAGTTGAGGACAATGCAGCAAGCAATGGAGAAAAAAGTTAAAGGTGTAACCCTAGGGCACAAAAAGAGAGCAGAGTGTATTAGGAAATGAATGGGTGTTAGGGCATCATAGTCGAAATCAAGAAGAAATGGTCACGGGTAGAGCACATAACGCGAAGGCAAGATAACGACTGGTCATTAAGGATTCCAAGAGAAGGCAAACGGGTGAGGGGAAGACAGAAAGTTAAGGGGGTAGATGAGATTAGGAAGTTTGCAAGTATAAAGTGGCAGCAGCAAGCACAGGAGCGAGTTGACTGGCGGAACAAGGGAGAGGCCTTTGTCCTGCTGTAGGGTGTAGTCAAGCTGATGATGATGATGATGACTATCGAAACGGCAACAATCACTTGTTTCGCCATTTTTTTCGCTATACTCTACGCTAATCTCTTCCATAGCTGCTTTGCTCTCTCGCCGAGCGCCCCTCCCAATTCGCGAGAGAAAGCATACATCATTGCTCACGTGCTGCTCAAAACACCGTCTACTTTCAATTGCCATGACTCCGTCAACTGCGTGCTTGTTGGCAAACTGCTGCTGCTGTGCCAGCTCGTGCTTATACGAATTGTGTCAGTATGAACCTTGTGTTATGGGCAGCAGTGGCTGATTCGCAAGCAAGCGGGCAGCACGACGAACAAGAAGCAGCACGGACAGCTGCTTGCAGACTTACCGAAAGTCGTAAGCTCTTGCTCGACCAATCACAGCATATTCGTTGTGCGAGTCAGAGATATTCGTACTGCGCTTCATGTGGAGGTCTGAAAGGACCAGAGAGGAGCAGGGATTGTTTCATGGAATTGGCGGCGCGCCAGTGGCTCGTCGCGTTGCCTCGTGTAGAATTGTTGATTGCAGTGGCATTCTGCTTTGTGGAGAATTCAAGTATGAAACCAATCATGCTGGAGGCAGTTGTTCCACATAAGCAGCAGTTCCGTTAAACAGATTACCATTTCCTGAGACCCTGTTCAGATTTGTTTAAAGGGGCCTGAGTTCTTGTTCTCGAGGCACGTAAATTTTGCCATATGACTTTCCGTAGCCTCAAAAGCAAAATGATGTTCATTGTTTCATTGTAACATGTTTTAATACAGTAGACTCTCACTAAACGGAACTATGGCCTCTCCAATACTTGGTTTCGGGCTTGTATTCTGCACCCATGCTCACCTCTCGATAAACATAACTCCTGTTAAATGGAACATATTTTCCTGATCCTTCAGGTTCTGTTTACTAAGAGTCTACTGCATAACGGTGTTTGAGTGAGTTCACTTGGGATGGCTGTGAAACCAAGCCACGATAAAATTTAATGGGTTGGCTGATTGCTGTCAGTTGGCCGTTATTTTACACTTTTATTGAATATATGGCAAACAAGCAGAAAAGCTGACACAGACTTAAAACTTGGATCAATGTTTATTAAAGCATCCATCCTAGTCAAGTTCTTAAAGGTGCCTCCTGCTTCTGAACGTGCTGGTGCATTTCCAAATAGAACAGAGCTCAATCGGCCAACAAATACATTTCTGGCATAGTGATGCCCACGTGTCACTGTGCTTCAGAATGCAAGGAATTGTAGTGGTTACCTTGGCAGAAAACATAGCCTGCAGCATGTGCGCTTGTGTGAGCTATTATTGCTAGATGATCATGTTCACATGTCTGCTTAATAGTGGTAATGGCACCACTCAAAGCTTTTGGCATCGTTTCGATAGGTGATCACTCAATGTCACTTTTGCAGTCTCCTGCTGCTTCTTTCTAGCAGGGCCATCTGCATTGTGCACTGCTTGAGCACAATGCTGCTCATGCAGCCATCAGTGGCTTTAGCGAAAGAAAAGAAGCACTCTGCTTCTGGCGTCTGCTAGGCAACTTCCTCAAACCGTGAGATTTGCGTGCAGTAGTGAAAGCCGGGCCTATGTCAAACCCAAGCAGCCTGGAGTTGCTGTGTTACTCGTCTTGATTTTCGCAAAGTGAAACAACAAAGTGCTCCAACAAATTTTTTTGTACTGCCAGAGCACTTTGTTGTACTAGCTGGAGTTAACTTGATAGTTAGTTCACGAATGCAGCCAAGCCTTCACATAAATGCACTTTAATGAAATGAAATATTCACATGAGGTAACAAACTGTTCTACTTCTTCAACTTAATGTCCACAAAAGTATGTTTAGATTTAGTGAGTGTATTTAGCTTTGATGTACTGGTGAAGTGTGTTCATTTCATATCAATGAATGAGTGTGCTGTCAACCTCTGTAGAGTTTTTGCCCCGCGGTGCCCTGTGTCGTAGTCATTGTAGTTAGCTCGGACAATGCCAAGCAAGAGTTGGCACTGCGGTCCTGAGGTGGCACCAGTGGCGCTGCTTGGTGTGAGTGAGTTCATGCAGGGTCACGAGGAGGGGAGATCTTCCTCGTTTGGGGCTTGGCGCAGCGGTGGATGGTCGGCTGTAATACCGCCTTTTCTAGATGGCACGTGCTGAACACCAGTTTTCTCAGTGCAAATGAGAAACCTGGTGAATCTTTAAATCCTCAAACTTTAGCGAACCCGAGAGTTTGCTGCATATTTACGATTTGAAAAAGATTGTTGGCCTAGATTTGACTAGATGCGTGACTTTCACTCGTACATGGTGTGTTTCTGCCCTGGCAAAAGCGTGTCCAGTGTTCTACTGGACATGCTTCACAGTTTCTTTGCATTGTCTTCTTCTGCAGAAGCAAAAAACCGACATAGAGAAGATGCAGCGGACGATGTCACCGGAGGAGTTTCGTGCCACGTTGCAGTGCCTCAACGCCGAGAACCGCATTGAGCAGCTGGAGAGCCAGTACAGGGACTTGGAGATGGAGTACAGGCGCACCATCGAGCGCTTGGCCGTCGCTCCCAGGAGCTGATTGGGCAGAGGATACCTCCACCATTGTGTTACTGCACCGTTTCATCCCGTGTATGAAGTGTCCGTGTTTGCTTGCTTGGTCCATGTTCCGCATGTCTTTTCTCACTTGAGGGAAACTGCACACTGTTATTTCGTACAACGCTATCCTCGTCGCACTGACACTTTTGAAGTGGAGATATTTTTTTTCTTTATACCGGGGTTCTGAGAAAAAGCTTCTGTATATACATGTTGAGAAGTTCCAATGTTCGATGTCAACTAACTAAATTTCGGCAAATTTACTTTTGTTTTTGCCACATAAGTGACAGAGTCAAACGCACCCTGACTGCTTGTGGTATGTCTCTTGTGCTGGCCACCTCTTCTTTTCTTCATAGAAGGCTTGTCAACAATTTGGCTAATAAGTGCTAAGTTCGCAACCTGTTGAACTGTTCAAAGAATATGGGCATTGCAGTGATATGAACCATGCCAATTGCATGTCCGCGGTAGGTAATTATTCATGCAGTGAAACAGTCTGAAGAGATACTATCCGCCCCAACCTGTCAGTGTTGTTGGCGTTACGAATGTCAGAATTTAATGTAAGACATGAACTCATATCGAGCTTGCACATTTTTTTTCAAAAACTATGATGCATCCTTTGTCTGATGCACTTTTATGTAGTTGTAAAAAGGGTAGTTATTTGGAGCTCCAAATCTGTCTGTAGCAGTCGGCATCCCTCACTTTGATCCTAACCCGGTGCAGGGTAGCATACCGGATCTCAACATCTTGTTATCCTCCCTGCCTTCCTTTTGTTTTCTCTTTTCTCTCTAAATAAAGCAAGATTGCTTCCACGTGTACTTAAATAGAAAAACCATATTTAGCCCAAACATAACTCTTCTGCTTCGCATGGTCAGACATTAGTTTGGAGAAGTAGTAATCATCCATTGCACTCGTTGTGGGTACGCGTCTGCTTGTTGTTGCTTGACATGTAAAAATTGTTGGTGCATCTCATGTTAACCTTGTAGGTGCCCTGCTAATACAGTGGTTTCAGTAAAATAAACAAAGCATTTTGTTGTATGTAGCCATTCTTTGTAGAAAAATAACGCAGAAATAACATCTTAGCACTCAAACTAAATATAAATCGAATGCGCTTTTCTTTTTTGGCAAAGAAAAGACCACTGGGAGTTAATGCTATGTAGGTGTTGGTGTCAGTGAACATTTCCCGGGTCACGTAGAGGAGTCATGTATTGCACCTGTGTCTGGGCGACCGGGACACTGTCGCTAGCCATAGCAGCAGAACCGATGTGACGTCCGCTGCGGAGATTCAGATCCGACTTCCGTAGAGACTACCCCGCACCTCCACCAAAATGATACGCACAGGGTTCTGAGCCCGCAACACTTCTATCTCTTCTACGGTCTCTAGTCAACACTGGCACCGTCGCCTACGTAACAATATAGTATTAGCGTGTCTTCAAGTCTAGCACTGAGCAAAAGTCGAAACCGGCGAACGTTATCCTCGCAAAGTGAAACTTTATTTAATCTCCAGCATGCTTAGGCAGCACTTTATTACAGCGGAAAACAAATTATGTCATCTTCCTTATGGTTGGCGCCATCTTTGAAGTTCTTCATGCATGAAACGACTCATCAACAATCACAAACGGGATGGTGGCTTTCGCTCTAAGTAAAAAGGGTGCCTTTTTGTCCCACAACATTGATCGTCATCTATCTTGCGTTCCATTCCTTGCATTATCCCAACGTGCCTGGGACTTTCAGATCATAAACAGCATGCACACTATCAATGCGACTTCCCACTCTGGATACGGAAGTGGCCAGCGCTGAGTTTTGAAGAAAGGAAGCACAAGCAAGCCAGATGATGATTATTGTTGTGGGACAAAAAGACACCCTTTTTACTCAATCCTTTGTTAGTTTTCACTAGACAAACAGTTTTCAAGTCTGTCTTGCAATGTGTGATTCTGTGGAACACAGAAGACACGCTATGCTGCTTGTTGTCATCACCTGAATAAGTAAAACAAAGTATCGATTGAAAGAGCACTCATAATCATACTGAAACTGGCGTCTTGTTATGCTGCCCAAAGTCACCGGTCATGGTAGCCATTTTGAGGTGCCGGTGGCATTGACAGCGGTAAAACTAGCTCCGAGTTGTTACGAACGCAGTATTCGTTTCATGCTCGTTTCCACTGCCATATTAGTTTTCGAGCTAGTTTTCTGTGATGTGAAGAAAAATGCTAATGTGTGCTTTACAATCTGATAAATGCTGTAATTGCTTGCTGTCAGCTACCGTTTTCGTGTTGAGATCTTCCTGTGACAGGTTGAAAATAAGTGATTTTGGTGGTAGATGACGTGTGTTAAATGCACATACTATTCAGTAAAATATGATCATCCAAGTTCTAGTCAACTGCCAAAGGCTAACATTCAAAACATTTTTAATGAAAGTTTGACCAGGACACTCATTCGATATCGAATTTACCAAATCCATGTTGCAAAAGTTAACGGTATCCATCTCTGTTGTTTCGCTCATTGTCAAATGTTGTGGTTTATTAAGCATCTGAAAATTGCACACTAAAACAAAACTTACTATAATAAGGAAATGTTGCATGATAAAAGTGTCAAAGCAATCGTAGAGCACAGATTAATTCCCTAACATCATAAAATAAGCTGTTTCGTGCCATCTTGCGAAGCCATGCAAAATGGAGGAATCTACATATAGTTCACTGTCATTAAGTTGAACCTGAAGGCGTATAACTGGAGTTACATTTACTGAGAGATGAACAGAGGTGGAGCATACGAATTCAATTTGTCAGAAGCACTTGTTCCAACAAAGCTGCAGTTCTGATTATCGAGAGTCTACTGTGGTACTTCTACTACCTTCGATCCCGCTTTCATTAAAAAGCTTTCAAATTCCACAGAAAGTAAACCTTGGATCGACAGATTCTGCATTGCATGTTGATAGTCCAGTTGACGAGCTACTGTTTGGGTTGGCAGGCTCGATTGTTGGCCTAACATACAATCTTACTTTACATTGCCATTTGGATTTGAACGTGTTACTGCCGGCAATGGTTAGAATGTGTGACGTATGTCCCTAAACTGGACAACATTGGTCTGACATTGGCGTTGTCTGTATTGTTACTTAGCGGTGCAAGCTTGTTCGCACTGCTCACGTTTAAAACTCTAGTAATAGTTGTGCGAAACTGAACAATCTAAGAATGTGGGCAGGCTTGAATCGGAAGCCTCTTTTTTTTTTTTTTGAAAACAAAACAAACTGACAAAAATATACCTACTCTACACAGGGCTAATATGTGCCATCATATTTCAATAAACTTCACTACCTTCTTTTGCAGCTATAGTGTCGTGCTCTTTTCTCTAGTGTTAGCAGCTCGTGCAGTTTTGTGTGTATACGCATTTCTTGTGCCTGAAAGCACAGACAGAGGCAGTTGTGCTCGTCGGCATGTGGTAACTTGTACATTAGTCACAGTCAACTTGTGTGTGAAAGAGTGCGTGAAAAGCATCGTCACATTGTATGACCATGTAGTCCCGAGTAATTGATCATTCAGACTTTATTATGGGTGTTGAGGGCAGATACTTGTATAAGCCTCAGTACATTTATAAATCGTACTGCATGACTTGCAGGTTGTTTCTCGTGCAGGGCTGTAATTTTGTTCGGCTGCACATTCATGTTCAGTTTGCCTTTTTTTTTTGGAAATAAAGTTTTCTTCTACTATTCGATCAAGTCTGTCCTTTTTATCGTGTGTCCCCACCCTCACAACTGGCCACTAGACAGCCATATATGCTAGACCAGTGTTTCTCAGCCATGGATGTGTCGGGGACCCCTTGTGGACTGGTGGAAGTGATGGGGGACCCCTTGCAGCTGAGAGGAGAAAGGGGAGGGATACGTAGGTAAATTAACACAGCTGGAGTGTGAAACAGGTGCCTTTTATTGCTACTGAAAACATCAAACAAATGTGCCACATCCCTTTATTTTGGACAGTTCATAAATACATGGCAGAGTCGTACTAAGAGAAAAATGCAAATGAGGGTTTTGCGGATCATAAAAATAGCTTCGGAGACCCCCTAGGGTCTGCGGACCTCCATTTGAGAACCACTGTGCTAGACAGTTATTGTAGCAAACTTCCTATTTCCTTCTCCAATTTATTCCCTAATTTGTAAAAGAGTTACCAATTAGTGCAAAAAAATATGCGTTCCCTCGCGAGACGGCCTTGCATCGTGCTTCTAGTATGGTGTCCCTGTAACTCCAGTGGATGCTGGTCATCTGTCGAGACTTCGGTCACGAATGCTAATATACAGGCGAATGCACCAAAGTACTACATGTAGAGTCAATATTGGACAATAGAGTCTATAGGACACCTCTATAGCTTCTGTACAATGAAGGCTTGTGTGTACACTATGCCATATATCAATCTGTGGGAAAAAAAACGGTTATAAGAGACTCCTTCAGCAGTGATATACTTAGAGACAAGGAGTTTGTAAGAACCATGCTTTGCAATTATCACAATATTTGCATGACTTGTAGAGAATATTGTTTCGACTGAAAAATATAATTGGAGTTTTGCATCCCTAAACTACTCTATGCAGCGACAGATGCAGTAGTGAAGGGCTCCTGAAAGTTTGACGACCTGGGGTTCCTCAACCTACATCTAAGCACATGAAGGCCTCCAGCATTTTGTATTTATTGAAATCCGGCTGCGGCATCCGGGATTTGATTCCGCGAGCTGCGGGTCAGCAGTTGAGCAAGATATTCACAAGACCACTTCGTTGGTGGTGTCCCAACTGAAAATGCATAAACAATTACAAACAGCTCACATATCTGAAGTTGAATGCATTTATTTTGCCAATTCCTTATTACTGAAACAAACCTCATATATGTACAAGTATGCTATATTTCTGCTGCTCAGCAGCATGGTTAAATGCCTAAGAAGGAAAATCTAATCTGGGTGTTGACAGTTGCGAGCAACCGTTCACGCTAAAGGTGGCTTAACTATGACCATCCCATGATGCCATCCAGCAGCTGAGGAAAGCGGTTCAGGTTCGGTTCTGGAAAGGTCCTTAGGCGGCTCGGTTCCATTTCCTCCAATGTCACCTGAAGGTCTCTGCGAGTGCATGCCCACAGATCACAGATGGTGAGCGAAGTACGAGAAGTAAATAAAAAGTGGTGAAGCCATGCATGGGATGAGTGAAATTGAAAACATTATTTATAAAAAAAAATTCATCACAAGAGAGGCGCATTCATCACACATCACACACTTCATTTATTAATATGTAGGGTTTAACGTCCCGAAACCACCATATGATTATGGGAGACGCCGTAGTGGAGGGCTACGAAAATTTTGACCACTTGGGGTTCTTTGACGTGCACCCAAATGTGAGCACACGGGCCTACAGAATTTTCGCCTCGATCGAAAATGCAGCCGGGATTTGATCTAGCGACCTGCGGGTCAGCAGCCGCAGTAACTTAGCCACTAGACCACTGCGGCGGGGATCACACATTTCATTCTTCTAGCAAAGCAGCAAAGACTAAACCAGAATACCTGCCACGTCATACTAAAGAAAGATGTTTAGAATAAGGGAGGAGTGAGCTAGTTGGTAAGTATTCACTCTAAAAGACAGGGCATGCAAACGTGGACACAAGGAAGTACTCAAGATGCCATAGATGCTAACAACTGCAAAGACGCACAACGGCAGAAATGAAACGCTTGAAAACTAAATAATGCACCAATCGATCCCGGCGGAAATAAAGAAACGCTCAAAAACTAAATGGTGCATCAACCAATCCCGCACGTACATGAGTCTACGTGACATAACTGTAAGGTCATTTAATTTTTTTTGTTAGACAAGTCAACTACTGGTTGACTCACATGTGTCATCAATATTATTGGTATGCAAAGCCTCAGTCATGAAACGCATTTCTTTATTTCGTGCCGGTACAAAACTGTGCATTCATTGAACTTTGGCGTGCGCTTCAACTCTCTGCAATGTAAATAAAGATTAGAAGGTGCGCCTCTGGTTAGTGATCTCATATGTTCCAAAAACCTCAGGTTAACACATTAACATAGTGGCCTGTCTGTCCTACGCAAACTTCTTTCTCGTGAAAGCCCCATCTTTAAGAATAAAGAAAGTTCTTTGAAAATGCAATTGAAATTTTACAACATGACTGACAAGGCCCAACTGGGTTAGGACCTAAAGTGAATCTGAATGTGTGATTGTCTTGATGCCCAAAACAAGGTTCTCAAGCACGTGGACTTCATGCTTTTGCTGGCGGCCGAGCCCACACACGACTGTTTTTGTCCCGTATTTCCGAGTAAGTAGGGTAGGTAAAAACTGTATTTTTCGTTTTGAAAAGAAAGGGGCAATGGGATAGAGACGAGGAGAGATTGCTACACTTGGCGCAACCCTCTGTGCTCAACCCAGGATGACCTCCCGGACATCAGGTTTCAAGCAGCACACGGCAGCCTCCCACTGCTCCTCATTGCCTAATACTTGTTGCAGGAACAGGGTAAGCGGGGCGTTCATGAGCTACGCAGAAGTGGCTGGATTCGAGATTTCTTTTTTTTTATGAGACACTCCGTTTTGTTACCACGTGAAACGTAACTATGGAATAAGAACTCTGCATTTCAGAATCTGCATGCAGATTTCAGTCGTGCTGAAGATCACGGTTAAAAAGGTTTTCGAAATGTGATGCCAAATCTTTCCCTTTCAGAAATGAACCACGTACGAGATACGGGACAGGCTTGCTTTTGAGTGCCAAGGTTAGCTCATATTTTGTTAAAACTCCGTATCACCGCCGCTTTTCCAACCTTCTTCACTATTTACACCTATCATATGATGGAATTGTGCAGCAGTGGCCCACTAGCTGAGGAGAGCTTGAGACCCTCTTCCTAAACAATCAATACTCCTGAACACCTTATATTATGCTCACAAAGCTTGGTCAAGACAATTCCAATTAGGACCGGTATGCACGCAGTACAATCTGTGGATGTTAATTTCAGCTACTGACTTGCAAGTGCAGTAGAGAAGGTAACCCTCCTTGTGCAACTGGCCTGCCAGTTCGCTCTGGTGGTTGTGAAGCAGCTTGTCATTCACTACTGCAACGAGCTTCTTCCCGGCTCTCAGAGCTTGGAGTATACTGCCTGCACCTGGAAGAGAGGTTCACATGAACACCCGCGGGGTACAGTGCCCACGTTTGCATAGTAGTGGAAAACACATTTCATTGTTTATAACCTCTCACTGAAGAACTTTAATGTTTGCCACTTCTCAATACCCATCTAATGTTCTAGAAGATTGCGACACAAATGTGAAATGCCATCATTCATCCAAATGCAGATGATGTTTTAAATGTGAGCGCGTTTCTAAGAAAGAAAGCACATTTCCCTAATGAGCTTGTACTCGGACCAACAACTTTCGGGCACTGTGGTTCACTCGACGCTACCTTGTGTATTTCCACAGAAATTGGATTATTCCACTTCTGACCAGTGCGCCTTCAGCATTTCTATCAAGTACCTTCTTATAAACCCCTGCTCGGACTAAAACACAGAACGACATGCGCGTGCTGTCATGGAGAACTCACCCCCATGACTTATAACCAGGGATGCTTCGTTGATGTCTCTTGTCAACGAATCCTTGAAGTTATAGCTTTCCACAGATGGTTCAACGTTGCCATCAACTTTCGGTGTGTTCCCTTTGCCAACTTGAAGAAGAACTTTCGTGTAACCTTGGTTCTTTAATACCTGCATTAAAGGCACGTGCATTCGAAAAAGGTAAAATGTTTTCGTATAGTATGCAAGCTGTGATGCTCTGTATGCGTTAATCGGTGCGAAATGCAAACTCACAGCTAGCACCTCCGGCGATACAACGGTCTCGATGAGCTCGTCGAATGATGTTGTTCCCACAGTAACAAACACGGTCTTCATTTTCAGGGCTAGTGACGGAGCCGTTCCATGGGCTTCCGACGTGCCTGCGTGGACATCGATAGCGTAAACACAACCAACACGATAAAAAGACAAATAATAAATCAAATATATTAGCGGGGCACATCCTAGATTATGTAGGTTGTTCATAAGCAACGCAAAAACTGATTGCAGTGCACTGGGATATAATTAGCCGCGACGTCATGTTACATTTTTTTTTTCTTTCGTGCACGTACGCCCGCGTAGGATCAAGTTGCCTTTGCATAACTCAGTCTCCGCAGTCGACCAGCGAGCTTCAGGTTACTCGCGGACGCTGTCAGTATCGAAATACAATCACCAGGCGATTCCCTCCAGGTACAGTCCTTCGCGTCATGCAACAGGACTTCACTGAAGCCTAGCAACCAAAACCGAAACTCTGCCAGTGCCTCCTGCGCATGACCTACTACACTCCTGACCTGTTCAGATAGCGGGGTTCCTATGGGAGCGCGTGTCCCCGCTCTCGTTCAATCGCTCGCCGTAGGTGGCGCTACCTATAACCTGTTCGTCTGCTACTGTG
This sequence comes from Rhipicephalus microplus, assembly GCF_043290135.1. NCBI lineage: Eukaryota > Metazoa > Arthropoda > Arachnida > Ixodida > Ixodidae > Rhipicephalus > Rhipicephalus microplus. Next base: position 165,175,617 of record NC_134703.1, read on the forward strand.
CGGCCGGCAGGAGGGCGACGGACTGATACCATGCGTCTGCTTGGGTTTTCAGAACTATATACTTCCCCAGGCTCCGCTGATGCTCGCTCTTCTTGAGAAGAATCTGCGTTGGACGTTCCCCTGTTAAGCCGAAAAAATAGCGAAGCATGACAGATATATTGTCCCGCTAAACGCATAAGGGAATACTGCTAACATTATTCTTATCCGTTGTTGTGTTAGACTTCAAGTTTTACTTACAGTATTTTTACTTGTATGGGTGCCAGCGTTGTTTCCCCCTGCGTTCGTTTTAGCCGCTTTTTCCGCGGCATTGGATCTTGCCCACGTGGATCAGGAGAAGCGGGAAATAAGGAAGGCACGGCTGTGGGCTTCAACATCTTCCTTTTCGTCACTGTTCTGTAATCTTCAGCGGTAAAATGCAGGCTGCATACCTTCGACCGGTCGCTGGGCTCCCAGCGATGCTTTCCTGAACCTTCATCAAAGGTAAAGGCGTATACGCATGGCTAGCAAGATTGCAAAATAACAGTCCATAACACCTTTTTTGTAATTAATTTTTCCAAAATGTAACAAGCCAAATGGGGAGGTTAAGAAAAAGCATAGCCACGATTTTATTCTGGGGAAGTACCTGTATACCCATTTAGTGCATTTTCATATTTTCTCGCAGCCTTTGTAAATGTCTTTTTAGATGACTACATTCGTCGATTGATGTTTAGTGATGGTACGTGGTCGAGTCCAGTGGCATACTTGAAGCCCTTTATTCGAAGAGCTCATTGGCTATACAAGGTTTCATAACAAAGCTGAATTTCCTAATGGCTGCTCAGTAACGAAGCGCGACCCAATACGACAGAGCCGAAACCGAGGCGCACTTGAGCGCCTTGGTCTTGGTTTAGAGCGCAAACCTCTAACCTGTACAATGACTCCGCCGTTGACGACGATGACTTCAGTGGTTTTTGTTCTTTTGCATTCTCCAAAACGAATCTTTGTCATGCATGATGTAATCTCAGATGCAGCACGCACATAAATAGAGTATCTGTCGCTGATTATTCCAGGTTCCTCATTTCGGTTTCACCGGCTGGGTCTCTTAACCCTCACAGAGCCGATGGGCTCATTGCACGAAGGACTTCAATTATGTCATTATACCCGACCGCCTGCCAGCCCTATATAGAGTGAACAGTTAATCGCCACATTTCGTTACCGGCGTAACGTTTCTAATTACCTTAAGTAAGCTTATACAGAAACGAACAAAGCTGTATGGGAAGATAGAGGTTTGAGATGAGAAATACATTTGACCAAATTCGGTCGCTAACTTCAGTGACACCCAGTGTTCAAGAGTTGTCCATCGCTAAACACACACACACACACACACACACACACACACACACACACACACACACACACACACACACACACACACACACACACACACACACACAGAGAGAGACAAACTGCAAGCACGTAAATATTTCATATCATTAATTTTTTTATGGATTTCGGCGGCATTTGTTGAGGCAGCCTTCGGGAAGGGTGCTCGAACCCCTCGCAACCCACCGCTACGCATTTTTACATAATTTACAGATTTCGTATATTTACTTTTTTCTTGTGTGCTATATTTAAATTTCTTGGCACTATTTGTGGAGCCTGCCATATTAGCCGCGGTACTTTAAAAAAGCTTTCATGTTTTTTAGCTCAGTGAATTAGCATAACACACGGAAATAAAGTTTACTAAAGCACCCTGGTGCTTCTTGCTAGCTTGCAACTCGTTCTGAATTGAAACGACTCTCAAAAACACAAGACTCACCTTTTCTTCCAATTGCCTCGATCCATTCTTCCCGTATGTCTGTGGCAGGAAACTCGTGAAAACTTACTTTACTTTGTTTGCCTTGTTCCGATTTGCAATATGGCACGCAGCAATACACCATACTTACATTTGAGGTGTCAGCTCATCTAAAAAAAAAAACTGCACGCGGCCACTATTAGAGCTGACTACTGCAGCTATCTGCCGTCTGCAAGTTTCTGCACACGACCTACTGTGTTTCTGCGTATCTTCTGCAATTTGTGTATGCGTATCGTCTGGAACCATCGTGATTCAGTGTGAACAATGAATGCCTAACAATAGTTTTTTTATCTCGTTGGACTACGTTTTCATTCAAGAAATATTTTCATAATAAATTTTCCTTCATTTGTAGAAAAGTTCCCGTCTGCTTGCCACTGTGACCCTTTGTGTGCTTTTTTTACGGTTCTATTTCTGCTTCAAACGTCCACACGAATGCAGCCAACTCTGACGAGGAATCATATCGCTTTATTTGCCATATTTTACACATTCATACACAATTCATGCACAATAAGAACGATTTGCACTGCCACAGCGATGGCTGAAGCAGACGACAGCGAACAGGTGCTGCCTAGCGCCACGCCGCTCGTAGGTGACGGCCCTAGCGGCAGAAGGTATGAACTAGAACGTGGGCGCTGGAAGAGGTGCTCTCTGGGCAGGTCAGGAGTGTAGTAGGTCATGCTCCTGCGTACGTGCCCGATGCGTGCGCATACGCCTACTCTCGTTCCAAGGAAGCTGCCGTCGCTAGGAAGCAAAACATACAAAAAACAACAAACTGGGGGTATTGTGTTGTTCCAGCGCCTGCCATGGCGGAAGGGTGGATAATCGCTCCGTGGTGACAAATTCGTTTCCTTCGTACCCTTGGGCTTGCCTGCTGATCGTTGGATTGAAGATTAGACCCGCTATGCATCGTACGTAATTAGGGTAAGCGACACTGCGTTTTCATCCTTGTTGTCGTCCCATTTCAAGTGTTTGCCGGGAGCGCCGATCATGCCGACCTCTCAGTACGTGTGAAGTGCGAATGTCGAGAGAAAATGTAACCGTGTTAGTCATCTCTTAAATATTGTTCTATGCGAAGTGTCGACGCAGCGATGCAGTCGTCTTCGTTTCGAAGACACCGCGTTGATTAGCGAGAACTGTTCGTTTCCTAGCCCTGAATTTCGCCAATATCGGGACCTGCTGCTGCGCTCTTATCATTGTGCAAGGATTTGTGGTTTGTAAGCACGCGACGCGCGAAGGCCCAGATTCTGTGGCTCCCGTGGGCGCGTGACATTGCTCGTGCATTTCATTCCAGATTTCTTGAGGCTGGACCCGGCCGCCGGGCACGGCAATTCTTCCGATGCTTGCCAAGTGACGAATTCAACGCATCTTTTCGCTGCGGCTGTAAGCACTCCTGCTTTCTTATCAAAATATCCTCGTTTACTGCGCGTCTCCGTGTCGCGCCGCTTGCCTTTCGTCGATTGCTTGTTCTAGTTCACTACGCCCGGAATCGTGAATCACGTCGATGGCTTCGGCTGTGGGATTTGCCCAGGGTGACGCTTTTAGCTTCGTCGCGCTGTTGTCTCTGTCGTCGCTTCGCGAATACCGACGGCCAATGCTTGGTTGCCTCGCTGTTCTCGAAGCGGGGGTTAGGAAAATGCAGCCGACCGCAAAATTGCTTGCTTGACCGAGCACATATTGTGCTTCGTCGCTGCGTTGGTTTGTAATGAGCAGCGCGCAGCGTTGCGTTCGGACTGCGATTCCACGCTGCGCGCCTTTTTTTTTTTATTTAACAAGAACTTCGTTTAGGAAGCGAGCAAAATTTTACTGAGCTAGATTATTATGTGCTTTAAGGCTTCCAACAGTATTACGGCCATCAGGCCGCAGCCCTAGCGTTCACGTGCATCTTTTTTTTCTTATTTCCTTTACCGGTTGTGCAGTTCATATAGTTGCATAGTTGCGTGCAGCGAATGGAGAAGTCTTGTTTTACCCTGTCAAAGCGTGCCGTTGCATTTAAATTGCGAAGCAGCATTCAAAGTGTCACCTCTTTCCTTCTTCCAATATTGTGTTCATGCTATTGCTGATTTTTATTAGTATGTCTGCTTTAGTGATGTTTTTTTTTTTGTGAACATGTGCGGTAGTGAAATAAAATAGTGTTAAGAGCGGGATTTAACAATTTTTTCATCTTGTTTTTGAAGGATATGGCTGCAATTGCAGGATTACATCGATTAAGCATATAAGAGTTTAGTGTTCCTATCTGCTGTATATATCGCATCACCACCCATGTGTGTGTCAGTATGTAAGCGACAAGCTGAGCTCGTTAGTTCGAATTATAATTAAGTTTTTTGTAATGATAAAGAGCATTTGGCGATTTCTTATGTGCATTTATTCCCATAATTTAGCAATAGTGTGTGTACCACTGCTTGTTTTCGGCTAGTTCGTCCAAGCAGAGGTGTGTACTTTAAAACTTTTATTTGCAAACCAATCTTATCTGTATATCTCATCTTCCTTATCGTATCCTCTGACTTTTTTGACCAGGAAGTTCCCAAGTCATCATTGTAGTTATATTTTGCCCTTATTACTGTTTCTGTGCCCATAGTGACCATTTGGGGCACAAGAAAGGTAAGTAGGGCGAAAAGAAACTTTGAGGTTGATTTGTGAATGCTCTCTTCATTTGTTCAGGAAGCATGTTAATTTAAGGCAAGACCACATAAACAATGAAAGAAGTCTTAAGGTAGCATTGTAAATATGGGCCTTAAGACAGTGAGAAAAGTATTGTAATGCAATATGGTATTTGGAACCGTCTGGATATTATTGGCATTTCCAAGTGTTGAAGTCCTAAATGATCTTTGCAATGCGGTACATGTGTAAGCACACAATAAACAAAGTCTAAGGGGGGGGGGGGAGAACTGTGCACAAAAGTCCGTTCACTCATGCACTTCAAAAGTGAAAAGGCTTTTTCAGCGATTTTCAGATCACTTAGTCAAACTGTGACAACACCCTCAATCTCGTTCAGAGCAACAGGATTTCAACCTAAGGAACATTTTAAAATGCGATAGCAGATCCTGTGTTGCTATTTTATCAGTCGGCTTGTTCCATTTTCGGGTAATACTGAACAGTGGCATGGGCGAAACCCTCATGCACAATTTTTCAAGAGAAAGCTTGCGTGTCCGTTACACTTTTTAAACTGTGCCTGCTTGGTATTGTTTTGCATTCCATCTTAACCCTCCCCCCATCAAAGAAAAAAAGTATTACATGGGCCTCTTACTACCTTCATGGTGAGTTGGTACTAGCTGCAAAGCCACAGAGATCCGTTACCTAAGCTTTCAGTCTTTATGGAAACAACTTCACTTTTGACCATGCAGGCCATGGAGGACCAACTTCTCTCTCCTGGTAGTCAGAGCACCCAGTGGAACCACTCTTCGGGCCTTGTCAAGGGCCAACCAAAGGCAAGTGCCCAAAAAGAGTGGCCAGTGTTTCTGGGCACTGTCTTGAAGTTTAGGCCACATTATCAGACTGTTGTGAGCAAGGAAGCTTGGGTTTACTCGTGGTGCACACATTTTCTTCTCGGAGGTGAGCTGGAAGTAGTTGTGCATAGACTAAGTGCATTTTAGAGAATTTGTGGGTGAAATTAATCCGAAGTCTCATATTGTCGCAAGCCCTATAGTCATATTGTGGTTCCTGCATGTGAACCCCTTGAATGTGTAGTGGGCATGGGACAGATTGACTGACTGCGAGACAAGACGTCCGTGCAGTAAAGTTGTTTTTTCTTCGCCTGGGCCGAGCTGCAGCGACACGCGAGTACGGGCCACCGCCAGGAGAGAAAGAGGAAAAGCGTACAAGGGAGGATGTTTTATGTATATACAAAAGCACAGTGTAAGAGTTGACACACAGAGTTAAGTTGAGGGCGCATAGTTTATATAACGGGGGGGTGTGGAGGCGCGCGTTTAGATGCTCACCACAGGGCTCCCCCCCTGAGAAAGGAAGCCGAAGTGACGAACAATAAGTTAGCTCCAGTTAACGTGGCGAACCGGAGGTACTTCGTGTTTGTTGTAAAGATCTGCAGGCATTGTAAAAGGACAGGTAGCAGATGCTGAAATGCAAGAAACCGGGCCATCTACGTATGCTGGCTTCAGCCGCTGCTCGAGTGCGATTGCATCACACTTTCCGTTAAGATCCATGATCAAAGATGAGGAACGGTGTTCGAGTACACGGAAGGGCCCAAGATAATGTGGTCGCAGGGTACTGCGCACGGGGCCGCAGCACACGAAGGCATGCATCGCTTTGTGGAGGTCTGGATTCACGTAAACAGTCCGTGAGTGGCTTGCTCGCGTTGGCTGTGGTCGAAGGTTCCGGAAGATATCGCGCAGTTTGTCAAGTACTCGCTTGGTGTGGGGGTGTCTAGTTGAGTTTAGTGGCATCAAAGAAATCTGCCGGTAAACGAAGAGGGGCTCCATAAACAAGCTCAGCACTGGCGCACGACAGTTCTTCCTTGAACGCAGATCGGATTCCCAGCAACGGGAGAGCCTCGAGCCACTTGACCGTAGGACCATGTGCTGTAAATGCTGATTTCAGGTGATGATGGAAACGTTCTACAAGCCTGTTTATTTGTGGATGGTAAGAGGTAGTTCGCAGTCGCGCCACTCCCAGCAGCTTGAGAAGTTTCTTGAAAAGCGATGACTCGAACTGGCGGCTGCCGTCACTGACGATTGCTGTGGGGCAGCCATATCGCCGCGCCACCCAAGTAGAGACTAAAGCATCGGCCACTGTAGCTGCTGTGATATCGGGAATAGGCGTAGCCTCAGACCATCGAGTGAAGTGGTGAACACAAGTCAATATATACCGGTAACCTTGACAAGAGGGAAGGGGGCCAACGATGTCGATGTGGACCACTTCGAAACGTTGATCAGTCTGCAGAAAACGCTGAAGGGGGGGCTGGGTAACGATGTACTTTGGCATGCTGACACGGTGTGCAAGCACATACCCAGTCTCGAACGTCGGCGTTCATGTGAAACCAGACGAAGCGTGATTTGATGAGCCTTTGAGTTGCACGAATTCCAGAGTGTGAAAGGTTGTGCAAAGAATCGAATATTTTCTTACGAAAAGCGATAGGCAAATATGGTCTCTTTGTGCCTGTAGAGGTATCCCAAATGATTGGAACATTTTCAATAGAGGCTGTATCCAGCTTCAGTGATGTTTGCGTATCCCGTAGGTGAGGTAGGTCTGAGTCGTCTGTCTGTGCTCTTGCCAGCTCACGTAAATCGACTGGATAGGACGACGAAACTGATGTTTTGGAACGAGTGCGTCTGACAGCGTCCACGCGGCTAAGTATATCAGCAGGAGTGTTATCCACGCCGTTGATGTGCCGGATATCCTTCGTGAATTGTGAGACTAAGGCAAGTTGACTCATTTCCCGTGGCGTATACAGTGATGCAGTACGGTCTATTGAACAGGTAAGCGGCTTGTGACCTGTGAAAACTGAATGCTCTGCCTTCGAGTGGCTGGCGAAAGTGATGTACTGCCAAGCAGATTGCGAGATGTTCCCGACCGAAAACGCTGTATCATGTTGGAGTAGGAATCATGTGTTTTGAGAAGAACGCAAGTGGTTGCCATGCACCGTTGACCTTCTGCTGTAGAACAGCTCCTAGCGCTGTGTTGGAAGCGTCAGTCATGAGTGCTAGAGGGCAATCTGGTTGTGGGTAAGCGAGTAAAGTGGCTTTGGCCAAGGTGCGCTTGATGGCACCAAATGCGTCATCCGCAGCAATGTCCCATCGTAGTGCTTTTGCTGAGTGCTTGCAGCAAAGCATACGGTCTAGGGGTTCCAGTAGTGTGGCGCAGTTTCTGATAAAGCGGTGGTAAAAGTATACGAGCCCAAAAAACTGGTGGAATTTTGTGGTTGACAATGGTTTTGGAAACTCGATGATGCCTTGCACTTCGTGAGGAAGCGGGCAGATGCCGTTGGTGTCCAAGTAATGACCAAGGAATTCGAGGGCTTGTTGTCCGAATCTGCTATTTTCCGTGTTGATGAATCTGCTACGGGATTTTGGGGATAGGCACGGACAAGATAAGTTTTTGTAAAGATGGTTGTGCCTTGGAGAGCTGAAGGGAAGTCCTGTATGTTGGGCAGTGGGTACCGGTCCGGAACAGTCTTGGTATTCAGAGACCGGTAATCCCCGCTTGGCCTCCAATCCCCAGACTTCTTGGGGACAAGATGAAGGGGAGATGACCAGCTACTAGAGGAGGGTGTGATGATGCCGAGATTCAGCATGTTTGAATTCCTAACGAGCCACCTTGAGTTTGTGTGGAGCTAGACGTTGCGGTCGAGAGAACACAGGTGGTCCTAATGTCACAATGTGATGCCGAATGACATGGCACACTGGTTGAGTCCAGTTTGGTGGTGATGTTAGCTGAGTAAACTCTGCTATGAGGACTGCAAATGTCTCTTTGGCAACTGTAACGCATAAGAGTGCCATATCTGTAGTTGCGCGCACTGCGAGTCTATGAATGGAGTGTTTAGTTGTGGAGTCTGTTAAGCGCTTTTTTTTTTACATCGACGAGGAGTGCATGTTGGTTCAGAAAGTCAGCACCAATTATTGCAGAACCAACATCAGCGACCTAAAACACCTAGCGGAAGATTCTTCAAAGCCCCAAGTTGAGGGAGTTTTACAGAATGTTGCTTGTACATGGGAATGTTTGTTCTGTTGACAGCTTTGAAGTGAAACAGTACAGTGGAGGTGCATCTTGCTTTTGTGGCTGGCAGGACACTCACTTGGGCTCCTGTGTCAATCACAATCTTGTGTTTGGAAGTTTGGTCAAAAATGAGGAAAAAGCGACACTCTTCTTTGCGCTGATCGCTCGTCGCCGCTAGTGGTCGGCCGTTGAGTTTTCCGACCATATGCAAGGCAAAAGGCAGCAGCGGGCATTTGCACCAAAGCGGCGATGGTAAAAGCACATTCTTGGACCTGGGGAGCCAATTCGCCCTTGCCGCCGACGATTAGGCGTTGAAGAACGACGACGTTGGTGCTCACGATGTGCGGATGTCTCCGAGTAAGTTGCTGCCACGATGAAATGTTCCAGTCGAGCACAAAGGCGGTGAAAATCGGAGGGGCCAGCGGTAGTGAGTGTAGGGTTCAGTGGCTGAGCAGGGCTGGCAGGAGGAGTCAGTGGTGTCGATTGCGTGGGTGTACTGATGGAGGCGACTGAGAAACTTGGTGTCGCCACCTCCATCGGCCAGTGCAGCCTGTGACGTCAAATCCATGGTTGTGGCTGTAGCAAGCACCATTCGGACCTGGGACGGCAGTTGCTGGATAAAAAGTTCACTTAGTGCTGCGGTGTCCATAGTTGTCGCAATAGTGCCGAGAAGCTGCGTCATTCGCTGCAAAAGCTGGCTTGGACGTTGGTCATGGAAGGAAGGAAATTGAGAGGAAAAGAACGGCAGGGAGGTTAACTAGTCTATAGGCAGCCGGTTTGCTACCCTGCGTATGAGAGGATGATGGTGGAGATGAAAGATAGAGAGAAGAGAGCGAAGAGAGACCTTCTCAGCGTAGAGTAGTTGCTGTATTTTGGTTCTCTCCGACGCAGCAGTCCTTTCTAGGAGGGCTGCCTTGAGCTGGTCGTATGGTCTTGCCGGGGGACTGTCGCGAAATAAGGTAGTTCTGTCGACTACCTCTTCTGCAGCAGTTGAGGGGAGTGCGCCGACCACGTAGTGAAATTGCGGCTGTTGCGTGGCGATTCTTGATAGCTGGAATTGAGATTCCACTAGCACAAACTACACGGCAGGGTTGCGTTCCTAGTACGGCAGAAGACTGCAAGTGACGGTGGAGACAGCCTCACTGGATGGATCGGTCTCTGGCATTGTTTGGTTGGGGGTGGGTGTATGAACTTGATGCTTCATTTTGGAAGATCCGTGCGATGGTGTACGATCTTTGTCAGTTGTGAGACGCACGGCTCTATGTTACTTAGGTGCGTTTAACAAAACCGGGTCACCAATTGTAGAGGGCATGCCGCGGATTGACTGACTGCGGGACAAGACGTCCGTGTTTTATGGTTCTTTCTTCTCTGTCTGCCGAGCTGCGGCGGCACGCGAGCGCGGGCCGCTGCCGCGAAAGGGGGAAGGAACGAGAGGAGGAAGAAAGCGTACAAAAGAGGATGTATTGCATATATACAAAAGCACAGTGTAAGAGATAGCACACACAGTAAAATTGAGGGCACATAGTCTGTTACGTGGCGGTGCGGAGGCATGTGTTCAGACGCTCACCACAAACTGACTGATCTTGAACTTGAAGAAGGAAAAGGTGCAATTTTAATGTTTCAACACAAAGCTGTTGAATGTGCTACCTACTCTGAATTTCACGTGTTTCTTTTTTGGGTGCATAACTGATGCCTCACGGCCACTGACACGAAAAACACGAGTTCAATCCCAGCTGCGGAAGTCGTGTCTTGGGGGATTCTAAGCTAGAGGCTGATGTACAGTGTGATGTCAGTGCATGTCGAGACCCCGGGGCTTTGAAATCATGCAGCGACCGAGACACATTGGGACGATAAACTGCATAAACTGGCCAACCACAAATGGTGCCTAATGGTAGTCATTTTCATTGTTTGTCTTCAGCCGTGTGTTTCCACTTTTCAGGGCACAGTTGGCTGTTCTCGCCTAATGCAACAGCTACAGCGTAAATGTTTTGCTTTGGCTTCGGCAGGCTGTGAATTGAATTTCTAAATGAAAACATAACATTTTGTACCTATTTCCCTTTGTGTGATCGGCTCAGTGCACTACCAAGGGATTGACAGCGTACCTGAAGATGGGTTTAAATCGAAATGGGCTGTGAAATAATACATTTTTTGGCATAAAATGTAATCTGCTCACACAGGACAAGGTAAATAAATCTGAGATTGTTCGCAGAGGCCTTCATTTTACAGTGCACATAAAGTTAGGAAACATTGCATATTTTGTTTGGTGGTTGCCATTTACCCCTTACAGAAAAATGGTCTAGCATTGTATTTCAGTCTTGAGAGATATAGTTGTGTAAATTTAGCTATGTAGCAATACTTTTGGCTGCAGCAGCTTTGCCATTTGGAGGCATAATCTGTCCTTTTCAAGCACCTCTGAATTATAATTTTATTTAGGCATATTAATTTTTGTGGTCTTTCTTTTTTTTTTTTCTATTGGAGTGCGAGATCGTCACATTAGCAAGCCTTAAAGCCAAATGTAGTCTATTTGTAATGCTGCTGGCGACATATAATTTATTCTGTTTTTAAGAAAGAAAATGACATGGCAACAGTATAATTAAAAAAAGTTTATCAACCAATGTCGCTTTCTTGTTTCTGTCATTATCCCTTGCAAACAACTCATAATCAACATCAAATACCTTTCAGTAAGAGTTTTTAAAAACTTCTTGGTTTGTCAAACCTTTGTAGCTTTACATTAATGAAAGGCTACCTTTTGCACTGTTTCACAACAGGAGAAATTTGAGCGACAGTCAGTCTGGATAAGCCTTATTCGCAGTCTATTGTATAAAAGATCAAATTCCAACAAATTTTCACTGAACAACATCCCTGGATAATTGAGCCATGGAAGAGTTCCGCGCCAAGGAAACAACACAGAGAGTATTGTCTCGGATTCGTATATACAAGCATCGAGTACTATTGCAAAGTCAAGTTCGAAGACATTTAACAATTATTTTAGTCATTGAGGCTAGAATTTGGATTCCATCACAGATTGTGTGTATTGGCTGAAAAACCTAAAGGGACATTAAAGTGAAGAACATACAATCAACTTGAATTGATAAAGTGTTACTTGAAAACTCTTTAAAGAATTTGTTACTGGTCTAGTTGGTCCATATTGCAAAACTGCAGAGTGAAAATCTAGTACACGACATAGAACAACAGTTTTTGTCCTGTGCTGCGTAGTTCTGCTATGTCCCGTACCTTAGTTGCACTCGGCAGTTTAGCTTGAAAACTTAATTTCGCCGTAGAAGGTTCGTTGTCCCTTCACCTATTTGGTATGAGCACAGCTCGTCTTTACCAGTCTATCACCAGACCATTTTCTGCATATGCAGCTTGTTTGCATGCTCTACCCTCCCCCTATGAGCACTTGAACGAGATGCATTTGTTTGTAGATTATATCACAAAGGTCCAAATTTGAATTCTTCTATTAAGTTTTTCGACATAGCAAATATTAAGTGAAGACTATACTGGATAACATTTTCTGATGCTTGAAAGACCAGCTTTTTTAAGTTGTTGAGGTCATTGGATTTCATTGAAATTTGTTAGGTTGCATACTTCCTTCATTTATGGATAATTGAAGCCTTGAGAAATGTACATGTTGCTTACAAATTAATAGTATTGATTACCTCTAATTTCCTGCCTTGGTTCCCACATTACTCCTACTCTTTGTGATATCAGCATGGGCTCGTGTTAATGCTAGCACATATATAATTGCAATGCTGCTGAAAATTCATAGCAGTGAAGAATAATTGGTTTGTTTGTTGTGTGCTTCCCTGGTTTCTTTTTTAATCATCATGTGGCACCGCCTATCCAGGCAGCTTAAAGGGTACTGACACAAAAACTATGGAATCTTTTTTTTTTTCTGCTCTGTGTCGCAGGGGGCCTGTTATTCACATCATTTGCAGCAGCACATGACAAATGATTGATTGCAGGCCCCTCAATATCGACCAGTTGCTGTTTCGGTTTAAGAGAGCTCCATGAATGAGAAGCCGTAAGATGCAACTATCACCACCTAGTTTGTACATCTCTCAACAAGGTCAGCATACAGAACTACGACACGTAGTCTGCATCAAGAATTACTTTCGGACATAAAATGCGACTGCAGTGCTGCATAAAATTTTCGAAGCTTGCACCACAGCCAAATACACGCGACGAGCCGCCGAGAAGTGTGGACTTCCGGAACAAATATGTGGCAAAAAAAACAAAAAAAAAATGGCAGCTACAACGTCCTCGAAACTTGTTCTATTGACTGCAGCGTGGTGAAGTGATGGAAGTAAGTGGGTCTCCAAGGAGTCCCTTTAGATGCTGTCAATACCTTCAAAATTCAGACTTCAAAATTGCTGTAAAATACATTTTAAGCTATATTTGCTGTTAATTTTAAGATGATGTACGCTTGTAAGGAAGTCGATGCCACAGTTCATCTCGGCCACAAAATTTTGTGTCGGTACCCTTTAAAGGGGCCCTGCAAAACATTTTCAGCATGTTCAAAAAACACTACAGCTGAGGCTCTTGAGAACATGTGAGCCAAATATTATAAAGCAGCATGCAACCTAGAATTTACATTTAAATTCTTTTCTCGACAAATGATGCTATGTATATTCAGAAATTATTGCGTTGTGAGATAACATGTAGGAATGGCAGACTGGGATTGTTGGTGTAATATATTGGAGATTTAAGGCGCAAATACCACATGGGTGAAGGTAAGGTACACACACGATGTGCTTCGTGTGTGTGTGTACCTTATCTTCATCCGTGTCGTATTCGTGCTTTGAACCATGAATAGGCTAGCATGGCACACTCTAAAGTTGCTGAGGCCGCGCGTTCTAAGAAGAAAAAAAAAAGGAAATGTGCTCAAGTTCACGAGGCATGCGTGATGTACCTTCTTCCCTCATGCTATCCCTCCATGCTTAGCTTCCAGCGCTTTCATTGGAATGAGAGAAGCAATAGCATCACGCTACAAATCTTGTAACTCCGCTCATACTGGATAGATTCTAAACATACTTGTGGCAGTTTTATTCGTAAGGCAATAAGCTCCTCTCGTGAGGCCGTTTCATGGCTACTAAAAAAAGTGTTGCAGGATCCTTTTAAGTCAGCTAACCGTTTTAAACAGGGGTCAGGAATCTGTGGGCCACAAGGCGATATTATGCGGCCTCCGTCATGACATTAAGAAATCTCCTTCCCTCCTCCCCTGCCTAATGGCTTCCGATCTGAAGGCCAACATCATGAGCATTATAGGAGTCTCTCGGAGGAAAATAGAATTGCCTTTTTTTGCTCGTACAGAATTATGTAAGCCCTGACAGACTCTGCCTATATATGGGACGCCAAGGTGAGCTGGCGTGTGAACTTGGAGGCGACATTGTGACTCGTTATTTTTGTTTCGCGTGTTTGCTGTGATTGTTTAGTAATGTCTCTTGGTAAGAGAGGGGGACAGTTCTGCCATGCACACTTTCAAATGCAAAGATTCCCAGTAGAGAAGTTATTCTGCTATTCGTTTACATAAAGGTGTTTCTGGGCCCCCTTTTATGTGGCTCTCTTACAGGTTGCCCAAGAAGTGGTTCCCGAAGAAAGCCCACCCCCTTCACTGTCGTCCATCTTCGAGACTGCATTCAGTGCTACCGTGACACAGTCGTCGGCAGAATTGCCTAATGGTATGGCACTTGATGGTATGGCACTCTTTGCACTGAAGTAGTGGCCCATTGTCACCAGACATAGGAATTTGCCGATCCTGATAATCAATATTTGATGTACGTTCTTAAAGGGGTACTGACACTAAAGTTTGACACAAGATAGCCTATGGGGTCAATTCCCGTGAACATTTGTATATCATCTGCAAAATATCAACAGCAAATATAGCTTGGAAGGTACTTAAAATTAATTCTGAAGTTTGTGCATGCGCTCGACTCCATCGTGCCATTAACAACCTCAAAGGGGACTTTCCTCATGCCATCACGTTGCAGTCAACAAAAACAAGTTATGATGTCACAGCTGCCATTTTTCTTTTGCCACGTTTGTTTTTGCAGTCTATATTTTTCGGTAGCTGGTTGCGAGTGCGTGGCCGTGGCGCACGCTTAGAAAGTTAGAAAGCATGCTTATAATGGTGCGCACGCTCAGCGACATTGCAGTCTTGTTTCCTATACGAAAGTGATTCTTTATTTGGACCACGCGAAAGTGTGTCAAATTTCTTTGTGCTGATGTGGTCAAAAGCTGCATATGCCAGGTGGCGACAAATGCACCCAGTTTTTGGAGCTCTCTCAAACATGAACTAAAACTGATTGGTATAAAGGGGCCTGTAATTACTTATATGTTACGTGCGGCAACAAACGATGTGTTGTGTCGTGACTAACAGGCCTCCAGCAACACATTGCTGCAGAAAAACACGAGACTGACGTTTTTGTGTCAGTACCCCTTTAAAGACATGATCCCAAACTGGAACTTAAAATCTGTGGTGGTTTATATATTCAGATATTTATTTTATAAAAGTAAAGAATAGTTGGAGCAGTATTTTTGTTAAGTCATTTTCATCATTATAATAATTTATTTGCGAGATTTCTTTTGGCATGGCTCCCGACGCAGTATTCGCAAGTGATAGTGCTCATGGCATTGCAACGAGATATTTTCCGAAAGGGATCAACATCATACAACCAAACTCGCATTTAAGTACAGTACTGCCCTAGTGTTAAAGGAGGATGTTTGAGAGGCACCCTTATGTGGGATTAGAACTACGATCTTAAAGTTGTACCCCATTCCTTTTCATGCATGCAAAGCGATAATGGCAGCATGTGTTGTGTTCAGCTTGGAGGTTAGCGTGGGAACCTTTGTCTTGTTGGGCACTCCTCTTTCCTTGCTGCTGCGGCTATACCTTCTTGCTTCTCAAACTGTGCTGTTTTGTTTCTGTCTCCCCATTGCAGTTCCCGAGATGCCCATTGAATGTGGCTCTCCTCTCTTTGCCTCTACCGACGAAGATGCCGACAGTGCATCGGGTCGGCTAGACCACGGAAGTGTCCGTGGCGGCCGCTGTAACTATCGCCGTGCAACGCCACCGGCAGTTCCCCCGTACTCTCCTTACTCTCCTCCTCCTCCATTCTCCCCCTTTGCTACACCCAATCCTCACTCGCTCCTCTCCCTGAGCGACCTGCGCATGGACGTGCGGCTAGCCCCGAGAAGTGGTAGTGCGACAGCTTTTTTGTCCGCCACCAACGTCGCCCCTTCGAGCCGAGACTGGCATCCGGGCAACATCGTCTCGACAAGTGTCTACTCTTCGAGCGTGGTACCGCCGAACGTTGCCCCGTCGCATCTTGCGTCGGCGGGAGGCCTCGAGAGTGCCGAAGCACGCCACCGCAAGCGCCTGCTCAGCGATGGCGAGAGCAGCCACTGCAAGAAAGAGAAGCCACGCAAGATGTACCCGCACAGTCCCTTGCCCACTTCCTCTTCTTCACGCCAGAACGTGGACGATCGTTGGCGCAGCGCTGACAGCGAAGGCGCGTCCGGCGACAGGCACGAAGAGAGGCGTGGCACTGAACAAAGCAGCAGCCGCACGACGCTGTCGTCCAGTGAGTGCTTGCTGGATTAATGCGAAGCCAATGCACTTCTGATGTCACCTTTAAATCACAGCCTTTAACTACAGGGACAGATGAAATTTCGAGTCACTGTGTCCTTGCTCTGCTTTTTGGCTTATGCTCTTGTCCTTGTCCTTTATGTGCATGCTTGCTCTTGTGGGAAGGACAATAATACCATGTAATAGTTAATCCTGACTTGGTCTAAGTATATACAGCTTCGACTTCATATTTTTTTAGTTTTCTTCCTCCGAAAGCTTGCAACCCTTTGCTAGTGGCACTTACATCTCGTTTGTACATATTGTTTCAGGTGTTGAAGTGACAGCTGAGGCCAGTGAGCAGGGCGGAGCTTACGGAAGGGTTGCGAAGACATCGTCCGGAAGTGACAGTGACGCCGACGTCGTTGTCACCCCACCGAGGCCTCATTCCGCTCCTCATTCCAGGCCTACGTCCCAGGATGCTTGCAGCCAAGATCACAGCTACTCAGAAAATCGTCCTACTAGGGAGAATCGTAGCCACCGTAGGGGATCAGTGAGAACTCAGCCAAGTAAGCTGTTTGTTTAGGGATTCTGTCCTTTGCGTTCAGGGTACAGAGGACAAACGAACGACACATTGTTTGCCATCTGTGGTGTTTTTTGTTGTATGGTTTTTATTGTATGTGCACCATTTTCTTTTATCTACATAACTCCTCTTACCATTTTTTATTAGCGTGTGTTATGTTTAGGACAGTTTGGGCACTTCTGTCATTGTGCAGCAGCTCAGGAAACGGACAGCGAGTCGTTTTTGAACATTCAAACACAAAATGGAAGGATATGAGAATAAGTCCGTGGTGTGGGTGCCGGTAAGACGTCTACCACAGCAAGAATGGTGCAGTAGTCCCATGATCTCACGACTTCCGAACAGTGGTAGAGACCTTTAGTAGGTGCCTAGGCCAGTGCAGGCTCGGCTCCCGTTTTGGGTGTCTTGATCTCCACCCAGGCGTGGCATTATGTGCGGGTTACGTCCAGCACAGCACCGTATGTACCATGCAGGAATGCTGCTTGACACAGCTGTGGTGCAGCAGATCAACCAGCTGTGTTCCTTGCTTCAATGCACTTCAATGAGAACGAACAGATAAGGATGCCAAGAGTATAGGGGATGTCATCAGAAGTAATTGTAACGTAAATATGAAGGAAGAAGAGTGGATGAAGCGATAACGCTATCAGCAGGATCCAAACCTGTGACCTTAGAATAATGTGTTCGATGCTATACCACTTAGCTACAGTGGCCATCATCCCTTTGTATACCTTATAGGGTATATACAGTAGACTCCCTTTAGGACGAATTTGAAGGGACCACAGTCATTTGTTCATCTTATAAGGAATTTGTCTCATCAGAAGTGCCCCCAAAAGCCAAATGCTAACATGCCAAGTACTCCTAAATATGTTGCTTGAAAACACTGAATAAGGTATTCTTATAATGGAGAGAAAAGGAACAAGAAAAAGCATTTATTTGGCTCAGCTTGATAAAAACTATGCTTTGTAGTGGAGTATTTAGACTAATCTAACGAATACTCATTTTCACGAGTTCATAATATTGATAGGAAGTATCACTACCAAGAAAAACAAGGGAAGCGCGGGTAGAGAATGAAGACGACGTTGCCTCCACTGCGATCCCTCCACTGCGAGTGGCACCATCGGAGCGCAAGATCATTAACGAGCAAGTCCAAGAAATGCTGGAAAAGGGAATAATACAGGAATCGGCAAGTCCGTGGGCTGCTCCCGTCATTCTAGTGAGGAAGAAGGATGGTATGTGGAGATTTTGCGTTGACTACCGCCGACTGAATTCTGTTACCAAGAAAGATGTCTATCCACTGCCGCGCATCGATGACGCTCTAGGCTGCTTGCATTCCGTGTCCTACTTTTCATCTGTCGACCTGAGGTCAGGTTACTGGCAAATTCCGATGCACGCAGCTGACAAAGAAAAGACGGCATTCGTTACGACCGACGGACTTTACGAGTTCGTTATGCCATTCGGATTATGTAATGCTCCTGCGACATTCGAAAGATTTATGGACTCGATATTGCGTGGTTTAAAATGGCATATATGCATGTGTTACCTTGATGATGTCGTAATTTTTGGACGTACGTTTGAGGAGCACAACACTTGCCTAGACCTCGTGCTCAGCTACATTGAAAAAGCTGGCCTTGTATTGAATTCAAAAAAGTGCCACTTTGGCGAGCCACAGACATTGGTGTTAGGACATCTCGTTGACAAATATGGCATTAGACCTGACCCACAAAAGACAGCGGCTGTTGAATCGTTCGAGCGTCCTAAATCTGTGAAACAACTGCGTAGCTTCATCGGGCTCTGCTCGTATTTCCGGCAGTTCGTACCCAAGTTTGCGGATGTCGTTCACCCCCTGACGAGCCTTCTACGAAAGAACAGCCCGTTTCAGTGGACCTTCGAATGTGATGCCACTTTTCACAAGCTGAAGTGTTTGTTAACTGCGCAGCCAATACTTCGGCACTTCAATCCTTCGTCGCCCACGGAAATTCACACAGACGCTAGTGGCATCGGTATCGGTGCCGTTCTCGTTCAGCATTCTGGCAAGAAGGAACACGTTGTGGCGTACGCAAGTCGTTCTTTAAGCAAGCCTGAATGCAACTACACAGTGACCGAGCAGGAATGCCTAGCGGTAGTCTTTGCCGTGCAACGGTTTCGCTCATACATCTATGGTCGCCCGTTCACTATCGTCACAGATAACCATTCCCTGTGTTGGCTGGTCAACCTTCGTGACCCATCCGGCCACCTCGTACGATGGGCCATTCGTTTGCAAGAACATGTCTTCACCATTTCATACATTGCTGGCCGTCTACACGCTGATGCGGATTGCCTCTCCAGAATGCCGCTACCATCGACAGATTGTGAAGGAGATAACTTTGACCACCTTATCGCTTCTCTGTCGTCTGGCTTTCCTGATGCCGTGACTTTCACCGTCGAGCAGCGTAGTGACCCAAGCTTGAAAGCTCTCTTCCCTGGAGCAAGAAATTCATTAGGCGAAGGCCGATTCTGCGTCCGAAATGGTCTTCTTTACCAGAGAAGCTTGTCCACGACGGGCGCCCGCTTTCTGCTAGTTGTTCCTGCGTCCCTTCAAATGTCTGTTCTGCGTCTCACGCATGATGACCCCACCTCTGGCCATCTAGGCACCGCACGAACACTTAGTCGCACGAAAGAGCGGTTCTGTTGGCCGGAAATGAACAAGACAATTCAGTACTACGTGGCCAGCTGTACGCAGTGCCAGAGCCACAAGCGGCCCTCCTCGGGTCCAGTTGGTCACCTGCAACCTGGAAAGCCTCCCGGTTCCCCTTTTGAAAAGGTCGGCATTGATCTGATGGGACCATTTCCACGCTCCTCAAAAGGTAACCGGTGGATAATTGTATGCGCCGAATTCCTGACGCGGTACTGCGAGACGGCTGCCTTATGCTCCGCCACGGCAGTCCAGGTTTCGGAGTTCCTGTTGCATTCAGTCATCCTCCGACACGGACCTCCTCGCGTAATAATAAGTGACCGCGGACGATAATTTACCGGTGATATTGTCGAATGATTACTTCGTTTGTGTGCCTCCAAGTTCAGACACTCGACTGCGTATCATCCGCAAACTAACGGCCTCACCGAGCGCACAAACCGAACGTTGATCAACATTTTGTCAATGTACGTCGCCTCCGACCACAAAAACTGGGATGAAATTTTACCATTCGTCACGTACGCCTTCAACACGTCGAAACATGAAACGACAGGCTACAGCCCTTTCTATCTGCTCTACGCGCGCTCACCTCGACATACGCTGGACACTTATCGTTCCTTTTGTCGTCCATGACGATTTAACAATTGCGGAAACCTTGTGACGTGCGGAAGAGACACGTCGACTTGCCTGCTTACGTACACTGGCAGTATAAGAGTCCTCCAAAACTCGCTACGACAGTCAACACAGGCATGTAACCTATGCCCCCGGTGATCTAGTGTGGGTGTGGACCCCAATACGCAGACGTGGCTTGAGCCAAAAGCTACTGGCACACTATGCCGGTCCTTTTGTGATACTCCGTCGTGTCAGCGAGGTCAACTATAAAATTGCATGTGTCACCACCAGTGGCCGACGTTCATGCAAGACGGAGGTGACGCATGTTGCCCGCCTGAAGCCGTTTACACGAAGGATGCAAGAGTGACTCGCCCAGAGGGCTTCGTCTGAGAGAGGAGGAATGATACAAAGTATCACTACCAGGAAAAACAAGGGAAGCGTGGGCAGAGAAGGAAGACGACGTTGCCTCCACTGCGATCCCCCTGAGTGGGTACGAGCCATGGCGGTGATCATCATCATTATACTGTGATCGCGGACTCAGGGCCCATTAAAAACCCCCATTAAGTTACCTTGCCTTGTGTAACAATATGCTCATGAATAAATTTCTACCATATTTTAATAATAAAACTGTATCATGACCCTTTTTTGACTATTAGAAAAAGATAAAAAAAAAAACGAAGAGACAAACACAACTTTCCTTCAAAGAATAGAAAATTTATTATTCTGGCTGTTCGTTCACCTTACGAGAGGCTGTTTAACTGGCTTTGCTATTACTTTTCGATATGCTTTCATTGCATACCGATACCTCGACAAACTTTTTCTTTGAGGTTGGGATATTTTCTTATTTTCAGCCAGCAGTAACTTTTCCTGAACTACATGCAGCTGAAGATCTCCGTTTATGCTACTCACGATCACGAGCCTTCGGCACACAGAAAGAGACACGACACAGCTATATTTAGTGTGAAAAATAACCTTTTTTATTGTGCACCTAAATAATGAAAATGACACATCACACTTTGCTGAATTTCACTGGGAAGAGATACAATGCGCTCAGGTGCCATTTTGTGTCGCCTATGACAATGCATCCAACTCCTTATATGGGAGTGCTAGTGTCGCATATGTCGTTTCTATTTTATGTGATTTTAATGTACAGACAGTATTTCTTGTCTTCCCGTTTTCACTTTCATTTGTCTTTTTTTTTTTTGCCCCTCTTTCCTTGCATTTTCACCTCCAGCCAAGCTCTTGTGTTCATCTGTTCTCTACTGTACTCCTGTAGGGGAACTGAAGAACGCAAGGAAAATATTGAAAGATGAATGCTTTTTGTTGCTTTATTTACTGATAAAGCCGGCCATTTCTCCACAGGGGTGAAAGAGATACCAGCTTCATGTGCTGACTTTTCTTTTTTTACTTATCTCGCTTTCTCCCTCCACATTGCAATTTGCTTTCGGTTTGCTTTGAGTCTTTGGGCCAGGGTGTTTATTGCTTTCTCTTGTTCGCTTCTTGCACTAGACTATCAAAACTATAATGTCCGCTGCACAGAATTCCTGTCGTCGTTGCTCACTGCGAGAGTTCATCCTAACAGAAAGGGCCTGTTACGCGATTCGTCTTAAGCAGATACTTTGTTTGCATAGAGTCTGTAGGAAATCAAACAAACACTCCCATGTTGCTCGTCTTAAGGGGAGAAGCGGGTCTTCGAGACCGAAAATCGCTAAAAATACGATTTTTTGAAAATGCTATATTTGGATTCTCTCACTATCGCTGCATAATCTCGCCAATTTTCACGCGTCTTAGATTGGTGATTTAGCCATGAGAACAGTTAATGCGACGTTAGTGAGTTGAATTTTTGGCGATGGACGCGTGAAAACGGGCTTTTTCAGCGCCACGGTGTTGCCGATCTACGCTTGCTACAGCAGTTCTCTTGGTCGCATTCAAAAGAGGCGCCTTTTTCCTTTCATATCCCGCCGCCCTGGTTTTCGTCCACTCAGTATGCACGCAGTGAATCTGCAAAAAAAAAAAAATTCCTCGCGTGAGCTTATTGGTGCGGTGAGCACACGTCAATAAATCGCGCCTTCTGATTCGCCGGGTCTCCCGAGCTGTCTGCTGCGTGCGACAGCGGAGCGCACGCGAAGCGGCGAGTGTATTTGACTTTGTACTCGTCGGCTTCCTGAACTCGCGTTAGCTAGCAAGAAATTAGAGCAAGCATCACTGTGTAGTCTCTACATTCAACGGTATACTGGTACCGCGCTGAACGAGCTCGATGAAGCCGCCGGGACAGTGCAGCAGGCCTACGCTCTCGGCCGTGTTTTCCCGAGCTGTCTGCTGCGTGCGGCAGTAGAGTGCACATGAAGTGGCGAGTGTATCTCACTCACATGACATTGTTCTTGTCGGCTTCCTGAACCCACGCGAGCTAGCGAGAAATAGGAGCAAGCGTTTCTCGCGTCTACACATTCAGGCACGCCGCTGAACCAGCCCAACAAAGCGCGCCGCAGCCACCAGGCCAGTGCGTTAGGCCTACACTCTTGGCCACATTTTGAACCTGGCTTGAACCTTCCATCATGCTGAAGCTGTATTGCAAATTCTGCACCCCTTACAAGTTCGGAAAAAAAGCGCAAGAAATCTACGGCAACAGCAGATAATGGCATGGGCATATCCGAAACGCACCTAGTGCAGAACGGCGCGGCGACGGAACACGATTCGTTGCATGAAACGCCGACATCTCCGCCTGTTTCCCCCTGGCCGCCTCAGACGACGTCGGTGATAAGCAGCGCATAAGGAAAGACACGACCTTTTTGACGAGCGGCGATCGTGCGCAACAACAGTAGCAGAAAGTGAGTGCTGATAAGATCAGCAGCTTATCGGCGATTTCGGCGAGCGAGCGCACGCTGCCAACGCTCGCGACAGCACGCGAGGGCTCGGACTCGTCGGCGGCTACCGACGGGATAGTCGACTTATCCGCGATAAACAAGCTTCTTGAAAGAACGGCTAAATGCTGGACATGCAGCGGGACCATTTCTATTGAAAAAGGTGAGCGCGATTATGGACTTGCGATGAAGCTGATTTCAGAGTGTCGCAACTGTGGACTTGTTGACAGTGAGTGGAGCTCTGGGAGGGTACCCAGCCGGGCTAAATGAGCTGCATTTGAAGTGAATATCCGTGCCTCTCGTGCCGTGCAAAGCGCAGGGAATGGCCAGGCAGCCCTAAACGACATCTTTTCTGTAATGGGAATATCTTAAAGGGGACTTCACTACAAAAGCTATCAGAGCCATTTGAAAAATAAACTGAATCCTGCGGCAACAAGAGCTGCAGACAAGATCCTCTCTGATTGCGCCATGTCAGTGAAAACATGATACCAAGATCTGTGCTTTGACAACCCAGGTAATGTGGCCATCTGTTATGGCCATCATAACAGATGGATAACCAGAGGCCACTTGTTGTTGTTATAGAGCTGTTTTCTGGCTATGTCTTAGGCTATGTTCTGTCGAATTTTCGTGCCGGCTGCAAGCACGCACCACCAAAAGAGCACTCAAATTACTTGGTTTGGGAGTCATCGCACATCTGCCAGAAAAATACACAGTGCAAATCAGGACACATGAAAGCAGAGGCAGTAGTGACTCTCTTTGAGCGTTCAATTTCCTGTCACGGCTTGCGGTACACAGTGATGCTATGTGGTGGGGACAGTAGATCATTCCGTGCCGTTGTAGACTCGGACAGTTCATGGTTTCATACAGGTTCAAAAAGAGGACTGTATAAACCATGTCCAAAAACGAATGGGCACTGCACTACACAATCTTGTTCAAAAGCATAAAGGTTCTGGTGAAACACGTAAGTGGAAGAGGCCGCTTGACAGGTGATGTCATAGAGAAATTTCGAGATACTATGGCTGGGCTCTGAAGTCCAATGTTGGTGACGTAGATGCGAGGCACCGGGCAGCCATGGCCACATATTATCATGTGACATCGACTAATGAAAAGTCTGACCACACCTTCGGCCCAAGTGGCAGTGACTCGTGGTGCATGCAGAATGCTGCTGCTGCAAGGACCGCTGCCAAGACACACCTACAGCTTCCCACAAAATGTCCATGATGCACTACTTCCAGTGTACGAGCGACTTTGTGACAATGAGCTGCTAAAACTCGGCCAAAGAGGCAAGACACAAAATGCAAACGAGGCACTCCATTCTGTCATATGGTCTCTAATGCCAAAAGAGAAGCATGCTTCACTCATAGCTGTTCAGACTGCAGTTGTTGAGGTCGTGATGTGCTTCAATTCAGGAATGAAAGAAGCCTCCACACGTATCCTCAAAGAACTTCAGCTAGAGCAAAGCTCCATGAGCGAGCGACGGGCAGAAGAGAAGGATTCTGGTCGGATCACGAGTGCCGAGCGAAAGCGTTCAGCATCTTCCAGGTTCCTGCAACAAGCAAAGCGGCGGCATCGACAAAAGTGTGACAAAGACTACTGCCCTGGTGTTTTTTGAGCCATTTATATGCAAAGAGAAGCATTTTTGTTCGGGTAGAATTCCTTGAATATACAGAGCTTTGTTTTTGGCACTTTCTCAGTTTCAGTTTTTTGGCCACCTTTCATTCTTCTGACAAGCCTGACAAGTGCTTCTCAGCTTTGGTACACTGGAATTTGATCATTTTTATCTTGCTGAGAAGCTGGATGTTTAGTGAGTGAAGAAAGTCCCATATGTGACTATAGGACACCATAAATTTTTAGAAAAAACTACAAAAATTATCATTCCTTGATAATGGAAGGGTGAACTTCTAAACTTCATAATTTTTGTTCTAGGAAAGGTAGAGCCATGAAACTTGCTTTTTGCACTCTTTGCTAATTATAGACTGCAAAGACATTTAATTCAGCAATATCTGTAAAGCCAATTTACTGAAAAGGTGATCAGAAAAACTTTTAAATAATGACTAAATAAAGACAAAATTGTAAGAGGTACATAAAAACTGAGTTCACATTTGGTATCTGCACATGTAAATATACCATCTCATAAGTTTTCAATCACCCTAGCTTAAATAATAAGATGCCTGAGGGCTAAGTGCCTCTTCCCCCCTTAAGGAAGAATTCGTCTTAACCGAGATTATCTCGTTTACTTTAGGTGCATTTGAACTTGGGAGCACCAGTCAGCGCCGCCTGTCACCAGTAAGGCAAGTGTGAAACACTTGTTTATTGTTTGCCAGGTACATCACGGGATGCTGAGGGAGGCCCACCTGAGGCGGAGCAGCCTAACCTGGACTGTCTCTGGCCTTCGGCTCCGGACCTCCAGCTAGATTGCCTTATCAGTGATGATGATGATGACAGCAGCAGCGTGGAGCTCGTCAGTGTGGAGCTTCCCAGGTGATAAGTGCTGATATTTGTAAACTGTGGAATTGATTTTCATTTAGAATGGTGAACAAATGTGTGTACAAATTAGCAGAGGGGATCATCGGTTTTCACACCTCTGGCAGCAGAGCTAGTCAAAGAGTCAGCCAGGTAATTCCTGATGGGACAGAAAGTAGCGTCATGGTCATTTGTGTGGTGAACGCGAGACAACTTAAAGCTGCCCAAAGATTGCAAAATCGAACTCTGGGACAGCCTGCGTAAACATAAACAAACGCAGCCGTCGTGGCGGCAAACGAAACATTCTGCCGCATGTGCGTTTTTTTTTTTTTTGTTGTTGTTGTTTGCTTGTTTGTTTTTCTGCATTGTCCGTTTGGGAATACGTGGCTAAGTTTTCCGAAGAGCTGAAAGAATACCCTCAAGTGTACGCATTTGGGGTACGACTTCGTACACTCACAACATCAATCGCAACTCGCCCCGTCTGTGAACAATACATCCAGCTTGCACATGACGCATCGAGAACGACGCAAGGTGACCTAACACACTTAATTTGAACTTCTGGTTAATTAGAACTGACGCTGTGGTCCCATTTAAGCTATGTGTATTCCAATGTGCGAAAATGCCCTGTTATTCGAACGGGCAAGCACTTGCGACTGTTATACTTCACTTCGAAAATGCTATCAGCACCACGCCCGATCCCGCGGCGGCACCTCTGACACCTCAACACTGTGCGTGAAAAAGGAAGAGAAGAAAAGGAAAGAAAAGGCTGTAGCGGAATGTCTGCGACGTGCGTGTGCACGCTTCTTCTTTTTTCCTTTCTGCCACATAGAGACCCTTCTTTCAACGCCGCACGTGAAGAGAGAAAGGGAAAATAAGAACATAGATGCTGTGAAGTGTTGGTTCTCTCTCAAATGCCGATCTGCTTCTCTTCACGTGGAGACTCCTCCTTTCTCGTCGCGTGCTGGCCACGCTGCGGCTACGATGCAGAAGGTAGTAGTGGAGACGCAGTCATTGTCTTTAGAGAGTGTCGGCCCTGGTCATTGCCGTGCACAACTTCTTTTGCCAGGAGAATGCTGAAGCTGAAGTAGAAATGCTTTGCAAGCTGCGTGCAAAATTGATTGACCCGCTGCAAGGCAAACATATGCAGACGCGCATCACCGTTTACTTCAGTTAATGACGAATGTCCTGTGATTTGTGATTAATGTAAGTCTTCTGAAGCATCCCTCTCGTGTGTTAGCTCAATGCACATGTGCCACTGCACGGTGAGCCCTTCGTCTATTTAGCTTTTATTAATTGAGCTTTTTTTAATTCAAACAAATTTTCAGGCCCCTTCAAGTTCAAATTATCGAGATTCGACTTTACAGTAGAACCTCGTCAATTCAAAGTCACTGGGGCTGCGAGAAAGCTTTGTATTAATTCGAAAACCCGCTTCAAGAAGTGGGATGCAAAAAATTGCATCCCACATTCAAAGAACATTCAACAAGTGGGATGCAAGGTACTTAGAACTTCAAAGTACGTAATCAGTGCTCGTCGTTTGCTGTGCCGGCCTTGCTGCTCCAAACGTCATGTTTTCCAGCAATACCTGGTCTTTCTTTTGCCGCGAACATGGAGGAACTGTGTGCCTCGCTGCTGCCACCGGAAAGAAAAAATTGGACCATGCGCACATTCGACCATGATGCGACCATTCGCACATTCTTTCTATTATAATTATGAGTTTAATAATGGCCGGTATGACGAAGCTCACAATGTGTTTTGGCTGGAAAAAATTATCTGAAATTTTCTAACTTAAATTTCGAAGTAGGTGTTGCCAGCAAGAACTCCACCAGCAGTGCAAAGACGCGAATCGTGGGAGCAACCGGCAATCGGAGGTTCGCATACATCGCGATTTCCGCTAAAATGTCCTTTGTTACTTTCTTTACAACCATGACCCACTGACGTTGCGAGATACACGCAATAAGCTGCCCGCGTGTCACCGCTGTGTTGCAGTGAAGCACGGCTCATTTACCGCAGGCGCACGTTTCGGTTGACCATGAGACCATTTTTTTTTTTTTTTTTTCATTTTTTTGCGCTAGAAGTAGCGAGGCTGGAGTCCTTCAGCTGGCACTCATTAGTATCGATACGCTGCATTGCCTTGTGGCTATTAATAACCTTCTTTCTGGGGATTCGCAGCTAAATCGGAAACTGGCACATGGCACCCAAAGTTACCGTATTTACTCGATTCTACCGCGCCCTCGATTGTAACGCGCAGCCGATTTCCACGACGAAAAAAAAAAACGTAAGACATCGATTGCAACGCACACCTATTTTTCTCGCTGGCCCGCACGATCACACCACTCGAAAAAACAACTCCTTTCGAGAGCGTCTTCCATTTAAATATGAGGTACGGCGAAGCTTGTGCCCATCTTTCGTGTAACAGAGCATTGCCGTCACTGTAGTTTTACCGTGCACAGATGTCAGCACGCGAACTTGCTTCGCCCCCTTCTTCTCGACAGTTGTGGTGCCAGGCATGTCGAAGTAAAGAGGCGTCTGATCGGCATTCCCGATATTCCCAAGCAGGTAGCCGTTGTTGTGCCGCAAGTTTAGGACGAACGTCTAAAAACTGTAAAGCTTTTCATCGTACTCCTCCGCAAAACATTTCGCATATGCCCGGTCGCCTTCGAAGGGAAAAGCTTTTTCTCTTCATAAAGTTAGTTAGCCAGCACCTGCTCGCTTTAAACTGGCTCCGCATTAGCCCCTTTTCTATTCTAAGGCTAACTGCATAGCCCGCACTTGGAGCAGTTCTGTCGTCAAGGGCCGCCGTGCCGCTCGCTGCCCAAGCACATACTCGCCGACCAGCTCTTTAACTTGCGGAAACCAACCCTGCAGTGGTCCACTGAAGCCTTTGGGTGAAGCTTTGCTGTCGACAATCTTCTGCTTTTGTTTCCGCCGGTCCTGCACGCACGTTTCGGGAACTCCGAACGACCACGATGCGGCCCGATTTACGTCCGTTTCGGCACACGCGATCTTTTCTTTTAAAAGCGGCACCGTGGTGCACTCGAGTTTTTGGAGTCGGCCCTTCCATGCCGTCGATGCCAATGCACGCCAAGATGACGAACTCCTCAGCACACGTACGAAGTGCCGCACATGGGAAACACATAGGCATAAATGGCCGACGCGCCATGACGACGCACGTAGGGGGCGGCCATTTCGGAATGCCGATGGCAATAGAACGACCGTATTCATTTTTTTTTCGTACTCGATTCTAACGCGCATGCGATTTATGAACTCGCTTAAGCGGAAAAAAAGTGCGCGTTAGATTCGAGTAATTACGGTATCTAATTAACCGGACTGGTGCTGGCCACCGCCTCCAGTTATCCACTCAATCTTACATTGCGAAATACGGGTCCGCGGTAATCCTTCGAAATAAGTGGCATTTCGAAATAACTGAGTTCGAATTAACGAAGCTTTATTATATGTGAAGTCTCGCGGAGATGATCATGTCTGAAAAAGAGCTTGAAGATGTATACCTGCTCAGCTATTGCGTATGTATAGAGTGACATAGTATATAGTATGAAGGAAAGAAAGGTAAACATGAGGGATCATGTGCTTTGTTAGAAACAGTATTAATGAGAACTGACAATTATGCCGAGAAAAGCATAGGGTATATTATTAGAAGTAGTTATTGTCTAAGTATGAAGAAAGAAAAGTGGACGAAAAAATAGCTTGCCATGGGCAGGGACCGAACCTGCGGCATTCAAATAACGCGTCTGATGCTCAACCACCTGAGCAAACACGGCAGGCATCCCCCATTAACTTTTTATGAGGTATGTATGTTCATTAAACGTGGGAATATCAGTCAACATTGCCTGTTGTCATTGCCGCAAGTGTGGTACACGCTCATCTTTTGTCTATTGGCATCGCATAGCGCGTGATCTTATTACGAGCTGGCAGGTGACCAATGGTCACTTGCATACCACCTGAAGGCATTAAGTCTGCCAGAACGAAACCCTCACTATGAATGAAGGAAAAAAAGGTAATTAAAGGCTCATTTAATTTGTTAGAAACAATATTTATGCGAATTGAGAATTACGCCTAGGAATGTATCGGGGATATTATTAGAAGCAACTAGTGTATAAATGGGAAGAAAGAAAAGTGAATGAAAAGATAACTTGCCATGAGCAGGCATTGAACTTGCGACCTTTCAATGACGCATTCGATGCATCGAACCCATTGGTGTTGCCACTGCATGCTTTAGGATGGTAGCTCGAGTGGCCCTGAATCGCTGCTTTGGCAAAAAGTAAAAAATAAGACTTTGTATTGAATACTTTTAGGCAATATTTGCTGTTGCACAGCATTTATCTCTGTTTGAAGCGTTGACGCACACCAAGAGATTTGAATTACCACTTCGCTATTAGTGCATACTGCCATTTCATCATCATCATCATCAGCCTGACTACATCCACTGCAGGACAAAGGCCTCTCCCATGTTCCGCCAGTTAACTCGGTCCTGTGCTTGCTGCTGCCAATTTATACCCGCAAACTTCTTAATCTCGTCTGCCCACCTAACCTTCTGTCTTCCCCTAACCTGTTTGCCTTCTCTGAGAATCCAGTTAGGTACCCTTAATGACCAGCGGTCATCCTGTCGACGCGCTACATGCCTGGCCCATGTCCATTTCCTCTTCTTGATTTCAACTATGATGCAGTAAAAGCTCGTTAATTCGACACCCGTTAATTCGGATAACTCGGGCGACTCTATTGGTCCCGGCCAAAATGCATGTTAATCTATGGGATCAAACCTTCGTTATTTCGTCAGAATTCGGCTCAGCACCGCTTAATTCGGACAAATGCTAACGGCTGCTGCTACACAAAAGTGTGATAAAGCAGCGTTGCCACCACTGGAGTGAAACCTGAGTGGCATCGCCATCATCATCAACTAGTGGGGGCGATCGCAGCGTCACCGAACGTCGGCGTCTTCTTTCTTCTCCACTCAGCGCCTCCGACGCCATTTTCCCTTGTGTTGTCGTGTATTTCCTTCCATTGCGACCGTATTTGCATGCTACCACCATTGTGCGCTACAGTGATGGCAACGCCGAAAAAGCGGCAGAACTACGACGCGAAGAACTTGTCGACTAAAGTGGAAATTTTGGAAGCACTGAAGAACGGCGAATTGCGACAGCAGGTTATGACCAAGTACAACGTGAAGCAGAGCACGTTGGGAACGTACGTGAAAAATGAACAACAGATTCGACAAGCCTTCGAAAGCGAGAAGTTTCATGCCTCTAGAAAGCGGTTGCGAACCGCAGCTCATCCCCAGCTCGAAGAAGCTTTGCTCCGATGGATTACTGACTGTCGCAACGCGCATCTGCCTTTGAGCGGACCTCTCACCATGGTGAGAAGGTTACTCAAGGTGAGAAGTACGCTGCAGTGATGAACATTGAATCGTTCAAAGTGTCAAAAGGGTGGTTTGCGAGGTTTCGAGAGAGACATGAACTTGTCTTCAGGAGTGTGTGCGGCGAAAAGGCCAGTGTTGACGAAAGCGTGACCACGGAGTAGAGAAATGTGAAGCTGCTGGAGCACATCGCCGCATATGAACCACGTGACGTGTTGAATGCAGATAAAACTGCTCTATTTTTCAGAGCTCTGCCTGACAAGACGGTGACTTTCAAAGGGGACGCGTGCATTGGTGGCAAGAAGTGCAAGCAAAGGATAACTGTGCTTCTTGCCGCCAATATGACTGGCACGGAGCGCTTGCCACTACTTGTCGTCGGGAAGGCGCTTAAGCCATGTTTTAAGAACGTCAAAAGCCTTCCTGTCGAGTACACAGCGAACAGGAATGACATCGGACATTTTTCGCGGCTGGCTGCAGCAGTTGGACCGGCACTTCACGTTGAAGGACCGCAGGATAATTATGGTTGTTGACAACTGCAGTGCCCATAACTGTACAGTCAAACTGAAGAGCATCAAGGTAGTTTTTTTGCCGCCCAACACTACATCTGCTCTTCAGCCGATGGACCAGGGTATGATTCACTACGTGAAGTCGGAGTACCGCAAGCACCTGCTAGAGCAAATGATCCTATGCTCAGAAGCTGGAAAGTTGTATTAAGTGGAATTACTCGGCGCAGTGCACATCATCGCCCACGTGTGGAAAAACACTCCGCCGCAAGTCATCGCCAACTGATTTCGGCACAGCGGTTTTGTGAGGCCCGAGCATGCAGCAGTAGCGGACGATGGCATCGAGGAGGTGTCAGCCGAGTCCAACGACGATGACTGCCCGTCTTTCTATGCTGTCCTTCCCACAGATGTGACCTTTCAGGACTACATCGCGATTGATCATGGTGTCGCTACGTGTGGTCTCCTGACCAATCAAGAGATTAATAATGATGTCACGGGCGCCCATTAAGACCACGATTCCGACGAAGAATCATGCGAGGAGATACAGCCGCGACCTCATCGCACCTCATGGGAAGTCTAGGAGGCGCTGTTAATACTAAAGGACGCTTGCCTGAACACTCCGGACAGCTTGCGTGCTGTTGGCCATTTGGAACAGTTAAGAAAAATTGTGATGTCAGCCGGAATCTGCGCGAAAACGCAGACGACAATTACAAAATATTTCAACAAATAAAGGTATGCTTCTGCAGCTTGATTTTAAATGTTGTTTTCCCTGTTCATTCATTAATTTGGCATTTGGTTAATTCGGACAGTTTTTCCGGTCTCGTGAAATCCGAATTAACGAGCTTTTACTGTATCCTTAACCCCCATTTGTTCCCTAATCCACTCTGCTCTCTTCTTGTCTCTTAAGGTTACACCTACCATTTTTCTTTCCATTGCTCGCTGCGTCGTCCTCAATTTAAGCTGAGCCCTCTTTGCAAGTCTCGAGGTTTCTGC
This sequence comes from Rhipicephalus microplus, assembly GCF_043290135.1. Taxonomy (NCBI): domain Eukaryota; kingdom Metazoa; phylum Arthropoda; class Arachnida; order Ixodida; family Ixodidae; genus Rhipicephalus; species Rhipicephalus microplus. The sequence continues at coordinate 165,207,726 of NC_134703.1, forward strand.
TCCGTAGCTAAGTACTGGCAAGATACTGCTGTTAAATACCTTCCTTTTGAGGGATAGTGGCAATCTACCAGTCATAATTTGAGAGTGCTTGCCAAATGTGCTCCACCCCTTTCTTATTCTTCTACAGTCGAATCTGGATAATTCAAACTCGAAGGGGCTGGAAAATTTGTTCGAATTAAAAGAAGTTCAAATTAATGAAAGCTAAATAAACGGAGGGCTCTCCATGCAGTGGTGCATGTGCATTGAGCTAACACACGAGGTGGAAATTTCAGAAGACTTACATCTATTCACAAATCACAGGACATCCGTTATTAATTGAAATAGTCAGTGATGTGCGCCTGCACACCTTTCTTTGCCTTGCAGCGAGCTTGCAAAGCATTTCTACTTTGGCTTCAGCATTCTCCTGGCAAGAGAACTTGCGCGCAGAAATGTCTAGCGCCGACACTTTCTAAAGACGACGACGACTGCGTAGCGGAGCCTCTCTGCTACGCAGCCGCAGCATGGCGAGCACGTGCCGAGAAAGGAGGAGCGTCTCCACGCGAAAAGAAGCAGATCGGCATTTGAGAGAAAACTAACACTTCACAGCTTTTTTTTTTTTTTTTTTTGCTTTCCTTGCACTCGTTGTTGAAAGGTGAAGGGCTACGTGGGAGGGACGAGAGGGGGGGCAGCGTTGCACCCGCGCTCGAGACCCCCCCCCTTCCCCTCAAAGCGCAGAGCCGTGCTCCCGCAAGAGGCAAGAGCGGCAGGTAGTAGTGCCTTTGATAGTGCCTTTTTCCTTTCCTTCAACCACACAACCCTGCGACAGCTTTCTTTTTTTTTTTTTTTTTTCCCCTCTCTCTTCGCGGGTGGCATTGGAAGGAGAAGGGTCTTTACGTGGCAGGGACGGAAAAGGAGAAGCGTGACATCGGCGCGACGCAGATCGGCATTTGAGAAAAAGCAAACATTTCACCGCAGCCTTTTCTTGCCTTTTCATTTCCTTCGCGCGCAGCGTTGAGGTGTCGCAGGTGCTGCCGCGGGATCAGGTGGGGTGCCGAGAGCATTGTCGGAGTGCAGTATGTTTGAATTACCGTATTTACTCGATTCTACCGCGCCCTCGATTGTAACGCGCACCCGATTTCCACCGCGAAAAAAAAAAAACGTAAGACATCGATTGCAACGCGCACCCATTTTTCTCGCTGGCCCGCACGCTCACACCACTCGAAAAAACACCTCCTTTCGGGAGCGTCTTCCATTTAAATATGAGGTACGGGCGAAGCTTGTGCCCATCTGACGTGTAACAGAGCATTGCCGTCACTGTAGTTTTACTGTGGACCGATGTCAGCACGCGAACTTGCTTTGCCCCCTTCTTCTCGACGGTTGTGGTGCCAGGCATGTCGAAGTAAAGAGGCGTCTGACCGGCATTCCCGATTTGCCCAAGCAGGTAGCCGTTGTTGCGCTGCAAGTTTAGGACGAACCTCTGAAAACTGTGAAGCTTTTCATCGTACTCCTCTGCAAAACTTTTCGCATATGCATGTTCCCCTTCGGAGGGAAAAGCCTTTCCTCTTCATAAAGTTAGTTAGCCAGCACCTGCTCGCTTTAAACTGGCTCCGCATTAGACCTTTTTCTAAGACTAATTGCATAGCCCGCACTTGGAGCAGTTCTTTCGTCACGGGCCGCTGTGCCGCTCGCTGCTCAAGCACATACTCGTTGAGCTGCTCTTTAATTTGCGGAAACCGACCTTGCTGTGCTCCACTGAAGCCTTTGGCAATAGATTGACTGTAATTTTTTTTGTTCGTACTTGATTCTAACGCGCATGCGATTTATGAACTCGCTTAACCGGAAAAAAGGTGCGCGTTAGATTCGAGTAATTACGGTAACCGTCGCAAGTGCTTGCGCATTCAAATTACCGGGTGTTTTCGCCCATTGGAATACACATAGCTATGACGGGACCTTATTGTGACTTCGAATTAACTGGAAGTTCGAATTATGCGTGTTCGAATTAATGAGATTCAATTGTAGTTACTTCAATCTCGTGCTCCGGCTCCGCGGTTATTACCTGCCCTAAGTAGACATAGTCTTTTACAACTTGAAGTGCACTATCACCTATTTCGAAGCGCAGATCTTTTCCGAGGTTATTGTGTATTACTTTCGTTTTCTGCAGACCCACCTTTCTGCTTTTCTTGTCTAACTCCGTAATCATGAGTTGAAATTCGTCCCCTGGGTTACTCATCAATGCAATGTCATCGGCGAAGCGCAGGTTTCTAAGGTACTCTTCATTAACTCTTATTATGCCTAACTGTTTCAATTCTAGGCCTCTGAAAACCTCCTGTGAGCACACGGTAAATAGCATTGGGGTGATTGTATCCCCCTGCCTTACACCCTTCTTTATTGGTATTCTGTTGCTTTCTTTATGGAATACTATGGTAGCAGTTGAGCTCCTGTAGATTTCTTTCAGGATGTTTATATATGCTTCATCGCTGCCCTGATTCAGCAGTGTCTGCATTTCTGCTGAAATTTCTACTGAATCAAACGCCTTCTCGTAATCAATGAAGGCTAATTATAATGGTTGGCTATATTCTTAGCATTTCTCTCTTACCTGATTGATAGTACGAATGTGGTCGATTGTTGAGTAGCATGTTCGAAATTCTGCTTGTTCCTTTGGTTGATTGAATTCTAATGCTTTCTTTACTCGGTTAGAAATTACATTTGTAAGTAGCTTGTATACTACAGGGAGCTAGCTGATCGGCCTCTAATTCTTCAAGTCCTTGTCATCTTTCTTATGTATTAAGATTATTTTAGCATACTTCCCAAGATCCTGTTACTCTTCCAGTCAGGAAACACCTCGTAAACAGGGTGGCTAGTTTTTCTAACACAATCTGTCCTCCATCTTTCAGCAGATCTGATGTTACCTGATCCTCACCAGCAGCATTGCCTCTTTGCATGCTCTCCAAGGCTTTTCTGACTTCTATCATTACTGATGGAGTGTCATCTGGGTTACTGCTAGTTCTTATAGTATTAAGGTTGTGGTTGTCCTGGCTACTGTACAGATTTCTGTAAAACTCCTCTCCTAAATTAACTATCCTATCTATATTGGTAATTATTCTGCCTTCTTTGTCCATTGCATACATCCGATATCTGCCTATCCCAAGTTTCCTCTTTACTTATTTGACGCTTCCTTCGTTTTTCAGAGCGTGTTCAATTCTCTCGATGTTGTACCTTCTTACATCGGATACCTTATGCTTATTAATCAACTTCGAAAGCTCTGCCAGTTCTATTTTTTCTGTTGTACTTGAGACTTTCATGCTTTGACGCTTTCTAATGAGATTGTTCGTTTCCTGGGAAAGCTTGCCTGTATCCTGTCTAATTACCGTGCCTCCAACGTCCACTGCACACTCCGTAGTAATACTCATGAGATTATCATTCACTGTCATTTAGTGTGTTGGTATGGCGCATTCCCAGCAGGTCTGTATCAGTCAGGTTTTACTGTACTATAATCAGGACAGTGAAATGGCATTTCACCGTCTAGGGCTTTCGCTAAGGTGTAAAAAGCTGTTACTTGCCTGGTAAGTAAGTAAAGAAAAAAATTGGAAAGGTGCCTCTGTTGGTATCACTTTTCATAAAAAGCATCCAAAAAAACAGTGTCTCGAGATCTCAGGAACTTATTGGAGGATTTAAAATTTGCCAAAGCTTTAGAAAAGTCTCTTCTGGGTTGTTTTTGTTGTCATAGAAGCAGTCCTGTAGTAAATGTTTAGCAGCTTGTCAAGCAATTGTAAAGCAAGGTTAGCAGCAGCAGTGCAGCAGTGTAGTTTGGTCATTTTCAAAAGCTTTGTGTGTTGCTACTTCCATCTGTAGAAACTACCGCCGGCCAGTGCCGCGTCAGCTTGGCAGTGGACACTCGTCTGTTTCTGGTGCAAGCCATGGCAGCCCTTGTGATCTCTCTCGTCACGGGTTGCGGCGATCCCCGCTTTCAAGAGGACAGCAGGAGGACTCTTCGGCACAGCACTCCGCAGTCGGCAGTGGCCGTGGGCTTTCGCGTCATGCCGCAGCGGCCTTTGTGGATCTGACACAGTCGGACGAAGAGAGTGGGGCGGCCGCGAACGGAAGTGCCAACGACGTGGCAGGCCTGCCCAGGGGTGGACGAGGGTCGCCTGCTTCGACGAGCCCTGCAGTCCACTTTGCGAACCACGTGCACCATTGCGGGTGAGTAGACGCCTGGTGATAGGCCAGTTCGGTTCAGTATGGTGGTGTTACACGGTCATCTGTTCTCGGGGGCAATTCTCTTGGCAGTAAGGCGAAGGCTACGAAGACGGGGCATCGGCACAATTGTCTTACAGTCGAGCCATCGTATAACGGCCCCACTTAAAACGAACTTTCGCTTAAAACGAACAATATCCGCGTAACCGTGAAATTATATATTGGTTCAATGGAACAAAATCGCACTTACAACGAACGTCTCCGAGCGCCGCAGATCGGTTACAGCGAACGGAGTCAGCGGTCTGCCGACCTCCTGGCAAACCAATTTCGACCACTGATCAGGCATCGGCGAGGTGCCCATACATTTTTATTGTTAAACGCCGACCCTGCCTTTGCGACCCCCTAGTTGCCACTCTCCCAAACTCTTGGAGGAAGGAAAGTTGTTTCCTTTCTCATGCCTCGGCTGCTTTTTGTTACGCACCCCTGCATACTTTGTCTCCCCCGCTACTCTGAGCACCCCGCATCGCCAGACGAGGCCCGTGTTTTCACACTTCCACTGATCTTTCGAAGACCGGTCGGCCATCTACCCTGTTTTGATCGCTGGTACTGTTGTTGGCATCGCCGGCCTAGAGTGACCAGACCATTTGCCAACATCAGCGACCACCGACTGTATCCGATAGTCTGCGTCTAGAGCACGCGCGTACGCTACCCCACCGACTCTGATAATTTGCGATTCGTTTCTTGTTTAGGACTTTTTCTCGCTCACTTCGCACTTGGCTCAGCAAGCCTTCTGCGCGCGTGCGGAAGCGCAAAAACCGCTGTTAATTTTCGCAGAACGAATCGCGAAGTGTCGAAGTTCGTGAGGCCACGCAAACATGCCGGCGCAGCACAACGATTTTTTTACCATGGCCGCTGATTCTTCGAGCACCGCCGTGCGCACCGATTCAGGCGGCCATGCTTTGACTTCTGCGCGCACAGGCACTCTTTCCAAGTTTTTTGCGTGCGAGTATCGACCTTTCGAGCAAGCTACCCAACCTGCCTCCTTCCCCTGTGTTCTCCTCCTTCTCCTGTGTGTGAAAGCGGCGGAGGTCGCCCTCCGCCGCTTTCTCCCCTTTCTTTAATGCAACTCCTTGCCCTTCTCTCGCAAGCCTGCTCTCTTCTCTTGATCACAACCCCTTCACCCGTCTCCGCCGCTCCGCGACGCACGCCACGCTGGCTCTAGTTACTTTCATTTTCTGACTCGAGCCGGGCCCAGAGCTGTTCCATGCGTTCTTTGTATGTGTGTCGCGTTTGTGCGTCTTGCTCACTCTTGGTCTGCGTGTGTGGTTATGACGGCCGACGGGAGGAACTAGCACGCTTTTTCATGCCGCTCAACAAAACATCGAAAGTGTGACCGCTTGGCTTGATCCGCGCGTTAGGTGCCGCGTTGCGGAGCGCTTCCTCATAGCTGTTGACCACCTGGCAGCCAGCTTGCCGCTTCGAGCGTCCCGGTATTCAGGTGTAGAGATGGCGAATATTTCGTGGGCAGCAGTGACAACTACATGCGCGCGAAACTGTTTCGCGAGGCCGACTTCGTGGTTGTCGGGCCCAATGCCGAGCCTGAAGCTTCCGAACGGCGGCCACGATTTGTGGCAGCGCGTCGTCGACTCCGACCTGGGAGAGCTGGTGGGACATCTTTACGGTGGTTTAATTATGGCCGATGATGGTGCCGACACTGCGGAACCATGCACGGATTTGGGCATTGTCAATGAAATGCGTGGAGAGAGTGATTTGCAGGAATCGGATTGCAAGAACGTCGAAACTTTGGAGTCAGTGCCTCATGCAGCTTAAGCCACGGGCCTCGGCGAATGGGCACCCTGCCGTTTTAAATGAACTCGAGACCACCCTTATCACTTCTGCTCTTCGAAACACATGCATCACGTACTTTTGAGGCAAAAAAAGTTTGTGTTTTCACTCGCAACTTTTTTTTAAAAGCAGTGTTTCATTTACTACAAACTTCGGGATACAGCGAACGGATGCCGTGTCACGCTCAGGTTCGTTATAAGCGGGCTTGACTGTACTACGCAAGTTGTTCGGCAGTTTGCATCCCCGCAGGGGTGTTTGTGCCGAAGAGGCTTAAATAAATCTTGCTGGTGTGGAGGCAGCCTATAGACCCATTTTATGTTTGTAAACACAGGTAGGCCGATGTCGACATTGTGGGTAAAATTATTGCGACGTCCGCACGTAACTTCCGCCACAAGCGCTGAGGGCTGCGATGTGCGCCAACAAAACGACGTTTGTGAGATGCCATAAGCGTTGTGAAAGCCATAAGCGCTGATGGCTGCGATGTGCGCCAACAAAGGAAACTCACTTGTGAGATGCGACTCACATTCAACCGCGACGCAGCGCTTCAGCATACCATTGTTGTTTTTTTCCTTGTTGCTTGACTGAGAACACAACATGCATCATTGAAAACCCAGCAGAAACTGAAGTAGGCAGAGCATCTTTAGCACGCGCACGCTTATCCTTCGATGGGGAGAATTGCGCGCCTTCTACTTTGACCGGAACTATTGCGTTTAGTTGCCGGGCACTCAAAGATCACTTCGCTCGCTGGACAGCCACTGTTTGTGAAAAGAGTGCTGTTTTTAAAAACAGCGAACGACTAGGTCACTTGTTAGTTTGCACAGTACCTGTGATGACATTTCATGCCTCGTTTTTGTTTAAATGGTGTGTTAAGTGTCGAGCAGTAAATGTTGTTAGTTCACTGTTGTCCTGTGTACGTTGTTTTTGTGCGGGAGCAGCGCGCTGCACGCTTCGATCTGCTTGTTGTTTTCAGCGTTACATTCCAAGTTGCTGTTATTCATTCATTGCTTCGCCCTTGCAGTGAAACTGTGATTTTTTCTTAATTTCCGATAACCGTGTCGGAAATTAAGTAAGGCTGGCAGCCAACTCTTTTGTGTCCGATATCATAGAACTCCTACAAAACGCTGGTGTATGCAAATATGACTGCTCCAAGGTGAAGTGCTATTTTCACACATTCCCTACGCGTTGAAACCGCACCGATACTCACCGAGATAGCATGCGCGCCAGCGATAGCGACCGCCCTTGAATCCAAGTTCATCATAGCTACATGATCCCACTCCCTGCATTGTTTCATGCTCATTCAAGACAGTAGGTTTACTTTCTGTTAGAGGATTCGACGGCAGTTATAATATGCAGAAGATGTTATTTTATACACTTTCCAGGCGATAGGGATAGGCCGACTCGTTTTATCCTGCTTCAGCAGCGCTCGTGCACTTTTGCCCGCTAGGAAAAATTATGATGCACAGGGGCATGTTTTCAATTTGTACTTGTAGGGAACATGGCCGCGACGACTAAAACCCGCCGAGAATATCCATATTATTGGTATTGCAATAATAATGCAGCTTTTATTACTGTAAGATGAGTGTTTTCTTTTAGCACTGTCTTCAGTCTCCCTTTTCACTAACTTTTGCGTTTATTTTTCGAATTTTTTTACCGACCTTTCACATAACGAAATTATATTTATAACGATTTTTTTTAGACTTTTGTAATTTCATTATGTCCAAGTTTAACTGTATGTGGTTATCTAATCCAATGCGAAATAATATTCGAAACTTTCGAATATTCACACACCCTACTTGGTTTTGAAGGCACGCACAGCCAGCACCGTTTTCCGGAATCGCCACACGAGAAACTACAGCCTCTGCAAGGCGATCATCACTAGCGACTACTAGTTGAGGGCACATGGTTAACGCAGCAGTAGATGAAAGGCAATGAAGACGTAAGAAGGAATACGAGCGTTTTGGCATGCCTGGCATTTAGTTTTCAATTGGTCTCAAGCAAAGCTTTGACCCACGCTTCCTTGGCAGCCATCTGCACCTTCTCGTATGTTCAGGTATGTCCCAAGAAGACATATGCGAATTCTTTCGACAAAAACGTATTGTGATAGTTGTTCTGATCATGCAATATTTTTGGAGATACCATCAAATTCGCCCCCCTTTGAGACTCGCATCTTCTACCGGGAAGCCCTACCCTCACATGTTCGGTCACTCCAAACCATTATAGGACCACAACAGCTGTGTTTAGGACCCCCTCCCATTCTGGAGGCCTCCCGAATCCAAAATCCCTGAACTTGGCAGGTATGCATACGAATACGGGACTGGGAGAATATTTTGTGTGCACCGAAATAATTTGCATCGTCAAGATTGTTACCAGTAGGTAACAATCATTGCCATTCATTGTTATGCTTATGTGTCACTTTCCTTCACTACAGTGTGTGCGATGAGTAATATCCTGTGTGCAGCGATCGTCCCCTCCCTCCTGGCAGGGAGCAGTGCTTCGGGCGCATGCACAGGGGCCCGCCTTCATGCTCGCTGCCGCAATCGCCGAGTAGCCGGCTACACATGAGCCACATGCACGGCTACCCTGCTCAGTCGTACGGGGTGGCCCCTCAACCTCCCACTTCTTCCAGCCTGGTCTCCGGCTTTGCCAGCTGCCGGGTTCACGGGAACGCCGCTCCTGCAGAGCCATTGCACCAACACGTCCACTGCAATGTGGAAATTGGAGACTCCTGCGCACGCACCATGGTGGGTTTAGGTGGACAAGGCTGTTGAGGCAGGGCACTCGTATCGCAGCCCCTGGACTTCTTCTCATGCTGTCCGTACATGTGGGCACTCGTGTGTAGTAAGACGTGCTTGTGGTGCATTGTTATAGTCAATTTTTTTTGTTGTTATGCTCCTTCAAATATAACCAGCTGTGTCTGCTTTTTTGCCCATTTTTGTGCTGGGAAATCGGACTTTCAGATCTAATGCTGAGGTTAGGTGATCTCGTCTCGTGAAAATCGGTTGCAGGGCATCCTATAGCCCTTTAAATGAATCTTGGGTGCAAAAGTTTTTTTTTTTTTTTTTTATGCATGCATTGATTTTTCAGCTATTTGCAACCTCTTTTGGGGGTAGCGTACATTAACAGCCTAATTAGAGGCTGCATTTACCATAAACTTGTGGTATAATGCAACTAACTCTTAAAATTTTAATTGCAAAAGTGACACCTTCTGTGCACCTCGCCTGTATTCACAGTTGGTGCAGCCCGCCAGACCTGTTGATGCCAAGACTCTGCTTCCCTCTCCCCCACCCCATGTTTCTTTAAGCTAACAGAGAAACCTGAAAACTGAGGATCAGTTGCTAGTTACAGTACACAAGTTGTGTGTTTCTGCACAAAGCAGTGAAATTGACAGGTGATCTCAGTCCATGTACTGCGTTTTAACAATGATCAGAAAAGTTTGGAGGAGAAGCTAATGTCAAGGTAACTTATCACACCACTGAACAGCAGTCAATAATTGTAATTCTTTACTTTTTGTTTTCTTGTGGAAGACTGGTGACAAATATTTCGACCGCTCAGAGAAACTGCCACACTTGACGCCACAGCAAAAAGAATGTGCATGTCTCGCATACACTGATGTCCACCTACTTCAGCAGAACCCTCGTTGAGGTATAGGATAGTGTTCATTGAGCGCTCCAATTGCTCACTAAGTACCTACATTGAAAGTTTGTCAGAGTTGAAAGAAAGGCTTATGGTTTTTTCAGGGTACTGGACCACCCGGTGCTGAGCCTTGCAGAACCTATGCAAGCTGTATTAGCCATGGGGGGCCATACAACATGGTGCTGGGTCACACTCATGTTTACCCAGGTGAGTATATTTCAGAGCTAAAAAGCAGAGCAGGGCCTCTCAAGTACGCTTTTCACAAGGCCGAAACAGAAAAGTGCAGCAGCCAGAAAAAGTATCACATGGACATTACCTTAAAAACGGTGACGAATGCCGTGTTTTCACAATGCTATGCAACCCCCATTTCTAAGCACCACCCCTATTTTCACAAGAAATACAGTCAACATTCGATTTTCTGGACGCCAGAAATTCCGGCCATGCCTGATTCCCTAGACTTATCTCCAGCACCGTCAAGTTCCCCTTAGAGTCAATGTATTAAATAGTCCGAAAAATCGGATGGCGAATGCTGTAGGTATCCGAAATATCGGACTTTTTGTTGCTAACCGCAGACTTAAAGTCACCATCAACACCGCAATTTTGGTTTTCGTATCCTCGAACCCACCATTCTCTCATCGTTCGCGTACCGCGTCGCGGCTGCCACCATACCCTCGAAACGGCAACTGACTCAATCCAGCACACGCCAATTCATTGCCCGCCGTAGCATAGTCATCAAACCTGTGGTCAATCCTCACTATTCGTTCACGTGTTGTTCTGTCATCTATGCAGCAGATTGTGTGCTGCTGCATGCCATCTTCAGCATTCATGTTTTCTCATCTTCTGCAGCCATAGAGTTTCTAGCTGTGTGGTGCTACGGTTTTCGTTGAGCGAATTTGCCGAGGCCGCAGAGTGGCTGCGTGTATGACGAACTTCTATCCACAGAGGTTACCTTTGACGATCTGCGCGCTGCCGGCGTGTTGATACCAGCCGCAATACCCTTTGAGTGCTTTGCCGATGCTGACGAAAACCTCGAGCTGTAGTGCAGTTGACCGATGACGAAATCATTTGTTGAGTCACAGAGGATTCCGACACCTCCGACACTATGATTGAAGAGGCAGTGCTTACACGGCCAGCGAGCTCGGAGTGGATGCGAGCACTGATAAACACTGTTATCGGTGTACAGCGACATCATGGCCTTAGCTGAAATTGAGTCGGACATCATTGTGGGCAATCGGAACGCTTTGCAAAAGAAGATAAGCAACTTTTTGTGCCTAAGTCATGCAACCTGGTAATGTGTGAGCAACAGGTTCAACTAGGTGGGAACAAGGTCTCCAAATGGGCAGAGGTAAACGAAATCCGGCTGAACCCACAAAAAAGCACGTGTGTCTTGTTCTCCCGAAAGAGAGGTATGCACTCGGAACCCGACATTCAACGGAATGGTCAACATCTGTCTGTTAATGCCGAGCATAAATTCTTAGGGCTAATCTTGGACGAAAAGCTAACCTTCATACCACACATCAAGTATTTAGAAACAAAATGTGTAAAAGCCATGAATGTTCTAAAGGTATTGTCACGTACTACGTGGGGTAGTGACAGGAAATGTCTCATGGATTTGTATAGAAGCCTCATTCGCACCCGCCTAGATTGTGGGGCCGTTGTTTATCAGTCTGCGACTCAATGTGCTCTGAAGATGCTGGACCCCATGCATCATTTGGGAATTCGCCTTTCTAAGTGTGCTTTTCGCACTAGCCCCATGGAAAGCCTGTATTTCACAATCAATGATCAGTCTTATTGTGCCCTGTTTCATAGCCATCTTTCGTTGAGGCAGCCTTACTCGCTTCGTGCGAGAGGCCTCGCTGAGGATACAGATAGGCCACATCTAGAACACTGTTTGATGGCTTTTGCTGCATATCTGCCGCCGTGGCAGTGGCACCTTATACAGTGCAGTCCACTTATAACGATATCGAGAAAACCTAAAAATATGATCGTTATAACCGGTGATCGTTATATCTGGACTGCCGCTAAAAAATCGTCGCCGGACGTACCTTTTGTAGCTCCAGGCTTCATTTCGCTATTTTCACCAATTAATAAATATTGTAGATAGTAGGATGTCATAAACAAGACTTTATTTTTTACTTCGAAAAACGCATCACGGGTTCGCTGAGGAAGAGAGACTGACTGACGGCGGGGTGGGAGCAGTGGGAGGAAGAAAGCACAGCCAGAGGTACACAGCCGGAATGCCAACGAGGCCCCGCCCCGATGCCGCCGCGCCGCTTTTCTTTTCGCTTTTTTTATTTTCTCTCTCTTTCCCGCTTTCGTTCGGCAAGCTACAAGTAGCTTGCCGGCTTGCCGTTGTAGAAGGCGGGGAGCCGCGGAGCGCGGCACTTTGCTTTTCGCATTTTTTTCTTAAAATTCTCTCAGCCTCTCCGCGGTCGACGCGCGGCGAGGCGCAAAACGTGACACAGCTGGCGCCATCTGTAGCGCGTCGCGCCAACTCGCGATGCTCTCCTCGGCTTTTTGAATGGCCGGAACGCGCTGCCGGCGCTGTGCTGCAGTGGCGGCAGATACGTACTCGCCTACGCTAACTTTTCGTCTTGTCTCGGCATAGTTCGTTTCAGAGGAACTTATCAATCTAAATGTTACGATTATTCTGAATGAAACATGCCGTCCACGGCAAACTTTTCATCGTTGTATCCGATATGCGGTGGATACAACACGCATTCGCACATGCTTTCATGGATTCCTTCATAAATACAGTTGTTCCGAGTTCTACACCGATGCCTCAAGGACGAACACTTCTGTCTCATACGCTGCGGTCGGCCCATCCTTTTCAGATGCTGGTGCCCTTCATTCTAACACAAGCATCTTTACTGCAGAAGCTCATGCGATACTTGCAGCCAATAAACACATTAAAGGAATAAACGTACAAACTGCAGTAATATACACAGATTCCCTAAGTGTGGTAAAAACCCTCAAAACACTGAAAAAAAACACAAACATTCTGTCCTTGTATCTCTCTACTCACTCCTATGCACAGTATACTCAAACAGCGTGTCATAGTGTACTGGGCGTCATGACACCGCGAGGTAGAAGGAAACGAATTGGCAGACCACTTGGCTGCATCCGCCAAGCCAACCAATGCCAGTAAAACAATGGCGATCTCTGCACTCGACCTGGAACATCTCCCTATACAATATCTCAGGGCTCTTTTGCAGCGCACATGGGATACACACTGTTGTGACCGGCGCCAGAGCGGAAGAGGGAGCGGCGCTCCTTTAATCTTCAAACAAGTAACCGAACGACCGGCTGCCTACTGTTAGGACCGGCGCCAGGTCTGACAATGGATCGGCGTTCCTTTTGATGTTCCTTTTTTAGTCGCCAAACGGGCTGGCGGCCTGTGTCCACCATGTATTGTTCCCCCCTGGCCGGAGGGTGCGGCGTCTTGCCGCCACGACACCGTGAGCAGTTCGGGAGACCACAAGTGCCGCTTCTTCTTTGGAAGATGACGGCGGCGGCGGCGGCCGGAAATCGTCCCGCTAATTGAACGAGTCGTTCGGCGACCATTTGAAGCTTGTTTACGGCGGCCCTTTCGATGGATGCAGTCATCAACTTCAGACCCCTCGCCCAGCGACACCCCTTGACGAGGAGGAGCCACGTTCGTGCCACATGGCCGTGCAGTGACCACGCTTCAATTTTGAACGTTCACGTGGACCGTGCGTGCTCGTCACCCTCGCGGGTAATGTGTGATCCGTGGTTGGACGGTGCCCTCTGTACGCGGTCCCCGATCTAGGGATCTGGGGAGGACAGACCCTTTATAATGAGCCCCCACGGCTCATTCGTGTGTGCTTTTTTTCGAGAGCAGAACCGAGCAGAACCATGTAGAACCAAGCACCATGTAGCGCTATGTTAGGAGACATGTAGAGGCCTGCCACGTTTGAGAGCTCACCGTGTAGGGAGTTCGCAATGTACATATTGTAAATAAACCCTCTTCAAGTCTCTCTTCCTCCTGCCTCGACAACTTCATCCCGGACCTCCGGTGTCTGGAAACCCCGGTCGCAACAACTGGTTGGCAGCGGTGGGATACGAGTCTGCGACGGAGAGCGACATGTACCGGAGGCCAGCCGAAAGCCCTGGAACTCGGCGGGATCGAAGCAGCGTACCACCACCGCACGTAATGGGGTGAGTGCCTGGCTTTGTGCTTGAGATATATCGAGTCTTTTAGCCTAAATTCGTTAAAAGATAGATATAACCAACAACTGCCTGGCCACTGTGGTTGTTATCTCAGCACAAGGCAGCACTGGATGATTATCTGAGCAAGTACGCTAAAGCAGGAAAGCTTAGATGATTCAATAGGAACAAGGGGTAATGTTTCAAAATTTCTAAGGGTACGTTGCGGGTTAAATTTTAGGATGTTGTAAAAAGCAGGAGTGAAAAATTAACAAGAAAAAGTAGAGAGGGATGTTGGCCACGTAGTGCTACTTGGGTGCTTAAGCTTGTGGTCTCCGCTGTGAGATTTGCCAGGCTTCAATTTCTCTAGACCCAGAATTGAAGCGCTGGTGGGTTTGTGTTTTGTCACAGCTGAGCCAAAGCAAAGTAGTCGCCATGGATCTTACGAGATTGACGAGAGAGAACCTGCTGAACCTGTGTTGGGATCTGGAGCTAGATTTTAATGATGATATGCCTGCTTCTAAACTCCGCGAAGTGATTCTCGAAAGCAATAGTGACAATGAGGAAATCGAGCACTTCGGGAATATGTACTTATTGGACCAGGAGGAGGAAGTACAAAGGGCGCAAAGAAAGGAAAGATGGCGCCAGGAGGAATTGGAAGCTGAGCGCAGGCATGAAGAACATATAAAAAGGATGCAGGAATTAGATGAAGAGATAGAAAGGCTTAATTGTGAATTGGTGGCATTGCAGCAGAGTGGTCAATCCATAGATGTAGCGCACGAACGGTGCGATGTAGCGGCGGTGCCGTTTAAGACCGAAGCGAAGGCTACAGGTCAGACATCTGTAGATGTAGCGCACGAACGGTGCGATGTAGCGGCGGTGCCGTTTAAGACCGAAGCGAAGGCTACAGGTCAGACATCTGTAGATGAAGTGCACGAACGGTGCGACGTAGCGGCGGTGCCGATTAAGGCCGAAGAGAGGGCTACAGGTCAGAAATTTGCAGATGTACCGCACGAACGGTGCGTTTCAGCAGCGGTGCCGTTTAGGGCCGAAGAGAGTGCTGCGGGTCTGATATCTGTAGATATAGCGGCGGTGCCGTTTGAGGCCAAAGAGAAGGCTAGTGCCTGTAAGGGAATGGAACAGGTTTTAACCCATTCTGAGGGAAAAGAGCTCGCGGTCACAGCAGGGTGTGAGGGTTCCGTGGTGGGGGAAACGAAGTTAAGATTAACAGAGTGTTCCATCGAACCTTGCAGCCCTGTAGACCATGTTGATGAGCGTCAGAGGCGGACGAAAGGCTCCAGGTTTGGCACCAAGGAATGTGCCAAACGGAGAAAGCGTCCGAAAAACAGAAGCGCGGCAAGGCTCGCGATCAGCGCGGCGCGTTTGACGAGGACCTTCAAACGGCGTGGCGGATTTGCGAGAAAAGGCCCGTTGTCTTCTCTGACTGGCTTAAATCGCAGGCGTCTGAGCGGCCGGAGAGTAAGGAACAGAAGTGCGCAATCTACGCGGCCGCGGTCTTACGATGAACTGATAGGCAATCATCAGGACTGGGCGCGCGAGATGGCGGAGGAGCATATCGGTGATGAAGAACGTCAGAGTAGGACGAAAGGCTCCCAGGTCCGCACAAAGAAGCGTGCACAGGGGAGAAAGCGTCCGAAGGGCAACAATAAGGCAAAGCTCGAGATGAGCACAACGCGTTTGAGTAAGGGTTTCAAACGGCGTGGTAAAATCGCGAGAAAAGTGCCGTTGTCATCTCTGACGGGTCTGTATCGTGTGCGTCCGAACCGCCGGAAAAGAAAAGCGCATCGTACGCGGCAGTGTTTGAAGGAGAGATTGCTAGGCAATTATCCAGACAGTCCGCGCGAAAAATCAGATGAGCATGTGGGTGCTGGTGAGCATCAGAGATGGGCGAAAGGCTCCGTAGACGGCACCAAGAGACGTGCAAAACGGAGAAAGCGCCGTAAAAACAGGCAGGCAGAAATCGCGACGCGTTTGAGGAATGTATTCAAATGGCGGAGCGAAATTTCAAGAAAGTTGCCGTATCGCAAGCGTCCAAGCGGCCAGAGAACAAAGAAAAGAGAAGCGCATGGTGTGCGTAAGTGGTCGAAGGGCAAGAGACCCTTCCGTTGTTCTCGCGGTGCATTGGACGGGGTGCGGGGCAAAAGAGTCGGTGGTTTTCGAGGGGCAGGAAGCGACAGCAAGTCGGCTTCGAGGAACGTCGCGGGGTTCGGTAGCAGGGCGATTGACGCGTGTTGTAGACCCCGTTTCTCGAGAAAATCGTTCCGGGCGCGACCACCGCGAGTTCGACTCAGAGTTGTTGCGAACAGCTGTTAGCCTCTCGGAAAACGTCGACTCGGGACTGTTGAAAGGAACATTTTGTTTGTTTTTGTGATTTTGTAAATAACTCGTTTGTACCTTGTTTTCGTTAGCGCTCTATCATTTTGGTAGCCTATATACGTTGTATAGATCTATTGGAAGGATAGTGACACGCATTAGAGCGTACAGAATTAGGCGTTTGTCATCGGCACCGGAGTTGGTTTGTATGCGTCCGAGCCGCCGGACAAAACGAAAAAAAAAAAAAAGCACGTTGGGTAGAAAGGCAGACCCTTTCGTCGCTCTATCGACGGCATGTTTGATGGACTGCGGGAGTGCGAGGTACTCAGCGAGAGTAAGAACGCAGGTTGTCAGCGCAGAGCTTTGCGGGGGTCGGAGGCGAAGCGAATGGGTTTTGCCATTGTTCCATTTCCCGTTCGCCTAGAAAGACCCACAGGACGCGACACCGCGCATTAGTCCCAAAAAGGAGTAGACATCCGTGAGCTTTTGACGATGGTCATTAGTGGATTTATTTTGTTTTGAAATTTGCTTTTGACTGTTTAAGTTGTTTTGGATTTTAATGTGTTTTTTAAGAATCTCGTCTACCAAATAGTGTTTAGGTAACACAATTTTGGTTTTGTTCATTTCTTGGGCGTTGTACGTTTAGCTAAGGTAAGCGTTGTGCGATTGCATAAACGACACGCATAGGAGCCTGCGTCATGGTAGATACGTGTAAATGAGCAGGAGCAACGTTATGAACTAATTATGACTGAGCGTAGAGACGCAAAGTTATTGCTTGCGAGATTTTTCAGGATTCATGCGAAACTTTTTTTTGTTGTTCATTTAATGTTTTGTTCGCATGTGTCCGGTGTGTAAGAAAAGCTAGCTCGTGAGTTTATATGTATGCTTTGTGAAAGTGGCAACAGCAAGGGAACGATTAGGTGGTATCTCATCCAGGCAGGAGCACTGTGATGTGCGTTTGCGGATATATAATAAAGATGTTCCTAATGCAGGTGCAGCACGGCAGTTATGCTTTCGTCTTCTCAAAAGGAATTGACGACTGGCTTTGGCGGCACTAAATTTCGGGAACTAAAAGATAGCGTGAAGTAAAATGCTTTATTTTATGAGTATGATACCTGGTGGGTTACGGCGGATTGCTCACGCAAGCACTCGGGTATGCCACGGTGAGCGCATCACTTGACAGTTAGTTTTCTTGAAAGCAGTTTGAGGGGAAGATTATTATCGGATCGGGATTAGGAGTTTTGGTGAAACCTCAGAGAAACGTCCCGATTGCTGCTTTGTGTTTGGTAATACCGCTTAAGTAAGGTTGCTTTTGGATAATTTGTCGGACTCGACGTGTCTCAGTGCGGGCAGGGTGCTCTCCCGTGCCTGTGGTGGTGTGTATGAATGCTTTTCCCAGAGGGGAGCCACAAGGAGCGAGAGGGAAAGAGTCCTTGGCTGAGCGTCATCAGCAGTGGCCTGGAAGACAGCACTACACAGCGACACTTCGGGCAACCTGTGCAGCTGGTCACCCTCAGGTCGCTTCTCCCGCCGGCGGACGAGCTGTTGTGACCGGCGCCAGAGCGGAAGAGGGAGCGGCGCTCCTTTAATCTTCAAACAAGTAACCGAACGACCGGCTGCCTACTGTTAGGACCGGCGCCAGGTCTGACAATGGATCGGCGTTCCTTTTGATGTTCCTTTTTTAGTCGCCAAACGGGCTGGCGGCCTGTGTCCACCATGTATTGTTCCCCCCTGGCCGGAGGGTGCGGCGTCTTGCCGCCACGACACCGTGAGCAGTTCGGGAGACCACAAGTGCCGCTTCTTCTTTGGAAGATGACGGCGGCGGCGGCGGCCGGAAATCGTCCCGCTAATTGAACGAGTCGTTCGGCGACCATTTGAAGCTTGTTTACGGCGGCCCTTTCGATGGATGCAGTCATCAACTTCAGACCCCTCGCCCAGCGACACCCCTTGACGAGGAGGAGCCACGTTCGTGCCACATGGCCGTGCAGTGACCACGCTTCAATTTTGAACGTTCACGTGGACCGTGCGTGCTCGTCACCCTCGCGGGTAATGTGTGATCCGTGGTTGGACGGTGCCCTCTGTACGCGGTCCCCGATCTAGGGATCTGGGGAGGACAGACCCTTTATAATGAGCCCCCACGGCTCATTCGTGTGTGCTTTTTTTCGAGAGCAGAACCGAGCAGAACCATGTAGAACCAAGCACCATGTAGCGCTATGTTAGGAGACATGTAGAGGCCTGCCACGTTTGAGAGCTCACCGTGTAGGGAGTTCGCAATGTACATATTGTAAATAAACCCTCTTCAAGTCTCTCTTCCTCCTGCCTCGACAACTTCATCCCGGACCTCCGGTGTCTGGAAACCCCGGTCGCAACAACACACACGAAATTAACTTCATGTTACCAAGTTACTTCATGTTACCAGTGGCCGGCAGTATTTAAGTCACGCCGCACACAAGTTACACTAACAAGGCTAAGGATAGGACACAACACGCTCATACCTTTTGTCTGGTTAGGATCCACCATTGTGTGAAAGCACAAACTGTGCTTCACATTTTAATTGAATGTAAGAAGTTAGACACCCTTAGAAAACAATTCTTGGCATTAGCCTACCAACGAAAAATAAGACTCCACCCTGCAATGTTCATCGGTAGGAAACCACTTTTCAAACCCGGGTCACAGCTGTCATTTTTAAAGCAGGTGCAAGACTTTCAAGTGATTTACCCTGGAAATTCGTAGCACGACCTCTGAAGAGAGGTTGCTGCTACGGTTACTACAAAAAACACAGCACATGCCTCCCGACCCTTGTATACAAGGGCGTTCAAGAGGCATTTGTGCTAATACCACTTGTCACCACAGTTTACCATCACGATCCTTCACCACCCATTCTCACTAGACACCTTTCACGTCACTGTCATACTTTTAATACTGCTATGTTTTACCCACCGCAATGTGTGGAATTTTAAGGCCCTTATACAGCCACCTACCATAAACATTGTCCACATCCCTCGTCTCATGAAATGGTGCTTTTTGGCCATCATGTGGCTCTTGCGCCATAAAGCACCACTCATCATCATCCATTAAACCAGTAAATGGTGCTGGTTTCAGGTAGTGCCAATGCGGGTGTGTATGTTTATTCTGAAAATGCATCAAATGTTCAAGATTGTGTTTGCTGCGTGGCATTAAATATCTTAGCCTGAAATTGCATCGTCAATATTTGTTGCAGTGGAATGGCTGGAAAAAAGTGTTTGTTGAGGCAAGAATATTTGTGCGTTTTTTGTTGTTGTTGTAAGGGAAATTTTGTTGAAGCAGCATTCTTTGTAGCAGGGTTCGACTGTACATCTTGCAATACATTCAGGCGCATGCAAATCTAGTTTGCATTCACATGTAGTGCTTACAGTCCCTGTGTTCTCTCCCGACAGCATCGACAAGCTCTCACGTCGCCTACCTGGCTCCAACAAACCCTCCTCCTCCCCCGCCCCTGAATGCGAGCCCTGGCCTGAACATGGGGTTGGGACAGCCAAGCTCACCGTACCAGGCTTTCTCCACCGTGCCGTCTGCACACTTCGAGATTGCGCCTTCCTCGGCTGCCGTATTTGCCCGCATGAACCCATCTCACAGCAGGCTCTGGCATGTAAGGATGCAGTGGTGCACCATCTAATGTGTCACATCGACCAGTGAATACTTTGGAAATCTTTATCTTGTTTATTCAAAGCATGTGCGTCTGTCAACCCCTTTGATTGGAGTGCCAGGGAACACCACACCTCTAGGGCGTAGGAAGGAACAGCTCAACACCTATGCCACAAAAAAACTCAATGAGATTGAGCGTCTGAAAAAGCAGGTCATTACATAATACCCTGTTTACTCTGTTGTAAGACGAAGTGCTTTTCCGTTTGTACACCAGAAAAAGTCTACTGTAAACATACTCTTAAAAAATCAGTAAAAAGGCTGTCTTTTTGTGCCACACTGAGAGGCATCCATATTGCGTGCCTTTCCCTGATATTATCACGCATTCAGTACTTCAGGGTGATGAACGGCATGCATGTTATCAGCAGCGTAGCATTCTTCGTAGAGCGAGCTTTCAGGAAAGGATATGTGGGCAAGCACAATGATGAATATTGTTGTGGGATAAAAGTACGTGCTTCTAACTTGATCTTTTCTGGGAGTGTAACGAGACCTTTATTCATAAAATAACACAGCTGGAACTGTGTGATAGTTTTGAACAGCAAGGTTGCCTCACTCGTCCTCGCTGGGGTCGAGCTCATTAAATGCGGCAAACTTCTTCAAGGACCCCTCACGAGACCACAAAGCAAATTTTAGTGATGCAATTACGTTCCCAGTAAAGCACATTGTTCTACGAGAATTTTTCAAATGAATTGATTACGGGCAAAGAGATTAAAATATTCTGGAGCTGTGTGCAACCGAGATGTGTGGAGGTGAGAGTTGTGCCCCTGTCACGTGTGGAGTGACCTTTGTACCAGTGGAGGGTAGCAAATAGTGAAAGGAGCAATCACCACGTTTTGATCAGAAAACGCGCGCTATGGTGCCATTTAAAAAAGTTCTCATGCTCATTGTATACAGCATAACGTCATTAATTTGAACTCAATTATTTTGAAATTCCACTTGATTCGAAGGATTTTCACGTTCCCGTATTTTGCAATGTAAGCTTGTCTGGATTATTTGAAGCGGTGGCCGGCAACAGTCCGGTTAATTTGAAAGCTTTGGATGCCATGTGCCAGTTCCAAATCCCGATTCCACCACAAACCTGCGGAAACGACGACTCTTAAGGGGGGACGCGGGTCTTAGAATGGGGAAAAATGGCCAAAAAGTCGATTTTGAGAAAATGCGATATTTGAAATTTTTAGACCTATAAGCACGTGTCCTCAAATTGTAAACGCTGAATTCGATCAGTAAATGGATTAAAATTGATTATGAAGTCTCCACGGGAGCCACAAAACAACCCACGGCAGGTCAAATTCGTTCAAACTCCCCGCGCGCGCCGCCGGCGAGGCAGTTGGCCAATCGCCGCCATCTTGGGCTTGTTTTGAAGCTGATTCCTTTGTGCGCATTTTGCCACCCTTCAAAATGGCGTCGCTTAGCCAGAACGGCTGCCCTCGCCCCTTTTCCAGAGCTCCCTTCCAAACCGCTGATTGGCCGAAGCGCGCGCGCACCAGGCGAGCCCCCTGTTCCTCGCTTCCCATTGGCTGATGCGGCCAAAGTTGCCCGCCCTTTTTTTGTATATTGTTCGTCGACCGCCGGTTCTTGTTCGCGTACGTTGTTCGTCTGCTTCCCGCACGTGCCTGCTTGTGCTACGCGACCGACGCACTGACTTTTCGTCTTTTGCCGGCATGATTGGACACGCTCGTCTAAAGAAGAAGACACGCCAAGCGTACGGCAAGAAATGGAGGCGCCCGTGGAACGCCCGCCAGGAGAAAGCAGCCGACACCATGCAGCCGATTTTGCCTGATAGCGCCGAAGCGGCGCATTCCACGACGGCGCGCAGCCGCGGCCGCTTGTGTCCGAAGCGGTGCACTCTCCTGTGCCTTGCAGCAGCACCTCATCGGATTGTGTGGTCGTCGGATCGTCATCTTGCACTTCCAGCAGCATCCGAGACCACATTGACACGGCGTTTTATTCGGCGGACGAGTTTGCTAAGTGCGCAAGAAATGCAGCGGGCTTGAAGGCATCACTCGCATCGCAGTGCGCGACGGAACGTAAGTTCGAGTTACTAGATATTGATCTGGAGGATGGTGGCAAAGAAAACGGGACAGAACTTGTTATCGTTGATCTGGCGGCGATACGCTCGTTATTTGGACTTTTCGCGTGCCCAGAATGTGGTGAAAGAAGCGTCACTATTTCAAAGGCCAAGAAAGAGTGCGGGCTGTGTTCGAAGCTCATAGTCACGTGCGGCAGTTGTGACTTTTGCGAAGAGAGTTTTTCGTCCCCACGTATAGCCGACGATACCGACGCCAAAATAAGGCCGTTTGAAGTTAATATGCGTGCCATGAAGGCCATCAACAGTATCGGCAAGGGGGCAACGGCTCTGTCGAACTTCTTCACCGGGATGAATGTTTCGCATCGAGGGCTTCACCACAAGAGTTACCAAAGCCACATGAATATAATGAAAGAAGCCTGCTGTGCGACTGCTGCCGAATGCGAAGCGGCGAGCGTTGCTCGCATCAAGGAGCTCTATGCGTAGTTCGGCAACGCGCCAGGAAACGTCGACGTCATTTATGACGGCACCTGGCTTAAGCGTGGACATAGCTCGCATATATGTGTTGGTTGCAGTGTTTAGATGTATAGTGGCCTCGTGATAGACCATATCGTGCTATCGAACTTTTACCTGGCTTGCACCACAGAACCCAAGGAAGGAGAAGCAGGACATTCTGCCTGGCTCATTCAGCATGCCCCTCTGTGCCAGAAGAATGTTGATTGTAATGCTGGCCAGATGGAAGTGGAGACAGCACTACGCTTGTTTGAGCGGTCACTTGAAAAGCACAAGCTTTGTTATACGACAATGCTGTCGGACGGCGACAGCAGAACATTCCATGCACTCACAGAAAAAGAGTTGTACCGCTTCATAAAAGTGGCCATAAAGGACTGCATAAGTCATGTACACGAGCGTATGGGAGCTGCCTTGCGTACCCTTGTAGAGAAAAAAAAAGCTCAAGGTGGCTTACTTGGTGGAAAGGGCAGACTTACGCAACAAAAGATAAAGAAGATCACCTCATACTATGGCTACGCATTGAGAAGCCACAGGAACGATGTTCCAGGTATGCAGAAGGCTATTCTAGCAACTTTAAACCACATGTCCTCAACTGACGAGGCACCAAAGCATGACCTTTGCCCTGAAGGCCCTGAATCCTGGTGCAGATTTCAGAGAGCTCTTGCGAAAAATGAGAAGCCGCCACCACACAAGGACAGCCTGCCTGATTTCGTAACTTAGGCATTGGAGCCTGTGTTTAGGCGGCTTAGCGACAATGCCCTCTTGGAAAGGTGCAGCGATGGGATCACCCAGAACCCAAGTGAGAGCCTGCACGCTATGATTTGGCAGCAGGCCCCCAAAACTCTGCATGCATCCTTGCAGAGCATTGAAAGGGCAGTTGCCGAAGCCATCAGCCGCTTCAACCAAGGCACAACCAAGAGCAACGTGGAAATTGCCGGGAAGCTGGGCTACAGCGCTGGCAATAACTTGGTGCGTCGCAGCCTTGAGAAGAACAAGGGCAGGCTGCAAAAATCGCGAAGAGAGCATCTCGACAGCAGTTTAATAAAGGAAAGACTTTCAAAGCGTCACAAGCCAGCAGGGGACTCTGCTTCCAGCCCTGGTCTGCTGCAAACAGTCGTGATGGCAAATAGTGAGAATTTTTGCAAAAATAAATATACTTGGTTTTAGACCTAAACATTGTGTAAATCTATTGTCTATCCAAGGACAACATTATTACATGACTTTTTTTGTGTTCCTTTCACCTGCAAGCCACTGGAATGACCACAAAGTAAAAAAAAAATAATTCTTATGCTGAGTCAATGACTATTTTATAGTTCTAGAACAAGCTGTGAGCAGTATTCTGGGTGGGTACAGTGAAATTTAGCATGGTCATTTATCCTATAATATAGAGCTACAGAATGATGTCATTAATATCGCTGTAGCTTCACTTTAGCAAAAGAAGTTGCTAAAAACTTCAAACGCGTTTTTCTCAGTTCGATGTTTTTGCACATTGCACTCGGCCTTACGGGGGTTTTTCCTATGTTAAACTTAAGTGAACGCAACAAAGTTGGTATCATTTTATTCGTCTTAACGTGATCTAGGGGGTGATGCTATTTCTATTTCTCTAGCATCACTTCAAAAATTACCATTGAAGATTTTAGTGAGAGAAATTCATTGTATTATAGTGGCCATAAGTGTTCGTCCGTTCTCTTTCTTATAAAATGCCTTTAAATGGATAAAGATAGCATCACCCCCTACAGCAAGCCTCCAGCATTGGGATTATGCATTCACTTTTTGGATTTAGCAAGAATAAATTGCCTAAAAGTCCCATAAGCTGTACGCAATAAATTAAGATTCAGACCTTCATATTTTCTAAACCACTTGAAATATTAAGAAACAAATTAGAGATTTGAAATCAGCATGAAAAACTAGCTAAGGTAGTGAAGATTGGTCAAGATTGAGCAAAAAGATTGAGCCACAAGGCAATGCAACGTAGCAATTCTAATGAGTGGCAGCTAAAGCACTGCAGCCTCGCTACTTCCAGAGAGGGGGAAAAAAAAAGGCCTCGTGGTGAACCGAAACCTGCGCCTGCAGCAAACGAGACATGCATCACTGCAATTCTGTGGTGATGCTTGGGCAGCAGATCGCATGTTTCTCGCAACGTCAGCGGGTCATGGTTTACCCAGTCTTCCTGAGATAGCAAAGAAATTAATGAAAGTCAGTTTGGTGGAAATCGCAATGTATGCAAACCTCCGATTGCCGGTTGCTCCAGCATTTAGTGCTTTTGCAGTGCTGGCGGAATCCTTGCCACCCACACCTACTTCGAAAGCTAAGTCTGAAAGTTTCGGAGATCATTTTTCTCAGCCTTAACAGATCATGAGTTTCGTCATACTGGCCATTATTAAATTCCGTATTATACTAGAAAGAATGTGCGAATGGTCGCATCATGACGTGCTGACGCAGCAAGGAGCAGGCAACATGCTGCCCGCGTATTACTGTGTTGCAGTGAAGATGTCTCTTTTCTGCAGGCGCACATTTCAGTTGATTATGAATGCGTTTTTTTTTTTTTTTTCTATGGCCGCTGAGAGGCCCACCATTCCCCTGTGTTTCTGGCAACATTAGGGCCAGGTATTGAGGGAAAACATAGCCCTTGGAGCCGCACGCTAGCCGGCACAGCAAATGCCAAGCTCTGATTACTTCTAATACAGTCGAGCCCACATATAACGGCCCCACTTAAAACGAACTTTGGCTTAAAACGAATAATATCCGCGTGACCGTGGAAATATACCGTAATTGCGCGAATCTGACGCGCACCATTTTTCTGGTTAAGCGAGTTCATAAATCGCATGCGCGTTGTTAGAATCGAGTACGAAAACAAAAATGAATACGGTCGTTCTATTGTCATCGGCATTTCCAAAATGGCTGCCCCCTACGTACGTCGGCATGGCACGTCGGTCATTTCTGCCTGTGTGTTTCCCATGTGCGGCCTTTCGTTTGTGTGCTGAGGAGTTCGTCATCTTGTAGTGCATTAGCATCGACGGCATGGAAGAGCAGACTCCAAAAACTAGATGAGTGCACCAGGATGCCGCTTTTAAAAGAAAAGTCATCGCGTGTGCCGAGGCGGACGGATATCGGGCCGCATCGCAGTCGTTCGGAGTTTCCGAAACGTGCGTGCGGGACTGGCGGAAACGAATGCAGAAAATTGTCGACAACAAAAATTCACGCAAAGGCTTCAGTGGACCACAGCAGGGTCGGTTTCCGCAAATTGAAGAGCTGCTCGGCGAGTATGTGATTGAGCAGTGAGCGGCACAGCGGCCCGTGACGACAGAACTGCTCCAAGTGTAGGCTATGCAGTTAGCCTTAGAAAAAGGGCTAATGTGGAGCCAGTTTAAAGCGAGCAGGTGCAGGCTAACGAGCTTAATGAAGAGGAAAGGCTTTTCCCTCGGAAGGTGAACGTTCATATGCGAAAAGTTTTGCGGAGGAGTACTTTTAAAAGCTTCACAGATTTCACAGGTTCATCCTAAACTTGTGGCACAACAACGGCTACCTGCTTGGGCAAATCGGGAATGCCGATCAGACGCTTTACTTCGACATGCCTGGCACCACAACCATCGAGAAGAAGGGGGCGAAGCAAGTTCGCGTGCTGACATCGGGCCATGGTAAAACTAGAGTGACGGCAATGCTCCGTTGCACGACAGATAGGCACAAGCTTTCCCCGTACCTCATAATTAAACGGAAGATGCTCCCGAAAGGAGTGGTTTTCCCGAGTGGTGTGATCGTGCGGGCCAACGAGAAAAATGGGTGCGCGTTGCAATCGATGTCTTACTTTTTTTTTCTTTTTTTTTTTTTTCGTCGTGGAAACCGGGTGCGCGTTACAATCGAGAGTGCGGTAGATTGGAGTAAATACGGTACATTGGTTCTATGGCACAAGGTCGCACTTACAACGAACGTCTCCGAGCGCCGCTGATCGGTTACAGCGAACGGAGTCGGCGGTCTGCCGACTTCTTGGGGAACCAAATGAAACACAGCTTTTATAAAAAGTTGCGTGTGAAAACACAAAATTTTCGCCCCAAAAATTTCGTGATGCACATGTTTTAAAGAGCAGGAGGGATAAGGGCAGTCTCAAGTTTATTTCAAACGGCAAAGTGCTCTTCACCGAGGCCCGTGGCATAAGCTGCATGAGGCAATGGCTCCTAAGTTTCGTCGTTCTCGCAATCAAATTCCTCGAAGTCACTTTTGCCGCGTACTTAATTCACAATGCCCTAATCCATGGTTCCACGGTGTCAGCATCATCATCAGCTGTAATCAATCCATCGCAACTGATGTCCCACCCGCTCTGCCAGGTCGGAGTCAACGACACGCTACCACAAATCGCCGCCGGAGTGGTCCTGTTCGGCATCTTCGGGCTTGGCATCAAGCCTGACGTCGACGAAGTCGGCCTTGCGAAAACAGTTTCGTGCGCACGTAGCCGTCACCGCTGCCCTCGAAATATTCACCATCTACACAGTTGAATACCGGCACGCCTGAAATGGCAAGTTGGTTGCCAGGTGGTCAACAGCTATGAGCAAGCGCTCCGCAACGCGGCACATAACGTTCGGATTACGCCCTAGCCAAGTGGGCACATTTTCGACGTTTTGTTGAGCGGCGTGAAAAAGCTATCCTGACAACACACGCACACGCCGAGAGCGAGCAAGACGCGCACGCACAACACGCATGCCAGAATGCGTGGTACGGATCTGGGCCTGTTTCTAGTCTGAAAACAACTTCTGAATTCGAGTCAGCGTGGCTGGCGTCGCAGAGCGGTAGAGATGGGCGAAGGAGTTGTGTCAAGAGGGAAGAGCCAATTGGCGAGGGAAGGGCAAGGACTTTCGATAGAGTGAAGAGAGTGGAGGATATGGGAGGAAGGCGACCTTGAAAACTAAAACACGCGGGAACAAGGCAGATCGGGCAGCTTGCTTGAAAGGTCAGCGAAACGCGCAACATGCGCGTAAACGTGCGCAGAGGTCTATGGACAGCCGCCTGGATCGGCGCGTGCGGCGGTTTTCAAAGAATTGGTGGCTGTGGTCAAAGAATCGTGTTGTTGCGCCGGCGGGTTTTCGTGGCCTCACCGACTTGGATATTTTGTGATTCGTTCCGTGCAAATTAACAGCCGTTTTTACGCTTCCGCACACATGCGGAGGGTATGCCGAGCCGAGTGCAAAGTGAGCGAGAACAGGTTCTAAACACGAAAAGAATCGCGAATCGTCATAGTGGGTAGGGTAGCGTATGCCTGTGCACTAGAACGATGTGACAAGACAAGATGCGGACGATAAGATACAGACGATGTTGGCAAGTGGTCTGGTCACTCAAGGCCGGCAATGTCGCACCATTCCCCATAGTTACGTCTGGCGGTTCTTTTTTTTTGTGATTCAAAAATAAACAAACAAGCAGTATTTTATTGCGTCTCTTGGTGCACAGAAGGTTCTTTTTAGTGGAGCTGGATAGATTACTAGTGATCAATTGTAGGTGGTTCGTCTGACAACATTGGGATCATTTTGAGAATGTCCTGCAGGGGTGCATGTATTCTTGTGAATTTAACGAAATTGCTTATAAGCAGAGCACTGCTGTTTATAATATTGTCGTTTCAGATGTTGTCATACATTGAGCTTTCACTCGGCGTAAATTGTTATTTGACTTCAGTGTCCCTTTAAGGGTCCCCCAGTTTTTCTCTAAGTTATT
The DNA here is from genome assembly GCF_043290135.1 of Rhipicephalus microplus. Lineage (NCBI taxonomy): Eukaryota > Metazoa > Arthropoda > Arachnida > Ixodida > Ixodidae > Rhipicephalus > Rhipicephalus microplus. The sequence goes on from NC_134703.1 coordinate 165,235,795, forward strand.
TTCGGCTGTCACTTAGTAAAGTTACACGTATAATTGCATTGAAATAGGCGAAAAAATTATTCTGTATTAAAGTCAATTCTCACATCTGCTATTATTAATATTTTAGGTATGTTTCAGATACTCTACTGTGTTTGCACGCACGCATTAAGGTTGTTGTCACTATGATAAAAAGGTCTAAATATAATTAAGTCCAATAAAATTTTGAGTTAGCTATAGGTATGCTGACTTTGTAACCATTTCATATCTTGTTATCATTGTCAGTTAGATTGAGATATGGCAATTAATTTTTTCTTCTCTCTTAAACTACATATTTCATGGTGTGTTTATGTTGTCATAACTGGTAGAAGACAGCTGCATTCAAAGAAATACAGACACAAACATTTTGTCTCATTTTTTTCACTTGCAATAAATAGCTACTTTCCCACTTATCATGGCTAAAAGAAGCGAGACTTTGGTCTGGGCAAGCTGGTTCATAGCCATAGGAGGGCACAATACTACTGTGACTGTGTACGAACACTCAACAGGGCTTGTCCAACAGCGTGGTCAAAGAGCGGCGCTCGTCTGTCTTGCTTACGTGTTGTTCTTCCATTTTCCCAGTCGCACTGTGACTTCCTATGGCTAGAAGAAGCCTTGTTTGCTCGAGCGTGTGATGATTATATGGAGACGTTTCTATAGTGCCCAGCCACAGCTTCAATATGAGAGGGGAGTGTTGAGAGAAGCGGGTTGGTTTTGTAAACTCAGGCGACCTTGTGAGTACGCAAAATAGCAATGCACGTGGCATCACCTGCACCTGAGCATCTTGTGACAGCTGCGACATATAGAGCACTGGGAGGATGCACATCAGCCAGTCCAAACTTGAGATGTATTGGGATATCGGTTGTCTACATTAAACAGAGTTCATGTTGGTGGTGTGAGGTGCCCAGTTTTCTGCTCATTTGTGCAGCGTACACTTCAAAGTTGAGTTTGTCTTATGCTGTATCAGCCAGTAATATTTGTATTAGGTGTGGGTGTCCACACATATAAATCTCACAAATTACCTGGCCTTCAAGGTTTTGTGTGTGTACTACTTTCAAGCATAGTTTCTATGTTTTTGCATGGTCTTGTTAAAACTTTTCTGTTCGTTCTGTGTTCTTCCCTTCAGACTCAGCAGAGAATGCAAGAGATGCAGAGGCGGTGCATGTACCAGCACTCCCTGTACATGCAAAGGTGAGGGCCACATTTTTGCATATTAGCCTGCTTATGGGAACGATACGAATTGAGATATGCGAGCACGTTATACTACAATGGCCATTGTCTTGTCTTCTGGCACATTTGGCTGGGCATCACTGCTCTGACTCTGCTCTGACTGCTCACTGCTCTGACTTAGATCAAGAGCATGCGCGCAACAATGCGGCGCATGTTCTTGATCTGAGCCAGATCATGGTCGTCCTAATCTAATGTGCTGCAGCTGCTTGCACGAGCAATCGTTGGCTGTTGCTGCGTCTTCTGTTGCAAAGAAATGAAGTGCAAATCGAGTGATCCGATTTTCGTTGCCCTTCAAGATGAAGCGTGGTGCTCTGAAAGAACCGGCAGGCCATTCTCGAAGTGCTTCATTTCAACGAGCTGAATGTGACATTAGTGCTCCAAAATGACCAGTAAGATGCACCAGTAATTGTATTACTTGAGTTAACGTATTTTCTCGCATCTAACCCGTCTCTCTAACTTTGAACTTCCCCAAAAAACAAAAACAAAAAATTCTCACGTGTAACTTGCATGATTATTATAGTTGCAACTGCACAGTCACGATCTCGTTTACAAAAAAACTTTATTTCGAAGCAATCGTCGCAACGTTGACTGCACCGATTCCGTTCCTTCAATCATCGCCCGACTCGCCACTGTCCCTGCTGCCACCACGTCGGCCGGAATCACCCCCAGCCTGGCCATAAATCACTGGAATCATACACAGCTCACATGAAACTCACGTGAGAAGCTCATCACGCAGGCCAACATTAGCGCTTCCGTTTGCGCCATCTCCTTTGACACAGCATGGCCACGAATCCTCCGCTTTTCAATCAATTTGACTAACTGCGTCTCAAGAAGGGGGTACAGTCACCAGTCTTCGGTCCGCGAAATCCTCTCTTTATTTTTGCGTGTATTTTTGAGAGAGTCCTTTTTTTTTTTCACCAGTCGCGAGTACAGGACTTGTTGACGTCGTGGCTCCTCACAGTAGCTATGATCTCGAGATTTTCTTTCACGCTGTGGCCCACTCATGGTGCCTCACCAGATAAGGCTGACCAACGTTGCAAATTGGTCACACCTGACTTAGAAACAGACGTTGTCAAATCGCTGTTGTGACGCTGTTGACCAAATCAAACAAAGCACGCAAAAAGTGAATCGACATGCTACAGATGGGATCTGATTGTGGCCTGTGATGGTTTTATTGGGTTTGCACCAAACGATGCAGATGGAAACGCGGACTGCACAGCAGGCCATGCATTGCCGTGAAGCTGACCTCTGCTTCCAGATAATTCAGAGATGACCCGCACCCTCACATATGCGAGAAAATACGGTTGTTGTGTTACATTGTTACTGCTTTGTGATGTGAAGTATTACCTTCTTGCAGTTTCAGTTTGCGATTTTTTTTATTCTCCATGATATTAAGATGTTCTCTGAGCCTCGGCATGCTGATCAGACAAATCAAGCTAAACACACATAAGAAAAATCTTGTTTTCTTAGTCCTAACTTTTTTAATGTTAAAGCTCACTATTCCAAATATTTAACAGACCAGGAATTTGTTCTAGTAAAGCGGAGATTGAACTAAAGAAAAAAACCTTTGAATATAGTGCAATTATGGACAGGCACAGCCTGTGAAATCTTTGGAGATGGTGGGACAAAGCATTATCTCCAGCTGGCGCATTTTTGTTTTGGGTGGGGTGTGGGGGAGGGTTGGGGTTTTTGAAGTGAAGTTCCGAGCAGGCAGGCATGTGCACATGCAGTGAAAGTAGGCAGGTCTTGGAGAAGGAGCCTATCTATCGTCTACGGCCACAAAGGATCTCGGCTCGTGTGGAAGAAAGTTGAACCTCGCGTGGATACAGTTGAACATCTCTGTAAAAGACACTGATGTAATAGACAAATAAGTAGGCACAAGAACTGCTCCTTAGAGCATGCGCCCTGCAAAGCTGTCCAACGGTATAAGATTGTGAAGAGATGCAGAGCAACATGCAGCACTCGTCTTTCGACAATACAGTAGCTTCTCGATTAACAGAACTTTGTTAAAGGGAGATGGGATCTGAGGGAAAAATATGTTGCATTGCTATGTAGCCCACGCAAATCTATTTTTGGCTGTATATATAGTCTTTTTTAGGCTGATTTTCATTAGCCAGTTAAACTTTTTTAGAAACTAGCGCAGTTTTTGTTTTATGCCATGACAATCTGCAAAGTATAGTTCATTTTGGACAAACCTTTTATTCCACTAAACGTTTTTGAGCCAATAATGACTCGTATTACTTTATGTTAACTGTAGAATGCAAACTTTATTTTTATTTACAAAATACTGCAGGCCCATTTAAGGGCCCCAGCAGAAGGGGCAAAATCATAACATCAAGTATCAAATAAGTATCAAGAAAGGACTTCGGCAATTTAATGAGCACGACAAATTGGAATTTGAGAATTGTTCGAATCCCCAGCTCATACTAATTGCTTACTATAGGTTTGTAGTAATTATATAGGTGATATCAAGTATTAAAGGCAGTATTGCACCCTTCACATACAGTCCTAATAATTATGTGGGCGAAATTCTGTCCCGATTGGGCTATGAGAAGTTGCTTAGAACTGGATTCTAAGAAAAATGCATTTTGAAGATACAAGTTAAAGCTCATCTATGCAGAAAAGATGTTTTTTAAGATGATTTCTGTCATCACGAGAGTTTGGCAATCATAGTTATTTTGATCGTGTAGCTTTAGGGAACTCCTGTTGCAAAATTCAATGGCAAGCAGCCAGCTGACAATTTCCAAGGGACTCTAGACAATGAGCTCTTTTTAGTTCTTCGTAGCCACCCTACACTCTTTGAGAGCAATTTTAACATACTTGAAGTTTAATTACAGTTCACAGTTTTTTTATCATGAAGGTATAAAAACTAAACTAAAAAAAAACAAACTTTAGTTTTTCGACTTTCATGTCCTCTTAAATGGGACAGCTGCTTAAATGGAACAGCTGCCTTAGCACGACTGGCATACTTGGATTCTTTGCCCTTGTTCATCCCCCAGTAAACGGAACTGCTGTTGAACAGAACACATTTTCCAGTCTCTTCAGGTTTTGTTTTACAGGAGTCAGCGGTATACCTTGACAAGTGTGTACTCTTTTTTTTTTCTTTAAGCCAGGTCTGGGTTATACCAGTAGATTGGCTCTTTCACAGGGAAAAGCCACGCATGTCGTAATCTTTGTGCTCTCACTTGCTCACAAATGATGTCGTTTTCTGTCCTTGCAGGCAGCAAGAGGCGTTGGCCCTGCAGCGCATGATGGAAGCCCAGCGAGCAGCTGCGGGGCTTGCAGCAGGTGCTGCTGCCGCCGTCGCCGCAGCCGCGGCAGCTGCCGCCGTACCTCCTTCACCAACTGAGGGACTGCCTTCGCCAGCGGGACTGGATGGGGTCTTCGTGTGCGCAGGACGGGGGGCCTCCGGTGCCCTCTTGGCACAGGGCACGAGGGACGCAGCCGCAGCACCCCCAGCTGGCGTCGATGGCAGTGGCCGGGGAGTGGGATCCTCTTTGTCTGCGGAGAATAGTGGCGGATGCCAGGCAGCTGCAGCGACCCCACCCCTGGGAATCCAGGTGGCTAGAGAGGCGGTTGTGCTGGACCCCAACGTTCAGGCCGAAGTGGTCATCCCATCACCCACTGGGTGCGTAACAATTCGTTACTGACTTCTCGGGAATGTGGTATAACTACAGTATCTTGTCGCGTATAAGTCTACTCTGAATATAACACAACCGCCCCAACTTTTAACCTTGAAATGGGGAAAAAATCTGCAAGTAAATTAAGAAATTAACTGCACTGGCAAAACAAAAAATTTATTGCCAGCAAACTACAACTTTAAGCCTTCATGTGGGATCTGTGATCTCGCACTTCGCAAAAACTATGCTCACGCGTTCAATGATGTGCCCTCGGAACAAGCATGCTTTTGGGCCGGAAAAGACCACCTGGGTGCCAAAGCCAGACGAGGCGGAACCATTTCAGCACAATCTCTTCCTTCGAAAAGGCCTTCTCATTGACGCGAACAATAGCTTTAGGGGGAATTTCTCTTTGAGCATCGTCTACTGCTTGAAAACAATAAAAGCTCGCAGCTTGTGGCCGTCGGCAGTGCAGCACAGCATTACCGTAAAACAATTGTGCTTATTGCCAGTAGTTGTCAGGTGCACTTGCCACTCACCTTTTGCTGACACGGTTCGTTTGCTTGGCATATCAAACCAGGCAGGTGCTTGATCGGCATTGCCGATATGGCTGAGCATGTAGGCGTGTTTTACCTTCTGTTCACGGACAAAGTTCAAGAAGGCTTCCTTTTTCATCATATTCCTCCGGTGGCTTTTGACAAATAGTCATGCACCGCATCAGGCTGAGCCCATGTCGATTCATTAAATTAGTCACGCATTTCTTCGAAATTTTAAATTCACTGCAGGTGATTTTCAATCCATTTGCAACATGTCGAGCCTTCACCTGAATGTGCTTGTAAGACGCACTCGGGCCATTCTCCTGCTGTTCACCAACCCATTCGTCGACAGTTCTTGGATGGCAGGGTATTCACCTCCTTTCGGTCATTGAAACAATTTTCGCCATCCAGGGCACGCCAAAACTTTGGCCTTTTTTGTCGCCAACATCGCACACATTTTCCCGGGCCGCCAAATTCATGCTCCTCTGAAAGATTGCTTGTCAATTCAGCGTGAAGGGTCACTTTTCTCTTGAACATTGCACTCTAGCTACGTCAATGCATTGAAGCCATTTTGATGCGGGATAGAGCGAAGGGACCCAGAAAATGTAAGCACAGCGTGAACTTGCTGAGCCTGTGCAGAATTAATGCGCACCCCCACAATGCACTCCAGCGCAGGTCGCGAACCGATTCAAAGCCCATGCAGAAGCCGAAGCTCTTCGTCCGGCCTCCGAGAATAGTGCCTGCAAGAGGATCTCTAGAGGCTGCTTTCGTCGCATTGATCTACCAGAGCACTTAGTACTGTATTTAGAAACGGAGTAAAATATATTAATTTTAATCGCTCTTGCTACATAATAAATATATAATAGGTGCATAGTATTAGTAATTACCTTGGTAAACGTTGATTGCCTTACGTTCTTTTTTTACCCCTCCCCCCCTCGCCATGTAAAAATCCGCGTATAAGCCTACACTCCTAAACTTGGCGCTCCAATTTTTTTTAAAATTGACTTATATGCGGCAATATACGGTATGCGTTATGGCTCGTTCAACTTGTTCATGTTAGAAAGACTGCGTGCAAGTGTGGACACCAGAGAAGTCAAGGACACCTCAGATTCACTATGTGCGCCGTCTTGATTTCTCTAGTTTCTGTGTCTGCCCAACCTTAAAGGGGGGACATGGGTCTTAGGGCTCTCTCATTAACATTATGAACCAAATGTGACAAAAGTTGGCATGCTTACTTAGTTTGTTCTCCTGATTTTAAAAATGTAGTGATTTTTTCTGTAGCTCATTAGTTAATTAGATAATCAATATAACAATTTCTATTGTTCTTACCGCAATGGAAAAATACCGTATATACTCGTGTAAGGGCCGCCCTCGTGTAAGGGCCGCACCCCAACTTTGAAAGCGGATATTTCGAAAAAAAAAAAACAAAAGTTCAAAATGTCCCGCCAGAAAAGTGTAGTTAGTTCATTTACAGCCAGATGGCGCTGCACGCTTTTCCGCTTTTATTCTACTTCCGCCGACGCGCCGACCACGCTGTTGACAGCGCGCCGCCATATTTGCCTTGTGCGGCCTCTTTGTTGGCATCGTTCCTAGCATCGTGTCGATACGTTGGCAGCGCGACTTCAGATCGGTGTCGTCGGTGTCACTTTGTTGGTTGTAGTGAACCCTGCAGAAGCCAGCGCACGTGACGGACGATGGGCCGGCATCTGAGATCATTCACTGCAGCATTTAAGCTGCAAGTGATTGACTATGCCGAGGAGCACGGGAAGCGGGAAGCTGGACGAAAGTACGACGTCGATGAGAAGCGCGTGCGTTACTGGATGAATCGGAAAGATGCCCTCGCCGCTACTAACAGGAGCCGAAAGGCGTTTCGCGGGAAAAAGTGCAAGTACCCGCAACTCGAAAGCGAGCTCGTCAACTACGTCGTCGACACACGAAGGGACGGCTACGCCGTATCGACTGACATGATACGCGTCAAAGCCCTCAGCATCGCTCGCCACATGGAAATACCCCCGGCACAATTCAAGGCAAGTCGGGGCTGGGCTACGCGGTTTATGAACCGTAACCAGCTTTCTATTCGGCGCCGAACGACGATTTGCCAAAAACTGCCGCGCGAGTACGAAGACCACGTCATTAAGTTTCATCGCTTCGTGAATGCTCTCAGGAGGGAGCATGAATACGACCTGTCCCAAATTGGGAATGCGGACCAGACACCTGTGTGGTTCGATGCACCGGAAAGCACCACAGTGGATTTAAAAGGTGCGAAAAGTGTGTCTGTGCGCACGACTGGTGCAGAACGCCAAAGGTGCACTGTGATGTTGTGCATCACGGCAGACGGCAGGAGGCTTCCGCCGTACGTCGTATTTAAAAGGAAGACTCTCCCAAAAGAGAAGTTCCCTCAGGGAATCGTCGTACGTGCGCAAGAGAAGGGCTGGATGTCCGAGGAACTGGTCGTTGACTGGATTAAGACCGTCTGGGCAAACAGACCTGGAGGGCTGTTACAACGGAAAGCCCTCCTTGTTTTGGACAGCTTTAGGGGCCACTTGACCGACCGCGTCAAGAACCGAGTTGCCGCAACTCGTACGGACTTGGCCGTCATTCCCGGTGGCCTGACGAGTGTGCTGCAGCCGCTCGACGTATGCGTCAACAGACCATTCAAAGTGGAATTTCGCCGATGTTACTCTGAATGGATGGCTGGAGGCGTCCACGAGAAGACCCCTACAGGACGGCTGAAGCGGGCGTCGCTCCAACAGGTGTGTGAATGGATTTTGAATGCGTGGCGTGCCATGTCAGTAGAAGTAGTTGCTAAAAGCTTCAAGGTAACGGGAATTTCGAACTCCATGAACGGCACCGAAGATGACCGTCTCTGGGAAGACGCGGACGCCGAGGCGAGCTCCTCCGAGAACGAGGACAGCGAAATGGAATCCGAATAAAAACATTTCTGGCATGTCATTTGTGACTCTTGCACTCTGCTACTGTTGCATAAACAGTACAGACCTTTGGCCTGTACTGCCTGTACTAAATCGGCCTGATTCGTGTAAGGGCCGCACCTAGCAAAATTTTCGAAAAAAAAGTGCGGCCCTTACACGAGTATATACGGTAACCACCTGTCATAAATTTATAAATGACATAGGGATTCACAGTATAAAGCATAAGACATACAACATAGGAAGCACTTTTTTGATTAGGTCATTATTTCTTACGTTACAGTACACTAAACTTCACAGCTCTGAATGTGGCCATTGTGTGGCGACACAAAAGATTAGTTTTAAATACTTGCATCAAGAGAAATTGAAATTTGCTTCCTATGTTGTGTGCTCCAAACATATAGCTTCATGTTACAAAAAAAAATATTTGGTTATCTGTAATAGTTTCCGATATATTGTAGTAATTTTCATGCAGGGTGTGCAAAATCGTCATTTTGAGAAAATGAAGAAAACAAAGAATTCTAACATTTTTAATTGTAAAAATGTACTTAGAATTACATGGCCATTGACATATACAGTCGCCGACCGATTTTCCGGACTCCAAAAATTCGGACTTGTTGGATATTCCGGACTTCATAAATGCACCGTCAGGGATCCCATAGAGCTAATGCATTGTTTCGACCGATTTTTCGGGCGAATTTGCCCCTGAAAGTTCAATTTTTCGGACTAAATCGCTCGTTTTGTGCCACGCCCTAAGCCATTGTGAACGCCGCCATGTTGGATTTTCCGTCGGCTTGGCTAAGCTTGGTTTACAAATGCCTTTCCTGCCTCCGAAATTGGAATGCGCACGCCATATTTTAAGTTCCGGAGGCCGTGTTTGCTTTTTAAAAGACGCGGTGATGGATGCCGTTTTTTCGTCTTCGGTCAGCACTATCGTCATCACATCGCACGGGGAGGAGGCGAAAGAAGGATTCTTTTATTGTCGTTGCAGCTTTTTTCAGTCGCCATTCTGCACGTGTTGTGTCGCGTAGCGTCGAGACGTTGTGTGCTTCGCAGCGGCTATCTGCGGCATCGAATTTTGTGTTCTCGGTGCCATGGCTCCGCTATCTGTGCCATCGCGGGAGCCAGGTGGTGTGAAGAAGCGTGGGAAGTATACGACCCTGACGATGGAGAAGAAAGCTGCCATAATCAAGTTAATAGAGAGTGGACGTTCGCAGCTAGATGTCGCCGGATAACGGTCGACGCCGGATGGCGGTCGGCGGCGGAGATCGCCAACGCGGTGACAATTTTGTCGAGCGTTTACGGCGACGATGTCACCTTGGCGCAAATACAGGCAAACCAAATTGCCTTAAGGGGAGACGCTCCTCGAAAGCACTTTTTTTTTGTTATTCAACTTAGAGCTTCAGAAATTGGACCACTGATGCAGTTTTTCCTCCTGATTCCAAATCTGTAATCAGTTTTTACATAAGTGCAATAGTTTGGGAGTTGTGTTTCAAGTAATGGTGAAACTTGATAAGTTTTCCGGGAACTTTCGCGCATACTAAATGTTCATGCAGAGAGTTGTTCAATGGCTCCTTTTGCTCCCTATTAGCCATAGAGTGCCGATATCTAGCTAGAAATTGTGCTCCAACTTTGAAACTATGAAAAAAACATCTGTGTAGCAAACTACCCTTTTTTTTCCACTCGACCACCATTAAATTTATTAATAGATATTTACAGCTGATAGGTTGTGCTGATTCAAGTAGATATCGGCACCCTACGCACTCTCCTCAATGTGTGTGCCAAATTTCGTCGTCGTATGACCATTCTAAGTGCCCGAAACACTTCCCGCAAAAAATGCAAATTGGCCAAAATTGCGAAATGAGAAAAACGCGTTTGAAAGTTTGAAAGTCTGTATTTACAAAAATGAAAAACGCAGTAGCACGAAACTTGTGCTGAACACATACACACATGTCCAGAGGGAATATCAGTTGTCTAAAACTCTCCAGCACCGTAGGTTTTCCCTTCCCGGCTGGTGCGGCAGGACTCTTCCACCCGGGCCCTCTTGGCTGCACTGCGACGGTGTGCCCTCGCCTCAGCGGTCTGACGCACATTCATCTTGTGCATGCGCATGCTGTCTCGGCGGTCGCTGAGGGTAACCAGGGCCTCCGAAGGAAGCACCCCAAGCTCTTCCAGCACCTTTTCAAAGCTCGCGTGGCCCCGGTTGAACCACAGGACTGCAATGGCTGTGGCTGTTTCCACAGCAGTCCGGGAAGCAAACCGGGTCTTTGGACACAGCAGCCATATTTTGCTGTTCAGGGACTCGGCCGCGTTCTGTGTCTTGCCGTGGAGGCACCGGGCAAGCAGCTTCGCATCTGTGAGACGCTTGTAGATTGGGAGGACTGCCAAACCCTGGGCCTTGGTCAGGAGGGGGGTGTGGCACGGTGCAGGCTGGCCCTGCGCCTCAGCACGTCGGTGCTTGCACCACGAGTCTGGGCCTGCAGGACAGAACTTGTGACTTCCAGCACCGTCTGTTGAGCACGAGTGCAAACATGAGGCCCATATGGCAGTGTACATCTTGTGGACATTTCCCCGATTGTTCACAATGGCCACCTGAAAGTAAGTTTGAAGCTTCTGGATGGTGGTCTCCTTCAGCTTCTCCCCTCGTGGAAGTGGCGTTGGCAGCTTCCGCAGGCCGGTGCCCAGACGTTTCGCCACGTGGTTGGTGCACTCCTCTTTTTCAATTGGAGTGTCAGGGTACACGTTGGCATCACAGACCCTGTTGTAGGCCTTGCTGTCTCCATCGCTTAGGAAGATGGTGAACCGCAGGGGTGTCTCATAGTCCACAGTCCTCTGCCAAATGCGCACTGCAGCTTCGGCCTCCATGGCATGCGAAGAACAGTCGCAATTCTTCTCACAAACGGGATGATGAAACGCCTGCCATGTTTCTTCATCGCCTCCCATGTCGTTATGCAAACTGCACGCCAGGCAGAAGTTGGAAAGCACTTCATAGTCCAGGCACAAACCAGTGTCCAAGGACACTACAGTTCCCACACCATTGTGGCTTTTGTGGCCTCTTTTTTGCCATGTGCCGTCAAACATGACTGGCACGTCACTGTTACCAGCCACCTCTTTGGTGACGCTGCGTGCCCTTTGCATGTTTTCACAGACAGCCTTCACTGCCGCACTGTGAATCTTTTTGCCGATAGCATGGAAGGTCTTATGGTGCATAGGGTTTGGCAATCCAACTACTGCACAAAATCGTGAAAGTTGCTCATGCCCGATACCGACGGCACGCGCTGCAAGCACCACTTTCAGGTTCACGGCAAAGGCGTCACGCGAACTCCCGCTGTCGTAGCTTCTGCTTGCACCGCGGCCGCCATCTGACGCGACCCGCTTCGACGAGTACGCGGACGAAAGGATGCTCTCCGAGCACTCCGCATTCTCGCAGTGTAGCTCCAGAAACGCCGAAAGGCCTTTCCGCTTTTTATTCGGTGCCCGAACTGCGAGTTTACTCTCGTGACAAACGGGGCATGCCGCGCCTGCGACGACGGCCGTCAATGCACCCAACTCGCACAGCACTACGCTTTCGGCACGATCGGCATTCGGCCTGACGTCGTTTTCGAATAACGCGATCTTTTTCTGCGATGCACTCACAAAATTCACTGCAGCGTTGATCTCGTCGTCGCAGTTGCCATGGTCGACGTTGCCGTGGTCGATGTTAGGCCTACCGGCCGCTGGCCCGTCGCGGACATTTTCGTTGGCGGTGGCTTTCTTGTACGTCCTCCGCCGCTTCCCTCTGAACTTGTTCTTACTTCTGTATTTCCGATGGTCGGCAACGGCCTTTTTCGGGCTTGCCATCGCACGAAAACAGCGAAAAATAACTCCGGAAAACAGTGAAGCGAACTACGGCAAGAAAACACGGGTGCTGTCAGCCAATGGCGGCCCTGCGTTAGTGGCGCGCGGTTTGAAACGGCGGGAAAAGACTGTTTTTGTTGCTTTTTTTTTTAGATTTTTCGTGAACGTACGAGACTTCAAGAACCGGGATCGTGGAGAGTAAGGACAACTCTACACGAGCCAGCGGCCGCAATATGGCGGACAGCTCTCTTCGCGGCCCCGCGAGCACGCGAACAGCAGCCCGTTTTGTGTAAATTTCGTGATGCCGCGCGTCACTGCCGCTCACTCAGACGCGTTTTTCACTGACTTCTGATGCTTATTTCGCTGTGATATTTTCAGATGTCAAAATATAATGTATAAAGATGATAAAGCAACAAAAAACAGAAAAGGTGAAATTTGGAAAAAAAACGCGACTTTTCGACCCGCGTCTCCCCTTAAAGCGTAGTTTGAGGCAAGGCAGCATCTAGGACTTTTTTAAACCCGCCTGATGCAATAAACTTCAAATTTTTGGCGAAAACGAATTTTTCGGACTGTTCGATTTTTCGTACTTTTTTTCGGTCCCCGCCAGGTCCGAAAAATCGGTCGGCGACTGTAATTGAATGCTAGAAAGCCTAAGGAGTGCAACGCTGCAAGCTGATTGAAAATTAAACGAGTACTTCTCGAATTACAGCACAGTAAAGTTCATTGCATGTAACCAAATACAGAAATTTTTACATTAAAATAAAAAAATGAAGCTGCCCATTAAAAATGTGCGCATTTGTGCACATTTAGCTACATTGTGCAAAAACGATTACAGCTCTAGCTGTCCTAGGTCCACTTTTACCGAACAAGCAATAGAAAGTGGCCAAAATCTGTGCTTCAAGATTAATGCTGTTAAAACTTTATTTCGCCGTTCCGTGGGAAAAATATCATGACACGCATACTTTTAGTCAGTTAATATGCACCGGGAATGTAATAGGACTGATTGTTTGCACGAGCGTGTCGTTTCTTCTAGTCCTGTAGCAAGTTGTCGCCGTGTGCTCGTCTGCCGCGAGGCCGCTTATCAGTTCGGTGACTGTACTGACGGCGATATGCGAAAAATGTGCGTGCGTCATCCGCGATACGTGGAATAACACAGCGATGTTTCCCAGCTTGTCCAGAATGAGTTACTCGTGAATGTCACGAACCAGAGTTGCTCCCTCGCTCATCAATTTTGAAGCTACGCGAGTGCCGAGTTGCTAGTTTCCTTTTCACGTAAGACTGCCGCATTTTCGAGCGGAGATCGCGACAACGTTGTGAACACAACGTTAAAAGCAGTCTGACAGTTGCCAATAGCCTCTATTGCGGGGGCGGCGAGCATGTTCACCGCGAACGGATTGACTTTCTGTTGAACGACGACGCGCGGCGTACTCCACTCTGACGACCCGCCGCGCAGTTTAACGTCCCTTCGTCAGGGGGGGAAGGGGGGGGGATCGCGTTATCGGCGCGTTTAGTGATAAGACTGCGCTTCCGTTCCATCACTACAAAGATTGATATCTCTTGTAGCTTCACTTCTGATTTTTACTTGCCATCCTCTAACTGATGAGGCTGCAAAACACAGCTGTTCTCAGTAACGTTGTCAGCAACCAACGGGCTCGTACGTGAGTTAGGCCTACACCGGTGACTCGGCGACCGCCGTTGATTGCGTCGAGATCGTTATCTTTGTTGTCCTGAGCCATAGTGGAGCTCTTTCTGAAGTTCATAGCGAACGAACGACCGCCACACCCGCTTCATGAATTACTGTATCACAGAATTTCTTTACTGCCGCAGGCAGTTAGTAGCACTGACAAAATCACGCATGTCCGAGCGCGTCACGATGGTGAAACAGACGCCGAAAGCGTCATTTGGCCAATCTGATGCCTAGGTTTTGTCACGTGCCCCAAGCAGCCAATTGAATCGCGCGCTAGTGCTTCTCGATGACGCGTTTTTGCTAAAATACCAATGAGCAAGGCGAGCTAGCGGTGGCGGGAAACGGAACATGAAGAACGACCCTTCCAAACGAGACCAAGATGAACACAATGGCTCGTGTGTAACGGCAACAGTGTGGCACTGAAAAAGCGCGATTTTAGCATCAATCTGCGCTCACATTCATCTCACAGGAATGCTACAAATTCATTTTGCACCAGAAATAATGACGCGAGAAGCTAGAAACTTCTCAGATATGTGCAAAAATAGGTACAAATTCCGAAAACGTCAGTTCGATTTTTTTGCAATTTTTGGCCTTCTAAGACCCGTGTCCCCCCTTAAAGGATCCCTGACACCAAATTTGGAGACTCTAGATGCTTGTGTTGTTTGGCATTGCTGTATGTGAGGCCCCCTCTGACCGATTATTAGTGGGGAGCGTTGCCTAGAAGATATTTTAACTTGGTTTTAAAGTAAGGGTGCGTGTTCATTCGAGTAGCCTGGTGCAGCCGACATTTTCTGCGGTTTAAAGTAGACAGGGGATACCCTTGTGACGTTGTAGTGGTGAAGGAAGCATTGTTGAGGTCAGAGAACACTTGCGGGCAAGCACGATACGCCGACTAGCACTCCGGCAAGGAGTATTGTTCTCGCCCCTCTGGCTCTGTTGTCGGGCTGCTCTCAAGATGGTTTAGGCTGCTTACGCCGGGGATGCCTTTTTTTTTTCTTTTGTTTTTTCTTAGGGGGACATGCTCAGAGCACCTACATCGTTTGTGAATGACCCCATTTGAAAAATTGTGTTTCAGCATAACAGAAGGTTCAGGGCACATATTCTCCACTGTGGGGCACTCAAGGTGCTGGCTGCATCTGTAGACGGGGTCCCTGCTTTTCTCAAAGCTCACTCTGAAAAAAATAGAATGAAACAAAACGAATTACGTGTGTTGGTGATTGAAGCATGTGCCCATGCCCTGCTAGTCTCAAGACCTTTAGCCGTCTCATAACAGCAGGCATTCGTCTAGCCAGCCATGCTATGATGTTATGATTTCCAAGTAAATCGTCAAAGAATTTTTTTATTACAGAATTTTTTTGTTCAGTGCTCTAATTGGTTCAGAACAAGTGCTGCTTTATTTGTCCAGTTAGATTGGTCTGTTATGCTAACTACTAAATTGGAGCTTGCAGGTGGAAATGGCATGGACAAGTGCGATATGTTCTGTTTAGCAGGAATTCAATGAAAACTGAGATATGAATAGTGGTGCAAAATTCAAGTACGAAACTAATCGTATTATATTATAGATAGCTGTTCCACTTGAGCATTGACCCTGATAGAGGAACTTTCCATTCTCCGAGGGTTCAGCGGATATATACCTGTGTTGATTCCTTGTTGTCGATTCCTTCCATATTTTAGTGCTGGGGAGGCAAGTGGGGGCCACGCCCACCTGCATCACCACATTCACCAGCACCACTACCACCACCCACCAACGCCTCCGCAGTTGCACTCCTTCACGCCCTTGACGTTGGCCCTGCCCCATAATGTGGTGAGTGATGACGCTTTGGCCAACTTGCTGCAACATGCTGGGCATTGCCACATTCGTTGTGCAATTGTGTCGAAATTCACATGTGCAACAAGCTAAAAGAAAATGAAGTGTTACACTCAAAGCTCGTGCACTGACATCTCGGAAGCAACAGTCTTCGAGGTGACACCAGCAATCTGCCGTGAATAGCTTTTGTTGTTGCACTGCTAAGCTCAACAGTGCTGTCTACAATGGCTGCATTTTTTGAGGCAAAGGGTCTACACTGCTTTAGATTTTTTTTATTTTTTTAAATTTTTTGATCAACTTCAATGAACCTTGCTAAGTTTATCTATATTGCTGTGCTCATTTCTAGTATGCCGTTATTTATTTTTCTAGTGTAATGTGTATTTCAAGACTAAAATACAAAGGATTTCTTGTGCGATTTTCAGAACATCTTTCTTACAAATAAATTTTTAGAAGTTACGCATAAATTTGCTTATTGCAGTATTCAAGATTCAGAACTCATTTTGGTAAACTGTTCTGACTGTTCGGTGACTGTTCTGAACCCATTTGAATAAAAGTTATCGTAAGTTGAACGTTTGTGGGCGAGCCGATTTCAAACTGGGGTTTCACTCGTGAATGTTTATTATACCATAATTTTTGTTCGTTGCCATGTGTCTTGTTGCATGCTGTGTTTCGAGGAGGTAATGCTATCTGCCAACTCAAGGGGTGGGGGATGAACAAGCCGGCACCATTGTCAAGGTAGCAGGCATTATGCGTGAAGAAGGCGATAGAATTTACAAACATTTGCTTTGCATTAGGAGTAGAAATGTTTTGATGTTGCCTGCCCATGTGTTATGTAGTCACGATAAGTTCGTTTCTTTCCCTTCTTCTTTTCCCGGGTGTCTCAGGGTTTGTTCCTTTTTGTGTGGTTGTACAGTCGATTCTCGTTAATTCGAACTCGAAGAGGCCCGAAAATTTGTTCGAATTAAAAGTTCGAATTGATGAAAGCTAAATGAACGGAGGGCTCACAATGTAGTGGCGCATGTGCATTGAGCTAACACATGAGGGGAAAGTTTCAGAAAACTTGCAAATCACAAATTACAGGACATCCGTCATTAATTGAAATAACCGGTGATGCGTGTCTGCACACGTTTGCCTTGCAGCGAGTCAATCAATTTCGCACGCAGCTTGCAAAGCATTTCTACTTCCGCTTCAGCATTCTCCTTTCAAGAGAAGTTGCGCACGGCAATGTCCAGGGCGACACTTTCTAAAGACGAGGACAACGACTGCGTCTCCACTACTACCCTCTGTGTCATAGCCGCAGCGTGGCCAGCATGTGACGAGAAAGGAGGAGCGTCTCCACGTGGAGAGTTGATCGGCATTTGAGAGATAACTAACACTGTACGGCAGCTTGCTTTCTTTTCTCTCTCTTTTTTTTCTTTCTCTCTTCGCGCACGTCGTTGAAAGAAGGGGGAAGCATGGCACAGGCGCGTCGCAGCTCTGCATTTGAGAGAAAGCAAACATTCCACTGCAGCCTTTTCTTTCCTTTTTTTCCTTCGCCCGCAGCGTTGAGGTGTCAGAGGTGCCGCCGCGGGATAGGGCGCTGTACTGAGGGCATTTTTGAAGCAGAATGGTTCGAATTAACCGTCACAGCTGCTTGCGCGTTCGAATTGCAGGGCGTTTTCACCCATTGGAATACACCTTGCTTCGACGGGACCTCAGCGGGAGTTCAAATTAACCGGAAGTTCGAATTAAGCCTGTTGAAATTAATGAGATTCGACTGTAGTAAGATATTCAAAAATATATCTGCTTGTTTTCTATTATTGACACCCTCACTACTTGTACTCGCAAATGAGTTAACCTTGTAAGCACCTATCTTTACATTTCTCTATTTTATTCTTTGCTGTACAAGTAGTGGACCTATTCAGAGAAACTGCAACATGCTAACTACTTACATTGCATGAAGCATTTTCTACCCAATACCATCTTCAACATTTTCTTCTCTCTCTTTTTTCGTTGATAGCCAGTATCTTGGCGCTTGTATTTATTACTGGGTGTCTGGAAGCATAAATGTGAAATGCCAGATCAGTGGTGCCATTTGTTGGCAGAAACATCAGCCACATTGATGGAGAACTGTTACGATAGTTTTTTATACACCTTACTGCTGGAGTAAATTTTGGATTGCACTAATGTGAATGCGTTGCTTGCTTTTGTTTTTGTTTTTTGTTTTTTTAGTTTATCTGCATGAGTGCTCATTCAGGATGAAAAGCTCAGCCACACATACGAAGCTTAACATGTTGCTACCAATTTCCGATAACCCAGTATTATGCAATAACTTATACAGTAAAACTGATAGTTGGGCTTGTCTGTGATTTTTGGCCCATTTTTTGTGCAAGCTAAACAAGGTTAATTAAAACCCATACAGTGAAACCTGCATATATATTGAACACACATTTAACAAAATTGAACAGCTGTAAAAAGCCCTTGAATACCTATATTTTTATGCATAAATTGTTATATATTTCAGGCTATCTATATTGTATAGAACTTCATTGTAATGTTCTTTAGATTCCATATATCAGAGTTTGACGATACTGGAATACTAAACATGTCAAGTTTCCCTGTATGTGCATAAGTTATTAGAGAGCTGCCAATAGTCTCGGTTTTAATGGAGGCCCATCTGTTCTAAGCTGGGTGAATCTCACTGGGTGAATTTTTTTTTTTTTTTTTTTCCCCCTTCTTTTCGTGTGCAGCAGCAGAGGTTCCCGGACCTGTATGCCATTTCAGCACTCTCCGATATTCCTCAGTATGTCTCACTGCCCCAATACATGCCCCTGCTGTCAAGGCATGTTCAGGTGAGTTTGGGCAGTGTTTTCAATTTTGTGGCATTACGCACAAATGAAGCACCAGTGGAAGAGCCAGTGTTAACTTTTCAGCACATTACAATGTGTTTGTGTTCCCTTGTCATAGTAGTCTGGATAATAAGGAACTAATCTTTTCAGTTTTTTCAATCTGTTTCGGTTGTGGATGTCTTTTGGAAGAGATTGTCTGCAAGAAGTTAATGCCTGATATGAAACAAGATTAGTGCAATGGACGATGGAGGAGACCTTTTTTTTTTTTCTTTTACATTTTGCAGTGCTAGTTCTTTATTCAAATTGTAAGCTTATTTTGGCTTGCTCAATAATAAGATAAGACGTAATGCTTTTGGCACAAGTGAACGATTAAGTCCGCTCCTGCAGAAAGTTTTGCACAGCTGAGCACTCACTGGAATTTGTGACGCAGTTGTTCAGTTCTCCACCCATAATGCTGCAAACTATAGGCTTGTACGAATTGTTTCTTTTATTTTGATTCGAATTGAATTTGAAATGAACAGTTATTTAGTTGTATAACTTTATATATCCCATGCAAGTGGAATATATACGGTATATATCGCATATTGTACAGGAAAATGGGTATATTTGTCATAACCCCACTAACCTGCAGAACACTTTTTTTTTTTTAATTGAAACAAGCCATGTGCAAATCTTTGGTTCAAAGAAAGTGGAAGTAACTTTAAGTCGCAGCAGGATTTGTTAAATTCAATTGAATAAAAGTGATAACCTGTACATTACGTTGGGTTTAAAATGTTCTGTTCTTTGTCGAAACGTATCAGCTGGTATAACAAGCCTTTAAGCTTAATGAATAATGAATTTATGTGACTGTAAAACGTCCATTTACCTATGAAAGCGGGCTTTGCGAATTTTCCCTGTATAGGTGTATACACCGTATGGCAGAGAAATCGCCTTTGCTGGGGGTTGCATGCTTACTAATGTTGGCCTGTTCGTCTATTTCAAGTACATTGAAATTTATAAGAACTTAAATTCAACAAATCGAAGCGAATTCGAATGCTGTACTATTTGTTCAAAGTGCTCGAATATTCGTATAAGCCTGGTTGTCAATGTCAATTGTGCTTCTTGGTCTTTCAGGAAACGATGCGGTTGTTTGAGCACCGTCGCATGGTCGTGAACCGCGGAGCTTCGCAAAACACCATTGAGCGAAACACGTTTCCCCACAAATACAAAAAGGTTGGTGTCTTCTTTTCTTTTTTTTTTTCCTCTACCTTCTGTTTATTTCCATCACTTGTGCGAGAAAGTCCTTGTTCTTGGGTAGAGGGCGTCTACATTTACTGGGGCTGAAATGGAAAAAAGCGTGAACGTTTCTTCCAGAGCCAGGTGCAATGCCAGTTACAACCATAGAGTTTTCTAAAATTCACTAGGGGGGACTCTGGCGCTGCGATCGTTCAGCGACACTAGGGATGATGGGTAGTACATGGATTTGCCTAGTCTTCGTGCTTGTAAGCACCAAATCGCGCTTGTGTCTTCTTTTATTGCTGTGTTTCGGTTTTATTTCAAAGGAAAGAACGAACGCCTTTGAACTTTGTGACCCGATTTGAAATGGTAAGCCTAAAAGAATGAGGTAGTGAAGTGCAACCACTGAACATTTGCTTATTTTTGTTTTATGAAGAAACAGCTTCAAGCCACACGGAACACACACAGAGCCAGAAGTACGAAGATTAGACAAATCCGGGTACTACCCATCATTCCCATGCTCACTGAAGGGCTATGCGTTGCAGCTCCCATAGACACTGGCACCAGAGGTGTCTCCAGTGTATATTTAAGGAACTCTAAGGTTAAAATGACACACTGGCTACGATTAAAAGCAAATAAAACCACAACGTTTCAGCTCCCGTATGGGAGCCATGTTCACAAGAATAAAGCTCTCTAACAAGGGTCGGAACGGCATGCTTTTGTTTGTTTGTAATCTTGGTCATTGTGTTTTATTGTCTTCATGTCTGTTCCTGACCAAATGAGCTTCCGTTCAACTATCGGTTTCAAAGCCAGGTGTCTGAGGACTGCCATATTTTAGTCTTATGCAGTCGAATCTCATTAACTCAAACACGCTTAATTCAAACTTCCGGTTACAGTCAAACCTCGTTATAACGAAGTTGAAGTGGGAGTCGTAATTACTTCGTTATAACCATTAGTTCGTTATAGCCAATATCCATTTCTACCGACAATTAGCCAGCAAGAGAGAATGTGCTCACCACCGAATATCACAGCAGCCCGCCGCGCAGAGAAAAACGGCCGTCGGAAGGCAAAAAACTAGCAAAATAATAAAGAACAATGCACTTTATTTCCGCCAAGTTCAGCACACCAGCTGGCAGATCACTTCGAAGAAAAATAGTCCTTGATAGACTTTTGCCGACTCTTCTTCAAGCGGATGACTGCTCTTTCAGCGGCAGCCGCTATTTCAAGTCCGTCCTCACCGTCATCATGAGCACCAAAGAAGCGGCGCAGCAGGTCTGTCGCATCCAGCTCTTGCGCGGGCGTCGGTACGTCGGGTTCGTTAGGCTCCGGGGTGTCAACACATTCGTCACTGTCATCATTATGCACCCCCGTCACCGCGCGCACAATTTCCGCATCTGACAACTCTTCGGTTGTCACCGCGTCAGCATCGGCACCGACGTACGTGCAGAAAGTGTCGCAGTCAGGCACAACGCCGGCGTCAAGGAGAGCGTCCCACGATGTCTGGGCCTGGTCGCCTGCGGCACCCTCACTGGCGACATCACCGAGATCTTCGCTGGGCTCTCCGCTGCTGACGCCAAATGAGGCATGCCGGAAGCAGTTGGCAATCGTGCTTGCCGTGACGGCAATCCAGGCAGCTTGTAACATCTCGATCGCCATGTACAGGTCGATCGTTGTCTCGCGCTTCATGCTCATATTGAGCAAAATGCGGTCGATGACACGCTTGCGGTAGCCCGACTTAAAGTTCATGATCACCCCTTGATCGAGGGGTTGCACAACCGCAGTAGTGTTAGCCGGCAAAAAGCACAGCTCAATGTTTTTTAACACAACGCTAGTGTGGTGGGCCGCGCAGTTATCCAGGACGAGGCATATCTTGCGGTTCTGCTTGCCCAGCCGCTCGTCCCACTCACGCAGCCATTGTGCAAAGATCTCTCTCGTCATCCAGGCCTTGTGGTTGGCCACATAACTCACTTGGAGTTTCCGCTTTCCTTTGAAGCATCGTGGTGATGCACTTTTGCCGATCACGAGGGCCGGCACCTTTTCGGACCCGTCCATATTCGCACAAAGTAGCACGGTCACATGGACCTTGCTCTGTTTACCGCCCTGGCAGCGGTCACCTTTGAGAGCCAAGGTTTTTTGCGGCAACATCTGATAGAACAGGGCAGTCTCATCTGCGTTGAACAAATCCCTGGGGCTGTATTTTTCGAGCAGCTGCCCAATGTTCTTCTTGATCCACGCCACTGCAGCTTCGCGGTCCACATATAGCGATTCCCCGCTGACAGCCCTGCCGACGATGTCGTGGCGCTCCTTGAAGCGCTGCAGCCAGCCGTCACTCGCCACAAAATCATCGTGCCCCATGATGCACGCGAAGTTCCTTGCCTTCTGCTGCAGAAGTGCCCCGCTCACAGGAGTGCCGCTTGCTCTGATTTCTAAAAACCAGTTGAACACCGCCTTCTCGACAGCTTCGAAGGCGGGGGCTCGCAGCTTCATTCGGTCGCCTTTGACGCCACGTGCGACAGCGTCGGCAATAGCTTCTCTCTTGCTTAAGATCGTTGACAGCGTGCTCAACGATACGCCGAAATCTTCGGCCACTTTTTTTTTCTTGACCCCGGACTCAACGGCTCTCAACATTGCAGACTTCTGCTCATTTGTGATGATTTTGCGCTTACGTTTGCCGTTGTCCATGTCTAGCGGCGGAGGGGTGTTGCTCTTCCACAGCGAACGACAAGGAACCAAGCACAAAGCCAACAAAGCCGCAATCTCCGCCGACCCAGCGTGTAGCTGAGGGAAGGAGGAGGTCAGATACGCGGGCGAGTCAACGAGTTCCACAGGAGAGGGGAGGTCGGCTGACGCGCACGCTCGCGCGTGTTGGCAGGCGGTGCAAGGCGCGAGTTTTGAATTACCGCTGCCGTGATGGGACATGAACCGGCGCGCGCTATAAGATATTGAATTCACGTATACCAAAATGATCAGTAAATGCTCGTTGTGGTCAAAGAATGGTTCGTTATATCCATTGTGAGGAAATTTTCGCTTCGTTAAAACGAGGTTTTAAATACATGGGCGTCTATGGGAATTTCAAGGGGAATTACAATTTCTTCGTTATATCCATTAGTTCGTTATATCCCGCTTCGTTATAACGAGATTCTACTGTAATTCAAACTCGTCAAAGCTATGTATATTTCAATGAGTCAAAATTCCCTGTAATTCGATCGCACAAGCACTTGCGACAGTTAATTCGAACATACCGAGCTCCGAAAATGCCCTCAGCACCACGCCCGATCCCGCGACAGCACCTCCGACACCTCAACCCTGCGCACGAAAAAGGAAAAAAAGGAAAAGAAAGAAAAGGCTGCTGCGGAACGTTTGCTCTGTCTCAAATGCCGATCTGCGACGCGCCTGTTCCACGTTTTTTCCTTTTTCGTTTCTGTTGCAGAAAGACCCTCCTTTCAACGCCACACGCGAAGAGAGAGAAAGAAAAAAAAAGCTGTCATGGAGTGTTGGCTCTCTCTCAAATGCCGATCTGCGACGCGCCGGTGCCACGCTTCCCCCTTTCTCATCCCTGCCATGTAGAGACCATTGTCCTTTCAATGCCGTGCACGAAGAGAGCAAAAAAAAAAGGTTAACAAGCTGTGGTGGAGTGTTGGTTCTCTCTAAAATGCCGATCTGCTTCTTTCCGCGTGGAGACACTCCTCCTTTCTCGTCATCCTGGCCATGCTCCGGCTGTGGCCAGAGAGGGTAGCAGCGAAGACGCAGTCGTTGCTGTTGGCATTAAAGATTGTTAGCACTGGACATTGCCGCGCTCAACTTCTCTTGCCGGGAGAATGCTGAAGCCAAAGTAGAAATGCTTTGCAAGCAGTGTGCGAAATCGATTGACTCGCGGCAAGGCCAACATGTGCAGACGCGCATCACCAATTACTTCAATTAATGATCAATGTCCTGGAATTTGTGAAAAAATGAGTCTTTTGAAACTTCCTCCTTGTGTGTTAGCTCAATGCACATGCGCCACTGCATGTTGAGCCCTCCGTTCATTTCATTAATTCGAACAAATTTTTGGGCCCCTTCTAGTTCGAATTCTCGAGATTCAACTGCAATATCGGCACTGGCTCTTGTTGGCTGTTAATGCCATTCATGCAATGTAATTAGAAGTAACTAACAGCAGTGATAACTCATTTATTTTGTATATACTGCTTAACTAATATAGCTTTCTTCGCTCATTTTTATAAATGTTTTTGCATTGACGTGTAGTTGTTTGGTGAGGTTATAATATAGTTCTGGTATGCCAAGGTTTGAGAACAAATCTGTACATTCGTTTTTAAAAAAAGTTGTCGTTGAGTTAACATTGTGGACATGAATAAAAAGTGCTCATTTATTCCGACAGCTTGTTACTTCGAACTTTGTTAATATTGAAAATCCAAGATTTTCGACTCAACCCATTGGTGCCACCAAGTGTACTTCGGTTGTATTAGTGCAGCACATATAAGAAGGGAACACGACACAGACGTGCGTCTACCTTCTTTACGTCTGTGTTGTGTTCCCTTCTAATACCTACTGCACTAATACAAGCTAAGTTCATAGATGACCGACTCGCCCGAGCTAGAACACTCCTGTCCACAATTGTATGCATATGGCAGCAACCGCCAAGTGCAAAACAGTCATGAGCATCGCACTGAAAGGAAGTCTGCATTATTGTGGCCATCAACATTAACGATAGATGAGGCTGGGCCAGTTTGTAATCTAACAAGCAGTTAGGAACAAACAAATAATCAATTGAAGCAATGCTTAATTCATAATTGCATTTCTATGGCCTTTATTCTTCCATTTTGTTGTTTGTGACACTGTCAGCTGCACACTTTCAGAACTCTACTGCCACAATACACAATTGTGTTGATAGTGACAGCAGTCTTGCCCATAGTGGTTATGGTAACCACATCCCTTCATAATTGGCTTGACTAGAAGTATTGCATTTATTGAAGTGTCACATGGTCTTGATGCAGGTTTGTGCAGCAGGCTCCTTTTAGTATGAAGAGTCACCAGAGCTTCCAGCCCAAGTTTTCTTCATCATAGTTGTCTTCATTTGGCAGTTTTCACAACTGAGCTAACCCCGACTGCTAAATGTAATCTTTCTTGGCTTCGATTTCCATCCCAAATTCTCGTACAGTCAACCCTCGTTAGTTCGAATTCACTGGGACCGTGAAAAATCTTTGAAATAGGCGGGTTTTTGAATTAAGGGGGGACATGGGTCTTGAAACAATTTCGCTTACTTTTTAAGCAAACTTAACGAAACTTGCCAGTCTTGTTGCTTTTTTTCTGCTGATTTGAAATATGCAATTGTTTTTTCCATCAGCCAATTAGTTCTCAAGATAATTAGAGGTAATCCGCCATGTTTTTCCGTAACAATAGAAAAAAAAGTATTCATCAAAAAACTATAATCTGCATATGTCAGATACTAGAAATAGAAACACTGGTGATTGCAACATAGCAAGCAGTTTTTTTATTAATTGCTTGTAAGAGATTTTACAGCTAACTGAACTTGAGCACTTGAAATAGTGCCACCAGTCACCCAGAAATAAAGCAAATTTAAAATTTGCTCGAAAGAAATTTCAAAAATGTGTTTGCTACATTTCAAACACCACCCCATTGGCTTTGTCCTAAAAAAAGAATTATAGCTCTATCTACCCGCAGTGCTGAGATATTGATTCGGCAAGCTTGCAAGAAGTCAGAAATTCAGCTTTTGAGAAAATGAGCAAAAACACAAAACGTCAAATTTAATGAGAAACACCAGGAAATATTTACATGCTTACACTAGCAAGTGCCTAGTATCCACCAGGAACATAGTCCTTTTGACCTTTGTCAACTCTGTGGCGCTTTCCCAGGGCCTGCTTCACATTTTCAGCCGACACATGCTTTTGAGCAGATGCGGTCATCCTCCGCTTGTCCTTCTCTGCCATGCGTTTCGAGTTTTGCCGGCCAGGGGTCAGGCTGAGCTTTTTGAGGATGCCTGTTGCAGCTCTTGTATAGCCAGCATTGAACTTCATGACGGCCTCACCGACAGCAGCCTCAACAGTAAACAGTGAAGCGTGCCGCTCCTTTGATGCAAGCGCCCAGATCATGGCGTGCAAGCTTTCATTGTTATTCTGCGTCTTGCCACGCTGGCACCGCTCCAGCAGCTTCCTATCCGATAAGCGCTCGTAGACAGGCAGCAACGCTTCACACACATGGGCGGGCAAGCTATAGCGGTGCTTTGGCGGCGGCTGTCCTTTGGCCTCGGCTGCATTTTGCCGGCACCACGAGTCAGGGCCTGTTGGACAAAGGCTGTGGTTGGGTGCATCATCACGTGAAGTGACATGTAAGTAGGTTGCCATAACAGCCCTGTGCGTTGCATCTACATCCCCCTTGTGGGACTTCAAGGCCCACCCATAATATGATGTCAACTTGTTGACCAAATTTCCAGTGAGTCTGCCCTTGCCCCCAAGGCCATGCCTCTTGTGCTGGGAAAGCAGCTTTCGCAGGTTTGTCCCCATGCGCTTCTGGACGTGGTTGACGCAGTCCTCCTTCAGGATGTCCATGTAGCCGTACACCTTTTCTTCCTGCAAAGCGAGGTAGGCCCGACTGTCTCCGTCTGACAACACGGTTGTGTAGCGGAGGTTGTGTTTGGAGAGAGACCTTCGGAAAAGGATAAGTGCGGCCTCAACTTCCATTTCACCAGCTTTCTTGCTGGTGTTTTTTTGACATTGGTGGTTTTCCACCCACGTTTGGTACGAAGGGTCGTTCTCCTTAGGCTTCTGCTCACAGGCTGCACAGAAATTGCTCAAGACAACATAGTCCAATACAAACCCTGTAAAAAGCTCAATCACCGTTCCGACGCCGATGTGGGAAGAATGTCCGCGAGTCATATAAGACCCATCGTAGGAAACGGCGATGTTGCCAGGTATGTTTGTACCGAGCTCGCGATAGAGCTCTCGAACGGAACTCGCGCACTCGGTCATCAACTCCTCGGAAGCAGAGGCCGCTGCAGGCAACAGTTTTTTTTTTCAAATAGTTTTGCCACGTCTTCGTGTGCAGACCCCGGTGCGATATATTCATGGCAGAACAAATGTCGTTGAGCGCCGTTTGACGATTGCCGGTGCTTTTCATTGCACGCGCTGCGAGGATGTTGACGCTGAATGGGTTTATGTTTTGGTCCCCGGCCACACGCGGCGAACTCCACGCTGACGAAATGTCACCACAGTTGACGCACGTAATCAAAAGCTTCACAGCCAGATCGTACTCCCGATCGCATTTGCTGGTATTCACATCACCGCCGCAAGTTTTACACTTCACGCACCTCAACAAGTCATTCACACAGTCTAAGCTGATGACGACGAAGCTCACGTTGTCAGCCGAGTCGGCCGCGGCACCGTCACCGGCAGCAGCCAGGCGATCTTGTTTTCGCGTCGTTGCTGAAATTGACGCCAGCTCTTGTAGCTTGGCTTCGGCATTTCTCGCATTTTCGTGCAACTCTGCTGGCTGCAGGATTTTTGTATCAATGTGAACGCGGCCACTTCCACTCGCACTTTCACACGCTGGTGGAGCCGTTAGGCCTACACCAGCCGGCTCGGCGGCGGCGATGCTTGGCGCTGATGACTGGCCGTCCTCGACGCTCGCTGCTGGTGCTGCCCGACGCTTCGTGGTGTTAGCGTTGAGGCTTTTTTTTCTTTTCTTTCCGAATCTGTGCACTGAGTGGAACTTTCCCACTCGAGACGCCGACGCACACCGCTCCATCGTCTATCGCAGAATTCAGGAATGTCGCCGACGGGGGCCAGCAAAGCGCGCACAACGCAGCCAGAGCAGACGCCACAAGCCGACTTCAGCCAATCATGCTCTGAGAAACGGTCCTGTGCACTAAACAACCAATCGTAGCATGCGTTTTTACTCTTTTTGATGGTTGTTTTCTCCGCAACCAATGAACGCACAGAAGCCACAGTGGCGGCAATTTGAAGGCGAAAAACTGCTCTTTCAAACGATACCAAAATGGCCGCAAGTGCAGCTGTGGACATGGAGTTACGAATTTATAAAAAACTGGGTTTTGGTGTCCGGAGCTGCGCGAATTCCGCACGCGCACGGGCTAGGCTTAATATTACAGCTAAATTATTGATCGGAGAAATATGAAAGTCGGTACACCTGTAAAAAAATACCTGTAGTTTCTGAAAATGCTGTTTACAAAAAATTGCTTTTTTGGCGATTTTTCGGCTTCAAAGACCCGTGTCCCCCCTTAATGGAAAGTACAAAAAGTGGGATGCAAGGAACTTAGAACTATTCGAAGTAATCAGGGCTGGTTGTTTGCTGTGCCGGCTAGTTTGCGACTCCAAGGGTTATGTTTTCTAGTAATACCTGGTCCCAATTTTGCCCCAAATGCAAGGGGAATGGCAGGCCTCGCTGCTGCAACTGGGGGGGGGGACGCAAAAAAAAATGCTATGAATTATGTCGACTGTCATGTGCACCTGCAGAAACAAGACGTCTTTGCTGCAACACAGTAGTGACACAGGGGCAGCATGTCACCTGCTCCTCACTCTGAGTCAGCGGTCATTCGCCCATTCTTTCTGGTTAAATAAGGAATTTAATAATGGCCAGTATTATTAAATTCTTGGTGTATTTTTGCTGGAAAACATGATCATTAATACTTTCAAACTCAGTTTTTCAAATAGGCATTGCAAGCAAGAATTTCACTAGCAGTGAAAGTGCGCTGAATGCTGGGGCAACCCGCAATCGGAGGTTCGCATACATCGCCAATTTCGCTAAACTGTCTTTAATCAATTTATTTTTATTCCCAGATAGAATGAATAAATCATGGTGCACTAATGTTGCTAGAAGCATGCAATTAGCTGCTCGCACGTTGCGTCACTGCTATAATGCAGTGAAGTTTGTTTTCCGCAGGCACACATTACAGCTGACCACGAGACATTTTGCTGGAAGTAGCAAGGATGGGATGCTGAAGCTGGCGCTCATTAGTATTGCCACATTGCATTGCCTTGTGGCTCTTTAAGGCCATCGTTTCCGCGGATTTTCGGTGCAATCGTTATCAGGAATTAGCAGGTGGCACCCATAGTTTTCTAATTAACTGCACTGGTGCGTCCTGCCCCCTCAAATTATCCACTCAGTATTACATTACGAATTAGGGGACCACGAAAGTATTCCGGATTAAGGGGAATTTTAAAATAACTGAGTTAGAATTAATGCAGTTTTACTTTAAAAGTTGAAAGGGGTGCATTTAAACTTGCTTTTTTTTTAATGGAATATGATGATACGACGTGTGGTGAACAGCTGGAGTGCCATGGCGGGTGCACATTTAATGAATTATGACTCTGTGCTCATAGGCTGCATATACGTTGTGTTCGCCAATTTCTCTCATAACTGATGCCTTTGATTGCTAGTCGGAAAAAGATGGAATGGCATCTGAGGCAAACTTGTGCAAAGTGTGTGCTTCTATCGCAGTGTTCAGACAGGTGCTACAGACTTTGATTTATAGTTGGTGTTGTATACTTCAATGCAGCAATGCAAGCTCGTAGAACACACTCACTCGTTAGCTCTCTCAGCTGCTGATGTTGAAACCTTTTAATCTGACAGCGTGCCACTAGCACTGAATTTGCTAAATGTTATAGTAGGTTTGCCCCTGTAGCAAGGTCGTAAGAAGAATTTCTTGTAAAACATGTCAAGTCTGTTTGTTTATTCTTCTAAAATTTAGATGATATGTGGTAATGTGCTATGGAGATGCAAGAATGGAAAGAGGCTGTTAAAGGTGGCCTAGAGTTTCCCGACTCTTGCAAATAATTGCCTGAAAGAACAAGCAACCAACACTAGTGATGCTGCTTGCATAAATGCTGACACATTGGCGTACTTGAAATTTTAAAAATAAAAAAATAATTTTAGATTGAAATTGTATAAACAAATTATTTTCAGATGCGTAATGGGCAGTCATCAAATGATTGCTTGATCAGACTTTGACTCTTACTTAGTTCCCTATTTATACATGTGTAAGTGTAGATTTCATCCACCCCTCTGAAACCTCGGGCTATTGTTGCTAATCCTTAGTTGAGAATGCTGATCACTTGCTTCATATATGCAATTTGGTCAAAGCTTTTTTGTAGAATTTGTGTATTCCACGGAGTGATGGATTGATTATTTGACAATAGGTAGTCACCAGAAGGATGCAGCATGGATACAAAGGGCTTTTCATGCTCGCTTGTATTTAGGCCTAGCTGCCTGCCTCGTGATAACGAATGTAACATTTCTCTCCAGATTCCACGAAGTGGTGGTGACAGTGAGGACAACGTGGAGAAGTGCACCATCTGTCTCAGTGAGTTTGAGGACAACGAAGAAGTCAGGTAATGCGCTCTTACAAAGTTTGGACTCTTAGCTACAACTTTTAGGTGGCATAATGTGCAATTTCAAGATGTGCATATAGATCAATTTAAGAATATTGGTGCCTTTGTACAGTAAGACCTTGTGAAAGTGTACTTGCTGAGAACGTGGCATAACTATTCAGCTAACGATAGTATACACTGACCTCGAGAGTGCATCTCATGGTGGGCCGTCGTTGCCAAAATGAAATGCATGCCCTGCCACTATGAACATTGAATTAAGGGGGGACATGGGTCTTCAAAATTTTTTTCTGTTTTTGGCTCAATCTTGACCAAACCTCACCATCTTGGACAGTTTGTCATGCTGATTTCAAATATGTAATTGTTTCTGAAATAGCTTCAGTGGATAAAAATATATTAACATCCGTAATTTAATTAATTATGTACTTCATTGGGGGCTTTTTGGCAACTTAATCAAGCCAGATCCAAAAAATAAATGCATAGCCCCAATGCTGAGGGCTTTCTGTATGGGGTGATGCTATTTTTATTAATTTTTAGGCATTATATAGATTAGAAAACATACCAGCACTTACAATGGATATTCTGTTCAATTTTCGCTCATTACTATTCATAATTGTAATTAACAGTATGCTTCTAGAGTAATCAAAATAGCATCACCCCATAGGTAATGTTATTACAAACAAAATGATACCAAGTTTGTCATTCTCAATCAACAGTAACATATAAGAAAAACCCCTAAGGTTTAGTGTGGTGCACAAAAACATCGAACTGAGAAAAACACATTTAAAGTTTCTAATAACTGTACCTTTTGCTAAAGTGAAGCTAGAGCAATAAAAATGGCACCGTTGTATAGCTCTACATTATGTGAGTATGCTGTACCAAATGTGTCAATGCACCTTCCCAAAATATTTGCCACAGCTCATTTAAAAACTGTGTACTGGCCGTTGAATCAGTATAAGGAACCCAGTGTACAAGTTTGTGGCTGTTCTAGTGCACTGAAAACCAAAGGAAGACACATGTTATATATAAAAACATCGCCCTTTTATACATAAAACACTATTTCAAGTAAAACACACATTTTTGTCCCAGACAACCTTACAATTCTACAGCATGCAAGGGCTGTATGCAGCTGGGCCGAATAGAGTGCACCGCTTCGGCAGGCATTCGCGCCAGCGAATCGTCGTCTGAATGTGCTGCCTCGGCAATAACAGGCACTTGCGCCAGCGAGTCGTCGTCTGAATGTGCTGCCTTTGCTATAACAGGCATTTCTGACAGCCCGTTGTTGTCAGAATGCGCTGCCTCGGCCATCTCCGGCGTTCTCGGCGGCGCGCAGGCCGCTCCCTTCTGCCGCGCATTCCACGCTCGCTTTCGTTTCCTGCCGAAAGCTTAACGAGTGTTCTTCTTCAGGCGAGCTTCCCAAGCCATGCCGGCGAAATGCAGAAAGACGTATACGTCGGCGAAGTCGGTACATAAGCGGGTAGCAGACGAGATAACACGCACGAGAGCAGGCGCCGACGGAGCAAAACCAAACAAACAAAAAAAAAAAAGAGCGAGCAACCGTGGCCGCGCCGCCGCGCCAGCCAATGGTAAGCGCGACACGGGGGGGGCTCGCCGGCGCGCGCGCGCTCTAGCCAATCAGCGGTCCGACAGACGGCTTCGCAAAACGGGGGAGGGCAGTCGTTGTGTTGGAGCTACGCCATTTTGAGAGCTTGCAAAACGCGCACAAAGGAACCAGCTTCAAAACAAGCCCAAGATGGCGCCGATCCGCCGGCTGTTTCGCTGGCGGCGCACGCGGGAAGTTCGAACAAATTTTCTGTTTTGCAGATTGTTTTGCGACTCCCGTGATGGTTTGAACATAGATTTTAACCTATTTTTTCATCAAATTTAGCGTTAATAATTTGAGGAGAGGTGCTTATAGGTTCAAAGATTCGAAAAATGCGTTTTTCTCAAGATCAATTTTTTGGCCATTTTTTTACTTTTCTAAGACTCGCGTCCCCCCTTAAGGGCAGAAACGGGTCTTTGAGACCGAAAATTGCAAAAAAACACGATTTTTTGAAAATGCAATACAGTAAAACCCCGTTGTTGCGTTCCCGTGTGCTGCGTTTTCCTGGCTCTTAGATCGTTTTCGGCCGGTCCCAGCACAGCTCCCATTGGATGCAATGCATTGGGAACCCTGCTGCTGCGTCGCAACTGTAGGACTGTACCCGCATCATACGTTGCGAAGTGCCACGACGCGACGGCCCAAGCAGCCATATTGTCTTTCATGTAGCTTGGCTTGGTGGCTTGACGATGGGATTGGCCGCCCAAAGTGCCGGTGGCGACAGCTACGACGTATTTTCGGTTCATGCCAGCAAAAGCATGACCTTTGAGATCCGTATTTGCACTCTAAAAAAGATTGTGTCTATGGCGCGTTGGGGCCCTAAAATTAGTTTTGGCATCTGTAAAAGTAAGGTCTAGGAGACCTGTTTTTGTTTTCTTGGGATGTCACACTGGCTTATACTTATCGCCACTGGTTCGCGCAGGCGGCCCGATTCAAAGGGTATAGTCCGATCGCCATCACCATTGTCCATGCGCGCCCGTGCTACTCGTGCTTGCTGCGGTCTTCTCACATTGCCTTTGTTTCATGTCAGTTGTTGCGCAAGTTATACGAGTGTGCAGCATAGTGCCTTTACGCTTCCAATGCTCCAAATTGTTTTCAAACAGAATGACATCAAGAAAGCGGAAATCACTTATGCTGCAAAAGAAGTTGAACATTCTCCGGGTTGTGAAAGAGAACCTGACGTGGAAGGTGTGCATAGCGAAGGAGTTAGGATTGACGCCTTCCACCTTGAACTCCATCGTTGCAAAATGGATCGAACTTAAAGATAATGCCCGAACCTTCGACGTCAAGTGCAAGCAAGTTCGGAGTTCAGAGCACGTGAAGCTTGACAAGGCCGTTTTCGAATGGTTCAAACAAGCCAGGGCCGCAGGAGTTAACTTCGACGGTACCATACTGCGAGAGAAGGCACTCGAGATCGCCGACAAGCTCGGTATCGACGGTTTTTGTGCATTTAACGGTTGGACAAACCATTTCAAAAACAGACATGGATTATGCTACCGCACTGTCAACAGAGAGGCTGTAAACGTGGACACGGAGGCTTTTGAGGCCTGGAAAGAGACCGTGGTGTCTATTATAAAGAACTACGAGCCGAGAGACATATACAATGCCGATGAAGCAAGCCTTCTTCTTCTTCTTCTTCTTCTCTCTCTCTCTCTCTCTCTTTTTTTTTTTTTTTTTTTTTTTTTTTTTTAAGGTACAGTTTTCTAAGACGCTGAGCCTAAAAAGCGAGGCTTGCCATGGTGGAAAATGCAGCAAGGAACGACGAACGGTGCTGCTGTGCTGCAACTCCGATGGTTCGGAAATGATGAAACCGTGATTGATAGGAAAGTTTCGAAACCGACGCTGCCTTAAAATCTCCGTCACCTGCCCTGCCACTACAACAATAATACCAAGGCGTGGCTGACGTGTTCACTTTTTGAGGAGTTCTTGAGATACATGGACTCTAAGATGGGCTGCCAGAACAGAAAAGTCGTTCTTTTTCTTGACAACTACTACGCACATCCCAAGGACATTGCGTCGCTACAGAACATAAAGGTAGTTTTTCCTCCTGCCAACACCACGAGCCACCTTCAGCCCTTGGACTCCGGAATAATAATAAAATAATAAAAAATGTAAAGCACTTCTACCGCAAGTGCATTGTAAAGTGGTCCTTGGTCAGCCTGGAGCGTGGGCAGCAGCCGGCAGGCGCCACCATCTTAGATGCCATGCATTATTTAGCATCGGCGTGGAGTGCCGTCACTGCTGCTACAGTTGGAACACTGCTTCAACAAGTGTTTCAGTGTGCGCACAGATGACACAACAGAAGCTGTTGGAGACGGTGCGTTCGCAGACTGCGACGAACTGAACACTGCCACGGAGGCTGTTAGTGCCAGTGGAATCGCGTACCGTGACTACGCTTTTGTTGACGAAGCCGTTGTCACCTCCGCGATGTTATCCGTCGACGACATCGTGGCTGAGTGCGTCGATCCGTGCGCCAGTGACGAGAAAGTTGAGGAGGAGGTAGAGCGTATACCGGAGCCACCGTCCTCATTGGCCGTAGTGGCACTGGATTTATTGCGAAGATATGTGTGCACCAGTGGCGATGGCGAGAGTCACATGGCACTACAGGTGCTTGAAAAACGCCTTGTGCTTGTCGAGCGTGAGAAGATGCGCCAGGCAACGCTGCATGATTTTTTCAAGCGAAAGAATTAAAATAGAATTATGTGCAGTTCACCACTACTCTTATTTCTCAATTTTTCGCGTTTCTCGGCTTTTGCGTTTCCCGGCTACTAAGTTTTTTTTTTTTTTTTTTTTTTTTTTGACGGTTCTGTGAAAAGCGTATCAGCGGGGTTCTACTGTATTTGCATTCTCCCACTACCGCTGCATAATATCGCCAATTTTCACGCGTCTTAGTTTGGTAATTTAGCCATGAGAGTAGTTTCTGCGACGTTAGTGAGCTGAATTTCTGGCGATGGACGCGTGAAAAAACTGGCTTTTTCAGCGCCGTGGTGTTGCCGTTCTACGCTTGCTACAGCAGCCGTCTTGGTCGTATTCAAAAGAGCTGCCCTTTTTCTTTCATATCCCGCCGCACTTGTTTTTGTCCATTCAGTATGCACGCCGTGAATCCGCGTAAAAAAAAAGCCCCCTCGCGTGAGCCTATTGGTGAGGTGAGCACACCTGACTAAATCGCGCCTTCAGATTCGCTGGGCCTCCCGAGCTGTCTGCTGCGTACGACAGCGGAGTGCACGCGAAGCGGCGAGTGTATGTCACTATGTTCTCGTCGGTTTCCTGAACTCGCGTGAGCTAGAGCAAGCATCTCTGTATAGTCTCTACGCTCGACGGTATACTGGTACGGCGCTGAACGAGCTCGACGAAGCCGCAGGGACAGTGCGGTAAACGTACGCTCTCGGCCGCGTTTTCCCGAGTTGTCTGCTGCGTGCGGCAGTGGAGCGCACGTGAAGCGGTAAGTGTATCTCGCTCACATGTCATTGTTATCGTCGGCTTCCTAAACCCGCGCGATCTAGCGAGAAATTTAAGCAAGCGTTTTTCAAGTCTGCACATTCAGGCATGCCGCCGAACCAGCCCGTCAAAGCACGCCGCAGCCACCGGCAAGTGCGTTAGGCTTATGCTCTTGGCCACATTTTGAACCTAGCTTGAACCTTTTATCATGCCGAAGCTGTATCGCAAGTTCCGCACCCCTCACAAGTTTGGAAAAAAGCGCAAGAAATCTATGGCAAAAATAGATAATGGCGCGGGTATATCCAACGCGCGCACCTAGTACAGGACGGCGCGGCGACGGAACACGATCCATCAGATAAAACGCTGACATCTCCGCCTGTTTACCCGGCTCCCCCCCCCCCAGACGACATCAGCGATAGGCAGCGCATAAGGAAAAACACAACCTTTTTGACGAGCCCCGATCGTGCACAACAGCAGAAAGTGAGTGCTGATAAGATCAGCAGCTTATCGGCAACTTTGGTGAGCGAGTGCAAGGTGCGAACGCTCACGACAGCGCGCGAGGACTCTGACCCGTCAGCGGCTACCTACGGCATCGTCGACTTATCCGCGATAAACAAGCTTCTTGAAGGAACAGCTAAATGCCGGACATTCAGCGGGACCATTTTTATTGAAAAAGGTGAGCGTGAATATGGACTTGCGATGAAGCTGATTTCAGAGTGCCGCAACTGTGGACTTGTTGACAGTAAGTGGAGCTCTGGGAGGGTACCCAGCCGGGCTAAATGAGCTGCATTTGAAGTGAATATCCTAGCCTCTCGTGCCGTGCAAAGCACAGGGAATGGTCAGACAGCCCTAAACAACGTCTTCTCTGTGATGGGAATTTCTCGCAGGGGACTTCACCACAAAAGCTATCAGAGCCATTTGAAAAATAAACTGAATCCTGCGGCAACAAGAGCTGCAAAGAATGTCCTCTCTGATTGCACCATGTCAGTGAAAACATTATACCAAGATCTGTGCTTTGACAACCCTGGTAATGTGGCCATCTGTTATGATGGCACATGGATGACCAGAGGCCACCTGTCGTTGTTATAGAGCTGTTTTCTGGCTATGTTTTAGACTATGTTGTCCTGTCAAATTTTTGTGCCGGCTGCAAGCGCACACCACCAAAAGAGCACCCGAATTACTTGGTTTGGGAGTCCACGCACATCTGCCAGAAAAATACACAGTGCAAATCAGGGCACATGGAAGTGGAGGCAGGAGTCACTCTCTTTGAGCGCTCAATTTCCCATCACTGCTTGCATTACACAGTGATGCTGTGTGATGGGGACAGTAGATCATTCCGTGCTGTTGAAGACTCGGACAGTTTGGGGTTTCATACAGGTTCAAGAAGAGGACTGTATAAACCATGTCCAAAAACTAATGGGTACCGTACTATGCAATCTTGTTCAAAAGCATAAAAGTTCTAGCGAAACACACAAGTGGAAGAGAGGCCGCTTGACAGGTGATGTCGTAGAGAAATTGTCGAGATCTTATGGCTGGGCTCTGAAGTCCAATGTTGGTGACGTAGATGCAATGCACCGGGCAGCCATGGCCACATATTATCATGTGACATCGACTGATGAAAGGTCAGACCACACCTTGTGCCCAAGTGGCAGTGACTCATGGTGCAAGCAGAATGCTGCTGCTGCAAGGGGAGAACGGCTGCCAAGACACACCTACAACTTCCCACAAAATGACCGTGATGCACTACTACTAGTCCAAGCGACTTTGTGACAAGGAGCTGCTAAAACGCTGCCAAAGAGGCAAGACACAAAATGCAAACGAGGCACTCCATTCTGTCATATGGTCTCTAATGCCTAAAGAGAAGCATGCTTCACTCATAGCTGTTAAGACTGCGGTTGCTGAGGTCGTGATGTGCTACAATTCAGGAATTAAAAAAGCCTTCACACGTGTCCTCAAAGAACCTCAGCTAGAGCAAAACTCCATGAGCGAGCGACGGGCAGAAGAGAAGGATTCTCGTCGGATCACGAGGGCCGAGCGAAAGCGTTCAGCATCTTCCAGGTTCCTGCAACAAGCAAATCGGCGGCAACGACAAAAGTGTGACAAAGACTACTGCCCTGGTGTTTTTTGAGGCATTTATATGCAAAGAGAAGCATTTTTGTTCGGGTAGAATTCCTTGAATATACAGAGCTTTGTTTTTTGGCACTTTCTCAGTTTCAGTTTTAGGCCATTTTTTTCTTCTGACAAGCCTGACAAGCGCTTCTCAGCTTTGGTACACTGGAATTTGATAATTTTTGTCTTGCTGAGAAGCTGAATGCCTAGTGAGTGCAAGGAATTGCCATATGCAACTATATGACACCATAAATTTTTAGAAAAATTAAAATACAAAAATTATCGTTCTTCGATAATGAAGGGATGAACTTATAAGCTTTGCGACGTTTGTTATAGAAAAGCTAGAGCCATGGAACTTGCTTTTTGCACTCTTTGCTCATTGTAGAATGCAATGACATTTAATTCAGCAAGATCAGTACAGCCAATTTACTGAAAAGGTGATCAAAAAGCTTTTAAATAATTACTAAATAAAAACAAAACGGTAAGAGGTACATAAAAACTGAGTTCCTATTTGACATCTGCACATGCAAATAAACCATCTCACAAGCTTTCATCACCCTAGCTTAAATAATAAGATGCCTGATGGCTAAGTGCCTCTTGCCCCCTTAACTACAGTCTACAAAAGTCTTCTCTTATTTTATTCAAAGTGCTGATTTCAATTTTCTCGCATGACCGTTTGCTAGTGGCCTTTTGTGACCCCAAGGGGCATTTCAAAAACGTTGAGTAGAGATGGTGAGTATTTGGATGCCTCCAATATTCAAACAATATGATATTGTTACACTGTGCATATTGTTACACTGGGCAAAAGGTACAAGTAACATTCATTCAGCATTTTCTGTGGAAGAATGAATTCTTTGCAGTTGATACTTTTCTACAAAAGGCAGCAGTTCAATTTAACAAGTGTTTGATGAATAAATTGCCTACATTGTTATTCTAATGTGAATATAATTTTCTTTTCACCTATATGTCATGGCTCTAGGGAGCCTTTAAGGTATTGTGTATAGGCAGGCAGTTAACAAACCCTTTTTGTTTGTGTTGCAGGCGTCTTCCCTGCATGCACCTCTTTCACATTGTGTGCGTGGACCAGTGGCTGACGACCAACAAGCGCTGCCCGATCTGCCGTGTGGACATCGAGGAACACCTCAAGGACTTTGGCACCTCCTCGTCATGATGCTATGTCCCGTACGGAGCTGCTGGCACTGCAGCCACCACACTCATTTCAGTGGCCTTTCCTTCCGTGTGTCCGGCTGCGTTTTTTAATCTCAAAGAGTGATGTTTTGTTTTGTTTGTTGACACCTTTGTACCCCTTTTTGTCGCTCATTCCTCGGTTCCGTGTTGAACTACTGTGCAGTGGTGACTTTACTGACAATGCTAGTCTGTTCTTCCAGTAAAGCACGTGGCTCGGCTTGGTGTTGCGTCAATAATTACAAAAATTGGGGCACAGCAAAAGATAGAAGGACCTGTCCCCAACTTTCGTCTTGTACTTTGCTGCCACTCTAGTGACTATGCTCTTCTGTGAGGGACCTTTATTCTCTCTTAGTCTTGAGGAAGAAAGCCTCTGGGGGGCGTTGTTTGGTCGAGGAGCAGGGCATAGGCAGGGCACACTTGTTTTTGTTTTGTAGGTGCCATTTTTTTCTGATGTACGGAGTGCTGCATAAATAAGGATGCCAGTGCACACATCACTCTCTTGGCAAAATCTTTGGCTCATCTGCAGTCACATTTTCATTTGGCAAGAATATTTTGAAACTCGAAGCTGTGTTTTTGTTCCTGCTTTTACATTGGTCCTTCTATAAACATCATACGCAAATGCTAACAGTGTCAAAGTGAGATGTGAGGCATCAATATGTATGAAGCGTGAAAAGTTCTGTTATTCAATGAAATGTACTTTGTATTCGATTCTGTTTTGCCACTACACAATTCGGTTTAGAAGAACAACTTGTTGAGACCCAGCAAGCATCACACTAGGCTTTGTGCACTGCCAAATCCACCCTTGCGCAAAGTCACGCAGTTAGCAATTAAACAGAAGTAGTGGTTTGACTATGGTGGTCTTATTTAAGCAGCGTTGTGTACATCTAGGAATTTGATTGCTAAGTTTGTGGTTCATGTGGCTGTGAGTCATGTGGCATGGTTTTTCCATTCCTATCATTCTCGGATTGTGCAACTTTTCACTTGCATGTTTACTACGCGCTTCAGTGCATGGTTTTTCCAAGTAACTAGAGAGTATAGCAAGGGGACAGCCGTGGGTTTTATGGGACTAGCCTTGAAATGCTTTTTAGGGAAAGCTGCTGACCTGCAAACTAGTTTCTGTAAGCTTTGTGTACAGGATAGGAATTATGTTGACACGATCTTGTTTGTGTAAGCATTAATTGTGTTTTCGTTCTCAAAGATTGACAGCACTTATGTTACGATTGCGTGCTTTGTGTGAGCTAAAGTCATTGTGTGGAGTCTTTGTGTGAGCTTCCAATGTATGTGCATGCAAGTTGATTGCAGCAGCCAATGTCCGTTCTTCAGATTCGAGCCAGACTGTGTGGCTGTTGTTTGTTCCCTTTGTCTACTTTCCACAGACCTAGGCAAGACAAGTCGGAAGGCCAGGATTAAGCTGTTAACTATAGATAATTTGCGACACATGAGCTGCAGAATTCAGCAGAAGTCAGTCATTCAAACTGTTTTTTTTTTTTTCGCAGCATGATTCAAGAGTGACATTTATTCCAAACTTTTGCTTTCATCGCTGTTCTGTGGGGTTCGCAAAGCTGTTTTGCGTGATTTCCATAGGCCACTTTTATTTGCAACTAGTGGATGACTATCTTTGACAACTTTTCTTGCTATTCGACTTGAGTCTTGATCACAATGCACTCGTCATATCAAGTTCGACTTTTGTTCTGTCTGCTGAATTTTGTAGGTCTGTAGTTGCCAAATTTGTTTTTGAATATCAGAAAGTGTTGTTTGTTGCGTGCGACGGTGCTTGTTAAGTTAGCAGAAGTAGTCTGATTTTTTGAAAATTAGGAATAACCTTCATATTGCAAATTCTGACCATTTCAGTGATAGTCTTTGAGTAGTTAGCAAAACACTTGAATGGCATCTTGCACATTTTTATTACTTTGGGGTGTTTTCATGGGTACTGTAAGTTGTGCTTTGATATTGGATGCTTGGAATCTGTTAGTGTGGGTGGGTTACAGGTGATCGTCTCTGTGACTGTCCTGAAACAAGAGTGGCAAATCTATTCAATGACTGAAGCGATGTGTATTTTGTTTGTAACTGGACCCGTAAATTATTTTATTTTGCCTGACATTTACTATAAACAAAGCAAGACTGTTTTCACGGAACAATAAGCATCTTTCAATCAAGTAGTTAGTTTAGTAATTGACTGGTGCTTGCGCAAATGCAAATCGAAGCACCACTGGTGTATTGCATCTGTAAATCGACCTGGGAAATGTTCATATTTTTAATTTTACTGCATTGTGACGCACCAGTAAGATTTTCCGTTCGTAACGCACCTTCAAGTATGCAATTGGGATCAATAAAGAGCAGTTTGAAATGAAACATAAGGGTATATTTTCCGTCAACAACATTTAGGTTTACTTATCTTCGTTTGTTATAGTTTTTTATTACATACGTTGTGGTGCATGGCGATGAGCACTTAGTTCTTGCTTTTTGCTTGTATTAAAGATGAAAATGAAGATGTAACATCTGAGCAGGCCTGTAATTTCTTTGAGTATAACTATTGCGATGATATGTTAGAGGAATTCACTTAGTCGCACATTGCTGGAACAAAGTATGAAAGTACTTTTTTTATACCCCATATTTTTATAACTGTGCACTTGTAGACAGATGAAAAAAATATACAGTGCATGATCAGATCTATGCAAAAGAAACACAAGCATGATATCTTCAACTGGCCAGCTAGACATCTCTGCTTCAAGTTCAAGCGTGATAACCACATCCCTGCAAACTCGCTCATGATTCGAATCACTCAGACTGATTGAGCTGTGAGCCTGAGTTCGAGGGAGTCTGTTTGACGAAAACATTCACTAGTGTGAGCGAGTGTTGCTAGACAAAATTTTCGTAAATCTGAGTTCGGACCGGTCCGTTTGAGGAAAGTTTTAGTGATTCCGAGTCCAAGTGAGCGTACTTGAGGAAAAGTTTCCGGAGTCTGAATGCAAGCGAGTCCGCTTCAGCCGAATTTCGGGGAGTGAGTACCAGTGAGTGAAAAACTATTATTGAGTGAGCCCCACTCATTTTGCTGACATGTGGTGATGACTGCTCGTGTGTAACTTCATGTGAGAACATAAATAATCAAGACTCGCGTGATGGTATGTTGGAGTTGTGTTGAGGCTTGTTGGTTAAAACAAAAGGTGCACTTATGAGAAAAGTTAATAAAATTATACTAGTGAATTACCTCTCTACAGTTGAGGAAACCTATTTTGCCATGAAACAATACTTGTAAGGTGAGAATGCAGGCAACATGCAAAAAGGAAATTGACTGTGTTGCCCCCTTGAAGTTGCTGCATTTCCTCGTGACATTCTTTTGACAAAATCAGCTGAGACCTACATGTTTCTTCATTGATGAAAATGGTGTGTTTTAAGGGAGCCAGGAACTTATCCTTCAGTAAAAAAATGAGCGAAATTATGAGAGGCACATTGGAGGGTGTGACCTCAGGTTTTGGTGCTTTCATTCAAAATTCAAAAGTGACACGTTGACATTAATTTTCTCTTTAATAAGCCTGGGATATCAAAATTAATTATAATGAAATTCAGAAAAAGTATTTCACCATGCCAGTATAAACGGAAATGATTGTCCTGGTTGTGGATTACGCCTGTTTTTTAGATTTTCCCACAAGGTGCTTTAAAGTAACATTGTCGGAATTATGTCACTACTCCAGTGCTGTGGTTATTACGGCCTCAAATTTTGAGGGCAAAATCGCATGAAAGAAGCTTTCGTTGAGTGATTTGATGGAATGGTTTTGAGCACTTTTCTTCGCTGCTTGCATTTTGCACACTGAGATGCGGTTATGTGGCTAGTAGTACTTCTATTTAGGGTCATTAAGATGTTTTATGGCCTTCACTGACATGATGTAAGATGCCAGTGTACTTGGTAAATGGCATGAATGGCTACAGTCTCCTAGGATGCTACCAGCTTGGCGTTCTTTCCCTAATATTTACAGTTTCGTAGCAGGCTGGGGATTGACTGGCAATTTTTCATCTCAATTCCATTCCTAAACGTGCATAAGCAAGCCTGAAAAATTGCATTGTTTCTACCATGATAGACAAACAAGACATGTTCAATTGCTTGGCACGTTTCTTTTTATGCTTCTTGTAATATGGCATCTGTGATGATTACATTATACCAGTCTGAGGTTTTATGTTGGTGTCACACAGGCACTTTTAATGTCAATCAGGGGGATCCAGATCAGTTTTCTTGATTGCGATTAACTTTATGACCGCTGGTACACGGCCCAAGCTAATCTGGTTCGAGCTTGGGTCGGAGGAATGCCCCAGGTGGCATTTGCGTGCCGTAAAACATGCCACTGACAAAACTCTGCGTAGGGTATATCTATAGAGCCCTTTATCAGCAATGTTATTTGTGCAAGAACCGCTCGAACATCAAAAACTTTTCATGCCACTAGGATAGTAATTTCATAAATTCATCATTTGATAAAATTTTCCTAGCACTTACCCGTGTGAGATTGCTGTGTGGGATTCTTAGCCTTCGCTTTTATTTCTGATAGCCCCTGCTCGTAGCCGTGTAGTCGCAGCGAAGCTTCAATCTCGTTGTATGCGTCAGTGTTTCACTTCTGGCACGTCAAGTCTGTTCCAATCGCTCTTGCTAGCAGTCATTTACTGTAAAGATCTCTTCATTCGACCACAAAATGTGCACACGTTGCGACGTAGTCGAAAGGCTTGCGACACTCATTATCAGTTTGGTTCTAGGTGCTTCAACAGCTCCGACAGAGCGAGAGTTGGAACTAAGCACTGAAGGCAACGGTCGACTGCTTGTTGTTTGCTTGTCGTCTGCTTCTCCCGTAACTACATGCGGTCGATGCGAATCCTAAAATATGCAATACTTCAGATATTGTTCCAATTCGAACAGCTTAGACCTTACTTTTTTATTAAAATCAAGCTGTTTTGAAGCGTCTTCATTGAACTGTGCTTGATTTTCTTGTTGATTGTGCTTTCAACAAGCTCAGCTAGGGGGTACAGATTACAGCAAAATCGCGATCTCTCAGGCAGATCGCGGATTGCGATAGTCTTGATCCTGGTTACACCTGAGCGTGATTTAAAGTGACCGTGTAACAGTACCTAATCTGGATCAGTGTTAATCCAGATTGACACTGATCGTGATTAAAAGTATCCGTGTGACGCCGGTATTACTGTAGCCATGAAAAAAGTCAATTAAATCCGCAATGTAGTTGTGTAGTTTCGTATCTATGTAAAGAGAGTCTTTGTGGTGAAATGAACATGGCATCAAAGAACCACGAGTTGGTTGACACTGCACGAATGCCTGTGGGGTCTTGTCAGTGTTTTGGGGGCTACCTTTATTTTATCATCGAAACCGTACCAATATCCACCCAAATGTGAACCTTACTGAAAATCTTTGTTGAATATGCAGATCTCAGATGCAATGCCATTTGAAGGCATTTCAAGCTTTGAATTTCATTTTGGGGCACTTTGAACCAATACAATTTTTATTCAAGATTCTGACATTTCACAGCATTAAGAATGTAGCAAAAGAAGCTGCAGAAGAAAATATTAGTGTTCGCATTGACAGTTGCTGCATTTATCAGCTCTGTTTCGCCAATGTTGAAAAGCTTCTGCTGTTACTTTTCTGCTAA
Source organism: Rhipicephalus microplus (assembly GCF_043290135.1). Classification (NCBI taxonomy): domain Eukaryota; kingdom Metazoa; phylum Arthropoda; class Arachnida; order Ixodida; family Ixodidae; genus Rhipicephalus; species Rhipicephalus microplus. The sequence goes on from NC_134703.1 coordinate 165,279,826, forward strand.
AACAGTATACTGTCGGAACTGCTATGCCAGGTTACCAAGCCTTTCTAATTCCCTATATGATTAAGTTATTTCAAAATTATAATTAAGCCAACCTTGCAAGCAATTATAGTTGGTTGTCATTTGCCATTTTAATTCAATGTTTCGAAATAGTGAAGGAAGATGCCTAAAAGCTTGCACACTTGAGCTTCGAGTATAAGAATCAAGCTTCCGTTTCCATCGCCTTCTCAGTCGTTATCCCGACTTAGTTTCTCGGTGGCATATTAACTGTGCTGCTAACAAAGAAACATGTGCGCGTAACATTGGCCGCTTCAAGTACGTCATCATTTTTCCTTTTGCGAATTGAAGCACCCATTACACGTCCAGAAAGTAACATTCGATCGGTTGAGCTTCGTTGCCTTAAGACTTTCAACTTATTTACCTTAACACTCTCTGTTATTAGGCGTTCAGCTGCCATGAGTGGTGAACATGTTGAGCCAGGTTACCAATTGCAACGCATCTAAAATGTCATTTGCATTAAATTGCATGAGCTGTGCTTGTCCATACTGGTTAATAACTTCGATTTTTAAGATTTATTTTAAAATCTGCTTGGTTTATGGTGAAACCTTCAGAATGGTTGTGCACAATAGGTTCCAGTATTAAAATCTCTAATGCTAGAAGTGTGCAGGTGATGTTGACAATGTGAAAAACTTAAACTTGAATAATTCAGGTGTTCTAGTGCAGCTAAAAATGCTTGTGGCATATTTCCTCTAATATATCTACACACAGTTACTGTCATAGTGCTTCTGTTAAGCAGAGGCACATTTTTTTATTTTTTTTCATCTGACAATAAGCAGGCTTCGAGAAATCTTGCAACCTTTGATCGCCAGCTTGCTTGAATATATAAGGCTACTAGCATTTTTTGCAGTGTGGAATTGTGTGGGCTGCGCCATGTTTTACAGACTAGTACAAATGCGATAGACGATGTAAATACTCCAGCTTAAATTTTTTTTCTTCTAAAGTTCCATTGATTGTACACATCCTCACTTACATTGTATTATCAATTTCTTGAATGACCTTTCCCATCATTCAGCTAGTCTACTACCGGTTAACATTCATGTATTAACGACAGAATTTAGTGCTTCTCAGTTCTTGTTATTTAAAGAAGCTTTGTACTGTGACTTCCTACCGGTTGCTATGTCCGAGGTCATATTTAGGCAGAGCATCAATGTAATGTCAAGCGGAGATCAAAATATAAGCCTGATCTAGTAAATGAACTTGGCAATGATCTCGTTATTGTGAATGAGTATGGCTGAATAGGCTGTGTAATGTGTAGAGCAAACAAGCAGTGACCTGTGTGAGTCTGTGCAAACGTGTGTAAAACAATGAATGGTGACAAATGCAGGAGATGTGTAATTGTGCATCTCTGGAAGAGGCCTATTACAAGGACGCATAAGAGCAGACATTTCGTTGCAATGGTCAGTGGTAACGGATCTTGCATCAGCTAATTATTCCCCTTAAATTAGAGATAATTAGTATTTTCTGGTAGCATTAATTGTCTTAACTACTGGTGTTTCTTAGGATGCACGTTGTCGCCATGGCGATGACTGTATTTTGTTGAACTTTTCTAGCAGTTAGAGGTAAAGCTGAAAATGGGTTTTGCGTATTGCTGCTGTGCTCCCACGATAATCTCTTCAACTTGGTGTAGCGATAGAGCATCACGGCTGATGACTTATGTCGTGCCTACTGGGCATGCCTTGCTCAATTCTCTATGCAGTTCTTGTTTTCTTTTTACTTTTTCTCTCTGTTGATGCGCAAACATTGCGGCTGATTGTGTGTTACCGATTCTGCCTGCACTGTTTAATCAGTTTGTTCCTCAGCCGTTTTGTTGTGCGAGGCTGAAATTCAGAATAAGAAAAAGTGAACCAAGGTGTGGATTTGGCATGTCAATGTTTGGCGATGCATGTGGCATTGGTTTATTTTTTCAAATGGAAGTTTGTACTCTGTGGAATGCGTACAGGCCAGGTGTGCAGCAATTCCATGTGCTGCATTTTCGAGATATATATGCAACGGATGCTTTTACTTTCTATTTTCCATTCAGGTATTTTGGTGCGATAGCACCACTGGTTTACAAAGCTTTGCCACTTTGGTTAGTCCTTTATGAAGTCGGTATGAATGATAAAATGTGGGGTTGCTTTGCACGTGTACATATATACATGCCTTTTGAAGTGAGCTTCTCAAGCTTTGTTACATTTGGGCATGTCACTACTCTCCAGATGCAAGTTTATGCTGTTCATCTGGTGTGCATTGGTGCGTAGACTCTTACCTTCAGAGTCTGTACTGCCATCGACGACGTGAGCTGTAGTGAAACTTGTTGATCAAGTTAGCCTTTTTTTTTGGTGTTTTCGATTGTTGCATCTGCTTTGATCCTTGTGAATGCAGTGCAGTGCAAATCTTTGATTCTGTATTTAAAAGACTACATCGCCAAATATCCACTCTGTACTTTTCAATTGTGCATTACCTGGAAGCAATGCCTATAGTTTTAAATAAAAAGTTGTATCACAATCTTGCTGTCCACCTGATAGAAATTTTGTATGTTCTTTTTCTGTAGAGAGAGAGAGAGTGTTAAGTTTGGGCTAGTCTTAAAACCTAGGACACCACTTTATAAAAAAATGTCCGACGTGTTTGTTACAATATAACCAAGGCAAATGAAGGTTCACACGTAAAACATTGCTATGCCAACCAGAAACTTGCACTCCCTAACCCTTGCTAGGCAGGTTTTTGGTCACCTGTACTGAAACCACGAGCTTGTGGGGCATCATTCAGGACATGGCAGTTGCACCAGCCCTCTTGCTTCAAAATGTGCTGTCAGAACTTCTCATCAGCTATTGGCTAACCATATGCTATGGAAACCAAAGTTGTTGTATGGGCGTTAAAGGGGTTTTTATTATACCCCATTGCAAGTATTGGTTGCACAATATGAACAACTGTTTAAACAGTTTCATCAAAACATTTCTCAAATGTAGTTTTTTAACACGAAAGTGTTATGCTGGGGTACACCACGACTCTGTGACGCATTTCCGGCTCAGGTATTAGGTGTAATATTAATATTTTTACAGATTGCAAAGAAAAACGAGAAGGATATATTCTGCAGCAGAGGGTCGAACCAGTGACCTCACGCACCTCAGTGCACGATGATAACCTCTAAGCCAGAGAACGACACTTCCCTGGTATGTTAAAGGAACCCTGAACCTGTTTTTTTAAGTTTTGTCAGCCTTTAGGCAGTGCATCATCAAACCATATGCACAACAAAATTAGTGACGCCGCGTACCGAGGCTGCCACGGATACCCTACACTCCTCTCACATCTGCCTGGCCTCAATTCATGGGGCACGCTGGCATCGCAGAGCCATCATGTCGACGCGCGCTCGGCGTTTTGCGCTTTGACCAGTCTAGACCTCCGATATTGCGCGCCTACAGGTTACGCGCGGTTTCGGAGGCCATTAGGGTTCCTCTACGCACACACCCCCATCCGCCGCTTTAGAGGGTGGGGACAACTGCGTCGTCAGCCATTACGATGCCCTCTCCGCCACCACGACCAGCCAATGAGTGTTGCGCGGCTGCATACAGAGTTGTGTCAAAACGTCTGGTACTTGAACAACATGAGATAAATACAGTTTTTTTTTTCATTGGGAGTGTAAAGGTCCTAGATATCTAGTCTCTAGGCTTCATTTTTAAAGTGACTGCAGCTAGAGTTGCTAGCAGCAGAAAAAAAAACCGTTGACGCAAGCCGCGTTAACACCTTCAATTAGGGTCATTTCGGTCATCTCGACTTTTTATATTGATGGCATCGTAGACGTTTAGTTCACCTAAGTTGCTGCACACCAAAAATGGGCATGGTGTATGACATGCGAATGCTTTCTAGCTTAAATTTAACATTGAATTGCGCTGACGAGGTCACTCTCGAAATGTTTCTCCTCCCCCTCCCTCCCCCCGGCCTGCAAATTGCATCGCGGAAAGCCTAAGCGGGGGCAGAATGTACCATATTCAGCTTGCCGCGCTACGTGGTGTAAGTAATGGAATTTTCGACAAACGTGCGGGATTAGCTTATTGCAATGAAAATAAGCATAGTGTATGTCGATGGACAATATAAATAGAGCGTGGAAAATATGAGTTTCACTCACATTTTTCTAGTAGAAAGGGACCCAACTGCTTGTAGGCACGTGAATGTGTTTTAAGCTTCTCCGCTTTCGGACGTGCTAGGAAGTACAAATATTCAATTAGTGGCGCAAAATAACTCCAGGTGAAGGAGAAAGGAAAAAGGCGCCGATGTAAACATGTAGACGCTGATAACATTAATTGGGCATAAGGTGATGGAAACACGGAAACAACAAAACCAAACAGGCGAAGTGAAACTATACACTTTAAGCACACAGTAAACAGAACTGTTCTTAGAATGGTTCTGTGCTAGCATTGTTCACATGTATCGCGTACGCTGTTGTGGCGCGGCCCATCCAAATACGTGATATTACATCCACTTTTGTACAGGAGGAAAACGCTGCGGCGCGATGTCCCGAGTACTGTGGGAACTGTACGAGTTTTTCTCGAAAGGGGCTTTCTCTGAAGAAACTTCCTGGTAGTGATCATGTCGGTTTTTCTTTGGGCGTAGTTAGCAAAAAATTGGCAGATCCCACATACAGTGAGAATCGATGATATGCAAAGCACGAATGAGGAAGGTTGATATGCCACTTTCAAATCACCTTAACGTTTACGAGGTGGAGGTAAATTACGCCATACACCACCACTTCTGTGTCATGATTATCATGTTTGGATGTGTTGTTTACCTTCGTCATCTATTCACGTCACCCGATGCCAAATGTAATATAATTGGAGCTAGCGATACGGCCGTGAGCACGCTATGAGTGTGGTATGTTGTCATGTTCTTACATGACACACGTTCAATACCTTGGTCATGTAAGGCCATGGTTCCCCACTTGATGCATGTAACATCGTGGCATTAGACCCTGAAGACTGCTCGTCTCCTATTGCAGCCAGCCGAGCAAACGCACCTACCAATTAAATCACGATGATGATTGCCCCTGATCTTCTGCCCTATCAGGTTGTGCAACTCCACTACGTTCTGACCACCTACCGAGATATTTTCGACACCGATGACCGCCCTTTGGGTCAAACGTCCGTCGTGCGTCATCAAATACATACCGGTGATGCTAGTTGTGTTAGACGGTGACCATATCGTGCTTCCCAGTCCGAACGCCAGGTCATACAACGAGAAATCGAGAAGATGCTCTCCAAAGGAGTCATAGAGGCCTCTTCAAGTCCATGGGCGTCACCTGTTGTTTTAGTAAAAAAGAAGGATGGCCGTTGGAGATTTTGCGTTGACTACCGTGCCTTGAACAAGATAGCCCGCAAAGACGTACATTCGCTGCCACGAATCGACGACGCCCTTGACTGCCTTCACGGCGCGCGATACTTCTCATCTATAGATCTGCGTTCGGGCTATTGGCAAATTTCTGTCGATGACTTAGACCGAAAAAAGCTGCCTTTGTCACACCGGACGGCCTTTATCAGTTCAATGTTATGTTTTCTGGGCTGTGAAACGCCCCAGCAACGTTCGAACGCATGATGGACTCTCTCCTCCGTGGTTATAAGTGGTCCATCTGCCTTTGCTACCTCGCCGATGTGATTGTTTTTCCCCAACTTTTGAAAGCCACCTAACTCGTTTGTCGACCATTCTAGCCGTTTTTCGACGAGCGGGACCCCAGCTGAACTCGAAAAAGTGCAATTTCGGCCGATGAGAAATCACGCTTCTTGGTCATCGTGTAAGTGCTGCTGGCGTCCAACCACACCCTGAGAAGATTAGCGCTGTCAAGAACTTTCTTCTGCCTTCTACTACCAAAGATGTTCGATGTTTTGTGGGCTTATGCTCGTATACTTCCGACGTTTTATACACGATTTCGCTACAACTGCACGACCACTAACTGATCTCAAAAAGAGCGCGCTCTTCTCGTGGGGCCAAGACCAAGCAGCTGCGTTTTCCACGCTGATCGACCTGCTCACTTCACCACCAATACTGGCTCGCCCCGCCGCGGTGGTCTATTGGCTAAGGTACTCGGCTGCTGACCCACAGGTCGCGGGTTCGATTCCCGGCTGCGGCGGCTGCATTTCCGATGGAGGCAGAAATGTTGAAGGCCCGTGTGCTCAGATTTGGGCGCACGTTAAAGAAGCCCAGGTGGTCGAAATTTCCGGAGCCCCCCACTATGGCGTCTCTCATAATCATATGGTGGTTTTGGGACGTTAAACCCCACAAATCAATCAATCAAACCAATACTGGCTCACTTCGACCCGTCCTCGACGACTGAAATTCCCACAGACGCCAGTGCTCACGGCATCGCCGCCGTCCTCGCTCAACACCAGGGAGGCCAAACGCATGTTATTGCGTATGCCAGCCGCCTTCTCTCCACATCTGAGCGAAACTATTCGATAACGGAGCGCGAGTGTTTTCCGTTGGTCTGGGCTGTAGCGAAACTTCGCCCCTACTTGTATGGCAGGGAGTTTTCAGTTATTACGGACCACCACGCTCTGCGTTGGTTGTCGTTGCTCAAGGACCCAACTGGTCGCCTAGGTCGCTGGGCTCAACGTCTTGTTACGAAGACGGCGATGCCAACACGGTCCCGAAAGCGCCACTGCTCCGAACTTCGCCGACACGGTCACCAGCCGTTTGGTAGCGCGTGTTACTCAGCTTGCGACTGCTTCTGCGCAGAGCTGATAGACAAGCGGACAAGACGATGGTGAGTTAAGGCAAAGTTTATGTACAGCAAAGAAATAGAGGTGTTACAAATTCGGCACTGGGGCCAACAGTTTAGGGACTCGAAGAGCCGAGATGTCTTCTCTTGCACGCTGTTACGAGGCGCACGGCCGACGAGGTTACGATGGGCGCCACGAAACTCGCCGCTGCCAAGGACACCGGGCGCGCCGACTGCGAAGTCGAATCGACGAGAGGCTTCTCTGACGCATAGGTCAGCTGCTCGCGACGCTCCGCAGTGCTTTTTTTTATGTAAGCACCGGGTGGATTCTTTGAGTAACTAAATGTCCAACCAGAAGCGCCGCTGGCCGTGATGTCGGAATCCTCCAATGGGGCCCGCCGCTGCGCGTGGTTGCACCCGAAGGACGAGGGATGTTGCCACGCATTGCGTAAGACTCGCCAGACTCGAAGGCGCCGATTGCTGCGCGTGGTTGCAGCCAAGGACAAGTGACGTTCCCCCGCATTGCGTAAGACTCGCCAGTCTGGAAGGCGCCGATAGCTTCAACGGGCTCGCGAGCTGAGGGAGCTCGCGGTACGTTGCGTGACATACCGGCGCCGCCGCTTGATGACGTCGTCGAGTTAGTCGCGTAAGGCGGGCTCAATTGCTGGCCTTGACACAGATTGCCTTTTTCAGAGGCATTGATCGGTGTGGACACGCAGGCGTAACAGTCTCCAGGAGTATAGCTTCAACGTAATTTATAAGTCTGGCAGGTTGCATTAAGATGCCGATTGCCTCTCGCGTTATCCGGTGGACCCTGCTAGCCTCGCTGTCCATGAGAGCGATTCTTGTGTGCTCCCCATGTCTAATTTGCGCGACATCGGCACAAAGCAGCGCCGTGACGCAACCCTCAAAACGGTCATTGAGCGAGTATCTTCAGGAGATTCCGACCCTTCCCTCCGTCAATATGTCCTTCGCAACGAAATTCTGTATCCCCGCAACATGAAGCCTGATGGCCCGGAATTTTTTTTAGTTATTCCCCGACACCTGTGTGCCACCAATCTTCAACATCTGCATGACGCTCCGACGGCATGACACTTGGGTTTTTCACGCACCTATCACCGCGTGCGGCAATGGTTCTTTTGGCCTGGCCTGTATAAATTTGTGCGCCGCTATGTCGCTGCTTGCGAGCGCTGCCAGCGTCGCAAACGTCCTGCTTTCCGTACGGCTGGCCTCCTCCAACCTATCGACATTCCCCCGGAACCATTCTTTCGCGTCGGCCGCGACTTGTCCGGACTTTTCCCAACGTGTGTGTCAGGCAACAAACGGATCGCTGTCGCAACTGACTATATGCGACCAGATACGCTATAACTCGTGCCTTGCCAAGTAGCTGCGCTACCGACGTCGTAGACTTTCTACTGAATGACGTCATTCTACGGCAGGGGGCTCCGCGCCAGCTTCTGACGGATCGTGGCCGCTGCTTCCTCGCAAAAGTTATCAACGAAATCTCCTGTAGCTACTCTACCGAGCATCACCTTACTACTGCCTACCATCCCCAGACCAACGGTCTCACAGAGTGCCTCAACAGAACTCTTACAGACATGTTGTCCATGTACGTCTCTGCTGATCACCGTGACTGGGACGCAACGCTCCCGTACGTTATGTTTGCTTACAATTCATCAAGGCATGACACCGCCGGCTATTCTCCGTTTTTTTTTTCTTGTGTCCGGCCACAACCCTGCGTTGCCATTCGACACACTCCTTCCATCTGATACTACCGAACCAAAGGTGTATGCTCAGGACGTTGCTGCTCGAGCCCACGTCACTTGCCAAATCGCGCACACTAGGCTCACTGCTTCTCAGGTCTCACAAAAAGTCCGCTACGGTGACTGGCACCGCGACATTGACTACCCTGCTGACTCTCTCGTCCTACTTTGGACACCGCATCGGCGTGAAGGCTTGTGCGAGAAGCTCCTTCCACGATACATTGGGCCCTACAAAGTTCGGACGCACGGAAAAACTTTATTCAAAAAAAAAAGGAAACCCTGCAGGGTTACCGGCCCGGGCTCAGGCCACCCCGACGTTTTGTGCGGTGAGGCGTAGCCTTTCCAGCGCTGTCCGGGCCTGCTGGATTGCCCACAGTTGGTCGTGCAGATCCGAGCTAATCAGCGCACTTAGCCAACGCTCCTCGAGAAGGTCCGGTTTTATGTTGTCCTCTCGGTATATTACTGTGACCTGTGTGCATTGCGATAGAATATGTGCCATATCTGCGTGTTCGTGCCTACAGAGGGTACAGCTTGTTTGCGGGTATTGTCTGGAATTTACTCTGTTCAGGTGTACTGGATTTGAAAAACTTCTGGTTTGCAATCTTCGCCAATCTGTTTCTTGAGATCTGTCTAGCTGTTTGTGTGGTGGCGCATATTCTTCTCGTTGTCGCTTATAATGTGCCAATATGTCATGATACGTGACTAGTCTGTCTCTGTCGTCTTGTATCGCATATTCAATTATAGTCATCACCTCCATCGTCCCCATCGCCTTCACCGAAGTCGTCCCCCCTTCTGTGGTGGGTGCAGGGGGCCGGGCCGTCGCTATCCGAGTCGCGGTGGGTTAGTTCTCGCACGGTTCGGTGGGCCTTTTCGTTGAGGCTTTGAGGGATGGTTGTGTCTTCGATGTTTAATTCCCTCATGTGCGCCGGGATCCACTTGAGGTATTTGGGTACAATTTTGCGGTTCCGGAAGTCTTCTGCTCTGCGGTTCAGGATTTTGGCTGCTTCGGTGGAGACCCATCCCTTTGTGAAATTCCAAATGACCATCTTGGAGTCACTGATTATTATTCTGTCGTGTTTTCGATCATTGACTACGGCCAGTGCAATGGCCATTTCTTCCGCTGCCTCGGACGATGTGGTCCTAACGGATCCCGCGGTCAAGGTCTTCCCTTTTGTGTCTATGACCGCCATTGCGAAGAAGGAGCCATGCACAACCCTATTACTAATATCTTTATTTCGGGAATGCCAGGCGGCGTCTACAAAAAGCACACCCTCCCACGTGCCGTGGTTTTTAAGGATCATTTTCGTGCGGCTTTTTCGTATCTCAACGTTGTGTGCAGGGCGGATATTTTTTGGGATGTTTTCCGTAATTATCGTGGACCGGGCGTCCGGGTTAATCTGCGCCTTGGGACCTTTCATTCCGTGGTAATTAATGGAGATCTTTTCCATGATTTCTCTACCCGCCATGGTTCCAGACAATCATTCAAGTTGCGCTATCCTTTGTGATTCAGCGATCTCGTCCAGCGTGTTATGTACTCCGAGTTGCAGCAGCCTTTCGTTCTGTATTGCGGTGGACCCAGCGCAGCTCTGTACACTTTTCTAATCAGCGCGTCGACTTTGTCTTTCTCGGCTTTGTTCCAGTGGACGAACGCCGCTACGTACGCGACATGGCTGATCGCGAAGGCCTGGACGAGTCGTACAACGTTTCTTTCTTAAATGCCCCTTCGTTTATTGGATACTCTTTGTATTAACCTAGCGGCTGCCATGACTTTCTTTTCCAGGCGCGTTATGGTTTCCCCTTTGGTTCCCCTGGCTTCGATCCAGAAACTCAGGACTCTGATCTTCTGAACCAATGGTATCGCCCTACAAAGTTCTCCGCAAGGTCACCGACGTCGACTACCTCATCACTCCCGCTCAACCACACTCATCTCCTACCACACCACTTACTGATGTTGTTCATGTGTCGCTACTAAAACGCTACTACACTGCCAGTCCTGATTGACTTAGCGGCGCCGTGACGGCGCTTCGTCCACCGGGGGTGATGTTACGAGGCAGTGGGCACGGCTCCGCCGTCGTTGACGAATCGATGAAGAAGAAGCGGACTCGGCGCGCGAGATGCTAGCAGCCCTGGGGTGTCACACGTACCTGTAAATATTGCAAATGCACTCGTTCCTCTCTTCCGTGTGTTTGTAATCCCCGTAACAATATGCTACAATTAGCAGACTACTATGACAGCCACTTATCACGCAAAGGGATCATGCTCGGAACTTCTTAGGAGGAACTCCCGGTTGGCTTCATGGGTGACTAAAAGAACAGCCCGGTACACAACGGCACCGCATTGCAGCCTAAATTAAGTGGAGTGACGGCTCCGCAATAACGAAAGGCGTGGCAGTTAGAGACGGCGAAAAACTATTGCAAAGATATGCTACAATTAGCAGACTGCTATGACTGGCACTGATTCGGCATGCAAGAGACGCTCATCGGCGTACCGTCCAAACGCGCTTCGCGTTCAGCAGAAACGCAACAGGCACAAACGCACAGACCGTGGGATGTAAAATAAGTGTCGCGTGTGCTCTGGAGCAATGGGCAACAAGGCTGGGGGCGTTCTGAACTTCGCCTGGTCCTGTCCTCTCTGATGTATAGGCATGCCTAGTTTGGTCGAAACTCCGAATATGTAAATAAATTGCGTATTTTACGTAAGGGGCGTCGCAAGAGTTTTTTCCCCAGTGCCTGGGTGAAAGTTTGTACCCCGCTCCTCGGTCACATCAAGAAGAAATTACCGCCATTCGTGTAAAGCTTCATTTCCAGCAAAAAAAAAAAAATAAACTATTTTAAAGAAAGTGCACTCTACTTGATTTAGCAGTTTGCTATCTCCCTACAGAGATGAAGAAACCACTTCAATGTCGTCGTCTGCAAGTAGGAGCGGTGACAACGCGTGGTCGGGACGATGCCGTCTGCTCGCGACAAGCCAGCCGTGTGTCGGTGTATTTAGAAAGCGACCGCTAGAGGCGCTCACCTCCGTACCGGAGGGGGAGGGCAAAAGCAGAGGGTAGGGCAGCGCAGTCGCGGCTCACGTTTGGAAGCACATTGCCGTGCGCTTGTGATCAGTACCGGCACCGGGGAATTCAAAGCTTTCTTTGTGTAGAACTCTGGTTTATTGAAACCCCACAGCTTGTGCCAAGCGGTTCGTCACACCTGCAGAATGCACCAGATGAAAGTTACGATGCAGGATGGTGGAAAGAATGTCGAGGAACGCGCGGACGCTACCGGCGTTTGTAAGCGAGATTTCTACAAGTTCGGCGAACACGTTCGGATGGAGGAAGATCAACGCATTGAATTCAAGGCACACAAGGACATCTCCATCGAAGAGCTGTTCGCCGGCTTGCAAGGACCAGCACTCTCGCCAGACCATCTCATGGTAATACATTAGTCATTCAATTTGAATGACTTGCCGACACACGTATTCCGTGAGGGCGACGCGCAACGCTGCGCTTGCTAGCTCGGTGTCGTGACTTACTGCAGAGAATGCTCAGAGAACGAATACCTCAATTTTATGAACCACAAAAGAAACGTAAGCATTTTATTATGACGCATTTACAATGACAAATGTGTATCAGTTGTGCTATGTAGGAGACGCCAATGATAAGGCAGTTTTAGAATACCGGTTGCAAGCGCTGCGGGCGTAGCGGGTGCCATATGATCTTTAGAATAGCGTTTGCCCTGCTGACAACCGCAACGCACGGTCGCAGTGACACCGTAGCCTTGAAACCAGCGCTTGCGGGCGACATGCGGGCTGTGATCGCTGCACGCAATTTCGGGTTTTCTGCGTGTGGTCCGCGAACGCCGACTCGCGTTACGACGCATGTGCAGTGGCAGCGGCCGCACCGCGATGGGTCACTGTGCACTATTCGAAAACTACTTAATAGCGAGTTTTAGTATAGCGTTCCCCGAGTCGTTGCGGTGTGGTTGCTGCCACTGCGCATGCGTCGTAACGCAAGCCGCCGTTCGCGGCCCGCCCACAGAAAACCCGAAATAGCGGGTGGTGTGCGCGGCCCCCAAACGCTGGTTTCGAGGTTACGGTGTCGCTGCGATTGTGCGTTGCGGTTTGCAGGAGGGCAAACGCTATTCTAAAGCTCATATGACGCCCGCTATGACGGCAACGCCCGCAGCGCCTGCAAATGTTATTCTAAAGCTTCCTAATGTAGTTACAAAGTGGTAACGTTCCCGCCGCTCTCGGTTGGAGCGCACAATCACATGGTGTGGTTTGTTAGTGTGTGTTTGAATGCAGAAGTGCGGGAATTTGTACTGTCTACTTCAGTGAATTTTTCGTTAAAATTTTCACCTGTTCAGGAAAATTCCAGCTAGGGAATTCAATATTTTGAGTGTATTGTGGCTCACGATAGCTTAATTAGTATAAGGTTCGAGCATCAACTGGTAAAATACCTACATGTGCACATGGCCAACTGTTGAAATTGTTGAAATTCACACTTGCCTTATAAAGTTGACTTTATTGATTCTTATACGACTTATGTTTGTAAGGAATTTGACTGCAACTGATTCATATTAACTCTATGTCACTGTGTTTAATTGACATCACGCAGAACTATCTGTGCCTTCTTGAACACTGGGAGAGGTGGGACTATTTTTCTGGGAATCCTTGACAATGGTGATGTCAACGGTCTCCATCTCACAGAATACCAAGTGAGTCAGTGAAGGACTGTATATAGCCTATAAATTATTGCTTTTGTAAGATTGCAAAGCTTGCAGCAGGGTTCTGCACTACCCGTTTACTGCTTTGTCGTTCTAAAGGCAATATAACTGCATGAGCTTGTTCAAATGTGATAGTGAACCACTCGGCGTGTTGGTACTGCATGATACGAAATAGAAAGCGCAAAGAAGACGACGAACGAAAAGGAGACACTGAGAGCGCCACTTGTAACAATGTTTATTCCAAAAAAAATGCAAGATGCTTATGCAGACTGTCACATTACATTGCTGTGCAGTCACATTGAGATATCGCAACTCTTTCTGAGATAGAAGTACGCAGGCCACACTAGCGCATTGATTCCCAGCTTTAATTATCTTTTTGTATCAGTTATTAATTTGTTCCACTTGTTATGACTCTTCGCAATCACGGATTGTGTGGAAAAAACCGGTACACACTTTCAATCTGTGCAATGTGTTGCAAGGTGATCCTCTCTGCCATTTCTAACATTGTTACAATCCTGTATGAGCCTGTCGTTAAGCATTGTTCAGATTGGCCTACGTGCTTGGACAGAGGAATATCGTAGACCACACCAATCTGGCATTCAGCATATTTACTTTCGTGGTTTATGATACAGGCTGTTGCTTTTAAATGCGGAGCATCTAATACTCGAGGCTTGTAGTGCGGCGCCGTCCGCAAGCTTCCTCCTCCTTCTTCCACCATCTGTGCATCCCTTCCTCCTCTACACACCGCGCGCGCTTCACTCCTCCACCATCTGTGCACCCTTCCTCCTCTACACACCGCGTGCGCTTCTCCTCTTCACGAACATTCGCTAGCTGTATAATGTAGCGCGCATGCGCCGTCCGCTTCGAGAACATCGGCAGCTGACGCGCGCGCATGCGCCGTCGCGCTTCGAGAACATTGGCAGCTGACGCGCGCGTATGCGCCGTTGCGCTTCTCCCCCTTCTCGAACATTCGACAGCTGACAGTGCATGCGCCGTCGCGCTGTATATATACTCAAGGTCGGCGCTCACTCGCTCAGTTGCCGCTCGTCGGTTGGTTTGTACGGCGCGTCGACGTCCAAGGTCGCGGTGAAATGAATTCCAACGAATCCACAAACACAATGATCGACGTCCCTTCGACCAGCGCTGCCCTTTCGCATACGTGTGTACGTGTTCACTCATTTAACACCCCCTCCTACAACCACGTTAACCAATTTAGCCATCGACCCAAGTAAGTCGCAATTTAACACCCCATTTCACAACCACGTTAACCAATTCCCAAGTAAGTCGCACTTTAACACCCCGTTAACCAATTATATGCTCCGCATCCTCCTCAGTGTTCCCCCGAGGGAAGCTGCGGGCAATTTTTTTTGAAGGCAAGAGTTTGACATTTCGCAAAGTTTAGACATTTTCAAAGCTGCAGAGATCAATGATCCCCTTTTATCTGCTAGCTTAGCAATCTTCAAGTTATGGGACACACTATGACCATACGGTAACACGGCTCTCTTTTTTTGTTTACACTAGTTGGCTCTCAGTCCACTTGGCGGGTTCATGATTGATTTTCAAAAAATTGTTTCAGCTACACAGCGCCTGTGTGTTCATGTCTTCTCTCTTGTGGGTGTGTTTGCGGAGACATTGTAGAGATTGCAAGTGTGTACCAGATCTTTGCAAAAGCTTTATGATGGCCATGAGATGAGACAAGTAGAACAGATTATAATTGAGGCAAAAAAGAGATTGTTGCATGTGGCCTTCGTGTCTTTATTGCAGAAAGATTTGCGAAATCTCAATGTGACTGTCCAGCTATGAATTGTGACAGCACTGTCCACAGGAATAGCAATAGTTTTTTCTTGGAATAAACTCTGCTGTAAGTGATGGCACCCTCTGTGTGTCCCCCTTTTTGTCCATCGTCTCCTTTGTGCCTTCTATTTCGAAAATTGTTCGGCTGGCCGAAGACGCTGCCAGGATTCAAGGCCTGGCCACTGCCTGAGGAAGGGGGTTACAGAAGGGCCAGTCTCCCACCCCCCTCACCACCTTTGACCCCAGCAGGGACAATTCAATCACGTTTCTTCTCTCTCTCTCTCTCTCGAAAATTGTTGCAATTGTAAAAATACCACAGTGAATAAACTGTCTCTACATGTGAGGCCATTGCTGTGTACATTGCTGCGTATCTATGCTTATGTAAAGGAACTCTGTTTTGTGAGGCCACTTGAGGCATCACTAAATTTTACTGGCCATGTACCAAGGGTTTGTAAAGTGCACTGTAAACATTTTATGCATGCTTCTAGAGGGAAAAACAGTAAGGCGTCTCTGACGTGATGTTGCCCAATCATTTTTTTTTCCAGAAAGACCACTTGGCATTGAGTATTGAAACCTTGATGCAGCGGTACAAGCCAGCTGTCCCAAAACACATGTACGAGCTGCGGTTCGTTCCAGTCATCTCTGAGGGTGTGCCATTGCCAACAAACGAAAGGTGTGATGCTCAATTTATGTTTTGTCATATGTAAGATAATGTTTTTTTTTTCTTTTTTTACATTATTCGATAGGCAGTGGAAGTGCTTGGCAGTTGAAAATTGTCTCTACTCGTTCTTTGTTGGGTGCCAGTCAGGAATCTTAAGTAGTAGTCACTGCAAAATATACTGTAAGTGTGACCACACTTGTTTGTCCTCCACTTATGGCAATAGTGAGTTATTTCTTGTTTAGCTCTATCCGTAACTTCAAATCTAAGCAAGTTTTTATCTTGGCATGTTGTCTTGCTTGGCACCCGATCCCGAGTAGTGCAGCACAATATCCAAGATAATGTGAAGATGTGTAATGCCATATTTTGTTTGTTTTTTTTGCCTGCCTATTAACCTGTTGCACTGAGACAAACATGCGCTCTTGTTTTTGCAGACGTGAGATGAACAGCAAGGAGAGGTTCAGGCCACACAAATTGCAGTGTTCGACGCCATGCTGGTGTGACGATGAAGGTACTGCTCAGCTGAGTGTTGTAAGCCCCAGCCATATTGCTACCCTGTGCACATTTTTGCTTATTCTGCCTTTCGTAGTGGCTTCTATGAGAAAGTGCACATGATTGCGCATGTTATTATTTAATGCTGGTTACTACGAGAACAATTGAAATTAAATGTAATACAGTATTTCAATTATTTCCTAAGAAATCATTATACTGGCCGTCCAAACACTGTTAAACATGGAGAGTATGCTGGATCAAGTGTAGTGGGAGCTTTCATGGTTGACATTAGCTCTACTGCAAAAGGACTAATAAGTGATGAAAACAACTTTGTCATGCCTATGTGACTTCATTTCTTTTAGCTTTGTGATCATAAGCACTACCATCACATAAAATACTGTGCAATTCGAAGCACATCCTTGACCTCTTAATGCATTACAGATGAAAAGTGAATTATTGTTTACAAGCATGTTCAGAGCCTAACAGCTACCTTTTAGGTTGAGGGTGACAGCTTGGTGAAGGACACTCAAACTTATGTAGATTTGTGGTTAAAATTAAATATTTACATTCTATTAATCGGGGCGAGTCAAGCGAGGCTTCCGGGTGAATGAGCACCTCACCCCACTGAGCTAAGTCCTGAGCAAAGCCTATGTGCGTGGCAATACAAACAGGATTGATTTTTAAGAAAAGTGTTCTTGTGTTTTTAAATGCAACACGTAAATGTCTCACCAGAATGACCCAGACAATATTTTCTTTAGGTATATTGCATGTTATTTATTTTGTTTATATTCAAGAGAGATTTAAATGACCACAGCATAAAATTAAAAACAAAGCTGTCCTCATTACGGTGGCATGTCGTCTAATCTTTAATGCTATAACAATAGTTATTTATCAATGTTGATGCAAGTGAATACATCTGCTTTATGTTGGCCGCTGCACTTACAATTGTATTTTTCTGTATTTTAGCCATTCCATTAATGTTATACTGCTAGTAAGTTTTTTATAGTGCTGTTTTTCCAGTCTGAATGTTATGCATTGGTTTGTGGCCTAGCCTACATGTATACCGTTCGATTCGCTATATTTCTTGCATTCATTGATTTTTTTGTCCTGCATGAACCAGGGCAGATCGGTGATGCGGTGTGTTGTGGAGATTAAGCTATCTGCATGGGACAGTTCTGACCAGAGAAACAGTGGGTTGAATAAAAGCAAGATGGGCATCCACCCTATGTTTGACAACGAAGAGAATATCTGCTTTTTGCGCCGTTGGGGCAGCAACATTCGGGTAATTTCACATCTATGCCTTCACATCTGGCGGCTTGAACTCACTCGGTGTGCTAACGGTTTTAAGTTGCTTGCTCTGAGGTTTATTTGAGACTACTAGATTTATTTACTTGGGAGGGTGTCAAAGCATTCTGATTGATACAGTTGGTTAGAATACATGGCACTTTACAAACTCACATGCACTGCACAAGAACAAAGATGGGCGCTGTTATTGCTCTTGCCCTATGTATTCTAATATATTTGTGCATCATTGTCAAACTTCAATGCCCTTGCACAATATGTTCCTTTTTTGAGAACTAGTAGATAACGTTGTTTATTATAAAGGCTGCTTAACATGTTTTGTGTGGTGGTTTTCGGCACAGTAAAAGGAGGAGTTGAAACGTCCACGGTGCAAGGAATTGTCATTGTTACCAGTACAACCTTTTCCTTATTCTACGTCAATGGAGTATTAACAAATAGTTGCAATATTGTATCAGTTGTACCACATGCGTTATGCACATTTCAATTTAATACAGAGCTTGACTATGAAATGCAGACCTGTCAGCATTACCATCATTGTGACGTATAACACATTGCAATAACATTTGCTGATCTCGCCCAGAAGTAGACCAAGCATGATGATGTTGCTAATCGATAAAGTAATAATACTTAACCAGTGCTGTAGACATTTCTTCTGGCTTTTGCACTTGCCCACAGCATCTGATACTAATCACAGGAACAAAGCAAACCAGCGTATTATGACATCACGAAGGCCTTAATTTAGATAACACAGACTAAAATATGCCGTCTCCACCATTGCATGCAATCCTAGGCCTGTGTGCATAATTTGATGAAGGCCTGGGCCTTCATTATATATAGCGGTCAAGTGCATGGAAAATGGAAGAAATGTCACAGTGTGTCATTATTTAGCTCTGAAAGCACGTGAAGTGGTTAGGCTTTGTTGTAAATAGAAACTTTTGCCACATTTCTGTTCATAGTGGCTTGTTTTAAATACATGTTCTCATCGCAGTGAATTAAGCAGCTTCACAGGAGGTCAGTCTTCATTTTTGAATAATTTGAAATCCGGTAAAATGAACTGCAGCATGCATCTTATGTTTGATTGATTAATATGTGCTGTTTAATGTCCCAAAACCGCCATATCATTATGAGAGATGCCGTGGTGGAGGGCTCCGGAGATTTAGACCACCTGGGGTTCTTTAACCTGCACCCAAATCTGAGCACATGAGCCTACAGCATTTTCACCTCCATAGTAGATGCAGCCGGCATTTGATCCTGCAACCTGCTGGTCAGCAGCCGAGTAGCACTAGACCACTGCGGCGGGGCATTGCATCTTACACGAGAACTGGCAATAACTATATTTAGCTAGTAGAAAAGGAGTAAACACAATTTACAAAGAACAGTCATCAAGAAATTTGCCTCATGTAATAAATTACATCTAGTGACATTTGCCTTTACAGCGCTGAAATTGCATGCTTCGATTTGTTGCTGTTATCAGTTTCTGAAGTGGTGTCCCCCCCCCCCCCCGTTGTTTTTTTTGGGGGGGGGGGGGTTTATTAGTGCATTTTGCAAGATGTCATCGACATGACCCATCAAGAAGTTAAAATTTACTACTGCTCCAAGTAAGTTTTATTGCTTGTCAAAAAATGCTGCTTGCTTTTTTTTATGTACTAAGTTCTTGCCTACGCTTATTCCAGGACAGACATTCAAAAGCCCCTAGAGGAAACTTCGACGAGCACCGCATAGCATTAGGTAGTACGTTGCATTGCCAGTAAAGCTCGACATGCCCCACGTGTGAAGGAAAAGGCCTTGAGGAAGATTTACAGCAGTACTTCAATCAAATATACTTGAGCACATTGCTCTCTGAGGCATGGAATATTGTGCTTCGCCTTTTTATGTTGCATTCTATTGTATATGTTCCTCGGCACCAGTCTGACCCGGTGACCTCAGTCTCATTAAAGGATTCATATTAAGAGGTAGCTCTGTGACATATTGACTTAAGTATAAGAATATAAGCGTATCATTACTGAAACCAATAAGCAACAGTATACCGCAGAGTGTGACCAGTGTCACCACAAGCTAGTCTGGCCTACTCAATAGTATCTTTAAGTTGTGAAATTCTAGTCTTAGGTTCCTAAGCATATTATAGATTTTCGAAACCTACGCTGTTCACATGCAAAAAAAAGGAAAATAACACCACTTCTTCATGCTTCCAGGAGTCTTTTTCTATATTGCTAACTTGCACAATTTTGTGTTGGGATGATGGAAGTAGCTTGCAAATGGCATTGAAGAAGAACGGCTATTTGGGCTAGTTGGTTTGAATTCATGGTAAAAAGGGCTGCAGCGCGAGCATGAAGGTGCTAGAAGAAATAGACGAAAGGCGAGACAAAGAAAGCAAAGAGGACAACACGAGCACTGACTACCAACTGAATTTTATTATTCGCAGCACACATGATAATATATACAACAGGCAACCATTTAATAGCACACGTGAGCGACGTGACATATTCTGGGGAATGGTCTGATAAAAAGAAGGTAGAATGATAAAATGGCTAACCCTTATCTAAAAGCGCAAACTCTTTGTCATGCAAGGCCACCGAAGGTTGGCTCACGCATCCGTCACCACGTTTTCTAATAAAATACGCTTCAGCTATTTCACGAGTTAACTTGTCCATGTGGCGTGCCAGCACACTCACGCCCGGAAATCGAGGCTGGCACCCGCAGCTTTTGCAGTGCAAAACAAGGTTTGAACTAATTCATTTGCATATATCATTCATATGTTCTGCTAACCTTTTATTAATGCACCGCCCAGTTTCGCCTATATAACAACGACCGCACGTTAAAGGAAGCATGTAAACAACACCAACTGCGCAATCTACAAATTTATTTATGTGTTTTACGGCGCATGTCCAACTTTTTTTGGCGATTCCACTAAGTCGCTCATCCGTCATTCTGCAAATCTGGCTTACTTTGCACGGGGCTGATAATACTACATCCACACCATATCTCGAGCCTACCTTCTTCAAACCATGAGATATATTGTGGAAGTATGGGATAACTGCAACTCTTTCCGCTCTTTATTTTCTCCTGCCTTTTCTTGTTTTTGTTTGATTGTTTGCAACAAAGCTTCGCACACTGAAGAAATAACAGATTTTGGAAATCCCGCTGACAGAAGTCTGTAATGTGTCGGCTGTAAGTGCTGGCATATCTAAGTCATGCCTACACAGGATGACTGATAGTGTAACAATGCAAATTAATAGACTGGAGCTCTACGTGGGAGAGAACATCTAGAACGAACTTGTTTCGGCGAGTTGAGCAAGGAGGGCTGTCTCTGTGCCATGTTTCTTAACCTAGTAATATCACGTTTCCTGCTAATTAGTGGCCAGAGAGACTCTTTTTTACGTTATTTATTTCAAACAACGCTGTTACACCACATGCCTGACTTCTTTGTACCTTAGACAGGCGAGAACGACACACCTTGTCACCGTTCTTGCTCGAAGTTGTGTTCTCATATCGTTTCTTAAGGGCGAGGTTTTCGATAGATTACCTAACTAATGTGAAAAGAAAACGCCTAATGAAAGACCTAATACAGAATGTTTTTCCTGTGCCCCTGTACCGTTCAAGGTATGAAAAATCATATGGTCATGACGTACTAAAGCGAGTGAAAAACATGTGTATACCACCCAATGTGAAAACCTTCTTTTTTAAACTTCATACGGGAACCTTGCCAGTAAAAACGTGGCTTGAAGAGAGAGGGATGTATGTACCATGGGGAAGCAGCTGTCTCCTGTGTAACAAACCTGAGACCATTGAACATGTGTTTATTGATTGTAAGAACGCTATTTTCTTTTGGGACATTTTACAGAGGACTTTAAAAAAAGATTTACCTATTACTTCATATGGAATTTGTTTTTTGCCTTGTGATAGTTCTGTGCAAAATTTGGATGTTATATTTGTACTTGGTCTTCATTCTGTTTGGCGTAGTATGCTATCGTACAGACACTGTGATGTGAGAGTTCTATCCGTTAATGAGTGTTTCGTGGAAGCTGTTATAAAAGTGCGAGATGTGTATAAGACTACCGACTGTAATGAAGATGCAATATCTTTGTTTGACGCGTTGTCACGCATGAAACACGTGTGATAGTGATTGTCATATTAGCTTGACCTGTAGTCAAGAAGGCAATAAAGAAAAAAAAAGATTTCCGGGCGTGAGTGTGCTGGCACGCCACATGGACAAGTTAACTCGGGAAATAGCTGAAGCGTATTTCATTAGAAAACGTTGTGACGGATGCGTGAGCTCACCTTCGGTGGCCTTGCATGACAAAGAGTTCGCGCTTTTAGATAAGGGTTAGCCATTTTATCATTCTACCTTCTTTTTATCAGACCATTCCCCAGAATATGTCACGTCGCTCACGTGTGCTGTTAAAAGGTTGCCTGTTGTATATATTATCATGTGTGCTGCGAATAATAAAATTCAGTTGGTAGTCAGGGTTCGTGTTGTCCTCTTTGCTTTCTTTGTCTCGCCTTTCGTCTATTTCTTCTAGCACCTTCATGCTCGCGCTGCAGCCCTTATTATCATGAATGGCACATGGCAGTTGTCCTTATGAAGAAGTTAGCAATTTTTCCAAAATGCTGATCAAATTGTAACGTACAATGCATTTAACATAAATTTGGCATATCTTATTTTTCACATTAGACCTTTTTACCTCTTGTGCGATGTTGTTTTGTGCGAGATGTACATCTTGGTTTGCTTTGAAAGGACCGTTCACTTGTAAACCAACATGAGACTTGCAAATTTACACTACTTATGTACTAAATGCACATTATTTAGGATAATTATTTTGTAAACCACAGATATTGTGATTTAAGGAAAAAAGGAATTTTGTGTGTTCGCAAGTGTAACCACTTATTAAACCTCACAACTCTACTTATCCAACAGTCTGGATTATTCAGATCCTCTCCACAAAATCAACAAGGTGAGGTTTCTATATTGTACCGTTGATTTTAAGTGGAACGTCAGTGCAAGTGCCTGATGACAGTGCTTCCGCCAATTAAGGTAGACATTATTACTGAATACTAAACATATTGTGTACTTCTTCCATCACCTTGAGATTCCTGCAGTGTCTGCAGTACTGCGAACTCACCTTTTCTTCAGCATCTCCGTTACGTAGTCCTTCCCCCAACTTTGTCTTGTCACTGAACGCAAGGATCACCTTATCGGTCACTGCCGCCAAAGAATCAGTTCACTTGGAAAGTGTTCATGAACATCTTAAAGAACCAAAGAGTTGTGCATAAAAACGAGATCATAGGTGTGAAATAAAATTATGTTTTGTGTGTGTGATGCGGGTTCTTGTTGCTGATTTGTTTTTCTCCCGGGCTGAGCCTCAGAGAGTTTTGTCAATAAGGACAAAGCCGTTCGGTTTCCAAGAAACACACAAAAAGTTTAATTGAAAAGTAAAAAGGCAAAGATTCCTCACAAAACAAAACACTTAATAAACAGTTGACTGGACATGACGAAACACATCTGTAAACACCCAACAAGAACGTTCAAAGTCAGTAACTAAACCTAACGTTCGAAAGGGGCTGAGTGATGGGAGTAGCGCAAGAGTATCGGTGCAGTCTCACCCACAAGTTGGTTTTCGGCGGTGATGAGAAACCGGAACGCCGTGACTCCTGCGTCACTGCGTGGGCTGGACGAGGACGAGGGAACGCTGGCTGCTGGCGACACGTCGAAAAGCCCTACCAAATCGTGATGGTTTCGGCTTGAGGAGCGTGGACACGTCGGAGACGGGAGAACGCAGGCTGGTGGCGACGCGTCCGGGAACTAGGGTCGACCTAGTCAAGCAGCTGGGCGCACAGCTCGGGCCCGGAGCCCGACGGCTGTAGCTCGCCTGCCGGAACCAAAGTCCGCAGGCCCTGGAAAGGAGTTCAGGACCGGATGGCCACGGTCCTTTGGAGCGGGAACACGACGGCAGGAGGCCCCGGCCGGTTGAAGACCTGCAGGCTCGGGTCCGGAACCCAACGGCCCATCTTCAGCGCCCGGTCCGGTGACGACCTTCCGCTTGCACTGCCTGCCTCGAATTCCCTTGCTCTGGTCTGCTCAGGCTCCTGCTTCAGCTCTGGCCCACTTGTCTCGTTCTCATTGGAGATACTGCTGTCTCGTGGTGTCAAGCCATTGGGCCTTGAAATCTCCGTGTTCGCTGCCCATTGGATGTTTTACCTTTTGTTTACTTCACGTCCTGCCACGCATCCTCGTGCTCGACGCTCTTTAACGTCGTCATTCTTGTTTAAGCAGCCCCGCACGTGCACTCTGGTATTTCTCCTTTTGTTTTTTTTTTTTTTTTTTTTTCGTGACGCGCACTTTTCGAAGGCGCGCACTTTGAACGCGCACCACACATCACATACGCCCCCCTTTCATTCAAGTTTTTTTTTTTTTAGAAAAAAAAAACTGCCGATGAGTGCGCGTTCTGCACTACGTCACAATTACACCACATATTTGCACCACGCAGTTCAACACATCACACCGATGGCACCACACTGCTTCTTCGTTGACATGTCTCACGTCGAAACACCGAGTCCACAGAACGTAACATTCAACCAACAACAATAAGAAAAGTTTTTTTTTTTTCGAGAAGAAAAAAAAACTGCCGTTGAGTGCACGTTTCGCACTGCACCACAATTTACCCACATATGTCCGCCACACAGTTCACTGCATTGCCCAAAGGTCCACATTCACTCACCTCAAAATACGCAAGAAGTGAGAAAAAGTATGGACACATCTAGCGGATTGTGAAAATCCCCAAATTAGTAGTACACCACCCCTTTTTTTTTATCATATATACCCTATCATCTCAAAAACTATACATCATGTTAATGTTACATTGCATGTAACTTCTTCAAATATTTACAAGCAACACCCTTCCATGGTCCGCAAGCAAGATCCAAAAGAAACCAGCGGGAAATCGAATTTGACGCTTAAGTTATAGCGTCCCGTACAAGACGTTTAACTGCTCTAACCATTTGACAAGAGTAAGGAATCGGAAGCCAGTGGAAGAATTCTCGACCGTAAGCTCGTATGAACCTAAAGCTGTGTATCACCAGGTTCCCAACCTCGAAATCACAAGCATACACGCTGGAATGTCTGTATGCCAGTCGGAGGCGTTGCCTCCAGGCGCACCAGTACAACCACGCCTGAATCATTTCATCCTTCCCACGAACGCCTTGCTTGAGCTCGTAAGCCGCTAATCGTTGAGACATCTTAACAGAAGCGACCTCTTCAACCGAAGATGCCAAAGAGCACCAGTCGGCGTCCTTCCTCGTACAATAACCTGCTGGACCATTACTGCCTTCTGGTTCACTTTCCATCCCTTCAGCTTTCTGTATTGCTTGTTCATCAATACTTTCAACCCTTCTGCCTGGGTCATCGTGATTACCCTCATTGTCACCTATAGCTGACCTACATTGCAACTCTACTCTCTGTTCTTCAACAAGTGCTTTTGCATTTTGCTCCAATATTCTTCTAAAAGCATCATCTACAATTTCCCGAGAACACAAGCCATCTCTCTGTATGGGCAAGTTATAATCATGGTGAAAAACCATGTCCGTAGCGTCTGTTGCTATCTCCAGTGGCCCAAAACAATAGGTAGCTGCTACATCAGAGCTTTCATTATGGCATTCGCCGGCATTACCTAGGAGACCTTTTATTGCTCCTTCAGCGGAGCTATTCAGAGGCAATCCTACCTCTGAATAAAGTGCGCTTGACCTCTCACAGGTTTCAAAATACCCTTTACTCTGAATTGAACGTTCTTGTTCCATGCTCACGAAGCATTCCTGCGCTTCAATAAGCTTATCGAGTCTCCTAGTCTTTTGACTGTTTACCTCCCTGTCATACTCTTTCAGAGTTTCTTTCTCTAGCGAAAGGTCATGACGAGGTACAGGGTCAGTCTCACGTAAATTCAAATCGCTCCCGATGTAACTGCTTTCAGAGCACACCTCATCCACTGGTTGACTACTCTGGCTCTCAGACCACGTATATTCAGCGTTTTCCCTCTCAAGCCACTGCTGCAAATCCTCATATTCTAGTTCCAACAGTCTCTTCTTTTCGCGCATCTCTATCTCGAGCAGCCTTTTCTTTTCCCGCATTTCTAGCTCAAGCTGCTCCTTCTTAGCGCGTGTCTCTCGCTCGAGCTTCTCTCTCCTAGCCCGTGTTTCTCGCTCGAACTCCTCTCTCTTAGCGTGTGTTTGCAATGCAATCTGCTGCTTTTTAGCGTCACATATCGCAGCCCGTTCCTCACGCTCCCTCTCCATCCGCTCCTCGTACCATACTCTAAACTCCGCTCCCGTCAGTCCCATTTTATCCGCCAACTCAATTAACTCCCACGTGTTCGTCATCGTGTTAACCGCGTCAAAAAATCTACTGGAAAAACAAACGACTTTGTCCTGTCGCTGCGGACGCCAATTTGTGATGCGGGTTCTTGTTGCTGATTTGTTTTTCTCCCGGGCTGAGCCTCAGAGAGTTTTGTCAATAAGGACAAAGCCGTTCGGTTTCCAAGAAACACACAAAAAGTTTAATTGAAAAGTAAAAAGGCAAAGATTCCTCACAAAACAAAACACTTAATAAACAGTTGACTGGACATGACGAAACACATCTGTAAACACCCAACAAGAACGTTCAAAGTCAGTAACTAAACCTAACGTTCGAAAGGGGCTGAGTGATGGGAGTAGCGCAAGAGTATCGGTGCAGTCTCACCCACAAGTTGGTTTTCGGCGGTGATGAGAAACCGGAACGCCGTGACTCCTGCGTCACTGCGTGGGCTGGACGAGGACGAGGGAACGCTGGCTGCTGGCGACACGTCGAAAAGCCCTACCAAATCGTGATGGTTTCGGCTTGAGGAGCGTGGACACGTCGGAGACGGGAGAACGCAGGCTGGTGGCGACGCGTCCGGGAACTAGGGTCGACCTAGTCAAGCAGCTGGGCGCACAGCTCGGGCCCGGAGCCCGACGGCTGTAGCTCGCCTGCCGGAACCAAAGTCCGCAGGCCCTGGAAAGGAGTTCAGGACCGGATGGCCACGGTCCTTTGGAGCGGGAACACGACGGCAGGAGGCCCCGGCCGGTTGAAGACCTGCAGGCTCGGGTCCGGAACCCAACGGCCCATCTTCAGCGCCCGGTCCGGTGACGACCTTCCGCTTGCACTGCCTGCCTCGAATTCCCTTGCTCTGGTCTGCTCAGGCTCCTGCTTCAGCTCTGGCCCACTTGTCTCGTTCTCATTGGAGATACTGCTGTCTCGTGGTGTCAAGCCATTGGGCCTTGAAATCTCCGTGTTCGCTGCCCATTGGATGTTTTACCTTTTGTTTACTTCACGTCCTGCCACGCATCCTCGTGCTCGACGCTCTTTAACGTCGTCATTCTTGTTTAAGCAGCCCCGCACGTGCACTCTGGTATTTCTCCTTTTGTTTTTTTTTTTTTTTTTTCGTGACGCGCACTTTTCGAAGGCGCGCACTTTGAACGCGCACCACACATCACAGTGTGTACTCACTGCTTTTTTGTGTTTCTTGCATCCGTTTTGGTGCACAGAACTATGTTGCCACTGAGAACATTTATCAGATGTATACTTTCCACACAACATAAGGAACATAATTTGTTTTAATATATGGAATGCTAGGTAAGCAATGAACAGGTAAGCCTAGGCACTGCATTTTCTTGTGCCTCTTGCCTCTGAAATTCCTAGCTCATTGTGAAAGATGCGGTGCTTGAGCTTGGGAGCAGTTATATACAGAACTAAACGACTGAACGAGGCCAAACTCCTGTTTGCAATGCTTTTAAATAATGGCACATTCTAAACATTGAGTGTGTGCTGTTAATTGTACATTGCAGTGCATAAGTAGGCAAAAGTAATAGCAAAATCATTTCGTGACCGAGTTTTATTGTAGGGGTAATTTGCTGTTAAATAGAATTAGCTATAAAGATGCTGCATATGCTACACCATCCGCACCTCTAAAAACGGGAATTTAAGTGAAACCACCGTTAGACTTTAGGTAAGACAGAACAATAGGACGGCATTAAACCACATAAGATCAGTAAGCAGCATTGTGTGAAGAAAATGCAATTCGAGAAGGAAGGAGTGGTATAGCTTTGCCATCGCACTTACCACCACTGCGGCGAAGCTGCCTTTTTCACGTACAAGAAGAAATGCGTGCAACTAGCCATCACCCGCTTGAGGTCACACGGTAGTCAGCACAGAAAGAGTTTGGTGTAGATGATCACACTGTTTAGTGGAAGGTGTAAGACCTTTCCTTGCGACTCGGGGAATTGGTAAGTACAAAAACCTAGGACTAGCACAGCGATGAACCACGAAAACTAGCATGGAAAGCCGGAGCCCATGTGAAGTGCAGCCGCACACCATGGGGGGCTCCCTCTTCCGCAATAGGCATTGTGTTTCAAGTCCAGCGCTTGTTCTCCTTTACAGTCTTCGCGTCTTTCGTCGATTTTCTCATCCGAATATTACGAAACAAATCGCACAGCAAGCTGCGTTAGTGATGTCCTGTTTCAAGCATCGTTGTGACAAATGAGCATCTACATCTTGTTGAATATAGAAAACGGGCGAAGCAAGGCGCAGATTACTCGATTTGATTGCCTAACGAGTGCATGAAAAAGTAGAGGAAACACAACACATCGCACTACCACAGTGTTCTGTCCGCCTGCATTCATGTTGTGTGCAGTCCTTCACACGAATTTTATGGCGATCCCAATCTTGCACAAATAGGCGACCTTGCTGAACCCGCCAACTGGATCGTTTGTTTGATACATAATTAGTTTGTTGTGTTTGCCCCTTCCTTCATTAAAGCCTGTGTTCAATTCTTTGACTTTTTCTATATACCTATGCCGCAAACAGCTGGCACTTGCTCTTTTAGACCATAGTTTCCTTAAAATAACTAGAAGGAATTCTAGCGCTGCAATTGTTCAGCGACCATGGGAATTACGGGTAGTATACGGATTTGCCTCGACTTCGTACTTGCAGGCGGCGAATCTCACTAGTGCAACTGCTTAACATTTGTGGATTTTTTTTTTCGTGAGAAAACAGCTCCAAGCCACACGAACACACACAAAGCCAGAAGTACGAAGATTAGACAAATCTGTGTACTACCCTTTCATTCCCATGCTCGCTGAAGCACCGTGCGTTGCAGCTCCCATAGACACTAGTGCCAGAGTTCCCTCTGGTGTATATTAGGAAACTCTACAATTTAGACTTTGGAGAAGCATAAGCAATTGCTTCTTTACACTTAGAAGCACTTCTACATTTTTGCCGATCTTTCCCTTTGAACTGTCGATGTTCCTTCTCTCACTTTCAGAGCTGTTATTCCAATACCAACTTTCCTCACCTTTTATTCATACATATATTGTGTGAGAGGGAATATATACTTGATCGTCAGCCACAATATGTAGGTACTTGATGCCACTGAACCCATATTTAATAAAATAACCACCGTTGCCCAACATAGTTTATTTACCTATTGGTCAACAGTTCGTGCAGAAAAAATGCAAGTATTTTGGCAAAGCAGTGTTATTTACCACCAAAATTTTCAGACGTGACTACGAGAAGTTTGCTTTTTGCAAAACACCGATTGCCAACTAGAACTGCCGAACCAGAGCACTGCAGATATCTATACAACTGACATCTGTACCCTCTGTGGGTTTAGCAGCTTTTTTTAAATGCCTTTTTAAATCAACTAGATGCAGCCACGAATTCAGATGCCCATACTAGCGTGTTACCTTTCCAAACAAAACAGCCAGCAAAGCTCAGGGTTTGCAGACGTGTGGACATGCAGCTAAGTTTTCAAGGTCACAGAACTGTCAGTTCAAAACCACCACAAAGGAACAGCTCAAGAAAAAAAGCACAAAGACCGTCTTTATTTTATGTGAAACAGAGCGATTCACTTCTTGGTCGTTGCTGTCTTGGCAGAAATTTTGCCTCCAAACTTGGCCTTCTTCGAAGCAGGGTCCTTGGCCTCGCCACTCCTCTTTTTGATCGCAGCTGCACGGCGGGCATCAAATGACTGCTTCAGAGAAAGCTGCCAAGGCTTCAGCTTGCTTTCATCCAGCTTCACCTGGAAGCATTTAAAAGCCATCATCACACTCGGACTCTATTCAAGACTTAAAATGACGACTTCAATTGTGCTAGAGTAAAAATCTCTTAATAACTAGACACTGTTACTGTTACAAACTTGGAAAATAAAATAAAATCACCTACAGAAGATTGCAGAGCAACAGCTTGCTCATGACGGCCATAAGAGCTTCTACAACATTGTTTTAGCCTACGGGTTCTCAATATGGGTTCTGCGGCACTCTGTGGTTCCGTAAACCACATCTTTAAGGGCCGCTGCGACACAATTTGAGTACGTATTTTTGATCAGTTCTTCTTATGCTGTGGAACACGAAGAGGTCGTAGTCCAAATAGTAACACCGAAATCGACACTTATAATTTTAATTCACTGGACAAACTACCTTGATTTCGAACTACGGCGACACAAGTCAGCTATTTTTGTTATGGGAAGTCGTGTTATGTCGTGTGATGTGACAACAAAGACATTTCGCTTTTGATTGGTTTGACGTAATAAGCAGCGTGCAATATTGATGTGGTAGCTGGTCATACGGGTGAACGCTAGAAAACAGCAAAAACATTTTTTATACTGTCTAAGAATGGAGTCATTCCTGCTTTTAAATGACGCATTTTCAGAACAACGAACATGACAATTAGTCTGCAAATGAGGCTATGCCACTGCAGGAACTAAAGGTGGAAAAGCATGCTACATTATTAGCGAGCCAAAAATTGAGACATGCGGCGGACGCCGGTGTTTCCGTATAAGTCGTCTTGTATGCAAGCCGAAAAGTGACCCAATTCAAAGCCAGTGTGTGTATCTTACCCAGTGTGACTGTAGGGGCATCTGGAACCCTACACACGTGGTTTAAAGAGAGTTGTAGGTAGGTATGGTGTGAAAGCGACCATGAGATGATATTGTCGGTATGCTTGTATGAGACACGCGCTGTGATTAGAAGTGGTCTTCGACGTCAGAAGGCGAGTGAAATGCGAAAGAGAACGTTCCTCATGATCGTCTGCTCGAGTTTTGAACTTTGAGGACTCATAACTTCACTTTTCGTGCACAATACCAACACGGCTGCGGTCGGACAAGCAGTTCACGAGTTTGAGGGAATTGAAACGGAGAGAATTTAGGGGAAGACGCGGCCATTGAGAACCAAAAAATCGCAAAAATCTGTGTTTGAAAAACCATATTTTGGGGTTGTATGTCACATGAACCACCTATTCTATAAATATCAGCATCTAATTCAACCTCAAAGTGCAAAAAAAAAATGCTACAGTTGTAGTGATACGTATCCCGAAGAAGTACGACCACTAGCGTGGGTCCGGTTTTAGCGAGCCGCAGGGCACGCGTTAACCGTCGCCGTAGCCAGAACCCGATACTGCTGAAGGTCGCAACACTTGTCTGTGGCAACACCAAAATGCAGTACAGCCCGTTGCAAAGGCGCGGCGGGAAAGCAAATGGGCTTTTCCACGCCATGGGTGAAAGGTACTACACAGGGTGCCATGAGCACGTCTCCGTAGTAAAAGCGATTCACGGAGACAACGGGGCCAAGGCCCGGTTGCTCGAGTGAGGGCAAAGGCGCTCGCGGTGGCTTCGGAGGAAGACGGGTCGGCGTAGCTTGGCCACGCACAAAGACACCGTACCACCCTTCGGCCGAGCGTACGCAAAGGGGCAACAAAAGGTGAGCGTTCGCCTCGGGTGAGCGTCGGTGAGCCCCAAACACGGGAGTCGACGGACGGAAAAGGGAATGCGTGCTCACCGTAAACTGTCCCGAAGAATCTCTGACTCACTCCCGATGCACGCGCGCAAAACCTCACGGGAGACTCCGCGCGCGGCGGCACAGTCGACATTCGCTACCGGGTGAGAGGGGTTCAGAGCAGATCTGGCAGCCGCGCGGGCACGCTCGCTAACGCTGTCCTGTTTTTGCTGCAGGCAAAGCTCAGGAAACTGTCTTCAAATGTATGCAAGCTAACGTGGGCTTCGGCACCTGTGTACTACTGTGGCTGCGCAAGTCTAGGACTGACGTTACCACTTCGACGCATGGCAGGATCACCGTCCTACCAGAGCTAGCCAGGGGGGCGTTTCCGGAGGCCTTATAAAAGGAGACAGCACCATTGGAATGGCATCAGAGCTGATCCGTCAGCCGCATGGGCACGCTCGCTAACGCTGCCCTGTTTTCGCTGCAGGTAGGCATCCTGTATCATTACCTATGTATGAACTAAAAAGCCTTTGACTAGAATGGCTGTTGGTCTGCTCTCGTGCCATCCGCTGTTTTCGGTGCTTTATTGATGTCATTTTAACGTTGTGCTGTGCATTTACCATGGCTGGAAAGAGTGACGTGGAGGACACCGACACTGATGCGTTAGTGACCTTCACGAAGGCTTTGGGTGATAAAGACCCTAACAGCGTAAATGAGGTGGTGAAAGTGTTACTGGAAATGACCACTAAATTTACCGATGCAATGAACGATCTCAGCTTAGAAATGAAGAAACTCAGTTCCTCAAACAATAGCATAAAAGCTGAGCTTTCATCAGTAAAGATGTCAATGAACTTTGTTAATACGAGTTTTGAAGATGTTAACGAGGAACTCGAGTCGCTTCGACAAGAACTTGCAGAAGTGAAGAAACAAAATGCTGAGATTCTGAAAACAAATAAGAAATTGAGCAGTGAAATACAGGTAATTAGGAAAGAGCTAACAGAACTAAAGCAGTACGGAAGAGGAGGAGGATACAACTTTATTTGAAAAAAATCAAAGTAAATGTGGTCTTGCTCCTAGACGTCCGGGAGCCCCCTGGCCGACATCTCTAGGCAGGCCCGGTGCACCAGCCACAACTGGTCGTCCGAGCCAGTGACCTGAAGAGCGGCCTCCCACGAGGAAAGAGAAGGGTTAGGGATAGGGTCTACCGCCATGGGCTTTGGGCAGTTCTACAAGCAGTGGAAAAGATCAGCCCGGGGTGCCCCGCAGGTGGTGCAATGTGGTTGGTGAAGAGGGGGGTAAAATAGGTGTGCCAAATAGGGAGAAATCAATGCTTTTGTCTGCACCTGGTGCCAAACTGAACTCTGATTATGGGTGAGGGAGAAGTGTGGGGCAGGGAAATCTTGTCTGCCGTTCCGGTAATACCTCGTAATCTCATGGTAGGTGCGGATTCCCTCTTGTGGTTTTCTCACGGGTTCACGTGAGCGATCCCCCAGGGTCCAGATGGAAAGACCTCGGACATGCGCATGAACGCGCTCATTCCCGGGGATACACTCATGGCCAGGCACCCACGTGATAGTCACCGGATGGAGAAGTGAAGGAATGTTGCTCAGTATGCGTGAGACTGTCTTTGGTGCTATGCCTTGACGGAAGTGTCAATAGGCGCTCTCGGAATCAGTGCAAATTTCTGTAATGGTAGAATCTGTGGCCGCATGCACCACTGCTAGGGCTAGTGCAACCCCCTCAGCCACGTCGGGGCGTGCCGTTTTAACGGACGCGGAAATGCTAATGCGCCGTCTTCTGTCATGGCAGCAGCCATGGCCGTTCCTTCAAGTGGGCCTACTGCAGCGTCGACATAGAGGACGTCTTCACGATTTTTGTACCTTCGTATGTAATAATCAGCGCGTGCCTTGCGTCGGCCTGGATGGCGTTGTGGATTCATGTTGCGCGGCAATGGTTTGAGTTGCATGTGTGCCGTGACCCTTATTGGAATAGGCGACCATGCTTTTTCGTATTGCATCGTGTCACTTGATTCAAACCCCAGGGTTCGGAGCAGGTTCCGCCCTGTGGGTGTCCGAGAAAGGCGCAGGAGCTGATTGCTTCTCTGTGCTTCTATTATTTCTTGTACTGTATTATGCAGACCTGTCTCTAGGAGGAGAGTAGTTTTGTTGCGCATCGGCAACCTCAATGCGGTTTTAACCGCCTGCCTGATTAGACTGTTAGCCCGTTCCATTTGCTTTTGAGTGAGATGGTGATACGGAAGATGATAAGCGAGGCGACTTACCACCAAAGCTTCAACAATTTTTATGGTGTACTTTTCAGATAGACCATGATTGCGCGACACAATCCGGTGGATCAGTGCTGAAATTTGCTTTATCTTCTTATCAAGAATGTTCAAGGTGTAGTTTGCGTCTAAGTTTGATCGTATTAGTAGACCCAATACCCTGATTTTATATACTCTTGGCGCAGGTTGACCATGCACGTACAGGTCAATGCTTGGGTCGTGCATGCGGTGTTTAATTGTAACTCCGACTTTTCTGGCGAACAGTGGAGGCCCATTCTACTAATATACTACTCGATGACGTTTATGGCAGTTTGCAGAACGTCTTGTGCCTCCCCAATAGAGCCATGGCACACCCACAGAGTCGTATCATCGGCGTAAAATGCATACTGTAATTTAGGAATATCAGCAAGCTCTTTGGCCAATGGGACCAAGGCTACATTGAATAAGAGTGGCGATAGGACAGCTCCCTGGGGTGTTCCCCTGTTTGGGAGAGAAAAAGTGGCGGATGTAAGTGTACCTAATCCAACCTCGGTGGCGCGGTTTTTCAAAAAAGCTTTGACATAATGCCAGGTCCTACGACCAGAGCCAGTTGTGGCCGATGTCCAGAAAATGTGTTCGTGACCTACATTGTCGAAAGCCTTTTGTACGTCTAATGCGAGAATGGCTCTGGTTTGGGCTGTCTGCCGTTTGGGATGAAATAGAGTCTCTTTAACCTGCAGGAGGACATCCTGCGCCGATAGGTTGGGGCGAAAGCCAAACCGGGTGTTGGGAAAGAAATTGCTAGCTTCTAAATGTGGCTGTAGTTGACAGAGAACAACATGCTAAAAAAGTTTACCTACACAGCTCGTGAGCGAGATGCGTCGTAAATTTTCGAGAAGTAGTGATTTGCCTGATTTCGGAATCAGATTAATCTGTTGTCACGGGTCCCGTTAATTAGGAAGGCGATCGCCGGGCTAATTCCAAGGGCCGAAGTATTGGCCCCCCGAACCGCACCACGAAAGCGTGGACAATTTAGAAGTGGTCCTTTTTGGCGCGCCAGCGGACGCCGGCTGTAGCCCAAAGAACAAGTCAGAGGAGACCATGATTGCGCGACACAATCCGGTGGATCAGTGCTGAAATTTGCTTTATCTTCTTATCAAGAATGTTCAAGGTGTAGTTTGCATCTAAGTTTGATTGTATTAGTAGACCCAATACCATGATTTTATGTACTCTTGGCGCAGGTTGACCATGCACGTGCAGGTCAATGCTTGGGTCGTGCATGCGGTGTTTAATTGTAACTCCGACTTTTCTGGCGAACAGTGGAGGCCCATTCAACTAATATACCACTCGATGACGTTTATGGCAGTTTGCAGAACGTCTTGTGCCTCTCCAATAGAGCCATGGCACACCCACAGAGTCGTATCATCGGCGTAAAATGCATGCTGTAATTTAAGAATATCAGCAAGCTCTTTGGCCAATGGGACCAAGGCTACATTGAATAAGAGTGGCGATAGGACAGCTCCCTGGGGTGTACCCCTGTTTGGGAGAGAAAAAGTGGCAGATGTAAGTGTACCTAATCCAACCTCGGTGGTGCGGTTTTTCAAAAAAGCTTTGACATAATGCCAGGTCCTATGACCAGAGCCAGTTGTGGCCGATGTCCAGAAAATGTGTTGGTGACCTACATTGTCGACAGCCTTTTGTACGTCTAATGCGAGAATGGCTCTCGTTTGGGCTGTCTGCCGTTTGGGATGAAATAGAGTCTCTTTAACCTGCAGGAGGACATCCGGCGCCGATAGGTTGGGGCGAAAGCCAAACCGGGTGTTGGGAAAGAAATTGCTAGCTTCTAAATGTGGCTGTAGTTGACAGAGAACAACATGCTAAAAAAGTTTACCTACACAGCTCGTGAGCGAGATGGGTCGTAACTTTTCGAGAAGTAGTGATTTGCCTGATTTTAGAATCAGATTAATCTGTTGTCACGGGTCCCGTTAATTAGGGAGGCGATCGCCGGGCTAATTCCAAGGGCCGAAGTATCGGCCCCCCGAACCGCACCACGAAAGCATGGACAATTTAGAAGTGGTCCTTTTTGGCGCGCCAGCGGACGCCGGCTGTGGCCCAAAGAACAAGTCAGAGCCGAGAGTTGATAAACAAAATAGAATTACATTCTCAAAAATGGCAGATCAAAAACAATACACAAGTATGCACACTCCACAATAGTTGAATACAATATGTCACCCACCGAACAACGTACTACACAGTACAATCAGCCACACTCGAAACAACGGACACAGACAACAATACGCACTACAATGCAGTCGCATGCATTGAACAACCAAGACACTTAAAGACTAAAGAGATAGAAAACCTATTCAGTCCAAAGTTCTTGGAACAAAAGTCTAGATGATACTCTTCCGAGAATCACTCACTCAAAGTCCAGCGTTGTTGTCGTTCCGCTGCCCCCAAAGTTTCTCTTCCAGGAAACCTCGCGTCTTCACTTGGCCCCCGAAGTTTCTCTTCCAGGAAACCTCGCGTCTTCGATTGGCCACTCTCCAAGCTTCAAGCTTCTTCGCCGGAAACACGTCGGCTTCACGCACGCAGCCGTTGCCATGCGTCTTCGCTCGATAGCAGTAGACACACGCTCTTGCCTGTAGCTCGAGCCTTCACCCCTCAGGTGGAAATCCTCTTCTTCTCCTGCTTTGTCCCTACGGGCAAAACCTTCAGTGACTACACGGCGGAATCCCTACGCCCTCTGGCGCTAACTTCCGTGTTCTCCTGATCTCTCATCTCCGCTGCTCGGTTAAATACCTTCCGCGTGCGATTCCAGAAAATTCTCATCATTTCGTCGGCGCGATGCGCCGCGAAGGCTGGGGGAGAGCGGGAGACGGTACGAGAGCCATCCGCGACGTATGACTCAACCCGGCATCACCACGCCCCTTTCCACCTAGAAATTTCGAGGGCTTGCTCGGCCGTTGATGTGGGGTGAGGAGGTTCGTCGGCGAACCTACGCTTCCGAGGGGACAGAGTCGCGTGCCCGGGGAGCCTTTAGATGTTTGTTTTCTTTTTTTTTCATTGACCTCGTGACGTCACTCTGGCGTTTCGTCGCGAGAATTTGGCGGCGCGCCCTTTTTGAGCGCTCGTTCTGTGACATCTGTGCATGTTTCCAAACACAGGGCAGTGTGCCCTTGCTCCAATGTTCTTTAAAAAGATCCGTGAGCTCCTGTAAAGACACGTCATCTAAGTTTCGGAGGATCTTATATGCTATACAATCCGGCCCTGGTGCAGTGTCCCGGGTAATACAAGCAAGGGCCTGTTTTACCTCTGCGGCCGTGATATCAGCATCCACGTTTTCGTCCGGATCAGGGGGTGTTAAAGGGAGTGCGTTCAGATCCGCCGGTAGGGGCTGAGGAATGTAAAGGTTTTTTATGTTTGTCATATAGTCTGTGCATTTTAGCTCTTTTAGGTAAACGAGCCGTTGGGTAGCGGTGTGAATTTGGTTTTTGGTCGACGTGGGATCTAGAAGGGCCCTTAGGATGTTCCATGTATGTTTTGTGCCAAGTGTTCCTTTCAGTATCCCACAAAAGTTTTCCCAATTGGCTTTCGCTAACTGGGTGGCATACTGTGCGGCTTCCTCTGCGACTGCAGCGATACGTAGGCGAAGTTTGCGGTTTAGCCTCTGACGCTTCCATCGTTTACAAAGGCTTCGTCTGGCCTCCCACAGATGGAGGAGGTGATGTCAACTTGAGGTGCATTTGGCGTGTTCTTAATCTTTTTACCAGACCTATCAACAGCATCTTGTATCCTTTGAGTCCAGGACTCTATAGATTGCGGAGTGGTATCCTTCGTGGCGATATATGTGCGAAGTTTATCCCAGTCAACGAGGGTCTGCATTTTAGGTCGCAAAATTTTAGAATTTTGCGTTATGACAGTTCGAATCACATGGTGGTCGCTACATAATGTATCTGGCAGAGCCTCATGTGTTTTTACTATTACATGTGCACTAACCATCGTGAGGTCAGGCGTGGTATCTCTGGCGGTGCTAGTGCCTACTCGCGTTGGCACAGTAGGATCAGTAATTAAGGTAAGTGCATGGTGCATCATGGTGCTATGTACAAGGTTACCTTTCGGTGAGTTACTTATGCAACCCCATGCGGTATGGCGTGCATTAAAGTCACCTACTATAATGCGATGTGTGGACCACGTTTGAGCAAGAGTTTTGGGTATCCCAGTGCCCTTATCTTTAGGGGTGCTGTATATGTTGATTACAAAGAGTCCTTTTCCCGATGTGTGATTAGACGGGATTACCTCAAGAGCAGTGTACTCGGTTCCATTCTCTGATGAGCTTCTCGTAGGGGTCCGATATATAAATTGAAGGGTTTTATGAATAAGAATAGCGGTGCGCGATGTTACCAATGCCACCTGATATTTTTGCAGAGAGAAAGGGACAGACTCCGTCTCCTGCAGAGCCACTATATGAGGTGGTTCAGCGGAGTGTTGAATGTAGGCGGCCAATTGAGAGTGTTTTTTTCTGATGCTTCTACAGTTCCACTGCCATATGTTGATATCAGATGAGTTTTGATTTCCGGATGGAGAAGGCAAGCGTGCTCTTCCGTGATTTTGTCGATTACTAGAATTCGCCATGTTGGGTCGTTGTGGGAGTGGAAACTTCCGATTGTGGGCTGTTCGCCTGCGCCGTGTGCTGAGAGGAAGCGTCAGCAGATTTGCGTTGTTTATGCTTACGTGTTGGTGATGATTGAGCTTCTATATCGTACAGGTAATTAATTGCAGCCTCAACTTTTTCCGTGCGGTGACTAAACGTAGTCTCCATTCTCTGGAGGGCCTGCTCTTGTTCGTTAATCAGTTGCCCCGCCGCGGTGGTCTAGTGGCTAAGGTACTCGGCTGCTGACCCGCAG
The DNA here is from genome assembly GCF_043290135.1 of Rhipicephalus microplus. Classification (NCBI taxonomy): domain Eukaryota; kingdom Metazoa; phylum Arthropoda; class Arachnida; order Ixodida; family Ixodidae; genus Rhipicephalus; species Rhipicephalus microplus. The sequence continues at coordinate 165,318,223 of NC_134703.1, forward strand.
GTCGCGGGTTCGAATCCCGGCTGCGGCGGCTGCATTTTCGATGGAGGCGGAAATGATGTAGGCCCATGTGCTCAGATTTGGGTGCACATTAAAGAACCCCAGGTGGTCGAAATTTCCGGAGCCCTCCACTACGGCGTCTCTCATAATCATATGGTGGTTTTGGGACGTTAAACCCCACAAATCAATCAATCAATCAATCAATTCGTTCATCAGTTGTGTTTTAACAGCCTCGAGGCTATCACTTACGAATTTTAGAACTAGTTGTGTGAGGACTTGAGTGAATTCTGGGGTTTGGAAATACTGGGCACACGTCTGTTGAACAAGGGCTGGTGAATGGGGTGGTGTTGATCGCGAAGGATTTTGGGAGGCCTGCTCAACGGGCGACTTACCAGGGACGGCCAGGGGGTCCTGCCGTCACTGTAGCTGCGACTGTGGGGCTTGATCTAGGCGACCTCCTGCAGCAAGGCCAAATGAACTCGAGGCCGCTGCCCTGGCCTCCAAGCCAGGTGCAGGGGTGGGCTCTCGTTGCGGGAGTTCTGGCCACGTATTGTAGCTTTTCGCACTGCACTGCGAAGAAGGTGGTGGGTAGTCTTGGATGAATGCACAGATGCCTGGATAGGTGGAGGTGCTCAGGGGTGAATAGGTTGCGAGGTCTGCTTTCCATGCTTTGGGGTTTTTGAGCGCTTGGATCGAGACCTCCTACCGTGGCCTTCGCTGCTGGCGTGCTGAGGACGGCTGCGAGGTTGGTTGTTTGGTGGCAACTGTTCAGAAAGTTGTTTAGGTGGAGGATCATTGGGCTTTTCTAGGAGATGTCGTGAATGGATTTGAAATGAGCGATAGTTGTTCGCTTGGCCAAATGTTGGTGTGCTCCACTAAAATTAGTGACCAACAAACTCAGTTATCCCACGTTTAAATTGAATTATGCCGCGGGCAACGCAGATTTGCTGAGAAGAGAGCGCCGAAAGGTTGGCTTCAGCGATACCACTACTGTCATGGTCTATGTCGCCCTGTACAGTAACGAACAAACTGGTGCGTGGCGGAAGTGTGACGGTGTCGTCGACAATGCGAAGCGCAGTGTTCTGCGGATTGGTGTCTCTAGGCTTCGGGCCATAGTCGTCAGCAAACGTTACGAGGCAGTCTCGAAGATTTATAACAGCGCCATGCTCACGAAGGAAATCCATGCCAAGGATAACTTTCCGGGAGCATTCGGGAAGCACAACGAAAGAAGCAATGAACGTCGACTAGCAGATTTGCAGCCTTGTGGTGCATCTCCCGATTGGTGTCAAGAGATGACCACCGGCTGTCCGAGGGTTTGGTCCATGCCCCCAAGGAGTCGCGACTTTCATGAGTTCAGCCACAAGTTCAGCGCTGATAACTGAGTAGTCGGCGCCGGTGTCGACCAGAGCAGTCACTGGATGGTTGTCGACATGAACGTCAATGTCAGCAGAAACGGGTTCGTCAGCGATGTGAGGTGTCGGCTGAAAGGAATCGTCGAAGGTCGGCGGATGAGTCTGAGGAGGCTGTTTTGACGATAGCTTAACAACGGCCCCACCCCCAGAGGCTGCTGATTCTAGTTTCCCCGGCGTGGACTTGGGGACCTAGCAGATCATCCCGCAACAACATCGGCGAAAGTGGAGTATTATTTTGTGGATGTGGAGCGTCGAGGAGACGGAGAGCGTGATTGGCGTCGCTGAAGATTCGGAGACGGTAGACTTGCCAAGTATTCTGCGATGACGCGGGGTCGTTCGCCGTCCCTGGGCCGACGAGCGTCTGGCCGAAATCCAGGTAGGCCCATCTGTCTGTATGAGCACTCCCGGTACAAGTGACCTGGCTCACCACAGTGGTAGCATAGTGACCGATTGTCGGAAGCGCGCCACACGCTAGATTTCCGCAAATTAGGTCGCGGATTCTCATAGTGTGGTGGGCCCGAGAAGTACTGTGGCATCTGCTGGCAAGTCGGTCATTGGTTTTCGTAGTGCGGCAGGCCCGAGAAGTGCTGCGGTGTCGGCAGGCTGGTAGGTCGTTGGTTTTCATAGCGTGGCCCGCCCGAGAAGTGCTGTGGCGTCTGCAGGCTAGTCGGTCGGGGGAAATAGCTGGCTGCCGGTGCAGGAGTACGTACAGCTTCCGCATACGTTAGCAGAGGAGCTTCGGTTGGAGGTGGCGCTAATGGTCGTACCAGCTGCCGCACCTCTTCACGGACGACGTCTGTCAAAGCAGCCACTTGAGGCTGTGAAGGCACTCCGTGAAGCGTTTGCAGCTCGTCGCGTACAATGCTATGAACTAGCTCAGCAAGGTCTCTCACGCTCGTGATATAGGGTGTTACCAAGCGTGCTGACAGACATGCAAGGTTGTCGGACCGCTCATACTGCGAAGAACGCTGTCCTAGCATTCGCTACATTGTCGTCGCTTCACGGAAGAATTCTGCCACGGTAGCTGGTGGGTTTCGTACAAGTCTTGCCAACAGCTGCTCCTTGACACCCCGCATCAAAATGCGTACCTTTTTGGCTTCCGTCATTGCAGAATCCGCTCGACGGAACAGACGAGTCATCTCCTCAACGAACATGGCCACGCTTTCATTGGGTCTTTGACTACGAAAATTGAGGAGACGTTCGGCTTGTTCTTTCCAGTCGGCGCTACCATACGTGTTCCGCAGCTGAGTGCAAAACACCGGCCAGGTGGTCAGGGCGGCCTCGTGGTTCTCGAACCAAATACGCGCCAAATCCTCCAAGTAGAAATAGACATACCGCAGTTTCTTGTGCTCGTCCCACTCGTTAGCGACGGCGACTATATCGTATTGGTCCAGCCAATCTTAGGGCTCCCCATGGAAGGGCTTTGGCGTTCGGGAGGCTGGTAGCCATGGAGCTGGCGGAGTCGCGGTCTGTTCGGTCTGGCTTGCAGTTGTCGCATATGCCATGGTTCTGGAGCGTTCCGGAAGAGGGCTGAATTGGGGTGGTAGGCCTAGTTGCCGCCGACTGCGTCGAAGGTTGGCTGTTTCTACCAAGGCGTCGATGTTGGGGCCGAGATATTTCTTGTGGTAACAGTGCATAGACTATTTCCCAGCACCTCCACCAGTGTCACGTTACAACGTAACTGTAACCAGTAGATATTGGCACACAAGGACGTCAAACTGATTCGAACGACGGCAGTATGACTACTGTTTTTCTCTGCACGCGCATCTTTGTCCTCTTCTGAACAGCGCCACATACAAGCATGCCAGCATCTGTGGAAATAATACTTTCAGAACTTGTACTAGTGGCAATATTGATACTTTGGGGATAAGTGACGGTGTCGTTGATGAGGGAGTCCTCTGTGGGTATAGGGAGGGCTCCTGTGATTACTCACTTGCAGGAATTATCTGGGGAAGCCACGTAAACGGAGACTTCATACGATCTGCTTCCGAGCTTGAGCGTCTGCACATGGCACAGCTGTACCGCGAGGTCTGGGTCGAAGGTGCTGACTAGGGCGATGTTCTGCTCCTTGCGTACTCATATCCGCACACTCATGGGTAAGGGGGCTCGAAACGCGGTTTGTATAGCAGCGCGCAAGGGTAAAACCGCTTCTTGTTGTAGAGATATGCCTCCTCTTATACAAAGTATCACCTTGTGGTCCTCTACGGGAAGGCGTGGCAGGTGGGGCCGGCCGGTTCCATGTCGGTGCTCGCGTTGGTGGAATGTGGCTGGTGGCGTCGTGGAGGCCTCCTCGGCAACAAGCTTCTTTCGGTGAGCATCGATCACCCGAAACCATGGAGTGTGAGGCACGGATGGCCGCAGGTATGTATTGTTGGACGCTTCGGCAACGCCACTCGGACCGGGGGTAGAGTTTCTGGGCCCGACATTGTCCATGGGTTCAAAGTCGTCAGCATCCATGCAATCCAGTTGGTCTGTTGAGTCAGAATTGATGGTTGTCGTCTCCACGAATCGGGCCCCTGCACAGTTCGCTGCGTTGCGAGGTGCGTTGCCAGTACGGAAGAAGGAACAATGTTGAAGTGAAGGGTGTTTTGCTTGCAAAAAACGAAAACATACTCGACACGATTGAGAAGGATGCCAAATGCTTGCGCATTGAACACTCCAGCAAAGAAATTGATGCTGTGCATCGCGTTCCCACAAAAAGTGGCACGCCCCCAAATATGTCGTCCGATTTGTGTCACGGACTTTAAGAGACAACTTTCTGAGAGCAGCTAAAAACGTCAGGAACGGCCTTCTCTTGGACTGACGAGTGCGAGTGTGCTTTCCAAGCACTTAAACGTGCGTTGACATCAGACCCCGTCCTCCGATGAGAGCGCACCCACTTTCCTTCTCACAGATTCCGCCGCCACGGAATTGGTGCCGTCCTTCTCCAGCGCGGCGACACTTCATGTGAGCGAGTAGTTGCGTATGCCAGCCGCGCACTAACACCTGCAGAGCATAACTACTCGATAACAGAGCAGGAATGTCTTGCTGTCGTTTGGGCCATCCAGAAGCTTCGACCTTATCTGCATGGACGCCACTTCACTGTCATTACCGACCACCATGCCCTATGCTGGTTGTCCTCGCTGAAGAATTTGTCTGGGTGACTCGGTCACTGGATACTTCGTTTGCAAGAGTACACTTTTGACGTTGTGTACAGGTCTGGCAAACAGCATCAGGATGCCGGCGCTCTCTCTCGCTGCCCTTTGCCACTATCATCTCCAACCACGCTTCCTCGATGCCCCTCAGGTGATCAAGCGGCTTCCTCTGCACTCACGTTATCACCCCTGGCAGTTGCTGGGCCACTATCTTTAAACAGCAGCGCTCAGTTTGCCGCGTGCCAACGTGACGACCCATACTGTAACCGCATCATCGGGTACTTGAACGACTCGCCTTCTCCACCTAATGCCAGACTACGTCGTCAGCTACGGCAGTTCAAGCTATACAACAATGTCCTGCAGCGCTATACTTTCAATGCGGATGGGCATCGGTGAGTGCCAGTACTTCCCCGTTCACTGCGAAAACAAGTTCTCGAAGCACTCCACGACGATCCATCAGCTGGACACTTGGGATTTCAGAAGACCTACAACCGCGTTAGGAGCCGTTTCTTCTGGCCTGGTCTTTTTACCGTTGTGGCTAATTATGTCGCTTCTTGTGCACTGTGTCAACGCCGGAAACGACCAACTTCTACACCTGCTGGATTATTACAACCCATTCCATGTCTCGATACACCTTTTGTCGTTGTCGGAATAGACCTCGTCGGACCACTTACCGTAACGCCAGCGGGCCGCCGCTGGATCGTCACAGCCGTCGACCACCTCACACGATACGCGGAGACCACTCCTCTACGCACTAGCTCTGCCTCAGACGTTGCCGCCTTCTTTTTAGAAGCCATTGTGTTGCGTCATGGTGCACCTCGCACGTTGTTGAGTGACCGGGGCAAGGCCTTCATGTCGACAATTCTTGACGAAATTCTAAAAACTTGTGGCACAGTTCATGAGACCACGTCCGCTTACTACCCGCAGACAAATGGCCTGACAGAGCGATTTGTCCGGACTCTAATCGACATGATATCCATGTACATCGGACCGAACCACGATATCTGGGACAAAATCTTGCCGTTCGTAACGTTTGCACACAACACCGCTGTTCAACGAACCACCGGCTATTCACCTTTCTTCCTCGTCTATAGTCGTGCGCCGACATTCACTATTGACGCCTCTTTCTTCAATGTAACGACAAAAATGTCCACAAGTACGCCAGAAAATTTCGTCTCCAAGCTTGCTGACGCACGGCAACGTGCTCAGCTCAACACGGAGGCCAGTCAACTAGACCGCAAGCAACGATATGACAGCTTTCGTCGAGATGTCACCTTCCGTCCTGGAGATGAAGTACTACTTTGGACGCCTGTTCGTACACCCGGATTGTGTGAAAAGTTTCAGTCACGCTTTCTCGGACCTTACGTTGTTAGTGAACGAATATATCCTGTCAATTACCTTGTCACTCCCGTCGAGGGTTCCTCGGACCGTCGTTACCGTGCATCCGAGATAGTTCACGTTTCACGCCTTAAACCTTTTGTTCGCCGTACCTTTCCCGCCTAAGTCTCGGCCGGATCGGCCGATCAAGTGCGCGGGGAAAATAAGTATGAGCATCATTACTTGTTCCATCTTTTCATCTGTACATACTCATCATCACCACTCCAGTTTAGGTTGTGGGGCACATACTCGAGACAATAAAGAAGGGTCTTCAGGGTACTGGACGCAATCTTACAATATATATATATATATATATATATATATATATATATATATATATATATATATATATATATATATATATATATATATATATACATAAGGGAAACAAGTGTATACCTAAGGGCTCGTTTTTCCGTGTTTTAACACAATAATAATGAGATCTAACAGACAGTAATGCCAAGGAATGTACAGGGGAAGTTATTAAAACCAATGGAATGTAAATAAGAAGAGAGAAAAGTGGATGAAAAAATACCCAGCCGTGAGCAGGAATCGAACCGACGACCTTCGAATAACGCATTCGATGCTCTAACCACTGAGCTACCACAGCGGCCTTTCCTCCATCCACTTTATTGGGTTTATATGTGAATTTAGAACGAGTGACAGCGCCATCTATAAGCCAGACGACGAGTGTGAAAACACTTCCCTCCCAATATATATATATATATATATATATATATATATATATATATATATATATATATATATATATATATATATATATATATATATATATATGTATATATATATATATATATATATATATATATATATATATATATTGCTACGTGCCAGTGCATAGAGCTGGAGAAGACGAAGCAGATAGACTGGCACGAGCTAATCTGTGTGGCTGGCGCTGCTCGCCTAACCGTCTGTAAATACATCGGTGACTGCCCCTCTGAGTCAGTCTCCTTCACGTAACATATTTGGTGGAGTTGTGCGATCCCCGTCCTCGCCACGGAACTCCGAAGCGGACGCTCACTCGCGGCTTACAACATGACCACCCAAGACTCGGCTACATCCCCTCCGGTCGCTCCCCCTTCTGCCCGACCTGTCAACCCAGCGCCCGCAACAACATTCGTGACGCTTCCCGCGCTCAAAGACCCCGGCGTGTTCTCGGGCAGCGAGGGTTCCGACGTCGACCAGTGGCTACGCCTCTACGAACGCGTCAGCGCCACTTACAGGTGGGATCCCACTCTTATGCTGGCAAACGTCATCTTTTATCTCGACGGAACACCTCGTGTTTGGTTTGATAACCACGAGCATGACATAACAAGCTGGGACAGCTTCAAGGCAAAGATCCGTGAGCTTTTTGGCAACATCTCTGGTCGTCGTGAAGCTGCGAAAAATGAGTTGTCGACTCGCGCACAATCTTCCACGGAGCCCTACATCGGTTATATTCAGGCTGTTCTTTCACTATGCCGCCAAGCTGACGAAAATATGTCTGAACCTGAAAAAGTTGCCCATATCCTAAAGGGTATCGCCGACGATGCGTTCAACTTGTTGGTATTCAACAATGTGTCGTCTGTTGATGCCATCATTCAAGAATGCCGCCGGTTCCAACAAGCTAAAAGCAGACGCATCTCCCATCAGTTCCAGCGTCTCCCGAACACCACTGCGACGTCCTCATGTCTCGACACATATCATCCACCAGACAACTGTGACAACTTGACGCGAATCGTCAGGCGGGAGCTTGAAGCGGCTGCTCCAGCTAAGGTGGGAACAACGTCCCCTGACCCCTCTCCGTCAATTACGTTGCCTCTCATTCAAGCAGTCGTCCGGCAGGAAATCGCCAGCTTGGGAATTCACTCTATCTCACCGCCTACCCGCACCGACTACCAGCCCCGATACACGCCTGCACGTCCCTTCCCGACCGGCTCTCCCTCAACGTTCCGTAATCCGTCCGCATGGCGAACACACGATGACAAGCCGATATGCTTCTCGTGTCACAGAATCGGGCACATTTCTCGCCATTGCAGAAGTCGCTGGGGTCCTCCTGCACAACCATCCTCTCGTCCCTTATATGCACGTCCTGCCTATCGCCATGAGACCAACCGCGACCATTTTGCCCAGGAACCTGCTTCTGAACGCCGCTACTCCCGCTCTCCATCCCCCCAACGTCACCAGTCTCGTTCTCCACAGCCCCGCCGACCATCTTCCCCCGCCTTCCCACGAGGTTCTCCGACGGAAAACTAAGCGTTGCAGCCCCCGGAGGTGGCGCTGCATCGCTCGGACTGACCGAAAATCCTCTTTTGACGATACCGACAAAACGGAACCTCATAGACGTACAAGTAGACGGCCTACATGTCAGTGCTCTTGTCGACACCGGCGCCCAACTTTCCGTGATGACGAGTGATTTTCGCCGCAAGCTCAAGAAGGTTCTCACACCTGCGACCACCCAGTTCGTCCGTGTTGCGGATGGTGGCATAGCATCTATCGTTGGAATGTGCTCCGCTCGTGTGAGCATTGCGGATCGACACACAGTTGTTCTCTTCACCGTTCTTGATAAATGCCCCCACGACGTAATCTTAGGCCTCGACTTCCTATCCGCGCATTCTGCCCTCATAGACTGTTCGACCAGTACGCTCCGTCTACACTTGCCCGCAACAGAACCTCTTACACAACGGCCGAGTCGCCTCTGCACAACGGGACACGCGCGCCTCTCTCCACAGACAGTGACCTACATAGAGCTCGTCTCAATACCACCAGTTCCCGACAGTGACTATGTTCTAACCCCTATCACCGATGTTCTCATAAGCCGTGGCATTACATTACCGCACACCATTCTGTCCGTCGCAGGAAATTCTACGTGCCTCCCAGTTGTCAACTTTAGCTTGACACCTCAAGTTTTGCCGCAAGGGATCTCTTTAGCGTTGCTCTGCACCTTAGAAGACAATGCGGTAGATGTTTTCGCGATGGCCGCCCCTTCTGAACCCCACGCTCAACATCAGTCTGCCACTTGCTCCGACAGCGCTATTACTTCGATGATCGCTTCCAACTTAACACCGCAGCAGACTGATGAGCTCCACCGGGTTCTGCTGTCCTACATCGACGTATTTGACATCAGCGGCCGTCCGTTGGGGAAAGCTACCGGTATGAGCCACCGCATAAACACTGGTAATGAGCATCCTATTCATAGGCGCCCATATCGGGTGTCGGCGGCCGAGCGTCACATCATCCAAAGTGAGGTCGACAAAATGCTCGCCAAGGACATCATTGAGCCATCTTGCAGTCCTTGGGCTTCTCCTGTAGTGCTAGTCCGCAAGAAAGACGGTGCATGGCGTTTCTGTGTGGATTATCGACACCTAAACAAAATTACCAAAAAAGACGTCTACCCTCTGCCACGAATAGATGATGCGCTTGATTGCCTCTATGGGTCCCACTTTTTTTCCTCCATAGACCTTCGTTCCGGCTACTGGCAGATAGAGGTAGATGAAATGGACCGTGAAAAGACGGCATTCATCACCCCCGATGGCCTATATCAGTTCAAGGTCATGCCCTTCGGCCTTTGTAACGCTCCAGCCACCTTCGAACGAATGATGGACTCCCTGCTCAGAGGATTCAAATGGTCCACATGTTTGTGCTACTTGGACGACGTCATCGTCTTTTCACCAACGTTTGAAACTCACATAGAGCGCCTCTCAGCCATCCTGGGAATCTTCCGTCGCGCTGGCCTGCAGCTCAACTCGTCCAAATGTCACTTTGGACGCCATCAAATCACAGTGCTTGGCCATTTAGTAGACGCCAACGGTGTACAACCAGACCCGGCAAAAATCAGCGCCGTCAAAAACTTTCCTGTACCACGATCTGCGAAGGATGTACGCAGCTTTATCGGACTATGCTCCTACTTCCGACGCTTCGTGAAAAATTTTGCGCACATAGCGAGGCCGCTTACGCAGCTCCTCAAGAAAGAAGTCCCGTTTTCATGGGGCTCCGAAGAGGCTTCTGCGTTCTCGACTCTCGTCGCTCTTCTCACTACCCCTCCGATTCTGGCACACTTCAACCCTGCTGCCCCTACGGAAATCCGTACAGATGCAAGTGGGCATGGCATTGGTGTAGTGCTGGCTCAGAAACAACATGGCCATGATTGCGTTATTGCATATGCCAGCCGCCTCCTATCCGCCCCTGAACGTAACTATTCGATAACAGAGCGTGAGTGCTTGGCTCTTGTATGGGCGGTGGCGAAATTTCGACCTTATCTATACGGACGCCCATTTTCGGTAGTTACCGACCACCACGCACTCTGCTGGCTGAACTCTCGAAAGATCCATCAGGCCGCCTTGGTCGCTGGGCTTTGCGCCTGCAAGAGTTTTCCTATTCGGTGGTCTACAAATCTGGCCACCTACACCGTGATGCCGATTGCCTCTCCCGATACCCTGTCGACGATCCTGAGGACACTGACGAGCCCACGGAGAACTCTATCTTGTCAGTGTCCGACTTCCTTAATATTGGGGAAGAACAGAAGCGTGATCCAGAGCTGCTTGACATCATCAGCCGTATGGAATCCTCCACAAATGATGCTTCCGTCCGCTACTTTGTCATTCAAAAGGGTGTGCTATACCGTCGCAATTTCCGACTAGACGGGCCCGACCTTCTCATTGTTGTGCCTAAGCATTTGCGCCGCTGTGTTCTCACCGAACTTCACGACGCTCCCACGGCTGGACACCTTGGCGTATCCCGCACGTACGAGCGCGTCCGGCGCCGTTTTTTCTGGCCAGGCCTTGCTCGTTCGGTACGCCGATACGTCGCCACATGTGACCTATGCCAACGTCGTAAGACACCATCGCTGCTACCCGCTGGCCATCTTCAACCAATTGACATACCCGCGGAACCATTTTACCGTGTTGGGTTAGACCTGCTTGGTCCTTTTCCCACATCAACATTGAGAAACAAATGGATAGCCGTTATCACAGACTACGCTACACGCTACGCTATTACGCGAGCTCTACCGACCAGCTGTGCAACCGACGTCGCTGACTTCTTGTTACGAGACGTTATATTGATTCACGGTGCGCCGAGACAGCTTCTCACAGACCGTGGCCGTACATTTTTATCCCAAGTCATCGCCGACATTCTGCGTTCTTGTTCGACGCAACACACACTGACAACCGCTTACCACCCTCAAACAAACGGCCTTACGGAACGATTTAACCGCACTTTAACAAATATGCTCGCTATGTACGTGTCGCCCGACCACCGAGACTGGGACCTTGCCTTACCCTACGCAACTTTCGCGTATAATTCATCCCGTCACGACACAGCGGGCTTTTCGCCGTTCTACTTATTGTACGGAAGAGAGCCGACTTTACCACTGGACACAGTCATCTCAGCTCACACCTCGTCCACCAGCGAATATGCCCGCGACGCGATTGCGCGAGCCGATCATGCCCGTCAGCTCGCTCGCGCTCGGCTGATGGCGTCGCAAACCAACCAATGCCGTCGGTACGATGCGGAACATAGAGACGTACATTTCGCTCCCGGTACCCTCGTTTTACTCTGGTCCCTTCATCGTCGGCTGGGCCTATCCGAAAAACTTCTGTCTCATTACACGGGACCCTATCGTATATTGCGTCAAGTAACACCTGTCACCTACGAGATCAGCCCCATCTGCCCATCATCATCTACTATGCGGCCCAGTGATATCGTACACGTCTCGCGGATCAAGCCCTACAATAATGCGTCAGATAACGACCTTTAAAGCACCGGGACGGTGCCTCCGCCGCCGGGGGTCATGCTACGTGCCAGTGCATAGAGCTGGAGAAGACGAAGCAGATAGACTGGCACGAGCTAATCTGTGTGGCTGGCGCTGCTCGCCTAACCGTCTGTAAATACATCGGTGACTGCCCCTCTGAGTCAGTCTCCTTCACGTAACAATATATATATATATATATATATATATATATATATATATATATATATATATATATATATATATATATATATATATATATATTATAGGGAGGGAAGCGCTGCGACGAACATTCGCCGCTCTCCTCAACCGGAAGGGGAACCCCGAGCAGGCCTTTCTTTAAACAAGAAACAATGCAATGGCTTATGGTTAACTGGGCTAACCGAGAAAAGAGACTACCAGGCTTCAGTTAAAAAAAAGGCCACATCTTCACTGTCAGATGGCGTGGAACTATTTCTTCGCTACTTCGCTTTCACGGCGTGGGATGTGGTTACTTTCTTTCGGAGTACGTGGAGAGTGAGCAGGTAGGTTATGTGCACCTCAAATGACTCCACAAGCTTGATTCCGGTGAAGTGTCTTTGGACGGCCTCTTTCAGATGCTTCGTCGCGTACAGCTGCGCCGCGCTCTCGAGCCCGAACTCGAGCCTGTAGCCGCGGGCGTACTTGTCCCGCAGCTGCTGTAGCGTGTCCAGACAGGTCAGCTGGCCATCAGCCACGATGGCGATCCGGTCGCACGAGTACTGGCACTCTTCCATGCTGAAAGGATGGGGCAGATTGACTCTCGGGACACTTTTTATAGCGCGTATCACTGCGCGTGACAAAGATATCGGCCGCCTTTTGGTAACGAGATTTTAATACAATCGTTTGGAAAGTCAGGTTTCACAGCGAACACCTTTGTTTTAGATGCGAAGCAGCATTTGCTGGGTGCCGTGTCCATCCCTCGGCGACCGTCCGCACACCCCCTGCGCGTGCGCCAGCTATCTCCCTCCCCTCGTGTGAGCGCGAACAGGTGGGAGGAGGTGGCGGAGTGTGGCCTCCGCTTCGTATCTCCTCTTACTTTTACCCCTCCGCCACGACTGTGCACTGGTATAAAATGTTGCGTGCGCTCGCTTCGTTGCACTCTTCTAGTAGCGCCGGGTGTTGCCCTTCCGGCACACACACGGTAGTACACACAAATGGGAGCAGCTGACATATGCTGTACACAACGTATACACATCTTCACACGCAAATGAAACTTACAAGGAAACATACAAATGGAAACACAAGTGAACGTCAGCGCTAATTCGCATCGCCACATGGTTTCCATTTGTGGGAGATGGTTCAATTTCTTTTATGGTGCACAGAACAGCGCCTGACGAAGGTGCGGCCGGCCTTTTGGTAACATGCGTGGAATATAGAGGCACTCGTCGAGTCGGGTGTGACAGCGAACGTGCGCCTTTGTTATTGTCGCCCTTTTCTACCACATACAACAATTTATAAACAAACCATTTCAAGATAAACACACGGTTTATTTTATACGTTCACCTAAGATAACTGAAAGTCTAAATACCGGCAACGGTGTTCTATCAGTTGAGACACTCGGCTGCCGACCCGCAGGTCGCGGCATCGAATCCCGGCCACGGCGGCTGCATTTTCGATGGAGGCCAAAATGCTAGAAGCCCACGCGTTTAATAAAACCTGATGATGTGTTTAATGTGTGTGTTTAATGAAACCTCGCGTAATTAAACCCTGATTGTCAAAATTTCTGGAGCCACTCACTACACCGTGTCTCAAATCATATGATGGTTTCGGGACATTAAACCGCAACCATTGATATCAATTATTTCAAAAACGAAAGTCATCTTTGTCTTCTCATTCAAGTGTGTTGATCCCACGCCCATGAGATCTTTCTGCACATAGCGTGGCTTCGCACTACATCCTGGATAAGCGACCGTTTCAGGTTAGTTTAACATAAAACTAGGGAATAATCTCGCGCTACAATCGTCAGCCATCATGGGACCACTCAGTATTACATTCCAAAAAAGAGAATAAAATTTGTTGTTCATTCACAGTTTTTGTATTCGGTGATTCGGTAGTCGTATAGAGTTTTGATAGTCGGAGATTCCAAAAACGAGACAATTTTCTGCGAAAGTGCAAATATTTGTTGACTATATTGCAGCACTGCACAAGTGGCTGAATTCGCTTTTGATATCAAGAAAGCAGCCCACAGGTGGCAGAACTCACTTCTGATGTCCTGACGGTGACCACTACATATCAGCATTCTGTGGCAACTTCGGAGAATTCCAACAGTTGCAATTTTTAATGTCATGTATCAGTGTATCGTAAATTTCGAAAGAGAACTCGATCCCACTGTATTGCCAGTGTACTAGCCGAGCTTAATACATAGTGATTATACGTGGAAGAGTATAACTTGATTTGTCTAGCAATTTCTCGCACCTTTGCGATGCTATTCTTAAAGTCATTACATTTGCATAAGCCCTAATAGTTGTCACTCTATACCCATTACACGCATCAATAACTACCAAACGAACAAATGCTAGTGGTTTGTGAAACTCTGACCATGCATCTTTCCGACGGGTTCCTGAAGATGTGGTTCTTTTGAAGCGTGCTCTGTTCCGTTAGGTTCTTGTTGGGTGTTTTAAAGATTAATTCTTATAATGTTGATTCATGGTAACTGTTGGAGACCTGCTGCCACAAAGTTCCCTAAACATACACTAGTGGGAACCCCGGCGCTAGTGTCCATAGAAGCTCAAATTCACAGCACTTCAGCGAGCTTGAATATGTTGGGTAATTCGCGTATTTGTCTAATATTTGTACACCTGGCTCCGTTTGTGTTCGCGTGGCTTGGATTTGTTCTGTCACAAAACAGAAATCACCAAATGTTCAGCGGTGGCGCTTCACCACGTTATTCTTTTAGGTTTACCATTTCAAATCAGGTCACATAACAATCAAACGATTTGGTCTTTTACTTCCAAACAAAACCGGAAAACGCCAATAAACGAAGCCTTAAGTGCGCCTCCCCACCCGCAAGTACGAAGACTAGGCAAATCCATGTACTATACCCATAATTCTCATGTTCGCTAAACGATCGCAGCGCCAGAATCCCTTCTAGGTAATATTGAACAAAAAAAAAAAACTTTATGCCTGCTGCAGTCCTGTTAGAAGTTTTTTTTGGTGCATATATCACCTGAGTACACCGGTGCCGCCTGCACGGATTAGAAAGGCGCTCGATTTGATCTATTAGGTAGCCCGCTGGTTACCTCCACCAACATTATATTAGGGTTACGCTCACAGTTCGGTGACATCTTAAGTGGTAATCGAACGTACAACAAGGAACCATGCCACTTTGATTAACACATGGAATAGACTCAGGGGCGGATCCAGCCACTCAATTTAGGAAGGGGGGCGGTCACTTGAATTAACACTGGAAATGGGGGCGTAGTCATTACTTTTAGTTTTACTGGCACGAAAAAACTTGGATATAAATACTGTTATTGTGTGCTCACAGTGGACCCGCTCATTTGTCTTAACTGGTGAAAGCCGGTGTACGGAAGCACGGAAGAGATAGGGAGGGGATGCTGACAGGCTTTAGGAGGGGGGAGAGTTCATCCTACCGCCCCCCCATCTGGATCTGCCACTGAATAGACCATCGCTCAGTTGGCTTGTATCCCCTTTGAAGACGCAAGGTGAACCATTTCAGCCATTTATTTCTATTATAAAGCCGTATTCACCCGACGGACATGATCGCGGACGGATCAGTCACGTGGCATGTGACGTAATCCTGATCCCTCCAAAGCCATCATTCATGCAACAGGAGAGACTTCACTCTGCAAGCGAAGATTTCGTTGTTGCTCCCGGACGATCTCAACTGCGATACACACTACGAATCGCTCCGCGCTTATACTGAAGCGGGGACGCGGCAACGGGGGACGTATGGTGACGTAGTACGCATACCCGGAGTAGAATTAAGATTTCGTCCGTCGTGTGACAGCTTTTACTGCTCTTAGAAGAATTCATTTGTGCGATTGGGTCAACTCGTGGTCCGGTGAGCAGCATCTTTACGTGGCGTACGAGGAGACAGTCATTCCACCACTTTTACTAAGCCTACTCTCTCGTGAGAGGCCACTATGACGGCCGTTCACGTGGCCTGCCTGATGCGCATCAGGGCGCTGCTGATCCTGTCGCGTGACGTGGCATCCACTCCCGTGTACGGGTCGTCCAGGAAGAGAAGTTGTGGCATTGCCAACAGCGCCGCCCCCAGGCACAGCTTGCGTCGAGTGCTGGCACTGTGTAGTGGTGGTGGCAGTTAGAAGAGAAGGAAAATGGGACGTAATAGGGAGTTTTAGTGCTGGGTACCCAAGCGGCTTTTGTACCCAGGACGTTGGGGCAGCGGTATTGCGCATGCGCGAAACCCAAGACAGATGCGTCGCAAGATGGCTGGGGTGATGGGGCCATGCGTCCGCGTGGCCATAAACAACGCCCCCACCACTGCCCTCCTAACGGAGATAAGCTGCCCCGGCGAACATGCTGGCGCATCATGTTATCTTCATGACGAGAAAAGCCGAGGCTGGCCAGAGCCATCACTTTGACTTTGAAGTAAAAGTTTTAAGCGCAAAGATTATAGTGGCTAGCCACTATACAAATAGCATGGCACAAAGGCGCGATATCTGGGACTGCATGGATCGGCCGCCTTGTAAGGTCCACCTTCGCAAGAACTCACGGTATCCGCAATGCGGATACTCTAGCCATCGAGTTAAAATAACCCAAAATGCTAGCACCTATAGCGAATACACGGTGCAGTTGTCAGATAAGAAGGAGACGCGGCGCTGAAGCGCTTTGTCCCAGAGTCACACTTAACTCATCAACCCATCTTCATCCTATGTCTGTCCTGGCTCTGCCTCCCCCCCCCCCCCCAGGGTCGTGTGGGGGGACGTTTTGTTTTGGGCAGACTGCCATGTCCTGGCAAGGGGGCCACCGTTCGGCGCCAGGCGCCAAACAGACGCGGCCTGCCTCCCGGCGTACAAGCCAGGGAGGCCCGACAAAAGGACTACCCTTCGGCGAAGCAACTTCGGTCGCAACGCGCAAAGTGAACGTACCCTGGCAAGGTGGGCTATCGCAGCACGTGGGGTGCGCTGTGGTCATGGCCCGTCTCCTGACCGCTAGGGCCCAGCGAGACTTGACACAGGGGCTACCCTTTGACACGGTGGATCTCGAGAACGCACGCAAAGCGGACGTACCCAAAAACGTGGCAGCGGGACTGCCCTCGGTCGCGGTAACTTCAGTCACTACAACCAAAGTGCCCGTGCCCTCACACTATCTCGTGGCTGAGAGCCTGCGACGACACCCCCTCAGGACGGATGGGCTATCGCTCGGCGCGAGGCGCTTTGCGGTCATGGCCCGTCTCCTCACCAGAAGGGCGCAGTGAGACACAATCCGTCCTGTCGGGTATCTGGGACTACTATTTGGTGCTGAGGCCATTGCCGCTGCACGCAAACCAAACGTACCCACAGAAACCGGCACGGCTGAAAGCCGGCTTAGTCCTTCTCGGGGAAGGGAGCCACCTTCCGCTCGACGACTAGAGTAGCCGAGCCTGCAGAAGGGGCAAACACGGACCTTGCGGGTAAAGCCCGACAAGGCGACAAGATCACCTTAGCACATGCAGAGCTCGGGTGAAAGACCATACAGACCAAACTCGGGGGTGACAGGCTCACTAGGCCTAGTTGTGGAGCCTTAGAGAAAGCCATCATTAAAAGTTGATAGTTATCTTCCCTCCTGCCTCACTGAAAATCACTGCCGGACGGTGCCACATCTCATAAAACTTCTTTGCACCTTGGCGCTGCCACTCTCTGTGGAGAACGAACCAGACCTCCTTCCGTACTTTTGCAAGCACTTCGTGAAGCCCGGGTCGCTTGCCGTCAAAGACGGCACAGCACCGTGCCACCAACACTTGGTAGGAGCACTCAACAAGCAGAACAACATATTGCTTAGCCGCTTGTCCCGACAAAAGATGAAGAAAACGAACGGTGTTGAAAGGAACACCTGGGTGGCCAAATAAGCTAGCTATCCTTCGATGGAGGGCAGCTGGTAGTGCGCACTGGGAGAACACGTGAACCAGGTCCTCCATAGTGCCACAAAATGGGCACGCTCCTCGTTGAGGAATTCTCGTGAAGGGCCTAAACTTTAGAGGCAGGCACCCTCTGGCAAGGCGATACATGAATGTAGCGCACTTGGCGTCCAGGAAACTGGCAGCAATTAACCGCCAGTTAGGAGTGTGTTGGGACAGGTCATGTTCTCTACAGCGTTCAGGTAACTCCGGAGCGAGTCTATCGACTAACTCGCGGAGTTCGATCGAAACTAAATATATCTCGGGGTCGACCTCTATGAGACGGGCCAAAGTAGAAGCGGCCCCTGCATAGAAGGCAGAAGGCGTTCCCGCCCGAGGCACCGAATTCGAAAATGCCCCAGGCGAGAACAACCTCAGCCGCGTGCTCAGAAAGTATGACGCGAAGTTTCTAGTAAGGAGCATATCTGAATCAAGAGCTACCCGTGTCCATTCAACATGTAATGCCGTGGTCACAATGCTAAGGTCGGGAATACCTAGTCCTCCTTCGTCCCTACGCAACTTCAACACGGGGCGCGACACGAAATGAGAGGCACGACCCCAAAAGAAATCGAAAACTTTCTTTTTCAAGATAACCTTGGTGTGGGGCTTAACTGGCATAACCGAACCTATCTGCGTAAGGAAACTAAACAACAGTGATCGAATTATCGTGGCCCTAGCTGTAAGCGGACAAGGCAAGGCACCGAGTTCCTTAATCCTGTCGGTCAGCTTTTGCCTTGCTAACCGCCAGTTTTCGTTAGTCAGGCCATCTGGCTCGAAATGGAAACCTAATATACGTAAGCGCTTCTGTATGGGGAGGCCATGTACACGTGGACTAGAGGGAGCGCAGTTCAGATACATGACTGCGCTCTTCGACTTATTTATCCTGGCACCGCTCGCCGAGCAGTACCCCTCCATAACGTCCAAGAAGGTGCAAACAGTTGCCTCGTCCGGGACGAAAATAGAGAGGTCATCTGCATAGGCAAACATTGCCACCGGGGGGGAACCTGGCGGAAGGGGAAATCTACGTATGTTGGTGTCTTTAGAAAGCGTCTGCAAGAGCGATTCGAATGCGAGCACGTAGAGAGCGGGCAACGGTGGGTCGCCCTGTCTGACTCCACGGCACACACCGAACGACTCCGAGACGCGATCTTGTATGACAACAGCAGAACTAGGACGAAAGAAGAGAGCCCTGACCAAGCTGATGAACTTGGGACTGGAGCCCGCCTGCTTTAAAACCTTAAAGATGTACTTATGACTGATAATATAAAAAGCCTTTTCTTGATCAAAAGAACAAAAGATTACACTTAGGTTGCGTAAATTCGACCATTCTATAAGGTCCCTGATAACAAAACTATGAAGTTGGCACGATCTACCTTGGACACAACACGCCTGGTACGGACCCAAAACAGTACTGAGCACTGGAGTGAGTCGAACGGAGGGGCACTTAGCTATAAGCTTGTAGTCACAGTTTAGAAGGGTGATGGGCCGCCAGGCTCTGAGGTCGGTGCGTCTCGTCTCACCCTTGCACAGGAGAGTGATCCACCCCTCCCTTTGAGTTGCTGACAGGATCCCCTCACGGAGAAGCCTGTTTGCCAATGTGGTAGAAGGCCCCCCCCCCCCCAAAATCTTCCAAAACTTCACATAAAACTCGACTGTCAAACCATCTGAACCTGGGCTGCGATTACGGTTCATGGATTTAAGGGCTGCAAATACCTTCTCTTCGACGAGAGGAGTGTCACAAATATCAAAGTCCTCGTATGTTTTGGTGAAAGGAAACGAGTACGGAGTGGGAGGTGGTTCGGCGTAAAGGTTCTTGTAGAACTGTCTTGCCACCTCTAATACTTCGTCCTGTGTTTCCACTAAACTGCCTGTGTTTGGATTGACCAAAGAGGTTATCGCTGAGCTCTTCCTAGCTAAGTGTCTGCGAAGGACATTTCTGCTGCACCAAGCCTCCATCTCCCACTGCTCTGCGCGTGCTGGGGCCCGCAAGCTGTCCCAGCGTCGCTGGAGCAGGAATCTATATTCTCTGCGCAATGAAGTAAGAGCCGCGGTTACCCCCGGGCCGCCGGACAATGGCTTTGAGAGCAGGAGAATCGCGTCAGAGACCGCCTTGATCTCAGCGCGCTCCTCCCGCGTTCACCTCTTGCCCCAATCCCGAAAGCGCTCCGCGACTCCGGCCTTCACCGTGTCGCATTCGCTGCCGCCTTAGTTCTTGTCGCCCGTGAATGAGCCGATGAGATAGGTTCACTCTAAAAAATTTTACACCCGTAAGGGTGTATTTGTTTTGTCCCATGGGCAGCACCCTCTTTGGTGTCTAGGAACACTCTAAACATAAAGGTGTTTAGAAACACCCTGAACCGTAGGATGTAAAGAAACGTTACTCCCTACTTTAATAGGTGTTTATGAACATCTCTGAACTATGTGTGTTGGATGAAGCTACACCCATGTGAGTGGGGTGTACACTGAAAACCCCCTTGAAACGCTGGCAGTTATATGGATGAGCATACTTGATCAAATGAAGCCCAATTAACGGGCAACAAAAGCAGAGACACAGGAGGTGACGCTTAGACTTGTGTGTTGAGGAGAGCCGTTCACAGCACTTCATTCCATCAAAATGCATCACCAACTGGCCCAAGCCTCAATTGTTCTCGGGGAGAAGCATATATGAACCTTCTCTGCGGCTGACAAAATAAGGTACCATGGTCTCGAATGAGCTGCATGAGATCAGTGTATATATGTGTACGTAGACTGGGCCGTAAACGACAAAGACGCGGAAGACACACACACACACACACACAAACACACACACACACACACACACACACACACACACACACACACACACACACACACACACACACACACACCTCGCGCACGCACGCACGCACCACACCACAGTAGTGCAAGCAGTAACCTGTAGCGTAGGGTTCAACCGAACATAACGCCGAAGCAAAAAACAATTAAGCCCATATGTTAACATGTGCCTTTATTATTAAAAAACTGCAACTCTGACAAACAGGACTCTGATGGCATTCTGCAAAATTTTGAAATATGTCACGTGACCAAGTTTCTTTCTCTCTGTACTAAAGATTCAGTGTTTTGAGTACAATAAATCTCCACAACTTTCAAAAACGTTTGCGCTAGTAGGGCAAACGACTGAGACGTATGACGTTTGATTGACACCTATACAATAGAAAAAAACACGTAGAAAGAGTAAGCGAGTTTTTAGAGTCACATTTACAACATATTACATCTCGCAGCATAAATTTCGACATTAAAAAAAGACAACATTCGACAAGGTAGTGTAATTGAGGTCGTAATAATGTAATGTCAACGTTGGTACACTTCTAACTGCAAAACCACTCGTCAATGCTGCTTGCACAATCATATTCAGCTGCTAAGATGACTGGTGCCTTCGAGAGAAGTGGGGCGAAGCTGTTCTTTCTGTACAGGAAATTCAATCCCGGATACCTAAAATAAATACACAGGAAGAATGACTGAAATTTCACAAAGAGTGCAACATACAGTGTGCACCATGCATAACTAACTGCTTTCTTATGTGTAAGTAAAATTGACTGCATAGCAAGCATATTCAGTGGGATCGGGCTCCACTGCAGTGAGAAATGCTAGAAAAGGTATGCTATAAATGCCATAAAAAGCGCGCTGTGGCAGAATAATTAAACCTTTCGTGCCGTATATGAACCTTACTTTACCCTTTCAGCTTGCTCGCGCAGGCACACAAAAAGGTGCTGCTCCAAGTTGATAATGTTCCATTAGCTGCATGCAACAACCAATCTAAGTGAATTTCAAGTTCTATGCTTAAGTATGCATCAACACAGCTGCATTTGCATTTCTGCAGATCTACCATGGTACTCATTCGATTAGTTTATTAAAAGGAATACAGTACGAAGCGCAACAACACATGCATATTTTATCTGTATTGCACAAAAGCACAATGCCACTTAACATACATGACCGTATGCGCATTGAGAAGGTAATCGGTGCAGGTAACTTGTAAAATTAAGTAACGTACAGTTACGTATTAAGATGCAAATGATACTAGTGTTCTTGAACTGGCTCACATTGACACGATCATATAATAGAAGAATTGGCTATTGGGTCATTCCACATCGGACGTCCCAGCCATTTTGGTGAACACCGCAAATGTATTTGAAAAAAAAAATCGTCCCGATTTTACTGCATTAAACAAGGTAACTGCTAGAATATTTCGCAGACAAATAATTTATTGGTCACGTGGCTGCCTTCTGAACTTCCCGGAATCTCGTCTGGATGTTTGTGAGAAAAATTATTTCATAAGTATATCTTCTTCCGTGCCAAATTTGGTCTACAAGTTAAGGGAAGGGCTTGCGTAAAGTGTTTGAAGCTCAGTAATAATATTACCATTTTTCGACCACATACATCTCAAATAATTTAGCCGAAATGTGTTATATCTGCATTTTTCTATATCAATGCTGCACTTTGAAAGAATATCTGAGGAGTGAATGCTTAATCCACATAAGGTATATTTGGAGGAAAAAATATTTTAGACCTGTGGTGGTTGAATTAAAATAGAATTTGTACCTAAATTGAAGCAAATAAACAGTTCTTTTCATGTGCCAAATTTTGTAATAGCAATTTGTTTTGAGAAAAAGATCCCAGCATATCCACGGAGTGAAAGGTGATGAGTGGGGCG
Organism: Rhipicephalus microplus; assembly: GCF_043290135.1. Lineage (NCBI taxonomy): Eukaryota > Metazoa > Arthropoda > Arachnida > Ixodida > Ixodidae > Rhipicephalus > Rhipicephalus microplus. The sequence continues at coordinate 165,340,688 of NC_134703.1, forward strand.
TAGCGTTAGTCCTTCCGGACGCACAAACGGATGGACAGACAGTCTCACGCCAGTATGGACGAACAGGAAGACGGACGGACTCACGGACAGACCGACACACGGTAGGCCGGATGGATGGATGCACAGACGAACGGAAGAAAGCACAAATGTGCGGACGAACGATTCGCCCCACGAATCATCTATTTGTCCGTGTATATGCTGTGAAAACCACTAACGCTATCTATTGGGCAACTCATCAAGTGGCTACATAATACTAGTACGACTACAGAGGAAGGAACAACCCACGGCCTCAAGAGATTTGCCCCTAAATGATTTTTGAAGTTCCAAGTTCCCCATTCGCCATTTGGTCATCTGGCAGCCAACGCCTCGAAGTTCCCCATTGCCGTTGATGGAAAATTAAAAAAAAAGTATTTTATTCCTTGAAATAGAAACTGAATAGATGAAACTTGTCACATACAAAGAACTGTTTATTTGCTTTCAATTTAGGTAAAAGGTGATTTTTAATTGGACCACCACATGGTGCAAATTGCATCTCGATAAGGACAAAAATGACAATTCTGTGAAATGAGTGATCTTTTCTCGTAAAGGTTAACAGCTGAAAATGTCTAAAACAATTTTTCATCAAAATGTCCTTTCTGTGAAGTAAGTACTCACAGCTCAGATATTCATACAAAGTGCAGTATAGCAATGAGAAAATGCAAATATAACACACTTTGGCTAATTCTTGCAGACGTATGTGGCTGAAAATTTGTATTAATATGGCTGAGTTTCAAACACCTTACATAAGCCCCTTTACTTAACTTGTACCAAACTTGGTATAAAAGAGGTGCGGAACTTGTAAAATATTTTTTTTTCACAAACAACACTCAAACAACAGTCTGCAAAGTTTGAAAGGCAACCACGTGACCAAAAACGTTTTTCTCTCCGAAATATTCAAGCAGGTCACTGTTTTCAGTGCATTAAATCAGCTCGATTTTTTTTTTCAAACACATTAGCCATAGCCGCAAATTTAGCTGGGAAATGTCGAATAAAGTGACCCTGTTACCTTCACTCAATGACCATTGCATATTGCTAAATTAGGGCCATTTCTTTCAATCAAGCTGTATGGGTAAGAAAGCATAACTCTTTCCCGACGCAGCGTAGGCTGTTTAGTGGCTGTGCGGGTTGTGTTCCCAGATAGATATGCTGCCAAGTCTTACATTTTGGCTGCAACACATGCTTAGATACCGTAAGGTATGTATAACATTAAAGTGTTTTTGTACAACAAAAAACTAACAATACGCTTCACATAGTGAAAATACCTTTAACATCTGAAGTACTTAGCGAAGGTAAACGCCAAAGCGAGGCGATGGCAATGAAGCTCTGAATAACAAGATTATTTTGAAAGTTACACATGATGAAAACAATCTGAATGAAATGTGCTCGAACGTTAGCAGTTATGTTCAAACAAGCGTTTGCGCTGTTCAAGTAGGTAATTCGACCACACACACAGACTAAAGGTCTGTTCAAACAAAAGTCCAGCTTCGGTGCTCGATCAGCTACATAGGCACGGCTTTCGGCAGTGTCACGCTACGTTGCGGGTGAACGAAAATACCGGTGAAGACAAATTTAACGAAATTGATTGTGTTAGCAAGTAGGCAAACTTCGCGAGGCGCACCTAACGCGAAACAATATGCTGTGCTGCCACCCGATGCATCAACCCGAGTTATCACGGTAGTGTTACCACACAAAACGAAAAAGAACCGAAAAGAACGACATGGACACCACGCCCTTGCTTTCCGTTCTCGGTCTTTTTGTGCAATAAAAAAAAAGAGTAAATGGACTACCAACATGCCCAAACATATGCGTCTTACATACGGTTGATGCTTAGAGCTAACAGGCACCGTCCCCACACATGTAATAATTAGTAAACTAAAATTGATGAGCATCACGAGCGGGCCCCGTCAAAGACGGCTGCCAACAAAGGGCACCGCAAAAATCTGTTCAATTTTTTCGCTGAACCTCAGCGGCGCACGCTCACTCTGCTTTGTACTCCGAACAATCTAAACAAACAAGCAAAAAAACTTGCCCACAATCACACTTCGCCATCATCCCCGTGAAACAGTTCGAACAAGTATTCTCGCTAAGTAAACATATGCTGATTTGTCATCAACTAGTTGAAAACAAAATTGTTTGAAGGCATTATTCTCGTGCTCACGCAGTTAACAAAGCGCTGAACGGAACAACGTGAGGGCGGTAATCACTATTTCACTTCGAGTGCTCCACAATATGAATCCACAGGTCCAGTCTTCAGGATGGTGCACCTTCGCAATAATCAGCACTGACAGAACACACTGGTGGAGCTCAGAGCGCAGGCACATTTCAAACTAAACACCGACTAATAAACTCTACCGATCGAGAAGCCACGCGCACCACACGCACACACACGGGAGCGTTTTTCGCCAGCGCACGCAGTGACATGTAAGACAATGTCGACCCCTTTCCCGCGCTGTGCGCCCGGCGCGCAGCAATACCGACAAAGCCACGTAGGAAGGCGGGCAGCCATGGTTGTCTAGGCGACGAGACTTGATGGCGCCTTGTGGCGCTCTCAGACCGGCTAGATGCGGTTTAACGCTAGCTCCGGCCCTCTGCTGATAACGCGGGCGCTGCTTTTTTTTTTTTTTTTGCGGCAGCGATCTGTTGCGTTATACTCGTTCTTTAACAGTGCATCATAATCGCTGTGAACTTTGTGACGGTGCAGTGCGGCCAGCATGAGCTACTAGTCAGAGCGCGCATTTGTAATGTTCAGGAGCAATGTTCAGCGCACCTTCACCGACCTAATGTAGTGAATTTTTGTAAAAAAGCTAAGCTGATGCTTTTTGCTTAGGTCTATGGGGCTTTAGGGACTGCACATTCAAGGTGACACAGGCGATATTGTATCAACACTTTCATTTCGGTAAATACATTGCAACATTGCATGCATCGGCCGTCACACTATTCGATGAGAACATATTGCCACGTGCGTACTGCTTGGAAGATGAAGACGACAGCGCATACGCGCATCTGCACGCTTTTATGCAGCAAGCAATAACAAGAAAGAATAGGAATGCTCTGGCACGCAGTAAATAAAAATACTGACCTGCTGCTACTTTCTCCACCTGTTAATTACTACTTCTGTCTTCACGTTCCGGCAATACATTTGTACTTAGCTTGCAGTCCTTGGAACAAGACCGCGGCTGAGAATATTTCATCAAGGCTGTTTTCTCACTACCTACTAAGTCAAGGCTTTGACCGAAGCACGTCTGTTGAGGAAGTTACATAAATTAAAAGAAGGGGATCCACAAAAAAAAAAAACGGAGAGAGAGAGATAGAACTAGACAATGCGTTTCGGCTTCCTGAGGAGAGCTTTGTTCGCAATTTAGTCCACAAGGCTCCCATCATTGTGAGCGAGGCTGCGTCAAGGTCACCGAAATGTCCTTATTCTGCATTTTTCTTCATAGTCGGTGTCCTCTTCCTAATTTCCATGACGTACTCTCAAGGACACATGAAGATGAACATTCGCTACAGTAATTAAATAAAACGTGCCTGCTAAAGATACATGAAGTCAATGTTCGTTTTAAACGGACCTGATGGCCTGCTGACGTGGTAGTTATGACTAAACAACTGTTCTGTTGTTGTTTTTTTGCAGGTGTTGGTTGTTTTATCTCCAGCTTTAAAAGCTTCGATCTTATGGGGGACGGGGTTGGAGTGTTCTATGCATGGCTACACCAATGTGAGCCACATTACCTTGTTCAGGTAAATCAGTGCACTTTGTAAGTGTTGACTAATCACGCAAAAATCACAGATGGAAGAAACAGGTACAAGAGAATTGGCCCTTACTCTATTGAACAAGCATCGCTCCTATTGTATCTTCCATCTTATAGTAGTTTGCGTGCTTTGTCGATGAAAACTGCGTTTCGCTCACATTACTTTCTGCTTCGATTCATTTCTAGACTCGCAAGCAGCTAGTAGTGGGAGCCTTGCTGGTATCAAGATGGTTAACGTATACTAACAGTATAAGCAAAATGGCCCGAAAATGTCGTGCATTTGTAGTCTTGTAGGCACGTGAGCTCAGATTTGGGTGCACGTTAAAGAACCCCAGGTGGTCGAAATTTCCGCTGCCCTCCACTACAGCGTCTCTCATAATCGTCTGGTGGTTTTGAGTCGTTAAACCCAACATATCAATTATTTGTAGCCTTGCTCAATATACCCCAAATATAAGGGTGTAAATGGGTTATTTTGAGGGTGTTTTTGATTACGAACACCTCAAACTTCAAAAATGGGGCGTAAAAAGGTTGTTCATATGGGTGCTTTTAATGCGTACACCTGTTTTTCACCTTTAAGAGTGTAAAATTCTTTAGAGTGTTGCTACATCCTTTGTGGCGTCCTTATCTTTAAGGAGCCGCGGATTTAATCGCCATGGTCGCTTGCCCCATGGCACTAAACTAGAGTCGGCAAATCTCAATGCAAGGAGGCTATGGCCACTCAATGCGGAAGAACACAGCCAGCTAGAGTGCATGCTAGGAGCAAGCGAGGGTGAGACATAAAAACGATCGATCCTCGACCGGCTCCCCCCCCCCCCCCCGTCCAAGTCATTCCTGACTGGAGAGGGCGGAAGGACCGCCAAGCATCGAGAAGCCCCAGCTCTTTAACAAGCTCCCGCAACTCTAGGTCGCCGTTTTGGTCTCTAAACTTTGGAGTTCCTTTGAGGGAAACGCGATCTGCTTGTTCTAAAACACAGTTGAAATCGGCTACTAAAATGACACGGGAAGGGCCAACTAGATAAGAATATAAGGAGTTAAAGAAATCTTTCTGCTGTCCGTACTGCGCTGGAGCATAACCATTCACAATTCTAACGCCAGAGTCAAGATCTACCGACAGAACACGGCCATCCGAATCCCTGGCATAGTGTAGCACGTAACCGGTGAATCATGGCATTAAAATGACAGCAACTCCCCGGCAACGTGCGCAGCCGTAATTCCAGTAGGATTTGGTGCCAAACGTTCTGTCGAAGTTCTTAATCTGTCGCAATCTAGACACAAATGTTTCCTACAAAAGGAGAATGTCTATTTTGCGAGACGGAGCTAAATTGATAACCTCGGCTTGTTTCGCTGCTCTTGTGATACCTCGACAATTAAAGTTAGCAATAGTGAGAGAAGAAGCAATGATGAAAAATAGGAGAGAAAACAGACACTAAGATAGGCAAGAAGCGAAAAGAAAATCACAGAAGAGAAGGTATCAGCTGCTGAAAAGCTACCTAAGATAAACCTACGAACGAGAGTCCCCCTCGGAGAGAGAATCCTCGTTCGTGGATGAGTACCTTGTGTCAGACATTAACGAACACTCGCAATGGCCTGGTCCACAGTTAGGGCAACAAGAACTGTTGTTCAACTCACCCATGGTACTGCCCGTGACAGTCGACGAGGTAGATTCCTCGTCAGACTCTGTCGCTGCAGGTCGCTTCGGAAGTGGGAGGTCGTCCTTAGGGCTGGCGGGGCTGCCGCTCGGAGCCGCTCGGAGCCGCTCGGAGCCCCGAACAGCGTCAGCAGGGCTGGTCTCGGGCGCACCGGCAGGCGAGGCTGGCGACGGTTCGGTGGCAGCAGGAAGGGTGGGGGCCTCAGCTAATTCCAACCCTGCCTCCTGCCCTTCCCCTCCTGGAGCCCGTTCGCTAATGGGCTCCGGCTGTGGCTGGGTAGAGCCCTCGGCGGTCCCGGAGCAGCCTCCCGATCCTCCGCAACACCGCTCACCTGCTCCTGGGAAGAAGAAGAGGCTACAGGCGAGGCGGCCGACGAATTGGTCCGCGCCTTGCACTCTGAGGGGCTATGATCACCGCCGCAGTGCTTGCATTTGAGCGCGCACTGGTCGTGACCAAAAACCCCACAGCGCACACGCTGTGGTACAGTACACTTCACCGCATGGTGTCCGGTTCTGCAGCAGTGCCGGCAAACCCGCGTGACACCCTCGTACTCAAACTGGACGATGGCGTCCCTCACTTGGTGCAGGTTGGGGACACTCTTGTGCATCTCTATTCTGACCACTAGGATGCCGCTCCAGACTCCCGGCAGAAACGCCGATTCCTCTCGCGACACATCCAAAACAACGCCATAAATTCCCAACAATTGCGCTATGATGCGCACATCCGCGCCCGCCGGGAAGCCAATAACGCGCCCTACCTTGACCCGAACACCTCGGTACTAGAACCTGATCCTCGCATCACGAATGGCGAGGACTGGATCGTCGGAAAACCGCCGACTCGCCTCGTCACTCGCGAATGTCACTTCAAACTTCCCCATCCCATAATCCTGCACACATTTCAGCTCACTGTGCTTGAAACGCTTCAGGAGCTCCCTGCAAATGTCGGCACTGCCGACGCTCTTAGGCACGCGTGCGTAGTGCACCCGCCGCCTAATCAGCGAGAAAAGGTTGGTAGTCATCGTGGTAAAACTACCACGAGGCTACTAGGTCAGTTAGGAGCTATTCCAACATAGAAAAAAAGAGAGAAAAAGGGACAAAACCTCACCAAAAACTTGCGAAAACCGACGAAAAACTAGTGCGAGAGTCCACCGGGTAACCGCATGCGCACGGCGGGTCTCGTCCCACTCGAACCAGCCAAAACCTCCTTCAAACGACGACGAAATGGCGGCGCAAGTCCAACCGGGAGCGGGCCATGGTGCGTCCGATCCCTCGGCGACCGTCCGCACACCCCCTGCGCGTGTGCCAGCCATCTCCCTCCCCTCGTGTCAGCGCGAACAGGTGGAAGGAGGTGACAGAGTGTTGCCTCCGCTTCGTATCTCCTCTCACTTTTATCTCTCCACCACGACTGTTCACTGGTATATAATAGGGAGTTTTAGTGCTGGGTACCCAAGCGGCTTGCGTACCCAGGACGTTGGGGCGGTGGGATTGCGCATGCGCGAAACACGAACAGATGCGTCGCAAGATCGCTGGCGCGATGGGGCCATGCGTCCGCGCGGCCATAAACAACGCTGTCACCACTGGCCTCCTAGCGGAAATAAGCTGCCCCGGCACACATGCTGGCGCATCATGTTATCTTCACGGCGAGCAAAGCCGATGCTGGCCAGAGCCACCACTTTCACTCTTAGGTTTTAAGCGCAAATATTATAGTGGCTAGGCACTATACAAATAGCATGGCACAAAGCCTCGAAATCTCGGACTGCATGGATAGGCCGCCTTGTAAGGTCCACCTTCGCAAGAACTCAAAGCATCCGCACTGCGGATACTCTAGCCGTCAAGTTAAAATGACGCAAAGTGTGAGCACTTATAGCGATTACATGGTTTTGGCCAGATTACCAAAGCTAGAATGGCCTGGAACATAGAAACTAAAAATATGTCAGCCCCCTACCAGCTGAATCTGGGGCGCCATCTAGCCCGGCCATAGTGAAACAGACAACCACAACATTGTTATTGCAGAAACATTGTGCATTGTACATCTGGTGCAAAAACTGCGCAGCGACATAATTACAAATGAGTAACCCTTATATTCATTTTCACCTCAAAAACAGTATGCGTAATCTAACATGTTCATGACTGTGGTTGCACGAAGGGTCGCAAGATGTCGACACTGTCGTTACAGTAACCTTGTATTTTTCACTTTGCGCATACCAGGATACTGTATACGATAAAAAACGTGTCCTGATCACTATGTATGTTTAATTTAAAATTTTAAATCATAAAAATATTTAAATAATACTTACGTGAAAAGACGCTATGGCACTGCGAGCGCGTGTGACCTTCGTGCGGCTTGCGCGCCTCTATAAGGCATTCCAGTTGAGTATGGGTTGAATACGCAACGCCGCGCACCCCGAAGCCCGCAATGCTCCAAGAGCTTGCGTACCCAGCACTAAAACGGCCGCAAGCACACTATTATTGTGGTAAGTTCTCATATTCCTACATGACATACGTGTCAGGATTATCATATTTGTACCATTCATATAATTTGTCATCCATTGACGTCACGGCACACCAAATTTCGTATTTGTCGAGCTAGAAAAACGGCCGCGACCGCTTCGGAAAGGACCCAATATACTCCGATGTAGCGTTGACGAGCGCGCACGCTGGGCACAGCGACGCTACGTTAGCAAAACGCGAGAACTCTATAGCCTGACGCCAGGCGTGACCGGTGCGACCATCGTCCGTCGGCGTGGCCCGATGGCACCCGGCGCGAAATTCGCGCCGATGCGTTACCCAGACAACACTGCGTCTCCCTCTATACATAGAGAAATAAAAAAAAAAGTTTAAGAGTGGACACTCCCGTAGACCCCAGCGGCCCAATCGACCCTAGCACACCTGGCGGTTGGTGAGAGCAAGTGGCGTGCGCTTCCTGTTTCGGTTTCACTGGCGCAAATTTTGAATTACTTTGCGTAACCGACGTTTGGCTATGACGCAAGTTCATGATTTTAAACCATTTTTCATCGCCCAAATGGATAGTTTTTGTAGGTCGTTTCGATTTAGCGATTCCCTTTTGTTTTGTTCAGTGTTTCGTGCGAATTGGTCGTGATGTAATTTTTATTTCGATTAAGTTATAATAAAAAAAGATGCAGGTAATGATAATTCACTACGGTTTTATTCATTGCGCTTGTGTTTTTCTTTTTGAACAAGTGATCATTGTATATATCAGTCAAAGAGACAGAGTATCCGCAATGTTTTATTCAAAGGCAAGGTAGAGTCTGAGAATATAAAAAGCACAATATGACAGAGGTAGACAACAAATGCATCTCTCCTTACAAATAAATTGTAACAAATATTGTAACAAATACAGAGAAAACACAGACAACGCACACATCGCTAGAGTTGGCAGAAGCCGAGAGGCTGGTGAAGTATGACACACCGGGCGAGCGGGTAAGTAAGGATCTATGGCAAAAACACAGCGCACAATGCTGATGAAGAAGGAAGAAGTGACATATACACAGCAATGAAGTCGCGAATCCCGCCTGGGGTTAACCGAAATAGTGCATAGAAAAAATCGCACAGAAACCACACGACACAATATAGCAGAAAGGCAAAGGTGGAGTGTGCTGGCTGTGCTTAAGAACAGCTAGCCCAAAATGAAAAAAAAAGCAGACTTGATGCCTGCTTGTCCTCAGAAAGGTAGGGCTTTGCAGCTTGCTCACTACGTGAAAGACAAACTTTATGCTACAACACTGGCAGGTCTTGTGGCTCTTCTTATGCGTCGCCTTTATCAAAAACTTAAAATCCCAAGTGATTTGCGTCTGGGTGTTGCTGTGACGCTTGCGAGCTAAAATAGATTGTAGTCATCACTTATCCAGAATTGTGGACCTTAATTGGTGCTACGAGAGCGGTATTACAGGGCTAATAAATAGCATAAGGAAACCACTTTGGCTCATTATTTTTCACAAAGGCTCTACATCGTACGTTATCACTCACAAGCTATATAAAAATAAAATGGCAGCGTCCGCAGCCCCATCAAACGCTACAAGTTCGGGTATTCTTTTGAAAATTTTGATGGGCGAGATGAGGAGGTTGATGAGAAGCTAAAATATGAAAAGCGTGATAACGTGAACCGTGCCCACTTCATACTGTGTTCCTTACCCGCTCGAAGACATTTCAACAAGCGGTTTTGTTATCGATATATTACTTGAGCTGGAGAGATAAAGCATACACAGTGACCAAGCGACCCACAGTAAAGTGTACAGTTCGCCCGCATTTGCTACAAAAATACAGACAGGATACCCAACATTCTTTTTAAGGTTATGTAAATCACTTCGAGCGAATACACAGTGTTCCTACTCCTCATAGCGGGTAACCAAAACAATGTATGCAACGAAGGAGTGGTTAGTCCAGTTGAACTGAATATAAGCATATAAGACCATAATGAAGTCTGCTGTAACGAAGTAATAACATAACAAAGCTATTGCAGGATTCAGCTCCACTCGAATACTTTAGTGTAAACCCGCCGCTAATTGCTAACCTTTGAACTTGTCAAGCTGTATGCCTGAGATTGAAGACTGGAACCTAACGCTATCTAAGTTTCGGTTCACAAAACGCACATGCCAACATAAACGAACCCGGCAAAACATTTTCAGAAAGTTCGCGCGACACCCAGCAGAGCAGAAATGAAAATCGCCAACACTTGACAGACGGTGATACAAAACATCGCACACTTTCAGGTGATGTGCAGTGGCCTCAATTATGGCAAAAAAGTGAGATTCAAGTTGTTGTACGTATGCAAAAGCTGCTTCTGATGGCACAGTGAGATTCCCAAAAAGTTTGCTGGGGACGTGGTATGCTTTGAGCATTGTGAAATACTGGTGGGTACCCTTAACCGTCTCACTGTCGCCTTTCAGTAACTGTGGGCAACTGCAACCGTCACATGCATTCCGAAGGAAGCGTTTGATGAGAAAACCAGCAACATAATATGCAGCGGAGTCATCGATAATAGGGGAGTGAATGTTGGTCGCAAGTTCAGAGACATCGTCTAGAGCGGGAAAGTCGTCAGGCTGTGGCTGTGCACACTCCTCATTATCCACAAGAGACGCACTGGTGAGGGAGAATGGCGAGAGCTGCTCCTGGAGGAGGTCACATTCATCATCCTCGACATTTCCGTATTCTGACAGCTTAAAGAGTTTTCTTATGCAGATGTGCTTCAGGTCACAAATAAATTGTGCTACATTGGGGTTGGTGTTGCAACCCTGTTTTTGCCTAATGGGGCCAAATATGTTCTCCAGAGGATCCTGTTGAAGCCTGCATGTTAACAGGTATTCAAAATTATAATTTTTGGAGAGGTCGTCCCATAGTTGACAAATTGCCTGAATTGTAATTTGCCAACCTACGATGGTTTGTGGTTGACGTCTGCCAACAAACTGCCATGATGATATCCAGGGAAGCTGGCCTCGGAGGAAGTGAATCAGCTCTGAATCATTTTTCACGATTGCATGCCGCAGCTTTTGCGAAGTTCTTTTTTTACTCGAGCTGTTCAAGGCATCGAAAATCCTGTCCATACGATCACAAAATTGAGCTGTAGTGATGGCCGAGGCAGGCAGCACCTTTGCATACACCATTGCCGTGATAGCAATTGAAACTGATGCACTGAGGACCTGAGTTGCTCTGCTGACCTTCATATTAGAAAAAGGTTTCTGATGAACGTGCCATTCAGTCAACTTTGGAGCCAATCGCAACCGCAACTCATGTGAAGATTGGTAAAGGCTGACAATGTGCGACCAGTTAATGATGTCGTCCCCAATGTATAACTTGTGTGCTTAGACATTATTGCGCGTTGTTTTAATTAAATGCGGAACATCAAAAATGTAATACACCCGCTCATCATTAACTTCAAAAAAAGGCTTTGCTACAGTCACTCTTAGTTGGTTAGCGAGACTTACATTTGAACTGCCCTGGTCACAAATGACTGCTTTCACTGCAATATTAATGCTCCTAAGCTCCAAAATGAGTGACACCAGCAAGTTATGCATAACAGATGATGGTGTTGATGTGTGCCCTATAGTAAAAGCAACCGGTTGAACCCACTTTCTCGAAACACCAACAAGAAGAAAAACCAGTGCTCGATCAGCGATGGTTGAAGTGCGATGAGTGCCATTATCTGTAAAACCCTGGACAACGTCTCTTGCAGCATCATAGTGCAAATTGTTTTTGAATGCTATTTCGTCGAAACCTAAAGCGCACACTCAGTCCCGTTCATTCCAAGCTTGAGTATTTGTTGCAATGGAAGAAAGGATTCCTGGAATTATGCCTGGAGTCATCTTTACATCAGCTAGCCACCTCCTTAATGAACGCCGGGAGGGCAAAGAAAAATATGGAGCCAGAAATCGGTATGCTTGCGGACCTCGGAAGTTTAAGTGAAGAGCGAATTTCTTGAACAACACGGGAAACCACTTGCCCTTGCGTTTGGGCCTCAAGCGAACATGTGCAGAAAGAAGTTTAAAAACCTCCTCGGTGACGTGCGGTCGGATAACTCCAAGGGCCTTTGAAGTCGATGACGGTGCTTGGTGAGGCTGTCTCCGCAGTCTTGATAGTTTTCCGCTGTGCTGCTACTTTGGCTTGGAGATGTTTAATGGTTTGCTTGTACTTCATTGATGGAGACATTGTCGCTGGCACACAGGAACGCACTGCAATAAACAAAAAAATGGATGTAAAAGCAAAGAACAACTAATCCCATATGAACATTTTCCTCACTCTTTCAGACCCAAGGTGCACAACTTTCTGTGGTGCAAAGTTTTTGATTCCACTACCTAAAAACAAACCATTCACAATGTTGACAATGCACAAAAAAAACGAAAATCACTGAGAGCCCACCCTTACATTTTGTAAGTGCACACGTAGTGTCCTTTTGAGGATAGTTTCCTCAGAATGTCCTAAACATAAAATAGCACATTAAAAACAGCTGCAATAAAAGCATAGTCACCATTTTCTCTAGGGCACTCAGGCGTGGAGCTGTTGGCGGAGACGTCTTCTGGAGGGTCTTGTGAAGCTTGTTCAGTGCCTCGGACAGTGCTGTTGGAACAATCTTGCGAGCGGCCTGCGGAAGTCTCTATATCAATCCACTCTGGTGTTGAAGTGAACATACAACTTACCGGTCACACAAGTTCCTTTTGTGACAGCTGAATGACCGGTTAAAGTTTTCTCCGGCAAGACGAAGTCAGCAGGAATTCTTTCACCAGCTACAAGGGAGCTGCCATCTGCAGAGGTTTGGTCAACAGTCAATTTGGGGAAAAAAAAAGAAATCGCGACACTGAACGCACCCTGTTCATCGGGGCACCTCAATGTGTGGAAGCCGCTTTTTGAAGCCTCTACCGCAGGTCCTGAAGAAATGAAATTACGACAATGTGTCAGTAAGAGGCTTAAAATAACACAAACTGAAGCTCATCCGCACCTTGCAGTGCAGCTTCTGCAGTCATGTCACAGTCACTATTTGAAGCGACGCTCGGAGAACGTGCATATATGTGCAGTTGGTACAAGTTACAAAGCTTGTAGCATGGGAAAACTTAAACAGCTCTTTCAAATGCGCAAATTGGTCGAACGTGGAGGAAAAGAGAAGGCACCAACTAGGAAACAAGTAATTTGTGATTTTTGGAATTATCAACAGTGCCAGCTTTCACCGATGAAAGGTATATGTACATGTGCACTCAGGCTTGAAGATAACGTGAAATAGCCCTTGAAAGTCTTTCAAAACAAGTTGCGCTGGTCAAGAGCATCAAAAAACGACAGAAACGTAAGACTGCTGTTAGGAAGGTAAATGCCCATAGTTCACAAAATTTAAGACTTTCCAAGTGTTACTTCTACAGTGAGGTTTCTCCACCGGCTACAAAGATCTTCGCGGTTAACTGTCGCCACTGGTTCAATACAAGTGTCTGCTATTACACATATTTGAGTTTCAGTCAATCACTTACATGGTGCAGCTGGTTGCACACTGGGAACAGACATTCTTGTAAGCCTTGTGTGCCCAGGGTCCATGAAACTTTGAGCAGTAAAATGGTCGCTACAAACCCTGTACGTTGCGTACAATAGGCTGGCCGGCTTACTAAGGAGATCATCGCGTCCAGCGTACTGCATCCATGCTTTCATCCTGCATTGGCAATGAACTACCAGCTGAAAGGGGAAGTGCTTGAATAGTGATTTTTTATTGTTACCCTCACTGAGCAAGTACGAACAGTAAGCCTAAAGACATGCAAACCATACAAAAGCTTTAACACACCTGCCGTCTCGTGGTATGCGGAAGAAACTCGTCCCAGGCTTCTTGTGGGTTCTGCCATTGTTGAAGCACCACGATACACAGCAGTAGCTGCCGTTGCTTGGACCGCCGGACGGCATGGTATCAGCGCGGTCTGAAAATGTTAGTAAGCGGATGCTTCGCTGTCAAATAACGAAAAAGATATGTGCACGTCATAAGTGTACCAGCAAACCCCTTTGAATGATTAGCTAATCGATGCAAAATACAAAACCAGTGATACATCTCTGACCCATAAAACTCTGACTTACAAAGATAGACGTCAAGACCACGTACAAAGATCTTCAGAAGTTTCCAGGCCACTATCCCTTGTAATGCAATGGTATCGCGGCCTGGGAACTTTAGAACACCTTCGTGCGTACGAAGTATCAGCAGTAAATTGGGAAGAAAAATCGTAGTTGGAATTTGTGCGGTAAAATTATATTGAAAACGTCAAAAAAATTTGTGGTCAGCTTGCACTAGTGGCACAAGGCTAGCGAAGAAACGATGATGGCCACTTGGCTAGTCCAGATTTGCCTCCGGCACACCAAGAATTATTCGTGTTCTAGGCCTTCGGGAAACGCGTCGTGAAGCATGCGAGGCCCAGCGAACGCTTCTCAATATTTTGCACCGAGCCACCGAGCCTATGACCTAGCTGCCCAGCTATGCTCAGCGCACAGACGCAGCACGCGTCGTCTCGGCTTGACGCCGTGCCGCCTTTGCTATACTGCATACGTTGCACAATTTTCCCGCCTAGCCGCCGCATTGAGCCGCAAACTTTCTTTTTAGCGAACCTCCCCGTCCTTACAAGCTTCAGCAAAAGGTTACAACTGCGTGAATGAGACGCCACGTAAGAAACAAACTCGCACACACGAAGCGCAACGTGTGTGTGTGCATCTTTGTATGATTGTTGCATGGTGTCTTATTCGTGCAGGTGTAACCGTTTTCTGAAAAAATGACCCAACAAGCCGAACAACATGTCATTCAACAAGCTTCGCTTGAAAACGTGCCTCACCTGTTATCTCACGCACGAAAACGCCGATGCAGCCGACGTTGACGAAAGCGACGAAAGCTTCCCGCTGTCGGTCATGCATGGGCTTGTCGCTGGGTGGATGGTGTTTATGACAGTACGGCTGAAGAAAAATAATCGCGTAAGGTGTGTTGAATAAATTGTTTTTATGTATAAAGAACATACCAAATTTGGGCCTATAATTATTATTTTGTAAAAACAATTTCGTTGCATTGATTATAACTGTTTTTTAGCGCTTGCGTCCTCTGACGTTTGGTGAGAGCACTAGTTCGTTACGTAGTCGTGACGCACTTCCTGAGGCCAGGTTTCGCGGAGTGTCCTCTCTTGTCTTTTCCTTTCTCTATGCTCTATATGTGATGGAGGGACGCCAAATGCGCAGAAATGCGCAAGCGTCAAAGAAACGCTTCTATTCTATGAAGAACAATAGAAAATTCTATGATGAACATATCTGACTAGTCATAAAATGAAAATCATGACATGTATATTATGAATGTCATGATATACATTTGATGGCCCTGCAGCTCTTGCAGTGGTTTTATTCACATGACATGGTGCAAAACTGGTATGGTATGACTAGATTGCATGGCGAACGCAAGCGAAAGACCCTAACATGAAAATAATTACATTCGTGTCATGTTAGAAAATGACAATATGTGTTGCTCATGATGCGCTCGCCGCTGTTTCGTAGCATCATATTTACCAAATTTGGTATTACGGTACATGAATGGATAAGGAAGGCACGTGACAGGTGCAAACATGATACTCATTAGATGCGTGTCATGTAACAACATGACTAAATTTCAAGCTGATGCGCTGGCAGCTGTTTCGCTACCTTCACTTATACCAAATTTGGCACTATGAGACGTGAATGTACGACGAAGGTATGATACTGGTGCAAACATGATAAACATGAGATGCGTGTCATGTAACAACAATATTACACACTGCGCTAATCATGCGCTCACCGCTGTTTCGCTAGCTTAATTCACATGTACAAACTTGGTATTACGCGACGCAAATGGACGACATACGTAAATGACACATTTTAACATGATCATCACGACATGCCTGTCATGTAAGACCTTGACTACATGCCACACTCGTGATGCGTTCGCAGCTGTCTCGCTAGCTTCACATATGCCGAATTTGGTATTACGTGACCTCAATGGATGATGAAGGTATGTGACTGGTGCAAACATGATAATCATGAGATGCGTGTCATGTAACAACAATCATACATGCTGCGCTAATCATTTGTTCACCGCCGTTTCGATGGCTTTACATGAACTTGCCCATCTCTTGATGCGCTTGCAGCTGTTTCGCTAGCTTCACAAATGCCGAATTTGGTATTACGTGACCTCAATGGATGACGAAGGTATGTGACTGGTGCAAATATGATAATCATGAGATGCGTGTCATGTGAGATTAAGACTACATGCCACAGTCAAGGAGCCAATACATTCAACGCGAGGCAGTGCACGTGGTTGCTGGCGTTCATTTTGTCACGTCACGTGGGCGTAGCGACGCCAGGCGCCGGTTTTGCCATATACTCCCAGGCGTGAGCAACGCTGCGTTTCTTTGACGCTTGCGCATTTCAGCGCATTCGGCGGCCCTCCATCACATATAGAGGGAGACGCAGTGTTGTCTGGGCAACGCATCGGCGTGAATTTCGCGCCAGTTGCCGTCGGGCCACGCCGACGGACGATGGTCACGCCGGTCACGCCTGGCGTCAGACTATTGAGTTCTCGCGTTTTGCTGACGTAGCGTCGCTGCGCCCAGCGTGCGCGCGCGTCAAAGCTACATAGGAGTATATTGGGTCCTTTATGAAGCGCTCGTGGCCGTTTTGCTAGCTCGACATATACGAAATTTGGTGTGATGTGAAGACAATGGATGACAAATTATATGACTCGTGCAAGCATGATAATCCTGACATGCATGTCATGTAGGAATATGAGAATTTACCACAACAATAATGTGCTCGCGGCCGTTTCGCGAGCTCCACATATACTAAATTTGGTATCGCGTGACGTGAATAAATGACGAAAGTAAACGACACATTCAATCATAATAATCATGACAAGAAAGTCACGTACGGCACTATTTTTCTCCACCTCGTAGCATTGTGCTGATTTTGAAGGGACATATCAGAAATTCTATTCGTGTTTCGCATCGTACAGTGGAAATCAATTGATTCCCACTGTACGTGGGATCTGCTAATTTTTATCTCGACTTTTCCTGTCACACCTGCTTTGCCGAGCGTTCTAATTCTTTCATTCATAACTTTTACTTTTATCTCCTTCCCGCCACCCCTACAAGGCAATGTGCCGCGCTCTTTATAGTCATTTTCAACGGAGAGAAGAATCACCTCCTTTCTGAGCTGTGGGGAAGGAGTACAAAAGCTGACGTCGCTGCCTCGGCAGTGCATTTTGTGGGGTTTACACATGTTAACAAAAGCCCACAGAGGCAAATGGCAGCGTCGTGAGAGGCATTGTTGACAAGGTTGAAAAGGTTGCAGAAATTAGGTGCCATTTTCCTTCCCTTCTAACTGCCGCCACCACCACGCAGCGCCGGCACTCGACGCAAGCTGTGCCTAGGGGCGGCACTGTTAGCAATGCCACCACTTCTCTTTCTGGACGACCCGTACACGGGAGTGGACGCCACGTCACGCGACAGGATCAGAAGCGCCCTCTTGCGCATCAGGCAGGCCACTCGAACGGCCGTCATAGTGGCCTCTCACGAGTGAGTAGGCTTAGTAAAAGTGGTGGAACGACTGTCTGCTCGTACGACACGTAAAGATGCTGCTCACCGGGCCCCGAGTTGACCCAATCGCACAAATGAATTCTTCCAAGAGCGGTAAAAGCTGTCACACGACAGACGAAATCAGAATTCGACTCCGGGTACGCGTACTACGTCTCCATACGTCCCCCGTTGCCGCGTCCCCGCTTCAGTATAAGCGCGGAGCGATTCGTAGTGTGTATCACAGTTGAGATCCTCCGGGAGCAACGACGAAATCCTCGCTTGCAGGGTGAAGTCTCCCCTGTCGCGGGAATGATGGCTTTGGAGGGATCAGGATTACGTCACATGCCGCGTGACTGATCCGTCCGCGATATAATAGAAATAAATGGCTGAAATGGTTCACCTTGTGTCTTCAAAGGGGATACAAGCCAAGTGAGCGATGGTCTATTCAGTGGCGGATCCAGATGAGGGGGGCGGTAGGGTGATCTCCCCCCCTCCCAAAGCCTGTCAGCATCCCCTCCCTATCTCATCCATGCTTCCGTCCACCGGCTTTCACCAGTTAAGACAAATGAGTGGGACCACTGTAAGCACACAATAACAGCATTTATGTCATTCCAAGTTTTTTTGTGCCAGTAAAAACTAAAAGTAATGACCACGCCCCCATTTCCAGTGTTAATTCAAGGGACCACCCCCTTCCTAAATTGGGTGGCTGGATCCACCCCTGGGTCTATTCCATGTGTTAACCAAAGTGACATGGTTCCTTGTGGTTCGTTCGATTACCACTTAAGATGTCACCGAACTGTGAGCGTAACCCTAATATAATGTTGGTGGAGGTAACCAGCGGGTTGCCTAATAGATCGAACCGATCGCCTTTCTAATGCGTTCAAGTGGCACCTGTGTACTCAGGTGATTCATGCACCAAACAAAACTTCTAACGGGTCTGCAGCAGCCATAAAGTTTTTTTTGTTTGTTCAATATTACCTAGAGGGGATTCTGGCGCTGCGATCGTTTAGCGAACGTGAGAATTATAGGTATAGTACACTTATTTGCCTAGTCTTCGTACTTGCGGGTGGGGAGGCGCACTTGAGGCTTCGTTTATTGGCGTTTTCCGGTTTTGTTTGGAAGGAAAAGACAAAATCATTTGATTTTTTGTGACCTAATTTGAAATGGTAAACCTAAAAGAATAACGTGGTGAAGCGCCACCGCTGAACATTTGCTGATTTCAGTTTTGTGACAGAACAGATCCAACCCACGCGAACACAAATGGAGCCAGGTGCACAAATATTAGACAAATACGCGAACTACCCACCATTTTCATGCTCGCTGAAGCGCCGTGAGTTGGAGCTCCTATAGACACTAGCGCCGGGGTTCCCTATAGTGTATATTTACGGAACTTTATGGCAGCAGGTTTCCAACAGTTACCAAGAATCAAGATTATTAGAATTAATCTTTAAAACACCCAACAAGAACCTAACGGAACACAGCACGCTTCAAGAGAACCACATCTTCTGGAAGCCATCGGAAAGATGCATGGTCAGATTTTCACAAACCACTACAATTTGTTTGTCTGGTAGTTATTGATGCGTGTAATGGGTATATAGTGATAACTACTAGGGCTTATGCAGATGTAATGACTTGAAGAATAGCATCGCAAAGGTGCCAGAAAGTGCTAGACAAATCAAGTTATACTCTTCCACGTATAATCACTAGAATAAGCTCGGCTTGTACACTGGCAATACAGTAGGATCGAGTTCTCATTCGCATATTACGATACACTGATACATGACATTAAAAATTGCAATGGGTGGAATTCTCCGAAGTTGCCACAGAATGCTGATATGTAGAGGTCACCGACAGGGCATCAGAAGTGAGTTCTGCCGCCTGTGCGCTGCTCTCTTGACATCAGAAGCGAATTTAGCCGCTTGTGCAGTGCTGCAATATGGTCAAGAAGTATTTGCACTTTCGCAGAAAATTGTGTCTTTTTCGGAATCGTCAACTACCAAAACTCTACGACTACCGAATCACTGAATACCAAAACTGTGAATTAACAACAAATCTTATTTTCTTTTTTGGAATGTAATACTGAGTGTTCCCGTGATGGCTGACGATTGTAGCGCGAGATTATTCCCTAGTTTTATGTTAAACTAACCTGAAACTGTCGCTTATCCAGGATGTAGTGCGAAGCCACGCTATGTGCAGAAAGATCTCATGGGCGTGGGATCAACACACTTGAATGAGAAGACAAAGATGACTTTCGTTTTTGAAATAATTGATATCAATTGTGACGGTTTAATGTCCCGAAACCCTCATATGATACGAGACACGCCGTAGGGAGTGACTACGGAAATTTTGACAATCAGGGTTTCATTAAAGACACACATTAAATACACAATCAGGTTTCATTAAAAGCACGTGCTTCTAGCTTTTTCGCCTCGATCGAAAATGCGGCCTCCATGGCCGGGAATCAATGCCGCGACCTGCGGGCCAGCAGCCGAGTGTCCTAACTGATAGAACACCGTTGCCGGTATTTAGACTTTCAGTTATTTTAGGCGAACGCATAAAATACACCGTGAGTTTACCTTAAATGGTTTGTTTAAAAATTGTTGTATGTGGTAGAAAAGGGCGACAATAACAAAGGCGCACGTTCGCTGCCACACCCGACTCGACGAGTGCCTCTATATTCCACGCATGTTACCAAAAGGCCGGCCGCACCTTCGTCAGGCGCTGTTCTGTGCACCATAAAAGAAATTGAACCATTGCCCACAAAAGGAAACCATGTGGCGAAGCGAATCAGCGCTGACGTTCACTTGTGTTTCCATTTGTATGTTTCCTTGTTTCATTTGCGTGTGGAGTTGTGTATACGTTGTGTACAGCTTATGTCAGCCGCTCCCATTTGTTTACTACCGTGTGTTAGCCGGAAGGGTAACACCCGGTGCTACTAGGAGAGTGCAACGAAGCGGCGCGCGCCACATTAGAGAGTTTTAGTGCTGGGTACCCAAGCTCTTGGGGCGCTGCAGGCTCGGGGGCGCGTGGCGTTGCGTACCCAACCCATACCCAACTGGATGCCTTATGCAAACGCAAGCCGCACGAAGATCACACGCGCTCGCAGCGCCATAGCGTCTTGTCGCGTAAGAATTCTTTACCTAATTGCACGATATAAAGTATTAAATTAAACATACATAGTGATTAGGACGCTTTTTTATCATGCACAGTATTCTGGTATACGCAAAAAAGTAAAAAAATATAAGGTTACTGTAAACGACAGTGTCGACATCTTGTGACACTTCGTGCAACGACAGTCGGGAACATGTTAGCTTACGCGTAATGTTTTTGAGGTGAAAACGAAGAAAAGGGTCACTAATTTGTAATATTGTCGCGGCGCAGTTTTTGCATCAGATGTACAATGCACAATGTTTCTGCAATAACAATGTTGTGGTTGTCTGTTTCACTATGACCGCGATAGACGGCGCCGCCTATTCAGCTGGTCTTATTTTTCAGGGACTTTACCCATTATTCCCATGGTCGCTGAGCGACCGCAGCGCCTGAGTCTTCTCTAGTTAACTTTAGGAAACTCTATGGGCCACATGGTCTCGGAATGGCGCACGCGGGAAGTTTGGTTTGATTTCGGCTTTTGCGCGCGTTTTCGGCACTGCGGCCATAGAGAACTGCGGCGCCCTCGAACATACAGTCGAACCTTGTATACTCCGGCAAATTTGCAAAATAGTTCGCTAGAGTCCGATTTCGCTATACAAAACTGCACCGAAAGAATAGTTAAACCCTGGTGTGAATAGGTCGGCAGCATGTCAGGAATTGACAAGACACTCACTCGAACAAAAGCACATTTATTGAGATAAAAAGAACCTGTGCAATGGTTTTTTTTTACAACATCCTGTATAATGCTTTGCTCTGCCATGTCGAGGCCTTCCCTAAACTTGAGCCCGGTGAGTTCCATCGTGCTGCAATAGCGCCACGCCAGAACCAAACTAGCCAAAGCCTCGCAAGAAGCTGGCAGCAAAATGTTTTCGGAGACAGCATCTTCAGCTTCCGCGGTTTCAATCCCGGTTTACTGGCGTGTCACCTCCGCAGCGATTTCCACGTCAGTCAGTTCGCCAACTGCCTCTGGCGCGTCGTCGCCAACGAAGTCGTCCAGTGTGAGCTTGCCTGACGCATCGCCCACCAACCGCGAAAAATCGCTCCACATTTTGTCGAGCTCGACAACCTCTTCAGAGCCTTCAGCATCTTCAGTGGGCTCTTCAACTGCCTCAGTGCCAACGGTGAAGCCAGCGTGCCGAAAGTAATTCGCGATCGTCTCTTTCTTCACGCTCTCCCAAGCGGCCTATAACATCTGTATGGCACCCAACAAGTTAATTTTCAGGTCTTCGTTCATTCGGAGACGAATGAGCAGCCACTCGATAAGCCTCCGCTTGTAAATTTCTTTGAAGGCGCAGATGATCCCTTGGTCTTGAGCTTGAGCTTGCAGACGGTGTTGGGCGACAGAAACTTGAGCTGAATATTGCTCAATGGAACATCTGCGGAGTGTGCCGAGCAGTTGTTGATGAGGAGACACGCTTTCCTGTCTTCAACCCCAAGCTGCGTATCCCACTTCCTCAACCATTTCCCAAACAACTCTCGTGTCATCCATGACTTTCGAGGAAGCATAGATGACTGGTAGGTCGCGTCAGCGTCTCATACAGTCTTGAACTTGCCGATCACAAATGGGCGAAGTTTTGTCGAACTATCCACATTCGTGACAAGTATGACTGTGATCCAGGCCTTCGTTTGTTTGCCACCATAACGTTTCTGCCCACGGGTGGCCAGAGTTTGGCGCGGCAGCATCTGCCAGAAGAGACCTGTTTTGTCCGCGTTAAAAATATGTTTTGGTCGATATCTGCCACGACTTTTAGACCACTCTTCTTGCAGCCACTTGTCCATCACTGCGGCGTTCGCCGACTCGCTATTGCCCATGACAGCTTTTCCGACGATGTCGTATTAGTTCCTAAATTGTTGCAGCCACCCCGCACTGGCACTAAAATATTTGGCATCGAGGATGAAAGCGAAGTCTCTCGCCTTTTGCTGCAGCATTGGCCCCGACACTGGAATATTCCTAGCCCTTACGTCGACGAACCATTTATGAAGACATTATTCAACGCGTCTGAAGGCAGCAGGTCGAATACGCCGTGCGTTGGCATGTCTTTCGTCGTCTTGATTAGCGATTTTTTTTCTGCTTCAGCGCCATGCTTAATGTGCTGCGAGGTACTTTGAGAGCATCAGCAACAACTGACTTTTTTTCACCTCTTTCAAAATGCCGAATAATTTCCAGTTTAGTCGCATACATCAAGACAGTCCATTTCTTCCCGTTTTGTGCCATGGTGACGGTGTAGAACACCACCTAGCACCACAAAAACATGCAAACGAAAAAAAAAACACCACAAACACACAACAATAAAGCAACCACTAGCCCGGAATGGCGGCATGCGAGCTGACGCGTCCACGTCGCCGATCGTCAAGGCCACTCTATTCTGCCGGCGCATAGGCGCATGAGATTTTAGTAAAAGACGGTATTCGTACTCCTAGAGAGTGAACCTTGCCGATCTCTGAAGCCCCCCCCCCCCCAAAAAAAAAAAAAAATTGTTGTTTGGCGTGTACGCCGCCACACTGCATAAGGCGCTACAGGCGCGTCGGTTGTTAACGCGGGTCGGCCTAACTAAAATGTTCTAGAAAGGGGTAGTGGGCTGACTGGAGACCATGCACTGACGCACTTTATGTCTCGCCTGGTAGATGGCGCCACCACCACCTGCAATGGAAGCAACGCGTTGCTGCTCTCGGCCAACGCAGCGCGAAGGTTAGTTTGCCAGCGCTTCAAGCGCAAACTACTCTTGTGCAACCCCTGTTCATAGCCATTTTCGTTGCTTTTCTTCTTTCGCCTGAGCATATTCTTGCTTTGGCCGTCGTTCTGGCGCATGAAGTATCGCTAAACATGAGCGCGTCATCAGCGGGATGCAATATACGCTGTAAACAGCCAGTTTTGTATTGCGCTCTCGCAGTTTTATTGCCTTTAGATAATTGATTTATGAAACTACTTTCTGCTTATGAAGCACGCCGTAGTGGAGGACTCCGGAAATTTTAACGTGCACTGACATCGATTGCCTTTAGATAAAAGGGACTAATGTTTTCATGATCACTAATTTAATAAGTCGCAGAGTGCCATATAAGCGGCTCACATTTCTCCACCAATATGCTAGCGTTTGTACTCAATAGTAACTTTAGTGAAATCGTACTCTCACTAAATAAAACAATATTACTACAACCTTAAGCACCTTACGCGCTCTCAGCTGATATATTCTCCTGAAAAGTGCAAGAAAATGTGTGGTAGTGCACAGAAGGAAAGACCTATCCTAATCATGCCCAAGAAATAAAAGTGAATTTGTAATGAAGGCGTGGAAAAAATTTAGACAACAATCGTTCACGGGAATAAGTTAAAAGTTTATTTGGTTGGGCAGCACAACGACCGTACTCCACAAAAGCCATACATTTCAATCACTTTCATTTTTTTTTTCAAAGTGAAAGCAGATGGAAAAAGCTGAAATAGCTTGAATAGGGCCTTGCCCCATTATGTACTTATCAGCGTGTGCGACAAAGAGCATGTCTCCTAAAACAGCCCAACAGATGCTAGAAAAATATTCACAACTATAATCACAAAGAGATGCTAAATATTTTCATTAGCACACTTGGCATAAAAAAGTTCACAAAAACACATGAACACTCAACACATATTGTTCACACAATAAGTAAAGACACTGAATCAGAAGAAATCCTGAAAATGACAAATAATAGACACATTTCCATTCAAATAGCATGCATTTTTATAGAGATCTACAGATGTTCTCGTAGATCATATTAATCGCAGTGTTGATGGTACGCCAAGGACCAAAGTCACCATTCACAATTGAATTAAGCAGAGTTGCCACTTAGTCAAGGGTTTATTGCTATAGTATGCGTGGCGAGTGGCAACATACTATTTTGCTTGTTTTTCAAATCTGGCATTCTCTTGTATTTGGGTCAGTGAAACAGAAAAAGAATATTCAGAAATGATTCATACATCAAGTTTAACCTACACTTGTAAAATCCACACAGGAACAATATTAAATTTTTAAAAATCTTTAAAGCAAGGAAAAAATATTTAACAGCAGCTTAAATATTTAACACCACTGGAGGACCACGGAGCCGGGCGAGGTCCAGGGTGGCCGAGGATCGCCAGTGGTGCCAAGCTGTACCGAGAAACGTGCGAAAAAGAGCTCGAGGGTGGAGGCCAGGAAGGCAGAGGAAGCGGTGCACCGCTCGAGAGGACGAGTTCCTGGCAGCGTTCCTGAGCCGGACGTGGGACCCGTACGTGTCGGCCAGGTCGAGCTCCGGTGTGTCGGTTCGAGGTCGAGTCGGTCGGCCTGTACAAGGTCCAAGGACGGGGCCTGCTGAACGGCTCCTGCCTGGGTGCAGTGGCCGCGAGCAGGTTCGTGGGCGAGGCCTACCGGTTGTAGTCCTCGTGAGCCGTGGCCTGATCCTGTACCTCGGGAGTTGCAACCCAGGCTGCTGGGTTGCTCGCGACGTCCGATTCAACGGCGCTGCACACGGTAGCGCATCCGTTTGCGGTCAGCCGTTCCAGCCGTGCCACCTTTGCCCTCGCCCACGTCGACAACCGCATCATGTCGGGACGACGGAGACCCAAACTGCGACGTTCCCATTCCTGGACCAGGAAGTTCACAAAACCGAGAAGAACAAGGTCTGACTGTACAAGTAGGTGTTTCCGCGGCACCTGCCGCACCCGACGCTGGCCTTCATCGGGCTGCTGCAGCTGCTTGGAGGCGTGTTCCCCGCGCAGGAGGCGCAGAGCCATTGGTTCACGCAGCTCATCAACAAGAAAGTGTCACTTCCTTCTCTAGTGTGCAATATAAAGCTTCTTTTGGTCGCATCACATGTTGATGTCAATCCTTTCTCGTCCGCTATTAACAAACATAGTGACGAACGTCCTTAACCATTACAATATCTGGCGTCCGCGCGACAGGACTAAGCTCTCGCGTTACATCTGAGAGCATCATGTTCTTTGTGTGTGGCAGACGATAATGGATGACAAGAGAAAGCTAGTTGAGCTAGGGAAGGAGTTGGGGCTGAGTGGAGAGGCTTTGCTGGCATGGGTGAGCGCCGAGGAAAAAAGAAATGAGGGACCAGAGAGCGAAAGATCGGGAGGGTTGCCACGAGCCAAGGCTGGCCAACCGACAAGTGGGCCCTGTCACTGAGCTTGTGTTTAACGGGAGAAGCCTTGACCGTGGTAGAACGGATGTCTGCAGAAGACTACGGACTACGCAATGGGCTTCTGTAAATAATGTTATTGTTTTGGCTATGTTTTCGTTTTTAGGTACTCCACCTTGCACGCTTGTGAAAAGTTGTTTTCCCCCTAAACAACTTTCTTGAGCAGGGGGATATTGTAAGGAAAGGACTTGAAGACGCCGAGGAGCGTCAAACCGAAACAGAAGAAGACGAGCGGAGGGCAGGTGGCACGAAGGCGACAACAAGAAATGAAAAAGAGAAGAAGGCACGTGCGATTACGAGGCAACTGTGCGCCAATCAGCTGATGACCAGTGGTGGCCCATAGAGGTGGCGTGCCACGATTGGGCCACATGCGACCATTACGTGGCAGTAGGCTGTGTGGCTGGGGACGAGCCGGAGCAGCGGCAGACGGGAGACAGCGGGCCAAAGCGTCGGACGCAGGCGATCCAGGTTCCGGCCGGGGAACGCGGCTGTCCACGCTACTGCCGTCCAACTACCAGCTGGGGTGTCGTTGCCGGCACGAGTACTGCATCTCGGGGCGCGGCCTGGCCTGCTGTTCTCTTCCTTGCCGAGGGCATCGCGGATCTCGGCGAGGCGTCTCCATGGTCAGCCGTTCGACACAGCGATGAACGTGGCCTGGCTAATGGTCACGGTTGCGTCGAGCATCGCGTCTCGGCGCACGCTCTTCGCTGGACGGGCTGGCCATGCCCCGCATGGAGCATCGCGTCTCCGATGCGGGTTGACTGCTCCGTGGCCGCACCCATGCCATCAAGCGCCGGTGTCACCAGAGCGTCGCACTTCGGCAAGGGACGAGCGAGATGTTCTGCCGGGCGAGACGCGGGCGTGTGTACGGAGGACCATGGAGCCGGGCGAGGATTCAGGGTGGCCGAGGATTCAGATGCCAGGGGAGTTGCTGGCTGAATCGAGGATCGCCGAGGGGTGCCGAGCCGTACCGAGCGACGCGCCAGCCTCGGAAGTGGGCCGCGAGCTCACGAGCTGTGCACCCGAGGGTACCTGGCGGTGCCCTGGCCAAGAAGAAGGAACGTGCGGAAAAGAGAGCTCGAGGGTTGAGGCCACGAAGGCAGAGGAAGCGGTGCGCCGCTCGAGAGGACGAGTTCCTGGCAGCGTTCCTGAGCCGGACGTGAGACCCGTACGTGTCGGCCAGGTCGAGCTCCGGTGTGTCTGTTCAAGGTCCAACGCCGAGACCTGCCGAACGGCTCCTGCCTGGGTGCAGTGGCCGGGAGCAGGTTCGTGGGCGAGGCCTACCGGGTGGGCGAGGCCTACCTCACGAGGCCTCGTGAGCCGTGGCCTGATCCTGGGCCTCCGGAGTTGCGACCCTGACTGCTGGGTTGGCCGCGACGTCCGACTCAACGGTTGCGTATCCGTGCGCCGTCAGCCGTTCCACCCATGCCATGAAATAAAAAGTTCATGTTGATCCTTTCTCGTCCGCTATCAACAAACATAGTGACGAACGTTCCTTAACCATCACAAGCGGCTTACCTTTAAGTGCTTTGCTTTCTGGCGTTTGCTTGCTCTGTCTGTATTTAGCCCCTTAATGTAAAAATGAAGTCGTGTAACAACATAGAATTGTATTATTTTTTGAGAGAGCATTGAGACATGGCTTGAGCACCCAACCTCTTGCCAAAGCCTTGCTTTCACAATGGTCAGCACATCTAAAATGCTGCCTGCATGGAGTTGTTCACAAGAAAAGCAGCCCGTGAACAAGTCTTCAAGCTTCTTTAGTAACCGAAATAGGCAAGCACTTGGGCAAAGGATCCCACCGTTGTCACGAAATAGTGTGAACCTTGCAAGCTGAAAGCTTTCGTCTGGGGCAGGCGCGGTAGTAGTATCAAACAATCTTTACAATTGCTTTTCAAAATGCACTTTCGTGCCACGTAGCCAGCAATGTAAAATATAATTCTCGAATCGCTCCTCGCAACATGCTGGCTGTGGTCCTGGGAAGGTATAACCAACGCATGCGCATTCGGAGAAGAACTCGGTGCCAAAGCCATGCCTGCTGCATTTTGCGATGTGTCTCGTGGGCTACTAACTTCCAAAAGGGAACCTAGCTTGCCCTCTTCGCAGTTTCCTTGACTGACACCTATAACTAAACCATAGAATGCCATGCAGTTTACTGTAATCAAAAACTGAGTTGGTGTTGGATGATCATTACTGCCAGAAGATTGCCTGATAATACCGAAAAGGTTTTCCAAAGGATCCTGGCTAGTTTCTGCAGTCATTAGGTATTTAAAGCCAACATTTTCAGTGAGATAGTCAAGCAACTCTAGTGTACTCGAATTGGTCACACGTAGGCCAGCAGCAATGAAATTGCTCAGAAAGCCTCCTCCACCTTTCGTATGCTGCTCCCATGCTTTGAGGTAGGACAGAAAATCCTGCAGCACTGCTGTTCCTGATGAACACGGTCTGAGGGCTTCAGCAGGGAACCGCGATGTCATCACTTTTATGAGCTGGTGGATTTTGCTGAAATATGCAAAACAGCTGTTTTCATAATTTCGTAGTTTACATTGCATGATGCATTCTTCATAGTTATGAACGGCGCAAAACACACGAGACACAAAATGACGAAAAACACAAGGACGTCATTTTGTGTCTCGTGTGTTTTGCGCCGTTCATAACTATGAATCAAAACCAACTCGCCCAAATGTCGGTGCTAATGATGCATTCTATTAGGATATAATTTTCATTTACAAGTTGGTTATATCAGACATTTCACTACCTAATTTTAACCAGCATATGACAAAAGACGACTCACCTGAAGAACTCTTGTGTTACAGTCATCCTTCCAAGTGTTGCTTCCAACTTGTCTTTGTATAGGTGGAAAGCTTGGAAGACTTTTGTCTCAAAAAGCTGGCACGCATAGCTGACCCTCATCTTCTCAAATTCATTAGGATCCAGGTGACACCGTGTTATGCCCGGCATCACTTTAAGGGTCACGTTGGAGGAGTCTATTTTCTGAGCTTCCCTTACATGTTGCATATCAACCTGCAATGAAATTAAGTGGGCCGTATTGAAATGCACCTGGTTAAGCTTGGAGATAATGTAAGCATATATGAAATCCAATGTGTGATATGCGTAAAAAGCATCAGACTTACATGACCTGCAGGGGTGTTGAATCCAGACTTCAGCAGCGAGTTCCGTAGGCATTTGATGAGATGTGGGAAGTCAGATATAAAATATAGGTGCCGTGATGCATCACTGGGGTGTTCAAGTTTCGAAGTAGTAGAGTCAGCTGTCGCTTGGATCCCAAGTACTTTCCACATATTTCTATTCCAACTTGCACCATCTCAAGTAATAAAATTCACAAAGAGCCCACTCTTTTCAGCTAGTATGGTTGCTTCAATGACAACTTTGGCGAGTGTGTCACCTTTCATGTTTCCATGTGTAGCAAAGCAACCAATAACTTGACTCCATTTGCCTTGAAATGGGACGAAAAGGATAACCATACCATGGTCACATGGTACACCTTTGTCCTTGGAAGTTGTAAATGGACCTAAATCAACAAAACCCTCAGTTGCACCCGACTTCTTCAGTGAAAAATGTTCTGACAGTTTCAGTTCGTCGATGACCAATCCACCGTGTTTCTTCCAAACATCAAGTGCCGCTGTCTTTTCCTTTAGCTGCTTTAGAACTCTCTCACTAAAGCCAAACACAGTGCGGTATGCATGTACATAGCGCTTCAGGGTTGATTTACATGAAAGGGCTAGGATGTTATTGCGACGAAGGTGTTCATACAGGCGAGGGCTCTTGATCTTCATGATTAAACAATCTAAAACCCAGCTTTTCGTATGACGCAACCCATTGGGTTTTACTCTTGAAGCTGCGAAGCACTGTCGTACAGCTTCCTGCTGTCTTGGTGGAAGCCTTGCAATCTGTGCTTCTAAAGTTTCTGTTTTTATAGCAGCATTCCTAATTTGCATTTGTTCCAGCTTCTTTTTCACACTTTTCAAGCGAGAAAACAATTTAGTGTTTCTTCTGGCCACAACGCGCAACTTCAGCGCTACATATTGGCGATTCCTTGTTGCTGTTCGCTTCACCCGGGCTCGTCGGATTTGCAGTGCTCGTTTCAAATAGCCGCAAGACACACATTGTGCACCTGAAAGAAAGGTGCAGTGAATTATGTTGCAATAACTGGCAAGAAATATTTCGTAGCGACAAGAGTTATAGCTGTCATACTGGTAAAAATGCACATTATAAATACCTTTTTTATCAACCTGGCCAAGACACTTAATGCTGAAGTACATTTCGTTGCATGTAACCACATGGTCTTTAGCTTCTTCGTAAAAAAATCGTTCTTCATAGTCTTCGTGAGATATTGCTCCAACGCAAATGCACATACGATCACTTCTTTTCAGCACTTCTTCTGCTGCTGCCTCTGTTTCCACGGTGCCTTCTTTCAACAGGGTACCTCTGATGAACGCTTTGCAGTAGCTCGCAATGCGTGACTCAAAAAACATGACCACTTTTTTTGATCGTACTTCATTCTTCGGTGTCAACACGGACGTGCAGTACACAATGCCTTTGTGATCTGGAAAGACGTGCTTAGTCCAGCGCGGCGATGGTACCTCAAGACAGCTAAATAACGACAAAGACTTGTGGTCTTCCTGCGGATTTTCTGAAGAAGAAACTTCTACATCGATGGCCAGCTGTTCGTCTTCTGGCATCGATGCTGCAGCTTCTGGATCCGGAGTATTTACGGCGTTTGTGTGCAACACCGTCGAGTTGGCACTCGTGCGCAGCCGGCGCTTCCCTGGCGAAGCATGACTCTCAGACTTCCGTTTTCGAGGCGGCCTTTCTTTCACTGCTTTTTTGGTGAGATACGATGGCAAATTTGGCAAAATAGTGGGAACAGCGTCACTGCTCAACATAGGCCTCCCGCGTGGGATCCGCACTTCTTTACCGCCGATGGTGTGTACATAATCGCGAATTACGTACCGCAGCTCGAAGTGGAGTTCACAAACCGCACTTGTGTCTTCGAGTGGCTTGTCCGCACGGTGTAAATTATTCTCCCACAGTCTTCCGAGTCTCTCATCCCTGGGGACGACGAACAGTGACGGTTTTGGAGCACCTTTCACGTGAACGTAGCCCGTCTGGCATCCGGGCGCATAACAATGGTTCTGGCGACGTGGTGCAAATCCGCACTAAGTGTCGATGACCGCGAGGTTTTCACTACCAATCTACATTATTTACAACTATAAGAACTGAAAAATGGAACGTAATGACAAAGCACTGCTCGGCCGTAAACCTGCAGGGACGACGACACACAGCCAACACAGAAGCGGAGTGGAAAGGTGAAAGCTCCCATGGATGGATGGATGGATGGATGGATATGGCTGTACCCTTTAGATCGGGCGGTGGCTAGCGCCACCAAGCCGTAATACTTAATGAACTCAAAACTATATTTATTTATTTTTTTCTTAAAAAGTGAGTTTGAGGATTCGTACTTTGCAGTGAAGAGTTTAATTTTCACTCGTGCCTTGACTTTAGCCACCAATCAGATAACCTCCTTTTAGTTAAGTCTACTTGCTTAAAGTCTATTTTGCCCTCCCGGTCCCTAAACCCCAGTGCTTTGAAAAACTCTGCGCCATCATCCTGCACTATAGAGTGAAGCCCTTTACAGAACATTATCAAGTGCTCGGCAGTTTCTTCTTCCTCTCCACACACACTGCATACTGTGTCTACCCCTTCGTATTTGGCCCGATATGTCTTGGTTCGCAGTACTCCCGTCCTGGCCTCAAACAGTAGAGAACTACCCCGAGTATTATCATAGATACTTTCCTTGCCAATTTCCTGCTTAAAAGTTCGATAGATCTCTAGTGCGGACTTCTTAATCATGCCCATTTTCCATATGTCAATCTCCGTCCTTCACTTTCTTCTTAACCGATAGTTCTTTTTGGTTTGGCCACCTGCTGTTTTCTAAGTATTTACCAGTCAACTTCCTGGTTCGCTTCCTACATTTTGTATCGACATTCTTCATGTACAAGTAGCTGAAAACCTTCCTAGCCCGACGCTCCTCCTTCATTTCTCTCAATCGCTTCTCAAATTTTATCTTGCTGCTAGCTTCCCTGCCCTCAAATGATGTCCATCCCATATCACCTTGTACTCCCTGATTTGGTGTATTCCCCTGAGCTCCTAAAGCAAGCCTGCCTATTCCACGTTGCTTAATTTCTAATCTTGCTTGAACTTCTGATCTCATGCACAAGACCGCATTGCCGAACGTCAGCCCAAGAACCATGACCTCTTTCCATATTCCTCTCACAACATCATACCTATTGTAATTACACAGTGCCCTATTTTTCATGACTGCTGTATTCTTGTCACCTTTAGTCGTCACGTATATTTCGTCTTCCCTCAGGTACTCGGTCCCTTTGCTTATCCATACGCCTGCAGATATTTGCATTCATTTGTTATCTCTAGCGTGACCTCCTGTATTCTAAGATCACTACCTTTGTTGTCATTGAAAATAATGACTGCTGATTTTTCCTTACTGAATCTAAAATCTAACCTATCTCCCTCATTACCGCAGATGTCCATCAATCTCTGCAAATCTTCCTTGTTGTTGGCCATTAGCACTATATCATCTGCATACATTAATGCTGGTAGTGCCTGATCAATAAGTTTTCCTTGTTTGACTAAAGAGAGGTTGAAGCCCAGCCCACTTCCCTCTAATTTTGCCTCTAATCCTTGTAGGTACATCATGAATAATAAGGGTGACAGGGGGCATCCCTGCCTAAGCCCCCGTTTTACCTCTGCAGGCTTGGATACCTGTTTTTCCCACTTTATAACTACCTTATTACCTTTATAGATACCCTATAGAAGATTAGTGACTACATGTTCCACGCCTAGTGTGTCCAGTATTCCCCACAATTCCTCTTGAACCACGCTATCGTACGCTCCCTTGATATCCAAGAATGCTAGCCACAGGGGCCTGTGTTCTTTTTCTGCTATTTTGATGCACTGCGTCAGTGAGAACAGATTGTCTTAGAAAGGTTTCCCATTTTCTTTCAACATCATCTGTCGGTTCACCCCGGTGCTTAGCATGTCTGTGTTCCCTAGAGGCTTCCTGACGTTTTGCTATGGCTCTCTTAACTTCTTCATCCCACCAACTTTTGGGTTTGTGTCTTCTTTTCCGGGCTGATTTGTTACGCGTCTTAGCAAGCTCTAGCTCAAAGAGTCTAAATAGGTTCATGTATGTCCACACTGTCTTATTATCCTCCGTGATTACTTTCTCAATTTGTTTAGTGGCTATTTCAATTTGCCTTTCTGAATAAAAATTTTCCTGTAGTTCCTCATCTTGTCTCCTTCTCACTTTCACAATCTTCCAAAACTTAGCTTGATACGTTTGTGATCACTACCCAGACTTCTGGAGCCACCTTCATCTATGTGCATTCCCCTGAGCTTATCCTACATCCTATGTGTCATCAGTGCATAATCTATCCTCGACTGCAGCCTTCCTACCTCCCATGTTGTTTGCCCTTCACACTTCTCGGTACTGTTGCAAATGATCAAATCAAGCCTTTCACACATATCAATGATCATTTTGCCTGTCGGGTCGGTATACCCATCTATATCTTCTATGTGCGCATTTATGTCTCCTAGTATAATTACCTCGCACTCTCTTCATAACTCCTGAATGTCCTTTGATATACACTCTACGATTGCCTGGTTTTCCTCTCTGGCCTTTGCTCCCGTCCACAAGTACACGAAACCAAGGAGTGTCATTTGACCTGCCACTTTCCCTTTTAGCCATAAATGTTCCTTGCACTCCTGCTCGACCCTTTGCCAGTCTGTACTTTTACGAATGAATGCCCCAATACCACCCCCCTTTCTGCTGCCTTCTGTTCTATTACAATACTCCCACGCGTAGTCCGGATTGTTCGGAGGTTGTTCCATGTCCCTGAGATGTGTTTCTACAAAACCGTATACCACCGTATACCATCGGCTTCTCTTCCCTTAGCTGTTCTTCTATCTCTTCCCACTTCAGCCTGTTCCTACCACCCTGCATGTTAATATACCCTATGTCTGAATTGGCTCGGCGCTCGTGGCTACGTCTATTTATGCCCCGGACTCTACCTATCTTAGATATTGGTGCCACTTTGGAATCGTATCTGTCCATACCACCTGTCGAAGAGTCTCCCTGGTTGTTTTCCTCGTTACTAGCTATCCTGCCCCCCGAAGGGCTCGCTTGCCCCCCAAAAAAGCTACTGCGCGTCCTGCAAGTCGCCAACCCACCTCATGACCTAGCCGCCCATCGAAGTGAATTCTGCCTTGTTGAACCCCCCCCCCCACCTATGCACCTCTCTGTTTATTTCCACCACCTCAAAGCCTTTCTCTCGACTCATCCGCCATATCTCTTGGTTTGCGTTGACCACCGCTCTTTGCAGGTTGCTATCACGCACCGGTACCTCCGGTATCGTGCAAATCACTACCTGTACCTTGAAAAAAGTGGCGCGCATGTTATCGACGCCTTTCGCCAGTGTGGCTGCTAGTCCTGCTGCATCTTCATTTAGGACATCGTTCAAACCGCCTGAAATTATGACGAGGTTTCGTCTATCAGCTCTCGTTTTGAGTTTTGCGCTCGCTTGCCTCATGACTGCTTCCAGCTTGCGTCCTGGGAACGCCCCTACTGCAACCCTCTTGTCACCTCTTACCCTCTCTTTGATGGCTTTTGTGCATCGATTTAAATTCGAGTCCCCGGCGATTATCACATGCTGTGACTTTTCAGCTGGAGCGTTCTGCACCTGGGGGCTTCTTGAACCTGTGACGCCGGCTGCTTTGTTCCCTCCCTGCCCCACCACTACCTCGCTGAAGCTGGGCCTTGCGACAGTTGAACCGGCTAACCCTGTTTTTTCCAAACTTGCTTGCTTTTCCTTCTCCACCGTTCTGGTTGCCGGTTCCCTACTGTTCTCTCGGTATGTCGCTTCTTTGTTCAGCTTCGCTAGCGCTTCCTCAGCGGACTTCAGTCTTTCTCCCATTGCCCTCGTTTTCTCTTGCTCTGTCGCCAACGCAGTCTCGAGCTCGACGATTCTCATCAGCAGTTCACTCTGGGCAACCATCATTTTCTCCATTTTTTCCTCAACCTCACATTGCCCACACTTCGCGTCAGCCTCTTCTCTATCCGCTTCTACGCTTGGGTCCACTTTCAAACCCACTCCACATCCTGAACACTTTAGAGTCTTTTTAACCATGCCTTTCTGACACCAATTGTCCCTATACTCGATAATTACTAAACTCGAGCCCTGCACTACGAAAAAAAAAGAAAGTCCAAGCTCTACTACAAAAATTTGCGTGTTCAATGTACGCGCACCTCCCCCACGGGGTGGCAAAAGAAAAAAAAACAACAAAAAAATTCAAACACACACACCCACACTAATATATACCTGGTGACTGGCCCCCGAAAAAGCCGTACCATAAAATAAGTGCTTCGAAGATTTCAACCGCTGCCTTATAATTATAAAGACAAGCTCAAAACATGCAAAAACACTTATCTGCGCAGTCGATCCGGAGCGCTCAAAAAACACGTCCATCCACCTTGACAGCCCGAACTGAGAGCCATTGCTGACGATGGTAGCGCCGCCACGCGGGCACTCAAGAAAACGAAAACTCGTTGACATTTTTTGCGCCATGGCAACGTACCCTCTCCCCGTAGAGTGGGCTCACTACCCATTATTCTAGAACACTATAGCCTAACTGCCGCTGTGCTGCGGAGAAGCCAGACGTGCGCTCTCGAAGCACTCGTATTCTTGTCCGGGAAATTCGGTATATCCGTTGTGCGCTCGAGTTTGTTCGCTAAAAACGTCAAAATACACATAACTCTTTATGCTCTCTGTCGGTAGTTCGACATAGCCAATAATTTGTTATATCTATATTCGTTATATCGAGGTTTGACTTTGTGGGAATTGAGGCTGGCCTGCTGACTTTGCGCGGGCTTTGCCGCTTTTTCTGCCTTCTCATTATCCGACATGACTGCCCTCCTCCACTGTCTACCGCGTTGAGAGAGCGAGTAATGACGTTTAACCCCTCTCACCCGGAAGCGAATGCCGACTGTGGCGCCACGCGCGGAGTCTCCCGTGAGGTTTTGCGCGCGTGCGTCGGGAGTGAAGCAATACTTTTTTGCAGACTTGTTAGTTCATACTTGAAAAAATTGAATTGCTGCACAAACTTGAAGAAAAAAACAAGAGAGACAGGAAAGAGCGCAGACTACCAACTGTTTATTCTCGTTTTTGGAAGCCAATATATACGCATGCTATGCTGCGCTTGCACGATGCGCACAAAACCAAAGATGCCACAAACAAAGCCGACCGAAAACAAATCAAACCAAAATTGACTGCCATCACAATGACAAAAGTGAAAAATGGCAAAATACAAAAGTGATACCCATCACGATCTAAACTGCGTAATCCCCAGGTGCGCGCTCATCTGTTTTTATTTATCTTTTATTATTTATCCTTTATTATTTATCTTTTATATTTATTATTTTTATTATTTATTATTTATTTTTTATTATTATTTTATTATATTATTTATTATTAGTTTAATCTTTTATTATTTATTGCACCAAGCATCAACAAAGGCATGAAAGAATGAAAACGTACTCTAGACATTTTTGTTTAAAAACCCTAAAAATAGCGCTTAACACCAAATAAAACAATAAATTAACATTTTATATTCACTCCAAGCAGCCCTAATATAGAAACACGAAGAAGCAGTACGCCGAGAGAATCAAAAACTATACTAACATAAAACCTTAAAAAACATTACGTAGCGTCACATGGGAAATAAAACATGAACACTAATGAACGAAACAAAAGAAGAGGAATGGAAGAGAACACACTGCAAGGCGTTAGCGACAACATTACACATGACCATGTAGGAAGACCATTTCCCTGCCCGAAAGTGAAATTGAAGGCATGCTTATGCACTTGTCATTATATTGCCTGATAAAGTACGCTTCTATTATCTCTCTTTCGGTCTTTTCACGTGCCTTAGCCATGACTGACGCATTCTCGAACCGGGGGGTGCAACCGCATTTCCTACAGTGGAAATCTAAATGACCTCCATTTTTTCCTTTTACGGCCAGACTGTGCTCACGCAAGCGTTCGTTGAGGCAACGCCCCGTCTGCCCTATGTACACCCTCTCACACGACAAAGAGATCAGATATACAACAGCAAATACACACCTAATGAACACGTTCGCATGCTTTTTTGTGCATTTTGCCTTCTTCTGTTTAGTCATCAACGAGCAGATCTGTCGTAACTTTGTAGGCGCTGAAAACAGTACATCCACACCATACCTATTAGCCACCTTTTTTACATTATGGGAAACACCATGTAAGTAAGGCATAACATGAATAGCCTTTTTCTTGCAAACGGTATTCTAAAACTGCCTTATCATTGGCGTCCCCTACATAGCATAACTGATGCACATTTACCGTTGTAAATGCGTCATAATAAAATGGCAGTGTCTATTCTGCCGGCGCCGGCCGAATATTTTTTTCATTATTCTGCCGGCGGTTGCCCCTCATTGGCTGCTCAAAGTCACAGTGACAAAGCGATCGCCGACGGCAATTACGGCGTCGCTGACCTATTGTGATTGGGGCCGATCAGAAGTCCCTTGTGGCGGTTCCGACATCTTTAAACGGGTTTAACAACACACTTGCAAGGTGCATAAACTATCGGTATAGTGAATACTGGACGCGGCAACAGAAATGCAGAACAGCGAACCGAGATGCACTGCGGCTTGGCGCTAAATGAACGAGAAACTCCTTATTTTGCTGTCCGATGTCATGTGACATTGAGCAGCCAATGAGGGGCGACCACCGGCAGAATAATTAAAAAAATATTCGGCCGGCGCCGGCAGAATCGTCATCATCATCAGCCTGCCTACGTCCACTGCAGGACAAAGGCCTCTCCCATGTTCCGCCAGTTAACCCAGTCCTGTGCTTGCTGCTGCCAATTTATACCCGCAAACTTCTTAATCTCATCTGCCCACCTAACCTTCTGTCTCCCCCTAACCCGCTTCCCTTCTCTGGGAATCCAGTTAGTTACCCTTAATGACCAGCAGTTATCCTGTCTACACGCTACATGCCCGGCCCATGTCCATTTCCTCTTCTTCATTTCAACTATGATATCCTTAACCCCCGTTTGTCCCCTAATCCACTCTGCTATCTTCTTGTCTCTTAAGGTTACACCTACCATTAGTCTTTCAATTGCTCGCTGCGTCGTCCTCAATTTAAGCTGAACCCTCTCTGTAAGTCTCCAGGTTTCTGCTCCGTAGCTAAGTACCGGCAAGATACAGCTGTTATATACCTTCCTCTTGAGGAATAGTGGCTATCTACCTGTCATAATTTGAGAGTGCTTGCCGAATGTGCTCCACCCCATTCTTATTCTTCTAGTTACTTCAATCTCGTGTTTAGGCTCTGCGGTTATTACCTGCCCTAAGTGACATAGTCTTTTACAACTTCAAGTGCACTATTACCTATCTCGAAGCGCTGCTCCTTTCCGAGGTTGTTGTACATTGCTTTCGTTTTCTGCAGATTAATTTTAAGACCCACCTTTCTGCTCTCCTTGTCTAACTCCGTAATTACGAGTTGCAATTCATCCCCTGAGTTACTCAGCAATGCAATGTCATCGGCGAAGCGCAGGTTACTAAGGTATTCTCCATTAACTCTTATCCCTAACTGTTCGCATTCTAGGCTTCTGAAAACCTCCTGTAAGCACGCGGTAAATAGCATTGGGGAGATTGTGTCCCCCGCCCTTACACCCTTCTTGATTGGTATTCTGTTGCTTTCTTTATGAAGCACTATGGTAGCAGTTGATCTCCTGTAGATTTCTTCCAGAATGTTTATATATACTTCATCTACGCCCTGATTCCGCAGTGTCTGCATGACGGCTGATATTTCTACTGAATCAAACGCCTCCTCGTAATCTATGAAGGCTACGTATAGTGGTTGGTTATACTCTGAGCATTTCTCTATTGCCTGATTGAGAGTATGAATGTGGTCAATTGTTGAGTAGCCTGTTCGAAATCCTGCTTGTTCCTTTGGTTGATTGAATTCTAATGTTTTCTTTACTCTGTTAGCAATTACCTTTGTAAATAGCTTGTATACTACAGAGAGCAAGCTGATCGGCCTGTAATTCTTCAAGTCCTTGTTATCTTCTTTCTTATGTATTAAGATGATGTTAGCGTTCTTTCAAGACTCTGGTACCCTTCCCGTCAGGAGACACCTCGTAAACAGGGTGGCTAGTTTTTCTAACACAATCTGTCCTCCATCTTTCAGCACATCTGATGTTACCTGATTCTCACCAGCAGTTTTGTCTCTTTGCATGCTCTCCAAAGCTTTTCTGACTTCTTCTATCATTACTGGTGGGGTGTCATCTGGGTTACTGCTAGTTCTTATAGTATTAAGGTCGTGGTTGTCTCGGCTACTGTACAGATCTCTGTAAAACTCCTCAGCTATTTTAACTATCCTATCCATATTGGAAGTTATTTTGCCTTCTTTGTCCCTTAGTGCATACATCTGACTTTTGCCTATCCCAAGTTTCCTCTTCACTCCTTTGACGCTTCCTCCGTTTTTCAGAGCGTGTTCAATTCTCTCTATGTCATACCTTCTTAGATCGCATACTTTACGTCTATTAATCAACTTCGAAAGCTCTGCCAGTTCTATTTTGTCTGTTGTACTTGACACTTTGATGATTTGACGCTTCTTAATTAGGTTCTTCGTTTCCTGGGATAGCTTGCCAGTGTCCTGTCTAACTACCCTGCCTCCAACTTCCACTGCACACTCCGTAATGATACTCGTCAGATTATCATTCATTGTATCTACGCTAAGGTTGGTTTCCTCACTAAGAGCTGAGTACCTGTTCTGCAGCGAGACTCTGAATTCCTGTACTTTCCCTCTCAGTGCTAGCTCATTGATTGGCTTCTTGCGTATCAGTTTCTGTCGTTCCTTCTTCAAGTCTAGGTGAATTCGAGACCGTACCATTCTATGGTCACTGCATCGTACCTTGCCAACCACTTCCACATCCCGGACGATTCCTGGGTGTGCAGTCATTATAAAGTCTATTTCGTTCTTATTTTCGCCATTAGGGCTCCTCCATGTCCACTTGCGGTTTTCTCGTTTTCGGTAGAAGGTATTCAAAATCCGCAAATTATTGCATTCTGCGAATTCTACTAATAGCTCTCCTCTGGCGTTTCTAGTGCCGATGCCATAATCTTCTACTGCCTGGTCTCCAGCCTGCTTCTTCCCTACCTTTGCATTAAGTCGCCCATCAATATAGTATACTGTGTTTTTACCTTACTCGTTGCCGATTCCACGTCTTCATAGCAGCTTTCAACTGAAGCGTCATCATGGCTGGATGTAGGCGCGTAAGCCTATACTACCTTCATCTTGTGTCTTTTGTTATGTTTAATTACAATACCTACCACCCTTTCATTAATGCTATAGTATTCTTCTATGTTGCCAGCTATGTTTCTGTGAATTAGGAACC
This sequence comes from Rhipicephalus microplus, assembly GCF_043290135.1. NCBI lineage: Eukaryota > Metazoa > Arthropoda > Arachnida > Ixodida > Ixodidae > Rhipicephalus > Rhipicephalus microplus. The sequence continues at coordinate 165,381,001 of NC_134703.1, forward strand.
CCACTCCCAGTTCTCTTCTGTCTGCCAGGCCCCGATAGCAAAGGACGTGCCCATTCTGTAGCACAGTATAAGCCTCATCTGTCCTCCTAACCTCGCTGAGCCCTATTATATCCCATTTAACACCCTCTATTCCTCGAATAGTAGAGCTAGACTTCCCTCACTAGATAAGGTTCTAGCGTTAAACGTTGCCAAGTTCAGGATCCAAAGGCGGCGTGTAGTCCAGAGATTCTTAGCACCCTCTGCTGCGTTGCATGTCTGACCGCCGCCATGGTCAGTTGCTTCGCAGCTGCTGGGGACTGAGGGCCGTGAGTTATTTGACGTATGCATGTGGGAGGTAGTGGCCAGATACTGCACCAGGGTGGCCAGTCCTTCTCTGGTGAGGGAGTGCGTTCCCGGCGGTGGTTACCGGTGAGGCCGCACCGCAGGCCTCTTAATGCAGTTCCATCAACACGCGGATTATTTTTTTTTTTGCCGGTTGGGAACTGCGCGGCACCGGGATTTGAACCACGGACCTCTTGCCTGCGAGGCGGATGCTCTAACCACTACGCCATCGCCGCAACCGGATTGTTATATTCTAAATGTAGATTTCAGCGGTGTATCAGTCAAGTTTGTGGTTATTTTTATAATGTTTTAATTAAATGAGATTTCTGCTGATTACCCCCTTAATTAAGGGTCTAGAGAGTACGGAGTTGGGCCTCCGATTAGCCTATGGGGGTCTGTTTATTAACATATTAAGCGGACAAAATTTAAATTCGTTTGTGAGGTGATGTTACCAAATTAATCTTTTTAGTGATTAGACTTAATTTTGGTCATGAAATAGTTCCGGTACTATTACTCCTGTCCTGATGAAACCTGAGCGGCGACAGGTCTACAATTAGGGCTTTGCACTGTATGAGTTAGAAGTTTCCCGGTAGGTTATTAGCAAAGTTAAAAGCAATCGTAAGGGAAAAAAAAAGGTTCAAGACTTTGATCTGACGGGCGTACCTTTCTTCCGAGCAGTGAGCCACCCTCCTCCACTGAGTGAGGGCGAGGGCAGACGCGAGCGCCACACGTTTATTAGCGGTTATCGTTATATTCTTTCTAACTCTGTATCTTCCGGTTACCTTGAGCTATCAAAATTATTTTTACACGGAAAAAACCGGACTGTTGTGGTCTAAAAGAAGATATTAGCTATTTTTCAGTGGCGTTTGTAGCTCCTTTCGAAAATTTGTTTTATTAAAATGAGCTTTTTGCTGATTACCACCTTAATTAAGGGCCTAGAGTGTACGGAATGGGGCCTCCTGGTAGCCTATGGGGTGCGGTTTATTATTATATTAAGCGGACAAAATTTAAAGGCGTTTGCGAGGTCATATTATCAATTTAATCTTTTTAGTGATTAGGCCAAATTTTGATTGCGGAATAACTCAGGAACTATTAAACCTAGCCTGATCAAACTTCAGTAGCGTCAGGTCTATCCTAAGGACTTTCAACTTTATAAGTAAGAAGTTTCCCGGTAGAATATTAACGAAGCTACAAGCGATCGAAAAAAAAACACGTGGTCCGACTGTTGTTTTCAGATTCACACTGTTTTCCGCTCCTAAAATTTAAAATTTTCGTTTGTAATAGCAGTATTTGTAGCGGTTGAACTCCTTGTATCTTCGCGAACAAATAGACACCACTCTGACCCTCCTAAAACCAAAATTGCTAAAGTTCGATACCGAGCTAGTAAGCGCAGCGTTGCGCGTCGCCCTCACGGAATACGTGTGTCGGCAAGTCATTCAAATTGAATGACTAATGTATTACCATGAGATGGTCTGGCGAGAGTGCTGGTCCTTGCAAGCCGGCGAACAGCTCTTCGATGGAGATGTCCTTGTGTGCCTTGAATTCAATGCGTTGATCTTCCTCTAGCCGAACGTGTTCGCCGAACTCGTACAAATCTCGCTTACAAACGCCGGTAGCGCCCGCACGTTCCTCGACATTCTTCCCACCATCCTGCATCGTAACTTCCATGTGGTGCATTCTGCAGGTGTGATGAAACCGCTTGGCACAAGCTGTGGGGTTTCAATAAACCAGAGTTTTACACAAAGAAAGCATTGAATTCCCCTGTGCCGGTACTGATCACAAGCGCATGGCAATGTGCTTCCACACGTGAGCCGTGACCGCGCTGCCACAGAACGATGGATGGATATGGCTGTACCCTTTAGATCGGGCGGTGGCTAGCGCCACCAAGCCGTTATACTTAATAAACTCAAAACTATAGTTATTTATTTTTTCCTTAAAAAGGGAGTTTGAGGATTCGTACTTTGCAGTGAGGAGTTTAATTTTCACTCGTGCCTTGACTTTAGCCACCAATCAGATAAGCTCCTTCTAGTTAGGTCTACTTGCTTAAAGTCTATTTTGCCCACCCGGTCCCTAAACCCCAGTGCTTTGAAAAACTCTGCGCCATCATCCTGAACTATAGGGTGAAGCCCTTTACAGAACATTATCAAGTGCTCGGCAGTTTCTTCTTCCTCTCCACACGCACTGCATACTGTGTCTACCCCTTCGTATTTGGCCCGATATGTCTTGGTTCGTAGTACTCCCGTCCTTGCCTCAAACAATAGAGAACTACCCCGAGTATTATCATAGATCCTTTCCTTGGCAATTTCCTGCTTAAAAGTTCGATAGATCTCTAGTGCGGACTTCTTAATCAAGCCCATTTTCCCCATGTCAGTCTCTGTTTCCTTCACTTTCTTTTTAACCGATAGTTCTTTTTGGTTTGGCCACCTGCTGTTTTCTAAGTATTTACCAGTCAACTTCCTGGTTCGCTTCCTCCATTTTGTATCGACATTCTTTATGTACAAGTAGCTGAAAACCTTCCTAGCCCAACGCTCCTCCTTCATTTCTCTCAATCGCTTCTCAAATTTTATCTTGCTGCTAGCTTCCCTGCCCTCAAATGATGTCCATCCCATATCACCTTGTACTCCCCGATTTGGTGTATTCCAGTGAGCTCCTAAAGCAAGCCTACCTATTCCACGTTGCTTAATTTCTAATCTTGCTTGAGCTTCTGATCTCATGCACAAGACCGCATTGTCGAACGTCAGCCCAGGAACCATGACCCCTTTCCATATTCCTCTCACAACATCATACCTATTGTAATTCCACTGTGCCCTATTTTTCATCACTGCTGCATTCCTGTTACCTTTAGTCGTCACGTATATTTCGTGTTCCCTCAGGTACTCGGTCCCAATTGCTTATCCATACGCCTGCAGATATTTGTATTTATCTGTTATCACTAGCCTGACCTCCTGTATTCTAAGCTCACTACCTTTGTTGTCATTGAACATTATGACTGCTGATTTTTCCTTACTGAATCTAAAATCTAACCTATCTTCGTCATTACCGCAGATGTTCATCAATCTACGCAAATCTTCCTTGTTGTTGGCCATCAGCACAATATCATCTGCGTACGTTAATGCTGGTAGTGCCTGATCAATAAGTTTTCCTTGTTTGACTAAAGAGAGGTTGAAGCCCAGTCCGCTTTCCTCTAATTTGGCCTCTAATCCTTGTAGGTACATCATGAATAATAAGAGTGACAGGGGACACCCCTTCCTAAGCCCCCGTTTTACCTCTGCAGGCTTGGATACCTGTTTTTCCCACTTTATAACTACCTTGTTACCTTTATAGATATCCTTTAGGAGAACATGTAGAAGACTACATGTTCCACGCCTAGTGTGTCCAGTATTCTTCATAATTCCTCTTGAACCACGCTATCATACGCTCCCTTGATATCCAAAAATGCTAGCCACCGGGGCCTGTGTTCCTTTTCTCCTATTCCGATGCACTGCGTCAGTTAGAACAGATTGTCTTCCAACCTCCTGTGTTTCCGAAGCCTATTCTGCAGTTTCCCGAGCACCCCCTCATCCTCTACCAATGCCTGCGGTCTTTCCTTTATAATCTGCATCGCCAGCCTGTAGACAACTGATGTCACTGTGATAGGATGGTAGTTGTTTATGTCAGCGTTGTCCCCCTTTCATTTATAGATCATGCTCATCCTGCTAAGTTTCCATCCATCGGGAACTTCCCCATCGATTATTATTTTGCTCACTGCCTCTCTCAAAGCCTGCTTAGACTTCGGACCTAATGTCTTTATCAGCATAATTAGAATGCCATCTGGGCCTGTGGATGTACTACTAGGAACCCTTTTCTCAGCCCTTTCCCACTCTTGTTGGGAAAATGGAGCCATTGCACCACTTGACTCGTCATTGTCTATTGATGTGCATAAAGTACTTCTTTGTTGAAATTTTTCTGTCACCCTTGTTCCTATATATTCAATAGCTTCGTCCCCTTCTAGCCTAGCACCTTGGGCAGTAGTTATAAAACTCTGCTCTAGGCTTGTCTCATTGCTTAGGGAGTTTAGATGGTTCCGAAATTTCGCAGCTGCCTTTCTATCTTCTTTATGTACTTCTGCCAGCCACTGAGCTCCCTTTATTCGAATCTTTTCATTGATCAGAAGGGATGCATCCCTTCTACAGCTTAGAAAGGTTTCCCATTTTCTTTCAACATCATCTGTCGGTTCACCCCGCTGCTTAGCATGTCTGTGTTCCCTAGAGGCTTCCTGACGTTTTGCTATGACTCTCTTAACTTCCTCATCCCACCATCTTTTGGGTTTGTGTCTTCTTTTCCGGGGTGACTTGTCACGCATCTTAGCAAGCTCTAGCTCAAAGAGTCTAATTAGATTCGTGTTTTTCTACACTGTCTTATTATCCTCCGTGATTACTTTTTCAATTTCTTTAGTGGCTATTTCAATTTGCCTTTCTGGATAAAAATTTTCCTGTAGTTGCTCATCTTGTCTCCTTCCCACTTTCACTGATCTTCCAAAACTTAGTTTGATACCTTTGTGATCACTACCCAGACTTCTGGAGCCACCTTCATCTATGTGCATTCCCCTGAGCTTATCATACATCCTATGTGACATCAGTGCATAATCTATCGTCGACTGCAGCGTTCCTACCTCCCATCTTATTTGTCCTTCACACTTCTCGGTACTGTTGCAAATGATCAAATCAAGCCTTTCACACATATCTATGATCATTTTGCCTGTCGGGTCAGGTCGGTATACCCATCTATAACTTCTATGTGCGCATTCATGTCCCCTAGTATAATTATATCGCACTCTCTTCCAAACTCCTGAATGTCCTTTGATCTGCACTCTACCAGTGCCTGGTTTTCCTCTCTGGCCTTTGCTCCCGTCCACAAGTACACGAAACTAAGGAGTGTCATTTGACCTGCCACTTTCCCTTTTAGCCATAAATGTTCCTTGCACTCCTGCTTCACCCTTTGCCAGTCTGTACTTTTATGAATGAATGCCCCGATACCACCCCCCTTTCTGCTGCCTTCTGTACTATTACAATATTCCCATGCGTAGTCAGGATTCTTCTGAGGTTGTTCCATGTCCCTGAGATGTGTTTCAACAAAACCGTATACCATCAGCCTCTCTTCCCTTAGCTGTTCTTCTATCTCTTCCCACTTCAGCCTGTTCCTACCACCCTGCATGTTAATATACCCTATGTCTGAATGGGCTCGGCGCTCGTGGCTACGTCTATTTATGCCCCGGACTCTACCTATCTTAGATATTGGTGCCACTTTGGAATCGTATCTGTCCATACCACCTGTTGAAGAGCCTCCCTGGTTGTTTTCCTCGTTACTAGCTATCCTGCACCCCGAAGGGCTCGCTTGCCCCCCAAAAAAGCTACTGCGCATCCTGCAAGTCGCCAACCCACCTCATGACCTAGCCGCCCATCGAAGTGAATTCTGTCTTGTTGAAAACCACCCTACCTATGCACCTCTCTGTTTATTTCTACCACCTCAAAGCCTTTCTCTCGACTCATCCGCCATATCTCGTGGTTTGCGTTGACAACCGCTCTTTGCAGGTTGCTATCACACACCGGTACCTCCGGTATCGTGCATATCACTACCTGTACCCAAGGAGAAGTGGCGCGCAAGTCATCGACGCCATTCGCCAGGGTAGTTGCTAGTCCTGCTGTATCTTCATTTAAGACTTCGGTACGGATGTGAGCGCCTCTAGCTGTCGCACTTTCTAAATACGCCGACGCACGGCTGGCTTGTCGCGAGCAGACGACATCGTCCTGACCGCGCGTTGTCACCGCTCCTACGTGCAGACGACGACATTGAAGTGGTTTCTTCATCTCTGTAGGGAGATAGCAAACTGCTAAATCAAGTAGAGTGCACTTTCTTTAAAGTAGTTTTTTTGCTGGGAATGAAGCTTTACATGAAAGGCGGTAATTTCTTCTTGATGTGACCGAGGAGCGGGGTACAAACTTTCACCCAGGCGCTGAGGGAAAAACTTTTGCGACGCCCCTTGCGTAAAATACGCAATTCCTTTACATATTCACAGCTCTGACCAAACTAGGCGTGCACGCGTGCCTTTACATCACAGAGTACAGGACCAGGCGAAGTTCAGAACGCCCCCAGCCTTGTTGTCCATTGCTCCAGAGCACACGCGACACTTCTTTTACATCCCACGGTCTATGCGTTTGTGCCTGTTGCGTTTCTGCTGAACGGGAAGTGTGTTTGGACGATACGCCGATGAGCATCTCTTGCATGCCCAATCCATGCAGTGCCAGTCATAGCAGTCTGCTAATTGTAGCATATCTTTGCGACAGTTTTTCGCCGTCTCTTACTGCAACGCCTTTCGTTATTGCGGAGCCGTCACTGCATCTAATTTAGGCTGCAGTGCGGTGCCGTTGTGTACCCGGCTGTTCATTTGTCACCCATAAAACCAACCGGGAGTTCCTCTTAAGAAGTGCCAGGCGTGATCCATTTGCGTGATAAGTGGCTGCCATAGTAGTCTGCTAATTGTAGCATATTGTTACGGAGGTTACAAACACACAGAAGAGAGGAACGAGTGTATTTGCAATATTTACAGGTACGTGTGACACCCCAGGGCTGCTAGCATCTCGTGCGCAGAGTCCGCTTCTTCTTCATCGATTCACTGCCTCGAGCTCCACTCTCTCTCTCTCTACAGAAGAAGAACATACAAAATTTCTATCAGGTGGACAGCAAGATTGTGATACAACTTTTTATTTAAAACTATAGGCATTGCTTCCAGGTAATGCACAATTGAAAAGTACAGAGTGGATATTTGGCGATGTAGTCTTTTAAATACAGAATCAAAGATTTGCACTGCACTGCATTCACAAGGATCAAAGCACATGCAAACAGTCGAAAACACCAAAAAAAAGAAGGGCTAACTTGATCAACAAGTTTCACTACAGCTCACGTCGTCGATGGCGGCACAGACTCTGAAGGTAAGAGTCTTTGCACCAATGCACACCAGATGAACAGCATAAACTTGCATCTGGAGAGTAGTGACATGCCCAAATGTAACAAAGCTTGAGAAGCTCACTTCAAAAGGTATGTACACGTGCAAAGCAAGCCCACAATTCATCATTCATACCGACTTCATAAAGGACTAATCAAAGTGGCAAAGCACCAAAATACCTGAATGGAAAATAGAAAGTAAAAGCATCCGTTGCATATAATTTCTCAAAAATGCAGCACATAGAATTCCTGCACACCTGGCCTGTACACATTCCACACAGTACAAACTTCCAATTGAAAAAATAGCCCAATGCCACATGCATCACCAAACACTGACATGCCAAATCCACATCTTGGTTTACTTTTTCCCACTTATTCTGAATTTCGGCCTCGCACAACAAAACGGCTGAGGAACAAACTGATTAAACAGTGCAGGCAGAATCGCTAACGCACAACCAGCCGCAATGTTTGCGCATCAACAGAGAGAGAAAGTAAAAAGAAAACAGGAACTGCATAGAGAATTGAGCGAGGCATGCCCAGTAGGCACGACATAAGTCATCAGCCATGATACTCTATCGCTACATCAAGCCGAAGCAATTATCGTGGGAGCACAGCAGCAATACGCAAAACCCATTTCCAGCTTTACCTCTAACTGCTAGAAAAGTTCAACAAAGTACAGTCACTGCCATGACAACAACGTGCATCCTAAGAAATACCAGTAGCTAAGACAATTACACTACCAGAAAATACTAGTTTTTTTCTCTGATTTAAGGGGAATAATTAGCTGATGCAAGATCCGATACCACTGGCCATTGCTATGAAATGTCTGCTCTTATGCGTCCTTGTAATAGGCCTCTTCCAGAGATGCACAATTACACATCTCCTGCATTTGTCACCATTTATTGTTTTACACATGTTTGCACAGACTCACACAGGTGACTGCTTGTTTGCTCTACACATTACACAGCCTATTCAGCCATACTCATTCACAATAACGAGATCATTGCCAAGTTCATTTACTAGTTCAAACTTATATTTTGATCTCCACTTGACATTACATTAATGCTCTGCCTAAATAAGACCTCTGACATAGCAACCGGTAAGAAGTCACAGTACAAAGCCTCTTTAAGTAACAAGAACTGAGAAGCACTAAATTCTGTCGTTAATACATGAATGTTAACCGGTAGTAGACTAGCTGAAAGATGGGAAAGGTCATTCAAGAAATTGATAATACAATGTAAGTGAGGATGTGTACAATCAAAGGAACTTTAGAAGAAAAAAAAAACTTTAAGCTGGAGTATATACATCGTCTATCGCATTTGTACTAGTCTGTAAAACATGGTGCAGCCCACACAATTCCACACTGCACAAAATGCTAGTAGCCTATATTTTCAAGCAAGCTGGCGATCAAAGGTTACAAGATTTCTCGAAGCCTTCTTATTGTCAGATGAAAAAAATAAAAAAATGTCTCTGCATTAAAGAAGCACTATGACAGTAACTGTGTGTAGATATATCAGCGGAAATATGCCACAAGCGTTTCTAGCTGCACTAGAACACCTGAATTATTAATGTTTCATTTTTTCACATTGTCAACATCACCTACACACTTCCAGCATTAGAGATTTAATACTGGAAGTTATTTTGCACAGACATTCTGGAGGTTTCACCATAAACCACGCAGATTTTAAAATAAATCTTAAAAATCAAAGTTATTAACCGGTATGGACAAGCACAGCTGATGCAATTTAATGCAAATAACAACATTTTAGATACATTGCGATTGGTAACCTGGCTCAACATATTCACCACTCATGGCAGATGAACGCCTAATAACAGAGAGTGTTAAGGTAAATAAGTTGAAAGTCTTAAGGCAACGAAGCTCAACCGATCAAATGTTACTTTCCGGAAGTCTAATGGGTGCTTTCATTCGCAAAAGGAAAAATGATAAGGTACTTGAAGCGGCCAATGTTACGCGCACATGTTTCATTCTTAGCAGCACAGTTGATATGTTACCGAGAAACTAAGTCGGGATAACGACTGAGAAGGTAATGGAAACAGAATCTTGATTCTTAAACTCGAAGCTCAAGTGTGCAAGCTTTTAAGCATCTTCCTTCACTATTTCGAAACATTGAATTAAAATGGCAAATGACAACCAACTATAATTGCATACAAGGTTGGGTTAACTACAATTTTCAAATAACTTAATTATATAAGGAATTAGAAAGGCTTGGTTACCTGGCATAGCAGTTCCGACAGTACACTGTTTTAGCAGAAAAGTAACAGCAGAAGCTCTTCCACATTGGCGAAATAGAGCTGATCAATGTAGCAACTGTCAACGCAAACACTAATATTTTCTTCTGCAGCTTCTTTTGCTACGTTCTTAATGCTGTGAAATGTCACAATCTTGAATAAGGATTGTCTTGGTTCAAAGTGCCCCAAAATGAAATTCAAGTCTTGAAATGCCTTCAAATGGCACTGCATCTGAGATCTGCATATTTAACAAAAATTTTCAGTAAGATTCGCATTTGGGTGTATGTTGGTACGGTTTTGATGGTAAAATAAAGGTAACCCCAAAACACCGACAAGACACCACAAGCATTCGTGCAGTGTCGTCCAACTCGTGGTTCTTTCATGCCATGTTCATTTCACCACAAAGACTCTGTTTACATAAATACGAAACTACACAACTACATTGTGGATTAAATCATGGCTTTCATGGCTACAGTAATACCGGCGTCACATGGATACTTTTAATCACGATCAGTGTCGATCTGGATTAACCTTGATCTAGATTAGGCACTGTTACACGGTCACTTTTAATCCCGATCAGGTGTAACCGGGATCAAGACTATCGCAATCCGCGATCTGCCTGGGAGATCACGATTTTGCTGTCATCTGTACACCCTAGATGAGCTTGTTGAAAGCACAATAAACAAGAAAATCGAGCATAGTTCAATAAAGACGCTTCAAAACAGCTAGATTTTTATAAAAAGCAAGGTCTAAGCTGTTCGAATTGGAACAATATCTGAAGTATTGCATCTTTTAGGATTCGCATTGACCGCATGTAGTTACTGGAGAAGCAGACGATAAGCAAACAACAAGCAGTCGACCATTGCCTTCAGTGCTTAGTTCCAACTCTCACTCTGTTGGAGCTGTTGAAGCACCTAGAAGCAAACTGATAATGAGTGTCGCAAGCCTTTCGACTATGTCGCAACGTATGCACATTTCGTGGTCGAATGAAGAGATCTTTACAGTAAATGACTGCTAGCAAGAGCGATTGGAACAGACTTGAGGTGCCAGAAGTGAAACACTGGCGCGTACAACGAGATTGACGCTTCGCTGCGACTGCACGGCTACGAGCGGGGGCTATCAGAAATAAAAGCAAAGGCTAAGAATATCACACAGCAATCTCACACAGGTAAGTGCTAGGAAAACTTTATCAAATGATGGATTTATGAAATGACTATCGTAGTGGCATGCAAAGTTTTTGATGTTCGAGCGGGTCTTGCACAAATAACATTGCTGATGAAGGGCTTGTCAGTGGGATGTTTTACAACACGCAAACGCCACCTGGGGCATTCCTCCGACCCAAGCTCGAACCAGATTAGCTTGGGCTGTGTAGCAGCGGTCATAAAGTTAATCGCGATCAAGAAAACTGATCTGGATCCCCCTGATTGAGATTAAAAGTACCCGTGTGACACCAATATAAAACTTCAGATAGGTATAATGTAATCATCACATATGCCATATTACAAGAAGCATAAAAATAAATGTGCGAAGCAATTGAACTTGTCTTATTTGTGTATCATGGTAGAAACAATGCAATTTTTCAGGCTTGCTTATGCACGTTTAGGAATGGAATTGAGATGAAAGATTGCCAGTCAATCCCCAGCCTGCTACGAAACTGTAAATATTAGGGAAAGGCTGCCAGGCTGGTAGAATCCTAGTGCAAGACAGTAGCCATTCATGCCATTTACCAAGTACACTGGCATCTTACATCATGTCAGTGAAGGCCATAAAACATCTTAATGATCCTAAATAGAAAAACTACTAGCAACATTACCGCACCTCAGTGTGCAAAATGCAAGCGAAGAAAAGTGCTCAAAACCATTCCATCAAATCACTCATTGAAAGCTTCTTTCATGCGATTTTGTCCTCAAAATTTGAGGCCGTAATAACCACAGCACTGGAGTAGCGACATAATTCCGACTATGTTACTTTAAAGCACCTTGTGGGAAAATCTAAGAAACAGGCGTAATCCACAACCAGGACAGTCATTTCCGTTTATACTGGCAAGATGAAATACTTTTTTCTGAATTTCATTATAAAATATTTTGATATCCCAGGCTTATTAAAGAAAAAATTAATGTCAACGTGTCACTTTTGAATATTGAATGAAAGCACCAAAACCTGAGGTCACAGCCTCCAATGTGCCTCTTGTAATTTCGCTCATTTTTTCACTGAAGGATAAGTTCCTGGCTCCCTTAAAACACACCATTCTCATCAATGAAGAAACATGTAGGTCTCAGCAGATTTTGTCAAAAGAATGTCACGAAGAAATGCAGCAACTTCAAGGGGGCAACACAGTCAATTTCTTTTTTGCATGTTGCCTGCATTCTCACCTTCCAAGTGTTGTTTCGTGGCAAAAGAGGTTTCTTCAACTGTAGAGAGGCAATTCACTAGTATAATTTTAATAACTTTTCTCATAAGTGCACCTTTAGTTTTAACCAACAAGCCTCAACACAACTCCAACATACCGTCACGGGAGTCTTGATTATTTATAATCTCACATGAAGTGACACACGAGCAGTCATCACCACATGTCAGCAAAATGAGTGGGGCTCACTCAATAATAGTTTTTCACTCACTGGTACTCACTCCTCGAAATTCGGCTGAAGTGGACTCGCTTGCATTCAGACTCCGGAAACTTTTCCTCAAGCACGCTCACTTGGACTCGGAATCACTAAAACTTTCCTCAAACGGAGTGGTCCGAACTCAGATTCACAAAAATTTTGTCTAGCCACACTCGCTCACACTCGTGAATGTTTTCGTCAAACAGATTCACTCGAACTCAGGCTCGCAGCTCAATCAGTCTGAGTGATTCGAATCATGAGCGAGTTTGCAGGGATGTGGTTATCACGCTTGAAGTTGAAGCATCATTATTACCAGAGATGTCTAGCTGGCCAGTTGGAGATATCACGCTTGTGTTTCTTTTGCATAGATCTGATCATGTACTGTATATTTTTTTTTCATCTGTCTACAAGTGCAGGGTTATAAAAATATGGAGTATAAAAAAGTACTTTCATACTTTGTTCCAGCAATGTGCGACTAAGTGAATTCCTCTAACATATCATCCCAGTAGTTATACTCAAAGAAATCGCAGGCCTGCACAGATGTTACATCTTGATTTTCATCTTTAATACAAGCAAAAAGCAAAAACTAAATGCTCATTGCCATGTACCACAACTTATGTAATAAAAAACTATAACAAACGAAGATAAGTAAACCTAAAAGTTGTTGACAGAAAATATCCCCTATGTTTCATTTCAAACTGCTCTTTATTGATTCCAATTGCATACTTGAAGGTGCGTTACGAACAGAAAATCTTACTGGTGTGTCACAATGCAGTAAAATTAAAAATATGAACATTTCCCAGGTCGATTTACAGATGCAATACACCAGTAGTGCTTCGATTTGCAGTTGCACAAGCACCAGTCAATTACTAAACTAACTACTTGACTGGTAGATGCTTAATGTCCCGTGAAAAGTCTTGTTTTGTTCATAAGTAAATGTCAGACAAAACAAAATAATTTACGGGTCCAGTTACAAACAAAATACACATTCCTTGAGTCATTGAATAGATTTGCCACTCTTGTTTCAGGACAGTCACAGAAACAATCACCTGTAACCCGCCCACACTAACAGATTCCAAGCATCCAATATCGAAGCACAACTTACAGTACCTATGAATACACCCCAAAGTAATAAAAATGTGCAAGATGTCATTCAAGTGCTTTGCTTCATACTCCTAAAGACTATCACTGAAATGGTCAGAATTTGCAATATGAAAGTTATTCCGAATTTTCAGAAAATCAGACCACTTCTGCTAACTTAACAAGCACCGTCACAGGAAACAAACAACACTTTCTGATTTGCAAAAACAAATTTGGCAACTACAGACTTAAAAAATTTAGCAGACAGAACAAAAGTCGAAATTGATATGACGAGTGCATTGTGATCAAGACTCAAGTCGAATAGCAAGAAAAATTGTGGAAGATAGTCATCCACTAGTTGCAAACAAAAGTGGCTTATGGAAATCACGCAAAACAGCTTTGCGAACCCCGCCGACAAACAATCAAAAACAGAGTAGCAACAACAACAGAACAGCGATGAAAGCAAAGATTTGGAATATATGTCCCTCTTGAATCATGCTACGAAAAAAAAACAGTTTGAGTGACTGATTTCTGCTGAATTCTGCAGTTCACGTGTCGCAAATTATCCATAGTTAACAGCTCGATCCTGGCCTTCCGACTCGTCTTGCCTAGGTCTGTGGAAAGTAGACTATTTGTGCAAACAGCAAAACTTTTTGTGCTGTTTGTTCCCTGCAAAGGTAACAAACAACAGCCACACAATCTGGCTCGAATCTGAAGAACGGACATCGGCTGCTGCAATCAACTTGCATGCACATACATTGGAAGCTCGCACAAAGGCTCCACAGAATGACTCCAGCTCACACAAAGCACACAATCGTAATATAAGTGCTGTCAATCTTTGAGAATGAAAACACAATTAATGCTTACACAAACAAGATCGTGCCAACATAATTCCTATGCCTGTACACAAAGCTTACAAAAACTAAATTGCAGGCTAGCAGCTTTCCCTAAAGAGCATTTCAAGGCTAGTCCCATCAAACCCACGGGTGTTCCCTTGCTATACTCTCTAGTTACTTGGAAAAACCATGCACTAAAGTGCGTAGTAAACATGCAAGTGAAAAAATGCACAATCCGGGAATGATAGGAATGGAAAAACTATGCCACATGAACTCACAGTCACACGAACCACAAACTTAGCAATCAAATTCCTAGATGTACACAAGATTGCTTAAATAAGAACACCATAGTCAAACTACTACTTCTGTTTAATTGCTAACTAACTTTGTGACTTTGCACAAGGGTGGCATTTGGCAGTGCACACAGCTTAGTGTGATGCTTGCTGGGTCTCAACAAGTTGTTCTTCTAAACCAAATTGTGCGGTAGCAAAACAGAATCGAATACAAAGAAATTTTCATTAAATAACAGCAGTTTTCACACTTCATACATATTGATGCCTCGCATCTCACTTTGACACTGTTAGCATTTGTCGTATGTTTTTAGAAGGACCAATGTAAAAGCAGGAACAAGTACACAGCTTCGAGTTCCAAAATATCCTTGCCAAATGAAAATGTGACTGCAGATGAGCCATAGATTTTCCCGAGAGTGATGTGTGCACTGGCATTCTTATTTATGCAGCACTCGGTACATCAGGAAAAAATGACACCTACAAAACAAAAACAAGTGTGCCCAGTCTATGACCTCCTGCTCCTCGACCAAACGAACCCCCCCAGAGGCTTTCTTTCTCAAGACTAAGAGAGAATAAAGGTACCTCACAGAAGAGCATAGTCACTAGAGTGGCAGCACAGCACAATACGAAAGTTGGGGACAGGTCCTTCTATCTTTTGTTGTGCCCCAATTTTTGTAATTATTGACGCAACACCAAACCGAGCCATGTGCTTTACTGGAAGAACAGACTAGAATTGTCAGTAGAGTCACTACGGCACAGTAGTTCAACACGGAATCGAGGAATGAGCAACAAGAAAGGGTACAAAGGTGTCAACAAACAAAACAAAACATCACTCTTTGAGATTGAAAAAACGCAGCCGGACACACGAAAGGAAAGGCTACTGAAATGAGTGTGGTGGCTGCAGTGCCTGCAGCTCCGTACGGGACATAGCATCATGACGAGGAGGTGCCGAAGTCCTTGAGGTGTTCCTCGATGTCCACACGGCAGATCGGGCAGCGCTTGTTCGTCATCAGCCACTGGTCCACGCACACAATGTGAAAGAGGTGCATGCAGGGAAGATGCCTGCAACACAAACAAAAACGGTTTGTTAACTGCCTGCCTATACACAATACCTTAAAGGCTCCCTAGAGCTGTGACATATAGGAGAAAAGAAAATTATAGTCACATTAGAATAACAATGTAGGCAATTTATTCGTCAAACACTTGTTAAATTGAACTGCTACTTTTTGTAGAAAAGTGTCAACTGCAAAGAATTCATTCTTCCACAGGAAGTGCTGAATGAATGTTCTGTGTACCTTTTGCCCAGTGTAGCAATATGCACAGTGTAACAATATGGTATTGTTTGAATATTTGAAGCATTCAAATACTCACCATCTCTACTCAACGTTTTTGAAATGCCCCTTGTGGTCACAAAAGGCCACTAGCAAACGGTCATGCGAGAAAATTGAAATCAGCACTTTGAATAAAATAAGAGAAGACTTTTGTAGACTGTAGTTAAGGGGGGAAGAGGCACTTAGCCATCAGGCATCTTATTATTTACCCTAGGGTGATAAATGCTTGTGAGATGGTGTATTTACATGTGCAGATGTCAAATATGAACTCAGTTTTTATGTACCCTATACCGTTTTGTTTTTATTTAGTCTATAATTAAAAGTTCTTTTGATCACCTTTTCAGTAAATTGGCTCTACTGATCTTGCTGAATTAAATGTCATTGCATTCTACAATGATCAAAGAGTGCAGAAAACAAGTTTCATGACTATAACGTTTCTATAACAAACGTTATAAAGCTTATAAGTTCATCTCTCCATTATCGAAGAACGATAATTTTTGTATTTTATTTTTTCTACAAATTTATGGTGTCCTATAGTTGCATATGGCACTTTCTTGCACTCACTAAGCTTCCAGCTTCTCAGCAAGACAAAAATTATCAAATTCCAGTGTACCAAAGCTGAGAAGCGCTTGTCAGGCTTGTCAGAAGAATGAAAGGTGGCCAAAAACTGAAACTGAGAAAATGGCAAAAAATAAAGCTCTGTATATTCAAGAAGTTCTACCCAAACAAAAAATGCTTCTCTTTGCATATAAATGCCTCAGAAAGCACCAAGGCAGTAGTCTTTGTCACACTTCTGTCGTTGCCGCCGCTTTGCATGTTGCAGGAACCTGGAAGATGCTGAACGCTTTCGCTTGGCACTCGTGATCCGACGAGAATCCTTCTCTTCTGCCCGTCTCTCGCTCATGGAGGTTTTCTCTAGCTGAAGTTCTTTGAGGATACGTGTGGAGGCTTCTTTCATTCCTGAATTGAAGCACATAATGACCTCAGCAACTGCAGTCTTAACAGCTATGAGTGAAGCATGCTTCTCTTTAGGCATTAGAGACCATATGACAGAATGGAGTGCCTCGTTTGCATTTTGTGTCTTGCTTCTTTGGCAGCGTTTTAGCAGCTCCTTGTCACAAAGTCGCTTGGACTAGAAGTAGTGCATCACGGTCATTTTGTGGGAAGTTGTAGGTGTGTCTTGGCAGCGATTCTCCCCTTGCAGCAGCAGCATTCTTATTGCACCATGAGTCACTGCCACTTGGGCACAAGGTGTGGTCGGACCTTTCATCAGTCGATGTCACATGATAATATGTGGCCATGGCTGCCCAGTGCGTCACATCTACGTCACCAACATTGGACTTCAGAGCCCAGCCATAAGATGTCGACAATTTCTCTACGACATCACCTGTCAAGCGGCCTCTTCCACTTGCGTGTTTCGCTAGAACCTTTATGCTTTTGAACAAGATTGCGTAGTACGGTACCCATTAGTTTTTGGACATGGTTTATACAGTCCTCTTTTTGAACCTGTATGAAACCACAAACTGTCCAAGTCTTCAATGGCACGGAATGATCTACTGTCCCCATCGCACAGCATCACTGTGTATTGCTGTGTTCCAAGCACCTCTGTGTCACGAGCGCTCCGAACCCGCGAAGAACCGGTTGCTGAAACTGCTTCCAGATGTTGACTCCTCCCCTTCTTCCCCCGCTCGGGCAAAACTAGCCACGGTCGTTTCCCCCGGCAGATCGGCCGCCGCCTCCATCCGAATAGGAATAAACTTGTTTTTAACCGTTCGAGGCTGTCTAAGCTTTTTGGACTACCGCGGTTAACGCGTACGTCTATGGGCCGACGACAACACCGGACATAACAGTGGCGACGAGGAAGTGGATTTGGACCAACGCTACGCAACGATATTGAGAAGCTACAAGCTATGGCTACGCACGGGCTCCCAAATCGGCTACCCGAATTCAACGGCTCATCATGGTCCTCGTGGTTTGGACGCCTGCAATTTTACTTCGAGGCTAACAACATCACTGATGCAGCAATGAAGAGGGCCAACCTGCTAACGCTGTGTGGGGAGCAGACATACGACACAGTCTGTGCCCTGATTCAGCCACGCACTCCAGCAGCCGTTGACTACGACGACATCGTAGCAGCGCTACAAGAGCACTATGACCCAAGGCCATCGGAGGTCTACTGTCGAGCCCGCTTCCAACGGCGAGACCAACTGGAAGGCGAAAAAGTGGCCGAATGCGTAGCGGCTCTCAAAAAGCTCGCTGCTGACTGCAATTTCGGGACCTTGACCGCGACAGCTGCAGCTATTGCGCAGGAGGGAGGATCGACTGCCATACCTGTTAACACCACTATGCTCCCCTTGGACGTTAAGTTGCGTGACCGTTTTGTGTGCGGACTGCGTGACGCAGGCCTACAACAACGCCTGTTCGCGGAGACGGGTCTCACCTTCTCCAAAGCCTACGACATCTCCCAACGAGCGGAGAGCGCCGGTCACCAGCAGAGGGATATTCGACTGAACGTCGAGCCGGTGCATCACACCAGTCAGCAGTCAGGTCATTCCACGTCTAAGGCGAAATAAAGCAGAAAGACACAGCGCTGTTGGCGATGCGACGACATGCACGATCCCCAGGTATGTCGATACAAGACAGCGACCTGCAATTTTTGCCAAAAACTGGGACACATGGAAAAGGCATGCATCTCGAAGCGCAAACAGCTCGGACCGAAGACTTCAGTGCAACGGAACAACAATGTCGACGCATAGGAGGGCCAGACGCAAGATAGAAGCCGAACAGCACTAACGTCATCGGCACTATATGACTTAAACGCCGTTGTGAACCTCGGAACGAGACCGAAGATTACAACTGAAATTATGGTACACCAGCGCCCCATCAGGTTTGAGGTGGATTACGGAGCAGCATGTACGCTCATCAGCGAGGACACTTTTCGCGCTACTTGGCGTGAGAACGCGCCAGCTCTCCAGCAAGACGACACGCAGCTGAGAACGTGGTCCGGACATTCCCTTCCACTGCTGGGCTGTGCCAACGCAGACGTGTACTACAACGGGCAGACCCATCAGCTCCCCTTGCTAGTCGTCCACGGTTCTGGATCAAGCCTTTTAGGACGAAATTGGTTCACCCCCCTTGGAGTGGTCATTGGCGCAGTTCACCACACACCCAGTTATCCGTCAGTGGAGTAGCTTCAAGATAAGTACAAAGCGGTTTTCTCCGAAGAAATACCAGGGAACAACGGACCTCCAGTCACACTGGAGCTGCGGAAGGATGCGACACCAAAATTTTTGAAAGCTAGGTTGGTGCCTTTCGCCCTACGAACGTCAGTCGAGAATGAGCTTGACCGACTGCGGGAACAAGGGATCATCGAACCGACGCAACATTCGGAATGGGCTACACCACTCGTTGTCGTCCGAAAGAAGAACGGTACCCTACGCCTCTGCGGAGACTACCGGAGCACTGTCAACCTGGCGACAAAAGCATCTTCCTACCCACTACCGACACCGGAAGAGGTTTTTAGCACGCTTCGTGGTGGAAAAATCTTCAGCACCTTGGACTTGACACAAGCCTACCAGCAGCTGAAGGTGAGCGAGTCAACGTCTGAACTGCTCACAATAAACACTATTAAGGTTCTTAAAAAGTTAAAAGGCTACCATTCGGAATATCTGCAGCGCCAGCAATCTTCCAGAAATTTATGGAGTCTACACTTAGCGGGATACCAGGTGTTTGCGTCTACTTGGACGATGTTATTGTCGGTGGCGCCTCCAATGAAGAGCACACAGAACGTTTGGAGCTCATTTTGGAAATGCTAGCAAATGCTAATTTGTGCATCAGTAAAGAAAAATGTGTTTTTGCGGTGCCAAAAGTGAAGTTTCTTGGACATCAAATTGACGCGCAGGGTATCCATCCCACTGAAGACAAAGTGTGTGCAATCACCGAAGCACGAGCGCCTACTAACAAGCAAGAACTGCAGTCGTTTTTGGGGCTATTGACGTTCTACGACCGGTTCTCGGAACATCGAGCTACAGTGGCCAACGATCTATATCAGCTCCTGCAGAAAGAAGTCCCATGGACTTGGTCGCCACGCCACCAAGAGTCATTTGTTGCCCTTAAGCAACTACTTCGCAAGACTACTGTTCTGCGACACTACGACGAAAGGAGACCCCTACTGCTAGCCTGTGACGCATCACCATACGGAGTGGGAGCAGTCCTCTCCCAAGTTGACGACCAGGGACGGGAAGCCCCGATCGCTTTTGCTTCGCGCACCCTATCGCAGGCAGAGAGGAATTATTCCCAGCTAGATAAAGAGGGACTTGCCATCGTCTAGGCAGCAGATCACTTTCGGCAGTACATTACCGGCAGGAAAGTGACTTTCATAACAGATCACCGGCCCTTATTGGGTATTATGGGTCCCCAGAAGCCAATGCCACAGACATTGTCGCCGCGAATGACACGATGGTGCATCAAGATGTCGGCATACGATTACGAACTCGTACATCGCACGGGGAAGAAACACCAGAACGCCGACGCACTAAGCCGCCTGCCGCTAGACACCACAATAGATGAACCACCCCCGCCGGGTGATATACTCATGTTCGAGGCGCTGCCAAACCCTCCGCTAATAGCTGACACAGTTGCAGCATCAACGCAGGAGTGCACTGTCTTGAAGAAAGTCTACGCAGCTATACAAGAAGGCAACGTGCAGAAGCTAAAGGGTGAACACTTCAACGCTTACCGCAAGCGAGCTGCGGAGTAGAGCACTCATCGCGGTTGCGTCACCTTGGGATCAAGAGTTGTAATTCCAGAGGCACTTCGCGAACAGGCCATGTCGCTTGTCCACGCAGGTCATCGAGGCATTGTTGCCATGAAAAAGTGCGCCAGAAGTTATATGTGGTGGCCTGGTATCGACCAGGATATAGAATTAACAGTTCACGATTGCCAGCCTTGCCAATGCAACCACAGAAGCCCGCCAAGAGCCCCTATTCCTGAATGGGAAAGACCAGACACGCCTT
Organism: Rhipicephalus microplus; assembly: GCF_043290135.1. Taxonomy (NCBI): domain Eukaryota; kingdom Metazoa; phylum Arthropoda; class Arachnida; order Ixodida; family Ixodidae; genus Rhipicephalus; species Rhipicephalus microplus. Next base: position 165,401,708 of record NC_134703.1, read on the forward strand.
GGCACACCCTGCACATTGATTTTGCGGGACCTATCGAAGGGTGTTCGTTCCTGGTGGTTGTAGACGCATACACCAAGTGGCTGGAGGTAAAACAAATGGCTACAATGACATCGGCAGCAGTTATCGACACTCTGCGGTCGTCGTTTGCAATGTTTGGCCTACCGGGCAAGGTGGTCTCGGACAACGGCACACCGTTTGTGTCCACGGAGATTCTCAAGTTTTACAGCGACAACGGCGTCTCGTCTGTTACATCAGCTCCTTACCACCCGGCTACAAACGGACAAGCCGAGCGCTACGTGGCTGAGCTAAAGGGCGCCCTTACTAAAGACCAGACTGGGAATATGCAACGCCGCATCGCGCGCTTTCTCTTCAGACAGCACAACACTGTTCAAAGCACTACTGATCAAACGCCAGCGAAATTGATGTTCGGACGAGAAATGAGAACCCAGCTGACAGCAGTTATCCCGGAGCCCTCAGCGAAAGCACCGTCGGAGGAAGAAAAGCTCCCACATAGCAGGATAATTGAAAGTGGACAGCCCATATACGCCCGCCAGTTCCACAGAAAGCCCGGCTGGGTTGAAGCGACGGCACTCAAACGCATAGGTTTACGGTCATGGCTCGTTGACATTGGTGGAAAGGCCACACGCCCCCACCTTAATCAGCTACGCCGTTTAGGTAATTTGCCAAGGGAACCTCCCATTCAAGCAGCCACCTCGACGGAAGCTTCGTTCCACTTAGCCTGGCATCTCGCACCAGATGAATCGACGCCGCCGCCCGTCCCGCCGCCCGCCGGCCCTGAACACAAGAGAAACGACACCCAGCGAGCGGAGGCTTCTCTTCCTAGTGCGTCCAGAGCGTCCACGCGCCCACGGCGGCCCCCAGATCGCTTCCAAGCGACAAGATAAGGAGGGAGGAGATGTTGTGTTCCAAGCACCCCTGTGTCACGAGCGCTCCGAACCCGCGAAGGACCGGTTGCTGAAACTGCTTCCAGATGTTGACTCCTCCCCTTCCCCAGCTCGGGCAAAACGAGCCACCGTCGTTTCCCCCGGCAGTTCGGCCGCCGCCTCCATACGAATAGGAATAAACTTGTTTTAGCCGTTCGAGGCTGTCTAAGCTTTTTGGACTACCGCGACCAACGCGTACGTCTATGGGCCGATGACAACACCGGACATAACAGTAATGCAAGCCGTGACGGGAAATTGAGCGCGCAAAGAGAGTGACTCCTGCTTCCACTTCCATGTGCCCTGATTTTCACTGTGTATTTTTCTGGCCGATGTGCGTTGACTCCCAAACCAAGTAATTTGGGTGCTCTTTTGGTGGTGCACGCTTGCAGCCGGCACAAAAATTTGACAGGACAACATAGTCTCAAACATAGCCAGAAAACATCTCGATAACAACAGGTGACCTCTGGTCATCCATGTGCCATCATATAAGATGGCCACAATACCTGGGTTGTCAAAGCACAGATCTTGGTATAACATTTTCACTGACATGGCGCAATCAGAGAGGACCTTGTTTGCAGCTCTTGTTGCCGCAGGATTCAGTTTATTTTTCAAATGGCTCTGATAGCTTTTGTGGTGAAGTCCCCTGTGAGAAATTCCCGTTACAAAGAAGACGTTCTTTAGGGCTGCCTGGCCATTCCCTGTGCTTTTCACGGCACGAGACGCATGGATATTCACTTCAAATGCAGCGCATTTAGCCTGGCTGGGTACCCTTCCAGAGCTCCACTCACTGTCAACAAAGTTGCGGCACTCTGAAATCAGCTTCTTCGCAAGTCCATATTCTTGCTTCCTTATTTCAATAGAAATGGTCCCGCTGCATGTCAAGCATTTAGCTGTTCTTTCAAGAAGCTTGTTTATCGTGGATAAGTCGACGATCTCGTAGGTAGCCGCTGACGGGTACGAGTCCTCGCGCGCTGTCGTGAGCGTTGGCACCTTGCACTCGCTCGCCGAAGTTGCCGATAAGCTGCTGATCTTATCAGCATTCACTTTCTTCTGTTGTGCACGATCGGCGCTCGTCAAAAAGGTTGTGTCTTTCCTTATGCGCTGCCTATTGCTGATGTCGTCTGGGGGGGTGCCGGGGAAACAGGTGGAGATGTCGGTGTTTCAACCGACGGATCGTGTTCCGTCGCCGCGCCGTCCTGTACTAGGTGCGCGTTGGATATACCCGCGCCAATATCTCTTTTTGCCATAGATTTCTTGCGCTTTTTTCCAAAATTGTGAGGGGTGCGGACCTTGCGATACAGCTTCAGCCTGATAAAAGGTTCAAGCTAGGTTCAAAATGTGGCCGAGAGCGTAAGCCTAACGCACTTGCCGGTGGCTGCGGCGTGCTTGTCAGCCTGGTTAGACCACATGCCTGAATGTGCAGACTTGAAAAACGCTTGCTTCAATTTCTCGCTAGCTCGCGCAGGCTCAGGAAGCTGACAATAACAATGACATGTGAGCGAAATACACTCGCCGCTTCACGTGCGCTCCACTGCCGCATGCAGCAGACAGCTCGGGAAAACTCGGCGGGGAGCGTAGGTTTACCACACTGTCTTGGCGGCTTCGTCAAGCTCGTTCAGCGCCGTATCAGTATACCGTCGAACGTAGAGACTATACAGAGATGCTTGCTCTAGCTCACACGAGTTCAGGAAACCGACGAGAACAAAGTGACATACACTCGCAGCTTCGCGTGTGCTCCGCTGCCACTCGCAGCAGATGGCTCGGGAGGCCCAGCGAATCGGAAGACGCGATTTAGTCATGTGTGCTCACCGCACTAATAGGCTCACGCGAGGGGGCTTTTTTTTTTACGCTGATTCACGGCGTGCATACTGAATGGACAAAAACAAGCGCGGCGGGATATGAAAGAAAAAGGGCGGCTCTTCCGAATGCGACCAAGACAACTGCTGTAGCAAGCGTAGAACGGCAACACCACGGCGCTAAAAAAGTCTGTTTTTCACACGTCCATCGCCAAAAACTCACCTCACTAACGTCGCAAAAACTACTCTCATGGCTAAATTACCAGTCTAAGACCCGTGAAAATTGGCGATATTATGCAGCGATAGTGGGAGAATCCAAATACAGTAGAACCCCCCTGATACGCTTTTTACGGGAGGGTTAAAAAAAGAAAGCGTAATAGCCGGAAAACGCAAAAGCCGAGAAACGCGAAAAATTGAGAAATAAGAGTAGTGGTGAACTGCACATAGTTCTATTTTAATCCTTTCGCTTGAAAAAATCATGCAGCGTTGCCTGGCGCATCTTCTCACGCTCGACAAGCAAAAGGCGTTTTTCAAGCACCTGTAGTGCCATGTGACTCTCGCCATCGCCACTGGTGCACACATATCTTCGCAATAAATCCAGTGCCACTACGGCCGATGAGGACGGTGGCTCCGGTATACGCTCTACCTCCTCCCCAACTTCCTCGTCACTGGCGCACGGATCGACGCACTCAGCCACAATGTCGTCGACGGATAACATAGCGGAGATGACAACGGCGTCGTCAACAGAAGCGTAGTCACGGTACGCGATTCCACTGGCACCAACAGTCTCCGTGGCAGTGTTTAGTTTGTCCAAGCCTGCGAACGCACTGTCTTCAACAGCTTCTGTTGTATCATCTGTGCGCACAACGAAACACTTGTTGAACAGTGTTAAACTGTGGCAGCAGTGACGGCGCTCCACGCCGATGCTAAATAATGCGTCGCATCTAAGATGGTGGCGCCTGCCGGCTGCTGTCTACGCTCCACGCTGACCAGGGACCGGTTTACAATGCACTTGCGGTAGAAGTGCTTTACATTTTTTATTATTCCAGCATCCAAGGGCTGAAGGCGGCTTGTGGTGTTGGCAGGAAGATAAACTACCTTTACGTTCCGCAGCGACGCAGTGTCCTTGGGATGTGCGGAGCAGTTGTCGAGAGAAAGAACGACTTTTCTGTTCTGGCAGCCCAATTTAGAGTCCATGTATCTCAAGAACTCCTCAAAAAGTGAACACGTCATCCACGCCTCGGTATTATTGTTGTAGTGGCAGGGCAGGTGACGGATATTTTAAGGCAGCGTGGGTTTCGAAACCTTCCTATCATCCACGGTTTCATCATTTCCGAACCATCGGAGTTGCACCACAGCAGCACTGTTCGTCGTTCCTTGCTGCATTTTCCACTGTGGCAAGCCTCGCTTTTTAGGCTCAGCGTCTTAGAGGGCTGTACCTTGAAAAAAAAAAGGCTTGCTTCATTGGCATTGTATATGTCTCTCGGCTCGTAGTCCTTTATAATAGACACCACGGTCTCTTTCCAGGCCTCAAAAGTCTCCGTGTTCACGCTTACAGCCTCTCCGTTGACAGTGTGGTAGCATATTCTATGTCTGTTTTTGAAATGGTCGATCCAACCGTTAGATGCACAAAAACCATCGATACGGAGCTTGTCGGTGATCTCGAGTGCCTTTTCTCGCAGGATGGTACCGCTGAAGTTAACTCCTGCGGCCCTGGCTTGTTTGAACCATTCGAAAACGGCCTTGTCAAGCTTCACGTGCTCTGAACTCCGAACTTGCTTGCACTTGACGTCAAACGTTCGGGCATTTTTTTTAAGTTCGATCCATTTTGCAACGATGGAGTTCAAGGTGGAAGGCGTCAATCCTAACTCCTTCGCTACGCACACCTTCTTCCACGTCGGGTTCTCTTTCACAACCCGGAGAATGTTCAACTTCTTTTGCAGCGAAAGTGATTTCCCCTTTCTTGATGTCATCCTGTTTGAAGACTATTTGGAGCGTTGGAAGTGTAAAGGCACTATGCTGCACGCTCGTATAACCTGCACAACGACTGACGCAAAACAAAGGCAATGCGAGAAGACCGCAGCAAGCACGGGTAGCACGGGCGCGCATGGACGATGGTGATGGCGATCGGACTATACCCTTTGAATCGGGCCGCCTGCACGACCCAGTGGCGATAAGTTTAAGCCAGCGTGACATCCAAAGAAAACAAAAACAGGTCTCGGAGACCTTACTTTTACAGATGCCAAAACCAATTTTAGGGCCCCAACGCGTCATAATCCCAATCTTTCTTAGAGTGCAAATACGGATCTCAAAGGTCATGCTTTTGCTGGCATGAACCGAAAATACGTCATAGGTGTCGCCCTCGGCACTTTGGGCGGCCAATCCCATCGTCAAGCCCAGCTATATGAAAGACAACATGGCCGCTCGGGCTGGCGCGTCGAGGCACTTCGCAACGTATGATGCGGGAACGGTCTCACAGTTGCGACGCAGCAGCGGGGTTCCCAATGCATTGGATCCTATGGGAGCTGTGCCGGGACCGGCCGAAAACGACGTAACAGTCAGGAAAATGCCGCACACGGGAACGCAACAGCGGGGTTTTACTGTATAGCATTTTCCAAAAAACGTGTTTTTTTGCAATTTTAGGTCTCAAAGACCCGCTTCTGCCCTTATTTCAATGTTCACAGTGGCAGGGCATGCATTTCATTTTGGCAACGACGGCACACCGTGAGATGCACTTTTGAGGTCAGAGTATACCATCGTTAGCTGAATAGTTATGCCACGTTCTCAGCAAGTACACTTTCACAAGGTCAATCAATCAATCAATCAATCAATCAATCAAAATCTTTATTTCAGTTTGCACATACAAACATACAAACTAGGGATGGCGAGAAAAAAGCAGCGAATTTTACGCCGCTTGACGAGCCTGGCCATCCCCACATGTCAGCAGTAGGGCACTAAGCAGAAACAACCACTGTTCCAGGTCTTGTAAGTAAAACAACCAGGTCTTGTAGGTAGCGGAAAAAAAAAAAGTGACAAAAAAAAAAAGAAAAAAAGACCTATGTATCATAATTGACAACAGTAATTTCACTATAAAGCAATAACATAGAATTGGTACAACATATGAAGACATGAGTACATTTGATATTACAATGATACATATTGGCGAATAATGCTCTTGCGAATGGCAGAAAGAGACATAGTATTCAGGCAGTCATAAAATGATGTGTTCAAGAAATTTGGCACAATATAACTCAACATAGAAAAACCATAATTTGTTCTACACTTTGGTAATACATAACTACTTTGGGCTCTAGTATCATATGATGAGTGGCGAAACGTAAGTGGAGCAATTTTAGAAAAAAAGGGGTCATTTTTCCTTATTATTCTTTTATAAAAACATGCAAATCTGTAGTCGAATAATTTGTTGACTGGTACAATATTATATTGTAGGAAGATATGTTTAGTGGGCGAATCGTAAGAGCCATTCACAATTGCGCGGAGCATTTTCTTTTGTAGGGCTTGTAGTTTTATTATATTTGACACCGTTGTATTGCCCCAGACTAGTAGGCAATAGCTTATATGGGAATAGAAAAATGCATAGTACAAAGTAAGTTTTGTTTTGGTTGGAAAAATATATCTGTTACGAGAAGTGATTCCAATTATTCTAGAGAGTGTTGAGGAAAGATTATTAACATGTGCATCCCATGACATTGTATTGCTGAATGTTATTCCTAATGATTTAAAGGTGTCCACGCACTCGATCACAGTATCACCTAGGTATAAGCAGGGAGGTAGAAACACTTGTTTTCTTTTAGGTAGGAAAAGTACTGCTTTCGTTTTCTGTTTGTTTATTTTCAAAGAGTTAACTGAAGACCACATAGCAAGTGATGAGAGCGCATCGTTTGCAATTTTTTCTAAGTGTCCTATGTCATTAGAGGAAAAAAATAGGCTGGTGTCATCTGCATATATAATGTATTTCGCATGAGTGCTGATATTAGGAATATCATTTATATATACATTAAATAGCAGCGGCCCCAAAATGCTACCCTGAGGGACGCCATTTGAAATACTTAGAGTCTGTGAAGCGCAATTGTTAATGACTACGTATTGAGACCGTGAGCCCAGGTATGACTTCAATAGGTTAAGGGCGTGTCCACGTACACCGTAGTGCTCTAATTTTGCAAAAAGAATATCATGATTTAAGCAGTCGAAGGCTTTGCTGAAATCAACAAAAATACCAAGAGTTAAGAGCTGTGTCTCAAAATTTTTTAATATATATTCTTTTTGAACAAGTAGCGCATGTTCCGTAGATCTGTTTTGCGTAAAGCCATATTGACAGTCAGTTATTACGGAATGTTTAAGAAGAAAGCCGTTGAGTCGAACGCGGATTAGTTGTTCTAACCCCTTAGAGAAATACGGAAGAATAGACACTGGCCTGTAGTTTCCCAAAACGTTGGCGTCTCCTTTCTTATAAATCACGGTCACCCTGGCTAGTTGCATATCAGCAGGAAAATGAGCTGTTGTAAGCGCGGTGTTATAAATGTGTGTTAGACAAGGCGTAATTATATCAAGAACATACTTCACTGGCCGACTTTGAATATTGTGCGTATCAAGACTAGAGGTATCTTTTAACTTTCTGCATATAGAAAAAACTTCCGTTTCATCTGTTGGTGCAAAAAATAAGGATGGTCCTAGTTTGTCGCCTAGAAAACTAGAGATTCCAGCATTGAAATCACTGTGACCTACCTCAGAGAAAAATTTATTAAAAGTGTTAGCGAGATGCGAGCCGGACGTTTCGTTGCCTTCAATTACTAAACTTGTTATATTTCTGCCGATCGTGTTTCTATTTAAAAGCATGTTTAAGCATCTCCATTTTTCTTTTGGCTTTTTAGAAAGATTTTTGTCGAATAAGTTATTGTAATAAGCAGTTCTCGCTACTCTAATTTCTCTATTCAAGCGGTTGCGCAGTGATTTGTACTGTGCTAGTACGTCGGTGTCTCTCGTTTTAATGAACACCGCAAACATCTTGTGTTTCTTTTTAACTTGTCGTGTAAGCTGACTGGTCATCCAGGGTTTACGGGCATTCTTAGATGCATTTATAGTAACAATGGGAAAACACGCGTTGTATAACAAAAGAAACATTTCTAGGAATTTGCTGTAAGCACCGTCAGCTGTATTTTCTTTGTATACTGGAGCCCAATCCACTAAAGCAATGCGGCTCCTGAATTGTTCGAGCCTCTCTTGAGACAAAAGTTGCCGCTGAGTTTTTGTATTTGCTTTTGAATCGATTTGTTTTTGCAGAAACAAGAAAATAGGCAAGTGGTCACTTATATCGACTGCTATGCGGCCGGAAAGGAACGCACTACTGCTATTAGTAATTATAAGGTCCAGCAGTGAAGAGCAAGTAGCAGTGATTCGTGTAGGACTACTAATTACACTGTGAAAACCGGCAGCCTGGATGATTGATGACAACTGTTGCTGCGCGGGGCTGGGAGTGCTCATATCTATGTTGAAGTCTCCAGCTATACAAGAAGAGAATTTTTCTGAATTGAAAAAGAATATCTCGCGTTCAAAGTAATAAAAAAATGTGGATAAATTTCCCTGAGGGCGGCGATAAAGGACTGAGAATGTTTGACAGGCCGACTTCACAGTTAGCATTTCTATGTCCTCGTTACAAAAGCAGTGTTCAGATAGCAGTTCACAGACATAGGTGTTTTTCACTAGTAGCGCAACACCTCCCCCACGCTTCGCTGTACGGTTAACATAAAAAGAATTATAGCCAGGCATGCGCAAAACATCCGTTTCATGACGGTACCACGTTTCAGTTAAACAGATGACGTCAAACGAGTTTGTTAAGCCTGCCAAAAAATGGGTCAGTTGATCAGCTTTGTTCACAGCAGATTGCATGTTGAAATGTATTATTTTCAACTTGTTTTTGTCTGTGGCAGCATGTGTATAAAGCTGTGAAGGCGTGAAAAGAGGTGTGGTACCCGGGCAATTTTCCAGAGGCGAGAAAAGAGCAAACAGGTCATGTATGAGTAGTTATGGCATCGAACTAAGTCATTCTCGACAAATCAGCTTGGCAGTTGATCCGAATGACATCGGAGGTCTCCGTTTTGCGTGCTAGTATGCTGCCGTTCTTTGTCCACACGTATTTCCAAGACGTTTCCCTTTTCTTCGCGATAGCTGCGCCAAGAAGGCGTTTGTTGTGTGGTGTCAAATGTTCATTGACGTAGATCCGCTGTTTGGGCCCCGTGAAGTCAATATCAGAAGTTGACAGGTTTGCTTTCTTTGCTGCCTCAAGAAAATGGTTTCGTTTGGTTCGGGTCGTGAATCTGATAATAAGATTAGCATCGTTACTATTTTTGGTCTTGACGCTATGGGCAATGTCAATGTCTGCTAGGTCGAGAGGAATCTTGATAGTTTGCGCAATCTTCAAGGCCATCTCCGCGGCTCTGTCTTTAACCGTGAGTGGCAAGCCCTTTATTTCTACATTATTGAGCCTGCTGTATTGCTCTAGTTCTAGGATTTTGCTTTCAGCTTTATCTAGCCTTTCGGTTAGGTCCTTGTTTTCTTGCCTTAAAATGGCACAATCCTCTCTTGTCCTCTTGACCTCAGCAGTCAGAGTTTTCAGTTCCGCTAGAGCACTTTTGAAATCATCAGCTGTGCTAGAACAAAATGTTATGCTCTGATTCATCGTTCGGATTTCAGCGCGCATTTCGCGCTTGAAGTCTTCAATAGCCTTTACAACATCAATCGCGGGAGGCATGGTGAAACTAAATTGCAATACAAACACTTGGTGCCTTTGTCTTACTGTACAAAGGCACCAATATTCTTCAATTGATCTATATGCACATCTTGAAATTGCATATTATGCCACCTAAAAGTTGTAGCTAAGAGTCTAAACTCCGTAGGAGGGAATTACCTGACTTCTTCATTGTCCTCGAACTCACTGAGACAGATGGTGCACTTCTCCACGTCGTCCTCACTGTCACCACCACTTCGTCGAATCTGGAGAGAAATGTTACATTCGTTATCATGGGGCAGGCAGCTAGGCCTAAATACAAGCGAGCATGAAAAGCCTTTTGTATTCATGCTGCATCCTTCTGGCGACAACCTATTGTCAAATAATCAATCCATCACTCAGTGGAATACACAAATTCTACAGAAAGGCTTTGACCAAATTGCATATATGGAGCAAGTGATCAGCATTCTCAACTAAGGAACAGTAGCCCGTGGTTTCAGAGGGGTGGATGAAATCTACACTTACACATGTATAAATAGAGAAGTAACTAAGAGTCAAAGTCTGATGAAGCAATAATTTATTTATACAATTTCAATCTAAAATCAATTTATTTGTTTTTGAAAATTCAAGTATGCCAATGTGTCAGCATTTATGCAAGCAGCATCACTAGTTTTGGTTGCTTGTTCTTTCAGGCAATTATTTGCAAGAGTCGGGAAACTCTAGGCCACCTTTAACAGCCTCTTCCCATTCTTGCATCTCCATAGCACATTACCACATATCATCTACATTGTAGAAGAATAAACAAACAGACTTTACATGTTTTACAAGAAATTATTTTTACGAGCTTGCTACAGGGGCAAACCTACCATAACACTGAGCGAATTCAGCGCTAGTGGCACGCTGTCAGATTGAAAGGTTTCAACATCAGCAGCTGAGAGAGCTAACGAGTGAGTGTGTTTTATGAGCTTGCCTTGCTGCATTAAAGTATACAACGCCAAGTATAAATCAAAGTCGGTAGCACCTGTCTGAACACTGTGATAGAAGCACACAGTTTGCACAAGTTTGCCTCGGATGCCATACCATCTTTTTTCGACTAGCAATCGAAGGCATCAGTTATGAAAGGAATTGGCGAACACAACGTATATGCAGCCTATGAGCACAGAGTCATAATTCATTAAATGTGCACCCGCCATGGCACTCCAACTGTTCACCACACGTCGTATCATCATATTCCATTAAAAAAAAGCAAGTTTAAATGCACCTCTTTCAACTTTTAAAGTAAAACTGGATTAATTCAAACTCAGTTATTTCAAAATTCTACTTAATCTGAATTATTTTCGTGGTCCCCTAATTCATAATGTAATACTGAGTGGATAATTTGAAGGGGCAGGACGCACCAGTGCAGTTAATTAGAAAACTATGGGTGCCACCTGCTAATTCCTGATAACGATTGCACCGAATATCCACGGAAATGATGGCCTTCAAGAGCCACAAGGCAATGCAATGTGGCAATACTAATGAGCGCCAGCTTCAGCATCCCATCCTTGCTACTTCCAGCAAAATGTCTCGTGGTCAGCTGTAATGTGTGCCTGCGGAAAACAAACTTCACTGCATTATAGCAGTGACGCAACGTGCGAGCAGCTTATTGCATGCTTCTAGCAACATTAGTGCACCATGATTTATTTATTCTTTCTCGGAATAAAAATAAATTGATCAAAGACAGTTTAGCAAAATTCGCGATGTATGCGAACCTCCGATTGCGGGTTGCCCCAGCGTTCAGCGCATTTTCACTGCTAGTGGAATTCTTGCTTGCAATGCCTATTTAGAAAACTGAGTTTGAAAGTTTAAATGATCATGTTTTCCAGCAAAAATACACCAAGAATTTAATAATACTGGCCAATATTAAATTCCTTATCTAACCAGAAAGAATGGGCAAATGACCGCTGACTCAGAGTGAGGAGCAGGTGACATGCTGCCCCTGTGTCACTACTGTGTTGCAGCAAAGACGTCTTGTTTCTGCAGGTGAACATGACAGTCGACATAATTCATAGCATTTTTTTTTGCGCTCTTCCCCCCCCCCCCCCCCTCAGTTGCAGCAGCGAGGCCTGCCATTCCCCTTGCATTTGGGGCAAAATTGGGACCAGGTATTACTAGAAAACATAACCCTTGGAGTCACAAACTAGCCGGCACAGCAAACAATCAGCCCTGATTATTTCGAATAGTTCTAAGTTCCTTGCATCCCACTTTTTGTACTTTCCATTGATTCAAAAACTCGCTTATTTCAAAAATTTTTCACGGTCCCAGTGAATTCCAACTTACGAGGCTTTACTGTACGAGCATTTGTGATTGAAATCGAAGCTAAGAAGGATTACATTTAGCAGTCGGGATTAGCTCAGTTTTGAAAACTGCAAAATGAAGACAACCATGATGAAGAAAACTTGGGCTGGAAGCTTACGTGACATTCTTCATATTAAAAGGAGCCTGCTGCACAAACCTGCATCAGGACCATGTGACACTTCAATAAATGCGATACTTCTAGTAGAGCCAATTATTAAGGGATGTGGTTACCATAACCACTATGGGCAAGACTGCTGTCACTATCAACACAATTGTGTATTGAGGCAATATAGTTCTGAAAGTGTGCAGCTGACAGTGTCACAAACAACAAAATGCAAGAATAATGGCCATAGAAGTGCAATTATGAAATAAGCATTGCTTCAATTGATTATTGTTTGTTCCTCACTGCTTGTTAGATTACCAACTGGCCCAGCCTCATCTATCGTTAATGTTGATGGCCAATATAATGCAGACTTCCTTTCAGTGCGATGCTCATGACTGTTTTGCACTTGGCGGTTGCTGCCATATGCATACAATAGTGGACAGGAGTGTTGTAGCTCGGGGTGTCGGTCATCCATGAACTTAGCTTGTATTAGTGAAGTAGGTATTAGAAAGGAACACAACACAGACGTAAAGAAGGTAGACGCACGTCTGTGTCGTGTTCCCTTCTTACATGTGCTGCACTAATACAACCGAAGTACACTTGGTGGCACCAATGGGTTGAGTCGAAAATCTTGGATTTTCAATATTAACAAAGTTCAAACTAACAAGCTGTCGGATTAAATGAGCACTTTTTATTCGTGTCCACAATGTTAACTCAACGACAACTTTTTTTTTAAACGAATATGCAGATTTGTTCACAAACCTCGGCATACCAGAACTATATTATAACCTCACCAACCAACTACACGTCAATGAAGAAACATTTATAAAAATGAGCGAAGAAAGCTATATCAGTTAAGCAGTATATACAAAAGAAATGAATTATCACTGCTGTTAGTTACTTCTAATTACATTGCATGAATGGCATTAACAGCCAACAAGAGCCAGTGCCGATATTACAGTTGAATCTCGATAATTCGAACTTGAAGGGGGCCGAAAGTTTGTTCGTATTAAAAGAAGTTCGAAATAATGATATGAACGGAGGGCTCAACATGCAGTGGCGCATGTGCATTGAGCTAACACACAAGGAGGAAGTTTCAGAAGACTCGTTTTTTCACAAATTATAGGACATTGATCATTAATTTAAGTAATCAGTGATGCGCACATGTTGGCCTCTTCGCGAGTCAATCAATTTCGCACACAGCTTGCAAAGCATTTCTACATCGGCTTCAGCATTCTCCCGGCAGGAGAAGTTGCGTGCGGCAATGTCCAGTGCTAACAATATTTAAAGACAACAGCAAGGACTGCGTCTTCGCTGCTACCCTCTCTGCCACAGCCGAAGCATGGCCAGGATGACGAGAAAGGAGGAGTGTCTCCACGCAAAAAGAAGCAGATCGGCCTTTTAGAGAGAATCAACACTCTACCACAGCTTCTTCTTCCCTCCCCCCCCTTTTTTTTCCTCTCTTCGTGCACGGCGTTGAAAGGACAAGGGTCTCTACATGGCAGGGATGAGAAAGGGGGAAGCGTGGCACCGGCGCGTCACAGATCGGCATTTGAGAGAGAGCCAACACTCCATGACAGCTTTCTTTTTTTTCCCTCTCTCTATCTTCGTGTGCCGCGTTGAAAGGAGGGTCTTTATGCGACAGGAACGAAAAAGGGAAAAGCGTGGAACAGGCGCGTCGCAGATCGGCATTTCAGAGAGAGCAAACATTCCGCCGCAGCCTCTTCTTTCTTTTTCTTCTTTTCCTTTTTTGTGCGCAGCGCTGAGGTGTCGGAGGTGCTGTCGCGGGATTGGGCGTGGTGCTGAGGGCATTTTCGGAGCTCGGTATGTTCGAATTAACTGTCGCAAGTGCTTGTGCGATCGAATCACAGGGCATTTTGACTCATTGAAATATACATAGCTTTGACGGGACCAAAGCGTGAGTTTGAATTAACCAGAAGTTTGAATTAGGCGTGTTCAATTTAATGAGATTCGACTGCATAAGACTAAAATATGGCAGTCCTCAGACACCTGGCTTTGAAACCGTTAGTTGAATGGAAGCTCATCTGGTCAGGAACAGACATAAAGACAATTAAAACACAATGACCAAGATGACAAACAAACAAAAGCATGCCGTTTCGACCCCTAGAGAGCTTTATTCTTGTGAACATGGCTCCCATACGGGAGCTGGAACGTTGTGGTTTTATTTGCTTTTAATCGTAGCCAGTGTGTCATTTTAACCTTAGAGTTCCTTAAATATACACTGGAGACACCTCCGGTGCCAATGTCTATGGGAGCTGCAATGCATAGCGCTTCAGTGAGCATGGGAATGATGGGTAGTACCCGGATTTGTCTAATCTTCGTACTTCTGGCTCCGTGTGTGTTCAAGTGGCTTGAAGCTGTTTCTTCAAACAAAAATAAGCAAATGTTCCGTGGTTGCGCTTCCCTACTTTTTTCTTTTAGGCTTACCATTTCAAATCAGGTCATGAAGTTCAAAAGGGTTCGTTCTTTCCTTTGAAACAAAACCAAAACACAGCAATTAAAGAAGACACAAGCGCGATTTGGCGCTTACAAGCACGAAAACGAGGCAAATTCATGTACTACCCATCATTCCTTGTGTCGCTGAACGATCCAGCGCCAGAGTCCCCCGTAGTTAATTTTAGAAAACTTTATGGTTGTAACTGTCGTTGCACCTGGCTCTGGAAGAAACGTTCACGCTTTTTTTTCCATTTCAGCCCCGGTAAATGTAGACGCCTTCTACCAAAAAACAAGGACTTTCTCGCGCAAGTGATGGAAATAAACAGAAGGTAGAGAAAAAGAAAGAAGAAAAGACAACAACCTTTTTGTATTTGTGGAGAAACGTGTTTCGCTCAATGGCGTTTTGCGAAGCTCCACGGTTCACGACCATGCGACGGTGCTCAAACAACCGCATCGTTTCCTGAAAGACCAAGAAGCACAATTGACACTGACAACCAGGCCTATACGAATATTCGAGCACTTTGAACAAATAGTACAGCATTCGAATTCGCTTTGATTTGTTGAACTTAAGTTCTTATAAATTTCAATGTATTTGAAATAAACGAACAGGCCAAGAACAACAACAGTAAGCATGCAACCCCCAGCAAAGGCGATTTCTCTGCTAAACCGCGCACACACCTATACAGGGAAAATTCGCAAAGCCCGATTTCATAGGTAAATGGATGTTTTACAGTCACATAAATTCATCGTTCATTAAGCTTAAAGGCTTGTTATACCAGCTGATACGTTTCGATAAAGAACAGAACATTTTAAACCCAACGTAATGTACAGGTTATCACTTCCATTCAATTGAATTTAACAAATCCTGCTGTGACTTAAAGTTACTTCCACTTTCTTTGAACCAAAGATTTGCACATGGCTTGTTTCAATTAAAAAAAAAATAGAATGTTCTGCAGGTTAGTGGGGTTATGACAAATATACCCATTTTTCTGTACAATATGCCATATACACCGTATAAATTCCACTTGCATGGGATATGTCAAGTTATACAACTAAATAACTGTTCATTTCAAATTCAATTCGAATCTAAAATAAAAGAAACAATTCGCACAAGCCTGTAGTTTGCAGCATTATGTGTGGAGAACTGAACAAGTGCGTCACAAACTTCAGTGACTGCTCAGCTGTGCAAATTTTTCTGTAGCAGCGAACTTAATCGTTCACTTGCGCCAAAAGCATTACGTATTATATTGTTATTGAGCAAGCCAAAATAAGCTAACAATTTGAATAAAGAACTAGGATTGCAAAATATAAAAGTTTAAAAAAAAGAGGTCTCCTCCATCGTCCATTGCACTAATCTTGTTTCATATCAGTCATTAACTTCTTGCAGACAACCTCTTCCACATCCACAACCGAAACAGATTGAAAAAAACTGGAAAGATCAGTTCCTTATTATCCAGACTACTATGACAAGAGAACAAAAACACATTGTAATGTGCTGAAATGTTAACACTGGCTCTTCCACTGGTGCTTCATTTGTGCGTAATACCACAAAATTGAAAACGCTGCCCAAACTCACCTGAACATCCCTCGACAGCAGGGGCATGTATTGGGGCAGTGAGACATACTGAGGAATATCGGAGAGCACTGAAATGGCATACAGGTTCGGGAACCTCTGCTGCTGCGCACAGAAAGAAAAAAAAAACAGATTCACCCAGCTTAGAACAGATGGGCCTCCATTAAAACCGAGAATGTCGGCAGCTCTCTAATAACTTATGCACATACAGGAAGACTTGACATGTTCAGTATTCCAGTATCGTCAAACTCTGATATATGGAATCGAAAGAACATTACAATGAAGTTCTATACAATATAGATAGCCTGAAATATATAAGAATTTATGCATAACAATATGGGTATTCAAGGGCTTTTTACAGCTGTTCAATTTTGTTAAATGTGGGTTCGATATATATGCAGGTTTCGCTGTACGGGTTTTAATTAACCTTGTTTAGCTTGCAGAAAAAATGGAACAAAAATCACAGACAAGCCCAACTATCAGTTTTACTGTATAAGTTATTGCATAATACTGGGTTATCGGAAATCGGTAGCAACATGTCAAGCTTCGTATGTGTGGCTGAGCTTTTCATCCTGATTGAGCACTCATGTAATTAAACAAAAAAAAACAAAAACAAGCAACACATTCACATTAGTGCAATCGAAAATTTACTCCAGCATTAAGGTGGATAAAAAACTATCGTAACAGTTCTCCATCAACGTGGCTGATGTTTCTGCCAACAAATGGCACCACTGATCTGGCAGTTCACATTTATGCCTCCAGACACCCAGTAATAAATACAAGTGCTAAGATACTGGCTATCAACGAAAAGAGAGAGAGAGAGAGAGAATGGTGATGATGATGATGATGAGTAGATTTTAGTGGCGCAAGGGCCAATTGATGGCCAAAGAGCGCCATTTCAATTGACTACAGATATGAACAATGATATGGTGCGTGGCTGTAAAGGGGCCTTAAAATTCCTCGCTCTAACGCGGGTTAAAACATGAAAGTAATAAAATTATGACAGTGGCGTGACATATGTGTGGTGATAGCTGATGGCAAAATGTCATGATAATAAAACTATGGTGAAGATATAGCCACCGCAGCCACGACCACACTATAGAGGTCGTGCTACGGGTGACCTCGAAATATCGGGTGAAAGCTTTGCACATCTTTTAAAAACGTAAAAAGTGTTTGTGGTTTAAAAAGCGGATTCCTACCGATGAGCATCCCAGGGTGTAGAGGGAGCTGCTGTCGGTAGGGCAGTAAAAAGTGCTTTTTTCTAAGAGCATCTAGCTCATTGCACTGGACAAGAATGTGGAGAACCGTAAGGGGGTCTCCACATCTCTCACAATATGGTGGATCACCGGAAGACAGAAGAAATGAGTGTGTGGAATGTGTGTGTCCTGTTCTAAGCCTTGTTAGTATTACTTCTGTGTGTCGTGATTTTGATAGTGGCGGCCAATAACCTAGTTGCGGTTTAATAGCATGGAGTTTATTATCTGTGTGTTTATCCCACATCTTCTGCCAATACTCCCTGAGCTTTCGTTTTAGAAAAGGTTTTAGGTCAAGTGCAGGGACTGGTGTTGATGCATTGGCAGTAGTGACATTGGCGCAAGCAGCCAGATTGTCGGCCAAAACGTTTCCTTGTATTTCACGGTGCCCTGGAACCCAGCAGACAACGACATGCTGTTTTGATGTGTAGAGTGTGCACAGAAGTGAGTAGAGTGACACCAGCACGGGGTTCTTGTGTTTTTTAGGAGTTTTCAGGGCTTTGACCACGCTTAGGGAATCTGTGTATATTACCGCCTTTTGTAATTTTATCTGTTTAATGTGTTTTACGACCGCCAGTATTGCGTAAGCTTCTCCTGTGAAAATGCTTGCATTAGGATGAAGAACGCCAGCCTCGGAAAAGGATTGGCCTACCGCTGCATATGACACAGAAGTGTTTGACTTTGACGCATCGGTAAAGAACTCAGGGCATGTGTATTTATGTTGTAGTTCTAGGAAGTATGTATGTATGTGTGCAAGTGGTGCGTGCTTTGTGACATCAACAAAAGAGATATCACAGTCTATAAGCTGCCACTGCCACGGTGGCAGATATGTTGCAGGAGCCATCAAACTGGGTTCAAGAAGAGGCACACCTGTTTCTTCGGCCAGGCTCCTTACACGCAGCGCGTAGGGCTGCCTAAACGAAGGACGGTTCTCGAACAAGCCAGAACAAGACAAATCATTAATTATGAAATGGGAAGGGTGTTGCTTGTCTGCCTTCACCTTCAAAAAGTACAAAAAGGACAGGGAACATCTTTGTAGGTGGAGCGACCATTCATTCGAATCCACGTACAGGCTCTCCACAGGGCTGGTGCGGAAAGCACCCGTAGAGAGGCGAATGCCTAGATGGTGGACAGGGTCAAGAATTTTCAAGGCTGATGGTGTTGCCGACTGATAAATTATAGCACCGTAATCTAGGCGTGTGCGTACGAGACTTTTATATAAGTTAATTAAACATTTCCTGTCGCTACCCCATGTAGTGCGTGACAACACTTTCAAAATGTTCATTGTTTTTAAGCACCTGTCCCTTAAATACTTGATGTGTGGGATGAAGGTTAGCTTAGTGTCTAATATGAGACCAAGAAACTTGTGCTCGGTCTTCACTGACAGAGGTTGACCATGCAGGTCAATGTCGGGGTCAGGATGGAGGCCCCTCTTTCGGCTGAACAAGACACAAGTGCTCTTTTGCGCGTTGAGTATAAAACCATTCTCGTTTGCCCATTGAGATACCTTGTTCAACCCTAGTTGAACTTGACGTTGGCACATTGAGATGTTGCAATATTTGTAACCAATCTGCACATCATCGACATATATGCAGTAAAAAATATTTCGTGGGAGAGACAGGTGCAAGGAATTCATTTTAACTATGAAAAGTGTACAGCTCAATACACCTCCTTGTGGCACTCCTGTTTCTTGGACAAATACTCGAGATAAGACGGTGCCAACTTGGACACGGAATGTACGGTTGGACAGGTAGCTTTCGATAACTGTCAGCATTCTACCCCGCACACCTAAATGTGACAGGTCTCGCAATATGCCGAAGCGCCATGCAGTGTCATATGCCTTTTCCATATCGAGGAACACAGACAGAAAAAATTGCTTATGAACAAAAGCATCGCGAATTTGTGCTTCGATACGGACAAGGTGGTCAGTGGTGGACCGAGCCTCTCGAAACCCACACTGGTATGGGTCAAGTAGGCCACTAATTTCAAGGAAGTGCATCAGGCGCCTGTTAATCATTTTTTCAAAGACTTTGCAAATACAGCTGGTTAATGCAATTGGCCTGTAGCTGGAAACTGAGGCCGGGTCCTTGCCTTGTTTTAGAATCGGGATAATAATAGCTTCCTTCCAGGCTGAGGGTAGCTCGCCAGAAGACCATACCGCATTATAGAGAGAGAGGAGAGCTTTCTGGGTTTCAGTGGGCAAGTGTTTCAACATTTCATATGCCACACGGTCCGGGCCTGGGGCAGATTTATTGCAGCAGGCAAGTGAGGCCTGCAGTTCAGCAAAACAGAAAGGTTGGTTGTATGCCTCATGTGTTCTGGGCTTGCGCTCTAATCTCTGTTTTTCTATTGCGGTTTTATATCGTCGGAACGCTTCACTATAGTGTGTTGAGCTGGAGACCTGTTCAAAGTGTGCTCCGAGAGTGTTTGCCTGGTCTTCCAAACTCTCCCCTTGGGGGTTCACTAGAGGAAGCGAATGTGCTCCTCGTCCTGCCACCTTACCAACCATACTCCAGACTCTCGACTCATCTGTGTATGAGTTAATGCCCGACACAAATTTGTGCCAACTTTCTCTTTTCGCCCGTCGGCGCGTCCTCCTTGCTTGCGACTTGACGTTTTTAAAGTTTACAAGATTCTCGGCTGTGGGCGAGTATCTAAGCAGCCTCCATGCCTTATTTTGTTTTTTTCGAGCATCACGGCACTCATTATTCCACCATGGTACTCGTCGTTTGCTTGACGGTCCACGTGTTTGGGGAATACATTTTGTTGCTGCATCAACCAAGAAAGCTGTGAAGTAGCATACAGCATCCTCTATGCTCAATGCCGCCATGTCAGTCCAAGATAATAAAGTCATTTTTTGAAACTTTTCCCAATTGGCTTTGTCGGTGAGCCATTTGGGAACTTGTGCAGGACATGTATTTGTTATTGATGTGCTAATAACGATAGGAAAATGGTCACTACCATATGGATCATTAATGACTTCCCATTTAAGTAGAGGCAGGAGTGATGGGGATATTATGCTGAGGTCTATTGCTGAGTACGTATTGTTAGCGATGTTGTAATATGTTGGCTCTTTCCGATTCAGCAGGCACGCACCGGAAGAAAACAGGACCTGTTCAATCAGGCGACCTCGAGCATCGCAGCGAGAGTCACCCCATAGATTGCTATGTGCATTGAAATCTCCAAGGAGGATATAAAGTTCTGGAAGTTCCTCTATGAGGGTCTCGAGTTCATGCTTTTCAAGACGGTGTTGCGGAGGTATGTAGAGAGAGCAGATGGTGACGAGCTTATTCAAAAGAACTGCTCGAACAGCCACCGCCTCGAGGGATGTTTGTAGTGGTAGGTGTGTGCATGCAATCCCTTGATTGACTATAATGGCAACACCACCGGATGGCACAATGGCATCATTCCGGTCTTTCCGAAAGATAACGTAATGACGTAAAAAGTTGGTGTGTTTAGGTTTCAGGTGTGTCTCTTGTACGCACAGCACCTTAGGTGTATGTTTGTGTAAAAGTTCATGGATATCGTCGAGGTTTCTCAACAGTCCTCTGACGTTCCACTGTAGTATTTGTGTCATTTTAATGTAGTGTGGTGCTGTGTGTACAGAGGTGTTGCGTTAATTTACAGGGCCTTTTGAGGGCCCCGTGATTCGAGGTTTTTCTTTTTTGGCGCGCTCTAAGGAGTTGCGCCTATCCTTCGGCGTCTGAGGCGCCGGAGGAGTGGGACTTGTATCCATCACCTCTTGTGAGGTGGTGGATGGTGCCTGCTGGGCAGGCACATTCACTGAACTTTTGGACCTAACTGCGCCTGCAGTGGTCCCAGGTTCGGCAGACACCGGGGTCTGCCGGCCCTGTTTGTCAGGTGGCGGAGCAGTACAGGCTGCTCCAGCCGGGGGCGCTGGTGGCACGACCGCGGCCACACACTGTGTGACATTCGCGGGTGCCGAGGCATGTCGCGCGGCGCCCCGGCGCGTCACATCTGCAAAGGAGGGATAAGACGGGTTGTGTATTGCGAAACGTTGGCGTGCTTCTTGGAATGTGAGATTGAATTTAACCTTGAGTTCTACTATTTGTTTTTCTTTTTTCCATGCGGGGCATGATCGTGAGTAGGCAGCGTGATCTCCTTCACAGTTCGAACAATGAGATGTTTCTGAGGTGCAGTTGTCTGATATGTGTTGAATGGATGCGCACTTTGCGCAAGTGGCACGCCCTCTGCAACTCTGCGATCCATGACCGAAACGTTGGCACTTGAAACATCGACGAGGGTTGGGAATGTATGGTCTTACACGAAGCTTACAATAGCCGGTTTCGATTGATTCTGGTAGGTCACTTGTTCCGAAGGTAATTATTACGTGTTTTGTAGGGGTCAGTTTGTTGTTGCGTCTTATTGTTATTCGTTGGACTTTGACTACGTTCTGGTCCTGCCAACCTTCAAGCAGCTCGCTTTCAGAAAGCTCAGTAAGATCATCATCAGAAATTACGCCACGGACAGTGTTCATGGACCTGTGTGGGCCCACCGAAACAGGGGTTTCCCCAAAGGCCACAAGCTTAGACAGCTTTTCATACTGAGCTTTGTCATGAACCTCCAGAAGAAGATCGCCACTTCCCATCTTTGTTACTTTGTAACCTGGGCCTATTGCTTCTGTGAGAGTTTTGGAGACGAGAAAAGGTGAAATAGCTCGGACTGTCTTCTTTTCGTTTTGACTGTGAATTACATGGTACTTTGGGAATGTGGGCTTTGGTGTGTTAGGCAAGAAAGTATCTTCGGTGCGCCACCTTTTTAGGGAGCGATCAGGAAGGGGGGGAAAAGATTTTGCCATAAAATACAATAAAGTTCGGCGGCGATGGTGGCCACCCACCACCGAGCCCAACAAGGGGACGCTACAAGGTTAACTAGTGAACACTTGGAGACGCCAGCCATGCATCGCCGCTATAACCGAATATAACTACCCAAGGTTGGGTAACTCCACAGGGTTAACCCTCGCCGCCAGGAAATTCGGAAGTAAACGGAAAAGAGAAGATGACAGGACAGATAAAAAGTGAGAGATAAAGACGAAGATGTAGGAAGAGAGAGATAGGAAAAGGCGACTGCCGATTTCCCCTGGGTGGGTCAGCCCAGGGGTGCCGTCTACGTGAAGCCGGGGCCAAAGGGGTGTGTTGCCTCTGCCGGGGGGCCTTAAAGGTCCAATCACCCAGCGTCAGCTCAACCCCCAGGATCCCCTTTTCCCCGGACACGGCAAAGCCACGCACGGCTAGGCGTGGGAGGGAGCCGAAACTCCCCCGTTAGCTCGGGTCCGTGGTGTCGCTACACACCAAACGCCTACTTGCGCAGGCGCCCCTGCGGGGGAGAGAGAGAGAGAAGAAAATGTTGAAGATGGTATTGGGTAGAAAATGGTTCATGCAATGTAAGTAGTTAGCATGTTGCAGTTTCTCTGAATAGGTCCACTACTTGTACAGCAAAGAATAAAATACAGAAATGTAAAGATAGGTGCTTACAAGGTTAACTCATTTGCGATTACAAGTAGTGAGGGTGTCAGTAATAGAAAACAAGCAGATATATTTTTGAATATCTTACTACAGTCGAATCTCAATAATTTCAACAGGCTTAATTCGCACTTCCGGTTAATTTGAACTCCCGCTGAGGTCCCGTTGAAGCAAGGTGTATTCCAATGGGTGAAAACGCCCTGCAATTCGAACGCGCAAGCATCTGTGACGGTTAATTCAAACCATTCCACTTCAAATATGCCCTCAGTACAGCGCCCTATCCCGCGGTGGCACCTCTGACACCTCAACGCTGCGGGCGAAGGAAAAAAAGTAAAGAAAAGGCTGCAGTGGAATGTTTGCTTTCTCTCAAATGCAGAGCTGCGACGCGCCTGTGCCATGCTTACCCCTTCTCCTTTCAACGACATGCGCGAAGAGAGAAAAAAAAAAGAGAGAGAAAAGAAAGCAAGCTGCCGTACAGTGTTAGTTATCTCTCAAATGCCGATCTACTGTCCACGTGGAGACGCTCCTCCTTTCTCGTCACATGCTGGCCACGCTGCGGCTATGACACAGAGGGTAGTAGTGGAGACGCAGTTGTTGTCCTCGTCTTTAGAAAGTGTCGCCCTGGACATTGCCGTGCGCAACTTCTCTTGAAAGGAGAATGCTGAAGCGGAAGTCGAAATGCTTTGCAAGCTGCGTGCGAAATTGATTGACTTCGCTGCAAGGCAAACGTGTGCAGACACGCATCACTGGTTATTTCAATTAATGACGGATGTCCTGTAATTTGTGATTTGCAAGTTTTCTGAAACTTCCCCCTCATGTGTTAGCTCAATGCACATGCGCCACTGCATTGTGAGCCCTCCGTTCATTTAGCTTTTATCAATTCGAACTTTTAATTCGAACAAATTTTTGGGCCTCTTCGAGTTCGAATTATTGAGATTCGACTGTACAATCACACAAAAAAGAACAAACCCTGAGACACCCGGGAAAAGAAGAAGAGAAAGAAACGAACTTATCGTGACTACATAGCACATGGGCAGGCAACATCAAAACATTTCTACTCCTAATGCAAAGCAAATGTTTGTAAATTCTATCGCCTTCTTCACGCATAATGCCTGCTACATTGACAATGGTGCCGGCTTGTTCATCCCCCACCCCCCTGAATTGGCAGATAGCATTAGTCTCCTCGAAACACAGAATGCAACAAGACACATGGCAACGAACAAAAATTATGGTATAATAAACATTCACGAGTGAAACCCCAGTTTGAAATCTACTCGCCCACAAACGTTCAACTTACGATAACTTTTATTCAAATGAGTTCAGAACAGTCACCAAACAGTAAGAACAGTTTACCGAAATGAGTTTCAATTCTTGAATACTGCAATAAGCAAATTCATTTGTAACTTCTAAAAATTTATTTGTAAGAAAGATCTTGTTCCGAAAATCACACAAGAAATACTTTGTATTTTAGTCTTGAACTACACATTACACTAGAAAAATAAATAACGCCATACTAGAAATGAGCGCAGAAATATAGATAAATTAAGTTTCATTGAAATTGATAAAAAAATTTTAAAAAATAAAAAAATCTAAAGCAGTGTAAACCCTTTGCCTCAAGAAATGCAGCCGTTGTAGACAGCACTGTTGAGCTTAGCAGTGCAACAGCTTAGTCGCTAAGCCTCCACGGCAGATTGCTGGTGTCACCTCGAAGGCTGTTGCTTCCGAGATGTCAGCGCACGAGCTTTGAATGTAACACATCATTTTGTTTTAGCTTGTTGCACATGCGGATTTAGACACAATTGCACAACGAATGTGGCGATGCCCAGCACGTTGCAGCAAGTCGGCCAAAGCGTCATCACTCACCACATTACGGGGCAGGGCCAACGTCAAGGGCGTGAAGGAGTGCAACTGCGGAGGCGTTGGTGGGTGGTGGTAGTGGTGCTGGTGAATGTGGTGATGCAGGTGGGCGTGGCCCCCACTTGCCTCCCCAGCACTAAAATATGGAAGGGATTGACAACAGGGAATCAACACAGGTATATATCCACTGAACCCTCGGAGAATGGAAAGCTCCTATATCAGAGTCAATGCTCAAGTGGAACAGCTACCTATAATATAATACGATTAGTTTCGTACTTGAATTTTGCACCACTATTCATCTCTCAGTTTTCATTGAATTCCTGCTAAACAGAACATAGCACACTTGTCCATTCCATTTTCACCTGCAAGCTCCAATTTAGTAGTTGGCATAACAGACCAATCTAACTGGACAAATAAAGCAGCAATTGTTCTGAACCAATTAGAGCACTGAACAAAAAAATTCTGTAATAAAAATTTTTTTCAACGATTTACTTGGAAATCATAACATCATAGCATGGCTGGCTAGACAAATGCCTGCTATTATGAGACGGCTAAATGTCTTGAGACTAGCAGGGCATGGGCACATGCTTCAATCACCAAGAGACGTAATTCGTTTTGTTTCATTCTATTTTCTTCAGAGTGAGCTTTGAGAAAAGTAGGGACCCCGTCTGCAGATGCAGTCAGCACCTTGAGTGCCCCACAGTGAAGATTATGTGCCCTGAACCTTCTGTTATGCTGAAACCCAATTTTTCAAATGGGGTCATTCACGGACGATGTAGGTTCTCTGGGCATGTCCCCCTCAGAAAAAAAAAGAAAAAAAAAGGCATCCCCGGCGTAAGCAGCCTAAACCACCTTGAGAGCAGCCCGACAACAGAGCCAGAGGGGCGAGAACAATACTCCTTGCCGGAGTGCCAGTCGGTGTATCGTGCGTGCCCGCAAGTGTTCTCTGACCCCAACAATGCTCCCTTCACCACTTCAACGTCACAAGTGTATCCCCTGTCTACCTTAAGCCCCAGAAAATGTTGGCTGCACCAGGCTACTCGAATGAACACGCACCTTTACTTTAAAACCAAGTTAACATATCTTCTAGGCAACGCTACCCACTAATAATCGGTCAGAGAGGGCCTCACATACAGCAATGTCAAACAACACAAGCATCTAGAGTCTCCAAATTTGGTGTCAGGGATCCTTTAAGATTGGGCAGACACAGAAACGAGAGAAATTAAGACGGCGCACATAGTGCATCTGAGGTGTCCTCGATTTCTCTGGTGTCCACATTTGCACGCAGTCTTTCTAACATGACAAGTTGAATGAGCCATAATGCATACCGTATATTGCCGCATATAAGACAATTTTTTTAAAAAATTGGAGCGCCAAGTTTAGGGGTGTAGGCTTATATGTGGGTTTTTTACATGACGAGGGTGGGAGGGGTAAAAAAAGAAACGTAAGGCAATCAACGTTTACCAAGGTTGTTACTATTACTATGCACCTATTTTATATTTATATTGCAGCAAGAGCGATTAAAATTAATATATTTTACTCCGTTTCTAAATACAGTACTAAGTGCTCTGGTGGATCAAGGAGACGAAAGCAGCCTCTAGAGATCCTCTTGCACGCACAATGCATGGAGGCCGGACCAGAGATTTGGCTTTTGCATGGGCTTTGAATCTTTTCGCGACCTGTGCTGGAGTGCATTGGGGGGGGGGGGGTGCACATTAATTCTGCACAGGCTCAGCAAGTTCACGCTGTGCTTACATTTTCTGGGTCCCTTCGCTCTATCCCGCATCAAAATGGCTTCAATGCATTGACGTAGCTACAGTGCAATGTTCTAGAGAAAAGTGACCCTTCACACTGAATCGACAAGCAATCTTTCAGAGGAGCATGAATTTGGCGTCCCGGGAAAATGTGCGCGATGTTGGCGACAAATAAGGGACAAACTTTTTGCGTGGGCTGGATGGCGAAAATCGTTCCAATGACCAAAAGGAGGTGAATACCCTGCCATCCAAGAACTGTCGACGAATGGGTTGGTGAACAGCAGGAGAAAGGCCCGAGTGCGTCTTACAAGCACATTCAGGTGAAGGCTCGACATGTTGCAAATGGATTGAAAATCGCCTGCAGTGAATTTAAAATTTCGAAGAAATGGGTGACTAATTGAATGAATCGGCATGGGCTCAGCCTGATGCGGTGCACGACTATTTGTCAAAAGTTACCGGAGGAATATGACAAAACAGGAAGCCTTCTTGAACTTTGTCCGTGAACAGAAGGTAAAACACGCCTACACGCTCGGCCATATCGGCAATGCCGATCAAGCACCTGCCTGGTTTGATACGCCAAGCAAACGAACCGTGTCAGCAAAAGGTGAGTGGCAAGTGCACCTGACAACTAGTGGCAATGAGCACAATTGTTTTACGGTAATGCTGTGCTGCACTGCCGACGACCACAAGCTGCGAGCTTTTATTGTTTTCAAGCAGTAGACGATGCTCAAAGAGAAATTCCCCCCTAAAGCCATTGTTCGCGTCAACGAGAAGGCCTTCTTCAAGGAAGAGATTGTGCTGAAATGGTTCCGCCTCGTCTGGCTCGGGCACCCAGGTGGTCTTTTCAGGCCCAAAAGCATGCTTGTTCCGAGGGCACATCATGGAATGCATGAGCGTAGTTTTTGCGAAGCGCGAGATCACAAATCCTACATGAAGGCTTAAAGTTGTAGTTTGCTGGCAATAAATTTTTTGTTTTGTCATCAATGCGGTTATTTATTAATTTACTTGCAGATTTTTTTCTCATTTCAAGGCCAAAAGTTGGGGCGGTTGTGTTATATTCGGGGTAGACTTATACGCGGCAATATGCTGTAGTTCTACCACATTCCCGAAAAGTCATTAACGTATTGTAACGCACCCAGTGGGTGATGGGATGACCACTTCGGCCTGAACGTTGGGGTCCAGCACAACCGCCTCTCTAGCCATCTGGATGCCCAGGGGTGGGGTCGCTGCAGCTGCCTGGCATCCGCCACCATTCTCCGCAGACAAAGAGGATCCCACTACCGGCCACTGCCATCGAGGCCAGCTGGGGGTGCTGCTGCTGCGTCCCTCGTGCCTTGTGCCAAGAAAGCACCGGAGGCCCTTCGTTCTGTGCACACGAAGACCCCATCCAGTCCCGCTGGCGAAGGCAGTCCCTCAGTTGGTGAAGGAGGTACGGTGGCAGCTGCTGCGGCTGCGGCAGCGGCGAAAGCAGCACCTTCTGCAAGCCCCGCAGCTGCTCGCTGGGCTTGCGTCATGCGCTGCAGGGCCAATGCCTCTTGCTGCCTGCAAGGACAGAAAACGACATCATTCGTGAGCAAGTGAGAGCACAAAGACTACGACATGCATGGCTTTTCCCTGTGAAAGAGCCAATCTACGGGTATAACCCAGACCTGGCTTAAAAAAAAAAGAGAGTACACACTTGTCAAGGTATACAGCTGACTCTTGTAAAACAAAACCTGAAGAGACTGGAAAATGTGTTCTGTTCAACAGCAGTTCCGTTTACTGGGGGACGAACAAGGGCAAAGAATCCAAGTATGCCAATCCTGCTAAGGCAGCTGTTTCATTTGAGCAGCTGTTCTATTTAAGAGGACATGCAAGTCGAAAAACTAAAGTTTTTTTTGCAAAATTACATTTGCAAACTTTTATCTGAAGCTTAGTTGTTAGACTTTCATGATCAAAAAAAACTGTGAACTGTAATTAAACTTCAAGTATGTTAAAATTGCTCTCAAAGAGTGTAGGGTGGCTACGAAGAACTAAAAAGAGCTCATTGTCTAGAGTCCCTTGGAAATTGTCAGCTGGCTGCTTGCCATTGAATTTTGCAACAGGAGTTCCCTAAAGCTACACGATCAAAATAACTATGATTGCCAAACTCTCGTGATGACAGAAATCATCTTAAAAAACATCTTTTCTGCATAAATGAGCTTTAACTTGTATCTTCAAAATGCATTTTTCTTAGAATCCAGTTCTAAGCAACTTCTCATAGCCCAATCGGGACAGAATTTCGCCCACATAATTATTAGGACTGTATGTGAAGGGTGCAATACTGCCTTTAATACTTGATATCACCTATATAATTACTACAAACCTATAGTAAGCAATTAGTATGAGCTGGGGATTCGAACAATTCTCAAATTCCAATTTGTCGTGCTCATTAAATTGCCGAAGTCCTTTCTTGATACTTATTTGATACTTGATGTTATGATTTTGCCCCTTCTGCTGGGGCCCTTAAATGGGCCTGCAGTATTTTGTAAATAAAAATAAAGTTTGCATTCTACAGTTAACATAAAGTAATACGAGTCATTATTGGCTCAAAAACGTTTAGTGGAATAAAAGGTTTGTCCAAAATGAACTATACTTTGCAGATTGTCATGGCATAAAACAAAAACTGCGCTAGTTTCTAAAAAAGTTTAACTGGCTAATGAAAATCAGCCTAAAAAAGACTATATATACAGCCAAAAATTGATTTGCGTGGGCTACATAGCAATGCAACATATTTTTCCCTCAGATCCCATCTCCCTTTAACAAAGTTCTGTTAATCGAGAAGCTACTGTATTGTCGAAAGACGAGTGCTGCATGTTGCTCTGCATCTCTTCACAATCTTATACCGTTGGACAGCTTCGCAGGGCACATGCTCTAAGGAGCAGTTCTTGTGCCTACTTATTTGTCTATTACATCAGTGTCTTTTACAGAGATGTTCAACTGTATCCACGCGAGGTTCAACTTTCTTCCACACGAGCCGAGATCCTTTGTGGCCGTAGACGATAGATAGGCTCCTTCTCCAAGACCTGCCTACTTTCACTGCATGTGCACATGCCTGCCTGCTCGGAACTTCACTTCAAAAACCCCAACCCTCCCCCACACCCCACCCAAAACAAAAATGCGCCAGCTGGAGATAATGCTTTGTCCCACCATCTCCAAAGATTTCACAGGCTGTGCCTGTCCATAATTGCACTATATTCAAAGGTTTTTTTCTTTAGTTCAATCTCCGCTTTACTAGAACAAATTCCTGGTCTGTTAAAT
The DNA here is from genome assembly GCF_043290135.1 of Rhipicephalus microplus. Classification (NCBI taxonomy): domain Eukaryota; kingdom Metazoa; phylum Arthropoda; class Arachnida; order Ixodida; family Ixodidae; genus Rhipicephalus; species Rhipicephalus microplus. The sequence continues at coordinate 165,431,289 of NC_134703.1, forward strand.
ATTTGGAATAGTGAGCTTTAACATTAAAAAAGTTAGGACTAAGAAAACAAGATTTTTCTTATGTGTGTTTAGCTTGATTTGTCTGATCAGCATGCCGAGGCTCAGAGAACATCTTAATATCATGGAGAATAAAAAAAATCGCAAACTGAAACTGCAAGAAGGTAATACTTCACATCACAAAGCAGTAACAATGTAACACAACAACCGTATTTTCTCGCATATGTGAGGGTGCGGGTCATCTCTGAATTATCTGGAAGCAGAGGTCAGCTTCACGGCAATGCATGGCCTGCTGTGCAGTCCGCGTTTCCATCTGCATCGTTTGGTGCAAACCCAATAAAACCATCACAGGCCACAATCAGATCCCATCTGTAGCATGTCGATTCACTTTTTGCGTGCTTTGTTTGATTTGGTCAACAGCGTCACAACAGCGATTTGACAACGTCTGTTTCTAAGTCAGGTGTGACCAATTTGCAACGTTGGTCAGCCTTATCTGGTGAGGCACCATGAGTGGGCCACAGCGTGAAAGAAAATCTCGAGATCATAGCTACTGTGAGGAGCCACGACGTCAACAAGTCCTGTACTCGCGACTGGTGAAAAAAAAAAGGACTCTCTCAAAAATACACGCAAAAATAAAGAGAGGATTTCGCGGACCGAAGACTGGTGACTGTACCCCCTTCTTGAGACGCAGTTAGTCAAATTGATTGAAAAGCGGAGGATTCGTGGCCATGCTGTGTCAAAGGAGATGGCGCAAACGGAAGCGCTAATGTTGGCCTGCGTGATGAGCTTCTCACGTGAGTTTCATGTGAGCTGTGTATGATTCCAGTGATTTATGGCCAGGCTGGGGGTGATTCCGGCCGACGTGGTGGCAGCAGGGACAGTGGCGAGTCGGGCGATGATTGAAGGAACGGAATCGGTGCAGTCAACGTTGCGACGATTGCTTCGAAATAAAGTTTTTTTGTAAACGAGATCGTGACTGTGCAGTTGCAACTATAATAATCATGCAAGTTACACGTGAGAATTTTTTGTTTTTGTTTTTTGGGGAAGTTCAAAGTTAGAGAGACGGGTTAGATGCGAGAAAATACGTTAACTCAAGTAATACAATTACTGGTGCATCTTACTGGTCATTTTGGAGCACTAATGTCACATTCAGCTCGTTGAAATGAAGCACTTCGAGAATGGCCTGCCGGTTCTTTCAGAGCACCACGCTTCATCTTGAAGGGCAACGGAAATCGGATCACTCGATTTGCACTTCATTTCTTTGCAACAGAAGACGCAGCAACATCCAACGATTGCTCGTGCAAGCAGCTGCAGCACATTAGATTAGGACGACCATGATCTGGCTCAGATCAAGAACATGCGCCGCATTGTTGCGCGCATGCTCTTGATCTAAGTCAGAGCAGTGAGCAGTCAGAGCAGAGTCAGAGCAGTGATGCCCAGCCAAATGTGCCAGAAGACAAGACAATGGCCCTTCTAGTATAACGTGCCCGCATATCTCGATTCGAATCGTTCCCATAAGCAGGCTAATATGCAAAAATGTGGCCCTCACCTTTGCATGTACAGGGAGTGCTCCTACATGCACCGCCTCTGCATCTCTTGCATTCTCTGCTGAGTCTGAAGGAAAGAACACAGAACGAACAGGAAAGTTTTAACTAGACCATGCAAAAACTTAGAAACTATGCTTGAAAGGAGTACACAACACACACAAAACTTTGAAGGCCAGGTAATTTGTGAGATTTCTATGTGTGGACACCCACACCTAATACAAATATTACTGGCTGATACAGCATAAGACAAACTCAACTTTGAAGTGTACGCTGCACAAATGAGCAGAAAACTGGGCACCTCACACCACCAACATGAACTCTGTTTTAATGTAGACAACCGACATCCCAATACATCTCAAGTTTGGACTGGCTGATGTGCATCCTCCCAGTGCTCTAAATGTCACAGTTGTCACAAGATGCTCAGGTGCAGGTGATGCCACGTGCATTGCTATTTTGCGTACTCACAAGGTCGCCTGAGTTTACAAAACCAACCCGCTTCTCTCAACACTCCCCTCTCATATCGAAGCTGTGGCTGGGCACTATAGAAACGTCTCCATATAATCATCACACGCTCGAGTGAACAAGGCTTGTTCTAGCCATAGGAAGTCACAGTGCGACTAGGACAATAGAAGAACAACATGTAAGCAAGACAGACGAGTGCCGCTCTTCGACCACGCTGTTCGACCAGCCCTGTTGAGTGTTCGTACATAGTCACAGTCGTACCGTGCCTTTTTACGGCTATGAACCAGCTCGCCCAGACCAAAGTCTCACTTCTTTTAGCCATGATAAGTGGGAAAGTAGCTATTTATTGCAAGTGAAAAAATGAGACAAAATCTTTGTGTCTGTATTTCTTTGAATGCAGCTGTCTTCTACCAATTATGACAATATAAACACACAATGAAGTATGGAGTTTAAGAGAGAAGAAAAATTAGTTGTCATATCTCAATCTAACTGACAATGACAACAAGATATGAAATGGTTACAAAGTCAGCATATTTATAGCTAACTCAAAATTTTATTGGACTTAATTATATTTAGACATTTTTATCATAGTGGCAACAATCTTAATGCATGCGAGTAAACACAGTAGAGTATCTGAAACATACTTAAAATATTAATAGTAGCAGATGTGAGAATTGACTTTAAAATAGAAAAATTTTTTTGCCTATTTCAATGCAATTATATGTGCAACTTTACCAAGTGACAGCCGAAAATAACTTAGCGAAAAATTGGGGGACCCTTAAAGAGAACCTGAAGTCAGATAACAATTTACGCCGAGTGAAAGCTCAATGTATGACAACATCTGAAACGACAATATTATAAACAGCAGTGCTCTGCTTATGAGCAATTTCGTTAAATTCACAAGAATACATGCACCTCTGCAGGACATTCTCAAAATGATCCCAATGTTGTCAGACGAACCACCTACAATTGATCACTAGTAATCTATCCAGCTCCACTAAAAAGAACCTTCCGTGCACCAAGAGACGCAATAAAATACCGCTTGTTCGTTTATTTTTGAATCATGAAAGAAAGAATCGCCGGACATGACTATGGGGAATGGCGTGACATCGCCGGCCTGGAGTGACCAGACCATTTGCCAACATTGTCTGTATCATATCGTCCGCATCTTGTCTTGTCACATCGTTCTAGTGCACAGGCGTACGCTACCCTACCCACTATGACGATTCGCGATTCTTTTCGTGTTTAGGACCTGTTCTCGCTCACTTCGCAGTCGGCTCAGCATACCCTCCGCACGTGTGGGGAAGCGTAAAAAGGGCTGTTAATTTGCACGGAACGAATCACAAAATATCCAAGTCGGTGAGGCCACGAAAACCCTCGGCCCAACAACACGATTCTTTGACCACAGCCACCAATTCTTTGAACACCACCGCACGCGCCGATCAGGCAGCCGTCCATAGACATGTGCGCACGTCTGCGTGCATGTTGCGCGTTTCACTGACCTTTCAAGCAAGCTGCCCGATCTGCCTCGTTCCCGCGTGTTTTAGTTTTCAAGGTCTCCTTCCTGCCGTATCCTCCCTTCTCTTCACTCTATCGAAAGTCCCAGCCATTCTCTCGCCAATCGGCTCTTCTCTCTTGACACAACTCCTTCGCCCATCTCCAACGCTCTGCGACTCAAGCCACGCTGACTCGAATTCAGAAGTTGTTTTTAGACTAGAAACAGGCCCAGAGCTATACCACGCATTCTGGCATGTGTGTTGTGCGTGTGCGTCTTGCTCGCTTTCGGTGTGTGCGTGTGTTGTCAGGATAGCTTTTTCACGCCGCTCAACAAAACGTCGAAAGTGTGCCCACTTGGCTTGGGCGTAATCCGCACCTTAGGTGCCGCGTTGCGGAGCGCTTGCTCATAGCTGTTGACCACCTGGCAACCAACTTGCCATTTCAGGCGTGCCGGTATTCATCTGTGTAGATGGTGAATATTTTGAGGGCAGCGGTGACGGCTACGTGCGCACGAAACTGCTTTCGCAAGGCCGACTTCGTCGACGTCAGGCCTGATGCAGAGCCCGAAGATGCCGAACAGGACCATTCCGGCGACGATTTGTGGTAGCGTGTCGTTGACTCCGACCTGACAGAGCGGGTGGGGCATCAGTTGCGATGGTTTGACTACAGCCAAAGATGATGCTGACACCGTGGAACCATGGATTAGGGCATTGTGAATTAAGTACGCGGCAAGAGTGACTTTGAGGAATCGGATTGCCAGAACGACGAAACTTAGGAGCCATTTCCTCATGCAGCTCATGCCCCTGGCCTCGGCGAAGAGCACTCTGTTGTTTGAAATAAACTTGAGACCGCCCTTATCCTTCCTGCTCTTCGAAACATGTGCATCACGAAATTTTTGGGGCAAAAAATTTTGTGTTTCCACTCGCAACTTTTTTAAAAGTTGTGTTTCATTTGGTTTCCCGGGAAGTCGGGAGATCGCCGACTTCGTTCGCCGTTACCGATCAGCGGCGCTCCGAGATGTTCATTGTAAGTGCGATTTTGTGCCATAAAACTAATGTATATTTCCACAGTCATGCGGATATTATTCGTTTTAAGCCAAAGTTCGTTTTAAGTGAGGCCGTTATATGTGGGCTCGACTGTATTAGAAGTAATCAGAGCTTGTCATTTGCTGTGCCGGCTAGCTTGCGACTCCAAGGGCTATGTTTTCCCCCAATACCAGGCCCTAATGTTGCCAGAAACACAGGGAAATGATGGGCCTCTCTGCGGTCATCGAAAAAAAAAACGCATTCATAATCAACTAAAATGTGCGCCTGCAGAAACAAGACATCTTCACTGCAACACAGTAACACGCAGACAGCATGTTGCCTGCTCTTTGCTGCGCCAGCACGTCATGATGCGACCATTCGCACATTCTTTCTAGTATAATTAGGAATTTAATAATGGCCAGTATAACGAAACTCATGATCTGTTATGGCTGAGAAAAATTATCTCCGAAACTTCCAGACTTAGTTTTCGAAGTAGGTGTTGGTGGCAAGGACTCCGTCAGCACTGCAAAGGCACTATTTGCTGGAGCAACCGGCAGTTGGAGGTTTGCATACATAGTGTTTTCCGCCAAACTTACTTTCATTAATTTCTTTGCTATTCCAGAAGACTGGGTAAATTATGACCCGCTGAAGTTGCGAGAAACATGCGATCTGCTGCCCAAGCATCACCACAGAATTGCAATGATGCATGTCTCGTTTGCTGCAGGCGCATGTTTCGGTTCACCACGAGGCCTTTTTTTTCCCTCTCTCTGGAAGTAGCGAAGCTGCAGTGCTTTAGCTGCCACTCATTAGAATTGCTACGTTGCATTGCCTTGTGGCTATTAAGAGTCGTCGTTTCCGCAGATTTGTGCAGGAATCAAGATTTGGAACTGGCACAAGCATCCAAAGCTTTCAAATTAACCGGACAGGTGCCGGCCACCGCTGCAAATAATCAAGACAAGCTTACATTGCAAAATACGGGATCGTGAAAATCCTTCGAATCAAGTGAAATTTCGAAATAATTGAGTTCAAATTAATGAGGTTCTGCTGAATAAAATGAGCATGAGAACTTTTTTAGGTATTCACTGGTCGATGTGACCCACTGGATGGTACACCACTGTGTCCTTACATGCCAGAGCCTGGTGTGAGATGGGTTCATGCAGACAAATACGGCAGCCGAGAAAGGCGCAATCTCGAAGTGTGCAGACGGCACGATGAAGAGCGGCTGGTACGGTGAGCTTGGCTGTCCCAACCCCATGTTCAAGCCAGGGCTCGAATTCAGGGGCGGGGGAGGAGGAGGATTTGGCGGAGACAGGTAGATGACGTGAAATCTTGTCAACGCTGTTGGGAGAGAACACAGAGACTGTAAGCACTCCAGGTGAATGCAAACTAGATTTGCATGCACCTGAATGTATTGCAAGATGTACAGTCGAACCCTGCTACAAAGAATGCTGCTTCAACAAAATTTCCCCTACAACAACATAAAACACACAAATATTCTTGCCTCAACAAACACTTTTTTTCCAGCCATTCCACTGCAACAAAAATTGATGATGCAATTTCAGGCTCAGATAATTAATGCCACGCAGCAAACACATTCTTGAACATTTGTTGCATTTTCAGAACATAAACATACAAACGGGCATCGGCTCTACCTGAAACCAGCATCATTTACTGGTTTAATGGATGATGATGAGTGGTGCTTTATGGTTCAAGAGCCACATGATGGCCAAAGAGCACCATTTCGTGAGACGAGGGATGTGGAAAATGTTTATGGTAGGTGGCTGTGGCTGTATAAGGCCTGAAAATTCCACACACTGCGGTGGGTAAAACATAGCAGTATTAAAAGTATGACAGTGACGTGAAAGGTATCTAGTGAGAATGGGTGGTGAAAGATCGTGATGGGAAACTGTGGTGATAAGTGGTATTAGCACAAATGCCTCTTGAACGCCCTTGTATACAAGGGTCGGGAGGCATGTGCTGTGTTTTTGTAGTAACCGTAGCAGCAACCTCTCTTCAGAGGCCGTGCTACAAATTTCCTGAGTAAATCACTTGAAAGTCTTGCACCTGCTTTAAAACTGACAGCTGTGACCCGGGTTTGAAAAGTGGATCCCTACCGATGAACATTGCTGGGTGGAGTCTTATTTGTCGTTGGTAGGCTAATGCGAAGAATTGTTTTTTAAGGGAGTCTGATTTCTTACATTTAATTAAAATGTGAAGCACAGTTTGTGCTTCACCACATCTCTCAAGCAATGGTGGATCGTCAACAGACAAAAGGTATGAGTGTGTCGTGTATGTGTGTCCTATCCTTAGCCTTGTTAGTGTAACTTGTGTGCGGCGTGATTTAGATACCGCCGGCCACTGACCGAGTTGCGGTTTGGTAACATGCAGTTTATTTCGTGTGTGTGTATCCCATGTGCGCTGCCAAAAAGCCCTGAGGTTTCGTTTGGGGGAGAGGTTTCAGGTCAAGTGCAGAGATCGCCATTGTTTTATTGGCATTGGTTGGCTTGGCGGATGCAGCCAAGTGGTCTGCCAATTCGTTTCCTTCTACCTCGCGGTGTCCTGACACCCAGTACACTACGACACGCTGTTTGAGTATACTGTGCATAGGAGTGAGTAGAGAGATACAAGGACAGAATGTTTGTGTTTTTTTCAGCGTTTTGACGGTTTTTACCACACTTAGGAAATCTGTGTATATTACTGCAGTTTGTAGGTTTATTTGTTTAATGTGTTTATCCGCGCAAGTATCGCATGAGCTTCTGCAGTAAAGATGCTTGTGATAGGATGAAGGGTACCGGCATCTGAAAAGGATGGGCCGACCGCAGCGTATGAGACAGAAGTATTCGTCTTTGAGGCATCGGTGTAGAACTCGGAACAACTGCATTTATGAAGGAGTTCATGAAAGCATGTGCGGATGTGTGCAACAGGAGCATGCTTTGGGACTTCTACAAAAAATATGTCGCAGTCTATAAGCTGCCACTGCCACGGCGGCAGATATGCAGCAAGAGCCATCAAACAGTGTTCTAGATGTGGCACATCTGTATCCTCAGCGAGGCCTCTCACACGAAGCGAGTAAGGCTGTCTCAACGAAAGATGGCTATGGAACAGGTCACAATAAGACTGATCATTGATTGTGAAATACAGGCTTTTAATGGGGCTAGTGCGAAGAGCACCCAAAGAAAGGCGAGTTCCCAAATGGTGCATGGGGCCCAGCATCACCAGAGCACATTGAGTCGCAGACTAATAAACAACGGCCCCATAATCTAAGCGGGTGCGAATGAGGCTTCTATACAAATTCATGAGACATTTCCTGTCACTATCCCCCGTAGTACGTGACAACACTTTTAGAACATTCATGGCGTTTACACATTTTGTTTCTAAATACTTGATGTGCGGTATGAAGGTTAGCTTTTCGTCCAAGATTAGACCTAAGAATTTATGCTCGGCATTAACAGGCAGATGTTGACCATTCAGTTGAATGTCGGGTTCTGAGTGCATACCTCTCTCTCGGGAGAACAAGACACACGTGCTTTTTTGTGGGTTCAGCCGGATTTCGTTTTCCTCTGCCCATTCGGAGACCTTGTTCACACCTAGCTGAACCTGCCGCTCACACATTACCAGGTTGCATGACTTAAGCACTAAAAGTTGCTTATCTTCTTTTGCAAAGCGTTCCGGCCCCGCCGCGGTGGTCTAGTGGCTAAGGTACTCGGCTGCTGACCCGCAGGGCGCGGGTTCAAATCCCGGCTGCGGCGGCTGCATTTCTGATGGAGGCGGAAATGTCGTAGGCCCGTGTGCTCAGATTTGGGTGCACGTTAAAGAACCCCAGGTGGTCAAAATTTCCGGAGCCCTACACTACGGCGTCTCTCATAATCATATGGTGGTTTTGGGACGTTAAACCCCACAAATCAATCAATCAATGCAAAGCGTTCCGATTGCCCACAATGATGTCTGACTCAATTTCAGTTAAGGCCATGATGTCGCTGTACACCGATAACAGTGTTTATCAGTGCTCGCATCCACTCCGAGCTCACTGGCCGTGTAAGCACTGCCTCTTCAATCATAGTGTCGGAGGTGTCGGAATCCTCTGTGACTCAATGAATGATTTCGTCATCGGTCAACTGCACTACAGCTCGAGGTTTTCGTCAGCATCGGCAAAGCACTCAAAGGGTATTGCGGCTGGTATCAACACGCCGGCAGCGCGCAGATCGTCAAAGGTAACCTCTGTGGATAGAAGTTCGTCATACACGCAGCCACTCTGCGGCCTCGGCAAATTCGCTCAACGAAAACCGTAGCACCACACAGCTAGAAACTCTATGGCTGCAGAAGATGAGAAAACATGAATGCTGAAGATGGGATGCAGCAGCACACCATCTGCTGCATAGATGACAGAACAACACGTGAACGAATAGTGAGGATTGACCACAGGTTTGACGACTATGCTACGGCAGGCAATGAATTGGTGTGTGCTGGATTGAGTCAGTTGCCGTTTCGAGGGTATGGCAGCCGTGACGCGGTACACGAACGATGATAGAATGGTGGGTTCGAGCATACGAAATGCAAAATTGCGGTGTTGATGGTGACTTTAAGTCTGCGGTTAGCAATAAAAAGCCCGAAAAATGGGATGGCGAATGCTGTAGGTATCCGAAATGTCCGACTTTTTAATACATTGACTCTGTGAAGAACTTGACGGTGCTGGAGATCAGTCCGGGGAATCAGGCATGTCCGGAACTTATAACATCCAGAAAACCGAATGTTAACTGTGTTCCTTGTGAAAACAGGGGTGGTGCTTAGAAATGGGGGTTGCATAGCTTTATGAAAACACGGCATTCGTCACCGTTTTTAGGATAATGTCCATGTGACACTTTTTCTGGCTGCCGCACTTTTCTGTTTCGGCCTTCTGAAAAGCGTACTTGAAAGGCCCTGCTCTGCTTTTTAGCTCTGAAATATACTCACCTGGGTAAACATGAGTGTGACCCAGCACCATGTTGTATGGCTCCCCATAGCTAATACAGCTTGCATAAATTCTGCAAGGCTCAGCCCCGGGTGGTCCAGTACCCTGAAAAAACCATAAGCTTTTGTTTCACATCTGACAAACTTTCAGTGTAGGTACTTAGCGAGCAATTGGAGTGCTCAATGAACACTATCCTATACCTCAACGAGGGTTGTGTTGAAGTAGGTGGACATCAGTGTACGCGAGACATACGCACTCTTTTTGCTGTGGCGTCAAGTGTGGCAGTTTTTCTCAGCAGTCGATACATTTGCCACCAGTCTTTCACAAAAAAAAAGAAAAAGTGAAGAATTACAATTATTAACCGCTGTCCAATGGTGTGATAAGTTACCTTGACATTAATTTCTCCTCCAAACTTTTCTGATCATTGTTAAAACGCAGTACATGGACTGAGATCACCTCTCAATCTCACTGCTTTCTGCAGAAACACACAACTTGTGTACTGTAACTAGCAACTGTTCCTCAGTTTTCAGGTTTCTCTGTTAGCTTGAAGAAACATGGGGTGGGGGAGAGGGAAGCAGAGTCTTGGCATCAACAGGTCCGGCAGGCTGCACCAACTGTGAATACAGACGAGGTGCACAGAAGGTGTCACTTTTGCAATTAAATTTTAAAAGTTAGTTAAATTATACCACAAGCTCATGGTAAATGCAGTCTCTAATCAGACTGTTAATGTACGCTACCCCCAAAAGAGGTTGGAAAAAGCTGAAAATCAATGCCTTCATAAAAAAAAAAACTTTTGCACCCAAGATTCATTCAAAGTGCTATAGGATGCCCTGCAACCGATTTTCACGAAATCACCTAACCTCAGCATTAGATCGGAAAGTCCAACTTCCTTGCACAAAAATGGGCAAAAAAGCAGACACAGCTGGTTATATTTGAAGGAGCATAACAAAAAAATTTACTATAACAATGCACCACAAGCACGTCTTACTACACACGAGTGTCCACATGTACGGACAGCATGAGGAGGAGTCCAGGGGCCGTGATACGAGTGCCCTGCCTCAACACCCTTGTCCACCCAAACCCACCATGGTGTGTGCGCAGGAGTCGCCACTTTCCACATTGCAGTGGACGTGTTGGTGCAATGGCTCGGCAGGAGCGGCGTTCCCGTGAACCCGGCAGCTGGCAAAGCCGGAGACCAGGCTGGAAGAAGTGGGTGGTTGAGAGGCATCCCCGTACGGCTGAGCAGGATAGCCGTGCATGTGGCTCATGTGTAGCCGGCTACTCGGCGATTGCAGCAGCGAGCATGAAGGTGGGCCCCTGTGCATGCGCCCGAAGCACTGCTCCCTGCCAGGAGGGAGGGGACGATCGCTGCACACAGGACATTACTCGTCACACACACTGTAGTGAAGAAAAGTGACACATAAGCATGGGAATGAATGGCAATGATTGTTACCTACTGGTAACAATCTTGACGATGCAAATTATTTGGGCACACACAAAATATTCTCACAGTCCCGTATTCGTATGCATATTTGCAAAGTTCGGAGATTTTGAATTCGGTAGACTTCCAGAACGGGAAGGGGTCGTAAACACCGCTGTTGTGGTCTTATAATGGCTTGCAGTGACCAAACACGTGACGATAGGGCTTCCCGGTAGAAGGTGCGAGTCTCGAAGGAAGGGAAATTTGATGGTATCTCCAAAAATATTGCATGATCAGAACAACTATCAAAATACGTTTCTGACAAAAGAATTCACGTGTATCTTCCTGGGACATACGTGAACGTACGAGATGGCGCAGATGGCTGCCAAGGAAGCGTGGGTCAAAGCTTTGCTTGAGACCAATTGAAAACTGAATGCCAGGCACGCCAAATCACTTCTATTACTTCTTACGTCGTTATTGCCTTTCATCTACTGCTGCGTTAACCATGTGCCCTCAACTAGTAGTCGCTAGTGATGATCGCCTTGCAGAGGCTGTAGTTTCTCATGTGGCGATTCCGGAAAACGGTGCTGGCTGTGCGGTGCCTTCAAAACCAAGTAGGGTGTGTGAATATTCAAAAGTTTCGAATATTATTTCGCATTGGATTCGATAACCACATACAGTTAAACTTGAACATAATGAAATTAGTAAAGTCTAGAAAAAAATCGTTATAAATACAATTTCGTTACATGAAAGGTCGGTAAAAAAATTCGGAAAACAAACGCAAAAATTAGTGAAAAGGGAGAGTGAAGACAGTGCTAAAAGAAAACACTCATCTTACAGTAATAAAAGCTGCGTTATTATTGCCATGGCAATAATATGGACATTCTCGGCGGGGTTTAGTTGTCGCGGCCATGTTCCCTACAAGTACAAATTGAAAACATGCCCCTGTGCATCGTAATTTTTCCGAGTCGCCAAAGTGCACGAGCGCTGCTGAAGCAGGACAAAACGAGTCGGCCTATCCCTATCGCCTGGAAAGTGAATAAAATAACATCTTCCGCATATTAGAACTGCCGTCAAATCCTCAAACAGAAAGTAAACCACCTGTCTTGAATGAGCATGAAACAATGCAGGAAGTGGGATCATGTAGCTATGATGAACTTGGATTCAAGGGCAGTCGCTGTCGCTAGCACGCATGCTATCTCGGTGAGTATCGGTGCGGTTTCAACGCGTAGGGACTGTGGGAAAATAACACTTCACCCTGGAGCAGCCATATTTGCATACACCAGCATTTTGTAGGAGTTCTACGACATTGGACCCAAAAGAGTTGGCTGCCAGACTTACTTAATTTCCTACACGATTGTCGGAAATCAAGAAAAAATCACAGTTTCACTGCAAGGGCAAAGCAATGAATGGATAGCAGCAACTTGGAATGTAATGCTGAAAACGGCAAGCAGATCGAAGCGTGCAGCGTGCTGCTCCCGCACAAAAACAACATACACAGGATGACATTAAACAAACAACATTTACTGCTCGACACTTAACACACCATTTAAATAAAAACGAGGCATGAAATGTCATCACAGGTACTGTGCAAACTAACAATTGACCTAGTCGTTCGCTGTTTTTAAAAACAGCACTCTTTTCGCAAACAGTGGCTGTCCAGCGAGCGATGTGATCTTTGAGTGCCCGGCAACTAAACGCTATAGTTCCGGTCAAAGTAGAAGGCGCGCAATTCTCCCCACCGAAGGATAAGCTTGCGCACGCAAAAGATGCTCTGCCTACTTCAGTTTCTGCTGGGTTTTCAATGGTGCATGTTGTGTTCTCAGTCAAGCAACAAGGAAAAAAAACAACAAACAACGGTATGCCGAACCACTGCGTCGCGGTTGGATGTGAGTCGCATCTCGCAATTTAGTTTTGTTTGTTGGCACACATCGCAGCCATCAACGCATCTGGCGGAAGTTACGTGCGGACGTCGCTATAATTTTACCCGTAATGTCGACATCGGCCTACCTGTGTTTACAAACAAAAGATGGGTCTATAGGCTGCCTCCACACCATCAAGATTTATTTAGGCCTCTTCGGCACAGACACCCCTGCGGGGATGCAAACTGCTGAACAACTTGCGTAGTACAGTCAAGCCCGCTTATAACGAACCTGAGCGCGACGCGGCATCCGTTCGCTGTATCCCAAAGTTCGTAATAATTGAAACACAGCTTTTAAAAAAAAAGTTGCAAGTGAAAACAGAAATTCTTTTTGCCCCAAAAGGTCCGTGATGCATGTGTTTCGAAGAGCAGAAGCGATAAGAGTGGTCTGGAGTTCATTTAAAATGGCAGGGTGCTCGTTCGCCGAGGCTCGTGGCATAAGCTGCATGAGGCACTGACTCCAAAGTTTCCACGTTCTCGCAATCCGATTCCTCCAAATCACTCTCACCACAAACTTCATTGACAATGCCCAAATCTGTGCACAGTTCCGCAGTGTCGGCACCATTATCGGCCATAATTAAACCATCGCAAAGATGTCCCACCCGCTCTTCCAGTTCGGAGTCGACGACGCGCTGCCACAAATCGTTGCCGCAGTTCAGAAGCTTCAGGCTCGGCATCGGGCCCGACGTCGACGAAGTCGGCCTCGCGATAACAGCTTCGCGCGCATGTAGTTGTCACCGTCGCCCACGAAATATTCATTATCTCCACACCTGAATACCGGGACGCTCGAAGCGGCATGTTGGCTGCCAGGTGGTCAACAGCTATGAGCAAGCGCGGCACCTAACACGCGGATCAAGCCAAGCGGTCACACTTTCGATGTTTTGTTGAGCGGCACGAAAAAGCGTGCTAGTCCTCCCGTCGGCCGTCATGACCACACACGCAGACCAAGAGTGAGCAAGACGCACACACGCGACACACATGCAAGAACGCGTGGAACAGCTCTAGGCCCGGTTCGAGTCAGAAAATGAAAGTAACTCGAACCAGCATAGTGTGCGTTGCGGAGCGGTGGAGACGGGCGATGGACTTGTGATCAAGAGAAGAGAGCAGGCTTCCGAGAGAAGGGCAAGAAGTTGCGTTAAAGAAAGAAGAGAATGCGGCAGAGGGCGACCTTGAAAACCAAAACACACGGGAAGGAGGCAGGTTGGGTAGCTTGCTTGAAAGGTCTGCGATACTCGCACGTAGAAAACTTGAAAAGAGTGCCTGTGCGCGCAGAAGTCAAAGCATGGCCGCCTGGATCGGTGCAAACGGCGGTGTTCCAAGAATCAGCCGCCATGGTAAAAAAATTGTTGTGCTGCTCCGGCGGGTTTGCGTGGCCTCACGAACTTCGATACTTCGCGATTCGTTCTGCGCAAATTAACAGCGGTTTTTGCACTTCCGCACGCGCGCAGAAGGCATGCTGAGCCAAGTGCTAAGTGAGCTAGAAAAAGTCCTATACAAGAAAGGAACCGTAAATTATCAGAGTCGGTGGGGTAGCGTACGCGGGTGCACTAGACGCAGACTATCGGATACAGTCGGTGGCCGCCGATGTTGGAAAATGGTCTGGTCACTCCAGGCCGGCGACACCAACGACAGTACCAGCGATGAAAACAGGGTAGATGGCCGAATGGTCTTCGAAAGATCGGCGGCATTGTGAAAACACGGACCTTTTCTGGCGATGCGGGGTGCTCAGAGTAGCGGGGAAGACAAAGGATGCAGGGGTGCGTAACAAAAAGCACCCGGGGCATGAGAAAGAAAACAACTTTCCTTCCTCCATGAGTTGGGGAGAGTGGCAACTAGAGGGTCGCAGAGGCTGGGTCGGCGTATAACGATAAAGATGTATGGGCACCTCGCCAATGCCTGATCAGTGGTCGAAATTGGTTTCCCGGGAGGTCGGCAGACCACTGACTCCGTTCGCTGTAACCGATCAGCGGCGCTCGGAGACATTCGTTGTACGTGCGATTTTGTGCCATTAAACCAATGTATAGTTTCACGGTTACGTGGATATTGTTAGTTTTAAGCGAAAGTTCAATTTAAGTGGGGCCGTTATATGAGAGCTCGACTGTAACACAATTGTGCCAATGCCCCATTTTCGTAGCCTTCGCCTTACTGCCAAGAGAGTTGTCCCCGAGAACAGATGACCGTGTAACACTACCATACTGAACCGAACTGAACCGAAATGCCCCAGACTGTGGAATGCCATTTCACTGTCCTGATTATACTACAGTAAAACCTGAGTGATACAGACCTGCTGGGAATGCGCCATAACTACACACTAAATGGCAGTGAATAATAATCTTACGAGTATTATTACGGAGTGTGCAGTGGATGTTGGAGGCACGGTAGTTAGACAGGACACTGGCAAGCTTTCCCGTGAAACGAAGAATCTCATTAGAAAGCATCAAAGTATTAAAGTCTCAAGTACAACAGACAAAATAGAACTGGTAGAGCTTTCGAAGTTGATTAATAAGCGTAAGGTATCCGATGTAAGAAGGTATAACATGGAGAGAATTGAACACGCTCTGAAAAACGAAGGAAGCATCAAAGAAGTGAAGAGGAAACTTGGGATAGGCAGAAATCGAATGTATGCAATAAGGGACAAAGACTGCAGAATAATTACCAATATAGATAGGAAAGTTAAAATAGCAGAAGAGTTTTACAGAAATCTGTACAGTAGCCGGGACAACCATAACCTTAATACTATAAGATCTAGCAGTAACCCAGATGACACCCCACCAGTAATGATAGAAGAAGTCAGAAAAGCCTTGGAGAGCATGCAAAGAGGCAATGCTGCTGGTGAGAATCAGGTAACATCAGATGTGCTGAAAGATGGAGGACAGATTGTGTTAGAAAAACTAGCCACCCTTTTTAGGAAGTGTTTCCTGACGGGAAGAGTATCAGGGTCTTGGAAGAATGCTAAAATCGTCTTAATAGATAAGAAAAAAGTTGACAAGGACTTGAAGAATTACAGGCCGATCAGCTTGCTCTTCGTACGATACAAGCTATTTACAAAGGCCATTGCTAACAGAGTTAAGAAAACATTACAATTCAATCAACCAAAGGAACAAGCAGGATTTCAAACAGTGTACTCAGTAATCGACCACTTTCATACTATCAATCAGGTTATAGAGAAATGCTCAGAATAAAGCCAATCACTATACATAGCCTTCATTGATTACGAGAAGGCATTTGATTCAGTAGAAATATTAGCAGTCACGCAGACACTGCGAATCAGGGCGTCGATGAAGCATATATAAACATCCTGAAAGAAATCTACAGGAGCTCAACTGCTACCAATAGTACTCCATAAAGAAAGCAACAGAATACCAATGAAGAATGGTGTAAGGCAGGGGGATACAATCTCCCCAATGCTTTTTACCGTGTGCTTACAGGAGGTTTTTCAGAGGCCTAGAATTGGAACAGTCAGGCTTAAGAGTTAATGAAGTAACCTTAGTAACCTGTGCTTCACCGATGACATTGCATTGGTGAGTAACTCAGGGGACGAATTGCAACTCATGATTACGGAGTTAGACAAGGAGAGCAGAAAGGTGGGTCTTCAAATAATCTGCAGAAAACGAAAGTAATGAACAACAACCTCGGAAAAGAGCCGTGCTTCGAAATAGGTGATAGTGCACTTCAAGTTGTAATTGACTATGTCTACTTAGGGCAGGTAATAATCGCGGAGCCAGACCACGAGATTGAAGTAACTACAGTTGAATCTAATTAATTTGAACACACTTCATTCGAACTTCCGGTTAATTCGAAGTCACAATAAGGTCCCGTCATAGCTATGTGTATTCCAAAGGGCGAAAACATCCGGTAATTCGAACGCGCAAGCACTTGCGGCGGTTAATTCAAGCATAATGAACTCCGAAAATGCTCTCGGCACCCGGCCTGATCCCGCGGCGGCACCTGCGACACCTCAACGCTGTGCGCGAAGGAAATGAGAAAAGGCTTCGGTGGAATATTTGCTTTTTCTCAAATGCCGATCTGCAACGCGCCCAGGTCACGCTTCTCCCTTTTCCGTCCCTGCCACAAAAAGACCCTTCTCCTTCCAATGCCACGCGCGAAGAGAGAGAGAGGAAAAAAGAAAGAAAGCTGTCGCAGGGTTGTGTGGTTCAAGGAAAGGAAAAAGGCACTATCAAAGGCACTACTATCTGCCGCCCTTGCCCTTTGCGGGAGCACGGCTCTGCGCCTTGAGGGGAAGGGGGGCGTCTCGCGTGCTGGTGCAACGCTGCTCCCACTCTTGTCCCTGCCATATAGCCCTTCACCTTTTAACAACGGGTGCAAAGAGAGCAAAAAAAAAAAGCTGCCATGAAGTGTTGGTTTTCTGTCAAATGCCGATCTGCTTCTTTCTGCGTGGAGACGCTCCTCCTTTCTTGGCACGTGCTGGCCATGCTGCGGCTGCGTAGCAGAGAGGCTCCGCTATGCAGTCGTTGTCGTCGTCTTTAGAAAGTGTTGGCGCTGGACATTTCTGCGCGCAACTTCTCTTGCCAGGAGAATGCTGAAGCCAAAGCAGAAATGCTTTGCAAGTTCGCTGCGAGTAAACGTGTGCAGGCGTGCATCACCGACTATTTCAATTAATAACGAATGTCCTGTGATTTGTGAATAAATGTAAGTCTTCTGAAATTTCCCCCTCGTGTGTTAGCTCAATGCACATGCACCACTGCATGGAGAGCCCTCCGTTTATTTAGCTTTCATTCATTCGAACTTCTTTTAATTCGAACAAATTTTCTAGCCCCTTCTTGTTTGAATTATCGAGATTCGACTGTAGAAGAATGAGAATGGGGTGGAGCACTTTTGGCAAGCACTCTCAAATTATGACAGGTAGATTTCCACTATCCCTCAAAAGGAAGGTATTTAACAGCAGTATCTTGCCGGTACAGAGTTACGGAGCAGAAACCTGGAGACTTACAAAGAAGCTTCAGCTTAAATTGAGGACGACACAGCGAGCAATAGAAAGAAAAATGGTAGGTTTAACCATAAGAGACAAAAAGAGAGCAGAGTGGATTAGGGGACAAACGGAGATTAAGGATATCATAGTTGAAATCAAGAAGAGGAAATGGACATGGGCCGGGCATGTAGCGCGTAGACAGGATAACTGCTGGTCATTAAGGATAACTAACTGGATTCAAAGAGAAGGCAAACAGGTTAAGGGGAGACAGAAGGTTAGGTGGGCAGACGAGATTAAGAAGTTTGCGGGTATAAATTGGCAGCAGCAAGCACAGGACCGAGTTAACTGGCGGAACATGGGAGAAGCCTTTGTCCTGCAGTGGATGTAGTCAGGCTGATGATGATGATGAAATGGCAGTATGCACTAATAGCGAAGTGCTAATTCAAATCTCTTGGTGTGCGTCAATGCTTCAAACAGAGATAAATGCTGTGCAACAGCAAATATTGCCTAAAAGTATTGAATACAAAGTCTTCTTTCTTTTTTTTTGCCAAAGCAGTGATTCAGGGCCACTCGAGCTACCATCCAAAAGCATGCAGTGGCAACACCAACGAGTTCAATGCATCGAACGCGTCATTCAAAGGTCGCAGGTTCAATGCCTGCTCATGGCAAGTTATCTTTTCATCCACTTTTCTTTCTTCCCATTTATACACTAATTACTTCTAATAATATCCCCCAATACATTCCTAGGTGTAAATGTCAATTCGCATTATTATTGTTTCTAACAAATTAAATGAGCCCTCAATTACCTTTTTTTCTTCATTCATAGTGAGGGTTTCGTTCTGGCAGACATAATGCTTTCAGGTGGTATGCAAGTGACCATTAGTCACCTGCCAGCTCGTAATAAGATCACGCGCTATGCGATGCCAATAGACAAAAGATGAGCGTGTACCACACTTGCCGCAATGACAACAGGCAATGATGACTGATATCCCCACGTTTAATGAACATACATACCCCATAAAAAGTTAATGGGGATGCCTGCCGTGTTCGCTCAGGTGGTTGAACATCAGAAGCGTTATTTCAATGCCGCAGGTTCGGTCCCTGCCCATGGCAAGCTATTTTTTCGTCCACTTTTCTTTCTTCATACTTAGACAACAACTACTTCTAATAATATACCCTATGCTTTTCTCGGCATAATTGTCAGTTCTCATTAATACCGTTTCTAACAAAGCAAATGAGCCCTCAAGTTTACCTTTCTTTCCTTCATACTATAGACAATGTCACACTATACGTACGCAATAGCTGAGCAGGTACACATCTTCAAGCTCTTTTTGGGACATGATCACCTCTGCGAGATTTCACATATAGCAAAGCTTCGTTAATTCGAACTCGGTTATTTCGAATTATCACTTAATTCGAAGGATTACCGTGGTCACGTATTTCGCAATGTAAGATTAAGTGGACAATTTGAAGCGGTGGCCAGCACCAGTCCGGTTAATGAGAAAACTTTGGGTGCCATGTGTCAGTTTTCGATTTAGCTGCGAATCCCCAGAAAGAAGGCTATTAATAGCCACAAGGCAATGCAACGTATCGATACTATAGAGTGGCAGCTGAAGCACCCAAGCCTCGCTACTTCTAGCGCAAAAAAAAAGAGGGAAAAAAATGGTCTCATGGTCAACCGAAACGTGCGCCTGCGGTAAATGAGCCGTGCTTCACTGCGACACAGCGCTGACATGCGGGCAGTTTATTGCATGTTTCTCGCAACGTCAGTGGGTCATAGTTTACCCATTCTTTCTGGGGTTGTAAAGAAAGTAACAAAGGATATTTAGCGGAAATCGCAATGTATCCGAACCTCCGATTGCCGGTTGCTCCCGCGATTCGCGTCTTTGCACTGCTAATGGAGTTCTTGCCAGCAACACCTACTTCGAAAACTAAGTTCGAAAATTTCAGATAAATTTTTCCAGCCAAAACACATTGTGAGCTTCGTCATCCTGGCCATTATTAAATTCATAATTATATTAGAAAGAATGTGCGAATGGTCGCATCATGGTCGAATGTGCGCATAGTCCAATTTTGTCTTTCCGGTGGTAGCAGCGAGGCACACAGTTCCTCCATGTTCACGGCAAAAGAAAGACCAGGTATTGCTAGAAAACATGACGTTTGGAGCTGCAAGGCTGGCACAGCAAATGACGAGCACTGATTACGTACTTTGAAGTTCTAAGTTCCTTGCATCCCACTTCTTGAATGTTCTGTTAAGCGGGTTATCGATTTATTCGGAAGCTTTCTCGCGGCCCCAGTGACTTCGAATGGACGAGGTTTCACTGTACAGTCGAATCTCGATAATTTGAACTCGAAGGGGCCTGAAAATTTGTTTGAATTAAAAAAAAGCTCAAAATAATGAAAGCCAAATGGACGAAGGGCTCACAGTGCAGTGGCACATGTGCATTGAGCTAACACACGAGAGAGAAGTTTCAGAATACTTACGTTTATCCACAAATCGCAGGACATTCGTCTATATTTGAAGTAAACAGTGATGCGCGTCCGCATGCGTTTGCCTTGCAGCAGGTCAACCAATTTCTTACGCAGCTCGCAAAACATTTTTACTTCAGCTTCAGCATTCTCCTGGCAAGAGAAGTTGTGCATGAAAATGACCAGGGCCGAGACTCTGTAAAGACAACGACAAAGACTGCGTCTCCACTACTACCTTCTGCATCGTAGCCGCAGCATGGCCAACACGCGATGAGAAAGGAGGAGTCTCCACATAGAGAGAAACAGATCTGCATTTGAAAGAGAACCAATACTTCACAGCAGCTTTGTTCTTTTCCCCCCCTCTCTCTTTACACGCGGCGTTCAAAGAAGGGTCTATATGAGGCAGAAACGAAAAAGGAAGAAGCGTGCACATGCGTCGCAAATCGGCATTTGAGGGAGAGAGCAGACATTCCGCTGCAGCCTTTTCTTTTCTTCTCTTCCTTTTTCACCCGCAGCATTGAGGTGTCAGAGGTGCCGCCGCGGGATTGGGCGTGGTGCTGATAGCATTTTCGAAGCGCAGCATAACCGTCGCAAGTGCTTGCGCGTTCCAATAACAGGGCGTTTTTGCCCATTGGAATACTGTTACTGCATATGTGATTTGGGTATGAGCCTCTGGGTAGCGGTGAACAGGCAGATTAGAGAAGAGAACGTTCGGCTTGCGAGATAGGCCTCCGGTGCACGACCCCTTCAAGCCTCCCAGTACGCCACAGCGTAATAAACCCATTTATAAACGTAACAGAGTGGTGAAGGGGCTGGGTAAAGCACGTCGACGAACCACGGAGTCACAGCTGTCTGAACTTCGCCGGAGCCGTCGTCTTGCCGGTCTGACACCAACAACAACCGTCATGGCCGAGAGCGAAGGTCACGGCTTCTCAACCCCGCAAAGGTCAGGTGCCGGCTGCACCTTGGTATCGCTATATGGAACACCGCCCGTTCCCGGGAAGAGAAGGGGAAGATGTGGATGCGTCTGACACACTACAAACGGGTGAGCCGGTACAACGGCTGGGGACCCCAGCGAACAACTGGGGACTGTCGCGCTGTTTCTCACAGAAACTGCCTTGATGTGGTACAAAAACCACGAAGATTCATTAACAACGTGGGATCGTTTCGCCGAAGAACTCAAAAAATGCTTCGCCGACTCTGATGCGAAAAAGAAAAGCGCAGCACGCACTTTGGCTCAAAGAGCCCAGACACCTGCAGAAACGTGTACCACCTACATACAGGAGGTTCTGATGCTCTGCAAGATCATAGACACGCATATATCTGAAGAGGACATGATCGGACACCTTGTGAAAGGTATAGCAGAGGACGTCTACAATTTATTGGTAGGCAGGGAAGACCTCACTTCCGTCTCCGCCTTCCGTCACTGCCGTACTTTCGAGAAGCTGAAAACCCGTCATATTGACCCGAAATTCGGTAGGCTGGCAAATGTAACAACGGTCGCCAGCGTAGACGTAAGCCCGCCTGTCGACCTTGCCGCTACTATCAGTGCAATTGTGCGCGAAGAGCTACAGCGACAAGACACACTGGTCGACGACACCATTCATCATCCGCCTACCCGTTCATCCTATTATCCGGCACCATTCGCTTCGCTGCCACCATCGGTTTGTGTGACGGATTTTAGCGAAGCTGGAACTACTTGGCCACACCGAGACTCATTCGCGCCTGATCAGCGGTGTGACCGACGCCTTCGTACCGGCCCCGCTCCACAGAGGCCGGCAGTTCCCGTTCAGCAAGCTGCTCCACTCCATTCGGGTAGGCGACCTTTCACAGCGGAGCGCTCTCAGCAGTGGTTCGGCGAATGACCCCTACCCGTCTGCTACAACTGTGGCGTCGAAGGGCACATTGCCAGGTACTGCAACTACCGGCAGCCGCCGTGGTACGACCGCTCACCAAGATCCTACCTGTCCGCACAAGCACCAACATTCCCTGGAAGCACATCTCACGAGATAAGGCCACTGCGAAACCGTTCTCCGGCCTCTGACCGCAGTCTGACGCCCCCGCCAGCCACTCATTCCAATCGGTCGCCCTCTCCTAGGCGCCGCTACCCTTCGCCGCCTCCGGAAAACTAGTCGGCGTGACCATTGGAGGTGAGGTCGCTGGACAGTCATCGATTTCCACAGAAATGCCTCCTTTAATTTGCATGTTTAAAAATAAGGTACGTGTGCTAATTGACGATGTCTCAACAATGGCCTTAGTGGACACAGGTGCAACCATATCAGTGATGAGTCTAGCATTCAAATCCCTTCTTGGACGAAAGGTTATGTTCCGTTGGGACCGTGCTGATACATTTCGTGGACTGAGTGGAGATGTCTTACAACCTGCTGGTGTTTGCACAGTGTCTGTTAGTTTGGGTGGCCAGAATTTTATTGCTGATTTTGCTGTTCTCTTTCATTCAATGCATGATGTAATTCTAGGACTCGATTTCCTGAATCTTTGTGGTGCCACTGTCGATTGCCGCACGGGAGAGATCACAGTAGATTCAAATGTTCCAGTAGCGTTTATGGAAAGCCCGTCCTGTATGGAAAGTACCCTTTGCATGTCCATGGACACAATTGTACCACCCTTGCCTGCCAAATGTGTTCCTGTCGTCAGTTTCCCTGCAACCGAGACGACATTTGATGCCATCGCAGAGCCCATTCACCTCAGCTGCATAAAGAAGAGTGTTCTAATACCCTATTGTACGCTGTCGGTTGTGCAAAGGCATACTGGTTTGTGGGTGATCAACGGCTCCAATGAACCTTCGGTACTGCCAGAGGGTCTACAACTTCCTAAGATCCGTCAACATCAGGTGTCCTCCCTTGTCATTCTTGCAGAGAGCAGTGATTTTCCGGATAAGCCTGATTCTAATCATTTGCACGCCAGGGACACCTCCATAATGGCAATGATTGACAAGTCTCTTAGCACCAACGAGCGTAATGACCTGGCGAGTATTCTGCGCAAGCATGCTGGTCTTTTCGATTTCGCACAGCTACAAGCTCCACTGTCAATCCCTGTTTCTCGTGTAAAGCATCACATAGATACGGCATACCATAGACCTCTCCGACAAAAGCCGTACCGGGTATCGCCTTCGGAATGCGCAGTGATAAATGAACAGGTTGGCGAGATGCTAAAGAAAAATCTGATTCAGGAATCCTGCAGTCCGTGGGCCGCTCCCGTAATATTGGTCAAGAAGAAAGATGGAAAATGGCGATTTTGCGTTGACTACCACCGTCTCAATGCGATCACAAAAAAGGACGTGTGCCTACTGCCACATATTGATGATGCTATAGACTGTCTTTCATCAGCCTCCTACTTTTCGACTGTTGATATGAGGCCAGGGTATTGGCAAATTTCAATGCACGAGGAAGACAAAGACAAAATGGCATTTGTTACACCAGATGGACTTTTTTAATTCAATGTGATGCCATTCGAACTCTGCAATGCGCCTGCAACTTTTGAGCGCTTCATGGACAACATTCTGCGAGGTTTGAAGTGGGAAGTATGCATGCGTTATCTGGACGATGTTGTGATTTTTGGGCGCACTTTCTGTGAGCACAACACACGCCTCGGCCTCGTGCTGAACTGCCTAAGCAAAGCACGCTTAGGGCTCAACTCAAAGAAATGTCGTTTCGGAGAACGCCAAACACTCGTTCTTGGACACTTGATAAACAAAGAAGGCGTACGGCCAGATCCCGCAAAAACGGCTGCAGTGGAGGCGTTCAAGCAACCTCGCTCAGTGAAAGAACTACGCAGCTTTTTGGGCCTCTGCTCATACTTCCGTCGATTCATCCCTGGATTTGCCAATATCGTGCACCCACTCACATGCCTGCTTCAGAAAGGCGCGCCATTGGACTGGACTCCGGAATGTGCGTCCGCTTTTTCTGAGTTGAAGTTCCTTTCGACATCCCATCCGATTCTTCGACACTTCGATCCTCTGGCTCCCACAGAACTTCACACGGACGCTAGTGGCGTCGGTATCGGGGCCGTGCTGGTTCAACGCTTAGATACCAAAGAACATGTCGTTGCGTATGCAAGTCGCTCGCTAAGCAAGTCCGAGCATAACTACACCGCCACAGAGCAAGAATGCCTCGCAGTAGTCTTCGCAGTGCAGCGCTTCCGGTCCTACCTGTACGGACGCCCCTTTACGATCATGACAGATGATCATTCACTCTGCTGGTTGGTCAATCTGCGTGACCCATCTGGTTGACTGGCGCGTTGGGCACTCTGCAGGAATACGACTTTACGGTTTCCTATAAAAGTGGTCGTCGTCACGCTGATGCAGATTGTCTTTCGCGACTACCACTCCCACCGACGGACTGTGACGTGGGCAACTTGGACACCTACATCGCGACATTGGACCTGCCATTTCCTGATACCAATGCCTTTAACATTGAGCAGAAAAGGGACCGTACCATACAGGAGCTCCTTCCTACCGAGTAAAGGCCATCGGCGACTCGCTTCTGCATGCACGACGGGCTTGTGTACAAAAAGAACTATGCTACGATCGGCTTACGATATCTTCTAGTGGTTCCGAAGAGCCTTTGCATTTCCGTCTGGCAGGCCATGCATGATGACCCAACGTCCGGCCATCTAGGCACAGCGAAAACTCTTTGCCGGCTTCAAGAAAGATTTTACTGGCCGAAAATGCGCCAGACGACGGAACAGTACATCTCTAGTTGAAACGAGTGCCAACGCCGCAAGCGCCCTACCAGGGCGACTACATCCTATCCCACCCCCTAGAACTGCATTCGAGCAAGTTGGGATTGACCTTCTAGGTCCTTTTCCAAGGTCTTCTAGTGATAATCGCTGGATAGTCGTATGTACCGACCACCTAACGCGGTATTGCGAGACAGCTGCTATACCATTGGCAGCTGCAGCTGATGTGTGTTTATTCATGCTGCGTTTTGTGGTTCTAAGACATGGACCTGCTGAAACGTTTATCAGTGATCGTTGGCGACAATTCACAGCAAACGTGGTGAAGAGATGCTTCGCCTATGTGCTTCAAGCTTTCGGCACTCTACGCCATATCATCCCCAAACAAATAGCCTGACGGAACCAACTAACAGGACTCTCACGAACACGCTTTCTATGTATGTCGCAGCAGATCACAAGAACTGGAATGGCGTACTACCTATCATCACTTACACATTTAACACCGCACAGTATGAGACTATAAGCTTCCGTCCATTCTTTCTTCTCTATGCTCGGCCACCTCGTCATACCTCAGATACCGTCTTCCCGTTCTTGGACCTTCATGATTCAGGTATATCCGAAATCGTCTGCTGAGCAGAAGCAGCCCGACGTCTTGCTTACCTGCGCACCCTCGCTTCGCAAGATCGCTCGAAGACACGTTTTGTCCGTCGACATCGACACGTGACGTATAATCGCAAAGATCTCGTGTTGCTGTGGATGCCAAATAGGAAACGTGGGTTGTGTGAAAAACTGCTTGCACACTATGCGGGACCTTATGTTGTTTTAGACTGTATAAGCGATTTAACTTACCGCGTAGCACGTCTTCATTCAAATGGCCGAAGGTCTGCAAAGACTGAACTTGCCCATATAGCCCGTTTGAAGCGCTATATTCCCAGAGAGACTCTTTAACTCGCCCGGTGGGCTTCGTCTGCGCGGAGAGAAATGTTACTGCATATGTGATTTGGGTATGAGCCTCTGCGTAGCGGGGAACAGGCAGATTAGAGAAGAAGACGTTCGTCTAGGAAGATAGGCCTCCGGTGCACGACCCCTTCGAACCTCCCAGTACGCCACAGCGTAACAAACCCACTTATAAACGTAACAATACACATAGCTTAAATGGGTCCACAGCGTCAGTTTTAATTAACCAGAAGTTCAAATTATGCGTGTTCGAATTATTGAGATTCAACTGTAGTAGTGTTGTGCTGTGACTGTTACATGTACTAAGAAGGCGTGAGCTTTGCGAAGCAGTGAACGGCGCGCAAGCTCACCTTGCATCGTTTTCGAGGCGCCGTGTGCCAGCTGGATGTATTGTTCGCAGACATGGCGAGTTGCGATTGATCTTGTGAGTGTATGAAGTTGTACCCCAAATGCATACACTTGAGGGTATTCTTTCAGCTCTTCGGAAAACTTAGCCACGTATTTCCGAATGAACAATGCAGAAAAGAAAAAAAAACACGGGGAAAAATGTTTCGTTTGCTGCCACGACGGCGGCGTTAGTTTATGTTTAGGCTGGCTGTCCCAGAGTTCAATTTTGCAATCTTTGGGCAGCTTCAAGTTGTCTCGCGTTCACCACACAAATGACCATGACGTTATTTTCTGTCCCATCAGGAATTACCTGGCTGACTCTCTGGCTAGCTCTGCTGCCAGAGAGCTGCCAGAAGTGTGGAAACCGATGATGCGATGATGCCGTCTGCTAATTTAAACAAACATTTGTTCACCATTATAAATGAAAATCAATACCACAGTTCACAAATATCAGCACTTATTACCTGGGAAGCTCCACACTGACGAGATTCACGCTGCTGCTGTCATCATCTTCATCACTGATAAGGCAATCTAGCTGGAGGTCCGGAGCCGAAGGCCCGAGAGAGTCCAGGTTAGGCTGCTCCGCCTCAGGTGAGCCTCCCTCAGCACCCCCTGATGTACCTGGCAAACGATAAACAAGTGTTTCACACTCGCCATACTGGTAACAGGCGGCGCTGACTGGTGCTCCCAAGTTCAAATGCACCTACAGTAAACGAGATAATCTCGGTTAAGACGAATTCTTCCTTAACGGGGGAAGAGGCACTTAGCCCTCGGGGATCTTATTATTTAAGCTAGGGTGATGAAAACTTATGAGATGGTGTATTTACATGTGCAGATGTCAAATTTAAACTCAGTTTTTATGTACCTTTTACATGTTTGTTTTAATTAGTCATTAATTAAAAGTTATTTTGATCAACTTTTTAGTAAATTGGCAGCACACATATTTCTGAATTAAATGTCATTGCATTCTACAATCAGCAAGAAGTGCAAAAAGCAAGTTTCATGGCTCTAGCTTTCCTACAACAAAAGTTATGAAGTTTAAAAGTTCATCCTTCCGTTATCAAGGAACGATAATTTTTTTATTTTATTTTTTCTAAACATTTAGTGTGTCCTAAAGGCACATAGGGCAATTTCTTGCACTCACTAAGCATCCAGCTTCTCAGCAAGACAAAACTGATCAAATTCCAGTGTACCAAAGCTGAGAAGCGCTTGTCAGAAGAATGAAAGAAGCTTGCATGGCTAACGTTACGGCATTTTATAAGGGTCATGAGGTGAAAGGGGGATAGAGCGCTCTAACGTTGACAGGGCGCCTACGTGATGCAGCATCAGCGGGGAAAGAGGGGTTGAGTCACGGCGCCGACGTGGCACGAGCATCTGCGGAGAAAGAGTGGATGGGCCATGGTCCTAACCCCACGCGAGCACCTGCGGAGAAAGAGGGGGTGGGCAAAGACACCTAGAATAAAAAAAACATTTAAAAACCCTTTTTGTACCTCAAACGTTGGTTGACATGGCGCCGACCCGAAGCGACGCGAGCGTCTGCGGAGAAAGAGGGGGTGGGCAAAAACGCCTGAAATAAAAAAAAACATTAAAAAACCTTTTTGTACCTCGAACGTTGGTTGACATGGCGCCGACCCAAAGCGACGCGAGTGTCTGCGGAGAAAGAGGGGGTGGGTCACGGCGCCGACGCGACGCGAGCATGTGTGTGAAAGTGCGGGATAGGCGAAGACGCCTCGAATCTACAGCACCTAGGTCACGCACTCCACTTCGGTGCCCCTTCTCCACAGCAACGGTGACTTGCACGGGAGTGCGAACGACGTTACGTGATGCTACGTGATGTGACCCACGTATCACGTAAACAGTACACCACCCAGGGCACGTACTCCACCTCGGTGCATTGGGTGTTGACACATGGCCAAACTTGCTCACGTAAACCTCTTAAATTTCCTTATTTGGTGCTCCCTATCTCGGTCGCAATCACTAAGCTTTAGGATCATGATCCTTAAGAAACGCCGTAACGTTAGTTGTCCAAAGTACATTGTTACCACTTCAGGAGCCGTCGTGTTATTGGACTCTGGAAGACGCCATCGCTTCGAGCGGCAGTTCGACCTGCAGACAGTCGGGAACAGCACAGAAGGGGCCGCCGACATCCGAGTGATGGCGAATTCGCAAGGACCTCGGCTCAATTATGGTGACCCAGGATGCAGTAAGTCGTCACGCAATATCGCCCCGGCAAAAAGCAAGCAGACCCACACTTCAGGTACATTGGTTGCAGGAAACAGCTAGCTGTCTCAGCTCCGCGGGACACTCACAATGCTGGGTAGACAGAAGCAAGGCTCCTTTTTTTTTGCCTCTCGAGACGTACTTGGTCGGTGCATGTCTCAACGTGAAAGACCCTTTCCTTCAAATAATGGAGGTGATCGCTCGCCGATATCCCGTTTAGGGATCCCTGCCATATCGTGAGTGATGAGCGTGTAGTGAGACATATTATGCCATTTTATTCTTATGTACCCACCCTATTGTTTTATACTGCGCTCTTGAGCTGAGAAAAAATTTGTGCTTATTGTGGGTTGGGCCCTGTAAGCGACGATGGCTCGTTGGTGGGGTCCCATTTAGAGGTACGCGCAAGTCGCGCTTAATTCGCTCTATCTGCTTCGATAAAGCAGCCTTCCAGGCATACATAGCTGTAGCATATCCGACGTACCCCGATTAACCAGCCTTGGAACGCTTATTCATCACATGTATACATGAGTCCGAACGATATGTCTTGTGCTGACGCAGCTAGAGGAAGCGTAGCGTTCCCCGTCGTAGCGCGCGGTCGACGCTACACGATTAGCTGAGAGAAAAAAAAAGAAAAGTAAGGGGGGAGGGGGGCAGTGCAGCACCTCCTGCGACTCTATTCAGTTTTCCCCATAATTCCTAATACTGAGACGCGATATATTAATCGCACAGCTGCACACACAGCAAGAGAACGCGCCTAGACTTGTGCTTGGTGCAGTTCATTCCGTTAATTAAAACGGCCTCCTAATTGCGCAGCAGCGCCGCACTCGACTTCTGCTAGGTGCGGTTCATTCCGTTAATTACAACAGAATCAAAAGGGCCTCTTAATTGCACGGCAGCAGCGCGCTCGACTTTTGCTAGGCTCGGTTCATTCCATTAATTAAAACGGCCAGCGTCGCTCATGCACTCGCGAAATGCACCGCGGATAGCACCAAACTCTTACGGAGAAGCCACAACTACAGAAGAAAAATTTTCAGCTAAGAAATGCACCGCGGATAGCACCAAACTCTTACGGAGAAGCCACAACTACAGAAGAAAAATTTTCAACCAAGAAATGCACTGCGGATAGCACCAAACTTACGCAGAAGGCACAACTATAAGAGAAAAATTTTCAGCTAAGAAATGCACCACGGATAGCACCAAACTCTTACGGAGAAGCCACAACTACAGGCGAAAAATTTTCAGCCAAAAAATGCACCATGGATAGCACCAAACTCTTACGTAAAAGCTACAACTACAGAAAAAAACTTTTCCGCCAAATTTAGAGGAAGTCTGGCAACAAATACCCTTCCAGTCTGGACACCATTTATGCAACGCCAAAAGGAACCTTGTCTTCATGCGCTGCCGCGAGCATTGACAGCTTGCGCTCGCTGGCCGAAGTTTCCGATAAGCTGCTGATCTTATCAGCACTCACTTTCTGCTGTTGCGCACGATCAGCGCTTGCCAAAAAAGTTGCGTCTTTTCTTATGCACTGCCTATCGCTGATGTCGTCCGAGGCGGCCGGGGAAACAGGCGGAGATGTTGGCGTTTCATCCCACGGATCGTGTTTCGTCGCAGCGCCGTCCTGCATGAGGTGCGCGTCGGATATGCCCATGCCATTATCTGTTTTTGCCGTAGATTTCTGCGCTTTTTTTTTCAAACTTGTGAGCGGTGCCGAACTGGTGATACGGCTTCGGCATGATGAAAGGTTCAAACCCCGTTCAAAACGTGGCTGAGAGCGTAAGCCTAACGCACTGGCCCAATGGCTGCGGCGCGCTTCATCGGGCTGGTTCAGCGGCGTGCCTGAATGTGCAGACTTGAGAAACGGTTGCTCCAATGTCTCGCTAGCTCGCGCGGGTTCAGGAAGCCGACGAGTACAGAGTGAGAAACACTCGCCGCTTCGTCTGCGCTCGGCTGCTGCACGCAACAGACAGCTCGGGAGGCCCGGCGAATCGGAAGTCCCGATGAATTAGTCACGTGTGCTCACCGCACCAACAGGCTCACGCAACAGGGCTTTTTTTTTACCAGGATTCACGGCGTGCATACTGAGTGGACGATAACAAGAGCGGCGGGATATGAAAGAAAAAGGGCGGCTCTTTCGAATGCGACTAAGACGGCTGCTGTAGCAAGCGTAGAACGGCAAGACCGCGGCGCTAGAAAAGCCCGTTTTTCACGTGTCCATAGCCAAAAATTCAACTCACTAACGTCACATAAGCTACTCTCATGGCTAAATTAGTAATCTAAGACGCGTGAGAATTGGCGAGATTATGCAGCGATAGTCGGAGAATCGAAATATAGCATTGTAAAAAACTCGTGTTTTTTAGCGACTTTCGGTCTCAAAGATCTCCTTCTCCCCTTGAGACGAGCAGCATTAAAGTGTTTGTTTGATTTCTCACAGACTCAATGCAAAACAACTCTCTGCTTAAGATGAATCGTGTAACAGGCCCCTTCTGTTAAGACGAACTCTCGCAGTGATCAACGACGACAGGAATTCTGTGCAGCGGACAATTTAGTTTTGATAGTCTAGCGCAAGAAGCAAACATAAGAGAGCAATAAACATCCTGGCACAAAGACTCAAAGCAAACCGAAAGCAAATTGCAATGTGGAGGGAAAAAGCGAGATAAGTAAAGAAAAGTCAGCACATGAAGCTGGTATCTCCTTCAATCCTGTGGAGAATGAACCAGCTTTATCAGCAAATAAAGCAAGAAAAGCGTTCATCTTTTTATATTTCCCTCGCGTTTTTCAGTTCCCCTACAAGAGTACAGTAGAGAACAGATCAACACAAGAGCTTGGCTGGAGGTGAAAATGCAAGGAAAGAGAGGCAAAAAAAAAGACAAATGAAAGTGAAAATGGGAATACAAGAAATACAGTCTGTACATTAAAATCACATAAAATGGAAACGACATATGCGACACTAGCACTCCCATCAAAGGAGTTGGGTGCATTGTCATAGGCGTCACAAAATGGCACCTGAGTGCATTGTATCTCTTCCCAGTGAAATTCAGCAAAGTGTGATGTGTCATTTTCATTATTTAGGTGCACAATAAAAAAGGTTAGTTTTCACACTAAATATAGCTGCGTTGTGTCTCTTTCTGTGTGTCGAAGGCTCGTGATCGCGAGTAGCATAAACGGAGATCTTCAGCTGCATGTAGTTCAGGAAAAGTTACTGCGGGCTGAAAATAAGAAAATATCCCAACCTCAAAGAAAAAGTTTGTCAAGGTATCGGTATGCAATGGAAGCATATCTGTCACGGACGGCTATTTTGGCGACACCGCGTCACGGGAATTAACGGGCGCCGTACTCCCCGACTGACCGTGAGAAACGGCGGCACATGAAAGGGAACCGATAAGTGCAAATTGAGTGCTCTCCTTAGAACGTCGCCGCCGACAGTTAATCCTT
The DNA here is from genome assembly GCF_043290135.1 of Rhipicephalus microplus. Taxonomy (NCBI): domain Eukaryota; kingdom Metazoa; phylum Arthropoda; class Arachnida; order Ixodida; family Ixodidae; genus Rhipicephalus; species Rhipicephalus microplus. Next base: position 165,463,199 of record NC_134703.1, read on the forward strand.
TTGTAACTGTGGCGACGTCTGCAAGGTCGTAGAAGGCCGTGGTATACCCCGAACAAGGATTAGACTACAAGACGCGCCGACTGAGAGCAAAGTGGTTGACCGTTCTCACGGAGAAAAGCGTGGGAAACGCTCTGGTGACCAAGCCGTATGATAACAACCCGACAGGTTGTCACTCTCGCTAGTTGCGGGCCCTCTCCCAATTAAAAAGGGGTGGGGTCAAAATATTTTTGGGGCGGAGTTTCCCCTCAATGAAACACGCATGATTGGACCCAGGTAGAGGTCTCTTGTCTCCAAGGAAGAGAGCGAGGAGACACGAGGGGGATTTAAGCGCAGGATTTTGCCCTGCTAGGCAGACTAGTCGCTAACCAAGATGGTGTAGAAACAGATCAACAAGCATCTCTTCTAGAAGTTTTTAGTGTGGCTCTGTATCGGCTGGCCACCTAAACTTAGCCGTTCGTCTAGTTGTGACGCGATATTAACGTCTGCAACGTAGACATCGGGACTTCGCCTCGAGTTAGCTCAACCTGCTCGAAGTCACCTGCAAGCACTAGCCTCCCGGAGCCACCAGCGTTGCAACACCGCCGACATCGCAGTCGTGCCAGAACTCTCTTCGACTTCTCGCTTCCGATCGTCGGGGACGCAACGCTGCCGGTCATCACACGTATGCCTTTACCTGTTTATATCTTCGAACTTTCTCCTCCGTCGTTCTATTCTTGTTAGTGTGTGTAGTTTGTAATAGTTATCTCTCGTAAGCTGATTTATTGTTTCTGTTATATATTTCTTTAGTTGTATCAAGTGTCGATGTATTTTGTTAGTTGTATTGAAGTGTAGTATTAGATCCCGTGTGCTGCAATATCACTAGAGTAAAGTTGTTTTGTTTTCTCACGTCTCTGAACTCTTCACTGTCTCTGCTTGCGTACGAAACAAACCGACCTGCTGTCATTCCCGTCGCCGACTTCGCCCTGGCGACGCTAGAGTGGCAGCTTGTAACAAAACTGGCGTCCGCGAGACAGGACGTTCCGTACAAGAGTAAGACAGTGATGGGTGAACGAGAACCGTGCGGACAGCGTGGTGATAGAGCCGCACAGTTGAAGCGGTTGCATCCTGCATATGATTGCGCTGGTTTTTTAGTGGCGTTATAGTGACAGTTCCAGTATGCAGTGTATGGATTTTGATAAGTGGATCACGCAAGGTAAACAGTTAGGCCTCGAGGGCGCCGAACTAAGACAATGGGTTAAGGAGCAGCAGAAACAGGCGCAGGCGTTAGCCAGAGAAGAGCGAGCATGGGCCCGGGAAGAGAGGGCGAAAGAACGAGAAGCGGCAAGGGAAGCCGGAGAACGGGAAGTGCAGTTACTGCAATTAAAGATTCGCCTCAGTGAGGGTAGCAGGGTGAGCCGATCCAGCAGTGAGCACGGCGATGCCGGCGAGGAACTTTCATTTGAGCGAGACACATGGTGTCAAGGGCTACTCACGGTTCTGCCTTGCGAGGCAAATGAAGCTGTTGCGCGACTCAGTCAGCAGAACGCGAACAACAATGAGGTAGTTAAGGCAGAGATGCTCCGGATATTCGGAACGTCTGTCTGGACAAAAGAAGAGCAGCTCCGACAAGAGTCTGAAAGAAAGCGCGAAACAGAAAAACAACAGTCTGAAAGCGAGGCGCGTCGGAAAGCGATGGACGCTAAAGTGTGGCAGGAAGCGCTAGAACCAGAGATCGCGCCAGAAAAGGGCCCGCGTATTCTAGAATGCATCCAGGTAGTGTATGCTGAGAACGAGGCCTTGGCCGGTCTGGAGGTAGAGACGATGTCGGAAGACGCTCCTTGCGTGGATGAGGAGAGTGCCAGCAGCCCTAATGGGCCCAGTAAGATGCTAGAAACCTCCTTCGTGCCTCAAGAGTACGATTCGCTCGGAGGATTTCAAGCTGGACGGTTGTGCCCTCGCGATCTCCGACTTCAGCGTAGCTCCCGCCGACTGGTTCGCCCTCCGCGGTCTCCTGATGCCGTGCAGCTCTCGCATTGTGGCACCCCGCCCTTGGACTGCTTCGACCGGATCCCCACTTTCCTATCTCCTTCTTTTTTCCTCTCGTTGGCTGGCGGCTTCTTATCCGTCTATTTTCCTTCTATTCTTTTTATCTCTCCTTCCTTCTCCCTATATCTTTTATTCCCCATATCCCATTCCTCTGCTGACCTGTTGAGGTGTCCTCGCAAGGAGAGACAGTTACGGGTCGGCACCTTTCTTTTCTTTTCTTCTGATATAACCACTTATATATCAAGAGTACGTTTCGACATCGTCAAATGTAGGCATGATTAGCACAGTGGCGAATCCGAGCGAGGACGCGACGCTTCAGGAATGCAGCGATGCCGTCGGAGAGGGCCCAGTTAATGATTCTATCAGCGTTAACAAAGATAATTTGGCCCGGCAGTCCGTCATGACACCGAGTTCAAAATGTTTGAGCGTGGGGAAAAATGTAGCACAAGCTCCAACGAGCTTCCCAACCCCTCAGTTCCCGACGCGACTTGATGATGGCATCGAGAGAAAGGGGGCAAGCAAACATCGCCGAAAACGAAAGAAGCGAAAGCGCACTGCGCTGCGTAAGCCTAGGACAGGTCCCACTCAGTCGCAAGAAAGAAGAGAGGGTTGGCCGTTAATCCGTTTCAAGGAACGTCAATGGTGGCGTTCAGCCTGGCACAAGCGGCGAGCCAGCTTTGGAGGAGGAAAAAGAGGTGCCTCACCCAAACGAAAGGCGCGTTTTAGTTCGACAACTTCAGGAAGGCGACCTTGTCCGAATGGTCAACGTCGAAAGATCACAAAAGCTAAAAACCGCGTCGGGGCGAACACAAAGGGACAGTGGCCCCAGTTTTCCCCCTGTTTCTGGCGTCCCTTTCAAATTCCTGAGGGGAACAGGCCGAAGTTGAAAATGAGGTGTGACTGCAGTGCACTGCTTAGAGTGTGTGTATTTTGTAGCCTCCCGCGTGTTCGAAAAAACCGCCGGGACCGCGACCCCATCGTGTGCGATTCAAGCGAATCAAATTGAGAAAAGGGGGGCGGTCAGAGTGAAGAATTGTTGCACGTGCGTGCTAAGTATGGTTACTTAGTGTTGCTTTGCAGATGCAGACTTCAGTCATATTTTTGCAAGTTACGTGATGCGGTGTAAAGTTTTCAAAAGGAAAACCGCCGAGCCAAAGGCTGAAAGTTAGCATCGAATTATTTTAATCATGAGTGCGAAAATTTGCATAAGGTAAAACCCGAGAAAATGTGTCATTTTTCTAGTTGTTTCAAAGGTTTAGTGTGGCATCGTATGCCTCCACTGCCATGGGGATGTGGGATGAATGAGCATTTGAGGAAGATATTAGCACAAACCGAATGATTTCGTAAATTGATTAAAATTGACGTGACCCGGGACAGTTGTCGTTGCGCGCATTGAGAATTGAGGTCTATGAGCATTTTTTTTTCTTTCGTCGGTTGTTTTCTGTTTGTATGTGCGTATTTCATTGTATAAGAAGTGTATTTCGAGTTATTTTCTTGTTGCTTGGTGCATTGGTTGTTTTTACCTGCTGTAATGCACATTGAAGGATTGCACTACTGTAGAGGAGCGCACCTGTTCCGTTTTGTTTCGTAGTATACATTCGTGCAGTGTATACTGTATTAATGGCTGCCGTACACGGCTATTTCCTCTTCTTGTTTGTATGGCGCATTGATATTGTTGCGTGTAAATGAAGCTAGTACTCTAACAATTGTTTGTTTTTCCTTTTGTTGTTACTTTGATGCGCTCTGCCTATGTATGTTGTGTATGAGAGGGACCGTTCTCATGCCTTCCTTGTTGGTGGTGTTTTGTTCCTTGTTGTCGAAAAAATTCCCCTCCGTGTGAACAAATGTTATGAATAACATTCTGAAAGTGGGGGGCAATGTCACGGACGGCTATTTTTGGCGACACCGCGTCACGGCAATTAACGGGCGCCGTACTCCCCGACTGACCGTGAGAAACAGCGGCACATGAAAGGGAACCGATAAGTGCAAATTGGGGTGCTCTCCTTAGAACGTCGCCGCCCACAGTTAATCCTTTTGTAACTGTGGCGACGTCTGCAAGGTCGTAGAAGGCCGCGGTATACCCCGAACAAGGATTAGACTACAAGACACGCCGGCTGAGAGCAAAGTGGTTGACCGTTCCCACGGAGAAAAGCGTGGGAAACGCTCTGGTGACCAAGCCGTATGACAACAACCCGACAGGTTGTCACTCTCGCTAGTTGCGGGCCCTCTCCCAATTAAAAAGGGGTGGGGTCAAAATATTTTTGGGGCGGAGTTTCCCCTCAATGAAACACGCATGATTGGACCCAGGTAGAGGTCTCTTGTCTCCAAGGAAGAGAGCGAGGAGACACGAGGGGGATTTAAGCGCAGGATTTTGCCCTGCTAGGCAGACTAGTCGCTAACCAAGATGGTGTAGAAACAGATCAACAAGCATCTCTTCTAGAAGTTTTTAGTGTGGCTCTGTATCGGCTGGCCACCTAAACTTAGCCGTTCGTCTAGTTGTGACGCGATATTAACGTCTGCAACGTAGACATCGGGACTTCGCCTCGAGTTAGCTCAACCTGCTCGAAGTCACCTGCAAGCACTAGCCTCCCGGAGCCACCAGCGTTGCAACACCGCCGACATCGCAGTCGTGCCAGAACTCTCTTCGACTTCTCGCTTCCGATCGTCGGGGACGCAACGCTGCCGGTCATCACACGTATGCCTTTACCTGTTTATATCTTCGAACTTTCTCCTCCGTCGTTCTATTCTTGTTAGTGTGTGTAGTTTGTAATAGTTATCTCTCGTAAGCTGATTTATTGTTTCTGTTATATATTTCTTTAGTTGTATCAAGTGTCGATGTATTTTGTTAGTTGTATTGAAGTGTAGTATTAGATCCCGTGTGCTGCAATATCACTAGAGTAAAGTTGTTTTGTTTTCTCACGTCTCTGAACTCTTCACTGTCTCTGCTTGCGTACGAAACGAACCGACCTGCTGTCATTCCCGTCGCCGACTTCGCGCTGGCGACGCTAGAGTGGCAGCTTGTAACAAAACTGGCGTCCGCGAGACAGGACGTTCCGTACAAGAGTAAGACAGTGATGGGTGAACGAGAACCGTGCGGACAGCGTGGTGATAGAGCCGCACAGTTGAAGCGGTTGCATCCTGCATATGATTGCGCTGGTTTTTTAGTGGCGTTATAGTGACAGTTCCAGTATGCAGTGTATGGATTTTGATAAGTGGATCACGCAAGGTAAACAGTTAGGCCTCGAGGGCGCCGAACTAAGACAATGGGTTAAGGAGCAGCAGAAACAGGCGCAGGCGTTAGCCAGAGAAGAGCGAGCATGGGCCCGGGAAGAGAGGGCGAAAGAACGAGAAGCGGCAAGGGAAGCCGGAGAACGGGAAGTGCAGTTACTGCAATTAAAGATTCGCCTCAGTGAGGGTAGCAGGGTGAGCCGATCCAGCAGTGAGCACGGCGATGCCGGCGAGGAACTTTCATTTGAGCGAGACACATGGTGTCAAGGGCTACTCACGGTTCTGCCTTGCGAGGCAAATGAAGCTGTTGCGCGACTCAGTCAGCAGAACGCGAACAACAATGAGGTAGTTAAGGCAGAGATGCTCCGGATATTCGGAACGTCTGTCTGGACAAAAGAAGAGCAGCTCCGACAAGAGTCTGAAAGAAAGCGCGAAACAGAAAAACAACAGTCTGAAAGCGAGGCGCGTCGGAAAGCGATGGACGCTAAAGTGTGGCAGGAAGCGCTAGAACCAGAGATCGCGCCAGAAAAGGGCCCGCGTATTCTAGAATGCATCCAGGTAGTGTATGCTGAGAACGAGGCCTTGGCCGGTCTGGAGGTAGAGACGATGTCGGAAGACGCTCCTTGCGTGGATGAGGAGAGTGCCAGCAGCCCTAATGGGCCCAGTGAGATGCTAGAAACCTCCTTCGTGCCTCAAGAGTACGATTCGCTCGGAGGATTTCAAGCTGGACGGTTGTGCCCTCGCGATCTCCGACTTCAGCGTAGCTCCCGCCGACTGGTTCGCCGTCCGCGGTCTCCTGATGCCGTGCAGCTCTCGCATTGTGGCACCCCGCCCTTGGACTGCTTCGACCGGATCCCCACTTTCCTATCTCCTTCTTTTTTCCTCTCGTTGGCTGGCGGCTTCTTATCCGTCTATTTTCCTTCTATTCTTTTTATCTCTCCTTCCTTCTCCCTATATCTTTTATTCCCCATATCCCATTCCTCTGCTGACCTGTTGAGGTGTCCTCGCAAGGAGAGACAGTTACGGGTCGGCACCTTTCTTTTCTTTTCTTCTGATATAACCACTTATATATCAAGAGTACGTTTCGACATCGTCAAATGTAGGCATGATTAGCACAGTGGCGAATCCGAGCGAGGACGCGACGCTTCAGGAATGCAGCGATGCCGTCGGAGAGGGCCCAGTTAATGATTCTATCAGCGTTAACAAAGATAATTTGGCCCGGCAGTCCGTCATGACACCGAGTTCAAAATGTTTGAGCGTGGGGAAAAATGTAGCACAAGCTCCAACGAGCTTCCCAACCCCTCAGTTCCCGACGCGACTTGATGATGGCATCGAGAGAAAGGGGGCAAGCAAACATCGCCGAAAACGAAAGAAGCGAAAGCGCACTGCGCTGCGTAAGCCTAGGACAGGTCCCACTCAGTCGCAAGAAAGAAGAGAGGGTTGGCCGTTAATCCGTTTCAAGGAACGTCAATGGTGGCGTTCAGCCTGGCACAAGCGGCGAGCCAGCTTTGGAGGAGGAAAAAGAGGTGCCTCACCCAAACGAAAGGCGCGTTTTAGTTCGACAACTTCAGGAAGGCGACCTTGTCCGAATGGTCAACGTCGAAAGATCACAAAAGCTAAAAACCGCGTCGGGGCGAACACAAAGGGACAGTGGCCCCAGTTTTCCCCCTGTTTCTGGCGTCCCTTTCAAATTCCTGAGGGGAACAGGCCGAAGTTGAAAATGAGGTGTGACTGCAGTGCACTGCTTAGAGTGTGTGTATTTTGTAGCCTCCCGCGTGTTCGAAAAAACCGCCGGGACCGCGACCCCATCGTGTGCGATTCAAGCGAATCAAATTGAGAAAAGGGGGGCGGTCAGAGTGAAGAATTGTTGCACGTGCGTGCTAAGTATGGTTACTTAGTGTTGCTTTGCAGATGCAGACTTCAGTCATATTTTTGCAAGTTACGTGATGCGGTGTAAAGTTTTCAAAAGGAAAACCGCCGAGCCAAAGGCTGAAAGTTAGCATCGAATTATTTTAATCATGAGTGCGAAAATTTGCATAAGGTAAAACCCGAGAAAATGTGTCATTTTTCTAGTTGTTTCAAAGGTTTAGTGTGGCATCGTATGCCTCCACTGCCATGGGGATGTGGGATGAATGAGCATTTGAGGAAGATATTAGCACAAACCGAATGATTTCGTAAATTGATTAAAATTGACGTGACCCGGGACAGTTGTCGTTGCGCGCATTGAGAATTGAGGTCTATGAGCATTTTTTTTTCTTTCGTCGGTTGTTTTCTGTTTGTATGTGCGTATTTCATTGTATAAGAAGTGTATTTCGAGTTATTTTCTTGTTGCTTGGTGCATTGGTTGTTTTTACCTGCTGTAATGCACATTGAAGGATTGCACTACTGTAGAGGAGCGCACCTGTTCCGTTTTGTTTCGTAGTATACATTCGTGCAGTGTATACTGTATTAATGGCTGCCGTACACGGCTATTTCCTCTTCTTGTTTGTATGGCGCATTGATATTGTTGCGTGTAAATGAAGCTAGTACTCTAACAATTGTTTGTTTTTCCTTTTGTTGTTACTTTGATGCGCTCTGCCTATGTATGTTGTGTATGAGAGGGACCGTTCTCATGCCTTCCTTGTTGGTGGTGTTTTGTTCCTTGTTGTCGAAAAAATTCCCCTCCGTGTGAACAAATGTTATGAATAACATTCTGAAAGTGGGGGGCAATGTCACGGACGGCTATTTTTGGCGACACCGCGTCACGGCAATTAACGGGCGCCGTACTCCCCGACTGACCGTGAGAAACAGCGGCACATGAAAGGGAACCGATAAGTGCAAATTGGGGTGCTCTCCTTAGAACGTCGCCGCCCACAGTTAATCCTTTTGTAACTGTGGCGACGTCTGCAAGGTCGTAGAAGGCCGCGGTATACCCCGAACAAGGATTAGACTACAAGACACGCCGGCTGAGAGCAAAGTGGTTGACCGTTCCCACGGAGAAAAGCGTGGGAAACGCTCTGGTGACCAAGCCGTATGACAACAACCCGACAGGTTGTCACTCTCGCTAGTTGCGGGCCCTCTCCCAATTAAAAAGGGGTGGGGTCAAAATATTTTTGGGGCGGAGTTTCCCCTCAATGAAACACGCATGATTGGACCCAGGTAGAGGTCTCTTGTCTCCAAGGAAGAGAGCGAGGAGACACGAGGGGGATTTAAGCGCAGGATTTTGCCCTGCTAGGCAGACTAGTCGCTAACCAAGATGGTGTAGAAACAGATCAACAAGCATCTCTTCTAGAAGTTTTTAGTGTGGCTCTGTATCGGCTGGCCACCTAAACTTAGCCGTTCGTCTAGTTGTGACGCGATATTAACGTCTGCAACGTAGACATCGGGACTTCGCCTCGAGTTAGCTCAACCTGCTCGAAGTCACCTGCAAGCACTAGCCTCCCGGAGCCACCAGCGTTGCAACACCGCCGACATCGCAGTCGTGCCAGAACTCTCTTCGACTTCTCGCTTCCGATCGTCGGGGACGCAACGCTGCCGGTCATCACACGTATGCCTTTACCTGTTTATATCTTCGAACTTTCTCCTCCGTCGTTCTATTCTTGTTAGTGTGTGTAGTTTGTAATAGTTATCTCTCGTAAGCTGATTTATTGTTTCTGTTATATATTTCTTTAGTTGTATCAAGTGTCGATGTATTTTGTTAGTTGTATTGAAGTGTAGTATTAGATCCCGTGTGCTGCAATATCACTAGAGTAAAGTTGTTTTGTTTTCTCACGTCTCTGAACTCTTCACTGTCTCTGCTTGCGTACGAAACGAACCGACCTGCTGTCATTCCCGTCGCCGACTTCGCGCTGGCGACGCTAGAGTGGCAGCTTGTAACAATATCCAAAAGTAATAGCAAAGCCAGTTAACTAGCCTCTCTTAAGGTGAACAGCCAGAATAATAAATTTTTTATTCTTTGAAGGAAAATTGTGTTTGTCTCTTCCTTTTTTGATCTTTTTTTAATAGTCAAAACAGGGTCGTGATACAGTTTTATTATTAAAATATGGTAGAAATTTATTCATGAGCATATTATGAACTCGTGAAAACGAGTATTGTTAGATGAGTCTAAATACTCTACTTGTTAGTCTAAATACTCTACTTGAAAGCATAGTTTTTATCAAGCTGAGCAAAATAAATGCTTTTTCTTGTTCCTTTTCTCCCCATTATAAGTATACCTCATTCAGTGTTTTCAAGCAACATATTTGGGAGTACTTGGTATTTTAGCATTTGGGTTTTGGGGGCACTTGTGAAAAGACCAATTCCTTGTAAGATGAACAATTGATTGTGGTCCCTTTGAATTCATCCTGAAGGGAGTCTACTGTATATACCCTATAAGTTATACAAAGGGATGATTGCCACTGTAGCTCAGTAGCAGAACATCGGAGGACACATTACTCTAAGGTCACAGAATTGGATCCTGCTAGTGGCGTTATGGCTCCATCCACTTTTCTTTCTTCATATTTGCGCTACAAATACTTCTGATGACGTCCCCTATACTCTTGGCTTTATTGTCTGTAAGTTCTCATTGAAGTGCACTGAGGCAAAGAACACCACTGGTTGAGCTGCTGTACCAAAGCTGTGTCAAACAGCATTCCTGCATGGTACATACGGTGCTGCGCTGGACGTAACCCGCACACAATGCCACGCCTCGGTGGTGATCAAGACATCTAAGACGGGAGCCGAGCCAGCACTGGCCCAGGCATCTCCTAAAAGTCTCTACCCCTGTTCGGAAGTCGTGAGATTACAGGACTACTGCGCCATTCTTGCTGTGGTGGACATTCGAACGGCACCCACACCACAGACTTATTCTCATATCCTTCCATTTTGTGTTTGAATGTGCAAAAATGACTTCCTGTCCGTTTCCTGAGCTGCTGCACAATGAAAGAAGTGCCCAAACTGTCCTAAACATTACACACACCACTAAAAAAAGGTAAGAAAAGTTATGTAGATAAAAGAAAATGGTGCACATACAATAAAAACCATACAACAAAAAACACCACAGATGCCAAACAACGTGTGGTCTGTTTGTCCTCTGTACCCTGAACGCTAAGAACAGAATCCCCAAACAAACAGCTTACTTGGCCGAGTTCTCACTGATCCCCTAAGGTGGCTACGACTCTCCCTAGTAGGATGATTTTCCGAATAGCTGTGATCTTGGCTGCAAGAATCCTGGGTTGTTGGCCTGGAATGAGGAGCGGAATGAGGCCTCGGTGGGGTGACAATGACATCTGCGACGCTGTCACTTTCGGACGATGTCTTCCCAACCCTTCCGTAAGCTCCACCCTGCTGACTGGCCTCAGCTGTCCCTTCAACACCTGAAACAATATGTACAAACGAGATGTAAGTGCCAATAGCAAAGGGATGCAAGCTTTCGGAGGAAGAAAATCAAGAAAACACGAATTCGAAGGTATATATACTTAGTCTAAGTCATGATTACCTATTACTTGGTATTAATGTCCTTCCCACCAAAGCAAGCTTGCCCATAAAGGACAAGGACAAGAGCATAAGCCAAAAAGCAGAGCAAGGACACTGTGACTCGAAATTTCATCTGCCCCTGTAGTTAAAGGCTGTGATTTAAACACGACATCAAAAGTGCATTGGCTTCGCAATAATCCAGCAAGCACTCACTGGACGACAGCGTCGTGCGGCTGCTACTTTGTTCAGTGCTACGCCTCTCTTCGTGCCTGCCGCCGGACGCGCCTTCTTCGCTGTCAGCGCTGCGCCAACGATCGTCCACATTCTGGCGTGAAGAAGAGGAAGCGGGCAAGGGACTGTGCGGGTACATCTTGCATGGCTTCTCTTCCTTGCAGTGGCTGCTCTTGCCATCGCTGAGCAGGCGCTTGGGGTGGCGTGCTTCAGCACTCTCGAGGCCTCCCGCCGACGCAAGATGCGAAGGGGCAACGTCCGGCGGTTCCACGCTCGAAGAGTAGACACTTGTCGAGACGATGTCTGGTGGGACGATGTTGCCCGGATGCCAGTCCCGACTAGAAGGGGCGACGTTGGTGGCGGACAAAAAAGCTGTCGCACTACCACTTCTCGGGGCAAGCCGCACATCCATACGCAGGTCGCTCAGGGAGAGGAGCGAGTGAGGGTTTGGTGTAGCAGAGGGAGAGAACGGAGGAGGAGGAGAGTGAGGAGAGTACGGGGGAACTGCCGGTAGCGTTGCACGGCGATAGTTACGGTGGCTGCCACGGACACTTCCGTGGTCTAGCCGACCGGATGCACTGTCGGCATCTTCGTCGGCAGAGGCAAAGAGGGGAGAGCCACTTTCAATGGGCATCTCGGGAACTGCAACGGGGAGACAGAAACAAAAGGGCGCCATTTGAGAAGCAAGAAGATATAGCTGCAGCAGCAAGGAAAGAAGAGTGCCCAACAAGACAAAGGTTCCCATGCTAACCTCCAAGCTGAACACAACACATGCTGCCATTATCGCTTTGCATGTATGAAAACGAATGGCGTACAACTTCAAGATCGTAGTTCTAATTCCACAAAAGGGTGCCTCTCAAATATCCCCTTTGAACACGAGGGCAGTACTGTACTTAAAAGCAAGTTTGGATGTATATCTAAAAGTTATGTTGATCCCTTTCTGAAAATATCTCGCTGCAATGCCATGAGCACTACCACATGCGAATACTGCGTCAGGAACCAAGCCAAAATAAATCTCAAAACTGAATTATTATAACGATGAAAACGACTGAACAAAAATACTTCTCCAAATACTCTTCACTTTTGTAAAAATAAATATCTTAATACATAAACCACCACAGATTCTAAGTTCCAGTTTGGGATCATGTCTTTAATCTTTAAAGGGGTACTGACACGAAAACTTTAGTCTCCTGTTTTTCTGCAGCAATGTGTTGCAGGAGGCCTGTTAGTCATGACACAACACATCGTTTGCTGCCGCACGTGACATATAAGTAATTACAGGCCCCTCATTACCAATCAGGTTTAGTTTATGTTTGAGAGAGCTCCAAAAACTGGGTGCATTTGTCGCCACTTTGCACGTGCAGCTTTTGACCACATCAGCACACAGAACTTTGACACGCTTCCGCATGGTCCATATGAAGAATACTTTCATATAAGAAACAAGACTGCAATGTCGCTAAGCGTGCCCCACATTCTAAGCATGCTTTCTAACTTTCTAAGCGTACGCCCCGGCCACGCACTCTCAACCACCTACCGAAAATGATAGATTGCGAAAACAAATGCGGCAAAAGAAAAATGGCAACTGTGACATCATCATAACCTGTTTGTTATTGACTGCAACGTGGTGACATGAGGGAAGGACGTGGTCGCGAAAGGTTCCCCTATGAGGTTGGCACGATGGAGTCGAGCGCTTACAGAAACTTCCAAATTAACTTTAAATACCTTACAAGCTACATTTGCTGTTGATCATTTGCAGATGATATACGAATGTTCACGGGAATCGACCCCACAGGCTATCTTGTGTCAAACTTTTGTGTCAGTACCCCTTTAGGAATGTGCAGCAAATATAAATTACCAGCATCAGCAAATTCCTATGTCTAGTGACAGTGGGCCACTACTTCAGTGCAAAGAGAGCCATACCATCAAGTGCCATATCATTAGGCAATTCTGTCGATGACTGTGTCACGGTGACACTTAATGCAGTCTCGAAGATGGACGACCGTGAAGGGGGTGGGCTTTCTTCGGGAACCACTTCTTGGGCAACCTGTAAGAGAGCCACATGAAAGGGGGCCCAGAAACACCTTTATGTAAACAAATAGCAGAATAACTTCTCTACTGGGCATCTTCCCATTAGAAACAATGCATGGCAGAATTGTCTCCCTCTCTTACCAGGAGACATTACTCAGTAATCACAGCAAACACGCAAAACAGAAATAACGGGTCACAATGTCGCCTCCAAGTTCACACGCCAGCTCTCCTTGCGTCCCATATTTAGGCAGAGTCTGTCGGGGCTTACATAATTCTTTACCAGCAAAAAAGGCAATGCTATTTTCCTCCGAGACACTCCTATCATGCTCATGATGTTGGCCTTCAGATCGGAAGCCATAAGGGGGGAAGGAGATTTCTTGATGTCATGATAGAGGCCGCATAATATCGCCTTGTGGCCCCCAGATTCCTGACCCCTGTTTAAAACGGTTAGCTGACTTGAAAGGATCCTGCAACACTTTTTTTAGTAGCCATGAAATGACCTTACGAGAGGAGCTTATTGCCTTACGAATAAACTGCCACAAGTATGTTTAGAATCTATCCAGTATGAGCAAAGTTACAAGATTTGTAGCACGATGCTATTGCTTCTCTACTTCCAATGAAAGCGCTGGAAGCTAAGCATGGAGGGATAGCATGAGGGAAGAAGGTACATCACGCATGCCTCGTGAACTTGAGCACGATTCCTTTTTTTTCTTCTTTGAACGCGCGGCCATAGCAACTTTAGAGCGTGCCATGCTAGCCTATTCACGGTTCAAAACACGAATACGACACGGATGAAGATAAGGTACACACACACACACGAAGCCCATCGTGTGTGTACCTTACCTTCACCCATGTGGTATTTGCGCCTTAAACCTCCAATACATTACACCAACAAGCCCATTCTGCCATTCCCACATGCTATCCTACGACGCAATAATTTCTGAATATGCACAGCAACCATTTGTTGAGAAAAAAGGAAGCGTTTTTTAGCTGAATGAGTACTTATTGTAAACTCTAGGTTGCATGCTGCGTTATAATATTTCGCTCACATGTTTTCAAGAGCCTCAGCTGTAGTATTTTTGAAGACGCTAAAAATTTGTTGCAGGGCCCCTTTAAAGGATATTGACACAAAATTTTGTGGCCGAGCAAAAATGTGGCATTGACTCCCTTACAAGCGTACATTATATTAAAATTATCAACAGCAAATATAGCTTAAAATGTATTTCACAGCAATTTTGAAGTCTGAATTTTGAAGGTATTGACAGCATCTAAAGGGACTCCTTGGAGACCCATTTACTTCCATCACGTCCCCACGCTGCAGTCAATAGAACAAGTTTCGAGGACGTCATAGCTGCCATTTTTTTGCCACATTTACTTCGGAAGTCCATACTTCTCGACGGCTCCTCGCGTGTATTTGTTTGTGGTGCAAGCTTTGAAAAACTTGTGTTTGGAAACACTGTAGTCCCATTTTATGTCCGAAAGTAATTCTTGATGCAGACCGTATCGAAGTGTGTCGTAGTTCTGTGTGCTGACTTTGTTGAGAGCTGTGCAAACTAGGTGGCGATAGTTGCGCCCTGTGGCTTCTCATTCATGGAGCTCTCTCAAACCGGAACAGCAACTGGTCGATAAAGAGGGGCCTGTAATCAATCATTTATTATGTGCTGCAGCGAATGATGTGACTAACAGGCCCCCAGCAACACAGAGCAGAAAAAAAAGGAGTCCATAGTTTTTGTGTCAGTACCCTTTAACTTACCTGGATAGGTGGTGCCACATGATGGATGAAAAATAAACCAGGTAAGCACATAACAAACAAACCAGTTTTCCTTCACTACTATAAATTTTCAACAGCATTGCAATTATATATGTGCTAGCATCAACACATTTTATAGTTAACCCCACGAGCAAGGCACAGGCCAAACATACAAAATCATCGCCTATGCAACCCTGTATCCCTGGAAACCAGTATCAGTGCTTCTGTAACTTATGACACTACTCCCATGCTTATATCACAGAGTAGGAGTAATGTTGGAAGCAAAGCAGGAAATTAGAGGTAATCAATAATATTATATTTGTAAGTAACATGTACATTTTTCAAGGCTTCAATTATCCATTAATGAAGGAAGTTTGCAACTTAACAAATTTCAATGAATTCAAATGACCTCAACAATTAAAAAAGCTGGCCTTTCAAGCATCAGAAAATGTTATCCAGTATAGCCTTCACTTAATATTTGCTACGTTGAAAAACCTAATACAACAATTCAAATTTTGACCTCTGTGATATGATCTTCAGCTCCTTAAATATTTTGATATATTGATAATTCTCCCCAAGCTCTTCAAAAACTCATTTTGTCATTTTATTATTTTTTTGCTGAAAAGCAAATTATTAAGTTGAAAATGTCAACATTATGAAACAAGAGAAGAGCGATGCTTGGCAACTCATTATTTTGACAATTTTAATCACTCTCACGACAATGAATCAACAATAAATGTGTCGCCTACACTGAATTCTAGGTTGAGAACACAGGTTGCCAATCACAGAATGTCGAACAGCAAATAAAAAAAAGTCATTACCAGGTCACTGCTACCATCTGCACAGAGATGCACTAATCTACCAACAAATGCATCTCGTTCAAGTGCTCATAGGGGGAGCGGAGAGCATGCAAACAAGCTGCATATACACAAAATGGTCTGGTGATAGTTTGGTAAAGACGAGCTGTGCTCATACCAAATAGGTGAAGGGACAACGAACCTTCGATGGTGAAATTAAGTTTTCAAGCTAAACTGCAGAGAGCAACTAGGGTATGGGACGTAGCAGAACACACACAGCACAGGACAAAAACTGTAGCTCTATGTCGTGTACTACCTTTTCACTCTGTAGTTTCCCATTATAGACCAACTAGACCAGTAACAAATTCTTTCAAGAGTTTTCAAGTGACACTTGTGGGAATTGAGGCTAGCCCGCTGCCCTTGCGCGGGCTTTGCCGCCTTTTTTGCCGTTCTCATGTCCAGACATGTCACCCCTCCTCGCTGTCTGCCACGATGGGAGAGCGGAGTGACGTTTAACCCCCTCACCCGGTGGCAGATGTTAACTGTGGCGCCGCGCGCGGAGTCTCCCGAGAGGTTTTCGCACGCTGCGTCGGGAGCAGATAGATACTCTCCGGCACTGCAGACGGTGAGCCACGCAGTCTTTTTCGCGCGTCGGCTCCCGTCGCTCGGGGCTCGTCGGACTTCGCTGACGGCGCCTCGAGCCCCAGGCGAACGCTCACCTTTTGTTGCCCCACTGCGTACGAACGGCCGAAGGGTGGTACGGTGTCCTAGTGCGTGGGCTAGATACGCCGACCCATCTCCCCCCGAAGCCAACGCGAGCGCCTTTGCCCTCGCTCGAGCAACCGGGCCTTGGTCCCGGTGTCTCCGTGGATCACCTTTACCGCGGAGACGTGCTCGTGGCACCCTGTGTAGTACTTCGTGCCCGTGGCGTGGATAAGCCTATTTGCTTTCCCCAGCGCCTTTGCAACGGGCTGTACTGCGTTTGGTGTTGCCATAGACATGAAAGTGTTGCGACTTTGAGCAGTATCGCGTTCTCGCCACGGTGACGGTTAACGCCTGCCCTGCGGCTCGCTATGACCGGACCATGCTAGTGGCCGTACTCCTTCGAGATACGTGTCACTACACACTTTATCAATTGAAGTTGATTGTATGTTCTTCACTTTAATGTCCCTTGAGGTTTTTTAGCCGATACACACAATCTGTGATGGAATACAAATTCTAGCCTTAATGACTAAAATAATTGTTAAAGGTATTCGAACTTGACTTCGCAATAGTACTCGATGCTTGTATATACGAATTCGAGACAATACTCTCGGTGTTGTTTCCCTGGCACGGAACTCTTCCATGGCTCAATTATCCAGGGATGTTGTTCAGTGAAAATTTATTGGAATTTTATGTTTTATACAATAGACTGCGGAACAAGGCTTATCCAGACTGACTGTCGCTCACATTTTTCCTGTTGTGAAACAGTGCAAGAGGTTGCCTTTAATTAATGTAAAGTTACAAAGGTTTGACAAACCAAGAAGCCCAAGAAGTTTTTAAAAAGTCATACTGATAAAAGTTATTTGATGTTGATTATGAGTTGTTTGGAAGGGTTAATGACAAAAACAAAAAAGCCACATTGGTTGATAAACATTTTTAATTATACTGTTGCCATGTCATTTTCTCTCTTAAAAACAGAATAAATTATATGTGGCTAGCAGCATTACAAATAGACTACATTTGGCTTTAAGGCTTGCGAATGTGAGGATCTTGCACTCCAAAAGAAAAAAAAAAGAAATACCGCAAGAATTAATATGCCTAAATAAATTTATAATTCAGAGGTGCTTGAAAAGGACAGACAATGACTCCAAATGGCAAAGCTGCTGCTGTTGAAAGTATTGCTACATAGCTAAATTTACACAACTATATCTCTAAAGACTGAAACACAATACCAGACCATTTTTCTGTAAGGAGTAAATGGCAACCACCTAACAAAATATGCAATGTTTCCTAACTTTATGTGCACATTAAGATGAAGGCCTCTGCGAACAATCTCAGATTTATTTACCTTGTCCTGTGTGAGCAGATTACATTTTATGCCAAAAAAATGTATTTTTTCACAGCCCATTTCAGTTCAAACCCATCTTCAGCTACGCTGTCAATCCCTTGGTAGTGCACTGAAGCGATAACATAAAGGGAAATAGGTACAAAATGTTATGTTTTCATTTAGAAATTCAATTCACAGCCTGCCGAAGCCAAAGCAAAACATTTATGCTGTAGCTGTTGCATTAGGCGAGAACAGCCAACTGTGCCCTGAAAAGTGGAAACGCACGGCTGAAGACAAACGATGAAAATGACCACCATTAGGCACCATTTGTGGTTGCCAGATTATGCAGTTTATCGTCCCAATGTGTCTCGGTCGCTGGATGATTTCAAAGCCCCGCGGTCTCGACATGCACTGACATCACACTGTACATCAGCCTCTAGCTTAGACTCCCCCAAGACACGACTTCCGCAGCTGGGATTGAACTCGTGTTTTTCGTGTCAGTGGCCGTGAGGCATCAGTTATGCACCCAAAAAAGAAACACGTGAAGTTCAGAGTAGGTAGCACATTCAACAGCTTTGTATTGAAACATTAAAATTGCACCTTTTCCTTCTTCAAGTTGAAGATCAGTCAGTTTGTGGTGAGCGTCTGAACACATGCCTCCGCACCGCCACGTAACAGACTATGTGCCCTCAATTTTACTGTGTGTGCTATCTCTTACACTGTGCTTTTGTATATATGCAATACATCCTCTTTTGTACGCTTTCTTCCTCCTCTCGTTCCTTCCCCCTTTCGCGGCAGCGGCCCGCGCTCGCGTGCCGCCGCAGCTCGGCAGACAGAGAATAAAGAACCATAAAACACGGGCGTCTTGTCCCGCAGTCAGTCAATCCGCGGCATGCCCTCTACAATTGGTGAC
The DNA here is from genome assembly GCF_043290135.1 of Rhipicephalus microplus. Taxonomy (NCBI): domain Eukaryota; kingdom Metazoa; phylum Arthropoda; class Arachnida; order Ixodida; family Ixodidae; genus Rhipicephalus; species Rhipicephalus microplus. The sequence continues at coordinate 165,481,633 of NC_134703.1, forward strand.
CCGGTTTTGTTAAACGCACCTAAGTAACGTAGAGCCGTGCCTCTCACGACTGACAAAGATCGTACACCATCACACGGATCTTCCAAAATGAAGCATCAAGTTCATACACCCACCCCCAACCAAACAACGCCAGAGACCGATCCATCCAGTGAGGCTGTCTCCACCGTCACTTGCAGTCTTCTGCCGTACTAGGAACGCAACCCTGCCGTGTAGTTTGTGCTAGTGGAATCTCAATTCCAGCTATCAAGAATCGCCACGCAACAGCCGCAATTTCACTACGTGGTCGGCGCACTCCCCTCAACTGCTGCAGAAGAGGTAGTCGACAGAACTACCTTATTTCGCGACAGTCCCCCGGCAAGACCATACGACCAGCTCAAGGCAGCCCTCCTAGAAAGGACTGCTGCGTCGGAGAGAACCAAAATACAGCAACTACTCTACGCTGAGAAGGTCTCTCTTCGCTCTCTTCTCTCTATCTTTCATCTCCACCATCATCCTCTCATACGCAGGGTAGCAAACCGGCTGCCTATAGACTAGTTAACCTCCCTGCCGTTCTTTTCCTCTCAATTTCCTTCCTTCCATGACCAAAGTCCAAGTCAGATTTTGCAGCGAATGACGCAGCTTCTCGGCACTATTGCGACAACTATGGACACTGCAGCACTAAGTGAACTTTTTCTCCAGCAACTGCCATCCCAGGTCCGAATGGTGCTTGCTACAGCCACGGTCATGGATTTGACGTCAGCGGCTGCACTGGCCGATGGAGGTGGCGACACCAAGTTTCTCAGTCGCCTCCATCAGTACACCCACGCAATCGACACCACTGACTCCTCCTGCCAGCCCTGCTCAGCCACTGAACCCTACACTCACTACCGCTGGCCCCTCCGATTTTCACCGCCTTTGTGCTCGACTGGAACATTTCATCGTGGCAGCAACTTACTCGGAGACATCCGCACATCGTGAGCACCGACGTCGTCGTTCTTCAACGCCTAATCGTCGGCGGCAAGGGCGAATTGGCTCCCCAGGTCCAAGAATGTGCTTTTACCATCGCCGCTTTGGTGCAAATGCCCGCTGCTGCCTTTTGCCTTGCATATGGTCGGAAAACTCAACGGCCGACCACTAGCGGCGACGAGCGATCAGCGCAAAGAAGAGTGTCGCTTTTTACTCATTTTTGACCAAACTTCCAAACACAAGATTGTGATTGACACAGGAGCCCGAGTGAGTGTCCTGCCAGCCACAAAAGCAAAATGCACCTCCACTGTACTGTTTCACTTCAAAGCTGTCAACAGAACAAATATTCCCATGTACAAGCAACATTCTGTAAAACTCCCTCAACTTGGGGCTTTGAAGAATCTTCCGCTAGGTGTTTTAGGTCGCTGATGTTGGTTCTGCAATAATTGGTGCTGACTTTCTGAACCAACATGCACTCCTCGTCGATGTAAAAAAAAAAGCGCTTAACAGACTCCACAACTAAACACTCCATTCATAGACTCGCAGTGCGCGCAACTACAGATATGGCACTCTTATGCGTTACAGTTGCCAAAGAGACATTTGCAGTCCTTATAGCAGAGTTTACTCAGCTAATATCACCACCAAACTGGACTCAACCAGTGTGCCACGACATTCGGCATCACATTGTGACATTAGGATTACCTGTGTCCTCTCGACGGCGACGTCTAACTTCAGACAAACTCAAGGTGGCCCGTTAGGAATTCAAATACATGCTGAAACTCGGCATCATCACACCCTCCTCTAGTAGCTGGTCATCTCCCATTCATCTCGTCCCCAAGAAGTCTGGGGATTGGAGGCCATGCGGTGATTACCGGTCTCTGAATACCAAGACCGTTCCAGACCGGTACCCACTGCCCAACATACAGGACTTCACATCAGCTTTCCAAGGCACCACCATCTTTACAAAAACTTATCTTGTCCATGCCTGTCACCGAATTCCCATAGCAGATGAATACATTCCAAAAACAGCAATCACAACACCATTCAGACTATTAGAATTCATCAAAATGCCACTCGGACTTCGAAATGCTGCGCAGGCTTCCCAGCGTATTTTTATTGATTCTGTTGTGCATAGATAGTTTCGGATTTGTATACTTTGACGACATCCTAGTCGCAAGTTTGTCGCCCGTAGAACACTTGCACCACCTGCGCCAACTCTTCCAATGCCTCTCTTCCAATGCCTCTCTGCATGTGGCGTAATCATCAACACGGAAAAGAGCAGATTCGGACAGCAAGCCCTCGAATTTCTTGGTCATTACTTGGACACCAACGGCATCTGCCCGCTTCCTCACAAAGTGCAAGGCATCATCGAGCTTCCGAAACCATTGTCAACCACAAAGCTCCATCAGTTTTTTGGGCTCGTAAACTTTTACCACCGCTTTATCAGAAACTGCGCCACACTACTGGAACCCCTAGACCGCATGCTTTGCTGCAAGCAGTCAGCAAAAAGCACTACGATGGGACACTGCTGCGTATGACACATTTAGTGCCATCAAGCGCACCTAGGCCAAAGCCACTCTACTCGCTTACCCACAACCAGATTGCCCTCTAGCACTCATGACTGACGCTTCCAACAAAGCGCTAGGAGCTGTTCTACAGCAGAAGGTCAACGGTGCATGGCAACCACTTGCGTTCTTCTCAAAACACATGATTCCTACTCAAACACGATACAGCGTTCTCGGTCTACTGCCATCTACTTGGCAGTATGTCACTTTCGCCACCTACTCGAAAGCAGAGCCTTCACAGTTTTCACAGATCCCAAGTCGCTTACCTGTTCTATAGACCGTACTGCATCACTGTATACGCCACGGGAAACGAGACAACTCGCCTTAGTCTCACAATTCACGACAGATATCCGGCACATCAACGGCGGGGACAACACTTGTTGTTGTTGTTGTTCTCCTATTGTTAGTGGCGCATACCCACTACAGGGGATTGGCCAAGAATCGAGTGGTTTTAAAATTTACTGCTCAGATTTGGAATGATGGAGATATAACAGAAAGATTACCCATAGCCTAGGCAAGTGTGGTGCCTAATGTAATGCATACAATATTTACATAAACTAATTTTTTCTTTGAATAGAGCAATAATCTGATTTTATACGTATATAATAATGTGGACATGTTAGGATAATGAAATTGGTTAATTAGTCAACCTATTAGTTTCATCAGTATAGTCCGGACGGCCGCGCATACTGTCCCATTAGAGAAACCAGAAATGGAAGCTCCAAAAGACAAAATGGCAGAGAGAAATAAGTCCATACCAATATCACGCAAAGGTATTTCTAATAGGGTTTTTCGTAATGTGTTAAACCGCCTGCAGGTCAAAAAGAAATGGTCTATTGTTTCCAGTTCATCACAGAATGCGCACAGTGGCGAAGGTGTCTGAGCAGACCTGTGTTTATAGAAATTTAGATTTGGTACCCGGCAACCCAGCCTTGTGATAGCTAGTTCTTGTTTTCGAGTGCGGCAAAAGTCTCTTCGCCAGGGATATAATAAACGGCGATATTCTGTAGAGTTTGTTAGTGCTGAACCTTTAAAGACTTGCATAAGTGTACGTCTGCGGAATCGAGCAGCAGTCACATAAGCGGATGATGGACAGAGCGGTAGAATTGGTTCGCTGATTGACGACTTAGCTAAGGAATCGGCTATTTCCTTCAGAAACAAATCTTTATGTCCAGACACCCAAACTAACCATACTTTTCTCAAATGCACAGGTACTAGTGCACGGAACGCCCTTGTTACGTGATTATCAGCACCAACAGAAAGTGCTGCACAGAGAGGTAGGGAATCTGTTATTAAGACAGCTGATGTAATTGCTGTATCCAACTTGCGTAAGGCGAGCACTATTGCCAGAAACTCAGCCACAAAAACGGGTATGAAATCGGGTAGTCGAAGAGAATAAATCCAATTTAAAATCGGGCTGAAAATACCAACCCCTGACTTTTCGTCGTATTGCGATGCGTCTGTTGCAATAATAACGTTCGTTGTAATACGGCGCAGGTGATCTTGTAGTAAACCATCCAAAATATTATGGGGAAGTAATGTGGCATTATTAGGAAAAATGTCGTCGAATGGAATTTCCACCAGGGCTGAATTATCACGACTCGGCATGATGTCGCATATACGTACGTTTAGAGGCTCCAGCAAATTTTGCACAAATATAATTTGTGGCGTGTGAAATCGTGGCCATCTAGCAGTAAAAAATGATTCCGGGGTGGAAATAAAGGCTGTTTCTGAATGTCGTAATGGTGATTCATAAATTCTTAAGAATGTTTGAACAGTCAGAAGGCGAATTCTACAAGAAAGCGGAGGGACCCTCGATTCAAGATACAACACATTTTTGGCAACTGTTTTGAAAAGGCCAAGGCATAAGCGCAAAGCTTCTCTTTCCAGAAGAATGAAGGCCGCAACTTGTAAGCTGGAACTCCAGAGAAAAGTACACAACCAAATTCCAAAATGGCACGAACATACATGCGATATATCATTAATAATGTGTCTCTTCTCATACCTATACGGCTAGTTGCTTAGCCTACGTAATATGCCAATGGCCCGCACACCTTAAGCGATGTGTGATAAATTACTCCAAGGTATTTAACAGATTCCACCGGTGGTATATCCTCATGATGGTAAGACAGAGAGATGTTCACAGGGTATTGCAGCGGGAAAACAAGGAGGGCACATTTACTCGGATTAAGTAAAAAGCTGTTGCCATCGAGACAGCTCTCCAATATATTAAGGTAAGTCTGCAGCCGTTCATATAAGGTCTGAATGTTATCTGCCATTGGAAAAAATGCGATATCGTCTGCATAAACATAAGTTGTTATATCCTGTTTACGTGGAATGGTGCTCATTAGTAAATTAAATAGCACCGGTAAAAGCACCGAGCCTTGCGGTACTCCCCTCGTTTGGGTATGAGTAGATGATGAAAACCCATCTTTAAAACATAAAATTTCCTGTCTGCGAGAAAATTGTGAACCCACGCTACTATGTATGATGGAAAATCAAGGTATTCCAATTGATCTATCAAAATACAGTGCTCCACGGTATCATATGCTTTAGCGATGTCTAAGGTAACTAAAGCAGCATAATTTTTATGTAGCCGAGCTAATTAAAGCCTACTTTCTAAGTCAACGTGGGCATCCCAAATTGAACAACCAGCCCTGAACCCAATTTGACAGGGACGTAGAATCGACCTCATGGTAATAAGTTCATTAATTCGTATATTGATCATTCTCTCAACCAATTTCACTAAGTTTGATGTCAGTGCGATCGGCCTTATGTTATCCAACGTGTATGCATCATTTTCATTTTTTAGCAACAATAGAATTTTGGCAAGTTTTCATTCTGGAGGTATCCATGCGTTCCCTAAAGAATAATTCACTAGTTCTAGCAAAAGATTAGGCGATTCCTGGAGCAAACATTTCAACATAGAGTTCGTTATCCCATCTGGTCCGGGAGCCGTCCACAGTAAGCATAATACTGTCTGATTCAATTCAGCTAAAAAAACTTCTGGAAATTCATGCAAGTTTACCAGAACGGACTGAATAGCCAAAAATTAGCAGTGAAGCGGCGTTCTAAACCTTGCGCTATGTCTTCTAGAGAGGTGTTCATTTCTACCGGCGTCAAGACACATGACTGCAACGTTAAAGGTGCTGGCAGTACTTTTCTTGTCCGAAGATAAGCGAACAAAGCACGCTTATTTTTTGATTTAGAAAGAAAATCAAAATGTCTACTGTCGTATTCTTCTTTCGCGCGGTTCACTGTACGCTTAAATACGTCAGCAAGGAATTGATAGTCTTTCCAGTTCGTTGGGCTCTGATTAAGAAGAAGTTTTTTCCAAGCGGCTTTTCGTCTTCTATAATCGAGCGTACACTCATCGTTTCACCAACGAGAGGAGGATCGTTTATTGGATGGAATAGAATGCTCGGAATTTTTTCTAGATCCCTCCAGCATTGAACCAATCGTAGATGCAATCTCCTTAGTACTGGCATTTCCAAGCTTGGAAATGGCAGAACGGAGGCAAGCTTAAAATTTGCTATGATTGATGTATGTGCTTCTGCTGATGCACTTAGCCGCGTGGACGCTGTCAGGCGCAGTCGTTCGAAAACGTCAGTTTCGTTGTCCTATCCAATCGATTTACGTGAGCTGGCAAGAGCACAGACAGACGACTCAGACCTATCTTACCTACGGGAAACGCAAACATCACTGAAGCTGGATACAGCCTCTATTGAAAATATTCCAATCATTTGGGATACCTCTACAGGCACACACAGACCATATTTGCCTATCGCTTACCACAAAAAATTATCCGATTCTTTGCACAACCTTTCAAACACTGGAATTCGTGCAACTCAAAGGCTGATCAAATCGCGCTTCGTCCGGTGCCACATAAATGCTGACGTTCGAGACTGGGTATGTGCGTGAACACCATGTCAGCGTGCCAAAGTACATTGTTACCCGGCACCCCCCCCCCCCTTCAGCGTTTTCTGAAGACTGATCAACGTTTCGCAGTGGTCCACATCGACATCGTTGACCCCCTTCCTCCTTGTCAAGGTTACCGGTATATATTGACTTGTGTTGACCACTTCACTCGATGGCCTGAGGCTACGCCTATCCCCGATATCATAGCAGCTACAGTGGCCGATGCTTTCGTCTATACTTGGGTAGCACAATTTGGCTGCCCCACAGCAATCGTCAGTGACCGCGGCCGCCAGTTCGAGTCATCGCTTTTCAAGAAACTTCTCAAGCTGCTGGGAGTGGCACGACTGCGAACTGCCTCTTACCATCCACAAATAAACAGGCTTGTAGAATGTTTCCATCGTCCCCATCGTCAGCGCTTACAGCACATGGTCCCACGGCCAAGTGGCTCAAGGCTCTATCATTGCTGGTAATCCGATCTGCGTTCAAGGAAGACCTGTCGTGCGCCAATGCTGAGCTTGTTCATGGTGCCCCTCTTCGTTTACCGGCAGATTTCTTTGATGCCACTAAACTCAACTAGACACCCCACACCAAGCGAGTACTTGACAAACTGCGCGATATCTTCCGGAATCTTCGACCACAGCCAATGCGAGCAAGCCACTCACGGACTGTTTCGATAATCCAGACCTCCAAAAAGCGACGCATGCCTTCGTGTGCTGCGGCCCTGTGCGCAGTACCCTACAACCACATTATCTTGGGCCCTTCCGTTTACTCGAACGCCATTCCTCATCTTTGATCATGGACCTTAACCGAAAGTGCGATGCAATCGCGCTCGAGTGGCTGAAGCCAGCATACGTATGGCCCGGTTTCTTGCATTTCAGCATCTGCTACCTATCCTCTTACAATGCCTGCCGATCTTTACAACCAACACGAAGTACCTCCGGCTCGTCGCGTTCACTGGAGATAACTGATTGTTCGTCACTTCGGCTTCCTTTCTCAGGGGGGAGCCCTGTGGTGAGCGTCTGAACACGCGCCTCCACATCCCTACGTTATATAAACTATGTGCCCTCAACTTAACTCTGTGTGTCAACTCTTACACTGTGCTTTTGTATATATATAAAACATCCTCTCTTGTACGCTTTTCCTTTTTCTCTCCTGGCGGAGGCCCGTACTCGCGTGTCGCTGCAGCTCGGCCCAGGCGAAGAAAAAACAACTATACCGAACGGACGTCTTGTCTCGCAGTCAGTCAATCCACCCCATGCCCACTATACATTCAAGGGTTTCACATGCCGGAACCATAATACAACTGTAGGACTTGCGACAGTATGAGACTTGGGATTAATTTCAACCACATAAAGTTCTCTAACATGCACTTAGTCCATGCGTAACTACTTCCAGCTCGCCTCCGAGAAGAAAATGTGTGCATCACGAGTAAACCACACGCTTCCTTGCTCACAACAGTCTGATAATGTGGCTTAAACTTCAAGACAGTGCCCAGAAACACTGGTCACTCTTTTTGGACACTTGCCTTTGGTTGGCCCTTGACATGGCCTGAAGAGTGGTTCCACTGGGCGCTCTGACTACCAGGAGAGAGAAATTGGTCCTCCATGGCCCGCATGGTCAAAAGTGACGCTGTTTTATAAATGCTGAAAGCTTAGGTAATGGATCTCTGTGGCTTTGCAACTAGTACTAACTCACCATGAAGGTAGTAAGAGGCCCACGTAATACTTTTTTTTTCTTTGATGGGGGGAGGGTTAAGACGGAATGCAAAACAATACCAAGCAGGCACAGTATAAAAAGTGCAACGGACACGCAAGCTTTCTCTTAAAAAAATGTGCATGAGGGTTTTGCCCATGCCACTGTTCAGTATTTGCCGAAACTGGAATAGAACAAGCCGACGGATAAAATTGCAACAAAGGATCTGCTATCACATTTTAAAATGTTCCTTAAGTTGAAATCCTGTTGCTCTGAACGAGATTGAGGGTGTTGTCACTGTTTGACTGAGTGATTTGAAATCGCTGAAAAAGCCTTTTCACTTTTGATGTGCATGAGTGAACGGACTTTTGTGCACAGTTCTCCCCCCGCCCCCCACCCTTAGACTTTGTTTATTGTGTGCTTACACATGTACCGCATTGCAAAGATCATTTAGGACTTCAACACTTGGAAATGCCAATAATATCCAGACGGTTCCAAATAACAATACTTTTCTCACTGTCTTAAGGCCCATATTTACAATGCTACCTTAAGACTTCTTTCATTGTTTATGTGGTCTTGCCTTAAATTAACATGCTTCCTGAACAAATGAAGAGAGCATTCACAAATCAACCTCAAAGTTTCCTTTCGCCCTGCTTACCTTCCTTGTGCCGCAAATGGTCACTATGGGCACAGAAACAGTAATAAGGGCAAAATATAACTACAATGATGACTTGGGAACTTCCTCATCAAAAAAGTCATAGGATGCGATAAGGAAGATGAGACATAAAGATAAGATTGGTTTGCAAATGAAAGTTTTGAAGTACACACCTCTGCTTGGACGAACTAGCCGAAAACAAGCAGTGGTACACACACTATTGCTAAAATTATGGGAATAAATGCACATAAGAGATGGCCAAATGCTCTTTATCATTACAAAAAACTTAATTATAATTCGAAATAACGAGCTCAGCTTGTCACTTACATACTGACACACACATGAGTGGTGATGCGATATATACAGCAGATAGGAACACTAAACTCTTATATGCTTAATCGATGTAATCCTGCAATTGCAGCCATATCCTTAAAAAAACAGGATGAAAAAATTGTTAAATCCCGCTCATAACACTATTTCATTTCACTACCGCCCTGGTAGCACAATACATTAAAGTAATGTTGTATTTTTTGTTGCGAATGTTGAAGAAACGTTTTGTGTTTTCAAAACAGCATTGTCTGAACACTTTACATGAAACGTATAATGTTCTTTGTTGTTTGTAAAATTTTAAATATATATTAGAAATACACTGTTAAAATACCATTGAATGTGGAACATTAGTGCAACATTCAAACAAAACATTGAACATTGAATGTTATATTTCAAGCATTGAAGAAATGTTAAATTTGCAAAAAAAATAAACATGACAGGTAAACATTCTAGCAATGTTCATGTAATATTTTACCACCATTATTTGCCGAAAATGCCCACTAACAAGAAATTTAGCTGCAGAGAAATATTTCATGATGTACAGAGAAAACATACAGAGAAAACATGATTTCATTTAAGAAATGAAATTGGTTTTTCCTAAGTGACACCATATAATGATAGTTACAATACCATATGGTGCAGTCAATCTGTGGCTATTCTTCAATTGATATTGCAACTATTCTATGCATGCTTATTAACTGGTTTCACTGCCTGAAATGTCACGCACAGCTGTCTTTTGGTCATGTATTTGTAGTAGCTTTCAAGTTTCTCACACATCACTATGGTATGTGCTTTAATAGCTAAACTACCATGGACGTCGGCATGAATGAGTTAAGTCTTGGCGGGGGGGGGGGGGGGTTGCCTTGCGGTGGGGAAGTGCTGGTGTGGCTTGGGCAAATGATGCTTTAAATTTGCATGCCTCTGCTGATTTTCGAGAACACTGGTGACTCACAAAAGGTTGTCAAAACAGTAATGCAATTTCTTTATTGAGGTCCCAATGCTTTACATGCGGAAGTGAGCCAAACGATTATTGTAAATAAAACAAAGATGCTAAGGCTTCGCTAAAGCTATCCAAGTTTGAATGATGGTGATGCTCTTGGAAAGACCGTTCCAGTCCTGGGTGGCCTAGCAAAGGAGTGACAGTAGGTCATGGTGCAAACAAGAGGTAGGTCGACAGCCTTCTGGTAATGTGTGTGGGCTGAAGTATGATGAGCAGTTGGGAAGTTATATTGAAATGTATGCATTCGGTACTACAAGTAAATTCTATTGATTGTGCATTGCAGGTATACATTATGTACGCCTGGTTAGTCCTTATCTAAGCAACACTAGCTGGTACAGTACGAGTAACAGTAGAGTATTTGGAACAGATTATGATAACTTCATGGTTTAGGTCAAGTTCCATAGACTTCATTTGGGCTGTGTTCAAACTGCAGATGATTAATTTTGGGCCAATTCATGTTTTGTAAGCTCAAAAATTCGACTCATGGAGGGGCAAAATGCAAGTTATCATGAAAATAGCCAGAAGCTTTGTAAGTATTGTTAACTATCTTACTTCAGGAGACGTTTAGGTTCTGGTAATTCTTAAAAAACAAGACACAACATAATTGAGAGACTACATCGTAGCATCACCTCACCAGGCTTTTGCAATCCTTTAGACTTCTATCAGCGAAGCTGTTTAGGAAATAGCGAGTCGGTGGTAGAAAACTAATATTGTAACAGGTATGTGCCTCTGTGCAGCCTACCAGAAAACTATCATCATCATAAATGGGTATGTGTGACAGAAATTGGGAAAATCTGACTACTCGCCTCCGGTGCACTAATAATGATGAAGGCAACAGTTAGCCCAACAAATCGCTTAAAAGCAACAGCAAACCAAAGAACCCGGGGCCCCTATGAGAAAATACTAGGAAATGAGAAAGGCAACTGCAGCGGCGAGAAGACCCCGAAGCAACAGGCCTGTGCTAAAGAAATGCCTGTCAATCTACAAGAGGTGCGGACGCTCAGTTTCAGGGCAAGTTTCTGTCTCTGGAATTTGAATAACCGTGTCGTGCCTGTGACTGTCTATGGGCTTCTCTGATCTAAGAATCAACGTAAAAACAACCTAGCATCACCTAGCTAAAACCTAGAAGCAAGCAGATAAGTCTTCAAAATCGTCCAGTTTTGCTGTTTCAAGCCTTGAGCGGCTTAGTACAAGTTTTGCCAATTCTTGTATGTCACTGAATTAGAAGCAATATAAATATTGTGTATAGTTTCTACAGCCACCAGAATCTGAGATAATTTATGGGGCTTTTATAATTGTCATGTCCAAACATTTCTGATCTCAGTAAGAGTTACTGTTCCAAACAAGTATGGTAGCGTGAGCATGTAAAGAATGCTCCTCATTCTAGCTGGTTTTCCTTCGCCGTCTCAACATCAGCAGCCAAAGCTACAGCTCAGTTTGACAAAGGCAAAATGCCAGAGGCCCATGTACAGTCGTCAGTAAGCTTAGCTCGAATGTTCCACAACATGTCCTGAAGCAGTTAGGTTGACACCAGCGCCACGCAGCTTTGAGTTTTTTTGCCGAGGTGTTACGCATGCATGACGACATACAATCTAAGCTTAACGAGCTATTATCTTGGCAGCAGTGCCCAGTGTTTCGCGGCTGGCCTCAGTCAAACTAGTCCAAGACACGCTGCGGAGTGTTCGAGTTAAGCTTTTTGACAATTGTGCGGTGCAACGTTGTTTAAGAACACCAGATAGTTGAAATTCCTAAAGCACTCTGCTACAGTGCGCTAATATTAATATTGTGGTTTTTGCATGTAAATTCCCCAATAATATTATTATTAAAACTATACAAAGCCAAACATAAGGACATCACAGTGAAAGTAGTCTGGCTGTTTAAGTTGCAGTGCATAAAAGGAAACAGAGCAGTAAAAACATTCAACATGAACGGTCATATTGTACGTTCTCTGTGTGTAGTCTGCTCTTGTGCAACAATATTTCAACAAGAGCCAATACCAGATTTCACACCATTTCTGTCATGTGCACCTTGAAATTGTGTTAAATTAATGGAGATGTAGCAACTCGGTCAGGATTGTAGGCACTGCATTAATAGGATGAAGTTAGTTTCTACTTTCATCTGGAGCACAGCCAGAATGAATTTGGCTAAAAATGAGACGTCACATGAAAAGCATTACACTAACGTAACTCCTTAGCCAGAACAGCAACAGGGAAGCTACATATATGAGACGTAACGCAAGTGTGCGAGTAACAAACCTCGTAGGCAACTGCATGCAGTCGGCCACTCGGTCAAAAACGCTGAACACTAGTCAGGAAATGTCCTGCCGAAAGTCAATCAGTACACAGACATGACATCGAAACCAACAAAATATGGTCAACGGGCACATTTTCGCGCGTAGACGATCGTGACGACAAGACCGACGTGCTTTTCGTTCACGCTTGTGAAGATAGTGAAGGTAAGCATAAATGAGTTCATTGCACTTTAAAGCTACTACTCTCGATGAAGGGAAACTACTGCATGCGTGTAATACCTATGTCACGCTGTACCGCGCCGTGGCTGACACAAAAGTACAGGAGGGGTCAACAGTTCCCAGGCCACGCTGCCATAGGAATACATGGAATAGTGGCCTATGAACTTTTGACCGGCCCCGTACGTCAAAACCACGATGATACAAAAACCAATCCGCGGATAGAGTTTGGCGCAGCGCAGTCTGAAAGTTGGATCGCGTTGCGATAGGGGCTGATAGCAATTGGAGTTGTCAAAGTAGCAGCACCTGATCCGGCTCAAGCCTCACCTAGATCGGCCCTTTTTGTGATCTTAACTGTTTGTGCGACACCGGTACAGTTCGTTTTAATCGCGATCAGGTCCCATTGCTATTTGTGCGATGTCTGCGCCAAACTCGATTCGGATCAGGCTGTAACGCAATGCATTGGTCAATTGTTTGCGATCAAAAGCGCTCTTGTGTAACCGGTTTTGCGATTGAGAAATGATCGGGCTTGATTGTGACCAGGAGTACTCTTCTGACATTTGCATAACCTTTAAGTTGTGAAGAGCAGAAATGATTGCACATGGGGTGTAGTTAGAGCCAACATTTTGAAAGGTTTTGCCAGGCTGAAACAAATCCGCTTCTCGAAACGTTCGCTACAACGACACCCCATGTTCGCAAATTTTTCATGTCTTCAAGCTTTAATTTTCCCCTGAACTTCTCCCTTTACCCTCCATGGCTGTATATCAGCTGTCATGCTGATAAATTCGAGGCCATGGCCGCCGCATCGCGAAGAGGCTAAATACAAGCAAAGCTATACATTTCAGTCCACATAAAAAATTCCCAGCTGGCCAAAATTATTCCTGAGTACCCCCTTCTCTATGGCACGCCAGATTATCACCATTTCAGCTTGTGTTACTGCAGTAGTTATTAGCTTTCTTTGTGTGAACTTAAATTGAAAACACTGGCTATATCATATGCAGATATGAAACGATACCGGAGACATTTACAAGATGTCGGCGACCGGCAGAGAAAAAGCAGAGTTGCTGAATGTGTGCACAAACACTTCGCAGTTATTGCAACAACACCTTTTTCCGAACAGGATAAGAGTTTCGCAAATGATAAAGAAGACAACAGAAGCGGTGATTTCACGATGGCTTCAAATCTAGAGCATGTCAACCCTACAAATGCTTTTGCAAGCACATCAGCTGTAGAACAGCCAAGATTGGCCAGCAATGTAGCAGAAGTTGAGTTTGAAACAACTTATGAAGAACAGCCGAGCTTGGCCAGCGAGCTGGCAGCTTGGGCCTGTGAAACTAAAGCTTGTTCATCTCATCTAACGCTGTTGCTGAAAATATTGAAGAAGCACCACCCGGAGTTACCCAGTGATTCACGAACCCTAATGGGGACACCAAGGTCTTCCGTGTTAAGAAAAATGGGGACATTTGGTTTATACCACTACTTCGGTATTAAATCATTACTAGAACAAATATTACAAGCAGGCAGCATCACAAGTGATACCATTGCACTTCTGATAAATATTGATGGGCTTCCCATTGCAAAGAGTTCAATCAAACAGTTCTGGCCAATATTGGCATCTGTTGAGTCGAGTGATGTCAAGCCATTTGTAATTGCCTTGTTTGTTGGAAACACAAAACCTGAGAGACTCGAGGACTACTAGTGTGATTTTATTGCAGAAGTGAGCATGCTGGAAATGGAAGGCTTCACTCTTGGTGACAAAAAGTTTACATTTCAAGTACGTGCATTTGTCTGTGATGCACTTGCAAGGGCATTCTTGAAGTGCATCAAGGGCCATGGGAGCTATTACAGTTGCGAGAAATGCACTCAAGAAGGAGTCTATTCCGAAAGCTCTCGGAAAGTAATCCTTCCAGAGCTCAATGATCCACTGCTAACTGATGAAGCATTTCCGAACCAAGATCAGGAAAAGTACCATTGTGGACACTCACCACTGACCGAGTTAAAGATTGGCATGGTTAGCGATTTTCCACTGGATTACATGCACCATGTGTGCCTAGGGGTTGTGAAGAAACTGCTTCACTACCGGGTCCGTGGAGTACCTCATAGGTCAAAGGTTCCAGTACGTGTGCAGAATGAAATATCAGAGATGCTAATAAATTTGCAGAAGCACACCTCGGGAAATGGCCTGTAAGCCCCGAAGTCTTTGCGAACTGGAAAGATGGAAGGCCACAGAGTTTCGAAACTTTTTATTCTACTTTGGACCTGTGGTACTATCAGGGCGAATTGAAAAATGTTATTACCAGCATTTCAAGAAGCTGAGTGTGACTTTGTCTATCCTCGCAAGCCCTGAGCTTTGCCACCTGCACTTAAACTTTGCCAAAAATCTTCTCCGAGGGTTTGTCACTGATGCTGGACGTCTTTATGGGGAGGGTGTTTATGTGTACAATGTACATGTACTTGTACACCTTCCTGATGATGTGCAGAAGTTTGGCCATCTTGACTCAGTTTCAGCATTACCGTTTCAGAACTTTTTGGGTCAATTGAAGCGTGACTTGAAATCTCCAAATCGACCGCTTCAGCAAGTCGTGAAGCGCTTGTGTGAGCGCAGTCAGAGTGACGTGTTCAAAACAGCACTCCAAGAAAAGCAAGTAACTTCGCAAAAGCCACATGATTCTGGACCTACTCCTCCAGGTTTTCAGAGCAACAGTTTCACTGCATAGCTTTTTCAGATGTAGTTATTGAAGTCAACACTGCTGACTCATGTCTTCTTATGAAAAACGGGAACGTTGTGATTGCAAGAAATATTTTATCAGATAGTGTTGATGTAAAAATATCTGCTAGATTTTTCAAGCAACTGACCCAATTTTATGCTGGTATTGTGGGGAAAACTGAGCTCCATGCTTCCCAGGCTTCGGACCTTTCAGCAGTCAATGCAGTATGGTCAGTCAAGGAGATCAAGTGAAAGTGCTGCTGCTTACCTGGTAGACAAGGTTTTGTTGTACTTGGTTCTTTAACCCAGTGAGAGTCTGGGGTTCTTTAACGTGCACTCAAATCTGAGCACACGGGCCTACAACATTTCTGCCTCCATTGAAAATGCAGCCGCCGCAGCCGGGATTCGATCCCGCGACTGAAGCTAACATGCTCTTTCAAGATGTGGTTTCAGAGCACATTTGTGTTGCGACTTGTAGGTTTCACCAGTAACCATCCTTGCCCTCACCCACACTAGCGGCCACATAAAGCAGCCACCAGGGCCCCTCGGTATTTCCCTGGATGTGCAAGCACAGCGAGCAACAGTTGGGAGGAGAAGTTGGCAAAAGTATGCAATGAGTTTTGATGTGCGTGGAGAGTCCGTTGGGCCCTAAAATAGTGGCGAACAGCGTGGAGGTTATTCTTCTGATTTGTGCCACTGTCATGATACAGGTGCGAAAAACAATTAAGTGGTTGCCGTGCGGGGGCCATGAACAACAACGAAGGGGTCAAAAGCTTTAAATTTCGAAGTGCGGTCATGTGCAAGCAGGCAGCAAGTGACAACATATACCATCGAGGGACTACAATGGCACTATCTGATGTGGACCAGGAAGGTAGCATTAATGCAAGGCAGTGCTGTGGACCGGGAAGGTAGCATTAATGCAAGGCAGTGCTGACAGTGATCATTATTGGCGGTTGGACGAAATTCGAGTTTTTAAAAACAGCTGCTGCGAACAAGTACTTTACAGAGCACTTACAGGGCTACGTGCATTATTTGGCCCCGCCGCGATGGTCTAGTGACTAAAGTACTCGGCTGTCGACCCGCAGGTCGCGGGTTCGAATCCCGGCTGCGGTGGCTGCATTTCCGATGGAGGCGGAAATGTTGTAGGCCAGTGTGCTCAGATTTGGGTGCATGTTGAAGAACCCCTAGGGGTCGAAATTTTTGGAGCCCTCCACTACGGCGTCTCTCATAATCCTATGGTGATAACAGTGAAAGTTGGGCTAGTTGGTGGTTCGTACTTAAGAAGTAAAAACAGCGCAACAATATATACAAGGACAGAGGAAGAGACGACACCGCGCTGACTCGCGACTAAACTTCATTGAAAGATACACGCACATATATCAAGCATTTGTCAAGGTTGTCCACGTGAACGGGTCAAATGCTTGATATACGTGCATGCATCTTTCAATAAAGTTTAGTTGCGAGTCAGCGCGGTGTCGTCTCTTCCTCTGGCCTTGTCTATATTCTTGCGCTGTTTTTACTTCCCAATAATCATATGGTGGATTTGGGACGTTAAACCCCACATATCTATCTGTCTCTCGACGTGCATTAATTGTGCAGTGGTGGTGAATGGTTTTCATTGTCGTATCAAAAGCATCTGCAATGTTTATGCTGCTACTAAAGCTATTTTGTTTGTTTAAATTCTGCAGTAATTCCTGAATATTCCTTGTTTTTGCATAACAAAGTGCCGCGGCCTGCTTATTAATCACAGCCAAGCCTTCGATGAGCATCGAGGAATAAAGTATAAACGAGCATCATGCAATAAAGTATATTTGCAATCAAGACATGCAGTTGAGCTGAGTTAATGCTGCCAAACAGCTGCAAAATGTAGAAAGTCTTTAAAACTGCTGATTAGAGTGCTTCGAATCAGTCTGGTTCAGTCCTTGCATATATATACAAGCCGCTAACACACATGCGTTCCATCAATAATTCAATGTACTTTAGAATACCCTACTGCATGTTGAAGACATGCTCCAGCTATGATTCGCAAGTTTGTCTTTTCAGTTAAAAAGACTTCTGACATTGGGCCTGTTTTCAGCGTTCCATGAGCATAATTTACAATAATTCTTAATATCTTTATAAATGTTACAGGAGTGTAACTTGTAACGTCACATTTGTAATTTGCTTATTGTTATGCGAACATTATCATAACATTTTATTAATGTTTACATATTGTTTAAGATGAAACGGGGTTTATTGGCACAAGTAGTACTTGCACAGCAGGTCTATTGATGAAGAAAGCGGGCGGCAGCAACGGACTCAGGAATCGCAGCCCTCGGGAGAAACGCTCGCGCTTGGCTCCTCTCGCTAAAGGCGTGACCCACTGCGGCACATAATCTTCTTCCTCTCTACAATACCCCGGCGACGAAGACGAGCCATCCTGGCAAGTCAAGGTGATGAAAGTATGAGTGGGTCGTGATATCGCTTGAGACGACTCACGTGGACAGTCTCACGATCAAGGCGTCACCTGTCTAGAGATGGCGTGAGCGGCTCGATCACGTATGTTGCATGAGATCGACGTTCGACCACGCGATAAGGACCGTGAAACTTAGGGCCAAACTTTGAGGACAGACCTGGGGAGTGGAAGGGCAGTCGGAGCCAGACAAGCGCGCCCACGGCAAAAGTCTCGACTTGCTGGTCGCGGTCGTGGCGGTCTTTTTCAAGTGCTTGCTTGTCCGAGGTGAATGATCGGGCCAACTGACGACACTCTTCGGCGTGGTTCACAATTTCAGAGAGAGGGTTGAACTCTGAGACGTCGGGACGATACGGCAAAATGGTGTCAAGGGTGGAGCATGGCTCACGCCCTTATGAAAGAAAGAAAGGCGGGAAGCCTGTGGTTGACTGCGTAACCGTGTTGTACGCATAAGTCACAAATGGAAGAATAAGATCCCAGTTCGATTGGTCGGAATTGACATACATGGCGAGCATGTCTCCTAGCGTTCGGTTGAAGCGCTCAGTTAGACCGTTGGTCTGCGGGTGGTAGGCTGCTGAGGTGCGGTGCACCGTGCGGCATGCCCGAAGGAGTTGTACAACTTCGGATAAAAAGACACGCCCTCGATCACTCAGCAGTTCACGTGGTGCCCCATGACGCAGTACGAAGCGTCGCAAGATGAAATTGGCTACGTCACGTGCACCAGCCGTAGGTAGTGGAGCTGTTTCAGCATACCTCGTCTGATGGTCGACCGTGACAATGATCCATCGATTTCCAGTGGCAGTGTATGGAAGGGGACCATACAAATCGTTTCCAACGCGGTCGAAAGGGCGCGCCGGACACGGTAGAGGCGGTAATAATCCGGGTGATTGGGCCACTGTCTTTCGTCGTTGGCATAATGAACAGGACCCAATGTATTTTTTACAAAGGGTGTACATATCACGCCAGTAGTAACCCTGGCGGATCCGGTTATATGTTTTTAACACACCAGCGTGAGGATGTTGTGGGTCGGCATGAAAATACGCACAGATATCAGATCGCATGTGGCGTGGTATAACCAAGAGCCATTTACGACCATCCGCATGGTAGTTTCTGCGGTATAGTTGCGCGTCCCGTATCTCGAAATGTGTGGCTTGGCGGCGAAGAGCGCGTGGGTACGCAGACAATGAGGAGTCGGAAAGAATGTTCAGGAGAGATTTTATCCATGGGTCTTTCCGCTGTTCAGACGACATGCTTGAGACGGAAATGGGAGCGATGGGAAAGTTGGCGTCCGAATGCAGGTCTGCGCTGGATCTCACTGGTGATCGTGAGAGGGCGTCCGCATCAGAGTGTTTTCGTCCTGAGCGGTAGACGACACGAATGTCGAACTCTTGTAGGCGAAGAGCCCAACGTCCAAGGCGACCTGAAGGATCTTTTAGCGACGCCAACCAACAAAGTGCATGGTGGTCTGTAACAACGTCGAAACTCTGTCCGTACAAGTAAGGACGAAACTTGCTCAATGCCCAAACGATTGCGAGGCACTCTTTTTCAGTTACGGAATAGTTCATTTCCGCTTTCGTGAGTGCGCGGCTTGCATATGCGACGACGTACTCTGGAATACCGGGCTTTCGTTGCGCGAGTACGGCTCCCAGACCAACGCCACTGGCGTCTGTGTGCACTTCAGTGGGGGCACTTGGATCGTAATGGCGTAGAATGGGTGGCGACGTAAGTAGGCGGCGCAGTGTAAGGAAGGCTTCGTCACATGCCGGGGTCCAGTTAGAAAGATTAGCTGGACCATTCAGTAGTTGCGTAAGTGGGGCTATTATTGATGCAAAGTTGTGGACGAAATGGCGAAAATACGAGCACAAGCCGATGAAGCTCCTAAGTTCTTTGAGTGGAGTTGGCTTCGAAAAGTTGGCTACGCCTCGAAGTTTGTCCGGGTCGGGGCAAATTCCATCCTTTGACACAACGTGACCAAGTATAGTAAGTTGGCGAGCCCCGAAGCGGCACTTCTTTAGGTTAAGCTGGAGGTTTGCCTTAGTAAGGCACTGAAGAATTGTGTGCAGACGGTCGACGTGGGTAGGGAAATCAGGAGAAAATACGATAACATCATCAAGGTAGCATAAGCATATCTAAGGCCGCGTAAAACGCTGTCCATAATTCGTTCAAACGTTGCAGGTGCATTGCACAGACCGAATGGCATAACCGTGAATTCGTATAGGCCATCCGGCGTAACGAACGCTGTTTTGGGACGGTTACATTCTGCCATCGGAACCTGCCAATAACCTGAACGTAAGTCCAGCGAAGAAAAGAATTCGGCACCTTGTAGGCAATCGATGGCATCGTCGATGCGGGGAAGGGGGTACACATCTTTCCGTGTAATTTTGTTCAGTCACCGGTAGTCGACACAAAATCTAATCGAACCGTCTTTTTTCTTCACTAGCATAACAGGTGAAGACCAGGGGCTAGAAGATGGCTTGATGACACCGCGCTGAAGCATATTGTCCACGTGCTCTGCAATTACACTTCGTTCCTTGGGTGATACGTGGTAGGGGCGTTGCCGCAAAGGAGGGTGCGTTCCAGTGTAGATTGTGTGAGCGACGGTGTTAGTTTGACTCGGTGCCTTTGAGGAAGGTCAAATAAATCACGGAATTCATGCAGAAGGGTTATTAGCTGCTTCCGTTGATCCAGAGGAAGCTTGCTGTCGATGGAACGATCGAAGATATCCGAGTAGTCATCCCGCTTAAAACGAGGAGTAACAGCGTTCAGTTGAAGTTGCTGGCCAGTGTCGTGAGACTCAATAGGCACAATAGCGTTGTCATCAACAGGAAGAACATAGCCCAGTGTTTCGTGAGCTCTTAAGGTGACAGGGCATGAGCTAGTATTGCAAACAATTCCGGAAGTATCTTGGTGAAGTGGCAGAACGGCGTATGGCAGAGAAGTATCGTGGCGGCGACTGAAAACGTCAGATGGGGAGAACACAACGGTAGAGCCGGACAATTCACTGCAATTGACGGGGACAACAATGGCACTAAGAAGGGGAACATCTGTGTCGGAAGCAACAAGAAGCTTGCCAAGGTGAGTGAGCTCATTGTCGGTAGATGGCGAATCAGAAAACACAGAAAATTCCACCTGCGCGCGAGCGCAGTCAATTACGGCATGGTGGCGTGACAAAAAATCCCATCCAAGTATCACGTCGTGGGAACAAGTGGCCAACACGAGAAACTCGATGTGGTACAAGACGTCCTGAATGATTACTCTCGCTGTACATGCTCCGACTGGTCAAATGGGTTGCGTGCTCGCGGTATTCAGCATTACGTCGGACGGCGGCGTCGTTACTTTTCGTATCGAGCGGCAGAGTTTTTGACTCATCACAGATACGGCAGCACCCGTGTCAACAAGCGCAAGAGTTCGTAGACCTTCAACAAACAGTTCCAGAACGTTTGTGTGGGACGGGCGAGGACTTCTACAATGCGACGACTTCGCAGCTCGTGCCTCCGGAGCTGCGGCAGTCAGTTTTCCGTCTTTACGGGGTTTGGTCGGCGACGCAGCGGGGACGGAGAACGGTAGCGGCGTGATGAGGATAAGCGACGGGGACCGAATGGTCGGGAAGGGTGGTGGTCTAGTTCGAATGGTAAGGAAGGGTGGAAGGGTGGTGGTCTAGTTCGGATGGGGACGGGTCGCGTTGCACTGATTGACGGTCGTATTGACGGGGCATTTATCGTAGCGCGTTGTACGGGGCCGGGAAAGAGTCGACAGAGTACCGCGGTGCTGCAGCCGGGCCCGTTGCGAAGCGCCGGCGACAGAAGCGCGCCACATGACCTGGATATCCGCATGCATAACAGATTGGACGATTGTCAACTGTGCGTCAACGGTTTCCGTTATAGCGCTGTTGTGTTGCTGGCACTGGCGTCGTTAGTACTCGTAGAGGCTGGGGAGTCGGCCGAAGTGGAGGTCGTGGTGGAGTAGCAGCAACAGCAGCGTAAGTCAATGGCGCGGTGACAGGTGTTGTCTGAGAGACGGGCGGCAGTGCCTCAGAGACCTGCGCCTGTATTACCTGTCTGATGGCGGGCGCGAGACGCTCAGAAGAGGGTTCCGATGTCGGTTGATACGACAGACACGAAAGTTGTCGGGCCACCTCCTTGCGCACATATCGTTTGATTTCTGACATGATTGTGTTGTGGTCTCCACCTAGGGTCAATGCCGCGAGAGGTTCGTCGGTAGCCACTGGCCGCCGTGTCATGACCCGTTGTTTGCGCAATTCCTCGAAGCTCTGGCAAAGAGTGGCGAGTTCAGACACGGTACGGGGGCCGTTGGCCAGCAGCATCTGGAAGGCGTCGTCGTCTATCCCCTTCAAGATGTGTTTGATCTAGTCCGCCTCGATCATTGAAGGGTCAAGGTGCTTGCACAAGTCGAGCACATCCTCGATGTAGCTTGTGAAGCCTTCCCCCTGAAGCTGTGCGCGTCCCCGTAGACGCTGTTCGGCACGGAGCTTGCGTACCTCGGGGCGACCGAATACATCGGTAATGCGTAGCTTAAAAGCACCCCAAGTGGCGAATTCCGAGTGGTGGTTGTTAAACCAGAGACTCGCTACCTCTTTCAGGTAGAAGGGTACATATTGCAGCTTCGATGTGTCGTCCCACTTGTTGCTCGCGCCTACCTTTTCAAATGTCGACAGCAAATCTTCTACGTCTTGCTCATCGGTACCGTCGAAAAAAAGGTGGATCGTGCACGCGTAGCGCAGTGGGCACGATGACCATCGGAGGCTGGGTCGCACCTTGCTGGGTGGTTTCTTCAGCCATTTCTGGGATGGCATGTAGTTTCCTGTTGCGGAGTTCCAGGTTGAAATACCCAGCACCTCCACCACTCTGAAACGGGGTTTATTGGCACAAGTAGTACTTGCACAGCAGGTCTATTGATGAAGAAAGCGGGCGGCAGCAACGGACTCAGAAATCACAGCCCTCGGGGGAAACGCTTGCACTTGGCTCCTCTCGCTAATGGCGTGACCCACTGCGGCACATAATCTTCTTCCTCTCTGCAAAGATAACAATATCGCTACGTTTATTCAGAACGTTAGCAGAACATTTAGTTTCGATGACATTAACAATATTGTTTCAACATTGAAGCTGAACGTAAAAGTAACATTATTAAACGTATTTGTGCTACTTGGGTAGTTCGATCGCAATCGTCTACTCTAAGTGCACAGAAAGCAGGCACAGCTTCACAAACGACGATTACTACGAAAAACAAAATAGCTCCAAAGTTGTCTCCATGCGTGCGTACGAACGTGTACTACGTACATAACTTTTAAGGCATGTGCACGACGCAGTCAACACGCAACAGTTCACCGCGTTATTCACAGGAGGGAGCTTCGCGGGAAACATAAGAAATGCGATCAACAGTAGCTTCAAACACTCGCCGCCACTCGTAATCGCCTCGTCTCGCAAGGCGGAACAGGCTTTAGAAGATAACACCACGCGTAATGACAAGCGAAGGCGCAGTCCTCAAGCGCCCACAGTACAATACATCGAGCCCTCACAAAGATGGCACCGAGCGCGCATCATACCTTTCCGGCTTCTGGTACCCGAAACCTGCCCAAAACCTTCCAGAAAGCTTCCACGAGTAACTTGTCCTGGGAGCGTCTGGCGACCCTCAGGATCCCCGCGGGTCGCCAGAACGTCAACCCGAGAAAAACGAACGCCAGCCGGAGGTGAGCCAGGGGGGGGGGGGGGGGCAGCCCGAGAAAAACGAGCGCGCTCTGGCTGTCTCTGGCAGCCCGCGGGTAGCCAGAAGTCGAAAATCGAAGAGTCCAAGCATTAAGGACGACGGGAAAAAGAGAATAGAGTCGCAGCAGGTGGTGCGCAGCCCCCCCCCCCCATACTAGGGGAAGTGTAGCGTCCCCGTCGTAGCCCGCTGTCGACGCGGCACGATCAGCTGTGAAAAAGGGGGGGGGCAGCGCCCCACCTGCTGCGACTAAATTCAGTTTTACCCATCGTCTCTAATACTGAGACGCGATCTCTTGATTGCACAGCTGCGCACCCAGCAAGAGAACGCGCCCCGACTTCTGCAAGGCGCAGTTCATTCCGTTAATTAAAACGCCCAGCGCCACTCATGCATGCAGTCGCGAACAGCTTCATCGCACACGCACACGCAAAATGCCCGGTGGACGCCGCGTCGTTGCTTGCCTAACATAGAGACACAATCTCTTAATTGCACAGCAGCACACACAGCAAGAGAACGCGTCCCAACGTCTGTGAGGCGAAGTTCATTGTTAGTCAAAACGGCCAGCGTCCCTTGCCGGGTTCGGCAAGGGTGGCTCATGCACTTGCGACCTCACCTCACGGAGAAGTCACAACTACAGGGGCAAATTTCTCCGCCAAATTTGAGGGCAGTCGGGCAACAACCACCCTTAACTCTGGCAACTGATTTATCCAACGCCAAACAGCGCCTCGCTCGGCTTCCTCTCAAAGCTCGATCGACCAGGTAAAGTAACAACAGCGCGGTCCTGGCGACCCTACCAGCTATCAATCGCCAGGACCGTGGCCGGGACGACACAACTTCCAAGACAAAAAAAAAAGAATTCGTGGCGTTCACAGCACGTTGAGCTTGTTCGTGCGAAAAAAACGTGGCGTATATGTTTTTAGCTTTAGTTCTTAACAAGCCATAGTCACGTTTTAGCTTTAGTTCTTAACAAGCCATAGTCACGTGCGGGGCACGGCGCTATTACATGCACGGTGCAAGAAAAAACAATATTCTTCCAACGCTGGGTTCTCCCGTGCGAAACGCTGTTATGAACGCTATACGCAATGCATTCGCATTTCCTCACGATTCCTTTCGTGGAGGTGGGGGATTTTTTTATAGAAACTAAGTAGGAACAAACAAAAGCCCCATAATACTTAGATTAGGATGTCGTACATATGAAAATCTTTCAAACTTGCCTCATGTGCTCAATCACGTGTAGAGCACCCCACATTCTCATGAAAAAAAGAATACAGCCGGGCAGGTGGTATCATTTGTTTTAAACATGCGCGTTCTGACACCTTGAGTATACCATCAAAATGACTAAAAAACACTTTCTAGAACATCAACGCGGTTGGACTAAAAGTTGGAAACGAATCAGTTCAGAGGTTCTGGCGAAAAAACGTGGGACATGAGAGTCACACTGCCCCTCAAAGGGTTAACAATATCTTAAAAATGCAAATTGATCGCTGTTGTGTACTCACATGTCACGCCGTACCTGGTTCAAGAATTGAGCCGCTCGTGCCACATAACCCAAGTTCCGGTCCACCGTGTTCTGTATAATAGCCAACGAGTCGCTTCCACGCGGCAAGCAAGGCATCTTCCAATCCAGGCAGACGCAGCACAGCGCATAAATCTGGGAGATGTTGGCGCACAAGCCGTCAAGAAAACTGAGGCTAACAAAGCTGATGGATGTACGAAAAGGAGACAGCAGTAAACGGATCTTACGGATCGTCTTGGTTCGTGCTACAGCCTGGCCTAGACGTTCACCGCCTACGCCGTCGTCGTCGAAAACGCCTACGCCCAAGTTTCTAATGCTCCTGTTGCGCAGCAACGACTGCGAAAGAGCTAGCCACCAATCGCTCAATTCACTCTGAAAGCTTGTCACATGGAGCTGTAAGTCTATTTTTCGGAGCGCGGACGAGGTCGACACGTACTCAACCCAAATCCTGCAGAGTTTCTCCTTCAACTCTGCTATTACTAGGCTTAAAAATGTCAAAGGTGGATGTGTGGAGAGTTCTCTGTAAACTGGTAGGACTGTGCAATTGTCCTCGGCCCGAACAGACGCCTGCAGTTCGGAGTAATGCTTGCAGTCTGCAAGCGAGTACCGGTCGTACTACCTGTCGTCGCTACAAGAATCTTCGAAGGAGACTACAAAGGAGACTTTCTCTCCACACCCCACTTCTTCCACCATCTTCGCTATGTCAGCCAGGCGACTGCGTTCGTTCTCACGCGCAACGATAGCGACCTCCTTCAGGCTATCGTTTCGAGACAAGAGTGGAAAGAATTGTTCCCAACCCCTTATCCGTCCAGATGGTCACGCTCAAGGTTGTATACTGGAGCGTGTCGTTTATCGCAAAAGCATCTAGCCAGGAGGCGGTTTTTTATATACCGCGGCACTCCTCACTTGATGTATGGGAAAACTATTCAGCGGAATGTAGCGCAAAAGTCTAAAGCTTCGCAACACTCTGCTGTCCGCCAGCATTCTAGCTCCCAACATGGCGCTGTATTCATCCAAACAGAGCTGGTGCAATTCCAGACTGCTGACTGTGCCGTTAGAGATCATGCCACGGGAAATCGGTATGAGGGCGTCGCCTTCGGTATTTCTGACTACACGCAGCTGTTTCAATGCTACCGTATCGCTCAGGAATGTTACGAACATTGATGGTTCTGCCATAACTACAGAGGAACTTAGCGTCAAATTTCGCAAAGTATTGTTGGCACTGAGTGCATTAGGCGGGGTCTACGCTTGCGCCTTTGTTATGTGCGATGTGTCAACATCGAGAATGGTCAATGTCTTAGAAGCGACGAGAAGAGCTGAAATGGTATTCGACAACGTGTCCGTACATCTGGAGACTTTCCAGTGCACTTCTTCGAGGCGTTTTATTGACAACAGAACCTTGCGCAACGATTCGCCTGTCACCCGGGAAGGAGAAATATCCATGGAGAAAGCTTTGACAGAATCATTCTCCCTTAGCACGTCGTGGAAAAAGACCTTGTAAAAAATGTTCTTCATCCCACTGTTCATGATGGTTGGGATCAGGACGGACGCCACCAGCGATGCGTCTTCAGAAGCCAGTACACGAGGGTGGCGGACTGACGCAATTGGACAGGTGTGGGCCATGTATCACAAACGTTGCGGACGTGCTCGAGGCCGAGTTGCGTTCCCCCTCCGGGCAACTCACGCAGCTCCAGATCGAGCCAGCAGAGAAATGCGTTCCACAGGGGTACGCTGGCAACAATCTGGCACACAGCGTCCTCGGAGGCCGTGCAGGGCATGCGATAGTCGATCGGACTGCCAGAGAAGCAGCCCCTAGCGCCTTCCAGGTGGACTAAGCTGTCGCCCAGTGAGTCAGCAGAGCCATAACGCATCGGATCAACAGTGGCGACGCTCCTCGTAGTGTCCATTTCACCTGCGCAAAACATTAGGGTTGACACCCCCCCCCACACACACAAGGTGTTTAAAAATTTAACCTTGGCTGTGTATAACAAAGAAACACGCTTTGCCATCCTACCGCGCTCATTAGTGCACTTTTGAATGTCTGGCATCCTTGGTGAAGTACACATGCAATATACACGAAAGTTCTACATGCAAGCGTCATCGATGCATAGGTGGCGCAGTGTCGGCGTCAGTGCTGTGGCCGTGGGACACGAAGGCGAAGCCGCGGAGAGATCATTGAAAGGCGTCTCGAAATAAGCCAGTTCGAGATCAACTAAGGAGACAACCTCTTCGCGACAGTTTAACAGGACGGCCGCAGCCAACAGGATGGTAGCAGGTCTAACGGGGCACCTTGTACGGACCATCGTGTGAGGCCTTAATTAGCGGCGTCCTGTTGAGGAAAACCTGTGCAGAGGGTCAGCAATGCACAAAAATGTTGAGGTCAGAAGATTAAGATGAGATAGGGCGCAAAAGACTAGTGCAGTCCTGGTGGCAATGAATGTGTAGAGGCAGGGGCGACGCGGACGAAGAACCGAACAAATGGCCAGGGAGCCACTGAGTTGTGCCATAGACGTGCTTGGACTCTAGGCCCAGAAGTACTACGCAAAGGTGAACAACACAGTGCTTTTCTGGCGATGGAGCTGTTCAACCATACCGTTGACACAGGGATGATATGCGGTGGGGTGGCAGCGCTTAGTATCAAGCAGATGGTTGAGGTAAGCGAAAAAGCCTACATTCGAATTGCCCGACACGATCCATTGTGACTATATCGAAGCACCCTAATTGCCAATCCCAACAATACTGACTGTGGCAGAACAGATCACTGGTCCCTACAGGCCACTACCCTACGCCCAATAAACATCACATCCCATCTTCGTCTGCCTTCAATTGTTCTAGCGCAGCGACAGGACACTTTAGTTAGTCTAGGTGGAAGCTATCCTCAATATGCACAGAAAAATTGATAACCATGTCAAAACAGTAAAAAAAAGTTCGTTTTGAGTGAGAATAGAACCCAGGCCACCTACGTGGCAAGTAGGTGTTCTACCATGAAGCCGTATTACTGAATGAAGATGCCTCGAAAAAAAAATAAGAAACACTGGATGAGCGTCATGTTAAATGGGCCCTGTAATATCGCCCGAACAAGCCCGCGACCGGTAGTCGAGGCTCCAAAAAACACGCGAGCCAAATAATGTGGCGCAGCACCCAGCCTGGAATTCACAATAAAATTTTCAAGTTTTCTCTTGACACGCCATGTTACAATCTCAAACATCACTCGTCCCGGCCATCAACCATTGGCTGATTGCAGCATGGCGCAGTGATGCTACCGAAGCCTTCTGATTTGGAGCAATTTTGGGAGCGGCAAAATTTTAATTTTTGAGCACTTTGGAGCACCGTATTTTTTATAGTGAAGCACTTTGAAGCAGCAAAATTGTTCGTTTTGGAGGAATCTGTAGCAGCTAACTTCACATCCTAGAGGAGAAGCAAGCTGCACTTATATTTAAGAACATGAATAGTTATTTTAGGGCTCTTGGGAAAGCTAGAAATACTTTAATACATTCAAGATCTTATGGAGCCAATCATCTTGGGAGCCCTCTCTATTTTAGTTGATGATGTAAAAATAATAGCGTCATACTGTCGAGCATTCTGGAAAAATTTGCTGAGTGATTATTTTCATAGCAAGTAAACAGAATACTGGCTGAATAAATTGGAAATCATGAAATAAGGAAGGAAGGAAGGAAAATAGAGGGAAAAGAAAGGCAAGGAGGTTAACCAGCCTATAGGCAGCCGGTTTGCTACCCTGCGCATGGAAGAGGGATGGGGAAGATGAAAGAGAGCAGATAGGGAAGATAGAAACAGCACATTCGGCAGCACGCGCGCGCACACTCAGTCATAGTCCAGTCTTGTCTTTCGCGGTGTGTGACATTGCTGTTACAGTCGCTTGTTCAAGTCGGTGTCGCGTAGGAATTTCAACAGAGCTTTCGTCGCCTTCTGTTGCAATCTCTTCTCTCGGGCACTTGACAGAATAGTGTCCACAGACATTTGGCTGTTGTCGATGCGCGCAAAAGCAGACACCAGTGACTGTCTCTGGATTTCATACAATGGACAGTCACACAGGATGTGGTGTAGCGTCTCTTCGCAATGACAGGCATCGCAGAGAGCGTTGTCGGCCATTCCTATGACAAAGGAGTAACATTTTGTAAATGCCACTCCTAGCCATAAGCGATGAAGAAGGGTGGCTTCTCTTCGGTCGAGTCCAGTGGGCATGCGGAGAGCCATCAAAGAGGACAAGTGGTGTTGACAATTCGTGTCGATGCTTGGTGGGCACCATAGTGAAAACGTGATTTCACGCGCAAGTCGTCGAAGAATACTGGCATCATCAATCCTCGAAAGTGGTATGGCTTCTTCTAGTGTTCCTTCAATGGCTGCCCGCGTGGCAGTATCGGCATGTTCGTTCCCTACGATGCCGCAGTGACTTGGCAGCCATTGAAGCGTCACATGATGCCCTTTCTCGAGTAAAGTGTGGAGAAGGCATCGAATTTTGAAAACAAGCTCTTCGTACGGGCCGCGACGCAGTGCTGAGAGCACAGATTATAGGGCAGCCCTTGAGTCGCTGAAAATCGACCATTGTTGCGGTGGTTCTCGATTGACCACACAAAGTGCAGCGCGCAAAGCAGCTAGTTCCGCTACTGTAGATTGCGTGGAGTGGTCAGTCCTAAAGCTGATGGTAACACCTCTTGCTGGGATAACTACTGCCCCTGACGAACACTGGTGGTTCGTGGAACCATCGGTTTATACATGTATGCTGTCTGAATATTTCGCATGCAAAAGAAGAAGAGACAGCTGTTTCAGCACGGGCGACGAAAACTCAGATTTCCTCCGGATCCCTGGTACACTAAGATGCACTGTGGGTCGAATAAGACACCAAGGTGGTATGGATGGTTTAGATGCATGAGTGAAGCCCGAGGGAAGTTTATCGTTGTATTTCACGATAATTTTGGCGAACGATGCTTGGCGCCTCTCTGAAGGCAACAGTGCAAGGTGACGGCCGGGGGCACGTACGAAGTGTCAGATGTGCGTTCTCAGGACTTCTACAACAATGTGAGTTTGTATCGGATAGTCACCAGCAATTGCAATTGTTGCTTCTGTTGACGTACATCTGGGCAGACCGGGGCACACTCTCAGCGCTTGGGCTTGTACTGCCTGTAAAACACGAACATTGGTCTTGCAGGTATTGCTAAGCACGGGCAAGCTATATCTGAGGAAACCGAGAAACAGGGCCCTGTAGAGCTCCATCATTGCGCCAACTGACATCCCCCACGTCTTTCCTGCCAGGAACTTGAACAGTTGAGAAATAGCGGTCAGGCGCTTCTTCATATAGGTCACATGCGGACTCCAACAGAGGTCCCTATCAATAATGATGCCCAGAAACCGGTGGGTTTTGACGTAAGAAATCGGTCGCCCGCAGATTGAGATGACATAAGGGGTCATTGCTTTGCGAGTGAAAGCCACCAGCGCGCATTTTTCTGGTGATATGCTGAGACCTTGTTTGAACAAGTAGTTGGCAATCATAGTTGCTGCTTTTTGAAGCCGGGAACGTATCTGAGGACGTGTGACTGCCGATGTCCAGACACAGATGTCGTCTGCGTATATTGAGATTTTAATGGTGCTTGGCAAGTATTCAGCAAGGCCAATTAGTGCAAGATTGAATAGCGTCGGGCTAAGAACTCCGCCTTGAGGAACAACCCTGGAAGTATAGCGTCGCGTAGTTGGGCCATCATCTGATAACACAAAGAATGATCTTGCAGCCAGGTAACTCGAAATCCACCGAAAGACTCGACCACCAAGGCCAACCACCACAAGAGCACCCAAGATGGTTTCATGTAGTACATTATCATAAGCGCATTTCACATCTAAAACAAAGCTGCAGATAGTCGCTTACGGGATCTTTCGTGCTGAACGTACGAAACTAGATCAACGACATTGTCAATAGAAGAGCGGTCGCGTCGGAAACCAGCCATTGAATTCGGATAAATCTTGTAGTATTCAAGATACCACTCCAGGCGGCCTAGTGTCATCCGTTCCAATATCTTCCCTACGCAGCTGGCCAGTGCTATTGGGCGGTATGAGGTGAGTTCGAGTGGGGATTTGCCCTGCTTCAAGATGGGTAACAAGCGGCTTACTTTCCAGTCATCAGAAACATTGCCATCCTGCCACGAGATGTTGTAGAGGCTCAACAGTTATCTCCTTGCACCTTCCCCAAGGTTGCACAAAGCTCGGTACGGAATACCACCTGGGCCCGGAGAAGTTGAACGCCTGCAGAGAGCTAGTGCCGCCTCGAGCTCCTCCATTGTAAAAAGGAGGTCCATGTGGTAGTCACGGGAACGTGGAACGTCACCTCTCACTGGAGAATCAGGACGAGTGGCTTGGTTGGCGATCTGCGCACAGAAATCTTCTGCGACATCGATGTCTTGCCTTCTTTGAAATAGCGCGAGCGCTTTGAATGGAAAGCGCTGTTCCGTAGGGTGACGCAGACCTTGCACCGTTTTCCAAATGTGTGAG
The DNA here is from genome assembly GCF_043290135.1 of Rhipicephalus microplus. Classification (NCBI taxonomy): domain Eukaryota; kingdom Metazoa; phylum Arthropoda; class Arachnida; order Ixodida; family Ixodidae; genus Rhipicephalus; species Rhipicephalus microplus. Next base: position 165,513,099 of record NC_134703.1, read on the forward strand.
AGTGGCTTGCGAGGGTCTAGTGACTGGCAAAACGTTGTCCATCGTTCCAACGCTAATCTATCCATGCGACACCGAATCTTCTTTTGCATCCCCCTTGCTGCCCTAAGATCGTGAATTGATTTTGTACGCCGATACCGACGCTCCGCCCGGCGTCGCAGTGCTCGGAGTCGCTCCAACTCTATATCAAAGTCGTTTCGTGTGGAAGATATCGTCACCGTGCGAGTGGTGTTTTGCATTGTGCTCTTAATTGTTTCCTCTAGCCCGGATTGTAGGCCATCACTGCAAGCATCTTCCATGTCAGATTTGAAGTTGGTCCATTGGACTGCTTGAATGGTCGTCCGTGGACCATAACTAGACAAGCCTTTGATGTTAAGGTAGATTGGAATGTGATCACTTCCTCGTGTCTCAACATCTGGAAACCACTTGACGTATCTCGCGAGGGAGTTGGAGACAAAAGCAAGGTCGAGACAGCTGCCGTATGTCACCCCTCGAAGAAAAGTGGGGCTGCCGTCGTTCAGGAGAGTAAGGCCATAGTTGTAGGCGATGTTTGCTAACCTGCGTCCTCTTGCATTTGTCCGCGTACTTCCCCATGCGTGACTGTGCGCATTGAAATCACCTATGAGGACCCATGGTGCAGGACATACTCTCAAAATATCCGCTAATCTCCTGGAATCGAGATTACTTGACGGCGATATATAAACGCCTATAAGAGTAAACATGAGTTGGTTCTTTTTCACAGAGATGCAGACATACTGATTGTCATCGTAAGGTGCAATTGGTTGCACAACATACGTCAGTTCACGACGAACAAAGACGATGATTTTGCTGCACGCACCGTTCGTTGAAGACATGACAGCTTCGCACCCCGATAGTCTTATTGGTTTCGACAAATTGGGTTCACAAATGACGATAATTGGAAATACGTTGGTAAACACAAACTGACGAAAATCTGAAAGGCGTGATTTTAGTCCTCTGGCGTTCCATTGGATGACGGATGCAGCCTTGACTTCTTTACGAAATGTTGAGGTGTGAGTAGCCATTTTCCTAGTTGAGAGATTCAAGCACTGGGCTTAGGGCGTCCAATAGTCCAAGTGCGCTTCGAGCAGATGGTGTCTTCATGTCGACTATTATCGCTCGGATGGCTTCTATAAGGGAACGCAGCACCAAGATCACTTGGCGATCAGTTTTAGGCAAATCTTCCATGGTTGGAGACGGCTCTTGTGTGGCCACAACCTGCAGAGGTTCCTTGGCAGAAGAGCGCGTCGGGAGCGTGGGCCATTCATCCAGAGAAGGAGGCTTCTCTGTTTCTTTCGTAGAAGTGGTGGGCCCTTTCGCGGCGCTACTGGATAGAACCGCTAAAGAGTGGGAAGGAGCGTCTCGGGAATGAGCCTTTTTTGAAGACTTTCGATGATGCCGACGTCGACGCCGACGTTGGACTACTTCGGCTGCCTCCCTGTGTGTTGAGTTGTCTCGAGCCATTTGTCTGAGAACCGCGCGCTCCTTTTGGATTCGAGGACAGTCTTTCGACGAGGCAGCATGAGGACCACTGCAGTTGGCGCACTTCAGAGTAGTCGCCCGACAGGCGTCTTCAGCATGAGGTTCAGCGCAGCGGAAACACAGTCGTAAGTTGGGGCATACGCCCTTGACGTGTCCTAGCCTGAAGCACTGATGACATTGAAGTGGCTTTTGGATGAATGGTCGAACCGGATGTCGAAAATGTCCAACTTTAATGTGGGACGGTATGCAATCTCCCTTGAAAAACACTTTTACGCAGCACGTATTTCCAAGGCGCCGCACTTGCGCAATGACAGTTCCCTCGTTTGCAGGCTTGATGAGGGTAGACAAGTCAGCATTAGGAATGGCAGTGTCGATGTCATAAATTACACCGGCAATTGATTTGTCATACATCGGGATAAAGGGGCGCATTTTAATGCCACCTAGCTCAGTCATTTGCTGCAGCTGTCCTAGCACACTCACACGTGCACGTCTATGGCGAGAATGTTCTTCCTTGGGTTTACTCGTACGTCCTTAATTTGATGTGGCACCGCACATTCAAGAGCAACCAAAATAGCTTGCCTGTTCAGAAACCGTAGGTTGCTTGATGGATCTTCGGGCATGAAGATGATGACGTGCGGCCAGCGTGCAGGCCTTGAATGCACAGTCGCTGTGCTTGCAGGAGCTGATGCTGCTGTATTCGCCGTCCTTCTCTTCGCCCTCTTACCCCGGACAGGTATAAAGCTGCCATCGGATGTGTCGTCTTCCGACATAGAATAGAGATCGGTTGTCCTCAGTGTCACTGGGAGAGCCAGCTCGCATCCTTGTGATTGACGGGTGTGAGGACCTGTAACCAGGCGGGCCTCTGGCATGCTCCATGTCCATCACCGCAAGACGGAGAGGCGAGGCCCCTCAAAAGACCGATGATTTCACTAAAATAAAACAGAGCGCTGAAACAAGCGTTTTTCTAAAGAGACACTTCTTCTTCCTCCTCCAGATGGTTGAGGTAAGCGAAAAAGCCTACATTCGAATAGCCCGACACGATCCATTGTGACAATATTGAAGCACCCTAATTGCCAATCCCAACAATACTGACTGTGGCAGAACAGATCACTGGTCCCTACGGGCCACTACCCTACGCCCATTCATGAAATAACATTTTAAATACACCTATGGGGTCATCAGCAGATATGGTAGACAAACGCGGTGACATGTGACGATAGAGGCTCACACAGTCCCAACTGCATTTCCCTGAGGTGATCTCAAGGATAAAGAAAGGTTGTTTTTATTCACAACCGAATCTATTGCTCAGCGTAACATGACCACATTTAGCTAGTCTCATAAAGCCAACCTTCTCCGGCACTCATCTCTTAGTGCCGAAACACAAGACTTTTCAAACTACATGTTCTTTCTGAAAAAAAATTGGCCCCGTATCTGCATGTAATCTGCAAATATTGTCGAAAGCCGATAGTGTAGCGTGTGGTGAGAGTGAACAAAACATTTATTTGATGTTCTGTACAATAAAATCGGCGAATTGTATTTCAGAGGCGCTGCGTTAGAGTCCTCGAGCGTGCAGCGGAGGCAAACGAGGGCCTCAAGTCACGTCATGGATGGATGGATGGATATGGCTGTACCCTTCAGATCGGGCGGTGGCTAGCGCCACCAAGCCGTAATACTTATTGAACCAAAAACTAGATTTATTTTTTTTTCTTTAAAGAGTGAGTTTGAGGATTCGTACTTGGCTGTGAAGAGTTTAATTTTCACTCGTGCCTTGACTTTAGCCACCAATAAGATAACCTCCTTCTAGTTAAGTCTACCCGCTTAAAGTCTATTTTGCCCTCCCGGTCCCTAAACCCCAGTGCTTTGAAAAACTCTGCGCCATCATACTGGACTACAGGGTGAAGCCCTTTACAGAACATCATCAAGTAGTCGGCAGTTTCTTCTTCCTCTCAACACACACTGCATACTGTGTCTACTCCTTCGTATTTGGCCCGATATGTCTTGGTTCGCAGTACTCCCGTCCTTGCGTCAAACAGTGGAGAACTACCCCGAGTATTATCATAGATCCTTTCCTTGGCAATTTCTGGCTTAAAACTTTGATAGATCTCTAGTGCGGACTTCTTAATCCTGCCCATTTTTCACGTGTCAGTCTCCATTTCCTTCACTTTCTTCTTAACCGATAGTTCTTTTTGGTTTGGCCACCTGCTGTTTTCTAAGTATTTACCAGTCAACTTCCTGGTTCGCTTCCTCCATATTGTATCGACATTCTTCATGTACAAGTAGCTGAAAACCTTCCTAGCCCAACGCTCCTCCTTCATTTCTCTCAATCGCTTCTCAAATTTTATCTTGCTGCTAGCTTCCCTGCCCTCATATGATGTCCATCCCATATCACCTTGTACTCCCTGATTTGGTGTATTCCCGAGAGCTCCTATAGCAAGCCTACCTATTCCACGTTGCTTAATTTCTGATCTTGCTTGAACTTCTGATCTCATGCACAAGACCGCATTGCCGAACGTCAGCCCAGGAACCAGGACCACTTTCCATATTCCTCTCACAACATCATACCTATTGTATTTCCACAGTGCCCTATTTTTCATCACTGCTGCATTTCTGTTACCTTTAGTCGTCACGTATATTTCGTGTTCCCATAGGTACTCGGTACCATTGCTTATCCATACGCACAGATATTTGTATTTATCTGTTATCTCTAGCGTGACCTCCTGTATCCTAAGCTCTGATACATGATTTTCAATGACAACCTTTGTTGTCATTGAAAATCATGACTGCTGATTTTTTCTTACTGAATCTAAAATCTAACCTATCTCCCTCATTACCGCAGATGTCCATCAATCTCTGCAAATCTTCCTTGTTGTTGGCCATTAGAACAATATAACTTCTGCGTAAATTATTGCTGGTAGTGCCTGATCAATACGTTTTCCTTGTTTGACTAAAGAGAGGTTGAAGCCCAGCCCACTTCCTTCTAAGTTTGCCTCTAATCCTTGTAGGTACATCATGAATAATAAGAGTGACAGGGGTCACCCCTGCCTAAGCCCCCGTTTGACCTCTGCAGGCTTGGTTACCTGTTTTTCCCACTTTATAACTACCTTGTTACTTTTATAGATACCCTTTAAAAGATTAGTGACTACATGTTCAGCGCCTAGTGTGTCCAGTATTCCCCACAATTCCTCTTGAACCACGCTATCGTACGCTCCCTTGATATCGAAGAATGCTAGCCACAGGGGCCTGTGTTCCTTTTCTGCTATTTCGATGCACTGCGTGAGTGAGAACAGATTGTCTTCCAACCTCCTGTGTTTCCGAAACCCATTCTGCAGTGTCCCAGCACCCCCTCATCTTCTATCCATGCCTGCAGTCTTTCCTTTATAATCCGCATCGCCAGCCTGTAGACCACTGATGTCACTGTTATAGGACGGTAGTTGTTTATGTCAGCTTTGTCCCCCTTTCCTTTATAGGTCATGCTCATCCTGCTAAGTTTCCATCCATCGGGAACTTCATCATCAATTATTATTTTGCTCGCTGCCTCTCTCAAAGCCTGCTTAGACTTCGGACCTAATGTCTTTATCAGCCTAATTGGAATGCCATCTGGGCTTGTTGATGTACTACTAGGAACCCTTTTCTCAGCCTTTTCCCACTCTCGTTGTGAAAATTGAGCCATTGCACCACTTAATTCGTCCTTGTCTATTGTGGTGCATAAAGTACTTCTTTGTTGATATTTTTGTGTCACCCTTGTTCTTATATATTCAATAGCTTCGTCCCTTTCTAGCCTGGCACCTTGGGCTGTAGTTCTAAAACTCTGCTCTAAGCTCGTCTCATTTCTTAGGGAGTTTAGATGGTTCCAAAATTTCGCAGCTGCCTTTCTATCTTTTTTATGTACTTCTGCCAGCCACTGAGCTCCCTTTCTTCTAATATTTTAATTGATCAGAAGGTATGCAGCCCTTCTACAGCTTAGAGAGTTTTGCCATTTTCTTTCAACATCATCTGTCGGTTCACCCCGCTGCTTAGCATGTCTGTGTTCCCTAGAGGCTTCCTGACGTTTTGCTATGGCTCTCTTAACTTCCTCATCCCACCAACTTTTGGGTTTGTGTCTTCTTTTCCGGGGTGACTTGTTACGCGTCTTAGCAAGCTCTAGCTCAAAGAGTTTAATTAGATTCGTGTATGTCCACACTGTCTTATTATCCTCCGTGACTACTTTCTCAGTTTCTTTAGTAGCTATTTCAATTTGCCTTTTTTGATAAAAATTTTCCTGTAGTTGCTCATCTTGTCTCCTTCCCACTTTCACTACTCTTCCAAAACTTAATGTGATACGTTTGTGATCACTACCCAGACTTCTGGAGCCAGCTTCATCTATGTGCATTCCCCTGAGCTTATCATACATCCTATGTGACATCAGTGCATAAACTATCGTCGACTGCAGCGTTCCTACCTCCAATGTTATTTGTCCCTCACACTTCTCGGTACTGTTGCAAATGATCAAATCAAGCCTTTCACACATATCCATGATCATTTTGCCTGTCGGGTCGATATACCCATCTACATCTTCTATGTGCGCATTCATGTCCCCTAGTATAATTATCTCGCACTCTCTTCCTAACTCCGGAATGTCCTTTGATATGCACTCTACCATTGCCTGGTTTTCCTCTCTGGCCTTTGCTCCCGTCCATAAGTACACGAAACCAAGGAGTGTCATTTGACCTGCCACTTCCCCTTTTAGCCATAAATGTTCCTTGCCCCGCCGCGGTGGTCTAGTGGCTAAGGTACTCAGCTGCTGACCCGCAGGGCGCGGGTTCGTATCCCGGCTGCGGCGGCTGCATTTCCGATGGAGGCGGAAATGTTGTAGGCCCGTGTGCTCAGATTTGGGTGCACGTTAAAGAACCCCAGGTGGTCTAAATTTCCGGAGCCCTCCACTACGGCGTCTCTCATAATCATATAGTGGTTTTGGGACGTTAAACCCCACATATCAATCAATCAATCAATCAATCATAAATGTTCCTTGCGCTCCTGCTTGACCCTTAGCCAGTCTGTACTTTTATGAATGAATGCCCCAATATCACCCCCCTTTCTGCTGCCTTCTGTTCTATTACAATATTCGCACGCGTAGTCCGGATTGTGCGGAGGTTGTTCCATGTCCCTGAGATGTGTTTCTACAAAACCGTATACCGCCGGCCTCTCTTCCCTTAGCTGTTCTTCTATCTCTTCCCATTTCAACCTGTTCCTACCACCCTGCATGTTATTATACCCTATGTCTGAATGGGCTCGGCGCTCGTGGCTACGTCTATTTATGCCCCGGACTCTATCTATCTTAGATATTGGTGCCACTTTGGAATCGTATCTGTCCATAACACCTGTCGAAGAGTCTCCCTGGTTGTTTTCCTCGTTACTAGCTATCCTGCACCCCGAAGGGCTCGCTTGCCCCCCAAAAAAGCTACTGCGCGTCCTGCAAGTCGCCACCCCACCTCATGACCTAGCCGCCCATCGAAGTCAATTCTGTCTCGTTGAAAACCACCCCACCTATGCACCTCTCTGTTTATTTCCACCACCTCAAAACCTTTCTCTCGACTCATCTGACATATCTCTTGGTTTGCGTTGACAACCGCTCTTTGCAGGTTGCTATCACGCTCCGGTACCTCCGGTATCGTGCATATCACTACCTGTACCTTAGGAGAAGTGGCGCGCATGTCATCGACGCCTTTCGCCAGTGTGGCTGCTAGTGCTGCTGTATCTTCATTTAAGACATCATTTACACCACCTGAAATTATCACGAGGTTTCGTCTATCAGCTGTAGTTTTGAGTTTTGCGCTCGCTTGCCTTATGACTGCTTCCAGCTTGAGTCCTGGGAACGCCCCTACTGCAACCCTCTTGTCACCTCTTACCCTCTCTTTGATGGCTTCTGTGCATCGATTTAAATTCGAGTCCCCGGCGATTATCACACGCTGTGACTTTTCAGCTGGAGCGTCCTGCACCTGGGGGCTACTTGCACTTGTGACGCCGGCTGTTTTCTCCCCTCCCAGCTCCACCACTACCTCGCTGAAGCTGGGCCTTGCGACAGTTGAACCGGCTAAACCTGTTTTTTCCAAACTTGCTTGCTCTTCCTTCTCCACCGTTCTGGTTGCTGGTTCTCTACTGTTCTCTCCGTAGGCCGCTTCTTTGTTCAGCTTCGCTAGTGCTTCCTCGGTGGACTTCACGCTATCCCCCATTGCCCTCGTTTTCTTTTGCTCTGTCGCCGACGCAGTCTCGAGCTCATCGATTCTCACCAGCAGTTCACTTTGGGCAACCATCATTTTCTCCATTTTTTCCTCGACCTCACATTGCCTACACTTCGCGTCAGCCTCTTCTCCATCCGCTTCTACGCTTGGGTCCACTTTCAAACCCACTCCACATCCTGAACACTTTACAGTCTCTTTAGCCATGTATTTCTGACAACAATTGTCCCCATACTCGATAATTACTAAACTCGAGCCCTGCACTACGAAAAAAAAGAAAGTCCAAGCTGTACTACAAAAATTTGCGTGTTCAATGTACGCGCACCTCCCCCACGGGGTGGCAAAAGAAAAAAAAACAACGAAATTTCAAACACACACACCCGCACTAACTAATAAAATACCTGGTGACTGGCCACCAAAAAAGCCATACCATAAAATAAGTGCTACGAAGATTTCAACCGCTGCCTTATAATTATAAAGACAAGCTCAAAACATGCAAAACACTTATCTGCGCAGTCGATTCGGAGCTCTTGAAAAACACGTCCATCCACCGTGACAGCCCGACACAGAATCGGTGGCGCTCATGTCTCACACGTGAGACATGAGCGCCACCTGGCAGTCTTCTTTCAAAACGAAGCGCGTGGCTTTGAGACCGGCGTGCGCACCGGTCTCGGAGGTCATAAGGTGAGGAACGCAAGGCGACGGGTAGGTGCTACCACCATTGCGTCTTAGCAAAGCGTTGGAAACACTCAGCTTTTCGTGCAAGAGTTTACATGGTCAGCGCGGCGTGATAAGCGTTACGGTCCTTAAGATTACTTATGTATGCATTTTATAGTAAAAGATACACATGCAAAATGCATAAGTGTTGTTATGGTGCCCCAGACATGCGCAATAATTGCTTAATAATTGACAATTGCACAAGCTTGAACGCTAAATCTTGAGCAACATTGGTGGGCGCTGCGGATGGGGTTGATTGTTTCAAGTACCCGGTGCCGTTAAAAGTAGACTTTTTACGTCGAAGGTCCCCAAGAAAGACTATCGTCTTAAAAAAAAGGGTATATATGGCTTCCTTATAGACAGTTTTCCGCAGCTAGTTTTTCGTGCGAAACTAGATGGCACCACGGACTTCATTCAGCTTGTCGGCACGGCCGCTCTGTGGCGTGTGGCGGACGTTGCTCTGCAGCCTACGGCGAGAAACTGTGGTCGTAGTGATTCTCAAAGGAAGAAAAAGGCACCTAATTCCGTCAGCCATTTGGCCACACGGCGCAGTGCTAAAAAAGAGAGAGAAAAAAGAGAGAGAGAGAGAAACGAATGGTGCGGGCACCCGTTTTGCTGGCCTTAAAACCGGGAGAGGCGGCGAAGAATTGGCCGGCCATCGGCGACGGTAAAGTGAAAAGGAGAAGCCATTAGATCAGGTGTTCAAACGTGGCAGCGCCCGTTCGCCACTGCGGATAACCATCTATAGTGTGCTCCAGAAAGCAGTGCATGAAGAAAAAACCTCACATGGTACCTTTGCATCCGCCTGAGATTACTCGAAGGCGTACGTACGCCATTTTGTTTTTACTGCGATAACAATTACATAGACACTCTCGACTGGTGTTTTGCCGTCACCAGGGGCGTAAGCAGAACGTCGTTTTTTTTTGTGACGTAAATATTGTAGGCCCGTGTGCTCAGATTTGGGTGCACGTTAAAGAACCCCAGTTGGTCGAAATTTCCGGAGCCCTCCACTACAGCGTCTCTCATAATCATATAGTGGTTTTGGGACGTTAAACCGCACATATCAATCTTTTTTTTGAGGGGGTCGCACCTTGATCTGACGCGGGGGGGGGGGGGGAGGGGCAGGCGAATGGTCATGTTGCTCTATATATGCCAGGGCGAAAAAAAATAACATTGGAAAGGGGGGGGGGGCAGCCACGTTCCTGATGTGTCCACTCCCCAGGCTACGCCACTGGACGTCAAGTTTTGTGTTATGTCCCAATCGACAACATCCCCCCCCTCGCATCGTGTTTTATGCGCCGGTAAAAAACACGCGAGCGGGGGCGATGAACGCGGCTAAAGCAGAGATAAAAAGGGCCGAGCTATCGCCTTGGCACGGAGGGAGGATGCGATGAGACCACACCACACGCCCAGCTTGCCATCCATTGTTACCACGGTGTTACTCAAGCAGTGAGGAACGCGCCGCCAGTATTCAAAGGGAAGAAAGCCATTATGAGGGATGCACTAGCCGAAATACAATTTGGAGCAATTTTTCGATCAACAAAATGTAACTTTTGGGACACTACAATCTAAATTTGGAGCAGGTTACGGATAAAAAATAATACATGTTTATCATGGACCCAATTCAAATGAATACCAAATTTAAATACCAAATACCAAAATGAAATACCAAAGTACAAAAAAGACTTACATTTAACAAAAATACGTATAAACCATTCAACATCACCTAAATCATACAGTGTCAACATGAGCACCGCTACTTCAATGAAAGTAGTAGTTTGCACCACCCCAGTGAGCAAACGATTATGAAGTCTATATTAGCAATTCCTACGCGTGTCAAATTCGTTGACAGACTCTGTCAATAAAAATATATATCTGGCAAGCTCGTGACCTTGACATTTGATAGATTCGTAAAACCGATTAGTAGAGGTGGCAAAAAAAAAAACTGGCACACAATTTATTTTTTTTATTTTTAGGGATGCAGAAATGGAAAAGCAGAAATTATTGCCAGTACCTTATTTGAACGTGAGTGATTATAGTGGTACTCAGAAATATGCGGCGTACAAAGGCGAGTAACCTAGCAAAATGTGCAGCGGCCAGTCAGCAGCGCTAACCGCTCCTTTCGAATGTCAATATGCTTTTTCGCAAGACAGCATTGTACTGCTGCGAAATTAGCTCAAGCAGCATTTCCTGCACGAATTAGAAACCAAAGCCAAGAAATTTTATAACCGTTGCACCCCACCAGCCTCCCACCTTTCTTTTTTTTCACCGTGTGGTTAGGTGCCGCTTCGGCTTTCTTGCTAAGCGCGATCGCCCAGGTAAAGCAACACCACCTACACTATTCAATAGTCTAGGTGGTGTTGGGTAAAGTAACAACGGCGCGCACCCGTCGGCCCGGCGACACTACCGGCTATCAATCACCAGGACCGTGGCTGGCACGGCACAACTTCAAGACAAAAAAAAAAGTTTCATGTGCCAAGGCAATCAACGCGGTCGCTGGCAACGCCGGTATTCGCAGCACGTTGAGCTTGTTAGTGCGAGGAAAACGTGGCGTACTTTTGAATCTTTAGTTGTTAACATAGCCGTGTTTTCCGGCTAGGAAATTTACATTTCGCGCGATGCGTTGGTCGCTACAGCAATGCACTTTTGTCCTGGAGGTTCCGTCGTCCCACCAATAGGTATCCACCGCGGTCAACTACCGATGGGCGCACAGTGTTATTACTTCCTCGTCATATTTTAAGTTAGGTTCTGCGTGCTTTGACTGATGGCGCAAACTGCAGGTGGCTGACGTGGCCTGGATTTGTCCCCGAAATGGGCGCACCGGAGAAAATTTTATGACTGGCTGGGAATTTGGCGCAGCGTAGCGCAATTTTAGCGAATTTCACGGTTTTGGGGATTTGAATAAATTGGTGCAATTGGCGCAGCTGTTGCACGCCGGCATTATACTGTCGCGTAGATATAGATGTAGCTATTTTCTTTCAACTTTTGGCTCGTTCCAATGTCGCGGGTCTGCCCAGGAGCAGGGTTTGCGGTGGTGTCCTTGAGTGGCTCACCGACTTTGTTGTACAAGCGCGTTCTCTTTCTTCCTGCGAGGGTCTGTTTCCCATTTAGGGGACCGCAGACGTCTTTGTATCCGCGGCGCCTGAAGGTATTCGGGGTGAGCTGTACGGTGGAAGCCTAACGGATGTCGCGGTAGCTTGTATGTTTTTTACTTTAGTTTAGGTCATTTGTGTTTAGGAGGACGGCGGTCATCGAGTTCAAACTCGGTGGAGACCGCCCGCTATTGGGTGTACCTGTTTGAATTTGTGACACCCGATTGGGTGTGGTGAACGGATACTTCTGAGTGGTCCTTTTTGTTTGTCGCGGGGGGCGCTTCGGGACGCTTCCAGGGGAGCCGAGGGAGAGTCGCAGCGGAGACGCCACGAGAGCAGGTTGCAGCGGGTGCTGCTCCGAGTTGTTAGAGTTATGCAGCGTACAAGTGTGTACGACGTCTATTATGAACTCAAAGCCAAACAAATTGGTTTAGGAGCAACTCTATGGATCTGCTGTGTGTACGTGTCATCTCTCCGGCGGCGACCAAGTAGCGACCAGAACACTACGCTACAAAGTGGTGGAGGCTGCGCGGTAGTGAAAACCCCCCGTACGGTAATGTCCAGTCTGAGGAGCCAGAATGGCGCGGACGACGTTGCGAGAATGGCGCACCTTCCAACTGGTGCAACCTCGAGACCCTTCATTGGGCCCCCGATCTTCAAAGGTACACCTGAGGAATCCGTATCGGAGTGGGTGACCTGCTACGAACATGTATCTTCACTCAACTCATGGGACGACGATACAAAGGTGAAATTTCTTTATTTGGCTTTGGAGGGCGACGCAAAAAAAATGGTATACAACGAAAGTCATGACCGGCGCTCCTAATACGTGGGAAGAGTGGGCCACGTTGCTTAAGTCTAGCTTCACTGGCCGCCACGCAGCAGAGATAACCCGCCTGAGACTAGAGAATCGAGTTCAACTGCCATCAGAGAGCCCGGAGCAGTATTATTACGACGTACTGCAGCTGTGCGCTCGCGTAAACCCAGCTATGAAAGAGGAAGACCACGTACGTCATCTTTTGCGTGGACTCCACGCCGATGCGCTATAGAAAATGGTCCTCGCCAACCCGACAAGTTCAGGAGAATTTTTACAAATTCTTCAACGGATAAACCATGCCGCGTTGATGGCCCGTGCCCATTTGAGTCCTCTGAACAGCTACCTCCCAGCCAACGTTACGCAGCCGTGGTCAGCGGCCATTCCTGGGGAATCAATCACGACACAGCCCACTCTGGTGAGCGCTCCCGTTCGCGAGTACCAGGACGCCGTGCCGACATGCATTTCGGACGCCCAACATCACCGACGTGACGCTGCGGGCAATCTGGAATTGAAGGCCCTCACCGAGTCGATTAAGTCACTTGCCAACAGGTTGAAAGCTGTAGAGGACGAGGTTTGCCGGCCGCCTTCTAGGAGTTCTAGGAGGCCCAGTGGCCTCCTAGAACATCCCGCGGCGGCAATGGGCGCCCCCGGTGCTACTACTGCCATCGCCTCGGCCACATCGCGCGACAATGTCACAGGCAGTACGAGGACCAGTAGCGACAGAGAAGGGACGAACAAAGCGGCAATGGTGAGCGGCATTTTGACTCGGGAAACGGGAATGGCCAGGCATAGGGAGCCAGCCTGGCCGTTCAGTCTGCACATTGGCGGTAAACCAATTAATCTATCTACCTGTCAAGGCAAACGGAAGAAGTGACAGACTAATCGTCGACACCGGCTCTTCTGTAAATGTTGTCTCCCTTGATTTCGCGCAGAGGATCACTTCAGTTCAGGTATTTAGAGAGATTGGAATTTTGATTAGAGGCATAGGAGGAAATATCCTATCACTCATGGGGGAAGCGGAAATACTTCTTGAATTCGGCACCGTGAAAATAAGTCAGAAATTTCCAATTGTCAAGGAATGCCCTTACGAGCTGCTGGATGGGCTCTGTTGTGACTCCGGGTCCTGCCGGTCTCGTTTTCTGTAGCTGGCCCCGTCGCAGGATCCATCGTCCAACAATTCAGCGAGAAAGAAGCGCCCGAACGAACAACAGAGATTTATTTACATGTGGAGAAGTCATCAACTGATCCAAAGAGAGAAGAGTGCGTGTGATACAAAACGTCTTCGGCATTTTATAGCGCCGCGCCGTTGACACTGGGCGCCCCGTCCACATCGTCAGCCAATATGGTGTCTCCGGCACCTCGGCCACGAGAGAGGGGGAAACACACCTCACAACACATGGAGTGGCCCAACCTAACACGAGGTCCATATATGGTCACGGCACCCTAAAATGCTACCAAACATGGTCACGAAAGCACAGCAGACCCCGGAGCTCTCCCGGCGAGGAGGAACCCGAATGGGGAGGTGGGGGTGGCCGCCACCGTCGGTCAAGAACCGGTTCTCCCCCAAACTCTTCCTGCTTGGCTCCCCAGGGCCGGTCGTAACAGTCTCTCGGGACTCCGGGTCCTGCCGGTCTCGTTTTCGGTAGCTGGCCCCGTCGCAGGATCCATCGTCCAACAATTCAGCGAGAAGAAGCGCCCGAACGAACAACAGAGATTTATTTACATGTGGAGAAGTGGTCAACTGACCCAAAGAGAGAAGAGTGCGTGTGATACAAAACGTCTTCGGCATTTTATAGCGCCGCGCCGTTGACACTGGGCGCCCCGTCCGCATCGTCAGCCAATACGGTGTCTCCGGCACCTCGGCCACGAGAGAGGGGGAAACACACCTCACAACACATGGAGTGGCCCAACCTAACACGAGGTCCATATATGGTCACGGCGCCCTAAAATGTTACCAAACATGGTCACGAACGCACAGACGACCCCGGAGCTCTCCCGGCGAGGAGGAACCCGAATGGGGAGGTGGGGGTGGCCGCCACCGTCGGTCAAGAACTGGTTCTCCCCCAAACTTTTCCTGCTTGGCTCCCCAGGGCCGGTCGTAACAGCTCCCATTTTGCCGAGCAGCTCGGTTAGTCATCGATTTTTCTGCGGAGAAATTGCACATTGGGGGAGAGGCGTTTGATCTTCAAGTAGGGCCGAAGAATGTAACTCACGGCGATGTCCCAGTGAGGTGCCAGGAGCAGATCCGCATAGAGCCGCGCACCGAGGCGATTGTGCCTGTACAGGTTCCCATAGACGGCGTCCACATTATCGAGCCAAATGTTAATTTGAGAAACAGGTTGTGCACGAACCGTAACGAATGTGTTGAGTGAAGTCGGCATTGTCCGTGTGGCTAACCCTACCATGTCGCCAGTAACTTTGCATTGCACCACGAAGCTTGGCTGGGCTGCGTCTATTTATGATGCACAGCTCGGCGTCGCCGCGCCGCACTGCCCATCGAGTAGCTGTGACTTCGAAGTGGACACTGGGGACCATTTGCAACCTTCCGAAAGAGCGGAGCTACTCTCACTTGCGAATAAGTTCCGCCATTTGTTTACGGGAGAACATAACCCAATTCAGAGAACTGATGTCGCGGAGCATGTCATAGACACAGGTGACGCGGCTCCCATTCATCAACATCTCTACCGACATTCCACCTTCGAAAGGGAAGTCATTGGCCAGCAGATTGATGAGATGTTTCATGACGGAGTGATCAGAGAGTCTAACAGCCCATGGTCGTCCCCTGTGGTTCTGGTAAAGAAGTCGAACGGCGGCTGGCGCTTCTGCGTAGATTTCAGAAGAGTCAATGCTGTCACGAAGAGAGACGTGCACCCTTTGCCGAGAATCGACGACATTCTTGATGTGCTGCAGGGATCCCGTTACTTCACGACATTGAATTTGACATCAGGCTACTGGCAAATTGGGATTCGAGAAGAGGATAAGCCTAAGGCAACATTTTCATGTGGGCGGGGACTCTACGAATTCAACGTTGTCCCATTCGGTCTGTGTAACGCACCCTCCACATTTCAGAGAATGATCAACAAAGTTCTCAGTGGTCTGGTCTGGAGGGTGTGTTTGGCCTACTTGGACAACATCGTGATTTTCTCTAAGACCATGGCAGCCCATTCGAGAGACTTGCAGAGTGTACTTACGGCTTTGGAAGCAGCGAACCTATGACTGAGGCCCGAGAAGTGCAGTTTCGCCCGAAAGGAGATCAAGTATCTCGGACACATTCTTACGGGCGAAAACATCCGGCCGGATCCCGACAAAGTGGCAGCAATCAAAAAATTCCCCAAGCCACGGAAAAAGAAAGGTATGCAGAGCTTTCTTGGTGTCTGCAACTACTATCGGCAATTCATTAAGGATTTTTCTAGTATTTCTCGACCTCTGACCAACCTGACCAAAAAAGATGTTTCTTTCGTCTGGGATGCGGCCTGCGAGGTAGCGATGGAGTCCCTCAAAGAGAAACTTGTCACAGCCCCCGTTCTGTGTCAGTTTGAGCCGGGACGACCAATAGAGGTGCACACGGATGCTTGCGATTACGGCATTGGAGCCGTGCTCGTTCAGAGAATCGCAGCTCAAGAAAGAGTCATCGCATATGCTAGCCAGCACCTTAATAAAGCTGAGGTTAATTACAGCACCACTGAGAAGGAATGTCTCGCGTCGTATACGCCTGTGCACAGTTTCGGCCGTACGTTTTCGGGGCTAAATTCACAGTCGTGACCAACCAAGCTAGTTTTGCTTGGCTTATGAAGGTCCGGAATCCGAATGGTCGTCTCATGCGGTGGTCTTTGTTGCTGCAGAAATTCGGCATAACGCTGAGACACCACCCAGGCCGGAAGAATGGAAATGCCGGTACGCTTTCACGCCTTCCTCATGACCCCGCGCCAGCAAGCGAAGAAAATCAATTACCGTTGCTGGCTCTAGATCGAGTGGATGTTGGGGAACGACAGAGGGCAGATCCATGGATGGGAGAAATTATCCAGCACCTCGAGCGGCCGGGCGCGCCCGTTGTCAGGAAAACTAAAAGAACTGCCCGGAGCATTCGATTAATCGATGATGTTCTGTATCGGAGGGCAAGAGGGTTTCAGGAAGACCGCGTGGCACTTGTTGCCCCCAGGTGTCTGAGACCGGACATCCTAAAGCACTGCTATGACGACACCACGGCAGGCCACCTTGGTGTCAAGCGCACATGGGAAAAAGAACGCTGCCGGTATTTCTGGCCAAAGATGTTCGCATACGTGAGCAAGTATGTCTCACCAGCCCAGACTGCCAGACGAGAAAGCCACCACCCGGCAAACCTGTCGGTTTTCTCCAACCTATACCCCCGTGGGGCGGCCATTTGAGCAAATCGGCATGGATTTTCTTGGAACCTTCGTGAAGAGTAAACGCGGCCGTCGCTACGTGCTTGTGATGACTGGCTATCACTCAAAGTGGGTAGAAGCGGTCGCCTGCCCCGCTGCAATGCCCGCTGAGGCAGCCCAAGCTTTTGTGGAGCAAGTGGGTCTACGACATGGAACCCCGGCGAAGATAATCACTGAACGGGGAAAGCATTTTATTAGTACCTTCATTGAAGAGGTATTCTGAGCAATGGGGAGCAACCACGTCACAACCACCGCCTACCACCCACAGACGAATGACCTGTGCGAGAGGTTCAACCGTACGCTTGCGGACATGCTCAGTATGTATGTTTCGACAGACCACCGGGATTGGGACGAATTCCTCCCTTATGTCGTCTTCGGTTACAACTCTTCGCAGCATGAGACAACCGGATTCACGCCATTTTTTTTGTTGCACAGCCGCGAACCGACCTTGCCCATTGATGCGAGCCTCAACCTGCAACGTGACAATGAGGGTGCGTTCAATGCATATGCAGTGGTGCGCAGGCTTCGCCAAGCTCGGAAGCTCGTGGCTCAGCGCGAGAGGGACCAGCAAACAAAAAACAAGAGAGCGTACGGGGCCCGACGACGGGGTGCTGTGTTTCGACCGGGGCGATTCGTCTACGTGTGGACGCCCTCACGAGCGAGGGGCAAAACAACAAAGCTCCTCCACCGCTACCATGGACCATTTTGCCTCCTTCGACAAGTAGCGGAGAACAACTGGGTGGTCGTGGACCGCAGCGGAAGAAAGAGGGACATTGAGAATGTAGCGCGTTTAAAACTGTGTCACCCCCGTTCATGTCTCGACGACGACGCGGATGACGAGAGTGAGAGCGAACGCGATTGTTCGGTCCGTGTTGACACCACAGTGCCGCAGCGCGGTGCCGCAGTTCCGCCCGCGAGTGATCACGGTCAAAGTGAACATTCGACTAGTGACACCGAGTTCTACTTTGATCCGCGGACACAATATAGGGACCAGTCATTCGACACCGAACCGAAAAGACTCGGGGCTAATGACAGTGACACCGAGATTTACTACACAGACAGTGATGTTGAGTGAGTGAGTTAAATGACTCCCTTTGTAACTCTGTGTGTCTCCGTGTGTGCTTTCGTACTGAGATGTGTCCGTCAGAACTGTAGTTAGCAATTTGTATTTTCTTTGTTTCACTCCTTTTAAACAAGTTTTATGTTGAGCATGTGTGTTTCGCCATCATGTATTAGTGTTTTAGTGTCTTGCAGATGTAAAATGTTTTGTACATTTATTCGGTC
The DNA here is from genome assembly GCF_043290135.1 of Rhipicephalus microplus. Lineage (NCBI taxonomy): Eukaryota > Metazoa > Arthropoda > Arachnida > Ixodida > Ixodidae > Rhipicephalus > Rhipicephalus microplus. The sequence continues at coordinate 165,531,121 of NC_134703.1, forward strand.
GCGGGTCGCCTTTTTCGAAGGTTGCAGGTATGCGTCATTTTCTTTTAAATGTACGTGAAATGTTCTTTCTTTTTTGGAGGGCACGAAGCAAATCGTGGTCTTGGTTGTGGATTTTTAGTTTAGTTGCAGCTCATTCAGAGTGGGGACACTCTTAGTTCGTATAGGGTAGGTGTCGCGTAGATATAGATGTAGCTATTTTCTTTACACTTGTGGCTCGTTCCAATGTCGCGGGTCTGCCCAGGAGCAGGGTTCGCGGTGGTGTCCTTGAGTGGCTCACCGGCTTTGTTGTACGAGCGCGTTCTCTTTCTTCCTGCGAGGGTCTGTTTCCCATTTAGGGGACCACAGACGTCTTTGTATCCGCGGCGCCTGAAGGTATTCGGGGTGAGCTGTACGGTGGAAGCCTAACGAATGTTGCGGTAGCTTGTTGTATGTTTTTACTTTAGTTTAGGTCATTTGTAGTTAGGCGGACGGCGGTCATCGAGTTCAAACTCGGTGGAGAACGCCCGCTATTGGGTGTACCTGTTTGAATTCGTGACACCCGATCGGGTGTGGTGAACGGATACTTCTGAGTGGTCCTTTTTGTTTGTCTCGGGGGGCGCTTCGGGACGCTTCCAGGGGAGCCGAGGGAGAGTCGCAGCGGAGACGCCACGAGAGCAGGTTGCAGCGAGTGCTGCCCCGAGTTGTTAGAGTTATGCAGCGTACAAGTGTGTACGACGTCTATTATGAACTCAAAGCCAAACAAATTGGTTTAGGAGCAACTCTATGGATCTGCTGTGTGAACGTGTCATCTCTCCGGCGGCGACCAAGTAGCGACCAGAACACTATGCTACAATACACTCCGTGCACGGAGACGGGCGCGCTGCCACGCTGCCGTCAGAGCAGACAACCATTGAGAGTGCGAGCGGAAACAAACGGTCGGCCAACGTCCGCTAGAACGTAGACAAATGACAAGGGTTTTGTTGACATTGTATTGCAGTGGTGGTTAACTACACCCTTCTACGCGTGCCCATTCTTTTTTCACCTATACATGTACACCACTCCGCTATTAAATCAGTGTTCTAAGTCAGCGCTTTTTCTGTCCTTGTTGGTTGCTTCCGTAGTTACGCTGTAACTACTTATAGGTTGCGCTGTTCGTATATTTAGTTATTCTCTTTAACAAGAACGAAGTTTCCTGCCGACAGTCACTTTTGCTCTCTGGAACGTACCAATTTCATCAAGCAGAAATTTAGCGGATAAAAAAAGAAGTCACTGGAAATCGCACCTTCATGCCGATCAGAATGGATCTTTATCACTCACCGGACCAACGATCGGCTCCTCCAAAGAAAACAATGTCGTCGTGCCAGCTCCCCCAGCAACCGCTTCGGTGCACGAAGCGAACACAGCGAATAATCCGTCCCAACAAGAAGCGCAGGCCGCACTAGGGTTGACCTCGATGACTGCCGACTTCGCGAAGGACACGCACGTCGACACGAGGAACCGAGACACCGAGAGCAGCTCTACGCCATGCGCCACCGTTCGGAAGGACTGCCACGTCGACGGCTATGCTCTTCAAGGACACCTTTTTTACACGGGTTTCAAGCCAACGGCGACTCTCTCCCTCTCCTACATCCGGGACTCTGGCGTCGCGACTGCCTTGCTGGCGCCAACCCCCCCCCCTCCCCCCGCCGGGTGCCCAGACACGCAAGCGCCATTAGCTACTCCGTTTTGGCGGTCTTTTGAGGGGATAGAGCCACGGAGGAAGGAAAAAGGTAAGGAGAGGGCATGCCCAGCCGGCGCAGGGCGTAAAAAATGTGGCGGAAATGACATCATGGCGGCCATATTCAGTAGGCACAATGGCGGCGTTGTTATGGTTACGTGTTGCGCAGTGAAGCTGGTCTAGCAGTGAGCGGCCGCGGCTGACGGCGGAATGTGTGCCTCCCCAGGTCTCGTGCTGAGCCGTGGTGGACAATATCTGTGCTCTGCGCCGCGTTATTGGTTACGCAGTGTTCGTCTGGCTGTTACATTACTCTTAGCAACATTTACAAATCTCTTTGTTCATCACGGGGTTTCAACAGTGCGTAGAACAAGTGCATATCCATGTGTCGTGCGGCGGATGACGCGGATGAAGCAGTTAGTGTTCAGCGAAATGGCGTTGGGCACCATGACGAAGCTGAATGACGACGAACGCCTTGCAGGCCAGTGACGGTTGAGCAGTGCTCCTGCTTGTGACAACGGACGACGCTGTTGAGCCCAGCAAGACGCCGTGAGGACCATGTGCACATACGTAGTTTCGTGTTGTGTGTGTACAGTAACAACTTGCATGTGCGTATTAAAGCACCCTTTCTGTTCCGCTTGGTACACTATCCACCAGCATTGCATGTAATCTCAACGTAACAGCAACCACGTTCAACTGTCACTAGCACACTGCTCAAAGTCACCACGGTCGCAGAATGCTGACGCAGGTGAGTTTCACGCGGAACACGGACACAGTGGCAGGACGCTGCGTCAGTCGCGTGGCGGAATGCAACCGTAGAAGGTGCACGACCGATCGTGTTGTCTGTACAGTTGCTGAATTAATGACGTGAAAGCACTCGCCATTGTCAGTGCATCTACCGCGCGTTCTTTCGTAGTTGCTTCGTTGTCAGCGAGCTGTTACTCTTTGTTATTACTCGGACGAAGCAATTTCGCTGAAGGTGTCCCGCTGGCTCTGAGTGATGAGCCCAGTTTCATTAGTTTCGGATCGTCACGACACACGCGCTGCGCAGCCCACGTGCTTTCCGAGCCGGAGAAGGAGTCGCGCCTTCTTCTTCGCATTCATATGTAAACAAGAGAGGAGAATTTGCCTACTCAATATGGCTGACTTATGGCTTCATCGCGGCTTCACAACGAGTGACGTCAGGGCCTCTCCTTACCTTTTCCTGCCTCCATGGGATAGAGCGGTTGGGTAGCTCGCGATGCTGATGCGGGCTTGCGTGCTGGCGGGAAGCGTTCGCGCCTCTCGAAAATGCGAATGCGTGCGCCTCGGAGACGCGATTGATTTGGCGCTTCTTGTAGTTGATTTTGTTGGCGTATTCTTCAATCCGTTTCTTCGTCGCAGAGGTGTCCCCGGGATAATTACGTGTTTTCATATCATGTCACCTTGCTGAAACATAAAAGTAACAATAGTTTCTTAGTGGTCTTACGTCCCACAATTGCAAAAGACGTCGGTAGGGAATGCTCCGGAAATCACGGTTACCTGGTGTGGTTTGATGTGAACGTAAAGCTATGGACAGGGTCCTTCAGCATTCGGATCTCGCGTAAATGCTGCCGGAATTCGATCCCGCGTACTTCGGGTCAGCAATCAAGCATCATAACTAGTATGGACCACCGCGGTGCGTTGAAACATTAAAAGTCGTTCCAGTTGGTCGACTTTAGTGGTTGGTCATTAAGGTTAATGAGGCTTATGGGGTGTGTCCAACCCCTAAAACAGACATAAAATAATTGGTGAACAGGACGGACATCTTTTATTGTCTATTGACAGAGAATCAGTTACATTGTCGGTCAGCGTTGCAGCTGCCGATGGCGCCGTATTATGTCCTACTAATTGATTGGTGGATCGATTAGCACTTATTTGGCTATAAATTTGACCGGTACATTCAATGTACGCATCAAAGATATGCAAAAGGTAGGGTGGGCGCAGCACGGTAATATTGGCGTGAGTGATTCTACATTTTTTCTTTTTTTCTCATACACATTTATGTACACATAGGCGGAGTTAGAGCATGTAAAGGCGCTGTCTTTGACGGTATCTATTTATAGTGACGATTATTCTTTAATAAACTAGTGAAGGCAATCTTTTTGTTCGATTCGGCTGCTGACCAGCAGGTCGCGGGATCGAATCCCGGATGTGGCAGCTGCATTTTCGATGGAGGCGAAAATGCTATAGGCCCGTGTGCTCAGATTTGGGCGCACGTTAAAGAAGCCCAGTTGCTCGAAATTTCCGGAGACCTCTACTAAGGCGTCTCTCATGATCATATAGTGGTTTTACGTCGTTAAACCCTACATATCAATCTTTTTGTTCGATTTATTTAGTATATTATTCGTGTTATGTCGCTAGGTACCACATGAAGTGACGGCGCTTTCAAAGTGCTATCGAGTTGATTGTCTCTCGGCTTGTTGTTTCGTAACAGCCCAAAGCAACAAGGGTGTAATCATTATCTTTCGGGGGAGCGGAGAGTGAAGTCGTACTTCATGCATGTCGTGCGTGTGTTCCTATGCGTGGGTATATCTGTACACATGAATAATCAAAACTCTAGGGGTGAGGGGAATCGAGTTCGAGTCCCCCCCCCCTACTTCAATTCTACGCCAATGCAAAGCGATATAGTTAGGAAATTATGTAGGTGGCGATGATTCACCGACTAATTAGACCCTTGTCGGATATGCGTCATTGACGGGTGGAAAGTGGTTATTTTTACGGAAAAGAAGAGGAAAGTGCACCCCGCAACTGTCTCTCACTATATTATAGTCACCGACTAATTACGCTTTTTTGTTTATATGTCTTTTTTGGTGCGAAATGCAGACGCGGCATTGCTCTTAATTTGACTTGCCACCACAAGCTTTCTTTTTTTTTTGGCTAAACCGAACTCGCCCAAAGCGTCATTCCGGGCAACGTCATTGACAACGGCTTTTCTTTTTTTTCGACTACGAAATCGCTCACAGCCTCTCCGACTCATCAAATAATGCTATTGAGTTGCTAGATAGTAAATTCAGTATCTATCGATATCAGTTGGCTTTCTGTGAACGAAGCAATTATAGCATTTCAATCATTTCTCACAACCGAGAACGCAAGGCATCTGTCACACAGGTCCCGTTAATTAGGGAGGCGATCGCCGGGCTAATTCCAAGGGCCGAAGTGTCAGCCTCCCGAACCGCACCACGAAAGCGTGGACAATTTAGAAGTGGTCCTATTTGGCGCGCCAGCGGACGCCGGCTGTGGCCCAAAGAACAAGTCAGAGCCGTGAGTTGATAAACAAAACAAAATTATATCCTCAATTATGGCAGATCAAAACAATACACAAGTATGCACACTCGACAATAGGTGAATACAGTATGTCACCAATCAAACAATGTGCTACACAGTACAATCAGCCACACTCGAAACAACGGACACAGACAACAATACGCACTACAATGCAGTCGCATGCATCGAACAACCAAGACATTTAAAGACTAAAGAGTTAGAAAACCTATTCAGTCCAAAGTTCTTGGAACAAAAGTCTGAATGATACTCTTCCGAGAATCACTCACTCAAAGTCCAGCGTTGTTGTCGTTCCGCTGCACTCAAAGTTTCTCTTCCAGGAATCCTCGCCGAAGTTTCTCTTCCAGGAAACCTCGCGTCTTCAATTGGCCACTCTCCAAGCTTTAAACTTCTTCGCCGGAAACATGTCGGCTTCACACACGCGTCTTCACTCGATAGCGGTAGACACACACTCTTGCCTGTAGCTCGAGTCTTCACCTCTCAGGTGGAAATCCTCTTCTTCTCCTCCCTTGTCACGGAAGACAAAAGGCCTCGCCCACAAGGCGGAACAACCTACGCACTCTGGCGCATACCTTCTTCTTCTCCTGCTTTGTCACTAAGGACAAAACCTTCGCCGACAGGCGCGGCGGGATACCCTACGCACTCTGGCGCTAACTTCCTTCTTCTCCTGATCTCCCATCTCGGCTGCTCGATTAAATACTTTCCGCGCGAGATTCCACAAAGTTCTCATCAATTCGTCGGCGCGATACGCAGCGAAGGCTGGGGAAAGGGCGAGACGGTACGAGGGCCGTCCGTGACGGATGACGCAACCCTGCATCACCACGCTCTTTTCATCTAGAAAGTTCCAGGGCTTGCTCGGGCGCCGATGAGAGGAGGTTCGTCGGTGAACCCACGTTTCCGAGGGGAGAGGGACGCGCGCTCGGGAAGTCTTTGGATGCTTGTTTTCTTTTTTTTATCGTTGACCTCTCGGCGCTTCGTCGCTATAATTTGGCGGCGCGCCCTTTTTTGAGCGCTCGGTTTGTGACACTGCCCCCCACTTTAAGAATATTATCTCATAATATTCAAAACCACACAAACGAGCGCGAACAGTCTCCACACTCTGATAGACTGTAACCTAGTCTGTCGCTCATGCCACGTCACAATCACAATAGAACACTCAATGCAATTGTATATTGTAATTCACTCTCACAACACATGAATATAGCTACAGGTACATGAGTACAACACTCCATCCCATATTCCAAACAATACTAATGTACAAAGTTCTGTCTCTACAACAATTGTACAATATTATACATCACATCACCGTAACAAACATTTTGACTCACTCGACATACACTTGTGACACAGGATCACAAGAACATTACCACAACATATGGCACTCAGCCCTGCCAAACACATTCCGATTCCACCTCAGCACCTATCCTGTGTTCCTTGAGCGGCCCTTGCGCCCTTTCTTGCGGTGCTCGCTCGATCTCTTCTTGTTTTTCGTTGTTATGTTCCGGCGAGCCCTTTCCAACGATGGTATCTGAGGCGGCGTCTCAGTCATCGTTATCACTTCCGACACCGTTAACGGGTCATAACGTTCAACCGATCCTGTCACCCGCTTGTTCATTTCACGACATTGGGCGTGGCTGGCCGACTCCGTCGCCTTTACACTGTCGGTCGGTTGAGGTCGTGCCGACGTAAGTCCAGCTGCCCAGCACTTGAACTCATTCAACACGATCATCTCCTCATTCACTGTCTTTTGCACCGCGGCTTCACCTTGGGCTCGAGTGAGATCCGTCACGGGATGCTCCTCCACTGTATCTCACGCTCGCTGGGTTGGTTAGGGTTCTATCTTAGGGTCTTCTCCCGATCGTTCTGGATCATTTGGCCCTCGCACCCCGTCGATGTTTCCGATGACGAGGTCGTACAGGGGGGTCGTCATGCACAGAGCAGTAACCTTCCCGCTGAAGTACCGGTTTTCGACCTCAATTTCTGCTTCGGGAAGCATCCGAACCGTACTATCAATTAGGCAAACTGGTTTCGTTTTGCCTGTTAACTCACTTTCTCGTACCAAATTTCTCCGCACGATAGCAGTGGAGCTACCGGTATCTCTTAAGACCGTAACCTTTTTGCCCACTACTTTTCCAGGCAGCGTTCGCATTCCCTTTGTAACACCGGTTGGCTGTTTTGTCATTACAGCACCCACAATAGGAAGTTTCTCCCCATTTTTCAACTCTACGAATCCGTCGGTGACGGCATCACCATCGGATTTTGGTGCTGCTAGCACACAGCATACCTGGTGAGTTTGACTCACTCCGTTACGACAAGCATCTGCTTTGTGCCCAGTCTGACCACACTTGAAACATTTGAATACCGTAGGGCTCGTAAAGATCGTTCGGCAGTTGTTAGCGCGGTGACCCACTCGGTTAAGTAGAAAACATTGCGGAACACTCTCCGGCGCACGCTTCTTTTGTTCGGGTGCCAAATTTTTCGAATCATCGGGACACTCCTTCTTGACCTTGGCCAAATTAGTTCCACCTTGCGCTTCCAAGAATTGATCAGCCAATTCAAGCATGCCTTCAAGTGACTCAGCCTTCCTCTCTTTATACTACAGCGACAGGCTTGGTTGGCAACTAGTAAGAAATTGTTCTCTAATTAGGAGCTCTCTAAGCTCATCGTACTCCTGCGCGGTCCCTGAAAGTTCAATCCATCTGTCAAAATAATGGCAAAGTCAGGCGGCATACTGCGTAGCCGTCTCACCATCAGCTGGCTCTCCAGTCCGAAATCTGTCCGGGAATCCTTCCACAGTAAATTTAAATCGCTTCAGCAAAGCAGTTTTCACCCTTGCATAGTTGGCTGCATCAGTCGGCGTCAGCCTACCGTACACACTGAGCGCTTCACCACTCAAGCAAATACTCAAAGCAGTTGCCCATTGATGTTCCGGCCAGTCTTGGCTCCTTGCAATCGTCTCAAATCTGTGAAGGAACGTGTCAAGGTCGTCCCTGCTTTCATCAAACGCTACGAGCAGCTTGCTTGGGTTCAAGCGGAAGCCATGATCTTCCGGTTCGCTGCTTTCAACTCTAGCTTGGACGGAGTTTCACTTCGCTGTTGCAAACGGAGCCGCTCGAGTTCCATCTCGTGCTGCCACTGCCGTTCCCTTTCCTCTCTTTCTTCCTTCAGCTGTCGCTCCTTTGCTTCTCTTTCTTCTTTCGCCCTTTCAGCTGCCAAACTTTCTCTCCAGCTCCAAGTTCAATTGCTGCTCTCTTTCTTCCTTCAGCTGTCGCTCTTTTACCTCTCTTTCTTCTTTCGCTCTCTCAGCTGCCAACCTCTCTCTCTTCACCGCCTCTTTCTCCTTCTGGCTCACCCACTTCCGTAGTTTGGCGCCAGAAAGACCCATCTTCTCACCAAGAGCTACTAACTTTTCGAGATCCATTGTGCCTCGCAAATAAAACCTTGCCGCGTGCAAAAATTATCTGCCTAAATCAGTCTATCGGAACACTCTCCTGTACTCGTTAACGAGAACACCGAGCAACACACAAAATTGTTTCGATAGCACTATCAACAACTCGAGGCTCTTTCTCACTACTTTGGACAAACTGTGCACCAAAAGGTCCTGTCGCGGACGCCAGATTAATTGTCACACAGGTCCCGTTAATTAGGGAGGCGATCACCGGGCTAATTCCAAGGGCCGAAGTATCAGCCCCCCGAACCGCACCACGAAAGCATGGACAATTTAGAAGTGGTCCTATTTGGGCGCCAGCGGACGCCGGCTGTGGCCCAAAGAACAAGTCAGAGCCGTGAGTTGATAAACAAAACAAAATTATATCCTCAATTATGGCAGATCAAAACAATACACAAGTATGCACACTCGACAATAGGTGAATACAGTATGTCACCAATCAAACAATGTACAACACAGTACAATCAGCCACACTCGAAAAAACGGACACAGACAACAATACGCACTACAATGCAGTCGCATGCATCGAACAACCAAGACACTTAAAGACCAAAGAGTTAGAAAACCTATTCGGTCCAAAGTTCTTGGAACAAAAGTCTGAATGATACTCTTCTGAGAATCACTCACTCAAAGTCCAGCGTTGTTGTCATTCCGCTGCACTCAAAGTTTCTCTTCCAGGAAACCTCGCCGAAGTTTCTCTTCCAGGAAACATCGCGTCTTCAATTGGCCACTCTCCAAGCTTTAAACTTCTTCGCCGGAAACACGTCGGCTTCATACACGCGTCTTCGCTCGATAGCGGTAGACACACACTCTTGCCTGTAGCTCGAGTCTCCACCTCTCAGGTGGAAATCCTCTTCTTCTCCTCCCTTGTCACGGAAGACAAAAGGCCTCGCCCACAAGGCGGAACAACCTACGCACTCTGGCGCATACCTTCTTCTTCTCCTGCTTTGTCACTAAGGACAAAACCTTCGCCGACAGGCGCGGCGGGATACCCTAAGCACTCTGGCGTTAACTTCCTTCGCCTGATCTCCCATCTCGGCTGCTCGATTAAATACCTTCCGCGCGAGATTCCACAAAGTTCTCATCATTTCGTCGGCGCGATACGCAGCGAAGGCTGGGGAAAGGGCGAGACGGTACGAAGGCCGTCCGCAATGGATGACGCAACCCTGCATCACCACGCTCTTTCCATCTAGAAAGTTCCACGGCTTGCTCGGGCGCCGATGAGAGGAGGTTCGTCGGTGAACCCACATTTCCGAAGGGAGAGGGACGCGCGCTCGGGGAGTCTTTGGATGCTTGTTTTCTTTTTTTTATCGTTGACCTCTCGGCGCTTTGTCGCTAGAATTTGGCGGTGCGCCCTTTTCAGAGCGCTCGGTTTGTGACAGCATCTAGCCTATTAATATTTCACAACTATCCGTACAAGTGTTTCATTAAAATGTCGAAACACAAGGTAATCGGAGACCACTCCCGCCTTCACTATGCGAACTCAACCTAAGATTTTGGGGAGATGGGGGAGGGGAAGGCGGTTCCTTGATTTCGGGAGGGGCATCCCATTGAAATGGTCTTTTTTCGTAGTTGTTTTTATAGCGGGAAAAACAATTCGAACTGGGATGGGGTTGGAGCACGGGCCCGGTGTAGCACTCCCTGGCTACGCCCTTGCGTGCGAAATGTGCATTCTTTTCCTCGAAAAGCTGTCTTTTCATTTTTCCCCAAGTGTGTTACGAAGCAAATGCAGAGTCAACCAACTAGGAAACTCATTGTTTCTGCTCGTTAAACGCTTGTTACACCACCCTCACCCCTGAAAGAACAGCATTCCCACAAGAAAAATGTCCTGCGCTGCTAGCGCCTTCGCGACTCCCTAATTGACTCCGTACGGCTCGTTGTGGTCGCCCCCATGCACGCGACAAGACGGCGCCAAGCAAACTATGTCGAAGACGTTGAAAGGAGGGGCCCAAGTGGCCCCCTTTCACGTCAGGGTCACGATCAGCGTCTGCGCCCTGCGGGGTGCACTGCTTCAACCGTGACCTCGACGCCACGCGTCGCGACTGTCCGGTGCCAAGTTTCCCCGAGTGCGCCGCAATGGGACGCGAATTGCTAACTCGAAGACGTAGCTACTGACGCGCGTGCATCAAGACTGCCGCTTTTTTCGGTGCCAGTTCCTGTGAAGTCGGCTGCAAAGACCAACGTGCTCGTTAGTTTTTTTGGCGGGCTAATTTGATCAGTTGTTTGCACCTTTGGCATTGATAACTTAAGTTCAACGTGCCAAAACAGGCGAGGTTTAGTGAAGAAATAAAAATTAAGATTTGCCTTTCTCAGCTTACGTATACGAAGCACGGACGGATGGACGCAGTAGCGGGCTGCATTGTAGCCCCCTCTGCTGCAGTGCCTGCAGATTGCTGTGGCGGCGACTGTTTTAAATTACGCTCCGAACTTCGATAAAGTAAAATGTGAAGTTGTCATGTTTCTGAGAATAAAAAGCATCTTTCGGATTCTACGACTGCCTATATTTTAAGCGTGTATTCTTGAATAAAGAGGCCCGTTAAAAAAATTCTACATAAAGTAATACATCTCCATCAGGCCGAACAAGTAGAGCATTAGTAGCAGCAGCAACAACAACAAAAGTGGACAATGTCTCAGTTTTTATCACAATAACTACTTTAATACAAACTAAATATCACTTCATAGAGATGGTAGCGCTCCATCATCTGTTTGGCTATCGTCTCCCACACACCATTCTTCAGATTAGTATTACTGTTATTGTTAGACGAGATCTCCCACAACCAAGGATAATGTTCCACGATGATGATGACGATAATGAACAAACTTTATTTAATTAGCAGAAAGGTCCTCCTCCCTTTCAGGTGTGAGAAGAGAAGGGAGGACCAAACCTAGATGACGGCCATGATTCCATGGGCCCTGGTGGCGTCTTTGGCCTGCCGTATAAAGCGGGCTTGTAATTGAGAGTCAGAGTTCAGGAGCGTGGCATCCCATCCACTCCCGTCTGGAAATTCGCCTCTCATGAACCTGAGGACATGCCCATAAAATGTGGCTTAAGTCCGCCCTGTTGTGGCAAAATTTACACTTGTCCGAATGAAGTTCTGGCACGCAGCGGTTCATTTTTACCGGACTAGGAAACGTGTAGTTCTGGAGTAGGCGCCACGCCACCACCTGTCCTTTGTTCAATGACGAGTGTGCGGGAGGATAAATTTTCCTGCTTAGCCTGTAATACTGCGTAATATCTCTGTAAGTGGTCATCCGCTCAAATCTCTCATCGTCTTCCCCGTTCGACAAGGGCAATCCAGAGGCTCGGTCTGTAAGTCCTCGAGCTGTCTGGTGTGCAGCCTAATGGCCGGGTAAGGAGCAGAGAGCAGGTGCCCAGACTATATCGATTGTTCGTTGGTCTTTGCATCCAGCCAATATTCTTAAAGCTATTTGGGATATTCGCCCATGTGCAAAGTTTCTCACAGCCGTCTGCGAGTCGCTAACAATTAGTGAAGTCGAGGTGGATGCTATGGCCATTGCAATAGCTGCTTCCTCCGCCTCTTCTGCAAAGCTCGTTCTCACCGAGCCGCTGTGAATCGCGCTTTTCTCTCCTCTGGGGAGTTCTCCCTCGTGTGAATGGCAGTCGCTTGCTGGATTCCGTGCCGACCGGTTGTGCGCCCGCGCGCTCCGCGCGCTTGCGATCTTCGGCGTCAGCGTAGCTCTGGCCGACTGGGCTCGCCCTACGTCACCTCCTGCCGCCGACAACCTTCGACGACAGTGTAGCTCTGACTTACTGGACTTGCTCTACGCCATATACCGACGCCGACAAGAGCTCTCGCAAGTTTGCCCCGTCTTCGGACTCAAGTGACCGTGTTTCCATCTTACCTGTCTCTCCTATCCCCTCAGTTTGTTGTTTCTTCTTCTTCATCTTTTCTACACCTTTACTCCTACCCTTTTATCCCTCCTCACCCCCCCTCCCTTGTGAGCTACTGTGGCGGTGTCGCTCACTGAAGCAGACAATAACAGGGCTCACTTTTCTCTTCCTTTCTCTCTCTTAAGAATCACTCACACACTCGTGGGAATCCAAGCGGGATGCACTCGAGGGAGAAATCCCCGGAGGAGAGATGAGGATGGCGCAACACGTGACACCGACGTCACAGGTTAGTGTGTCCGCGCGCCTTCCTCACAGCTCCTCGGGGGAGGCGGGGATCGGGTCTCCGAGCGGTCAAACGATCCCCGTGCATTCGGTGATGTAGCGGAATTTCGGGTGGGTCTCTGGCCACATTGTAGCCCTCTCTGCTTCAGTGCCTGCAGAACGCGGCAGCGGCGACTGTTTCAAATTACGCTCCGGACTTGCGTGCACTGTGATGGGGAAAATTAATGATGAAGCAACTTTTTTATTTCGTGGAAGAAAAATGGGCAGATCCCACGAACAGTGGGAATCGATGATATGCGAAGCATGAATGTGGAAGGGTGATGGGTCACTTTAACATGAGCGCAACGTTAAGAGGCGGATGTATATTATGCCGTACATGAATTCCATGTGATGATTATCATGTTTGAACATTTTATTTACATTCACCATCTATTAACGTCACCTGATACCAACTTTGGTATATATGGAGCTAGGGAAACGGCCGTGAACTTGCTATGAGCGTAGCATGTAGTCAAGTACGTTTTGCATGAAATACACATCCTGATTATCGTGTTTGGACGTATCATTTACATTAATCGTTCATTCACGTCACGTAATACATAATTTCATATATGTGGAACTAGTGAAACGGCCGCGAGAACGTAGCATGTAGGCATGCTTTACATGGAACGCATATTATGATTATCATGTTTGGACGTGTCATTTACCTTCGTCGTCTATTCATTCCCGTGATACCGAACTTGGTTTATGTGGAGCTAGCGCAACGGCGGAGAGCGCATCATGAAGGGCCCAATATATTCCGACGCAACGTTGACGCACGCATACGCTGGGCGCAGCGACGCCACGCTAGCCTGACGCGGGCACTCTACAATGTGACGCCAGGCGCGACCGGCGCGACCAGCGTTCGTCGGAGCAGCCCAGTGACGACCGGCGCAAAATTCGACATGTTGCATTTCGCGCCGAAGACGTTACTTAGACCGCACCGCGTCTGCCTCTCTTCGTGGCGGAGGGACACCGTGTGCGCTCAAACGCGCATGCGTCAAAGCAACGCAGCGCGGCGCGCGCCTGCGAGTATATGGCATGCAGAACCTCAATGAAGCGCAGTGGGCAGCACCTTGTGATTTCCACTAGGGAAATATTAGTGCCTGGCGTGGCATCGCCGGCGTCACGCCATAAAATGAACGCCGGCACGCATGCGCGCCAGTTTACATCGAAGTGTATTGGCGCCTTGAATGCGGCGGGTAATAATGTTGCTATATGACACGCATCCATGATTATCATGTTCACACCAGTAACATACTTCCGTCATCCATTCACCTGACGTAATACCAAATTTTGGCATATTTGAAGGTAGCGAAACAGCCGCGAGTGCATCATGAGTGTGGGAAGTCGTCATGTTGTTACATGACATGCATGTCATGATTATCATGTTTCCACCGTCACATACCTTCGTCATCTATTCATGTCCCTTGATACCGAATTCGGTTCATGAGAAGCTAGCGAAATGGCCTCTAGCGCATCATGTGCATGGCATCTGGTCATGTTACATGACATGCATCTCATGTTAATCGTGTTTGCACCGGTATCATACCTTCGTCATCCATTCACGTCTGTAATACCGAATTTGGTATAAGTGAAGCTAGCGAAACGGCCGCCAGCGCATCATGAGCATGGCATGTAGTCATGATGTTACATGACACGCATGTCATGATTTTCATGTTAGGGTAAGTCGATTGTGTTCCCTATGCAGTCATGTCATACCATACCAGTTTTGCAACATATCATGTGAATGAAACAACCGCAAGAGCAGCAAGACCATGACATGTAAATGATGACATTTATTACATACATGTCATGATTTTCATGTTATAACTAGTCAGTTATGTTCGTCATCGATACCAGTATCCAAACGGCCAGGATAGCGAAAGGTCGTACGTGGCCAGATAGATAGATAGATAGATAGATAGATAGATAGATAGATAGATAGATAGATAGATAGATAGATAGATAGATAGATAGATAGATAGATAGATAGATAGATAGATAGATAGATAGATAGATAGATAGATAGATAGATAGATAGATAGATAGATAGATAGATAGATAGATAGACAGATAGACAGATAGATAGATAGATAGATAGATAGATAGATTCAAAGTTGCCGAAGTTCGCCAAGAAATGCTTCGCATTTATTATCCTCGCTTCTTGGACATCTCTTCATAGGTCAGTTGTAAAACTAACCTAAATAAATGGTGTGTGGGAGACGATAGTCAAGCATATGATGGAGTGCTACCATCTCTATGAAGTGATTTTAGTTTTGTTTCAAAGTGGTTATTCTGTTACGAAATGTGACATCACCCGCTTTTGTTGTTGTTACTGCTGCTGCTACTTCTGCTTGTTCAGCCTGATGTAGATGTCTTACTTTATAACAAAAAAATTTAACGGGCCTTTTTTTTTCAACATTAGACGCTCAAAATATAGGCAGCCGTTGAATCCGAGATCTGCTTTTTATTTTCAGAAACATCACATACTTTCCATTTTACTTAATCGGCTGCACTGATGCAGCAGAATCACAGGCTGAGTTCATGTAGTGAAGGCTGAAGTGTTCTTCTATTACCTTGTGTTTCGACATTATAATGAAACGCTTGTACAGATAACTGGCAAATAATTATAGGCTAGATCCCTTCCGTTCTCGGTTGTACTCATGAGAGAAATGCTATGATAGCACAATTTGTTAGTTCATAGAAAGCCAACAGACATCGAAAGATACGCAGAGAGGCTGGGAGCAATTTCGCAGTCGAAAAAAAGAAAAGAAAAGCCGCTGTCAATGACGCTTCCCATAATGTCGCTTTTAGTGACGTTGTTTATAAAAAAAAAGCTTGTGGCAACGAGTCAAACCAAGAGCAGCGCCGCGTCTGCAATCGACAAAAAAAACATATAAACAAAAGGTTTCTAAAAACAGCAAGGCGGCGGAGACTGCTGGTGGTGCAAAAGGGCACTTTGTTCAATCCACAACAGCCGTTTCCCCACCCAAGAAACACTAGCGCTTTCCTCCTTCTCCAGTGAAGACACAACGCGGCTTTTTCTTTCTAAAGTAAAGACACAACGAGGCTTGTGAAGATCGTGCGTATTACGCACCTTCCCCACAAACTTGGACGCCAGTTCGCGAAGCCCTCATAACGTTATGGAAAGTTTTACGTGAGACTTATTTACTCATTAAAAAAATTGTAAGACCGGGACGCTTCTTTAGCAAAGTGAAATTAACATTAGCATGGGGCTGTTTGTTTCTGGCTGAGAAATCTAATGTCAGAGGACATCAGCTTTTGAGATCCGGCACGTCAATTGCGAGTTTAGGAAAAAATTCGGAGTACTGGGACTCTTGGGTGCACGAATGAGGAACGAGATGTTCTTGCATTCCGCTCGTTTCGAAATGTATTCGTGACCGTTTGAAGCACGTTTGAAAAATGCACGTGCTTCGGCTCAGCGATCGTATCTGCTGACCGAACGCGACAAGAGAATGATTTAGGAAAATGCACGATGGCTCACTGGAAGATCTGCAACAGTAGACACAGGCTCCGGCCACTATGGACCCTGGAAGCTCTGCCCACTTGACAAGGTCGTAGAGTGCCTTCATGCGTTCACATCTAGGGCACTCTACGTCCTTTAAGCGTGACCTCTAAAGGTGACGTTTAGATGTGATGACCTTTAGGTGACTTCTAGGCGGCACCAGTCACGCCGAGAGGTGAACTTGGCAAGGTCGTCCCGCCTAGAGGCCGGCTTGACAAGGTCGTAGAGTACCTCGATGCGTGCACAACGAGGGCACTCTAGGTCCTTTAGGCGTGACCTTCAGGGGTGGCGTTCAAGCGTTACGACTCTCAGGTGACCTCTAAGCGTGACCGGTCACGCCTGAGCTTCCTGTATCTTGAAAAGTAGCGTCGCTTCTCGACCTTCACCGCCACACTCTCACCGTGGCCGGGATATGTTAACATTTGTGTCATAAAGGTACCCACGAACAGTGGCACATGCCTACGCTAGCGGAAATCACCGTGACCATTCGTCGACAGCTTCGGCGTTGCTCAAGAGAGCAAGGTTACTGAATAGATCCGGAAACTACATGATTTATTGTGTCGTTATACAACGGGGAATCGTTAATGAAAAAAAAGGAATTAGGATTGGTGATGACGACGCTATTTGGCTGTCATTGACGCTGTCCCTTATCGGCGCCGACTGAGGACAAGAAAACTTGTTCCAACGTGTTCTCACCAACAATGGCGTACTCAAGCGGGAAGCTCTTCTCTAGCAGTGACACCTTGCGGAACAGCTCGCTCCGCGGTAGGCGCTCCGGCAACCGGTAAGTGAGCACATTCTGCGGCGGAGGAGAGAAAATAATCGGGTCATGCGTATAGGAATGCCCCGCAACAATATTCTAAAGTGGCGAAGTTACACTACGAGCAAATTCCATGCAGTTCTAATTGACATTATAAGCCCAAAGTGTTTTTAGATCCCGTTGTGGGTGACTGTCGACTGACCATGAATCAGAAGCGACCACCGTTATCCGGGCACTCCAACGAGACCAGCCGCGCATTGTGGCGAGAACGAAACGAGACATCCAGGCTGCCAGACAAGAGTTTTACGGCAGAGCTGTTTATTGAGAACCTGTGCCGTCGGGATCATCGGCGTAGTCAGTCAAATAACATCACGTCGTGAAGGCAGAGAGTAAGGAGTGGTCACGGAATGAAGTTTAAATAAGGCGGGTTATTCAAACGGTGGATTGAGGGAGGAGGAGCTGTTGCGCCGGAAATGGTTGGAGGTGTAGACTGGATGGGGCAAAGCAAGACTTAACAGGAAGAAAGAGAGAGGGAGAGCAGTATGGGGTCACCCTAGCCGATCAGAAGCGCTGAGTGGAAATTAATACTTGGTTTGGCTTGGTAGGTGTGCACAAAAGAGGGGGCACGTGTTGCGGGCACTTATACTTGTCACCTAAAAGGATGGGTGGGGGAAGATGCAAAGATAGCCCCATATATATATATATATATATATATATATATATATATATATATATATATATATATATATATATATATATATATATATATATATATATATATATATATATATATATATATTGTCGCAGTACAACGCGAACAAAGCACAAGTACGCCTTGAGGCAGCGAAAGCAGCGTGTTCTCAACAGCTGAGCCACAAGATATTCTTCGTTCTCTCGTCAAGCCAGAGACCCACTACCTGGTGTCCGCTAAATCCCCCCATCATCGTTTTTGTTCACATGTAGACACGGGTCATTTGCCTCCCTCTCAAAGAGCATCAACCCGATGCGAAGTCAATAATGCAGTTTGTGTTAAAAGATAAGTCTCACGCAATCACTCGCTGACGTAAGGCTTCATGCGCACTACGTGAACGAGTTCAGGATGGTGCTGGCGACGATTGGTACTACACGAATTGTCGGGAACAACTTCGTAAGTGACGTCACTCAGTTGTCGCAGCACTCGGTATGGCCCAAAGTATCTTCTTAAGAGCTTTTCTGATAGTCCTCGTTTCCGTACGGGTGTCCAAATCCATACTTTGTAGCCAGTTTGATTGACAACTGCTCTGCGGTGAGCATTGTAGCGGCCTGCATCGTACTCTTGCTGCTGGCGGATCTGTAAACGTGCCGGTTGTCTGGCTTCTTCCGCGCGTTCCGTAAACGTGTTGGCGTCTGGGTCGATGTCGTCACTTGCAGCAGCATCGTATCTAACATAGTTCGTACTTCTCGTCCATGAACGAGGCTGAACGGGGTCATGCGGGTCGTTTCTTGCTTGGCCGTGTTGTACGCAAACGTTATGTATGGCAAGATTTCATCCCAATTTTTGTGTTCAATGTCTACGTACATCGAAAGCATGTCTTCAATGGTTTTGTTCAGACGCTCCGTCAGCCCGTTTGTTTGTGGGTGGTAGGCAGTGGTCTTACGATGCGTTGTTCCACTCAGCATCAGGACGTGATCCAAAAGAGCTGCCGTAAATGCGGTTCCTCTGTCTGTGATCACGACGTTTGGTGCACCATGCCTCAGTACAATATTTTCGATGAAAAATCTTGCCACCTCCGCTGCTGTACCTCTCTGAATAGCTTTTCTCTCGGCATAACGGGTCAGATAATCCGTCGCGACGATAACCCAGCGGTTTCCTGCAGTGGACATAGGAAGTGGGCCCAAAATGTCCACGCCTATCTGGTAGAATGGAGCTGTTGGGACCTGCACGGGTTGCAGCAGGCCAGCTGGTTTAGTCGGTGGTGACTTGCGTCGCTGGCAGTCGAGACAGGTACGAACGTGGTGCTTCACGGCTGTGGTTAGTCTCGGCCAGTAATACCTTTGCTGTACTCTGGCCAACGTTCTCATGTAACTCAAATGGCCATAGGTCACCTCGTTGTGACATGCTTTGAGTATTTCGGTACGAAGGGCTGCTGGTATGACGAGCAGATAGGCGGATCCTGTCGACGAAAAGTTTCTTTTGCAAAGTACTCCGCCCCGTAAACAAAACGATGACAATACTCTTGCGAAAACTCTTGGCGCCTTCTGAGATCTGCCTTCCAAGTAGTTAATTAAGCCAAGCAACTCAGTGTCGTCACGTTGTTGCTGCGCAATGGCGGTGGTGTCGAGGACACGGAGAAATGCCGTTTCCTCCTCCTCTGGTAGAGTTGCCGACTCGATGGGTGAACGGGACAGACAGTCAGCGTCCATATGTCGCTTGCCTGACTTGTGCACGACCGTCAAGTCAAACTCTTGCAGTTTTAGGCTCCAACGCGCTAATCGGCCGGTGGGATCTTTTAGATTAGTTAACCAGCAAAGGGAGTGATGGTCACTAATAACTTTGAAGTGTCGGCCATACAAGTACGGGCGAAATTTCGTTACTGCCCATATACGGCGAGGCATTCTTTCTCTGTTGTTGAATAGTTAGCCTCTGCGCGTGTTAGCGTTCGGCTTGCGTAGGCGATCACTCTTTCTGTGTCCTCTTGCCATTGCACAAGCACAGCCCCAAGACTTACATTGCTAGCGTCTGTGTGAAGCATCGTCGGGGCTTCTTTGTCGAAGTGGGCGAGCACAGGGGGCGTTTGGAGACGTTGACGCAGGTCATTATTGGCAGCCTCCTGTCTTCTTTCCACTCAAAGGCAACATCATCTCTTGTGAGACGAGTTAGTGGCGACGCGATGCGGGCGAAGTCTGCGATAAACCGGCGATAATAGGCACAAAGGCCTAGTAAGCGTCTCACAGCCTTCTTATTGGAGGGTACTGGGAACTGTGTGACGGCGGCAATTTTTCCAGGATCGGACCGGACGCCAGCGTTGCTGACGACGTGACCGAGAAACTGAAGTTCGTGAAAACAGAAATGGCACTTTTCTGGTTTCAATGTTAGGCCCGCGAACCGTATGGCACGTAAAACAACTTCCAGCCTTTTTAGATGCTCGTCAAAAGTGGTCGAAAACACTATAACGTCGTCCAGATAGACTAGGCACGTCTTCCACTTCAATCCCGAAAGTACCGTGTCCATAAGCCTTTGAAAAGTTGCGGGCGCGGAGCACAAACCGAAAGGCAAGACTTTAAATTCGTATAAACCATCTGGGGTCACAAAAGCGGTTTTCTCTCGGTCTCTTGGGTCTACCTCGATCTGCCAGTAACCACTCCTCAGGTCCATGGAAGAAAAGTAGCGAGCGTGCCGAAGTCTGTCAAGGGAGTCATCAATACGTGGGAGCGGGTACACATCTTTCTTGGTCACCCGATTCAGCTTCCTGTAGTCCACGCAAAAACGCAGGGTGCCGTCCTTTTTCTTTACTAGCACTACAGGCGATGCCCAGGGGCTCTGCGACGGTTGAATGACGTCATCTGCAAGCATTTTCGCGACTTGTTGTTGTATGGCTTCGCGTTCCTTTGGAGCTACACGATAAGGGTTCTGGTGAATAGGTCTCACCGTGTCCTCGGTGATTATTCGGTGCTTTGTCAAAGGTGTTCGACCAACTCGTGACGTCGTTGAAAAGCAGTCGCGGAATTCGGCTAGCAGCTGAAGAAGTCTCTACCGCTCGTCCTTGGACAGAGTGGTGCCAACATCAAGAATGGGTTCTGGTTCTTGATTAGGCTCTTCGTCCAATACCGACAAACATAAACTGCCTCGCATTTCTACAATATTGTCGTACGAAGCGATAGCTGTGCCCTTCGGAAGGTGCCGGCGCTCAGCACTAAAGTTCGTCAGAAGTAAATTCGTGCGTCCACCAGTGAGACGGACGATACCTCATGCGACCAAAATGCCATGACTAAATAGCAGCGAGCCAATTTGGTCAGCAATGCCTTCGCCATCAAACGCTTCGTCGCCTTCTACTGAAACAAGAGTGCATGACCGGGGCGGGACGACCACATCATCATCAATTATACGTAAAGTGTTGCTTATTGCGTCTGAACAGTCAACTAAACCAGGGCTGTTGCGGAATGTAATTGAACGGTCCGGGATGTTGATGACGGCACCATATTCTCTTAAGAAGTCCATCCTTATGATCAAGTACTTGCAACACGAGGTGAGGATGACGAACGTCGCCACGAAAGAAGAGCCACCGATGTCGAGTCTTGCTGTACACCTTCCGACAGGCATCAACAGCTGGCCGCTTCTGTCCTCAGGTGAGGTCCCGTCCACGTAGTCTTCACTTTTTTGAGGCGTACGGCAAGGTTTTCACTTATGATAGAAAAGTCGGCGCCGGTGTCAACTAAGGCTGTTACTTGCTGTCCGTCTACCGAAACGGTAAGATCTGTGGTCACAGTTTCGTCGGTGTTACAACTTCTCGGCTTTACGGCGTCCTGTGGTACAAGTAACGGGGGCTTTTTTTCGTCGCCTTGACGGCCTGCAACCTCACCCCCGGAGGTCGCCGCCTTCAGTTTCCCTGGCGTGGACTTGGTGACTTCCTTGCACTGACGTCGGCTGTAGTTCGGTGGCGCGACGAAGGCGAATATGCCGGAGACGGAGAGCGTGATCGACGTCCCAAAGCTGGCTGGTAATCAGGCACACTGTCGTCATTATTGGCACGGCGGTTGTCAAAATGGTACTGAGACAAGGGGAGTCCTTGAGAATGAGTGTCCCGGCGTGGTGCGTAGCCGTCGTTGGCGCGTCGATCGTCAGACCATTGCCGAAGAGGTCGAAACATATCTACGCGGTGCCAGCAATGGCGGGAAATGTGGCCCACACCTCCGCAGGTAAAACGAAGCGGGCGCCTATCTACAGCGCGCCAGGCGTCTGTTTTACGAAGCTGTGGACGCCGCAACGGCTCGCAATGTGGCAAATGCCGTGTCTCGTTGGGAGACGGCTCTGTGTACGGCGGCATTTCGTACGGCGGTACGATGGCAGGTCGTCGCGGTGTCTGTTCTTGTGGCGACCAAGGAACGGCTGCCGATGGCTGGCGGTACGACGGCGCAACGGGCGGCGGGTGGCGAAGCGCGGCTGCGTAGCTCATAGGTCGCTGATCGTCAGTAGGATCAGCTGTTGAAAACGCTTGGCGTATTTCTTCGCGGACGACTTCAGCGACAGACGCCGGGGGTGGTTCCGTGACCAGATTCCGGAACTTCAGCAGCTCTTCGCGAACAATCTCTCTTATCAAATCACGCAACGAGCTTTGATTGTCAGATGCCGTAGCGGCGACTTGCATGTGGGCGCTGCTGGACAAGCGATCGTATTGTCGGCATCGTAGGTGAAGCGCCCATTCGATAGCCGTAGCTTCTTTGATGAAGTCTGTCACGGTGCTTGGCGGGCTCCGTGACAGACTTCATCTCCGGGTCATCATCTCCGGGTCAATTGAAGCGACGGTCACTACCGCAGTGTCGGCAGCGTTAGATAAGGCCATGCCGATGATTATGGAACGCCTTTTGAACACCTTTGCTGAAGGTCTGACCGAGATGCTCGCCGCCAGGTTAAACAGCCTTATTTTCTCCTTCGCTGCACCCACTGTCACGGTCCAGGGTGAAGCAGAGCACCTCGACAATGAACAAATAATCGGCGTCAAGAAGATCTTACCCCTAAAACGCTCATCAGCACTCAGTCGCCGACCCCTGTGGGGCCAAGTGGGTCGTTTGGTGACATGAGGCTTGATAATATTACTCATAAACGACGCAATGCTCCATTGTTTCCAAGCAGTTTGCGAATGTCAAAATCAAAAAAGTTATTACTGACACCAACAATGAGCAGGACGTTTTGCGTTCTGCAGTAGAGTCCACTATATTAATTCCATCATAGCGCCTGTAAAAGTTTTTCAGTGAAATTGTTGCTCCGTATCTTTCGCTTACATAGATCTTATTTATCTCATGCAGCGAACAAATCCTAATATAATTTTACTTCAAGAGTCTTGGCTTTCAGTAAACGAAGCATTTACTCTGAAATAATTTCGAACCTTTAGACTGGATCGGCCAGGTAGAGGAGGTGGATTATTGGTTCTAATATCTTCAAAAATGTGTCATCATTTTACTGTAACTTTTGAACATATTTGTCCAGATTGTGAATTGTTAGGAATAGATTGCTTGTTACCTGACTCCAACAGGATTACAGTGATTAATGCGTACTTTCCGAATGGTGTAAGACGCACAGATCACCTAGATTGTGTTATCAAGAATTCTTTGTCAAATTCAACTTTATTGGCTGGGAATTTTAACTCGCAACACACTTCTTGGGGGCTTAAAACTGATGGATGTGGCAAAATCTTGTGAAATTGGTTGCAGGATAATAATTTTCGCTGTCATAACTCTGGACAAGTTACCTTTCTACGCGGGATAAGCTCATCAACATTAGACCTAACATTTTCGTGTGGCCAGTTTATGATTTCATCGTGGGAAACGTTTGATAATGGGACGAGTAGTGATCATGAACCAATTACCTATGAAATATTGCTACCACAACTTACCTCTGCTATTCGGCAACAACGGTTCACCAACTATAAAATTTAAAAAACTGTTTTAAACTCCGTGCTCTCGTCATTGAGAGGATGCGTCGGACAGCAGCGTGCTGCTTCAGTCATAGCGTGTCTAAGTGACTCTGTCCAGCCGGCAGAGTTTTCTGTTAAGTACGGCAGCACACCGTCAAACTCAGGTTGGTGGAATGAAGATTGTACGCTTGCGTATAGGCGACGTAAGGCTGCATGGAAACGTTTACGCCACAACCATACTCCGAAAAATTGGGTTGACTGTATATTCCACGCAGCGCTTTTTAAACGTACAGTTGCAATAGCTAAAGATAAACACAATTCTTACTTACATTCGCGTTTATCAAAACCTGATAAAAGATCTGCCCTGTACAGGTTTTTACGGAACAAAAAATCGACGCAGGTACCAGCATATTCGCATTCAGTAGTGCTGTCTCCTAAAGAGACAACAGATTTGTTAGAGGGCAGCGCGAAAGGACTTGAAGCGCGTTTCGCTTCGTCATGCTTGAGACCTGTGACATTCAAAAGCGCAACCTCGGACTTTCGGGAAGTCACTATGGCTGAACTGGCAGATGTCATACTAACTGTAAAACGAGCGGCTCCCGGCCCCGATCAGATTACAAACTCTATGATTAAATTGATATTCAATTCCCATCCAGAGGAGCTTTTGAATATTGTTAACTGCTCCTTACAGCACACATGGATTCCAAGCGCATGAAAAATTGCTAAAGTTGTGTTGCTGCGAAATAATCCAAGCCTCGGATATGTCCTGGATAACATTCGGCCAATTTCGCATACTTCAAACCTAGTTAAAATAATTGAAAGAATTCTTAATAGAAGGCTCAGTGAATTCATCGCTCGTCACGACATCCTTTCACCAAGGCAAGTAGGATTTAGACAGGGGTGCTTTATATGGTCGGCTCATGTTGATTTGGAAAGTCGAATTCACCTTGCAAAAGTATCTGGTGAGCTTTCTGCATTAGTCACGTTAGATATCGCAAAAGCCTACGATAGTGTGGAATACAGTACATTAATTTCAAGATTAGTAGACTGTGAGGTTCCCAAGTACATTATATCTTGGGTTCAGGAGTTTCTCTTTGAGAGACAATTCTTTTGTAGCCACGAGGGAATTACTTCTGCCTCATATAAGCAAACAAGAGGTGTTCCGCAAGGATCAGTCCTGTCACCTCTTTTATTTAATATATTATTATCATCTATTCCCGTTCATAAAAATGCTCTCTTTATGTCTACGCCAATGATATTGCTTTTTTCTGGTCATCCCAAGATATCAATAGTTTGTATCAAATCTTACAGTCATATTTGAGTGAGCTTGAGGTATGGCTTGGCGGGCTGTCTTTTTCACTTATAGTTAGCAAATGTGCTCTGCTTGTATTCCCTCTATCCGTTCCCGTATTTCTTTCACTGCATTATCTAAATGATCCAATTCCACAAGTAACAGCGCTAAAATATCTTGGTATTGTTTATGTGGACAATTTAAATTGGCAGCAACAAATAGAATCAAACACCCGTAAAGCAGAAAGCGCCGTAGGATTGCTCCGCCGGTTTTGCAATAAGAATTCAGGGATGCGCAGGGAAATGTTACTTATAATATACAAACTTTACGTACGCCCAATTCTTGAGTTTGGCTGCGTTCTGTTGTCTGGAAGTGCTGAGTACAAATTAAGACCTTTTATATTCCCAGAAAGGCAAGCTCTGCGGCTGCGTCTCGGGCTACCTAGGTGTGTTGCGAATAGCGTGCTTTATTTGGAAGCTAAAATCATTCCACTTGATGCTAGATTTCGACAGCTTACTGTGCAAACATTTTTAAAACTTTACGATGCACCCCTCTTCTGTTCACAGACAGTTTTCATCAAACATCCAGTTTCTTTCTTCCAGCGACCATTGTTTCGTTATCAAAGACCCCAAGTCATTTTCGTCGAGTCTCTGTTATCAAATCTTCACGTTTCCTTCCAGCATTTAACTCCCCAAACCCAATGCTCGGTGCCAGTTGACTTAATTTTCGACGATATTTTTCCTAAAAATGCCAAGTTAGTTCCAAAGCATGATCTGGAGGGCCTCCTTCAAGACCATTTCCGTCATTTTCCTAAATACGTAGTAATTTTGACGGACGCAACGCAAAATCTTCAGAAGGCTAGAGTAGGTATTTTTTCTCATAAGCTTAATTGGTCTTTTGTGCTCCGATTGCCTGACTTCACACCAATTTATCTCGCAGAATTGTTGGCTATTACATTGGCTCTTCGAAAACTAAATTATCAGCAATCAAAAGCTATTATTATTTCGGATGCTTTGTCTGTATGTACACATCTAACGTCCGCAAAGACGTCTCCTCTTCTTAGGATATTTTGGTCTCTCGTACCGCATAGCCTATCAGAAGTTCGGTTTATTTGGGTCCCCGGGCATGCTGGAATTGAACTAAATGAAATTGCTGATTCGCTCGCTTCGGCATCTTTAAATTTCCCGGTGGTGCTAGTAGCTCCACAGTTTTCTTTTATTACTGCCGAACGATTCAAACGCCTGTTAATCTTAAAAATCAACGAAACGTCGCTTCTACAATCTGAAGAATTTCGGCACTTGCAATTCACATGAAACACCGCAAAATGCCTTTCCCGTCAATGTGAGGTGACCCTCACAAGCTTTCGCTGTAGAGTTCCTTTGTTAAATTTTTATCTCAACAAATCAGGCTTTTCATTAACTAACCTATGTGTAGTTTGCAATGAACCGGAAACAATAGATCACTTTCTTCTCACATGCCGCCACTTCGCCTCACTGCGCCGAATAATTCTTGAAAGACCGATTGGTATGCTCGGATTGCCAGTCAATACATCCACCCTATTATCGTTTGGAGCCAGTCAGTTGGGTGTGGGCCACAGTGCTATTCTGTCAGCGCTACATAAATTCATTCAGGCAACCGGAAGGATACGCTGCTAGTGGTACTGCCAGATATATTCAATTCTTTCTCCCCCTTCCTCATTCTTGTTAATTTGTTTTATATATTCTGGTTTATCGCATTCTTCTGCAATTTTTTCAAGTTTTTTTTAAAGGAACATTATTATTGTTCTTATCTAATTTCTCTTTGTTTTTTATTTTTTAGCAAGCGTTGTAAAAAATGATCTATTATGAGGTACAGTGTAGCCAATCCCCCATGTGGGTATCAGCCAAGATCTCCTAGGAGACAGGACAAGACGAGGTAGAGGGGCTCTGGCTGATCGAAGATAAAGAAGGTTATCTTGCTGTTCGGCTGCTGAGAGTCGCTTCTCAACGTTTATCTGCCTTTGGTTCGCGCTGTACCGCGACACTGGTGGAGGTGCTGGGTAGGGTCCATACTCCCACTGGGAGCCGTTAATCCAGCCCGGACGCACTGTCACCCATTGCAACTCCCATGCACCGATTCAGTCGGCAGCTGATAGGCCTCGCTCCTGAGTTCACTCCTTCCGCGGAACCTCGCAGGCGCCGATTACCTGTCCAAACGGCCAACGCCAGTCCGCAACAAGCACCCCAAGGCCCCCCGCCAACACAACCTTCACAGGTAATCATCTTTCAACCTCTGGTTCCCGATCACTTTAGTGGCGGCGCCCATGAAGATGTTGACGACTGGCTTGAGCACTATGAGCGTGTTTCCGAGATTAATCCATGGCCTGAACAAGAAAAGCTCTCACGCGCCTATTTCTACCTTGACGGCGGTGCGAAAATTTGGTTTGAGAACAGAGAAGCCAGTCTGTTAACTTGGGGCGACTTCCGACAACACGTTCACCGATGCCACGTACACAATGCCGATCGACGAGACCGTGCGCAGCAGCTGTTGGAGCTACGGGTTCAAAAACCCAATGAAAGTGTTACTATGTTTGCTGAAGATATGAGTCGTCTTTTTCGTCGAGCTGACCCGAACATGAGCGAAGATAGGAAGTTGAGCTACCTCATGTGCGGCGTTAAAGAGCAACTTTTCGCCGGGCTACTGCGCCACCCTTGAAGTACCGTAGTTGACTTTATCACGGAGGCTACGGCTATTGAGCGGGCCCTCCATCAACGATGCAGGCCGTATCATCGAATGTCTAGCAGCGCCTTAATAAATGCAGCCGCCATACCTGAGAATTAAAGCTCCCTGCGAGATTTCGTTAGGGAGATAGTGCGAAGAACTGCAAAAGTTCTCGACTCCGGTTGCCCAACCCCTGTTGCGTCCGTCGCTGTAGTCATACGCGACGAAATTCGCCAAGCATTTTCTATCGCTGGTCCTGATGACGAGCACCGTCCCATGAGCTACGCCGACGCTCTGCGACGTACACCATCTGGTACATCGCCGCCATACCAAGCAGTGCCGACGGTTCCTTGGTCACCGCCACAAGAGCAGACCCATAGCAGCACCATGGGCATCGTCGCAAGAAGGGAGGCTCAGAAGTCCACCGCTCCGAAGAACAGACGCATGGCGCACAATTGATCGACGTCCGTTATGCTTTAACTGTGGAGGTGCAGGTCATATTGCCCGTCAATCCTGGCGCCGCAGTGATTCGTTCCGTCCTCTTCGAACATGGTCTGACGATCGACGTGCGAACGAAGAATACAAACCACGCCGGGAGGACGCCTCTTTCCATGGAGCCCGTTTTCACTTTTATGACTTCCGTACTTCAGACGAGGAGGCAATACCTACCCGCCAGCCAGGTTTAGGACGTCAATCCCGCTCTTCTTCTCCCGCTCATTCACTTTCGTCACACCAACATACCTCCGCGGACCTTAACGCAAGAAGGTCACCCAGACCGCGCCGGTGAAACTGAGGGTGGCGACCTCGGGGGGTAAGGCTGCAGGCCATGAAGATGACTATGAAAAGCCCCCATTACACGACGCTGTAAATCCGACAAAACGTGAGAGCGAAAACATTGTGACCACCGACCTTAGTGTTTTTCTTGACAGCCAGGAAGGACCAGCCTTAGTCGACACCGGTTCCGACATTTCTATTATCAGTGAGGACCTCGCCATCCGCCTCAAGAAAGTGAAGATGCCATGAACAGGCCGTCAAATAAGGACGGCAGGTGGTCAGTTATGGATGCCCTCTGGAAGATGCACAGCGAGAATTGGCATTGGAGGTTCGTCCTTCGTTGCGTCGTTCGTAGTTCTCGCCGCATGCTGCAAGGATCTAATTATTGGTATGGACATCTTACGAGAGTACGGCGCCGTCATCAATATCCCAGACAGTTTGATTACGTTCCGCAACAGTTCGGGCGCACCTGATTGTACACAGGCGCGACCAAACCAATTGCGTCTAACTGATGACGATGTGGTTCTCCCTCCTCGGTCATGCGCGCTTGTCTCTGCGGCAGCCGCTGTCGAGTTTGACGGCGAAGAAGTAGCAGACCGAAAAAACTCGCTCCTCCTCACACATATCATTTCCATCGCAAGAGGTATCGTCAATGTCGCCGCTGGACGCATGGACTGGCTATTGACAAATTTTAGTGATGAGCGCCGGCACGTTCTAAAAGGCATGGCCGTCGCTTACTTCGACGATATCACAGACGCAGAAGGCTGCTTGGCAGTAGTCGACGGGGCGCCAAAGAACGAGCGAATGAGGCTGCTTGAGCTACTGGCCGAATTCAAAGACTGCTTTTCGACAACATCAAGAGTTGGCCGCACCCCTCTAACCAAGCATCGGATAATTACCGAGGACATGGCGAGACCAATTCACCAAAACCCCTATCGCCTGGCTCCAAAGGAACGCGAAGTGATACAAGAGCAAGTCGACAAAATGTTAAAGATGACGTCATTCAGCCCTCAAAAAGCCCCTGGGCGTCAGCTGTAGTCCTCGTTAAAAAAAGACGGCAGCCTGCGCTTGTGTGTAGATTACCCAAAACTCAATCAAGTGACAAAGAGAGATGTGTATCCACTTCCTCATATATATTACTCTCTCGACAGACTTCGACATGCTCGTTACTTTTCATCGATGGACTTAAGGAGTGGGTATTGGCAAATCGAGGTAGACCCAAGAGACCACGAGAAGACTGCTTTTGTGACACCAGATGGCTTATATGAATTTAAAGTCTTGCCCTGCGGTTTATGCTCAGCGCCTGCTACCTTTCAAAGACTCATGGATACCGTACTTTCTGGGTTGAAGTGGAAAACCTGCTTGGTGTACCTTGATGATGTCGTAGTTTTCGCCGCAACATTTTACCAGCACCTTAAAACACTTGAGACAGTTTTACAAGCCATACGGTCCGTGGGCTTGATGTTGAAGCCTAAAAGTGCCACTTTTTCTATGAAGAGCTGCAATTGCTTGGCCACGTTGTCAGTCACGCAGGCGTTCGTCCTGATCTTGAAAAGATCGCAGCTGTTGCACAGTTTCCGGTGCCGACTGATGAGAAGGCTGTCCGACGATTCCTCGGACTATGTGCGTAATGTAGGCGATTCATCGCGGACTTCGCACGCATCGCATCACCGTTAACCCGCCTCACGAGAGAAGATGTTGCCTTCCAATGGAGAAACGAAGAGGAAGATGCTTTCAAGAACCTCCGCCAGCGACTACAGGCACCTCCAGTGCTTGCCCACTTTGATGAGAAAGCCCCAACGATGCTACACACTAACGCCAGCAATGTTGGTTTGGGAGCTGTGCTTGTGCAACTGCAAGAGGGCACAGAAAGTGTAATCGCCTATGCAAGCTCAACACTAACAGGCGCCGAGACTAATTACTCCACAACTGAGAAGGAATGCCTCGCCGTGGTATGGGCGGTCACAAAATTTCGCCCGTATTTATACGGCCGCCCTTTCAGTCATCAACGACCACCATTCACTGTGTTGGTTGACAAATCTTAAGGATATTACCGGGAGATTAGCGCGTTGGAGTCTCAGGCTGCAAGAGTATGACACGATGGTCGTACACAAGTCAGGGAACCGCCAGATGGACGCCGACTGTCTATCCCGCTCACCCATTGAATCGGACACATTATCCGATGAGGACAAAACAGCATTTCTAGGTGTGCTTGACTCAACCGCTATTGCGCAGCAACAACGTGACGACCCAGAGTTACTTGCCCTAATTAATTACCTGGACGGAAGATCTGAGAAGGCACCAACTGTTTTCGTAAGAACGCTGTCATCATTCTGCTTACGGGGTGGGGTACTATACAAAAGAAACTTCTCTTCGACAGGATCTGCGTATTTGCTTGTCATCCCAGCAGCGCGGCGCTCCGAAGCACTCGAAGCATGCCACAACGAGGTGACTTCAGACCACATATGTTACACGAGAACGTTGGCCAGAGTACGGCAGCGCTACTTCTGGCCAATGACCATAGCCGTAAAACACCATGTTCGTACTTGCCTCGACTGCCAGCGACGGAAGTCACCGCCCACTACACCAGCTGGCTTCCTGCAGCCCGTGCAGGTCCCAAGAAGAGCATTCGACCAGATTGGCATGAATATTTTGGGCCCACTTCCAAATTCTACTGCTGTGAACCGCTGGGTTATTGTCACGACTGATTACCTTACCCATTATGCTGGAACAAAGGCTATCAAGAGAGGTACAGCAGCGGAGGTGGCACATTTTTTTTATCGAGAACATTTTCCTGCGGCATGGTGCACCAAGCGTCGTAATCACAGAAAGAGGAACTAAATTCACGGCAGCTCTTGTGGATCAAGTCCTCATGCTGAGTGGAACAACCCATCGTAAGACCACCGCCTACCACCCGCAAACGAACGGGCTTACAGAGCTTCTGTACAAAACAATTGAAGACATGCTTTCAATGTACGTAAGCGTCGAACGCGAAAATTGGGATGAAGTCTTGCCATATATCACGTTTGCATAAAACACGGCCAAGCAAGAAACAACCCGGATGACCCCGTTCAGCCTAATTCACGGAAGGGAAGTACGAACCATGTTAGATGCGTTGCTAGCGCACGAATGCGACGACATCGAACCGGACGCCGAGATGTTTACAGAACGAGCGGAAGAAGCAAGGCAACTAGCACGCTTGCGAATCCAGCAACAACAAGAGTACGACGCGAGCCGCTACAATTCTCGCCGAAGAACAGTCGTTTACGAGACCGGTGACAGAGTATAGGTTTGGACGCCCATACGGAAGCGAGGACTCTTTGAAAAGCTCCTAAGGAGATACTTTGGGCAAAAAGTACTGCGACGACTGAGTGATGTTACGAGGTCGTCCCCGACAGTTCGTGTAGTACGAGGCTTCGCCAGCACCATCATGAACTAGTCACGTTTTGCGCATGAAGCCTTATGAAAGGTAGTGACTGCGCAAGACACTTCTTGAAAAAAAAACAAAAAACTGCACTACTGGTTCAGCATCGGGGCGATGCTCATTAAGAGGGAGGCAAATGACGCGTGTATACTGGTGGACAAAAATGACGATAAGGGGATTTGGCGGACACCAGGTAGAGGGGTTCTGGCTGATCGAAGATAAAGAAGGTGATCTTGCTGTTCGGCTGCTGAGAGTCGCTGTGTCAACGATATATATATATATATATATATATATATATATATATATATATATATATATATATATATATATATATATATATATATATATATATATATATATATATATATATATATATATATATATATATATATATATATGGGGCTACGATTAATGAGAGATGTGGCCTGGCTCATACGTACGCCATGTTTATTCCATTCTGCACTTCTTCCTTCTCTGCCTCTCCAACCATCGCTTCATACGTCACACGATTCCCCCTCCCCCCGAAAGAATGCATGAATTATGAACGAAAAAGTAAACTAGGAGAGGTTGAAAAGCCAGAAATGTCAAAATTCACAATTTATTCTATGCTCCAGGGAAGTTCCGTAAACTTTCGAAGACTTCAGGAAGGAGTGCAGCAGTCCGGTTAACGCAGGAGTTCTGGTGGGCGAGGCTGACTGTGGCGTTCTGGAGAAGATAACCGCGTCCTGCACAACTGCACTGACCATGACACGGCTTCAGCAGCTGCGAAGAACGAACAAAGTTTAACGTTCTTGTTGTATCGGCAGCTCGGAGGTCGTCGGGGTTGTATTTCGCGTCGTGCATGGTGCAATCCCAACGCTTCTTGCGTGCGTGCTTCTCTACATATTGTAACAGAGTGCCGGAGTGCTTGCGGTGGGCAAGCAGTGCTTCCACGTCTTTCTCAGCGTTATCTGTGGTGTTTCAGTGGGTGTAATAGCAGGCGCAGGGAGCGTCTCCGGCGACTTTTCTTTGTGCGAAAGTGTCTGACGTCTTCAAATGGCCTTTGGTTTGGAGATCTTAATTGTCAATGTTCTTCAATCGGTGAACGCGCTTCCACTGAATTTCGCGTTCGTCTATGCCTTTGTTGCAGTCTCTTTTGTGGTCGCATGTGTTTGTAAACTAGGCTTTGCTTGCTTTGCTGATGTTGCTCAGGAGATGGTTGCAGTGGAGCCCCTTTCAGGATTGGGCATTCACTTCTTTCGCAAGTTAATATGTCCCGTAAACAGCTGATGCTTAATGGGCTGGTGTCTTGCTGGTCGCACATAGTTGGTAATGCGCCATATTGCTGAAATGCTCTTCAGAGGCTCCGGTAAGGTTCTCCAGTATGGACGCTTCTGGCAGACAGATGCGTGCGAGGTTTGATTTTTGTATTACTTCTGCATTCTTTCGGTACTTGGATTGGTGAGCTCTGAATGAGGATACCACAGGTAACGTGGTATTACTAGGCTTAATCTGCACAGTCTGCTGAACCATAGAAATAAAGTCTTGTGATGAGAAACATATTTTAGAGTCGTCATGGCGTGGTTGGGTAGTTTCTCAATGCGTCGACAGTTCGGTTATCGTGGACACGGTGTCATTACAAGGCAAATGGTGAGCGTTTGATTTATATGCACTTGAGGAGACAGTTCCTTAAGGCTGCTTTTGACTGTGACAACCGAGTGTGGTTGTCTGTGGATGGTGGGTTACAAGCATGTCTTCGTCGTAGTCGTCATCGTATTCTTTGAACAAAACGATCATTTCTTGTTTTATCTTTTGCCAAGACTCGTCGTTTTGAAAAATGTGGGTGAGGTAGAATTTAAGGGCCTCACCGGAGACGTAGTCGCTAAAGTTGGTGACCATCTCCCGTTCCGACCATAATGCAGCGGTAGCGTGGAGCCCAAACAGGTCGAACCAGTCCTGTACAGGTCCATCGTCCATTGCTCCGGTGTACTTGGGGATGTCAAGGTCAGCTGATGGTGCTGTCATGATGCTGGTCATGGTGCAGATATGGGATGAACTTGTGTGGTCCACGTTCAGTCACTGCATCTTGCTGAGGCGTTCGATCATGATGGCCGGCTGATGAAGGGGCTGCCAGGTCTTCATCCTGCGCCGACATGCGGTATCCCTTGTGCCGACATGCGGTATCCCTTCACGCCCTTCACATTTATTGTGCAGGTGCTCGCTGCTGCATGCCGTGTCGAGCCCTTCGACGCTGTCGGCAGCAACCAATCCGGACAAGGCCCCATTCTCCTGCATGACGCTCCAGCACCGTTCCATCCAGCACCGAAAGATGGCCCCTGCATCGACCCCCTCACCGTACTCCTAGAATTTTCAACAGCGCCACCCTCAGCGACATCAGCTGCCCAACCGGGCATAAAAGACAGCGCTCCGCAGCCGACACTTCGTGGGCTTGACAGTTGTGCCGACATGCGGTATCCCTTCACGCCCTTCGCATTTATTGTGCAGGTACGTTCGCCCGACTCCCTTTATGCAAAAAAACTAGCAACCGTTTTTTGGTGCAACTGCCATGCCCACAGTATTTCTTGTGTTTTGTTATGAATAGCTTTACATGTACGAACATTGTCCTAAAACTGCTACTGTTATCAGGTGACGTAGAGCTTAATCCAGGCCCTACCACGCGTAGCGCAAACAGTCAAACCGACCAAACTATCCAAGCACTTCTAACAAAACTAGACGAAGGCCAGGCTTAAATTCTTTCCGAACTGAAAACGATAAATGAACGACTAACAGCAACCGAAGTAACATTAACAGACCTTGCAACTCGTATCACAAAATCTGAAGAATTGTGCGCATCTATCCCGGAACTTCTTTCCAGCGTAGGAACTTTAACAAAATCATCAACCGACACAACAATCCTGCTCTCCAATATGGAAAGCAGGCTGAACGATGCTGAAAATAAGTCGCGTCGGTGCAATCTTCTTTTTTATGGAATCCCAAAAAATGAAGAAGAAACTTGGGCAGACAGTGAAGGGTTTGTTGCTGACATTTGCAAGAAGCACATCAAAATTAACCTTGTGCCGAACGATATCGAAAGAGCGCACAGAATCGGAAAACGTCAACCAGAAAAACCGCGCCCAGTAATTGTTAATTTCTCCCAGTTCAAAATAAAGAAAGCAATCTTATCTAACGGCTTCAAACTAAAAGATACACCATACAGTGTAGGTCAGGATTATTGTTTCGCTACCCGCACAGCCCAGAGAGAGCTTCTACGCTTCGCACGTGAACACGGCGGCCCTTTCAAGCTTCGTTACAAGAAGGTAGTTATCGGAAAAAAATCGTACCACTATGATGCAACCCGAAAAGAAGTCAAAGAAATTTTTCCACGCGGCAGCTAGCAATTTCACATCCCAGTAAATGTATCGCCAGTTGCCTCACCCTCTCGCCATACCCAGAATCACCCCGCCAAACACGCAAATGACGTCAGCTTTTCTATTCTCTACACAAACGTAAGAAGTATCATGCCGAAACGCGACGAAATATGTACCATAATTGAATCATCTGATTGTGACGTCGTGATGTTCACAGAAACATGGCTTTCACCTTCCATCAAAGATTCTGAAGTTCTTTCATATCTAACCAATTTCGCATTGCATCGCCAGGACCGTTTATCCGGTAGAGGTGGTGGCGTGCTTATCGCTGTTAAACATACAATCCGTCACTTCGTTATTAGCATTACCAGTCCACTGGAAGCCCTTTGGGTAGCTTGCGAAAGTTCCCATGGGCTGATCATACTAGGTGTCTGTTACCGCCCCCCAAATCAGAGCCCAACTTTAACATCAACTTTAACGACACCCTCGACAAACTACACAAAATGTATCCCCGTGCAAAGTTCATAATTTGCGGGGACTTCAATTATCCGTCCATAAAGTGGTCAAACAACGTTTCCCTTCGCAGCGGTGAATGCGGCGAATTCCTAGCCTGTTTAGATAACTACCAACTAACACAAGTAATAACTCATGCCACCAGAGAAACATTACACAGCTCTAATATATTAGACCTTATTCTAATGTCAGATCCAAGTAGCCTGCATTCTCTCCATTTCCTTAAAGAAATAAGTGATCACAAAATTATTCTTGCCTCTTTCAGTTTTACTTTTCCAGAAAATAAGCCTACACCAAAGCAGATAAAACTCTACGGTCGTGGCAATTATGAAAAGATTAACAGCGAACTTGAACAATTTTACATTTCGTACGAGCAGGGATTCAACAAGCGCACCATTGAAAAAATTTGGAAGTTGCTAGTCGAAAAACTCAACCAACTAACTGATGCATATATTCCAAGAATAAACATTAAAAACAAAACATCCGCCCCTTGGTTTAACAACGCGATTAAAAAAACTGATAAACCGGAAAAAAATGCCTGTTCAGACGTGCCAAAAAACTGAACCAACCGTCTCTATGGAAAGAATATTCCGACTCCGTACGATGCCTCTCGATTAACATTCAAAACGCGAAACGCGATTTTTTTCGAACAACACTACCAGACATGCTCAAAAATAACCCTAAAAATTCTGCCAAACAATAAACCAAAGAAACATCTTGCCGATAACCTTATCCGGTACTAATGACAAACCGATGAACCATTTATTTGTCTTCGTCTTCCTCTTTCTCTACCATTCCACCACAACGTCTTCGTGTGGCTCGTCACACGCTTCCCCTCTCCACCAAAAGATACGTAGATGCAGGGGCGGATGATATCGTTTAAGTCTCCCGACATGAAGGATGTCAGTCTGGCGAAGGAGTGGAGCCACGCTGCGGTCGATCTCGTAGTTAACTGCCGAAATATCGTATAGGGTCCTTCCATGATTGCGCTGAGTTTGCCGCGGTTCGGGTGCCAGGGTGTTTCATATTGCCACCTAGAGTTGTGAGCCGGCAAGCCCTAGCGAGCCGAAAAGGGAAAAGAGAACGAAGGAGAAGTGTGTGTTAGCGCTTCGTTTAAAGATACACGCTCGTGTCTTCCTGCCCCGCTGTTCCTGTCTTGTCTTCACGGCTCTTGGTGCGTGACAAACTGGTGGACGTGCTGGGTAATCTATGCACCGTACCCCTCCACACAGCAAGAACTCAAGCGCCGTACCGGTGGTTACTCCTGTGCACCGCGCCAGCAGAAGAATCCGAGGGCAATCCCCTGAATTTGGACTGCTCGTAAACAACATGGCAGCTCCGACCAGCCCTACTGACACCAACCCAAATGGTACGAACGGCACAACGCCGCTTCATTGCACCTTACTCACACCGCGAACGCCAAATCCCTTTCATGGCACTGCACTTGAGGATGTCGAAGATTGGCTCGTTCATTACGAGTTTGTTGCCGTGCACAACCAGTGGGACGACGCAGACAAACTGCGGCACGTCTATTTCAGTCTTTTGGATGACGCACATGTAGGTATGAGAACCGGGCAGGTATTCTTACATCGTGGGAAGACTTCAAACGCCGACTTCCTGGGACATATGCCTGCCCTGACCGGCGGGCGAGAGCTGAGCGCGATCTGCAGTCCCGCATACAACTGCCGAATGAAGGGGTTGCGATGTATGT
Source organism: Rhipicephalus microplus (assembly GCF_043290135.1). Classification (NCBI taxonomy): domain Eukaryota; kingdom Metazoa; phylum Arthropoda; class Arachnida; order Ixodida; family Ixodidae; genus Rhipicephalus; species Rhipicephalus microplus. Next base: position 165,568,399 of record NC_134703.1, read on the forward strand.
CGAGGACATGACGCGTCTTTTCCACCGAGCTGACCCCGGCATGACAGAAGAAAAGAAGGTACGGTACCTCATGCGCGGGGTGAAAGAACAGCTTTTCGGTGGGCTTGTGCGCAGTCCTCCCAAGACTGTGTCCGAATTTCTCAGAGAAGCCGTCACCATCGAAAGCACTCTTAGGCACCGGGCCCCGTCATACGAACGGCACGTCAACGCTTCAACTACGGACTACTTGGGAGCTTTCGGTGGTCAAATGGATTTCTTCCGAGAGATCATACGTTCAGTCGTCCGCGAAGAACTCCAGAAGCTGTCTGTGCCCTCGCAGCCCACTATCTCTTCGTTGTCCAGCGTAGTCCGAGATGAAGTCCAGCATGCCTCAAGAGAACCTCCTTTCATGCGGGATTATCAACCACCCAGAGACTTCCCCCGCATGTCGTATGCTCAAGCTTTGCGACAACCTATTACACCCGCCATCCCGCACCCCACCGTGGGCCCAGCCATGCTGCAGACGGTCCAAGCGGCGCCATATTACAGTGCACCTCGCCTGATTTCACGGAAATCAGACGTCTGGCGTACGCTAGATAGACGTCCTCTCTGCTTCCACTGTGGCGAAGCTGGGCATCTTTACCGACACTGTTCTTACCAGCAACTTGGACTACGCGGATTTTCGACGAACTCACCGCCACCCAGGTTCGGTCAGCGGCCCCCTGAAATTGAAGAGTATGTGGCTCAGAAACGCGGAATTTCGTCGTCCTTGCACCAGTCACGCTCCCCGTCAGCGCGGCGATTTTCTCCTAATCGCCGTACCTATTCGAGCGTGGCGCAGGGTTGGTCACCCAGTCCACGCCGGAAAAACTAACCACAGCGACCTTCGGGGGCGAGGCCGCTCATACTGGACAAGCTCAAGGCCTTCTACCGACGCTTCCGGAAACTGACGATACCCCAACGACGACGACACCAGATGGTTCCGCAAAGATTTCGTTAGACATTCCAGTGCTGCTCGACGGTCGCAAAGTCAGTGCTTTAGTTTACACGGGTGCGGATTTTTCGATAATAAGTGAAAAACAGGCTGCTCTCCTGAAGAAAGTCACGATGCCTTGGAACCTCAGGCCAATTCGTACTGCTGGCGGGCACATCGTCATGCCACTCGGTGTTTGCACAGCACGAATACAGATTCGTGATTCTACCTTTGTTGTCAGCTTGAGCGTTCTCCGTCAGTGTTCTCGAGACCTGATCATTGGCATGGACTTCCTGAGGGAGCATGGTGCTATCATCGACATTCAACAACGCCTCATCACATTTTCAACAAAAAGCGCCACACCAGAGCATAATCCCAGCCACGATTGAGTATGTCCGCGTGTAATTGACGATGATGTGATGATACCACCGCGCTCAAGTGTTATGGTTCGAGTGGCATGTAATGAATCAGCACACGCTGAAATGGTCGCGGAGAGCAATCGATCCTTACTCTTTTCCCAGGGTATCTGCGTAGCACGAAGCCTAGTAGACCTCCAGGCTGGCCACTGCGAGGTTCTTGTTACAAACTTCAGCTACGAGCGCCGACACCTTTTCACTGGTACTGTCATCGCCTATGCCTACCCAGTAACCAATGTGACTGAGTGTTTTGCTTTCGAGGCGAGCGATAATGCCGAAGTACCTCTCCTGTGTGTCGACGTAAATCCAATGCTTTCTGACGAAAACAAACGAAGGCTTAACGACTTGTTGATAGAATTCCACGCCTGCTTTGCTCGTTCATCAAGGATCCGTCAGACATCGATTATCAAACACTGTATTATCACCTACGGCGACGCGCACCCTATACGGCAACAGCCTTACCGAGTTTCACCAACTGAACGACGCGTGATTAAAAAGCAAGTGAAGGAAATGCTTCAAGACGGTGTAATATAGCCATCGAGCAGCCCTTGGTCATCGCCAGTGGTCCTTGTAAAGAAGAAGGAATTTACACTTCTCTTTTGTGTCGATTATAGGAAGCTGAATAACGTCACAAAAAAAGACGTGTACCCGTTGCCTCGAGTGGATGATTCTCTTGTCAGGCTGAGGCGAGCAAAGTACTTTTCCTCAATTGACCTCAAAAGTGGTTACTGGAAAATTGAAGTTAATGAACGTGACCGCGAAAAAACTGCTTTTGTAACTCCTGACGGTCTGTATGAATTCCGAGTGCTCCCATTCGGTCTCTGTTCTGTTCCGGCCACATTCCAATGAATGATGGATACCGTTCTCGCTGACCTCAAGTGGAAAAGTTGCCTCGTCTATCTAGATGATGTCGTTGTGTTTTCAAAAACGTTTGACGAGCACCTTCATCGCATTCGGAGTGTTTTTGAAGATACATGATCCGCTGACCTTACCCTCAAGCCTGAGAAGTGCCATTTCGGCTACAAAGAACTGAAGTTCCTGGGTCATGTTGTGAGCGCTGCAGGCATTCAGCCCGATCCCGAGAAGACTGCCGCTGTGGCCGCTTTTCCAGCTCCGACAGACAAGAAAAGTCTTCGACGATTTCTGGGGCTCTGCGCATACTATCGCCGCTTTATCGAAAACTTCTCTAAGATTGCGGAGCCACTCATTAGACTTACGCGTGACGACACCCCATTTCGGTGGACTGACGAACAAGCGACTGCCTTTGCAGAACTGCAACATCGATTGTCTTCCCCTCCTGTGCTTGGTCATTTCGATGAGGACGCTGACACTGAGGTGCACACTGACGCAAACAACATTGGTCTCGGAGCTATCTTGGTACAAACACAAGATGGGGCCGAACGTGTGACCGCCTATGCGAGCCGCACTTTATCACGTGCCGAAACCAACTATTCAACGTCAGAGAAGGAATGTCTCGCGGTAATATGGGCGATTACAAAGTTCAGGTCTTATCTCTATGGGCGCCCATTTAAAGTTGTGACGGATCACCACGCTTTATGTTGGTTGGCTAACCCCCGAGAACCCTTGGGCGATTAGCACGATGGAGTCTGCGACTTCAGGAGTTTGATGTCACCATCGTCTACAAGTCGGGTAGAAAGCATGAAGACGCCAACACGCTATCACGAGCACCTCTAGAATTCGACCATACAGCTGTAGAAAACGACAGTGCCTTCCTGGGGACTCTCAGTGGGGCGGACGTCCTCAGTAAGCAACGAGCGGACCCCGAGTTAAGGTCCATCATCGACCATTTAGAAGGCAGCACCGTGTCGGTTCCTCGACAACTTTCCCGTACGTGGCCGTCGTTTTGCTTACGACACGGCATATTATACAAGAAAAACACCGGTACCGGCAGCAGATCTTATCTTCTAATCGTTCCTCAAGACCTTCGTGATGATATCCTATTAGCCTGCCACGATGAGCCGACATCCGGCCATCTGGGATACCCACGGACGCTCGACCGGGTACGACAGCTATATTTCTGGCCAAAACTTGCAGCTTGTGTGAAACGCTACGTGAAAGGATGCCACGAATGTCAGCGTCGCAAGTCACCACCTGTAAAGCCTGCAGGCCTCCTACAACCCATTGACCCACCGCGTACGCCATTTGACCAAGTTGGAATGGACCTTCTTGGACCGTTTCCTTTGTCTCACTCTGAAAACAAGTGGATCATCGTCGCAACTGATTATTTGACGCGTTACACTGAAACGAAGCCACTGCCACGCGGTACAGCATCTGAAGTCGCCCTGTTTTTCATGCACCACATAGAGCTTCGTCACGGCGCCCCGTCAGTCATCATCACTGACCGAGGGACAGCGTTTACGGCAAAACTGTTGGACGACATCTTCAAACTCATTTACACGAACCACCGTAAGACAACCACATACCACCTCCAGAGTAACGGCTTGACAGAAAGGCTAAACGAAACACTGGCTGACATGATTTCTATGTACGTGGATATGCAGCATAAAACGTGGGACGAGATCCTGCCATACGTAACGTTTGCGTATAACACCGCAACCCAGGAAACGACAAGGTTCGCACCCTTCCGCCTCGTTTACGGTCGAGACGTGCAAACCATGCTAGACGCCATGATACCTTGTGACATCGACCAGCACGAGCTGCTAACTCCTGATGTCGAGGATTACATTCAGCGAGCAGAAGAAATACGTCAACTAGCCCGCGTGCACATAAGATCGCAGCAACGTAAAGACTCTCGAAGGTACAACATCCACCATCGACCAGTTACCTATCAACCTGGTGACCAAGTGCGGGTTTGGACTCCTGTTAGACGGCGAGTTCTCAGCGAGAAACTCCTGAGCAGGTACTTTGGACCCTACAAAGTATTACGGCTGTTGAACGAGGTCAACTACGAAGTCATTCTAGATGGAGGCTCGGCAACGACCCAGCGCCACTCACCACGAACAGAGATTGTGCATGTGTCACAGAACGAGCGCTAAAAATGGGCGCGCCGCCAAATTCTTGCGATAACGCGCGGGAGAGACGCCGCGAGGTCAAAAGAAAAAAAAGAAAACAAACATCAAAGGCTCCCTGGGCGCGCGCTCTCCCCTCGGAAGCGTGGCTTCGCCGACGAACCTCCTCACCCCACAATGGTGGCCGAGCAAGCACTCGAAATTTCTAGAAGGAAAGGGGCGTGTTATGCCGGGTTGAGTCATCTGTCGGGGACAGCCCTCGTACAGTCTCGCGCCTTCCCCCAGCTCCGCTGCACATCGCGCCGACGAAATGATGAGAACTTTCTGGAATGTCGCGCGGAAGGTATTTAACCGAGCAGCGTAGATGAGAAAGCAGGAGAAGACGGAAGTTAGCGCCAGAGCGCGTGGGTTATCCCGCCGTGTAGTCGGCGAAGGTTTTGTCCGTAGGGACAAAGCAGGAGAAGACGTGTGGTTTCCTGGAAGAGAAACTTCGGAGGAGAGAAGACGGAAGTTAGCGCCAGAGTGCGTAGGGATTCCGCCGTGTAGTCGGCGAAGGTTTTGTCCGTAGAGACAAAGCAGGAGAAGAAGATGATTTCCACCTGAGGGGTGACGACTCGAGCTACAGGCAAGAGTGTGTGTTTACCGCTATCGAGCGAAAACGCGTGGCAACAGCTGCGTGTGTGAAGCCGACGTGTTTCCGGCGAAGACGTTGGAAGCTTGGAGAGTGGCCAATTGAAGGCGCGAGGTTTCCTGGAAGAGAAACTTTGGCGAGGTTTCCTGGAAGAGAAACTTCAGGGGCAGCGGAACGACAACAACGCTGGACTTTGAGTGAGTGATTCTCGGAAGAGTATCGTTCAGACTTTTGTTCCAAGAACTTTGGACTGAATAGGTTTTCCAACTCTTTAGTCTTTAAGTGTCTTGGTTGTTCGATGCATGCGACCGCATTGTAGTGCGTATTGTTGTCTGTGTCCGTTGTTTCGAGTGTGGCTGATTGTACTGTGTAGCACATTGTTTGATTGGTGACATACTGTATTCACCTATTGTCGAGTGTGCATACTTGTGTATTGTTTTGATCTGCCATAATTGAGGATATAATTTTGTTTTGTTTATCAACTCACGGCTCTTACTTGTTCTTTGGGCCACAGCCGGCGTCCGCTGGCGCGCCAAATAGGACCACTTCTAATGTTGAATTCCAATGGCGGAGTCGGAGCAAGTTTTTCTGCTCCTTTAAGAGCAAGTGTGTTCCAATGACAGAGTGAGAGCGAGAGTCAAAAGTTCCAATGAGAGAGCCGGATGGGATTCAGAGCGGGAGTCACTCCGTGGAGCAGGAAAAACTGCTCCGCCAAAATCGGTGGAGTGGACCGGAACTCAGCATGACGCATTTCCTTTAACACGTTTGCCTGCTCGGGGGCGCGGCTGGCGCGGCGCGAGTTGTGTTCATAATGGCGGACGGCTCGGCTACCTCGGCAAAGCGTGCGACAATGCTTCTGCTACTCGATAGCGACAGCAGACGTCGTGGACAATAGCTGTTGCACGCTTGGCGTGATATCCATTCCACACAGGTGAATAGCGCTTAACAAGCCAACGAACGATGCGGCGATGCTAGTAAACCACGTGGGAAAGAGACAGCGGAAAAGACCACGCGCAAGGTATCCTGGGTAACGCGGCAGCTTCCGCCTTGCTCCAGCAGGGCGGGTTGTGTTCCGATGGCGGATTTGGAGGATTTGCTCTACGCCAGAGTCGAGTGCTCGCTCGCGAAGTCGGTCGGCTGCACCGACTCCGCCATTGGAATTCAACATAAGTTGTCCACGCTTTTGTGGTGTGGTTCGGGGGGCCGATATTTCGGCTCTTGGAATCAGCCCGGCGATCGCCTCCCTAATAAACGGGACCTGTGTGTGACAATTAATCTGGCATCCGCGACGAGGACCTTTTGGTGCACAGTGTGTACAAAGTAGTGAGAAAGAGCCTCGAGTTGTTGATAGTGCTATCGGAACGATTTTGTGTGTTGTTCAGTGTTCTCGTTAACGAGTGCAGGGGAGTGCTCCGATAGACTGATTTAGGCAGATACTTTTTGCACGCGGCAAGGTTTTATTTGCGAGTTGCGAGACCAAAACGTGGTCTATTGATAACCGTGATAACATACAGTTTACGAACTACAGTTGTGCATCAATCTGTAGGGAAAATAAACGCGGGGTTGGTGTGTCGATTTATGTTCACGAGAGCGTAAAATACAATATTGTCAAAGAATACACTGTAATATCGACGCATTTTGAATCTGTCATGGTAAAATGTCAATGCCTTTTAGTAGCTGCTCTATATAGGCCCCCTTCAGGAGCTATGACTAATTTCCTAGATTTCATATATGAAATGCTTGAGTACTGTGAAAAAAGTGGCGCACGGGCAATTATTACAGGAGATTTTAACATATATATGCTGTCCTCAAGTTGCAACAAGCAAAACTTTCTTGACCAAATGCTTTCTTTTGGTTATGAAAATACAATTTATGTAGCCACCAGGATTACACAATTAACTGAAACTGCATTAGATTTATGCTTCACGAACTGTAAAAATGAGGTATGCACAGGGGTTTTGACAGCCGCAGTCAGCGATCACCTTCCAATTTTTGCATTTTTTACCTGGGCAATAAAACAACGAAGTCCAGTAAATCCTACGCATTATCGAAAAATTAACCAAGAAAATATCAAGGTTTTACAAAATGTTATCGCACGAGAGAGCTGGAATGGTGTTTACAATAACGCTGACCCTGTGAGCGCCTACGACATATTTATAACAAAGATAACAGAGCTTTACGATCTAGCCTTTCCTTTCGTGGCATACAAAAAACGCAAGAAGGCAAGAAAACCATGGATTGATGCTGCACTTCTAAAAAGGATGAAAGCAAGAGATAAGTTATTCTCCGAATTCATAAAATCTAAACGCCTAAAGTACTTGATGGAGTTTAAGCAGGTCAGAAATAAATTAGCGTCTGATATTAAAAAGGCCCGAATAAACTACTACGAAAATAAGTTTGCGAATATACTCAATGATCAAAAAGCTATTTGTAACACTATCAGCTATCTTTTGCAACACAAGAATACGAAGACCATTTCTGAGGTTCAAATAGAGGGCAGATCTTATTCCGGTACTCAACTTGCCCATATGTTCAACGACCATTTCTTGAGATCAGGAGCTTCCGATATTTCAGTTGGTGCCGTCCAGCCTTATAAATCGTATAATACAGCATGCATCCCGGAATCCATTTTCCTAACTCCCACAGATGAATCGGAAGTAGCCTTGCTGATAAAGAATTTAAACAACAATTCTGCTGCTGGCTTTGACGGTTTAAAGGCTGAACCCTTGAAAGCAGTTTCAGCGAATATTAGTGCACCTTTTCCCATATCTGCAATCTTATCTTGAACACTGGAACGTTCCCAGACAAACTAAAAGTAGCTAAAGTGTCTGTTATCCACAAAGGTGGTGATGAAAATGACATGGGTAATTACAGGCCCATTTCTGTTTTGCCCATATTTTCCAAAATCATAGAACGTGTGATACATGTATGATTTGCAAATTTCTGTAGCTCAAAAAAAGTAATTACAGAACATCAGTATGGATTTCAGAAGAATAAGTTTACTGAAAAAGCCCTACTATCTAATTAACATAAAATAATCGATAATTTTGAACAAAAACGCCTCACAATTGGAATATTTCTTGACTTTAAGAAAGCGTTTGATTCTATTAAGCATGAAATTCTTCTACAAAATATTACCGAATACGGAATACGGGGCTCGTCTCTTAATTTAATTAGAAGTTACCTTAGTAACCGGTTCCAATATACTCATATGAAACACTCAAAGTCTGAAATGGGCAAGATAAATTATGGCGTCCCACAGGGCTCCATACTTGGGCCACTTCTATTTCTATTATATATAAACGATATCGTAAACGTACCTCTAACAGCAGATATTATATTATACGCAGACGACACTAATGTATTTTTTTCCGGTCAGGATATCTCTAGTATAGAAAAAGAAGCTAACCTTTGGCTTAGCAATTTGTCTCTATGGTTGAAAATAAATCAGTTAGAACTAAATATCAAGAAAACAAAGTACATTATTTTTCACCCTCGAAACCATTCCATTCTTCGTAATACGCAGCTGTCATTCAGAGGAGTTTCGATTGAGCGAGTTCAGACTCAAAAGTTCTTAGGCGTCATTTTTCACGAAACGTTGAACTGGTCTAGTCACATAGATAAACTACGTACCCAGGTATCACGGTCCATTGGTGTGATTGGAAAAATTAGGTGCTTTCTACCCCTTTGGGTGACAAAGCAACTTTACTACGCTTTAGTTTATTCCCGCATACAATCCTGCCTGTTAATCTGGGGCTCGACAACAAAAACAAATAAAATTGGGATTCACCGACTGCAAAAAAGAATGCTACGTATAATCGAGAATGTTCCGCGTCGAACGCCTGCTGCTCCTCTTTTCCTTAAGCATGGAATCCTAACATTTGAAAATATCTTTCATAAAAAGCTAGCGACAGTCATTTACGATCAAATCAAATCAAACGCAGTTAAATTTCATGATGCTTACTCCCGGAAACTACCAATGTATAACTTTAGAAGAACCACCTATTACAGTGAGAGGACTCGGACCAACTACGGTAGACAAAAGCTAGCGCACCTTATTCCTTCGTTTTTAAACTCAAATACCATGGCCACCACCATAGTGAATGAAAGTCAATCCCCAGCAATTTTCAAAAAGAAGATACACGCTTATCTACTCATGCTTCAAACGTGATATGTCTTTTTTGTGTGTTAGTGAAGTGCAACTCGTGTAGCTTTGCTGAAACGCGCTGTAAATTTTTCACTTCCTCACAACTGTTCACAACTGCGTTTTTGTTTTTATAGGATTTTAAAGGGCTTTTATGTGTAAAGAGTGCATTTATAGATGTGTAATTATTTCTTATCTTTTCCACGCTCTACGTCTACCCTTTGTATATTTCACTGTATTGAATCTATGTATTTATGCTCTAGACACACATGCTGAGTGCTGTGCATTATTGTGGTCTGGGCGGGGATCGGTGCAATGTCACGCACTCAGTTGCCTTTTCACCACCCCTTTCCATTCAACCACAGGATAAGTGATGTATGTTTAAAACTATGATGATGAATAAACTTCAAACTAAACTTCAAACAAAATGAATCTCGAAAAGTTAGTCGCTCTTCGTGAGAAAAAGGGGCTTTCTGGCGCCGAACTGCGGAAGTGGGTAACCCAGAAGGAAAAAGAAGAAAAAGAGAGGGCCAAAGAAGAAAAGGCAGCTGAGCTGGAAAAAGAAAGGCTGGCGGTCGAAAGAGCCAAAGCGGAAAAAGAAGCTGAGTTGGAACGAGAAAGGTTGGCAGCTGAGAGAGCCAAAGAAGAAAAAGCAGCTGAGTTGGAACAAGAGAGGTTGGCAGCTGAGAGGGCCAAGGAAGAAAAAGCAGCTGAGTTGGAACGAGAGAGGTTGGCAGCTGAAAGGGCGAGAGAAGAAAGAGAAGCGGAGATGGCTGAAAGGGAGCGGCAGCGGCAGCACGAGATGGAACTCGAGCGGCTCCGTTTGCAACAGCGAAGTGAAACTCCCATCCAAGCTAGAGTTGAAAGAAGCGAACGGGGAGATCAAGGCTTCCACCTGAACCCAAGCAAGCTGCTCGTCTCGTTTGATGAAAGGAAGGACAACCTTGACGCGTACCTTCACAGATTTGAGACGATTGCACTGAGCCAGAATTGGCCGGAACATCAATGGGCAACTGCTTTGAGTACTTCCTTGAGTGGTGAAGCGCTCAGTGTGTACGGTAGGCTGACGCCGACCGATGCAGCCAACTATGCAAAGGTGAAAGCTGCTTTGATGAAGCGATTTAGATTTACCGTGGAAGGATTCCGGGAGAGATTTCGGACAGGAAAGCCAGCTGATGGGGAGACAGCTACGCAGTATGCCGCCCGACTTTGCCATTATTTCGACAGATGGATTGAACTTTCAGGGACAGCGCAGGAGTACGATGAGCTTAGAGAGCTCCTAATTAGAGAACAATTTCTTACTAGTTGCCACCAAAGCCTGTCGCTGTACTTGAAAGAGAGGAAGGCTGAGTCACTTGAAGGCATGCTCGAATTGCCTGATCAATTCTTGGAAGCGCAAGGTGGAACTAATTTGGCCAAAATAAAGAAGGAGTGTCCCGAAGACTTAAAAAATTCGGCACCCAAACAAAAGAAGCGTGCACCGGAGAGTGTTCCGCGATGTTTTCTGTGTAACCGAGAAGGTCATCGCGCGAGCAACTGTCGTACTAACTTTACGAGCCCTACGGTAGTAAAATGTTTCAAATGTGGGCAGACTGGGCACAAAGCACACGCTTGTCGGAACGGAGTGAGTCAAACTCACCAGGTATCCTGTGTGCAAGCGGCACCGAAATCTGATAATAATGCCGTCACCGATGGATTCGTAGAGTTGAAAAATAGGGCGAAAATTCCTATTGTGGGTGATTTATTGTCAAAACAGCCAACCGGTGTTACGAAGGGAATGCCAACGCTACCTGGAAAGTTTGCGGGCAAGAAGATTACGGTTCTAAGAGACACCGGTAGCTCTACGGTTATCGTGCGGAGAAATTTGGTACGGGAAAGTGAGTTGACAGGCAGAACGAAACCAGTTTGCCTAATTGACCGTACGGTTCGGATGCTTCCCGAAGCAGAGATTGAGGTTGAAACCCCGTACTTCAGCGGGAAGGTTACTGCTTTATGCATGACGACCCCCCTTTACGACCTTGTCATCGGAAACATCGCCGGGGCGTGAGGACCGAATGATCCGGAATGTTTGGGAGAAGACCCTAAGATAGAGCCCTCGCCAACCCAGCGACCGCAAGATACAGTGGAGGAGCATCCCGTGACGGATCGCACTAGAGCCCAAGGTGAAGCCGCGGCGCAAGAGCCAGCGAATGAGAAGACGATCGTGTTGAATGAGTTCACGTGCTGGGCAGCTGGACGTACATCGGCACGACCCCAACCGACCGACAGTGTAATCGTGACGGAGTTGGCCAGCACAGCCCAATGCCGTGACATGAACGAGCTGGTAAATAAAGAGACAGGACCCGTTGAACGTTATGACACGTTAACGGTGTCGGAAGTGACAACGATGGCTGAGACGCCGCCTCAGATATCGTCGTTGGAAAGGGCTCGCCGAAAAGGAACGTGGAAACACAAGAAGAGATCGAGCGAGCACCGCAAGAAAGGGCGCAAGCACCGCTCAAAGTACACAGGATAAGTGCTGAAGTCGAATCAGAATGTGTTTGGCAGTGCTGAGTGCCATATGTTGTGTTAATGTTCTTGTTATCCTGTGTCACAACTGTATGTCGAGCGAGTCAAAGTGTTCTGTGCGATGATGTGATGTATAGTGTTGTATAATTGTTGTAAAGACAGAACTTTGTGCGTTTGTATTGTTTGGAATGTGTGATGAAGTGTTGTAGTCATGTACCTGTGGTTATATTTCATGTGTTGTGGAATTGAACTACAATGTACGATTGTATTGAGCGATCTATTGTGAATGTGAAGTGTCATGAGCGACGGTTTGTATTACAATCTTTCAGAGTGTGTGGTGACTGTTCGCGCTCGTTTGTGTGGTTTTGAATATTATGAGATAATATTCTTAAAGGGGGGGCAGTGTCACAGAACGAGCGCTAAAAATGGGCGCGCCGCCAAGTTCTTGCGATAACGCGCGGGAGAGACGCCGCGAGGTCAAAAGAAAAAAAAAGAAAACAAACATCCAAGGCTCCCCGGGCGCGCGCTCTCCCCTCGGAAGCGTGGCTTCGCCGACGAACCTCCTCACCCCACAACGGCGGCCGAGGAAGCACTCGAAATTTCTAGAAGTAAAGGGGCGTGTTATGCCGGGTTGAGTCATCTGTCGGGGACGGTCCTCGTACAGTCTCGCGCCTTCCCCCAGCCTCCGCTGCGCTTCGCGCCGACGAAATGATGAGAACTTTCTGGAATGTCGCGCGGAAGGTATTTAACCGAGCAGCGGAGATGAGAAAGCAGGAGAAGACGGAAGTTAGCACCAGAGCGCGTAGGGTATCCCGCCGTGTAGTCGGCGAAGGTTTTGTCCGTAGGGACAAAGCAGGAGAAGACGTGAGGTTTCCTGGAAGAGAAACTTCGGAGGAGAGAAGACGGAAGTTAGCGCCAGAGTGCGTAGGGATTCCGCCGTGTAGTCGGCGAAGGTTTTGTCCGTAGAGACAAAGCAGGAGAAGAAGATGATTTCCACCTGAGGGGTGACGACTCGAGCTACAGGCAAGAGCGTGTGTTTACCACTATCGAGCAAAGACGCGTGGAAACAGCTGCGTGTGTGAAGCCGACGTGTTTCCGGCGAAGAAGTTGGAAGCTTGGAGAGTGGCCAATTGAAGACGCGAGGTTTCCTGGAAGAGAAACTTGGGCGAGGTTTCCTGGAAGAGAAACTTCAGGGGCAGCGGAACGACAACGCTGGACTTTGAGTGAGTGATTCTCGGAAGAGTATCGTTCAGACTTTTGTTCCAAGGACTTTCGACTGAATAAGTTTTCTAACTCTTTAGTCTTTAAGTGTCTTGGTTGGTCAATGCATGCGACTGCATTGTAGTGCGTATTGTTGTCTGTGTCCGTTGTTTCGAGTGTGGCTAATTGTACTGGGTAGTACGTTGTTCATTGGTGACTTATTGTATGCAACTATTGTGGAGTGTGCACTCTTGTGTATTGTTTTCGATCTGCCATTATTGAGAATATGATTTTGTTTTGGTTATCAACTCTCGGCTCTGACTTGTTCTTTGGGCCACAGCCGGCGTGCGCTGGCGCGCCAACAAGGACCACTTCTAAATTGTCCACGCTTTCGTGGTGCGGTTCGGGGGGCCGATATTTCGGCCCTTGGAATCAGCCCAGCGATCGCCTCCCTAATTAACGGGACCTGTGTGTGACAGCATGTCGTCCACCTAAAACCTTATTTTACGCAGTAATACCCGCCTTATTGCGCAAGGGCAGCAAACATTTCTTTTTCGTTGTCCATAGGGTCTCGAACGAACTTTGAACTGTATTAATGTTTTTTTTTTCTTATGATCAACCACAGACAGTTGTGTTTTTTTTGCACCTGCATATCCCCTGTGCACTATAAGTATCATTTCTCCCTTTTCTTTTATTCCCTTATGGGCCCTGCTGTCATTTTGTGTATGAGCATCGAGTCGATGCTCTAATGAGAGGGGGGAATAATGCCACCTAGAGTTGTGAGCGGGCAAGCCCTAGCGAGCCGAAAAGGGAAAACAGAACGAAGAAGAAGTGTGTGTTAGCGCTTCGTTTAAAGATAACGCTCGTGTCTTCCTGCCCCGCTGTTCCTGTCTTGTCTTCAAGGCTCTAGGTGCGTGACAATATAGAACAAAGTCTCCCACTTGAAGCTCTAATGGAAGGAACTTCTTGTCATATATGATCTTGTTTTTCTCGTGATATGCTACGGAATTGCGGACTGCGTTTGTACGAGCTTCCTGCAAATTTTCGGTAACGCGTGAAAGAAGATAGGGATAAGATGCTGTGTCATACATAAAAAAGCAGGGTGGGTAGCTTGTCACTGGTACCTGATACACATATTCGAAAACGACGAATCATGGCAAAAGATCAGAGATGATTGCCCGTTTTAACCACTACGACAAGGACTTCCTCATTTCCGGCCATCTGCATACAACCACACGCGGGCGTCACAGTCCACGCGTATTTCTCAAGGAACGTAGCTTTCCACCAGGTTTCCCTTCACGAAAGCTGGTATTTTAAAAGTCGTCGCTCCAGCACACGCCACGAGACGTGGCCTGGCTCAAACGCCATGTTTATTCCATTCTGCTTCTTCTTCTTCTACCTCTACCAACCATCATATGTGACGCTATGAGGAATAGGCGATGAAGCCTCGCTCATACCCCATGTTTATTCCGTTCTGACTTCTTTCTTTTCTGCTTCTACCAACCATCGGTTCATACGTCACATGATTCCCCCTCCCCTCTAAAGAAGGCATGGAATACGAACAAGAGAATGTAAACAAGGCAAGGTTGAGAAGTCACAAATGTCAAAATACACAATTGGTTTCATACCCCAGTGGTGTTCCATAAACTCTCAAAACTTCAGAAAATAGTGCGGCATTCCGGTGAATGGGGAGATCTGGTGGGTGAGGTTGGCTGTGGCGTTCTGAAGAAGATAACCGCGTCTTGCAAAACTGCACTGCCCATCACATAACTTGAACAGCTGCGAGAAACGAACAAGGTTGGAAGTCCTTGGAGCACTTGAAGGCCGAATGTCGTAAGCGCCGAATCCTCTGTCGTACGCGCTGTTTTCTGTGTCCCGGCTGAGACATAATTAGTGCTTGCAGCCTGCTGTACAAGAACTGAAGTTCAAGGAATTATGTCTATGTTCGTGCGTTGTACAAATTATAACGTTCAGTCTCTTTCGTAGTTTTCTGTGGCTTTGGCTCCGTTGTCGTAAACTAATGGGATGGTGTCTGAATCTTTGCGTGGCATAACTGGCGACTTCTTGTCTTGTTCGGTGTTTCCTGAGGTTTCGGAGCTGTAATCTTAGGCGCAGTCTTGATATTCATGGACTTGCTTTTGCTGGCGTTGCTGTGGACCGTATTGCGGTGGAAGCCCTTCTTGAACATCGCTCTGGTTTTCATGACAACCTGATGGGGTCTCCAGTCGGCAGCTGGTAGTCTGTGAGCTGTTATGCAGTTAGGCAATGTTATGCAGTTAGGGCAATGAAGATGATGCTGCACAGTTGATAGAAAGTTCTTCAGAAGCTTTTTCTACACTGTTCACTACAAGAGGCTCTTGCGCATGGCAGGGTGCGACGTGGTATGCGTCTGAGCCTTCGGTGTTGCTTCGACTGTGGAGTGTCTATGCACCGAACGGTGATGCATGAACTGTAGCGATCAAACTATTCCTTGACCCAGCGGGTCATTCGCCACGCCGGACCAGCGCCAAAAGGATAGTCTCGCCACGGCTGGATGGAGGAAGCAACGGGGGCCGACTACACGAGACGGCGCCCGCTGATTGACAGTGGCGCCAAC
The DNA here is from genome assembly GCF_043290135.1 of Rhipicephalus microplus. NCBI lineage: Eukaryota > Metazoa > Arthropoda > Arachnida > Ixodida > Ixodidae > Rhipicephalus > Rhipicephalus microplus. The sequence goes on from NC_134703.1 coordinate 165,583,836, forward strand.
TGTGTGGAATGTTGCAAAAGAAGGTTATGGAGCCACCGCTCTATCTCCCGCCTGGGCCACGCATCGCGTGGGTGCGTTAATCAGCAGACGACGACGGCGCTGGTCAAAGGGCTCTCCCTAGATGATTCCACGAACCTCGCACCTCTCGAAAGGGCGCGCTAAAATCTTCCATGGAAACGCAGCGCGAGGCCGGCACCAAAGAGGTCGAGGCGCCCGTGCGTCTTCCGCTCTCCCCCTCCCTGTTCTATGGCAGCGCTGCGACTAGTGGCAAGGGTGTGTGTTTATGTGCAAGCATGTGTTGTGCCTTTATGAAGATACATGACGGGCGGTACTTCACTGAGAGGAACTTCCACATCACCATTGGTCCGCATTGTTATGTGTAGTGATCCCCAACCTAGGGACCTAGGGAACGGAGGTCAACAAAAAGGGCGTGCAGCGCCTCGCCCAACTCTTTTCTCTTGTGTCTTCATCTCGACAACTCACTGTAAAGATGTGAATAAATCCGTTGAGCTTGCTCAAAGCTTTCCCCTAGTCCTTGGCCCGACGGAGTGACGGCGACTGGTGCCGCTACCCACAGACTGCGGTCGCCACGACGCGCTACAACTGGATGGCAAGCGGTTGGATGTGAGCCTGGAGGACGGAGAATGAACAACACGCCGAGATCGTGGAGACTGGCAGCTCTGGACTGGTGAATGCTGGCTTTGGTTTTTTGGTTGCCAGGCTGATAAGATAGAAGTGCAATCTTTTCGCTGGTAGAGGCTACCACAGAAGCAGTTATTTACGGAACTTCTGGGTAGAGAGTGAGCTGCACCACACTAGTTCTCTGTCATGAATTGGAAGGGTTTGTTGAAGAATCAGCTCCTGATTCTGGGAGAGGAGCTGGGAGCAGACGTAGATGCGGGGATGAAGAAAGACGCAATTGTTAGTGCTATCGACGGCTTGAATCTGAGCAGTGAAGATATTAAAGAAACGTGGAACGAGATTCAAAAGCAACAGGAAAAGGAGCGCGAGAAAAAGCGTGAAGAACAGGACCGTCAGGAAAGGCGACAGGAACAGGAACGCCAAGAAAGGCATGAGGAACAGGAGCGTCAGCTAAGGCAAAAAGAACTGGAGATAGAACAGTTGCGACTCGAAGTGGAAATAAGGAAGATTGCAGAGGTACAAGGAGTGGAAGAAGAAGGCAGACAAAATCTTTGTGAATTATCTAAACTAATGCAACCCTTCAAAGTAGGGCAAGATGTGGGCCTCTTTCTTGTGAACTTTGAGAGAACCTGTGAAAAATCGATGCTTGGTCGTAGAACATGGGCTCGAAATTTGTTAAGTTTGCTGCCATGTGAAGCAGCGAATGTGATCGCGCGGCTTCCGGTAGAGGATGCGGACAACTATGACAAAGTGAAGAATAGCATTCTAAAAGGGTTCCGACTTTCGCTAGACGCGTTCCGCCAGCGGTTTCGCAATCTGACAAAGAAGCAGGGCAGCACGTATTTTGAGTTTGCCTACGAGTTGAAGGTCAACTTAGTAGAATGGATGAAAGGAGCCAACGCTTTTGGGATCTTCGAAATGGCTCTTGAAGTAGTGGCTCTCGAACAGTTTTTTTCAAAACTTTCCGAGCCAATGAAGCTCTGGATTCAAGATAGAGCCGGCGTAGAAACAGTACAGCCAGCGGCCGACTTTGCTGACGAGTACGCATCACGCCGGGGAGAAAGAGACGAGGTTCCTCCAACAAAAGCGGGAGATAAAGGGAAACCTTGGACGGCGAAGCAGGGAGCTGGTGCAGGTACGACTGCACAGAAAAAGACGGACTTCGCTGCAAGTGGTCAAGGATCACAAAACAAACAGGAGGAAAAGGTTTCGGGGGATTCTTCCAAAAAGAGTCCTTTTGAGGCTCGGAAACCACCTACTTGCTACAAATGCATGGAGGAAGGGCATATTGCCGTAGGCTGTCGTAGGCGCAGGCCAGCCCTTTCGTATACTTCTGACTCAGCCACTAGCGAGGAGCTTCTTAGTGCGTACCTTTTTAACCTAACAGTGAACGGAAAGCCGTGCCGCGTCTTAGGAGACAGTGGGGCAACCATGGATCTGGTGCACCCGGACTATGTGGCACAAGGAAACTACAACGGCAAGTGCGCATGGATTAAACCAGTTTTGGAAGATGGAAGCATTTGTCTTCCGGTAGCTCGAGTAATCATCACAGGGCCGTTCGGAGAAGTGGAGACGGAAGTGGCGGTGTCAGACAAGCTGCCCCCGCAGTACCCCTATTTGTTCTCGAATCAGACCGACCGTCTGCTGAGAGAACAAGGGAAAATTTTTCACGAGGGAACAGTACAAGCCTTGACTAGAGCTAAAGCACGAGCGTTAACAGCCGAACTAGAGCGGCAAGAACCGAGTTTCACCGGAGGTACAGCAACACCAACTGGAGTCAGCGCAGCGGTGCCTGCTATCCCGCCGCCTACAGAAAAAAAAGAGAGGAGTCAGAGAAGCAGACTAGCGCTGAAACAGCGGAAAGGGATTTGGAGGAGGGGCTGCTCGTGTTGCCGGTATCAAAAGCACTAAGCACTGTACTTGGGAAAGTGACAAGAGACGAGCTCATCGAGCAGCAAAAAAGTGATCCCAGCCTTAACGAGATTTTGAACATCGTCAGGGAAGGGGTGCCGACGAAGAATGTCAGTTTTCCTGTCAAAAGTGGCACCTTGTACCGCCACTACCGGACTGCAAAAGGTCGCACGTTCGATCAGATTGTAGTGCCGGCTAAGTATCGGCTTGACATTGTGTATCCTTGTCACGGAGTTGGGTGTCGGGGCATTTAGGAGCTCGGAAGACCAAAGATAGGCTCCTAACGGAGTTTTATTGGCCAGGATGCTTCAAAGAAGTTGAGAACCACGTCAGAGCGTGTGACACCTGCCAGAGAGTGGGAAACCCGCACGAGAAGGGAAAGACACCACTTAAGCTTGTTCCGCTCATTTCGGAGCCATTTCGCGGGCTGGTAATAGACGTTCTGGGACCACTCCCAGTGACAAAGTCAGGCTACCGGTATTTGCTTACCGCCGTTTGTCCAGCAACCAAATTTCCTGAGGCGATCCCAATGAAGGAGCAAAGCTCCGTAGAGGTAGTCAGTGCACTACTGTCTATTTTTTCGAGAGTGGGCTTTCCTCAGGAGATACAATGTGACCAGGGCTCAGTATTCACCAGCGTTCTCACTACGGGATTCCTGGAAAAGTGTGGAATGAAAATAATCCACAGTTCCGTGTACAACCCGCAGTCCAATAGTATAGAGCGGTGTCATTCCGTGATGAAACGAGTTCTGCGAGCCCTTATCTTTGAAAGGATGTCAGTAGGATGCTTGTCTTCCGGCAATGCTGTTTGCGCTGAGATCAGTCACTCATGAAGCGACAGGTTTCAGCCCCGCGGAGCTGATTTACGGACGGATGCTCAGGTCTCCACTGCGACTTTTGCGCGAAACCTGGGAGTCGAAGAGTACCGACCCTACGGTGGTCGAGTACATTCTGGAATTACTGGAAAGGCTGTGGTGTGCTCGCGACATTGCTCAGGCAAACATGAGAGAGGCGCAAAGTAGAGCCAAGAGCTACTACGATCGAAACGCGAAATTGAGAGCTTATCAGGAAGACTATCAGGTAATGGTCTTGCGCCCCTCGCGAGCAAATAAGCTGGAGATTCAATGGGAGGGGCCCTTTCGGGTTGTGAAGAAGCTCTCGGACACAAATTACGCGCTGGAACGTAAAGGAAGACGCCGAGAGGTTGTCATTTACCACCACATCTTAATGAAGAGTCATGTGGGAGAAGTGCACAAAGTAAACTTGGCTCTTAAAAGCACGGAGGAGCTAACACCTGAAATTCCAGGCTTGGTGGAGGTTGGAAGATCAATGGAGGTTACCGATGTCATGAAAGCCGTAGCACCAGCCGAGGGCTTGACTGAGATGCAGAAAGTCGACTTACGCAACTTGTTGTCAGAACACATCACTGTTTTCTCGGAAAGGCCAGGGCGAACTGAGGTTATCACTCATGAAATTGAGCTAACTTCTGACACCACTGTGAAGTCGAGGCCGTATAGGCTAGCCCCGCGACAGCAGGAAATCTTGAAAAAAGAAGTAGATCGAATGCTCGAGCTTAAGCTTATCGAACCTTGCGAAAGCACCTGCACGTCTCTATGATTCTCCTTGAGGTTCCGGGAAAGGATCCATGGCCTTGCGTGGATTACCGCAAACTTAACGCGATCACGAAGGACCAAACCTATCCTATACCCAACGTAGTCGAGCTGGTGGAAAAAGTGAGCGCCGCTTAATACGTCTCGCGTTTGGACTTAGTAAGAGGCTATTGCCCAGTTTCAATGACTAAACGAGCTAGTGAGTATGCGGCCTTTGTGGCGCTGACGGGCACAATTAGGCCCCTAGTTCTGAGCTTTGGCCTTAAGAACGCCCCCTTTTGCTTTTCAAGGCTAATGAACCGAGTTCTGCAGGGGGCTGAAGGCTACGCTGTTCCCTACTTAGACGACATCGCTATTTATTCCAATACATGGGAAGATCACCTGTACCATCTTAGCGATGTCCTTAGACGTTTGACACACGCTGGACTGAGAGTGAAGCCGGCTAAGTGCCAGCTAGCTCGCGCTGAAGTACGGTACCTAGGGCACGTGGTATGGCAGGGCAGGAGATGACCTGACGAGTTGAAAGTACAGGCGGTTAGCGAGTTCCCGCAACCAGAAAGTAAGACGGCTATGCGCTTCTTTTTAGGGCTGGCAGGGTTTATCAGCGCTACATCGCTCAGTACTCGGAGGTAGCCGCTCCGTTAACGGATGCACTGCGCAAGAAGGCTCCAGAAAAGGTAGTTTGGAGTGCGGAAATGGAGGGCGCCTTCCAGGGGCTCAAAGCGGCTCTTGTTAGCTCGCCTGTACTGCATGAACCGAACTATGATCGTCCTTTTATTGTGCAATGCGATGCCAGCAACAGAGGCTTAGGAGTAATACTATGCCAGGAGAATGAGAAGGGGAACGAGCACCCTGTGTTGTACGCCAGCAGGAAACTCTCTGTTCGCGAGGAAGCCTACAGTGCTTCGGAAAAAGAATGTGCCTGCATTGTGTGGGCTACCCGAAAATTAGCCTGCTTCCTCTACAGAACTTCTTTTGTCTTCGTCACTGACCACTGCCCACTGACATGGCTATCGCAAATGTCGGGAAAGAATCCACGACTACTACGTTGGAGCCTTGCGCTTCAGGAGCTTAACTTCACTGTGAAGTATAAGAAGGGTTCGGCGAACGCTAATGTTGACACATTAAGCAGAGGAGATTTTCAGCTTTTCTTTTACTTTTGCTTTTTTTGTGTTCAGTTGAGGGACGTTTTTCCGTAACGGTTTTAAGTGGTCTTTTGAGTAATCGAAGTTTTTAGCTGTGAGCAAGAGTATTAGTGTGGTTGCCATTTAAAAAAAACGTAGGTGCCTTGTGGCACATTTGAAAGACCGGCCTGGTTGCCGAAAACTCATCGCCGGCGCTTGCTGGTTCTAGTGGTTGGTCTTTGTGGTTTCAATGGTGTTGGAAGACTGCGGTTACAGTGATCTCTCCCGTTGATCAGCTGATACTACCCGACGTCCGAGATCTTCCCGTCAGCGGAGGAGCTGTAGCGATCAAGCTATGTCTTGACCCAGCGGGTCATTCGCCACGCCGGACCAGCGCCAAAAGGATAGTCTCGCCACGGCTGGACGGAGGAAGCAACGGGGGCCGACTACACGAGACGGCGCCCACTGATTGACAGCGGCGTCAACTGTGTGGAATGTTGCAAAAGAGGCTTATGGAACGCCGCTCTATTTCCCGCCTGAGCCACCAATCACGTGGGCGCGTTAACCAGCAGACGACGACAGCGCTGGTCAAAGGGCTCTCCCCAGAGGATTCCACGAACCTGGCACCTCTCGAAAGGGCACGCTAAAATCTTCCCATGGGAACGCAGCGTGAGGCCGACACCAAAGGGGTCGAGGCGCCCATGTGTCTTCCGCTCTCCCCCTCCCTGTTCTACGGCAGCGCTGCGACTAGTGGCAAGGGTATGTGTGTATGTGCAAGCCAGTGTTGTGCCTCTATGAACATATATGACGGGTGGTACTTCACTGAGAGGAACTTCCACATCACCATTGGTCCGCATTGTTTTGTGTAGTGATTCCCAACCTAGAGACCTAGGGAACGGTGGTCAACAAAGAGGGCATGCAGCGCCTCGCCCAACTTTCTTCTCTTCTGTCTTCATCTCGACAACTCACTGTAAAGATGTAAATAAATCCGTTGAGTTTGCTCAAAGCTCTCCCTTAGTCCTTGGCCCGATGGAGCGACGGCGACCGGCCCCGCTACCCGCAGACTGCGGTCGCCACGACGCGCTACAGAACCTGTGCGGAAGGCGCATGGCTCGACTGGGTATTTTCTCGGTGTGCCAACTCGTCTATCGTGAACACGGTGTCCTTATGAGGCAAACGGTGAGCGTCAGTAGCGCTTGAAGAGACGTGCGATGCAAAACCGGGTGGTGGATCACGTATGCGAGACGAAAAATGAAGTGCATGAGGTGGGTAAGCAACGTCTCGTGTCGTGGGCTGGAGCGACGACTTTGAAAATACCGGCTTTCGTAAAGAGAAACCTGGTGGAACGCTACGTTTCTTGAGAAATAAGCGTGGACTGTGACGGCCGAGTGTGGTTGTATGCAGATGGTCGGTAATGAAGAAGTCCTTGTCGTAGTCGTTAAAACGGGCAATCATCTCTTCCCTGATCTTTTGCCATGATTCATCGTTTTCGAATATGTGTGTCAGGTAATGCCTCACCGGAGGTGTAGTCAGTGAAGTTGTGATCATTTCCCGTTCCGACCATGATGCGGCGGTAGCGTGGAGCTTGAACAGGTAGAACCAGTCCTGCACGGGTCCATCGTCCGCTGCTCCGGTGTACTTGGGAATGGGAAGTTCAGTTGATGGTTCCGTCCTAATGGTTGCAACGGGGTCTAGTGGCGATGCACTTCTGTGGTCCGCCTTCTGTCACTGCGTCTCGCTGAGGTCTTCGATGATGATGGCCGGTTGATGAAGTGGTTACAAGGTCTTCATCCTGTTGGCTCCTAATAATATATATATATATATATATAAATATATATATATATATATATACATTTATATATATATATATATATATATATATATATATATATATATATAAATGTATATATATATATATATATTCATATATATATATATATACATATATATATATATATATAATCAGCCCAACGACGTCCACTGCAGGACAAAGGCCTCTTCCATGTTCCGCCAGTTAACCCGGTCCTGTGCTTGCTGCTGCCAATTTATACCCGCAAATTTCTTAATCTCATCTGCCGACCTAACCTTCTGTCTCCCCCTCACCCGCTTCCCTTCTCTGGGAATTCAGTCAGTTACCCTTAATGACCAGCGGTTATCCTGTCTTCGCGCTACATGCCCGGCCCATGTCCATTTCCTCTTCTTTATTTCAACTATGATATCCTTAATCTCCGTTTGTCCCCTAATCCACTCTGCTCTCTTCTTGTCTCTAAAGGTTACACCTACCATTTTTCTTTCAATTGCTCGCTGCGTCCTCCTCAATTTAAGCTGAACCCTCTTTGTAAGTCTCCAGGTTTCTGCTCCGTAGCTAAGTACCGGTAAGATACAGCTGTTATATACCTTCTTCTTGAGGGATAGTGGCAATCTCCCTGTCATAATTTGAGAGTGCTTGCCGAATGTGCTCCACCCAATTCTTATTCTTCTAGTTACTTCAATCTCGTGGTTCGGCTCTGCAGTTATTACCTGCCATAAGTATACATAGTCTTTTACAACTTCAAGTGTACTATTACCTATCTCGAAGCGCTGCTCCTTTCTGAGGTTGTTGTACATTACTTTCGTTTTCTGTAGATTAATTTTAGGACCCACCTTTCTGCTCTCCTTGTCTAACTCCGTAATCATGAGTGGCAATTCGTCCCCTGAGTTACTCAGCAATGCAATGTCATCGGTGAAGCGCAGGTTACTAAGGTATTTTCCATTAACTCTTATTCCTAACTGTTCCCATTCTAGGCCTCTGAAAACCTCCTGTAAGCACACGGTAAATAGCATTGGGCAGATTGTGTCCCCCTGCCTTACACCCTTCTTGATTGGTATTCTGTTACTTTCTTTATGAAGCACTATGGTAGCAGTTGATTCCCTGTAGATTTCTTCCAGAATGTTTATATATACTTCATATACGCCCTCATTCCGCAGTGCCTGCATGACGGCTGATATTTCTACTGAATCAAACGCCTTCTCGTAATCTATGAAGGCTATGTGTAGTAGTTGGTTATACTGTGAGCATTTCTCTATTTCCTGATTGATAGTATCAATGTGGTCAATTGTTGAGTAGCCTGTTCGAAATCCTGCTTGTTCCTTTGGTTGATTGAATTCTAATGTTTTCTTCACTCTGTTAGCAATTACCTTTGTAAATAGCTTGTATACTACAGAGAGCAAGCTGATCGGCCTGTAATTCTTCAAGTCCTTGTCATCTCCTTTCTTATCTATTAAGATGACGTTAGCGTTCTTCCAAGACTCTGGCACTCTTCCCGTCAGGAGACACCTCCTCTGACGGGAACCATATATATATATATATATATATATATATATATATATATATATATATATATATATATATATATATATATATATATATATATATATATATATATATATATATATATATATATATATATATATATAGTAGGTAGGGGGGGCGCTGCGACGAACCTTCGCCTCCCTCCTCAACCTGAAGGGGAACCCCGAGCAGGCCTTTTTTTTAAATAGAAACAAAGCAATCGCTGATGGTTAACTGGGCTAACCGAGGAAAGAGACTACCAGGCTTCGGTTAAAAAAAAAGGCCACATCTTCGCTGACAGATGGCTAGAACTATTTCTTCGCTACTTCACTTTCACGGCGTGGCATGTGGTTACTTTCTTTCGACGTACGTAGAGAGTGAGCAGGTAGGTGATGTGCACCTCGAATGACTCCACAAGCTTGATTCCGGTCAAGTGTTTCTGGACGGCCTCTTTCAGTTGCTTCGTCGCGTTCGGCTACGCCGCGTTCTCGAGCCCGAACTCGAGCCTGTAGCCGTGAGCCTACATGTTCCGCAGCTGCTGTAGCATGCCCAGACAGGTCAGCCGGCCGTCAGCTATGATGGCGATCCAGTCGCACGAGTACTGGCACTTTTCCATGCTGAAAGAATGAGGCAGGGTGACTCTCGGGACACTTTTTATAGCACGTATCACTGCGCTGACAAAGATATGGGCCGCCTTTTGGTAACGAGATTTTAATACAATCATTTGGAAAGTCAGGTTTTACAGCGAATACCTTTGTTTTAGATTCGAAGCAGCATTTTCTGGGGGCCGTGTCCATCCCTCGGCGACCGTCCGCACACCCCCTGCGCGTGCACCAGCTATCTCCCTCTTTCGTGTGAGCGCGAACAGGTGGGAGGAGGCGGTGGAGTGTTGCCTCCGCTTCGTATCTCCTCTCACATTTATCTTTCCACCACCACAGTGCACTGGTATAAAATAGGGAGTTTTAGGGCTGGGTACCCAAGCAGCTTGTGAACCCAGGACGTTGGGGCGGCGGTATTGCGCATGAGCGAAACCCCAAACAGATGCGTCGCAAGATCGCTGGCGCGATGGGGCCACGCATCCCGGCCGCAAACAACGCTGCCACCACTGGCTTCCTAGCGGAGATAAGCTGCCCCGGCGCACATGCTTGTGCATAATGTTACCTTCACGGCGAGCAAAGCCGAGGCTGGCCAGAGCCACCATTTTGACTTTTAAGTTTTAAGCGCAAATATTATAGTGGCTAGCCACTAAACAAACAGCATGGCACAAAGGCGCGAAATCTCTCACAGCATGGATCGGCCGCCTTGTAAGGTCCACCTTCGCAAGAACTCACAGTATCCGCACTGCGGATACTCTAGCCGTCAAGTTAAAATAAGCCAAAGTGTGAGCACTTATAGCGATTACATGGTTTCAGCCAGATTACCAAAGCTAGAATAGCCTGGAACATAGAAACTAAAGATATGCCAGCCCCTTACCAGCTGAATAGGCGGCGCTATCTAGCGCGGCCCTAGTGAAACAGACAACCACAACATTGTTATTGCAGAAACATTGTGCATTGTACATCTGATGCAAAAACTGCGCAGCGACAATATTACAAATTAGTAACCCTTTTCTTCGTTTTCACCTCAAAAACATTACGCGTAAGCTAACATGTTCACGACTGTCATTGCACGAAGTGTCAAAAGATGTCGACACTGTCGTTTACAGTAACCTTGTATTTTCCACTTTTTGCATATACCAGGATACTGTACATGATAAACAAGTGTCCTAATCACAATGTATGTTTCATTTAACATTATCATCGTAAAATTTATTAAATAATTCTTACGCGACACGGCGCGGCGAGCGCGTGTGACCTTCGTGCGGCTTGCGTTTGCATAAGGCACCCAGTTGGGTATGGGTTGGGTACGCAACGCCGCGCGCCCCCAAGCCTGCAGCGCCCCAAGAGCTTGGGTACCCAGCACTAACACTCTCTAATGATGCGCTCGCTTGCTTCGTTGCACTCTCCTAGTAGCGCCTGGTGTTACCCTTCCGGTACACACACGGTAGTACACACAAATGGGAGCAGCTTACTTAAGCTGTACACAAGGTATACACAACTCCACACGCAAATGAAACCTACAAGGAAATATACAAATGGAAACACAAGTGAACGTCAGCGCTGATTCGCATCGCCGCATGGTTTCCATTTGTGGGAGATGGTGCAATTTCTTTTATGGTGCACAGAACAGCGCCTGACGAAGGTGCGGGCGGCCTTTTGGTAACATGCGTGAAATATACAGGCACTCACCGAGTCGGGTATGACAGCGAACGTGCGCCTTTGTTATTGTCGCCCTTTTCTACCACATACAACAATTTATAAACAAACCATTTCAAGATAAACTCACGGTGTATTTTATACGTTCGCCTAAGATAGTCTAAATACCGGCAACGGTGTTCTTTCGGTTGAGACACTTGGCTGGCCCGCAGGTTGCGGCATCGAATCTCGGCCATGGCGGCCGCATTTTCGATGGAGGTGAAAACACTACAGGTTTTCCCGCTCAATTTAATCCAAGCGCCAGCCAAATTAATACAGGCGCCAGTCAATTTAATCCAGCCGCCTATCAGATTAATCCATGTGCCATTCATTTTAATTGAAGTCCCACTGAAGTTAATCCTACTGCCAGCGAATTTAATCCTGATGACTTTGTGACTTCAAAAGGACTCAGAGTTTTCGGGAATGCGTGGATTGAATGAATAGCTTTGGAGTGAATGTAAGAAGGAAAAACATGAATGAGTCACTAGTGACACAATGTGACTCGCGCGACTTCATCACACCTATCACCCGCGTAAGCACTATTCACACCTTCGACATGCATATCAAAGGAAACGCCATCCACACAGTAATGACTTGATACCTATTAACCAGGCCAATGATCTCATCACGAGTGACTTAGGTGACGTCTTCACGCATACCACCCACGCACGCACTGTCTTAACATTCTGTCATGCATATCAAATGAAACGTCTTTGAAAGGGCAGGACCTTGATACCTAAAGCTCGGCCAAGCCACCGGATCACCAGTGACTCGGGGAACGTCATCACCCATATCACCCGCGCACGTAATTTACTAGCCTGCCACCATGCATACCAAACGAAACGTGTTTGCGAGAGCAATAACGTGTTACCTATGACTCGGCCAACTGACTTGATCCCTAGTGACTCAGGCGACGTCACCACGCCTATCACCCCGACACACAATGTCTAACCTGCCATCATGTATACCAAACGAAACGACTTTGAGAGAGTAATAACTTGAACACTGACACTAGGCCTAGCGACGTCATCACTAGTGATTCGCGTGACGTCATCTTGCCTAAGACTCACGCACGCGGTGTCCAAACCCTTCTTTATGCATATCAAACGAAACGTCCTTGAGAGAGTAGTAACTTGAACACTGTCACTAGGCCTAGTGACGTCACCACTAGTGGCTCGCGCGACGTCATCTTGTCTAAGACTCACGCAAGCACTCTCTAATGTGCCTTCATGCATATCAAACAAAACGTCTCTGAGAGGGTAATAACTTGAACGCTGGCACTAGGCCTAGTGACGTCATCACTAGTGACTCAGGTGTGTCATCACGCCTATCACACACGCACGCGGTGTTCAAACCTGCCTTCATGCATATCAAACGAAACGTCTTTGAGAGAGCAATAACTTCAACGCTGTCACTAGGCCTAGTGACGTCATCACTAGTGACTCACGTGGCGTCATCACGCCTATCACACACGCACGCGGTGTCCTAACCTGTCTTCATGCATATCAAACGAAACGTTTTTAAGAGAGTAATAATTTGGATGCTGTCACTAGGCCTAGTGACGTCATGACTAGAGACTAGTGTGACGTAATCTCGCCTAAGACTCACGCAAGCACTCTCTATTGTGTCTTCATGCCTATCAAACAAAACGTCTTCAAGAGGGTATTAACTTGAACGTTGTCAATGGGCCTAGCGACGTCATCACTAGTGACTCACGTGTCGTCATCACGCCTATCACACCCGCACGTGGTGTCAAAACCTGCTTTCATGCATATCAAACGAAACGTCTTTGAGAAAGGAATAACTTGAACGCTGTCACTCGGCCTAGTGACGTAATCATCAGTGGCTAACGTGACGTCATCTCGCCTATCACACACGCTTTCGGTGTGCAAACCTGTCTCCATGCATATCAAACAAAACGTCTTTGAGAGGGTAATAACTTGAACGCCGTCACTAGGCCTAGTGACGTCATCACTATTGACACGTGACGTCATCACGCCTATCAAACACGCACACGGTGTTCTAACCTGTCTTCATGCATATCAACGAAACGTGTTTGAGAGAGTAATAACTCGAACGCTGTCACTCGGCGTAGAGACGTAATCATCAGTGGCTAATGTGACGTCATCTCGCCTATCACACACGCACTCGGTGTCCAAACCTGTCTCCATGCATATCAAATGAAACGTCTTTTAGAGGGTAATCACTTGAATGTTGTCACTAGGCCTAGGGACGTAATCACTAGTGACTCACGTGACGTCATCACGCCTATCACACCCGCATGTGGTGTCTAAACCTGCCTTCATGCATACTGAACGAAACGTCTTTGGGAGAGTAATAACTTAAACGGTGTCACTAGGCCTAGTGAGGTCATCACTAGTGACGCGTGACGTCATCACGCCTAAGACTCGCGCAAGCACTCTCTAATGTGCTTTCATGCATATCAAACGAAACGTCTTTGAGAGAGTATAAACTTGAACGCTCTTAGTAGGCCTAGCGACGTGATTACTAGTAACTCATGTGACGTCATCACGCCTATCACACACGCACGCGCTGTCCTAACCTGCCTTCATGCATACCAAACGAAACGTCTGTAAGAGAGCAATAACGTCATACTTATGACTCGGCCAACCAACTTGATCACTAGTGACTTACGTGACGTCATCAAGACTAACACTCACGCAAGCACTCTCTGACGTGCCTTCATGAATATCAAACGGAACTTTATTGAGAGAACATTAACTTGGAGGCCGTTGCAGGCAGCGTCTGCTAGTAAAAAACTGACTGCCCGCACTGCACAGCCGTTCACCGGCTAACCGGTATATGTAGGCACCAGATCGCGCGTTTCAAATTCAGTCAAAGGCGTCTTTACATGGCTCTCGTTTGACGTTTTTCTTGAATCGAGTAGATGCGACGGAAGCAACAGTACCTTCCAGCAGCCGTGGGGTACAACCAAACATCAGCGTCCCACCACTCGTTGAGGGCAACGCTTCTCCTTCATTCAATAAATAGGAATGATAAAGGCGAAATGACAATTAAGGTTTTTCTAAGCCATTCTCAATACGGAAAATTCAACCGATGCCATGACCACTCTGCGACGCATTTACTCTAGCTCATCGTATGGGAAGATGTAGGTGGCTTTTTTGTTGGTACTCGTGTTTCGAAGTATTGAAAATGCGGGCAGCCAGGCCGCACTACTGGGAACGGACAGGCGTTCTACACCAAACAGGCCCGCTTATTTCAAGCACACTAACCTGTAAGAAACGGCGTGGCGGAAAATGTAAAAAGAAAGACATGAGTCAGGCACAGCATTCAATATATATATATATATATATATATATATATATATATATATATATATATATATATATATATATATATATATATATATATATATATATATATATATATATATATATATATATATATATATACATAAACGCAAATGTTGAATATATATATATATATATATATATATATATATATATATATATATATATATATATATATATATATATATATATATATATATATATTAAACATTTCCGTTGGTTTTCAGTGATTAACTCTCATGCAGACGACGGGCAGACGTTCCACAATGCAGACGACAATCCAACAAAATAATGAATTGAAGAATTGAAGATACGTTTTAATTCGTGCTAGAATACCCTAATACTGGTTATTTATGATTCGAAGCAATCGCTTGAAGTAATACTGAAGCAGATGACAGTGTGTCGCAGCTGTTTTCGGCGAGTCTCTTTCACGCAGACGACGGGACGACGTAGTGCGACGCGAGCGACAAGCCGGCGTAGTTTCAAGTTTCTGCCCGTGTCATCGTTAGGTGAGCGCTTTTGCAGGCCTGGGAATAAGTGAAAGTTTGCGCTTCGATTACTGGTGCTATGGAAGACCAAGACTCTCGGCGTCCCGGAAGGTCACGGAAGGCACCTGATGAACCGAAGAAGAAGTACGCTCGCGTTTCCCCTGTAGATCGTTGCCGGATAATAGATGTTCACAGGCGCGGAGGCGATTTAAAAGTGCTCTCCAAAACACTAAAAATCAATATAGAGACCGTGCGTTCTATTGCCGCTAGTGACCGTGACACAGCTAAAACACGTGGTGGTTCGTCGACGAAATTTGGACCGGACGAGGTGGACGCCCTGCAACGAATCGTACAGGAAAATTCATCCTTCACGCAGGAACAAATAAAGAGGGCTCTCAAGGATGAGATGCTTAACGTTGAAGTGAGCACGTCGAAGATTGATCAGCTTGTCGATGGACATGGTTATTCGGTGAAGCTTCTGACACCGAGCCCAGTAGATAGTAATCACGCCGACGTGAAACAGCTGCGGTGCCGATATGCCCAGTGGCTTCAGAGCGGGGGAACTACACTAACACGATACTACATCGACGAGACCAACTTCAACGTATGGGGTTTGCGCAGTTTCGGTAGGGCGAAACGAGGTGCTCCAGCATGCCGTTTGTCAACTAGTGCGAAGGGGGCGAATGTAAATGTTATAGCCTGCGTGCCAGCGAATGGCCTTCTCCATTGGACTATTGCGGACAAGGTCCACTGGGCTGTCTTCAACGACTTTCTCGCAGAAGTGTCGAGTGAAGTTTCACAGCAGGAAACAGAAATACAGGCAGTGTTCCTGTTTGACAACGCACCAGTGCACCACCACGTCGAACAGGCTGTCCTCGCGGCAAGCGACCACACAGTCAAGTGGCTACTGCCATACAGCCCATTCTTCAATCCGATTGAGGAGCTTTTCTCAAAGTTCAAGGCAGGTGAAAGGAGCTTCCTAAGCGAGCGGAGGGATGATCTCCTCACGACACCGGGAGGGATCTCCAAGAAAGAACATCGTCGTGCTCTGCTGGTTGAGGCCGCGGTGCGCTCTATGCAGCACATCCAGCGTGTGAACTGTGTCGCTTATGATAGGCACGATTACACTTTTGTACAAGCTGCCCTCGACTGCCTTGGTATGTAGAACACTGCTCAGCAGCACAACTATGGGTGCGTGTTCATGAAAACTGCTTTGCCTGTATAATAATAAATTTTGTTTTTCACGGACTTGCCCCGGTTCTCTTTCATCACTCCTTTCATAACCGATTTAACAAGCTCGACGTTATTAGAACAAGAATTTTTTTTGAGGTGTTATGGATGTTTTAACCGGGCATCATCTTTGCTTCGGTATCGCCAAAACATGTCAGGTATGTCGTAACTATAGAGGCCGGCACTATAGGCACTAAAGAACCGGGATTTAGTCGCCAAAAATAGGTGGCCAAAGCACTGTTTTAGGCTCCCAAAATTGTGAATATAGGCGCAATAAACTTTGACAAAACTCAATTTTTCCAATAAACAAGTGCGGGATCTGTCTCTACGACATGAGAGCAAGAAAAAATGCTCTAGTTTATAATGGTACAAACGCGTCATGGTTTAGAATAAACATGCGTTTTTCCGTGGGGTTCACAGAATACGGTCTCTCCATTTCTAGTTTGGCATGGTCAGTTAAGTGTGCACCGTCAAATAAACATGCTTCTGGGTCTCTTTCTGTGGGGCATAGCTGAGAAGGGCTACAGAGAGAGAGAGAGAAGAAATGTAGGAAAGGTAGGGAGGTTAACTAGACTACGCGTCCAGTTTGCTACCCTATACATGGGGAAGGGGAGAGGGGAGTAAAAAAGATAGAGAGGGATAGACACATGTCACATCACACACACAATGCCGAGTTTCACAGGTGGTCCCTCATTGAAGTTGCTGTCAAGTATATCAGGAGGGCTCGTGTGGCTTTCTTTGCTGATGTGCTGCGCGACCAAGCTCCTAAGATCTTTGCTTCATTAAATGGCCGGTCATCGAGTCTATTCAAGGCACACTGGAGAGTCCGGCGATCTTCATCAAATTGGGCACAGTGGCACAAAAGATGTTCAATAGTCTCTATACAGTTGCAGCTTTCACACATGGATGAATCTGCCATGCCAATGCGATGGCTGAATGACTTAATAAACGCCACCCCAGTCCACAGCCAGCACAGCATTAGAGCGTCACGTCGAGAAATCTTGGATGGCAGTTGTTTCTAGAGTAGTGACTTAAGATTCTTAGGGCGATGATTGGAGTTAAGTGGAGAATTCCAGTGCGCCAGTGTGGCATTATGCGCAATGTGACGAAGTTCTCTAGCTGCGTCTACTCTTGACAAGGGTATTAACAGTGTGGGCGCTCCATCGTCGGCACATCGGGCAGCGTCGTCGGCGAGGTGGTTACCACTGATGCCACAGTGGCCCGGCAATCATTGTAAAACAATATCGTGTCCTTGATCAGCGGCGCGATGACAAATTTTATTAATACGATACAACATCTAGTGGTAATTTCCACGTCGTAGACTTCGCACGCATTGAAGGGCTGCCTTGGAGTCACAGAAAATGGCCCATCTACTAGGGAATTCTTGCGTAACAAACTCCACAGCGGCTCAAAGAGCGGCGAGCTCGGATCCCGTATATGTCGTGACGTGTGATGCCTTGAATTTGACGGTGATTGATCGAGATTGTATGACAAAGGTACCTGTCGAACTTCCCGAGACCGAACCGTCCATGTAAACATGAATTTGGTTAGCATACGACAAATGCAAAAGGTCCAGTGAGATCTTCTTGAGGGCTGCAGATGACAGGCTTGCATTTTTAGATATCCCCAGCACTTGAAGGTGCACAGTCGGTCTTTTCGCGCACCACTCTCGAGATAGTGGTATGGTTGCAGTCGAGAATCTCCACGAGATGGAATTCTGGTTAGCCGCAACAACTTTGGAAAATGCTGCCTTTGGTCTTTCTAGTGGCAAGCTAGCAAGGTGGTGGTTAGGCACTCTGGATATGTGACGGATATGTGCCCGGAGTGTGTCGACAGTTATATATGTCGTGATCGGATGGTTTTAGCAATACCAATTGTTGCTAACGTATTAGCGCACCGAAGTAGCCCCAAGCATGTGCGGAGGACTTGGCCTTTAAATGCTTTGCAGGACCCTGATGTTAGTTTTTCCGGCGTTGGAAAGCACGGGCGTGCTATACTGCAAATATCCCAAGAAGAGCGCTCTGTATGAGAAGGACTACACATGCGCAAATAGCCAGAGTGCAGAGCGCCAGAAGGATTTTTTTGCGGCGTATTAACTTAGTCTAACCACACAGGCTCAATTTTCCTTCTGTCTGTGAACACCTTAAAGGGTCGGTACACAAAGTCAAGAGTTTTGAGAAGCCAAAAGGGATGCATACACTGGGTGCTCAAGATCTCATTTACCAAGAATTGCAGTACTACGCGCGTCATAAAGAGGTGATATGCCAAACTGAACACGGCTTGACCTTCATCTCATGAGCGTGTGCCCCAACATGGTGAAGGTGACAGAATGGTCCTGCATATGTCAAAGTAGTACGTGACACTGCGAGAACTATTTGAGACAACGTGTGTAATTTGTGCAAACGGTTGCCTAAATAGAAGCATGAAGGTTGACAAAAATGTTAGAACACAGAGACGAAATCTATTCGCCTTATTTGTTTGATTTCATATCGAGAGAGATGCGAGACTAAGGTGCCTCCATTTTGTTTGCGTTGGTGTTCTCGCAGTTCTCGCATCGTGTCGGTGCCAGCATTCACAACACTAGGCGTGGTTTTGGTGCATTGTCCCTTACAGAAGTTGCAACGGTGTGACGCTGTGTATCGGGGTAAGGATACGTTATCCAAGCCAACCTCTCCAAACGTGTGTGCAGATAGGGATTCATTACACAAAAACTCGCAGTACAATACAAAAAAACATCGAGACGGCAGAACACCGCTTGCGCGCACGGGCTGACGTAGGCATCTCATGCGAAAGTAGTTTACGCGCGCATGACGGGCTCACGCACGTCGTGTGATGCTCCAGCACCGAGTGACTCTGATATCAATAGCGGGGAAGTAATTGGACTTGCAACGTCTACATAGAGGGAGTGGCGAAGGTTTCAAGCTCACCTCCTCAGATCATGCTTTAGCAGCTTCTAATGATCAAATTACAAAATTCTAGTGATACAAAGTTTTTCATTGGGCACGCAATATTTTTCACTGTCTAAGTGAAAATTCTCAGGGGACCTAGTGAAGCACCACATGTAAATGACAAATAAAACAAAAACTACATAGATATTGCTTTTTTCATCGGCACTGTACTTGCCCTGATGACTCCCCACAGTTTCGCGTTCATTGTTCTTCTTCCTGCCGCTGCACAGAAGCACCTCCTGCTCGCTACGTATCCGAGCGGACGCTGGAGAGAGGCTGAGCAGACGACGCGGCATGGTTTGTATACATGTGTAGAGGCTAATCGACTCTCCTTTTGGCTAAAATGCCTTCAAGGCTTGACAGTTCTAAAAGTAACGTGTGAAATAAAGTGTAGTTTGCACCCACAGTGTCCCAAAGTCTAAATTTTGCCGGGTAACGTGAATACCGGGCTCCAGCGGGACTTGAAAGCAAAATTTGAGGTTAAATAGCGTTTATACAGGCATCAATTTTGAAAACAGGCATTTACAGGCACTTATACGAATTAAGGCAGCAACGTCCGAAATAGGCATATATAGGCACTATAAAAGCTCTCCTATAAAAGCTCTCTAATTTGTGCTCATGTGTCAAAATGACATGATAGGAACGCAAGAAACGAAACAGGCATTTGCATACAATCTGGCCTCTAGTCATAACACTGTATGTTCGTAATCAAGCATAAGACGCACGCACGGTCTACCTCCTCCAAAACTTGCAACAAAAAGATTTGTCTACCACTCCTTCGGCTCAACTAATATTTCATCTGGTTATCCTGTGAAACAAATCCGCTGTAACAGAGGGCAGTCCCCATACTTGAGATACATACTATTGCTATTTGCTACTGACCATTTGCTGATGCAGAATTGAATGTTGTGCCTGACTCGTGCCTTTCTTTCTACATTCTACGCCACGCCGTTTCTTACAGGTTAGTGTGCTTGAAATAAGCGTGCCTGTTTGGTGTAGAACGCCTTCCGTTCACAGTAGCGCGGCCTTGCTGCCCACATTTTCAATACTTCGAAACACGAGTACCAACAAAAAAGCCACCTACATCTTCCCATACGACGAGCTAGAGTAAATGCGTCGCAGAGTGTTCATCGTATCGGTTGAATTTTGCGTATTGAGAATGGCTTAGAAAATGCTTAATTGTCATTTCGCCTTTATCATTCCTATTTATTGAATGAAGGAGAACCGTTGCCCTCAACGAGTGGTGGGACGCTAAAGTTTGGTTGTACCCCACTGCTGCTTGAAGGTGCTGTTGCTTCCGTCACATCTACTCGAGTCACGAAAAGCGTCAAGTCAAACGAGAGCCATGTAAAGACGCCTTTGACTGAATTTGAAACACGCGATCTGGTGCTTACATATACCGGTTAGCCGGTGAACGGCTGTGCAGTGCGGGAAGTCAGTTTTTTACTAGCAGACGCTGCCTGCAACGGCCTTCAAGTTAATGTTCTCTCAATGAAGTTTCATTTGGTATGAATGACGACAGGTTAGGACAGCGCGTGCGTGTGTGATAGGCGTGATGACGTCACACGAGTCACTAGTAATCACGTCGCTAGGCCTAGTGAGAGCATTTGAGTTATTACTCTGTCAAAGACGTTTCGTTTGATATGCATGAAGACAGGTTAGGACAGCGCATGCGTGTGTGATAGGCGTGATGACGTGACATAACTCACTAGTAATCGCGTCGCTAGGCCTAGTGACAGCGTTCAAGTCAATACCCTCTCAAAGACGTTTTGTTTGATATGCATGAAGGCACATTAGAGAGTGCTTGCGTAGGTGTCAGGCATGATTACGTCATGGGAGTCACTAGTGAACACGTCACTAGGCCTAGTGACAGCGTTCGAGTTATTGCCCTCTCAAAGACGTTTTGTTTTATGTGCATGAAGGCAGGTTACAGAGTGCTTGCGAGTGTCAGGCGAGATGACGTCACGTGAGTCACTAGTGATGACGCTATAGGCCTAGTGACAGCATTCGAGTTATTACTCTCTCAATGACATTTCGTTAGATATGCATGAAGACAGGTTAGAACACCGCGTGCGTGTGTGATAGGTGTGATGACGTTACGTGAATCACTAGTGATGACGTCACTGGGCCTAGTGACAGCGTTCAAGTTATTATCCTCTCAAAGACGTTTCGTTTGATATGCATGAAGGCAGGTTACAGAGTGCTTGCGTGGGTGTCAGGCGAGATGACGTCACGCTAGTCACTAGTGATGACGTTACTAGGCCGAGTGACAGCGTTCGAGTTATTACTCTCTCACAGGCGTTTCGATTGATATGCATGAAGACAGGTTAGGACACCACGTTCGTGTGTGATAGGCGTAATGACGTCACGTGAGTCACTAGTGATGACGTCACTAGGCCTAGTGCCAGCGTTCAACTTATTACCCTCTCAGAGACGTTTTGTTTGATACGCATGAAGGCACATTATAGAGTGCTTGCGTGAGTCTTAGGCAAGATGACATCGCGCAAGTCACTAGTGATGATGCCACTAGGCCTAGTGACAGTGTTCAAGTTATTACCCTCTCAAAGACGTTTTGTTTGATATGCATGGAGACAGGTTCGGACACCGAAAGCGTGTGTGATAGGCGAGATGACGTCACGTTAGCCACTGATGATTACGTCACTAGGCCGAGTGACAGCGTTCGAGTTATTACTCTCTCAAAGACGTTTCGTTTGATATGCATGAAGACAGCTTAGAACATCGTGTGCGTGTTTGATCAGTCAGTCAGTCAATGAACTTTATTTACAAATGGTCCTGAGGAGCCGATTCCCCTCAAGACGGAGGGTCGGCTGCGGGCCGCACCCACGTGGGGACAGGAAGAGCGAGCCCCTCCGCCAAATTGCGGGCCCTCTGGACAGCCCGGATTTGGACCTCTCGGTCCGAGCTGGTAATTGCCGTCCTCCAGGCAGCTTCTGGGCTGAGAGGCTCGCCATCGCGCAGCGCCGCGCATTGCCAGAGCATGTGGGGTAACGTGCAACGTCTCTCTTCGCAATGAGGGCATTGCGGCTTTATGCTGTCGATAAACTTGCTGTACACTAAAGGCGACGGGTAAGTACCCGTTTGCAGCATTCTTAAAGTGACTGACTGGGCCCTAGAAAGTTGCGGGTGCGGGAGCGGAAAGCTACGCCTGGCCAATTGATAATTTTTGCAAATTTCGTTAAAGGTGAGGAGCGAATCAAGCTGCCGGATGCCATCCCCAAAATTAGATGCCGATTGCCCGTCACGGTGGGACAGTTCGCGTGCTCGGGCATGGGCAAGCTCATTGGCATTGGGGATAACAGGGTGGACATCCTTGCCCATGTGGGCAGGAAACCAGGTGATGTGGCCGTCGATTTCCGTGCAATGTGGTCTTTTGGTAAGAAGATGGGCCGCCTGCTCACAGACTGACCCGGTCATGAACGCTCGTGCAGCAGCTCGAGAATCAGTGAAAATGCGCGTGCGCGTGGGAATCGCCACGGTCATTGCTATAGCAGCCTGCTCTGCCCTAGCCAGCGTGGTATCTCGAAGAGATGCCGCTGTGAGGATTTTACCGTGAAGGTCAGTGACCACAGCCACGAAATTGGTTGTGCAGGGATACTGTGCTGCGTCAACGAACGCCACAAGTTCAGGGGTGGCAGCGGCGGAACAGAGGAGCGACCTAGCCCTAGCAGCCCGGCGGCCGACATTGTAGAGAGGGTGAACATTTCTAGGAATTTGTGAGACCGTAATCTGCTCCCTCAATTTGGGTGGAAGCTGTATCTTTTTGTCTGCTACCATAGTTGGTTCGCAGCCCAGAAACTCCAGGATGCATCTCCCAGCTTTGGAAGAGGACAGTCGTGCAGCTTGTGCTGTTTTTTGCGCTTCTGCAATCTCACTAAATGTATTATGCATACCAAGAGCCTTGAGCTTTTCCTCATTTGTGTTGTTTCGAAGGCCCAAGACCCTCTTAATGCACTTTCAAATAATCGCATCCAGTTTCCCTTGTTCTTTCCTTTCCCACCTATGCGCTGTGGCAATGTAATTAATGTGACTCATAAGAAAAGCATGGAAAAGCCTCATGAGGTTGGCCTCACAAAGCCCTCCACGCCTGTTAGACACCCGAAGTATAAGCTTGACCATGCTCTCCGCCTCTGCCGCAATACGAGTCAGAGTATGCGAGTTACTTCCGTGCTCCTCCAGGAACATGCCTAATATCCGAATTTTATCGACACGGGGGATGGCCTGCCCTGACCGTGTGTGAATTTCGATCCTGATCTCTTCCGGCGGAAATGGAATAGTGGTGAACTTGCGTTTCTCCGGCTGTGTGTACAGGAGGAGCTCCGACTTGGCGGTCGACGGGTGCAGCCCCGTGCTATCCAAAAACTCCTCCGTGCACCTGAGGGCCTGCTGGAGGGACTCCGCAACGTCTCCGTCCCTACCCCCAGTGCACCATATAGTAATATCGTCCGCATACAGCACATGTCCGATGCGGTCGATACGAGAGAGTTCGAGCGAGAGTTTCCTCATCGCGATATTAAAAATTAGCGGTGAAATGACCGATCCTTGAGGGGTTCCCCTAGGTCCAAGGTGAAATTCCTTGGAGCAGAGGTCCCCGAGCCGAATGGTGGCAACGCGATCCCTGAGAAAAGAGCAGACGAACCCGTAAAAGCGGGCCCCCAATCCCAACTCAGAGATCGAATCCAGTATGTGAGGATGTGAGATATTATCGAAAGCTTTCTCCAGATTGAGTGCAAGAATCCCTCGGACATCTCTGGTGTCTATGTCGAGAATTTGATGTTTAATCATTTTCATAACGTCCTGCGTAGAGAGCGCGGGACGAAAGCCAATGAGATTGAAAGGGAAGAGCTCGTTTTGTTCAATGTGATGGGAGACTCGGTTAAGAATTGCATGTTCCGCGACCTTACCCACGCAAGACGTGAGCGAGATCGGTCGGAGCGTGCCGAGCCCGAGAGGTTTACCAGGCTTGGGAATGAGGACGACAGAGGCCGTTCGCCACTCCTTCGGCACCTGCCCCGACTCCCAAACCCGGTTGACCTCGTCAGTTAGTAGCTCAATGGATCTATCGTCCAGATTTTTAAGTAGCCTGTTAGTGATACCATCCGGCCCGGGAGCCGATTTTTCATTGAGATCAAAAAGGACCGCCCTGATTTCTGCCGTGTTGAAGGGGGAGCCCAGCTCCGCATCCTCCAGACCAGAGAAATCCGGGTAGTCTGCATCCGTGATAGCCCCCAGGGGGAGGTACCTATCCGCCAGCTGTTGTAAGATTTGATCATTGGAGAGCCCAGCAGACCTCTCCTTGTGAATGAGCCGATCAACAGTGTGTTTCTGATTAGCTTTAGTTTGCTTGTCTCCCAGGAGGTGCTTGAGAATGTTCCATTTCGCCCCTGACCGCATCTGCCCATCGACAGCGTTACAGACCTCATCCCATTGTTGTCTGGCCAGGGTTTGGCTGTACGATTCAATCTCCTGTTTGAGCAGAGCAATTTTCTTTCTGAGCCGCCTGTTGAGTCGCTGCGTACGCCATCTGTTAAGTAAGGAGTTTTTGGCTTCAAGGAGCCTCGCTAGGCGGCTGTCCATGCGTTCCGTTTTAAGATCCGTCTCCACCACCTTAGTGGCATCTTTAACATCTGCCTTAAGACGCTCAAGTAGCTGGCCAAGGTCGTCGTACTCTTTTTCATCGCTTTGTCTGAGTTCCCGAAAGGCATCCCAATCAACAATTTTGAAAACCCGCGGCGGCGGTGCTTTAACATCGAGGGAGATAGACGCGATGAAATGGTCGCTCCCCAAGTTCTCATGCAAGTACTGCCAGAAAGGGCACTCGACGTTCCTGACAAAAGCCAGGTCCGGCGTGGTGTCTCTTGCCACAGAATTGCCGAGACGTGTGGGAAAGTTGTGATCAGTAACTAGTAACATATTAAGATTGGTAGTATGCTGCAGAAGCGCCCGCCCCTTAGCCGTATTATTGATATAGCCCCATGTCTGATGTTGCGCATTGAAGTCGCCAGCAACTGTCAACGGAGCCGAGCCCGCGATTTTGGAGGCTTTGCAGAGAAGCGCATTAAAAGTCTCCCGAGTATCAGATGGTGAGCTATAAACGTTGAGAATGAATAGGTGCTCCTTAAGCCGAGAGTTTGGGATTAACTCAATGAGTATGTGTTCCACCTTTAGGTCTGGACGTACATAGCGAACCTCAAAGGAGAACTCTTTGGATATGAGGGTGGCGACCTCGCGTTTTCCTTCCCCCCAGCAGGCCACGGAGCGATAACCCCGGAGGGCCACCTCTCCTTTAAGGGTCTCCTGGAGGAGTATTACGGCTGGCTTATTCTCCTGTGAGCTGACGAACTGCTGCAAGACTGCCTTCTTCCTGTGGAAGCTCGCGCAATTCCATTGCCAAATGACAAATGTTTTATTTAGCTTCGCCATGATTGCTACTTAGGTTTTGCTCCACCACCACCACCCTTGCAGAAAGGGACTGGATGACAGAGCTGACACCAGCGATGGCCTCCTTAATTTCATGGACCACCCCCATAATTTCCTGTTTAAAGTCACTGAACTCCTTCTCGATATCTACCGCAGGGTCAGGGGCTTTTCGCTTGCCGGCTATAGGTTGTGCCTCGGCCTGCTGCACTTTCACCGCCCCTTGCGGCGTGCGTTCGCGCTGCCTAAGCTCCTCAACTAATGCTTTAATCTCCTGAAGCTCACTCCTCAGAGTTGCATTCTCACGCTCTAGCTGCTGTATTCTAGCCGTAGCTTGCTCTGGCAACTGGCGCTGCACGATAGTGCGAGACTCACGTTTTGGGCCCACTCGTTCAGCCCAGGTAGGTTCCTGCTGAATCCGGGCACAGGAGGCAGACCTATCCCTCGAGCGAGAGTGGTGACCCGCACCCCGCCCAGGGTTATCAAGGCCACCCCCCTGGTTGAACCCAAGCCCGGGAGCTTGCTGTGGCACGAACTCCGCGCGCTGCTTGTTTGCTTTTCTCCGTCATCGCCTTCTATGCCGAACGATGTAGGGAACCTGGTACCTGCTTTGGCAGGCCCGATCCGCCGTCGAATGCGCTCCTCCACAGATGGAGCACTTCGGCTGGCACGTATGATTCTCAGGGGGCGATGAGACCCCACAGTCCGGGCAGGTGATGACTGTAGGAGTGGGACAAACGTCCGAGCGATGTCCCAGCTTTCCGCAGGTTCGACAGGCGTCGATTTGTCGTCGGTGGAGCGTGCATCGGATCAGGTTCGTCCCAGACATGACGTAGTTTGGAACTTTCATACCGTCAAACAGGACGATCACTGTGGGCGTTTTCTTGATGCGCCGTACTCCAAGAACCTTCGGATTTCTTGCGTGCACGAAGAGCTCACCAAGCCGGTCATCAGAGAGCTCAGGGTCGATAACGTGAACAACTCCTCTGCACGTATCCCCGGGTGGCGTCACGTAAGTAGAGACTTCATGGAGCGTTTCTCCCACTCGAAATTGCTTCACTTCAGCGTAGGCTTCTGCGTTCCTAGCGTGTGGCGTGCTGATCACAAAAATGTTCTGCATTTCATTGGCACAAACAATATCTTCCTCAGCCTGCGGCGGGCCGAGACAAGCAGCCATCACCAAAGCTTGGGTAACCTTGATTCCACTGACCTTGCGCACATCCATGCCTCCCTTGGGACGTACGACAACCCGGTAGTGATCTTTAGGCAATCGCGGCAGGCGCGACGCGGCGATGAGCTTGTTTATAGGCCCCTTCGGGTGCGCTGGACGGGCGGCACGATGACCGGCACTGGGGCCAGGGCTGTCGCCGGGCGTAAAATCCTGACGCTGCTTCTTCCGAGAGTGGGCAGCAATCCATCCGGAGGCTTCATCCTCCTGCCTGGAGATTCCTTCGCCGAAGACCATCTCCTCGAGCGGCATCCTCAAAGCGTCTCGCTCGGCAGGCCGAGATGAGCGCCAACGTGGCACAGGGTGAACCACCCAAATAAAAGTTCGATAGCTTGACCTACCCGCAAAAGTCGGGTATCCACTCGATCCTTGAAAGAAACTGGATCAGATGAGTCGAAAAACCGAGGTCGATCAGCAAATTTGCGGTCAAAAACATTTAAAAAAGCAGGAGCCGATGCGAGCGCGTCCGGCTCGCGTCTAGCAAGCGGCATTCCTCCGCGTGTTTGATAGGCGTGATGACGTCACGTGTCACTAGTGATGACGTCACTAGGCCTAGTGACGGCGTTCAAGTTATTACCCTCTCAAAGACGTTTTGTTTGATATGCATGAAGACACATTCGAGAGTACTTGTGTGAGTCTTAGGCGAGATGACGTCGCGCTAGTCACTAGTGATGACGTCACTAGGCCTAGTGACAGCGTTCAAATTATTACTCTCTCAAAGACGCATCGTTTGATATGCATGAAGACTGGTTTGGACGCTGCGTGCGTGAGTCTTAGGCGAAATGACGGCACTAGGCCTAGTGACAGCGTTCAAGTTATTACTCTCTCAAAGACGTTTCGTTTGATATACATGAAGGCAGGTTTGGACACCACGTGCGGGTGTGATAGGCGTGATGACGACACGTGAGTCACTAGTGATGACGTCATTAGGCCCAGTGACAACGTTCAAGTTAATACCCTCTTAAAGACGTTTTGTTTGATAGGCATGAAGACACAATAGAGAGTGCTTGCGTGAGTCTTAGGCGAGATGACTTCACACTAGTCACTAGTGATGACGTCACTAGGCCTAGTCATAGAGAAAGAAGAAGACAAGAGCGGACACTCCGCGAAACCTGGCCTCAGGAAGTGCGTCACGACTACGTAACGAACTAGTGCTCTCACCAAACGTCAGAGGGCGCAAGCGCAAAAAAAACAGTGATAATCAATGCAACAGAATTGTTTTTACAAAATAATAATTATACCCCGAAATTTGGTATGTTCTTTATACATAAAAACAATTTATTCAACACACCTTACGCGATTATTTTTCTTCAGCCGTACTGTCATAAACACCATCTACCCAGCGACAAGCCCATGCATGACTGACAGCGAGAAGCTTTCGTCGCTTTCGTCAACGTCGGCTGCGTCGGCGTTTTCGTGCGTGAGATAACAGGCGAGGCACGTTTTCAAGCGAATTTTGTTGAATGACATGTTGTTGGTCTTGTTGGGTCATTTTTTTAGAAAACGGTTACACTTGCGCGAATAAGACACCATGCAACAAACATAGAAAGATGCACACACACACACGTTGCGCTTCGAGTGTGCGAGTTTGTTTCTTACGTGGCGTCTCATTCACGCAGTTGTAACCTTTTTCTTAAGCTTGTAAGGACTGGGGGGTTCGCTAAAAAGAAAGTTTGTGGCTCTATGCGGCGGCTAGACGGGAACATTGTGCAACGTATGCAGTACAGCAAAGGCGGCACGGCGTCAAGCCGAGGCGACGCGTGCTGCGTCTGCCACGGACGCGAGCGTCTGTGCGCTGAGCTATTTATTAGCCCTGTAATACCGCTCTCGTAGCACCAATTAAGGTCCACAATTCTGGATAAGTGATGACTACAACATATTTAAGCTCGCAAGCGTCACAGCAACACCCAGACGAGAATCGCTTGGGTTCTTAAGTTTTTGATGAAGGCGACGCATAAGAAGAGCCGCAAGACCTGCCAGTGTTGTAGCATAAAGCTTGTCTTTCACGTAGTGAGCAAGCTGCAAAGCCCTACCTTTGTGAGGACAAGCAGGCATCAAGTCTGCTTTTTTTCATTTTGGACTAGCTGTTTTTAAGCACAGCCAGCACACTGCACCTTTGCCTTTCTGCTATATCGTGTCGTGTGGTTTCTGTGTGCTCTTTTTTATATGCATTATTTCGGTTAACCCCAGGCGTGATTCGCGACTTCATTGCTGTGTATATGTCACTTCTTCCTTCTTCATCAGCATTGTGCGCTGTGTTTTTGCCATAGATCCTTACTTACCCACTGGCCCGGTGTGTCATACTTCCCCAGCTTCTCGGCTTCTGCCAACTCTAGCGATGTGTGCGTTGTCTGTGTTCTCTCTGTATTTGTTACAATTTATTTGTAAGGCGAGATGCATTTGTTGTCTACCTTTGTCATATTGTGCTTTTTATATTCTCAGACTCTACCTTGCCTTTGAATAAAACATTACGGATACTCTGTCTCTTTGACTTATATATACATTGATAACTCGTTCCAAAAGAAGAACACAAGCGCGATGAATAAAACCGTAGTGAATTATCATTACCTGCATCTCTTTTTATTATAACTTAATCGAAATAAAAATTACGTCACGACCGATTCGCACGAACCACTGAACAAAAAAAAACAGGGAATCGCTAAATCAAAACGACCTACAAAAACTATCCATTTGGGCGATGAATAGTGGTCTGAAATCATAAACTTTCGTCATAGCCAAACGTCAGTTATGCAAAGTTATTCAAAATTTGCGCCAGTGAAACCAAAACAGGAAGCCCACGCCACTTGCTCTCACTAACCACTAGGTGTGCTAGGGTCGATTGGGCCGCTGGGGTCTACGGGATCGTCCACTCTTAACCTTTATTTCTCTATGGCCTAGTGACAGCATTCAAATTATCACTCTCTTAAAAACGTTCCGTTTGATATGCATGAAGACAGGTTAGGACACCGCGTGCGTGTGTGATAGGCATGATGACGTCACGTGAGTCACTAGTGATGACGTCACTAGGCCTAGTGACAGCCTCGAAGTTATTACTCTCTCGAAGACATTTCGTTTGATATGCATGAAGGCAGGTTTGGACATGGTGTGCGTGTGTGATAGGCGTGATGACACACCTGAGTCACTAGTGATGACGTCACTAGGCCTAGTGCCAGCATTTAAGTTATTACCCTCTCAGAGACGTTTTGTTTGATATGCATCAAGGCACATTAGAGAGTGCTTGCGTGAGTCTTTGGCAAGATGACGTCGCGCGAGTCACTAGTGATGACGTCACTAGGCCTAGTGACAGTGTTCAAGTTATTACTCTCTCAAAGACGTTTCGTTTGATATGCATGAAGACAGGTTTGGACACCGCGTGCGTGAGTCTTAGGCAAGATGACGTCACGCGAATCACTAGTGATGACGTCACTAGGTCTAGTGACAGTGTTCAAGTTATTACTCTCTCAAAGTCGTTTCGTTCGGTATACATGATGGCAGGTTTGACATTGCGTGTTTGGGTGATAGACGTGATGACGTCGCCTGAGTCACTAGTGATCAAGTCAGTTGGCCGAGTCATAGGTAACACGTTATTGCTCTCTCAAACACGTTTCGTTTGGTATGCATGTCGGCAGGCTAGTAAATTACGTGCGCGGGTGATATGGGTGATGACGTCCCCCAAGTCACTGGTGATCCGGTGGCTTGGCCGAGCTTCAGGTATCAAGCTCCTGCCCTTTCAAAGACGTTTCATTTGATATGCATGACGGAATGTTAAGACAGTGCGTGCGTGGGTGGTATGCGTGAAGACGTCACCTGAGTCACTCGTGATGAGATCATTGGCCTGGTTAATAGGTATCAAGTTATTATTGTGTGGATGGCGTTTCCTTTGATATGCATGTCGAAGGTGTGAATAGTGCTTACGCGGATGATAGGCGTGATGAAGTCGCGCGAGTCGCATTGTGTCACTAGTGACTCATTCATGGTTATTTCCTCTTACATTCACTCCAAAGCTATTCATTCAATCCACGCATTCCCAAAAATTCTGAGTCGTTTTGAAGTCACAAAATCATCAGGATTAAATTCGCTGGCGGTGGGATTAATTTGAGTGGCACTTCAATTTCGGTGAGTGCCTGTATATTTCACGCATGTTACCAAAAGACCGCCCGCACCTTCGTCAGGCGCTGTTCTGTGCACCATAAAAAAAATTGCACCATCTCCCACAAATGGCAACCATGTTGCGATGCGAATCAGCGCTGACGTTCACTTGTGTTTCCATTTGTATATTTCCTTGTAAGTTTCATTTGCGTGTGGAGTTGTGTATACCTTGTGTACAGCTTATGTCAGCTGCTCCCATTTGTGTGTACTACCGTGTGTGTGCCGGAAGGGTAACACCCGGCGCTACTAGGAGAGTGCAACGAAGCGAGCGAGCGCATCATTAGAGAGTTTTAGTGCTGGGTACCCAAGCTCTTGGGGCGCTGCAGGCTTGGGGGTGCGCGGCGTTGCGTACCCAACCCATACCCAACTGGGTGCCTTATGCAAACGCAAGCCGCACGAAGGTCACACTAGGGAGCCTACATGAACGGCCGTTTTTAGGGTGGAGACATCTTAATAAGTGCCTTCAAGAAACTCAGCCAAAACCAGCGGGCAACGGGGCACGCTGTTGCCAGCTTCCACCAAATTCAGCAGTTTTCTGTGCGCTGCCATTTTGGAGCCAGCCGCCGCTCCCTCCAGCTACGCGAAGTACGGCGCAACAAAAAGGAGCCGACCGAGTGACCGCGGTGGTTCTCAGGGTCGTGTAAGCGCCCCAGTTCTCAAAGTGAGCGCACGAAGAAATTCGCAGCCCACACACAAACACTTGCGACATAATACTAAGGTTACGCTGACACGAACGCAAGCGTGGCAACCGCTCAGACTAGCGAGCGCGTCTCCGTACGAACGCGCGGACGCGTCCCGTTTGTGGGCTTCCTACTCGCAATGCGTGGACGCAGCAACGACAACTTCGGTTATCTACTCATTCGCGAACACCGTGAATGTACATGTTTTTTCAACGTCATCCCATATCCATGTTCATGTAAATGACGTCTGTCTTGTCATCATCGTTAGAGTATGTCTAGGACGGAAATGTTCTGTTGAGTGTTATTGACGTTTGTGGCAATAAATTTTTTCTAAACACACATATACGTGTGCCGCAGAAAAAAACAGTGAACGAAATACGCAGTACTCACAGAGCAAATACGAGACGCACTGGTGGGCTCCCAGCCGTCTCACTTCACTTGAGCCAGCCATAGTTGTCGTCGGCCAGGGCTCGCTGGGAAGCGGAACATTCGCACCCCCTTTCCGTTGTGGTTAGTGCAGAGCGGTACGCAGCATCCAGGCGTTCTAAGGCTTCACCGGCAGCGTTTAACACGCTACCGCAACGTTCGACGCCGTATTATTGAGAACTAAACGCAACCGGGCGTAGACGCAGTGCGGGCACCAAGATGGGGCGACAGCGGAAAACACAATGTTGCTGTCTAGCAACATTGTGTTTTGGTGGGCGGCGGTGCGTTGGCGGTATGTAGCGGGTCAAAGGCTGACATCACCTTAAAAACGGCCGTTCATGTAGGCTCCCTAGGTCACAAGTGCTCGCAGCGCCATGTCGCGTAAGAATTATTTAATGAATTTTACGATTTAAAATGTCAAATGAAACATACATAGTGATTAGGACACTGCTTTATCATGTACTGTATCCTGGTATACGCAAAAAAGTGAAAAATACAAGGTTACTGTAAACGACAGTGTCAACATCTTGTGACACTTCGCGCAACGACAGTCGCCAACATGTTAACTTACGCCTAATGTTTTTGAGGTGAAAACGAAGAAAAAGGTTACTAATTTGTAATATTGTCGCTGCGCAGTTTTTGCATCAGATGTACGATGCACAATGTTTCTGCAATAACAATGTTATGGTTGTCTGTTTCACTAAGGCCACGCTAGATGGCGCCGCCTATTCAGCTGGTCAGGGGCTGGCATATCTTTAGTTTCTATGTTCCAGGCTATTCTAGCTTTGGTAATCTGGCTGAAACCGTGTAATCGCTCTAGGTGCTCATACTTTGGCTTAATTAACTTGACGGCTAGAGTATCCTCAGTGCGGATACTGTGAGTTCTTGCGAAGGTGGGCCTTACAAGGCGGCCGATCCATGCTGTGGGAGATTTCGCGCCTTTGTGCCATGCTATTTGTTTAGTGGCTAGCCACTATAATATTTGCGCTTAAAACTTAAAAGTCAAAATGGTGGCTCTGGCCAGCCTCGGCTTTGCTCGCCGTGAAGGTAACATGATGCACAAGCATGTGCGCCGGGGCAGCTTATCTCCGCTAGGAAGCCAGTGGTGGCAGCGTTGTTTGCGGCCGGGATGCGTGGCCCCATCGCGCCAGCGATCTTGCGACGCATCTGTTTGGGGTTTCCGCATGCGCAATACCACCGCCCCAACGTCCTGGGTTCGCAAGCTGCTTGGGTACCCAGCCCTAAAACTCCCTATTTTATACCATTGCACAGTCGTGGCGGAAAGATAAAAGTGAGAGGAGATACGAAGCGGAGGCAACACTCCGCCACCTCCTCCCACCTGTTCGCAGTCATACGAGGGGAGGGAGATAGCTGGTGCATGCGCAGGGGGTGTGCGGACGGTCGCCGAAGGATAGACACGGCCCCCAGCAAATGCTGCTTCGAATCTAAAACAAAGGTATTCGCTGTGAAACCTGACTTTCCAACGATTGTATTAAAATCTCGTTACCAAAAGGCGGCCCATATCTTTGTCAGCGCAGGGATAGGTGCTATAAAAAGTGTCCCGAGAGTCACCCTGCCTCATTCTTTCAGCATGGAAAAGTGCCAGTACTCGTGCGACTGGATCACCATCATGGCTGACGGCCGGCTGACCTGTCTGGGCATGCTACAGAGCTGCGGAAGAAGTACGCCCGCGGCTACAGGCTCGAGTTCGGGCTCGAGAACGCGGCGCAGCCGAACGCGACGAAGCAACTGAAAGAGGCCGTCCAGAGACACCGGAATTCACCGGAATCAAGCTTGTGAAGTCATTCGAGGTGTACATTACCTACCTGCTCACTCTCTACGTACGTCGAAAGAAAGTAACCACATGCCACGCCGTGAAAGCGAAGTAGCGAAGAAATAGTTGCACGCCATCTGTCAGCGAAGATGTGGCCTTTTTCTTTTTTTTAACCGAAGCCTGGTAGTCTCTTTTCTCGGTTAGCCCAGTTAACCATAAGCGATTGCTATGTTTCTTATTTAAACAAAGGCCTTCTCGGGGTTCCCCTTCAGGTTGAGAAGGGGGGCGAAGGTTCGTCGCAGCGCCCCCCTCCCTACTATATATATATATATATATATATATATATATATATATATATATATATATATATATATATATATATATATATATATATATATATATATATATGGTTCCCATTAGAGGAGGTGTCTCCTGACGGAAAGAGTACCAGAGTCTTGGAAGAACGCTAACATCATCTTAATAGACAAGAAAGGAGATGACAAGGACTTGAAGAATTACAAGCTGATCAGCTTGCTCTGTGTAGTATACAAGCTATTTACAAAGGTAATTAAGTGCTAACAGAGTAAAGAAAACATTTGAATTCAATCAAGCAAAGGAACAAGCAGGATTTCGAACAGGCTACTCAACAATTGACCACATTAATACTATCAATCAGGTAATAGAGAAATGCTCTGAGTAACACCAACCACTATACATAGCCTTCATAGATTATGAGAAGGCGTTTGATTCAGTAGAAATATCAGCCGTCATGCAGGCACTGCGGAATCAGGGCGTATATGAAGTATATATAAACATTCTGGAAGAAATCTACAGGGAGTCAACTGCTACCATAGTGCTTCATAAAGAGAGTGACAGAATACCAATCAAGAAGGGTGTAAGGCAGGGGGACACAATCTACCCAATGCTATTTACCGCGTGCTTACAGGAGGTTTTCAGAAGCCTAGAATGGGAACAGTTAGGGATAAGAGTTAATGGAGAATACCTTAGTAACCGCGCTTCACCAATGATGTTGCAATGCTGAGTAACTCAGGGGACGAATTGCAACTCATGATTACGGAGTTAGACAAGGAGAGCAGAAAGGTGGGTCTCAAAATTAATCTGCAGAAAACGAAAGTAATGTACAACAACCTCGGAAAGGAGCAGCGCTTCGAGATAGGTAATAGTGCACTTGAAGTTGTAAAAGACTATGTATACTTAGGGCAGGTAATAACTGCAGAGCCGAACCACGAGATTGAAGTAACTAGAAGAATAAGAATTGGGTGGAGCACATTCGGCAAGCACTCTCAATTTATGACAGGTAGATTGCCACTATCCCTCAAGCGGAAGGTATATAACAGCTGTATCTTGCCGGTACTTAGCTACAGAGCAGAAACCTGGAGACTTACAAAGAGGGTTCAGCTTAAGTTGAGGACGACGCAGCGAGCAATTGAAAGAAAACTGGTAGTAGTAACCTTGAGAGACAAGAAGAGAGCAGAGTGGATTAGGGGACAAACGGAGATTAAGGATGTCATAGTTGAAATAAAGAAGAGGAAATGGACATGGGCCGGGCATGTAGCGCGTAGACAGGATAACCGCTGGTCATTAAGGGTAACTAACTGGATTCCCAGAGAAGGGAAGCGGGTTAGGGGGAGACAGAAGGTTAGGTGGGCAGATGAGGTTAAAAAATTTGTGGGTATAAATTGGCAGCAGCAAGCACAGGACCGGGTTAACTGGCGGAACATGGGAGAGGCCTTTGCCCTGCAGTGGACGTCGTCAGGCTGATGATATATATATATATATATATATATATATATATATATATATATATATATAGAGAGAGAGAGAGAGAGAGAGAGAGGGAGGAGCCGACAGGACGAAGACCTTGCAAGCACTTCATCAACCGGCCATCATCATCGAAGACCTCAGCGAGACGCAGTGACCGAAGGCGGACCACAGAAGTGCATCGCCACTAGACACCGTTGCAACCATTATGACGGAACCATCGACTGACCTTCCAATTCCCATGTATACCGGAGCAGCGGACGATGGACCTGTGCAGGACTGGTTCTACCTGTTCAAGCTCCACGCTACTGCCGCATCATGGTCGGAACCGGAAATGACCACCAACTTCACTGACTACATCTCCTGTGAGGCATTCAAGTTTTACCTGACACACATATTCGAAAACGACTAATCCTGGCAAAAGATCAGGGAAGAGATGATTGCCCGTTTTAACGACTACAACAGGGACTTCCTCATTACCGACCATCTGCCTACAACCACACTCGGCTGTCACAGTCCATGCTTATTTCTCAAAAAACGTAGCGTTCCACCAGGTTTCTCTCTACGAAAGCCGGTATTTTCAAAGTCGTCGCTCCAGCCCACGACACGAGAAGTTGCTTACCCACCTCATGCACTTCATTTTTCGTCTCGCATACGTGGTCCACCAGCCGGTTTTGCATCGCACGGCTCTTCAAGCGCTTCTGACGCTCACCGTTTGCCTCTTAAGGACACCGTGTTCACGATAGACGAGTTGACACACCGAGAAAATACCCAGTCGAGCCATGCTTCTTCCGCACAGGTTCTGTAGCGCGTCGTGGCGACCGCAGTCTGCGGGTAGCATGGCCGGTTGCCGTCGCTCCATCGGGCCAAGGACTAGGGGAGAGCTTTGAGCAAACTCAACGGATTTATTTAAATCTCTAAAGTGAGTTGTCGAGATGAAGACAGAAGAGAAGAGAGGTGGGCGAGGTGCTGCACGCCCTTTTTGTTGACCCCCGTTCCCTAGGTCCCTAGGTTGGGGATCACTACA
Organism: Rhipicephalus microplus; assembly: GCF_043290135.1. Classification (NCBI taxonomy): domain Eukaryota; kingdom Metazoa; phylum Arthropoda; class Arachnida; order Ixodida; family Ixodidae; genus Rhipicephalus; species Rhipicephalus microplus. The sequence goes on from NC_134703.1 coordinate 165,620,246, forward strand.
CAAAACAATGTGGACCAATGGTGATGTGGAAGTTCCTCTCAGTGAAGTACCGCCCGTCATGTATGTTCATAGAGGCACAACACTGCTTTGCACATACACACACACCCTTGCTACTAGTCGCAGCGCTGCCGTAGAACAGGGAGGGGGAGAGCGGAAGACGCATGGGCGCCTCGACCTCTTTGATGCCGGCCTCGCGCTGCGCTCCCATGGAAAGATTTTAGCGCGCCCTTTCGAGATGTGCCAGGTTCGTGGAATCCTCTGGGGAGAGCCCTTTGACCAGCGCCGTTGTCGTCTGCTGGTTAACGCGCCCGCGTGATGCATGGCCCAGGCGGGAGATAGAGCGGCGGCTCCATAACCCTCTTTTGCAACATTCCACATAGTTGGCGCCGCTGTCAATCAGTGGGTGCCGTCTCGTGTAGTCGGCCCCCGTTGTTTCCTCCGTCCAGCCGTGGCGAGACTATCCTTTTGGCGCTGGTCCGGCGTGGCGAATGACCCGCTGGGTCAAGGCATAGCTTGATCGCTACAGCTCCTCCGCCGACGGGAAAGATTTCGGACGTCGGGTAGTATCAGCTGCTCGACGGGAAAGATCACGGTAAGCGCAGTCTTCCAACACTATTGAAACCACAAAGACCAACCGCTAGAACAAGCAAGCGCCGGCGATGAGTTTTCGGCAACCAGGCCGGTCTTTCAAATGTGCCACAAGGCACCTTCGCTTTTCTTTAAATGGTAACCACACTAATACTCTTGCTCATAGCTAAAAACTTCGTTTACTCAAAAGACCACTTAAAACCGTTACGGGAAAACGTCCCTCAACTGAACACAAAAGAAAGCAAAAGCAAAAGAAAAGCTAAAGAGCTCTGCTTATTGTGTCAATATTAGCGTTCGCCGAACCCTTCTTATTCTTCACAGTGAAGTTAAGCTCCTGAAGTGCAAGGTTCCAACGTAGTAGTCGTGGATTCTTTCCCGAAATTTGCGAAAGCCATGTCAGTGGGCAGTGGTTAGTGACGAAGACAAAAGAAGTTCCGTAGAGGTAACAGGCTAATTTTTGGGTAGCCCACACAATGCAGGCACATTCTTTTTCCGAAGCACTGTAGGCTTCCTCGCGAACAGAGAGTTTCCAGCTGGCGTACAACACAGGGTGCTCGTTCCCGTTCTCATCCTCCTGGCATAGTATTACTCTTATAAGCCTCTGTTGCTGGCATCGCATCGCACGATAAAAGGACTATCATATTTCGGTGCATGCAGTACAGGTAAGCTAACAAGAGCCGCTTTGAGCCCCTGGAAGGCGCCCTCCATTTCCGCCCTCCAAACTACCTTTTCTGGAGCCTTCTTGCGCAGTGCATCCGTTAACGGAGTGGCTACCTCCGAGTACTGAGGGATGTAGCGCGGATAATACCCTGTCAGCCCTAAAAAGGAGCGGATAGCCATCTTGCTTTCTGGTTGCGGGAACTCGCTAACCGCCTCTACTTTCATCTCGTCAGGACGTCTCCTGCCCTGCCCTACCACGTGCTCGAGGTACCGTACTTCGGCGCGAGCTAGCTGGCACTTAGCCGGCTTCACTGTCAGTCCAGCGTGCATCAAACGTCTAAGGACATCGCTAAGATGGTACAGGTGATCTTCCCATGTATTGGAATAAATAGCGATGTCGTCTAAGTAGGGAACAGCGTAGCCTTCAGCCCCCTGCAGAACTCGGTTCATTAGCCTTGAAAAGCAAAAGGGGGCGTTCTTAAGGCCAAAGCTCAGAACTAGGGGCCTAAATGCACCCGTCGGCGCCACAAAGGCCGCATACTCACTAGCTCGTTTAGTCATTGGAACTTGCCAATAGCCTCTTACTAAGTCCAAAGCGAGACGTATTAAGCGGCGCTCACTTTTTCCACCAGCTCGACTACGTTGGGTATAGGATAGGTTTGGTCCTTCGTGATCGCGTTAGGTTTGCGGTAATCCACGCAAGGCCGTGGATCCTTCCCCGGAACCTCAACGAGAATCATAGAGACCTGCAGGTGCTTTCGCAAGGTTCGATAAGCTTAAGCTCGGGCATTCGATTTACTTCTTTTTTCAAGATCTCCTGCTGTCGCGGGGCTAGCCTATACGGCCTCGACTTCACAGTGGCGTCAGAAGTTAGCTCAGTGTCATGAGGGATAACCTGAGTTCGCCCTGGCCTGTCCGAGAAAACAGTGATGTGTTCTGACAACAAGTTGCGTGAGTCGACTTTCTGCATCTCAGTCAAGCCCTCGGCTGGTGCTACGGCTTTCATGACATCGGTAACCTCCATTGATCTTCCAACCTCCACCAAGCCTGGAATTTCAGGTGTTAGCTCCTCCGTGCTTTTAAGAGCCAAGTTTACTTTCTGCACTTCTCCCACATAACTCTTCATTAAATTGTGGTGGTAAATGAAAACCTCTCGGCGTCTTCCTTTACGTTCCAGTGCGTAATTTGTGTCCGAGAGCTTCTTCACAACCCGAAAGTGCCCCTCCCATTGAATCTCCAGCTTATTTGCTCGCGAGGGGTGCAAGACCATTACCTGATCGCCTTCCTGATAAGCTCTCAATTTCGCGTTTCGATCGTAGTAGCTCTTGGCTCTACTTTGCGCCTCTCTCATGTTCGCCTCAGCAATGTCGCGAGAACCACAGCGTTTTCAGTAATTCCAGAATGTACTCGACCACCGTAGGGTCGGTACTCTTCGACTCCCAGGTTCCGCGCAAAAGTCGCAGTGGAGACTTGAGCGTCCTTCCGTAAACCAGCTCCGCGGGGCTGAAACCCGTCGCTCCATGAGTGACCGATCTCAGCGCAAACAGCATTGCCGGAAGACAAGCATCCCACTGACACTTTCTTTCAAAGATAAGGGCTCGCAGAACTCGTTTCATCACGAAATGACACCGCTCCACACTATTGGACTGCGGGTGGGACACGGAACTGTGGATTATTTTCATTCCACACTTTTCCAGGAATCCCGTAGTGAGAACGCTGGTGAATACTGAGCCCTGGTCATACTGTATCTCCTGAGGAAAGTCCACTCTCGAAAAAATAGACAGTAGTGCATTGAGTACCTCTACGGAGCTTTGCTCCTTCATTGGGATCGCCTCAGGAAATTTGGTTGCTGGACAAACGGCGGTAAGCAAATACCGGTAGCCTGACTTTGTCACTGGGAGTGGTCCCGCAACGTCTATTCCCAGCCGGCGAAATGGCTCCGAAATCAGCGGAACAAGCTTAAGTGGTGCCTTTCCCTTCTCGTGCGGGTTTCCCACTCTCTGGCAGGTGTCACACGCTCTTACGTGGTTCTCAACTTCTTTGAAGCATCCTGGCCAATAAAACTCCGTTAGGAGCCTATCTTTGGTCTTCCGAGCTCCTAAATGCCCCGACCAACCAACTCCGTGACAAAGATACACAATGTCAAGCCGATACTTAGCCGGCACTACAATCTCGTCGAACGTGCTACCTTTTGCAGTCCGGTAGTGGCGGTACAAGATGCCACTTTTGACAGGAAAACTGAAATTCTTCGTCGGCACCCCTTCCCTGACGATGTTCCAAATCTCCTTAAGGCTGGGATCACTTTTTTGCTGCTCGATGAGCTCGTCTCTTGTCACTTTCCCAAGTACAGTGCTTAGTGCTTTTGATACCGGCAACACGAGCAGCCCCTCCTCCGATTCCCTTTCCGCTGTTTCAGCGCTAGTCTGCTTCTCTGACCCCTCTCTTTTTTTTGAGTAGGCGGCGGGATAGCAGGCACCGCTGCGCTGACTCCAGTTGGTGTTGCTGTACCTCCGGTGAAACTCGGTTCTTGCGGCTCTAGTTCGGCTGCTAACGGTCGTGCTTTAGCTCTAGTCAAGGCTTGTACTGTTCCCTCGTGAAAAATTTTCTCTTGTTCTCTCAGCAGACGGTTGCTCTGATTCGAGAACAAATAGGGGTACTGCGGGGGCAGCTTGTCTGACACCGCCACTTCCGTCTCCACTTCTCAGAACGGCCCTGTGATGATTACTCGAGCTACCGGAAGACAAATGCTTCCATCTTCCAAAACTGGTTTAATCCATGCGCACTTGCCATTGTAGTCTCCTTGTGCCACATAATCCAAGTGCACCAGATCCATGGTTGCCCCACTGTCTCGTAAGACGCGTCACGGCTTTCCGTTCACTGTTAGGTTACAAAGGTACGCACTAAGAAGCTCCTCGCTAGTGGCTGAGTCAGAAGTATACGAAAAGGCTGGCCTGCGCCTACGACAGCCTACGGCAATATGCCCTTCCTCCATGCATTTGTAGCTAGTAGGTGGTTTCCGAGCCTCAAAATGACTCTTTTAGGAAGAATCCCCCGAAACCTTTCCCTCCTGTTTGTTTTGTGATCCTTGACCACTTGCAGCGAAGTGCGTCTTTTTCTGTACAGTCATACCTGCACCAGCTCCCTGCTTCGCCGTCCAAGGTTTCCCTTTATCTCCCGCTTTTGTTGGAGGAACCTCGTCTCTTTCTCCCCTGCGCGACGCGTACTCGTCAGCCAAGTCGGCCGCTGCCTGTGCTGTTTCTACGCCGGCTCTATCTTGGATCCAGAGCTTCATTGGCTCGGAAAGTTTTGAAAGAAACTGTTCGAGAGCCACTACTTCAAGAGCCATTTCGAAGATCCCAAAAGCGTTGGCTCCTTTCATTCATTCTACTAAGTTGACCTTCAACTCGTAGGCAAACTCAGAATACGTGCTGTCCTGATTCTTTGTCAGATTGCGAAACCGCTGGCGGAACGCGTCTGGCGAAAGTCGGAACCCTTTTAGAAGGCTATTCTTCACTTTGTCATAGTTGTCCGCATCCTCCACGGGAAGCCGCGCGATCAAATCCGCTGCTTCACACGGCAGCAAACTTAACAAATTTCGAGCCCATGTGCTACGACCAAGCTTCGATTTTTCACAGGTTCTCTCAAAGTTCACAAGAAAGAGGCCCACATCTTGCCCTACTTTGAAGAGTTGCATTAGTTTAGATAAATCACAAAGATTTTGTCTGCCTTCTACTTCCACTCCTTGGACCCCTGCAATCTTCCTCATTTCCACTTCGAGTCGCAACTGTTCTATCTCCAGTTCTTTTTGCCTTAGCTGACGCTCCTGTTCCTCACGCCTTTCTTGGTGTTCCTGTTCCTGTCGCCTTTCCTGACGCTCCTGTTACTCACGCTTTTTCTCGCGCTCCTTTTCCTGTTGCTTTTGAATCTCGTTCCACGTTTCTTTAATATCTTCACTGCTCAGATTCAAGCCGTCGATAGCACTAACAATTGCGTCTTTCTTCATCCCCGCATCTGCGTCTGCTCCCAGCTCCTCCCCCAGCATCAGGAGCTGATTCTTCAACAAACGCTTCCAATCCATGACAGAGAACTAGTGTGGTGCAGCTCACTCTCTACCCAGAAGTTCCGTAAGTAACTGCTTCTGTGGTAGCCTGTACCAGCGAAAAAATTGCACTTCTATCTTATCAGCCTGGCAACCAAAAAACCAAAGCCAGCATTCACCAGTCCAGAGCTGCCAGTCTCCATGATCTCGGCGTGTTGTTCATTCTCTGTCCTCCAGCCTCACATCCAACCACTTGACATCCAGTTGTAGCGCGTCGTGGCGACCGCAGTCTGCGGGTAGCGGCGCCGGTCGCCGTCGCTCCGTCGGGCCAAGGACTAGGGGAGAGCTTTGAGGAAGCTCAACGGATTTATTCACATCTTTACAGTGAGTTGTCGAGATGAAGACAGAAGAGAAAAGAGTTGGGCGAGGTGCTGCACGCCCTTTTTGTTGACCTCCGTTCCCTAGGTCCCTAGGTTGGGGATCACTACACAAAACAATGCGGACCAATGGTGATGTGGAAGTTCCTCTCAGTGAAGTACCGCCCGTCATGTATGTTCATAAAGGCACAACACATGCTTGCACATACACACACACCCTTGCCACTAGTCGCAGCGCTGCCGTAGAACAGGGAAGGGGAGAGTGGAAGACGCACGGGCGCCTCGACCTCTTTGGTGCCGGCCTCGCGCTGCGTTCCCATGGGAAGATTTTAGCGCGCCCTTTCTAGAGGTGCCAGGTTCGTGGAATCATCTGGGGAGAGCCCTTTGACCAGCGCCGTCGTCGTCTGCTAATTAACGCACCCACGTGATGCGTGGCCCAGACGGGAGATAGAGCGGCGGCTCCATAACATTCTTTTGCAACATTCCACACAGTTGGCGCCACTGTCAATCAGTGGGCGCCGTCTCGTGTAGTCGGCCCCCGTTGCTTCCTCCATCCAGCCGTGGCGAGACTATCTTTTTGGCGCTGGTCCGGCGTGGCGAATGACCCGCTGGGTCAAGGCATAGATTGATCTCTACAGTTCATGCATCACCGTTCGGTGCATACACACTCCACAGTCGAAGCAACACCGAAGGCTCAGACGCATACCACGTCGCACCCTGCCATGCGCAAGAGCCTCTTGTAGTGAACAGTGTAGAAAAAGCTTCTGAAGAACTTTCTATCAACTGTGCAGCATCATCTTCATTGCCCTAACTGCATAACAGCTCACAGACTACCAGCTGCCGGCTGGAGACCCCATCAGGTTGTCATGAAAACCAGAGCAATGTTCAAGAAGGGCTTCCACCGCAATACGGTCCACAGCAACGCCAGCAAAAGCAAGTCCGTGAATCGCAGACACTCCGATGGACACACCAACAAGGACGACGACACAAAGCAAGCCTCTAAAAACAAGTTCAAGAAGCGAGGTAACTTCGCATAAGGGATCGGTGCCAGAAACACATTTGGCCCAAAATATCAAGACTGCGTCTAAAATTACAGCTCCAAAACCTCAGGAAACCAAACAAGGCAAGAAGTCGCCAGTTCTGCCACGCAAAGATTCAGACGCCATCCTATTAGTTTACGACAATGGAGCCAAAGCCACAGAAAACTACGAAAGAGACTGAACGTTATACTTTGTACAACGCATGAACATAGACATAATTTCTTGAACTTCAGTTCTTGTACAGCAGGCTGCAAGCACTAATTCGGTCTCAGCCGGGACACAGAATACAGCGCGTACGACAGAGGATTCGGCGCTTACGACATTCGACCTTCAAGTGCTCCAAGGACTTCCAGCCTTGTTCGTTCCTCGCAGCTGCTCAAGTCATGTCATGGTCAGTGCAGTTTTGCAAGACGCGGTTACCTTCTCCAGAACGCCCCAGCCAACCTCGCCCACAAGAACTCGCGCATTCACCGGACTGCCGCACTATTTTCTGAAGTTTTGCGAGTTTACGAAACACCACTGGGACGTGACACCAATTGTGCATTTTGATATTTGTGACTTCTCAACCTTGCCTTCTTTACTTTTTCTTGTTCGTAATCCGTGCCTTCTTTCGGAGGGAGGGAGAATCATGTGACGTATGAAGCGATGGTTGGTAGAAGCAGAGAAGGAAGAAGTCAGAACGGAATAAACATGGGGTATGAGCCAGGCTTCGTCGCCCATTCATCATAGCGTCACCTATGATGGTTGGTACAGGTAGAAGAAATGAAGCAGAATGAAATAAACATGGCGTTCGAGCCAGGCCACGTCTCGTGGCGTGTGCTGGAGCGACGACTTTGAAAATACCAGCTTTCGTGAAGGGAAACCTGGTGGAAAGCTACGTTCCTTGAGAAATACGCGTGGACTGTGACGCCCGCGTGTGGTTGTATGCAGATGGCCAGAAATGAGGAAGTCCTTGTCGTAGTGGTTAAAACGGGCAATCATCTCTGATCTTTTGCCATGATTCGTCGTTTTCGAATATGTGTATCAGGTACCAGTGACAAGCTACCCACCCTGCTTTCTTATGTATGACACACCATCTTATCCCTATCTTCTTTCACGCGTTACCGAAAATTTGTAGGAAGCTCGTACAAACGCAGTCCGCAATTCAGTAGCATATCACGAGAAAAACAAGATCATATATGACAAGAAGTTCCTTCCATTGGAGCTTCAAGTGGGAGACTTTGTTCTATATAAAACACCCTGGCACCCGAACCGCGGCAAACTCAGCGCAATAATGGAAGAACCCTATACGATCATAAGCAATATTTCGGCAGTTAACTACAAGATCGACCGCAGCGTTTCTCCACTCCTTCGCCAGACTGACATCCTTCATGTCGGGAGACTTAAACGATATCATCCGCCCCTGCATTTACGTCTCTCTTGGTGGAGGGGGGAAGCGTGTGACAAGCCACACGAGGACGTTGTGGTGGAATGGTAGAGAAAGAGGAAGATGAAGACAAATAAATAGTTCATCGTACAACCATCACGTCTCCTGCGTCACACACACACACACATATATATATATATATATATATATATATATATGTGTGTGTGTGTGTGTGTGTGTGTGTGTGTGTGTGTGTGTGTGTGTGTGTGTGTGTGTGTGTGTGTGTGTGTGTGTGTGTGTGTGTGTGTGTGTGTGACGTATGAAGCGATGGTTAGAGAGACAGAGAAGGAAGAAGCGCAGAATGGAATAAACATGGCGTATGAGCCAGGCCACGTCTCCCATTCATCGTAGCGTCATACGAGTCGACAGGATGAAGACCTGGCAGCCCCTTCATCAGCCGGCCATCATCATCGAACGCCTCAGCAAGATGCAGTGACTGAACGTGGACCACACAAGTTCATCCCATATCTGCACCATGACCAGCATCATGACAGCACCATCAGCTGACCTTGACATCCCCAAGTACACCGGAGCAATGGACGATGGACCTGTACAGGACTGGTTCGACCTGTTTGGGCTCCACGCTACCGCTGCATTATGGTCGGAACGGAAGATGGTCACCAACTTTAGCGACTACGTCTCCGCTGAGGCCTTCAAATTCTACCTCACCCACTTTTGCCAAAACGATAAGTCTTGGCAAAAGATAAAACAAGAAATGATCGTTTTGATCAAAGAATACGATGACGACTACGACGAAGACTTGCTTGTAACCCACCATCCACAGACAACCACACTCGGTTGTCACAGTCAAAAGCAGCCTTAAGGAACTGTCTCCTCAAGTGCATATAAATCAAATGCTCACCATTTGCCCTGTAATGACACCGTGTCTACGATAACCGAACTGTCGACGCATCAAGAAACTACCCAACCAGGCCATGACGACTCGAAAAGGTGTTTCTCATCACAAGACTTTATTTCTATGGTTCAGCAGACTGCAGATTGAGCCTAGTAATGCCACGTCACCTGTGGTATCCTCATTCGGAGCTCACCAATCCAAGTACCGAAAGAATGCAGAAGTAATACAAAAATCAAACCTCGCACGCATCTGTCTGCCAGAAGCGTCCATACTGGACAACCTTACCGGAGCCTCCGAAGAGCATTTCAGCAATGATGGCACATTACCAACTATGTGCAACCAGGAAGACACTAGCCCATTATGCATCAGCTGTTTACGGGACATATTCACTTGTGAAAGATGTGAATGCCCAATCCCGAAAGGAGCTCCACTACAACCATCTCCTGAGCAACATCAGCAAAGCAAGCAAAGCCTAGTTTACAAACACATGCGACCACAAAAGATACTGCAACAAAGGCATAGACGAACGCGAAATTCAATGGAAGCGCGTTCACCAATTGAAGAACATCGACAAATAAGATCTCCAAACCAAAGGCCATTTGAAGACGTCAGACACTTTCGCACAAAGTCGCCAGAGACGCTCCCTGCGCCTGCTATTACACCCACTGCAACACCACAGAAAACACCGAGAAAGACACGGAAGCACTGCTTGCCCACCGCAAGCACTCCGGCACTCTGTTACAATATGTAGAGAAGCACGCACGCAAGAAGCATCGGGATTGCACCATGCACGAGGCGAAATACAACCCCGACGACATCCGAGCTGCCGATACAACAAGAACGTTAACTTTGTTCGTTCTTCGCAGCTGATGAAGTCGTGTCATGGTCAGTGCAGTTGTGCAGGACGCGGTTATCTTCTCCAGAACGCCACAGTCAGCCTCGCCCACAAGAACTCCTGCGTTAACCAGACTGCTGCACTCCTTCCTGAAGTCTTCGAAAGTTTACGAAGCTTCCCTGGAGCATAGAACAAATTGTGAATTTTGACATTTCTGGCTTTTCAACCTCTCCTAGTTTACTTTTTTTGTTCATAAGTCATGCATTCTTTCGGTGGGATGGGGAATCGAGTGACGTATGAAGCGATGGTTGGAGAGGCAGAGAAGGAAAAAGTGCAGAATGGAATAAACATGGCGTACGTATAAGCCAGGCCACATCTCCCATTCATCGTAGCCCCATATATATATATATATATATATATATATATATATATATATATATATATATATATATATATATATATATATATATATATATATATATATATATATATATATATATATATATATATATATATATATATATATATATATATATATATATATATATATATATATATATATATAACGTTGACACAGCGACTCTCAGTCCGCCAAACCCCCTTATCGTCATTTTTGTACACCAGTACACACGCGCCATTTGCCCCCCTCTTAATGAGCATCGCCCCGATGCTAACCCAGTAGTGCAGGGTTTTTTTTGTTTTTTTTTCAAAAAGTGTCTTGCGCAGTCACTACCTTTCATAAGGCTTCATGCGCAAAACGTGAACTAGTTCAGGACGGTGCTGGCGAAGCCTCGTACTACACGAACTGTCGGGGACGACCTCGTAACATCACTCAGTCGTCGCAGTACTTTTTGCCCAAAGTATCTCCTTAAGAGCCTTTCAGAGAGTCCTCGTTTCCGTATGGGCGTCCAAACCTATACTTTGTCGCCGCTCTGGTAAACGACTGTTCTTCGGCGAGAATTGTAGCGGCTCGCGTCGTACTCTTATGTTTGCTGGATTCGCAAGCGTGCTAGTTGCCTTGCTTCTTCCGCTCGTTCTGTAAACATCTCGGCGTCCGGTTCGATGTCGTCGCATTCGTGCACTAGCAACGCATCTAACATTGTTCGTACTTCCCTTCCGTGAATTAGGCTGAACGGGGTCATCCGGGTTGTTTCTTGCTTGGCCGTGTTGTATGCAAACGTGATATACGGCAAGAATTCGTCCCAATTTTTGCGTTCGACGTTTACGTACATTGAAAGCATGTCTTCAATTGTTTTGTTCAGACGCTCTGTAAGCCCGTTCGTTTGCGGGTGGTAGGCGGTGGTCTTACGATGGGTTGTTCCACTCAGCATGAGCACTTGATCCAAAAGAGCTGCCGTGAATTCAGTTCCTCTTTCTGTGATTACGACGCTTGGTGCACCATGCCGCAGGACAATGTTCTCGATAAAAAAATGTGCCACCTCCGCTGCTGTACCTCTCTTGATAGCCTTTGTTTCAGCATAATGGGTAAGGTAATCAGTCGCGACAATAACCCAGCGGTTCCCAGCAGTAGAAGTTGGAAGTGGGCCCAAAATATCCATGCCAATCTGGTTGAATGGTGTCCTTGGGACCTGCAGGGGCTAACGGGTTAACGATGATGTGATGCGTGCGAAGTCCGCGATGAATCGCCTATAATACGCACATAGTCCGAGGAATCGTCAGACAGCCTTCTCATCAGTCGGCACCAGAAACTGTACAACAGCTGCGATCTTTTCAAGATCAGGACGAACGCCTGCGTGACTGACAACGTGGCCAAGAAATTGCAGCTCTTCATATCAAAAGTGGCACTTTTCAGGCTTCAACGTCAAGCCCGCGGACCGTATGGCTTGTAAAACTGTCTCAAGTCTTTTCAGGTGCTGGTCAAATGTTGCGGCGAAAACTACGACATCATCAAGGTAGACCAAGCAGGTTTTCCACTTCAACCCAGAAAGTACGGTATCCATGGGTCTTTGAAAGGTAGCCGGCACTGAGCATAAACCGAAGGGCAAGACTTTAAATTCATATAAGACAACTGGTGTCACAAAAGCAGTTTTCTCGTGGTCTCTTGGGTCTACCTCGATTTGCCAATTCCCACTCCTTAAGTCCATCGATGAAAAGTAACGAGCATGTCGAAGTCTATCGAGAGAGTGATCTATACGAGGAAGTGGATACTTGTCACTCTTGTCACTTGATTGAGTTTTCAGTAATCTACACAGAAGCGCAGGCTGTCGTCTTTTTTTAACTAGGACTACAGGTGACGCCCAGGGGCTTTTTGAGGGCTGAATGGCGTCATCTTTTAGCATTTTGTCGACTTACTCTTGTATCACTTCGCGTTCCTTTGGAGCCACGCGATAGGGGTTTTGGTGAATCGGTCTCGCCATGTCCTCGGTAATTATCCGATGCTTGGTTAGAGGCGTGCGGCCAACTCTTGATGTTGTCGAAAAACAGTCTTTGAATTCGGCCAGTAGCTCAAGAAGCCTCTTTCGCTCGTTCTTTGGCGCCCCGTCGACTACTGCCAAGCAGCTTTCTGCGTCTGTGATATCGTCGAAGTAAGCGACGGCCATGCCTTTTGGAAGGTTCCGGCGCTCATCACTAAAATTTGTCAATAGCCAGTCCATGCGTCCAGCGGCGACACTGACGATACCTCTTGCGACGGAAATGCCATGTGTGAGGAGGAGCGAGTTTATTCGGTCTGCTACTCCTTCGCCGTTAAAACTCGACAGCGGCTGCCACAGAAACAAGCGCGCATGACCGAGGAGGGAGAACCACATCGTCATCAGTTCGACGCAATTTGTTTGGTCGCGCCTGTGTACAATCAGGTGCGCCCGAACTGTTGCGGAACGTAATCAAACTGTCTGGGATATTGATGACGGCGCCGTACTCTCGTAAGATGTCCATACCAATAATTAGAACCTTGCAGCATGCGGCGAGGACTACGAACGACGCAACGAAGGAAGAACCTCCAATGTCAGTTCTCGCTGTGCATCTTCCAGAGGGCATCAATAACTGACCACCTGCCGTCCTTATTTGAGGGCCTATCCACGGCGTCTTCACTTTCTTGAGGCGGATGGCGAGGTCCTCACTGATAATAGAAAAGTCAGAACCGGTGTCGACTAAGGCTGTTACTTCCTGGCTGTCAAGAAAAACACTAAGGTCGGTGGTCACAATGTTGTTGCTCTCACGTCTTGTGGGACTTACAGCATCGTGTAATGGGGGCTTTTCATCGTCATTTTCATGGCCTGGAACCTTACCCCCCGGAGGTCGCCGCCCACAGTTTCACCGGCGCGGGCTGGGTGACCTTCTTGCGTGAAGGTCCGCGGAGGTACGTCGGTGTGACGAAGGTGAATGAGCGGGAGAAGGAGAGCGGGATGGACGTCCCAAACCTGGTTGGCGGGTAGGTATTGCCTCCTCGTCAGAAGTACGGTAGTCATAAAGGTGAGAACGGGCTCCATGGAAAGAGGCGTCCTCCCGGCGTGGTATGTATTCTTCGTTCGCACGTCGATCATCAGACCATGTTCGAAGAGGGCGGAACGAATCACTGCGGCGCCAGCAATGACGGGCAATATGACCTGCACCTCCCCAGTTAAAGCATAACGGACGTCGATCAAATGTGCGCCATGCGTCTGTTCTTCGGAGTGGTGGAGGTCTGAGCCTCCCTTCTTGCGACGATGTCCATGGTGCTGCTGTGGACGGCTGGTGGTACGTTGGTTGGCTTGGCGGTCGGCTCAGGGTCTGCTCTTGTGGCGGTGATCAAGGAACCGTCGGCACTGCGTGGTATGGCGGCGATGTACCAGATGGTGAACGTGACAGAGCGTCGGCGTAGCTCATGGGACGGTGCTCGTCATCAGGACCAGCGATAGAAAATGCTTGGCGAATTTCGTCGCGTATCACTTCAGCGACGGACACAGCGGGTGTTTGAGCAACCGGAGTCGAGAACTTTTGCAGTTCTTCGCGAACTATCTCCCTATTGAGGTCTCGCAGGAAGCTTTAATTCTCAGGTATGGCGTCTGCATTGATTGGGGCGCTGCTAGACATTCGATGATACTGCCTGCATCGTTGATGGAGGGCCCGCTCAATAGCCGCAGCCTCCTTGATAAAAGTCAACTACGGTACTTGGAGGGTGGCGCAGAAGCCCGGCGAAAAGTTGCTCTTTAACGCCGAGCATGAGGTAGCTCAACTTCCTATCTTCGCTCATGTTCGGATCAGCTCGACGAAAAAGACGACTCATATTTTCAGCAAACGTAGTAACACTTTCATTGGGTTTTTGAGCCCGTAGCTCCAACAGCTGCTGCGCAAGGTCACGTCGATCGACATTGGTGAACGTGTCGACAAGCTGTTGTCGGAAGTCGCCCCAAGTTAACAGACTGGCTTCTTTGTTCTCAAACCAAATTTTCGCACCACCGTCAAGGTAGAAATAGGCGCGTGAGAGCTTTTCTTGTTCAGGTCATAGATTAATCTTGGTAACACGCTCATAGTGCTCAAGCCAATCGTCAACATCTTCATGGGTGCCGCCACCAAAGTGATCGGGAACCAGCGGTTGAAAGATGGTTACCTGTGAAGGTTGTGTTGGCGGGGGGCCTTGGGGCGCCGGTTACGGACTGGCGTCGGCCGTTTGGAGAGGTAATCGGCGCCTGCGAGGTTCCGCGGAAGGAGTGAACTCAGGAGCGAGGCCTATCAGCTGCCGACTGAACCGGTGCACGGGAGTTGCAATGGGTGACAGTGCGTGCGGGCTGGATGAACGGCTCCCAGTGGGAGTATGGACCCTACCCAGCACCTCCACCAGTGTTGCGGTACAGCACCAACCAAAGGCACATAAACGTTGACACAGTGACTCTCAGCAGCCGAACAGCAAGACCACCTTCTTTATCTTCGATCAGCCAGAGCCCCTCTACCTTGTCTTGTCTTGTCTCCTAGGAGATCTTGACTCATACCCCCATGGGGGATTGGCCACACTGTACCTCTTAATAGATCATTTTTTACAACGCTTGCTAAAAAATAAAAAATAAAGAGAAATTAGATAAGAACAATAATAATGTTCCTTTGAAAAAAAACGTGAAAAAAATTGCAGAAGAATGCGATAAACCAGAATATATAAAACAAACTAACAAGAATGAGGAAGGGGGAGAAAGAATTGGATATATCTGGCAGTACCACTAGCAGCGTATCCTTCCGGTTGCCTGAATGAATTTATGTAGCGCTGACAGAATAGCACTGTGGCCCACACCCAACTGACTGGCTCCAAACGATAATAGGGTGGATGTATTCACTGGCAATCCGAGCATACCAATCGGTCTTTCAAGAATTATTCGGCGCAGTGAGGCGAAGCGGCGGCATGTGAGAAGAAAGTGATCTATTGTTTGCGGTTCATTGCAAACTACAAATAGGTTAGTTAATGAAAATCCTGATTTGTTGAGATAAAATTTAACAGATGAACTCTACAGTGAAAGCTTGTGAGGATCACCTCACATTGACGGGAAAGGCATTTTGCGGTGTTCCATGTGAATTGCAAGTGCCGAAATTCTTCAGATTCTAGAAGCGACGTTTCGTTGATTTTTAAGAATAACAGGCATTTGAATCGTTCGGCAGTAATAAAAGAAAACTGTGGAGCAACTAGCAGCACCGGGAAATTTAAAGATGCCGAAGCGAGCGAATCAGAAATTTCATTTAGTTCAATTCCAGCATGCCCGGGGACCTAAATAAACCAAACTTCTGATAGGCTATGCGGTACGAGAGACCAAAATATCCTGAGAAGAGGAGACTTCTTTGCGGACGTTAGATGGGTACATACAAACAAAGCATCCGAAATAATAATAGCTTTTGATTGCTGATAATTTATTTTCGAAGAGCCAATGTAATAGCCAACAATTCTGCGAGATAAATTGGTGTGAAGTCAGGCAATCGGAGCGCAAAAGACCAATTAAGCTTATGAGAAAAAATGCCAACTCCAGCCTTCTGAAGATTTTGCGTTGCGTCCGTCGAAATTACTACGTATTTAGGAAAATGACTTAGATGGTCTTGAAGGAGGCCCTCCAGAACATGCTTTGGAAGTAACTTGGCATTTTTCGGAAAAATATCATCGAAAATTAAGTCAACGGGCACCGAGCATTGGGTTTGGGGAGTTAAATGCCGGAGGGAAACGTGAAGATTTGATAACAGAGACTCGACGAAAATGACTTGGGGTCTTTGATAACGAAACAACGGTCGCTGAAAGAAAGAAACTGAATGTTTGATGAAAACTTTCTGTGAACAGAAGAGGTGCGCATCGTAAAGTTTCAAAAATGTTTGCACAGTAAGCTGTCGAAATCTAGCATCAAGTGGAATGATTCTAGCTTCCAAATAAAGCACGCTATTCGCGACACACCTAGGTAGCCCGAGACGCAGCCGCAGAGCTTGCCTTTCTAGCAATATAAGAGGTCTTAATTTGTACTCCAGAAAACAGAACGCAGCCAAACTCCAGAATTGGGCGTACGTAAAGTTTGTATATCATGAGTAACGTATCCCTGCGCATCCCTGAATTCTTATTGCAAAACCGGCGGAGCAATCCTACGGCGCTTTCTGCTTTACGGGTGTTTGATTCTATTTGTTGCTGCCAATTTAAATTGTCCACATAAACAATACCAAGATATTTTAGCGCTGTTACTTGTGGAATTGGATCATTTAGATAATGCAGTGAAAGAAATACGGGAACGGATAGAGGGAATACAAGCAGAGCACATTTGCTAACATTAAGTGAAAAAGACAGCCCGCCAAGCCATACCTCAAGCTCACTAAAATATGACTGTAAGATTTGATACAAACTATTGATATCTTGGGATGACGAGAAAAAAAGCAATATCATCGGCGTAGACGTAAAGAGGAACATTTTTATGAACGGGATTAGATGATAATAATATATTAAATAAAAGAGGTGACAGGACTGATCCTTGAGGAACACCTCTTGTTTGCTTATATGAGGCAGAAGTAATTTCCTCATGGCTACAAAAGAATTGCCTCTCAAAGAGAAACTCCTGAACCCAAGGTATAATGTACTTGGAAACCTCACACTCCACTAATCTTGAAATTATTGTACTGTATTCCACACTATCGTAGGCTTTTGCGATATCTAACGTGACTAATGCAGAAAGCTCACCAGATACTTTTGCAAGGTGAAATCGACTTTCCAAATCAACATGAGCCGACCATATAGAGCCCCTCTGTCTAAATTCTACTTGCCTTGGTGAAAGGATGTCCTGACGAGCGATGAATTCACTGAGCCTTCTATGAAGAATTCTTTCAATTATTTTAACTAGGTTTGAAGTAAGCGAAATTGGCCGAATGTTATCCAGGACACATCCGAGGCTTGCATTTTTTCGCAGCAACACGACTTTCAGCAATTTTCCATGCGCTTGGAATCCATGTGTGCTGTAAGGAGCAGTTAACAATATTCAAAAGCTCCTCGGGATGGGAATTAAATATCAATTTAATCATAGAGTTTGTAATCTGATTGGGACCGGGAGCCGCTTGCTTTACAGTTAGTATGACATCTACCAGTTCAGCCATAGTGACTTCCCGAAAGTCCGAGGTTGCGCTTTTGAATGTCACAGGTCTCAAGCATGACGACGCGAAACGCGCTTCAAGTCATTTCCCGATGCCCTCTAACAAATCTGTTGTCTCTTTAGGAGGCACCACTATTGAATGCGAATATGCTGGTACCTGCGTCGATTTTTTGTTCCGTAGAAACCTGTACAGGGCAAATCTTTTATCAGGTTTCGATAAACGCGAATGTAAGTCAGAATTGTGTTTATCTTTAGCTATTGCAACTATACGTTTAAACAGCGCTGCGTGGAAATTACAGTCAACCCAATTTTTCGGAGTATGGTTGTGGCGTAAACGTTTCCAAGCAGCCCTACGTCGCCTATACGCAAGCGTACAATTTTCATTCCACCAAGCTGAGTTTAACGGTGTGCTGCCGTACTTAACAGAAAACTCTGCCGGCTGGACGGAGTCACTTAGACACGCTACGACTGAAGCAGCTCGTTGCTGTCCGACGTATCCTCTCAATGACGAGAGCGCGGAGTTTAAAACAGTTTTTTAAATTTTATAGTTGGTGAACCGTCGTTGCCGAATAGCAGAGGTAAGTTGTGGTAGCAATATTTCATAGGTAATTGGTTCATGGTCACTACTCATCCCATTATCAAACGTTTCTCACGATTAAATCATAAACTGGCCACACTAAAATGTTAGGTCTTATGTTGATGAGCTTATCCCGCATAGAAAGATAACTTCGCCAGAGTTATGACAGCGAAAATTATTATCCTGCAACCGATTCCAACAATCTTTTGCCACATTCATCTGTTTTAAGCCCCCAAGAAGTGTGATGCGAGTTAAAATTCCCTGCCAATAAAATTGAATTTGACGAAGAATTCTTGATAACACAATCTAGGTGATCTGTGCGTCTTGCTCCATTCGGAAAGTACGCAATATTCACTGTAATCCTGTTAGAGTCAGGTAACAAACAATCTATTCCTAACAATTCAAAATCCCGACAAATATGCTCAAAAGTTACAGTAACATGATGACACATTCTTGAAGATATTAAAACCAATAATCCACCTCCCCTACCTGGCTGATCCGGTCTAAAAGTTCGGAAATATTTCAGAGTAAATGCTTGGTATACTGAAAGCCAAGACTCTTGGAGTAAAGTTATATTAGGATTTGTTTGCTGTATGAGGTAAATAAGATCTATGTAAGCGGAAGGTACGGAGCGACGATTCCACTGAAAAACATTTACAGGCACTATGATGGACTTAATATAGTTAACTCTACTGCAGAATGCAAAACGTCCTGCTCATTGTTGGTGTCAGTAATAACTTTTTCGGTTTTGACATTCGCAAACTGGTTGGAGACAATGGAGCATTGCGTCGTTTATGAGTAATATTACCAAGCCTCATGCCACCAAACGACCCACTGGGCCCCACAGGGGTCGGTGACTGAGTGCTGATGAGCGTTTCAGGGGTAACATCTTCTTGACGCCGATTATTTTGTTCATTGTCGAGGTGCTCAGCTTCACCCTGGACCGTGACAGTGTGTGCAGCGAAGGAGGGAATAAGGCTGTTTAACCTGGCGGCGAGCATCTCGGTCAGACCTTCAGCAAAGGTGTTGAAAAGCCGTTCCATAATCATCGGCATGGCCTTATCCAACGCTGCCGACACTGCGGAAGCGACTGTCGCTTCAATTGACCCACACTGGCGTGACGTAGCAGCAGCGCTCTTCAATGAAGGAAGTTGCCTCAGACCGAGAACAACGGCGTTTCTCCATTATATCTATAGTTTGTGTTTCACGTTCTCAACCAGGGCAGCTATTGTCCGTGGCTGTGTGTGCTCCATCACATAGGCAACACCTGCAGTTGTCTACCTGACAATTTGATGCGGCATGTGCCCCACCACAATTCGCACATCTCAATGAGGACCTGTAAGCATTAGCGCTATGTCCAAATCGCCAGCAGTTACGGAATTGCTGTGGGCGAGGTGTCAATGCCTCTACACGGAATAGATAAGGCCAGGCCTTCAGCTCAGAAGGGCGTGTGAGACCAGAAAAGGTAACGATGGCGCTTTCAGTAGGGACTCGCGTATCACCTACAGGTGTGGTGCATCTGTATACAGATATCACGTCAGCCGGAGAGACCATCTTTAAAAATGCTTCAGGACTAATGTTAGTTGGAACACCACGAACAATGCCCTTCCCGCAAGCAAGATGAGGGGGCATAAAAGCGCGAACAACAATGAACTCAAATCTCGTGGCGGCCAGTAAGTCTATTAAGCATTGAATATTTGAAGACCTGCATAGTATGCCAGTTTTTCCGAAACGCCTCACCTCCGAGATGTCCAGAAAATGACCGCTTATGTTGCGAAGTTCTTCTTGGAACACTTTCGTTTCACTCAACCGAATGGCTCCACCATCAGTGGGCACAAGCGCGACAGGCCAACTGCTCACGCCGTTCTTGAGCAAATACTCCAGTGATGCCGATCCAACAGGGCGACTACCCGACCAGGGCGAGCCCTGGCCGGGACCGGAGACCGGCATTGATGGCTCCTGAAAAATCAGCAAAAAGAAATTCTACCACTAATAAACAACCAAAGGTGATGAGCGTGGCCAATCCCCTCTCACAGGCCGTGCAATCGAAAGCGCCAACTACTGCAGGAACGATCGCCGTTCTTCACCGTTCTCCTTTACCGTTCACCGTGCTCCGATCTAGCCTCTACCTGGTGTCCGCCAAATCCCCTTAGCGTCGTTTTTGTCCACCAGTACACACGCGTCAATATATATATATATATATATATATATATATATATATATATATATATATATATATATATATATATATATATATATATATATATATATATATATGACGCTTCACAGGTGAATGTGGGGAAGAAAGAGGAGGAAGACGAAGGGTCAGAATAAACTGGTGTTCTGACTGACGCCATGTCTCATCCGTTACACTAAGTCGACAGGATCTACCGCAGCAACATCATGAGCCCAACAAAGAAGATGATCAGCCTGCCGAAATACAGCGGAGCTGAAGACGACGTCCCTATCGACAAGTGGTTGCACCTCTTCGAAACGAAGGCGAGCAACGTCAGCTGGTCCGAACGAGATCGCATCGACTGCATCAGCGAGTACCTGGAAGGTGAGGCATTCCGCTGGTACCTCACCGAGATTTTCGACGCAGAAGATACGTGGGAAGGCATCAAAACAAGCATGATATCACGATTTTCTACACCTGTTAGCGAGCCTTTCCGCCAATTCATACACTGCAGGCTCAAAAGAGAACAGTGCATCAGGCACTACTACGAAGAGAAGACACACCTTGGTCGCCTCGCAGACTTAAAAGACGTTCACATAGTATCAGGATTGACTGATGGTGTACCTGAAGAGATCGAAAAGCACCTCGCTGGATTGACGCTCACCACCCCAGCGAAGTGGCTTGCTGCTGCGCTTCAAGCGGAAGACTCTGTCCACAGAGATGCTTCCCAACACTCGTCAAAACGGCAGCTCATGCGTCGAGAGCCTCATTCTACGCGACCATGGCTACCTACAAGATTGATGCGCACCCCTCAAAGTGAGTGCCGACATTGTGCATCTGCTGGTTTGCCGAATCAGTTTCACTGGCACAATGAGTGCCCTCGTCGTGAAATGGTGTCTGCTCTAACTGACAACCAGGGAAACGAAGAGGCCGGCCCAAAGGCTCATTAATACGTTTTGGTGCACTTGTGAACGGACACATGGTGAACGCAACTCTGGATACAGGAGTGACTATTACCTGTATCAATGAAGTTGTGTTCAAAAAACTCAAGCTGCAGTTGCTCAAGGATTCATGCATTAGTGTCCAACAAGTCACCTCAACCACAAAAACTTTGGGCCGCGTACGCATACAGTTGGAAATAGGGAAGTTAAAGCGGGCAGTCCAAGCACACGTTCTACCAGGCATGAAGACTGAATTCTTGCTAGGACTGGACAACGCCTCCTTTTTCAACCTATCACTGGATTTAAACACAATGACTTTGTTTCAAGACAACAAAGCTTTGCAGAATTCCTTTCAAACACAAAAGTGTGTCTTCAGCGCCGATACAACCCCTCTCCAAGCCGTTGATGTCACGCACCTTCCACCATCGCAACAAGCTGCTTTGAGAGAGGTGCTTCACAATTACGAAGACATTTTCTCAAAGTCTCAGGTGGACTTCGGATGTATCGCGGAGGAACGACACTGCATTGCCCTCAGCAACAACGTGCCTATCCACAGACAACCATATCGATGCTCCCTGGCAGACAGAGAGGAAATTGTCAAGCAAGTGGACTTACTTCTCAAGCAAGGTGTAGTGCGTCCATCTTTTTTCCCATACGCGGCTCCAGTCATTCTTGCAGAGAAAAAAGGTGAAGGACGCACACGTTTATGCATTGATTATCGAAAGCTTAACTCTGTCACTGTGCCTGACTACCAACCTATTCCGCGTATAGACGATGTTCTAGACTACCTGGGAAAATCGAAATATTTTACGACATTGGATATCACATCAGGCTATTGGCATGTCAAAATGAACCCAGAGGACATCCCAAAAACAGCTTTTGTCACGCCGAATGGCCATTATGAGTGGCTTGTTATGCCTTTCAGTTTGAGAAATGCTCCTGCTACATTCGAAAGAGCTGTGAAATCAGTTATCAGAAAACATAACTTAAAGAATGTCGTTAATTATTCTGATGATATCGTAGTCTTCTCCGACACATTTACTGAGCACCTGCAGCACCTCCAAGCTCTCTTGCATGCCCTAAAAATAGAGAATATAAAACTTAAATTGAAGAAATGCCATTTTGCCCAAGATTCTATTGAATATCTGGGTCACAGAGTGTCGCACGGTACAGTGTCGCCTATACAAAGAAACATAGAAGCTGTTTTGCGATTCCCAAGACCGAAATCCCCGAAAGAGCTTCAGCGTTTTTTAGGCACCACCAACGTTTACCGCCAGTTTATACCGCACTTCAGTGACATAGTTTTCCCACTTACGAAGCTGTTGAAGAAGGACACACCATGGGAATGGGATTCCTCATGTGAACAAGCCTTTGAGAACATGAAATACTGTCTGACCAAAGAACCTCGAATGCCTCGCTATAATTGACGCTGTTGACAAGTGGCACTGCTACCTACATGGACGACCATTCACTGTTGTCACCGATCATGCTGCTTTACAATGGCTCAGAAACATAAAAAACCCACATGGCCGGCTCTTTCGATGGTCTTTGAAGCTGTCGATGTATGACATTAACATTCGACATCAAAAAGGCAGCGAAAACATCGAGGCGGACGCATTTTCTCGAAGCCCTATGGTTCAACTCCTTTCATTACCAGAACTTCAAACTTACCAGGATGACCACCCTCGCTGCAAGTACACAACGGAAAACGGAGTCGCTATCGTGACACGTAAGGGAATTCGCAAAGTGTACGTTTCTCTCAAGCTTCGACTGGGCCTTCTGCAGAAAGCACACTGTCAGTTCGGACACGTCGGAGTAAAGAAAACTCTGGGCTTGTTGTCACCATCCTACTATTGGCCGGAAATCATCACAGACGTTTCATCCTACGTCCGCCACTGTGACATATGTCAGCGTTGCAAGAAGCCGAAAACCAAGAGATTCGGATCTCTCGAGTCACTACCACCTGCAGAACAACCCTTTGATGTTTTAGCAATGGACACTATAGGTGGCTATTCAGGATATGGCTCGACAAAAAAGTTTATTCACTTGGCGATCGACCACGCTACGCGGTATGTCTGGGCGTTTCCCCACAAGAACGAAACTTGTGACGCATACATTTCGTGCATCACCGCCATTTTTGCAGCAGGAAAACCCAAGAAGTTCCTATCTGATCGTGTACCAGCTTTCACAGCTGGAAAATTCAAGCAGTTTCTAAAACGCAATGGTGTCCACCAATTGTTCACATCCTCCCAACACCCTCAATGTAATGGCAGGAACGAACGCACAAATCACACTATTGTAACCCGGCTAAAGTGCAAAATGAATGAGCAGCCACAGAAGTCTTGGGTCAAACTTCTTTCGGATGTTGTCGATGAATACAACAGAACCCCACATGAAGTAACACGATATCCACCATCGTACCTAATGTATGGAATTCCTTCATACGACACAATTTTAGACGCATCAATGGAGAGTGTGCAAGAAGCAAGGAAAAGTTCAATCAAGAACACGCTTGCCTACCATGAGAAGAACAAGATAATCTACGACAAAAAACTCCTACCACAAGATCTCCAACCTGGTGAATTGGTCCTCTACGAAACACCTTGGCACCCGAACAAAGGAAAGCTCAGTTCAGTCATGGAAGGACCTTAAACAATTCTTCGCAGAGTCTCTCCTGTGAACTACGAGATCGACCGATGTGTAGCTCCGTTAAGCAGAACTACTGATATTGTGCACGTCAACAAACTGCGTCGCTACTATTGTCCCAATAAGTTGACGCTTTCTCGGGGGGAGGGGGAAACGTGTGACGCTTCACAGGTGAATGTGGGGAAGAAAGAGGAGGAAGACGAAGGGTCAGAATAAACTGGTGTTCTGACTGACGCCATGTCTCATCCGTTACACTAAGACCGGTTAACGCAGGAGTTCTGGTGGGCGAGGCTGATGGTTGCGTCCTGGATAACACAAGAATGCTTTGGACGTGGAGATAGCGGAAATCGCAGCTGGCATTCTTGTGAAGAACAAACGAGGTTCGAACGCCTTGCAGAATGGATAGTTCGGATATCGTAGGCATGGAATTCTTCGTCGTGGCACAGGTCGTGCAGGCAGCTTGCGTGCGCGTTGATCGAGGTTGATTGGGTGCTGCCTGTGTTTCTGCCGAGTACAAGGGGTGCTTTTGTGGCTTTTGGAGATTTTCCTATGGCGATGAAAGGAATGTACATGGGAAGTTATTAGAATCAATGGAATGTAAGTAAGAAGAAAGAAAAGTGGATGAAGAATAACCAGCCGTGAGCAGGACGGCTGGTTGCTCGGCTGCTTCGGCTGCTCACGGCTGGTTTTTGTCCACCAGTACACACACGTCAATATATATATATATATATATATATATATATATATATATATATATATATATATATATATATATATATATATATATGGGGCTACCTTTCCATCTTCCCCGACCCATCCTTTTAGGTGACAAGTAGAAGTGGCCGCAACACCTGCCCCCCTCCTGTGCACACCTACCAAGCCAAATCAAGCATTAATTTCCTCTCGGCGCTTCTGATCAGCTAGGGTGACCCCATACTGCTCTCTCTCTCCCTCTCAAGTCTTGCCCTGTCCCATCCAGTCTACACCTCCAACCATTTCCGGCGCAACAGCTCCTCCTCCCTCAATCCACCATTTGAATTGCCCGCCTTATTTAAACTTCATTCCGTGACCACTCCTTACTCTCTACCTTCACGACGTGATGTTGTTAGAGTGACTACGCCGACGATCCCGATGGCACAAAGTCTCAATAAACAGCTCTGCCGTAAAACTCTTGTCTGGCAGCCTGGATGTCTCGTTTCGTTCTCGCCACAATGCGTGGCTGGTCTCGTTTGAGTGCCCGGATAACGGTGGTCGCTTTAGATTCATGGTCACTTGACAGTCACGCACAACGGGATCTAAAAACACTTTGGGCTTAAAATGTCAATTAGAACTGCATAGAATTTGCTCGTAGTGTAACTTCGCCACTTTTAAATATTGTTGCGGGGCATTCCTATACGCATGACCCGATTATTTTCTCTCCTCCGCCGCAGAATGTGCTCACTTAGCGGTTGCCGGAGCGCCTACCGCGGAGCGAGCTGTTCCGCAAGGTGTCACTGCTAGAGAAGAGCTTCCCGCTTGAGTACGTCATTGTTGGCGAGAACACGTTGGAGCAAGTTTTCTTGTCCTCGGTCGGCGCCGTTAAAAGACAGCGTCAATGACAGCCAAATAGCGTCGTCATCACCAACCATTATCCTTTTTTTTCATTAACGATTACCTCGTTGTATAACGACACAATAAATGATGTAGTTTCCGGATCTATTCAGTAACCTTGCTTTCCTGAGCAACGCCGAAGCTGTCGACGAATGGTCACGATGATTTTCGATAGCGTAGGCATGTGCCACTGTTCGTGGGTACCTTTATGACACAATTGTTAACAGATCCTGGCCACGGTGAGAGCGTGGCGGCGAAGATCGAGAAGCGACGCTACTTTTCAAGATACAGGAAACTCAGGCGTGACCGGTCACGCTTAGAGGTCACCTGAGAGTCGTCACGCCTGAACGCCACCCCTGAAGGTCACGCCTAAAGGACCTAGAGTGCCCTCGATGTGCACGCATCGAGGTACTCTACGACCTTGTCAAGCCGGCCTCTAGGCGTGACGACCTTGCCAAGTTGACCTCTTGGCGTGACCGGTCACGCCTAGAAGTCACCTAATGGTCATCACGCCTAAACGTCACCTTTAGAGGTCACGCCTAAAGGACGTAGAGTGTACTAGGTGTGAACGCATCGAGGCACTCTATGACCTTGTCAAGTGGGCGGAGCTTCCAGGGTCCATAGTGGCCGGAGCCTGTGTCTACTGTTGCAGATCTTCCAGTGAACCATCGTGCATTTTCCTAAATCATTTTCTTGTCGCGTTCGGTCAGCAGATACGATCGCTGAGCCGAAGCACGTGCGTTTTTCAAACGTGCTTCAAACGGTGACGAATACATTTCGAAACGAGCGGAATGCAAGAACATCTCGTTTCTCATTCGTGCACCCATGAGTTCCAGTAAGCCGAATTATTTCCGAAACTCGCAATTGACGTGCCGGATCTCAGAAGCTGATGTCCTCTGACATTGAATTTCTCAACCAGAAACATACAGCCGCATGCTAATGTTAATTTCACTTTGCTAAAGAAGCGTCCCGGTCTTACAGTTTCTTTAATGAGTAAATAAGTCTCCCGTAAAACTTTCCATAACGTTATGAGGGCTTCGCGAACTGGCGTCCAAGTTTGTGGGGAAGGTGCGTAATACACACCATCTTCACAAGCCTCGTTGTATCTTGACTAGAGGAGGAAAAAGCCGCGTTTTGTCTTGACTGGAGAAGGAGGAAAGCGCTAGTGTTTCTTGGATGAGAAAACTGCTGTTGTGGATTGAGCAAAGTGCCCGTTTTGCACCACCACCAGTCTCCGCCGCTTTGCTGCTTTTAGAAACTTTCTTGTTTATATTTTTTTGTTGAACGCAGACGCGGCGCTGCTCTTGGTTTGACTCGTTACCACAAGCTTTTTTTTTGCATAAACAAAGTCACTCAAAGTGACATTATGGGAAGCGTCATTGACAGCGGCTTTTCTTTTCTTTATTCGACTACGAAATCGCTCCCAGCCTTTCTGAGTATCTTTCGATGTCTGTTGGCTTTCTATGAACTAACAAATTATGCTATCATAACATTTCTCTCATGAGTACAACCGAGAACGGAAGGGATCTAGCCTACAATTATTTGACAGTTATCTGTACAAGCGTTTCATTATAATGTTGAAACACAAGGTAATAGAAGAACACTTCAGCCTTCACTACATGAACTCAGCCTGAGATTCTGCTGCATCAGTGCAGCCGATTAATTAAAATGGAAAGTATGTCATGTTTCTGAAAATAAAAAGCAGATCTCGGATTCAACGGCTGCCTATATTTTGAGCGTCTAATGTTGAATAAAAAGGCCCGTTAAAATTTTTTTGTTATAAAGTAAGACATCTACATCAGACTGAACAAGCAGAAGTAGCAGCAGCAGTAACAACAACAAAAGCGGGCGATGTCACATTTCGTAACAGAATAACCACTTTAAAACAAAACTAAAATCACTTCATAGAGATGGTAGCACTCCATCATATGCTTGACTATCGTCTCCCACACACCATTTATTTAGGTTAGTCTTACAATAGACCTATGAAGAGATGTCGAACAAGCGAGGATAATAAATGCGAAGCATTTCTTGGCGAACTTCGGCAACTTTGACCATATCTATCTATCTATCTATCTATCTATCTAGCCACCTACGACCTTTCGCTATCCTGGCCGTTTGGATACTGGTATCGATGACGAACATACCTGACTAGTTATAACATGAAAATCATGACATGTATGTAATAAATGTCATCATTTACATGTCATCGTCTTGCTGCTCTTGCGGTGGTCTCATTCACATGATATTGTTACGTGGCAAATAACAGCTGTCAGTCCGCACCCACAACGCAGCTCACCAACAACGTCCACTTCATTACTATCAGTCTGAGGCACCTTTTCTTAGGTATGCCTCACTATGCCCTCTTTCAGTCAGACGAAATCACGTAACACGACCCCCGGCGGCAAAATCGCCGACCCGGCGAGTTTACGGGGCCATAGCAGGAGCAGTGTGGTAACGCTTGAGCCTTGATACGTGGACGATGTCCCTTGACAGCAGAGCGGAAGAGGTTGATGGATTATCATTGACAATTTCATATGTATTGTCGGTCACTCGCCTAAGCACACGGTATGGGCCCGTGAAACGAGAGAGAAGTTTTTCTGAAAGGCCTGCATGTCGCGTAGGGGACCAAAGAAGAACGAGGGAACCTGTTGTAAAGTGTTCGTCGCGATGCCGCTCGTCGTAACGGTGCTTCTGTGAGTCTTGGGACGCCATTAATCTGCTGCGGGCAAGCTGACGAGCATGGGCCGCTCGGGTAATAGCATCGCGTGCATATTCAGAAGTAGACTGCGCAGCGGCTGGCAGGAAGGTATCCAACGGCAATGTTGGTTCGCGTCCAAACAGAAGGTAAAATGGCGAGTACCCAGCAGTGTCATGCCGGGAGGAATTGTATGCGAACGTCACATAGGGTAGTGCAAGGTCCCAATCACGATGGTCGGCCGAGACGTATTTCGATAGCATGTCTGTCAGGGTGTGGTTTAAACGTTCTGTAAGCCCGTTTGTCTGGGGGTAGTACGATGTCGTGAGCTTATGTTGGGTAGAGCAGGAACGCAGGATATCATCAACCACTTTGGAAAGGAACGTACGGCCTCGGTCTGTGAGCAGTTGACGAGGGGCTCCATGCACTAAAATGAGATCGCGTAGTAGAAAATCAGCGACGTCTGTAGCGCAGCTTGTTGTCATGGCTCGCGTAACTGCATAACGGGTTGTGTAATCCGTAGCCACCGCGACCCACTTGTTTCCAGAGGCGGATGTTGGGAAGGGACCGAGGAGGTCCAAACCAACACGGAAGAATGGCTCCGATGGGATGTCGATGGGCTGAAGATATCCGGAAGGGAGTCCCGTCGGCTTTTTGCGACGCTGGCAAATTTCACAAGCGTTGACATAACGACGTACAGAGCGTGAAAGGCCAGGCCAGTAGAAGCGGCGGCGGACACGGTCATATGTGCGAGAAACACCAAGGTGACCCGCGGTTGGCGCGTCATGAAGCTCACGTAGGACTGTGGAACGCAGGTGCTTTGGTATGACCAGAAGTAGGTCGTGACCATTGGGCGATAAATTACGCCGATATAAGGTATGGTCCTTTAAGGTAAACATGCGAACAGAAGCGTCTTGTGGTGAAGATTCGAGCTGTTGTATCAAGCGGCTGATATCCGGATCGTGGCGCTGCTCGTCCCCGAGATGAAGCAGCTGGGAGATGGAAAGGACGCAGCCCACAGAATCAGTGCTCGTAGGATCGCAGTCGGCCACAGGGTAGCGTGACAGACAATCCACATCTTTGTGCAGTTTTCCTGATTTATACACTACGGTGTAAGAATACTCCTTGCCCAGCGGGCGAGACGACCTGTGGGATCTTTGAGGGAGGCGAGCCAGCAGAGAGCGTGGTGGTCGGTGAGAACTATAAATGGTCGGCCGTATAAGTAAGGGCGAAATTTCGCGACTGCCCACACCAGCGCTAGGCATTCGCGCTCTGTGATGGAATAATTACGCTCCGAGGTGGACAACAGCCTGCTGGCATAAGCTATCACGCGATGCTGCCCACGTTGTCGCTGAGCCAACACAGCGCCTATTCCGTAACCGCTGGCATCGGTGCGCACTTCTGTCGGTGCCGTAGGGTCGAAGTGAGCCAGCACAGGAGAAGAAGTGAGCAAAGTGGTCAAGTCGGAAAATGCTGCTGCTTGCGAGGGACCCCAGGTAAACGTCTCATCTGGTTTGAGTAAATCTGTTAGGGGCCGAGCAATTTCCGCGAAGTTCTTGATGAACCGCCGGAAATAGGAGCAGAGCCCCACAAAGCTGCGGACATCTTTGGTGGTTTTTTGCACAGGAAAGTCCTTCACAGCTCGAACTTTTTCTGGGTCAGGCTGTACGCCGTAAGCGTCAACAATATGTCCAAGTATTGTAATGCGACGGAGGCCAAACTGGCACTTGGATGAATTCAGCTGAAGGCCGGCGAGACGGAATATATCAAGAATTTTCGACAGTCTTTCAAGGTGCGCTTCAAAAGTGGGAGCAAACACAGTCACGTCATCCAGGTAACAAAGACACGTAGACCACTTGAATTCATGGAGTAGGGAGTCCATCATTCGTTCAAAGGTGGCGGGGGCATTACATAGGCCGAAAGGCATGACTTTGAATTGGTAGAGGCTATCGGGTGTTACAAAAGCCGTCTTCTCTCGGTCCATGGGGTCCACGGCAATCTGCCAATAACCAGAACGAAGATCGATGGAAGAAAAGTAGGCGGCACCATGGAGGCAATCAAGGGCGTCGTCAATGCGGGGCAGAGGGTATGCGTCTTTCTTGGTGATGTTGTCAAGGTGGCGACAGTCCACACAAAATCGCCACGATCCGTCCTTCTTTTTAACTAATACAACCAGGCATGCCCAGGGACTGGAAGATGGTTCAATAATGTCCTTCGCTAGCATCTTGTTCACCTCCTTCTGAATTATGCCCCGCTCAAAAGAAGACACTCTGTAGGGACGGCGGTGAACAGGGTTGGCATCACTTGTGTGTATGCGATGCTGGACAAAGGACGTCTGCCCAAGAGGTCGGTCACCAAAATCGAAAATATCCTGGTAGGCCTCGAGAAGATCTTGTAGGGCTTCAACTTGTGGAGGCGGAAGATCAGTGGTGATCATGTTTACAATTTGACGGCTGCCCGAATGTGTTGCGAGTGATGAGCGCTGCGGTGAAACAAGTGTGTTTAAGGCAAGCACTTCAATTTGTGAATCGAGCAACGGACACAGGTGGGCCACAGAAATGCCTTGTAGAAGCACCTGATTCATGTACCCGAAATTGACAAGAGGTAGATAAGTTTTGTTATCTGTGATGCTGAGCACCGTATAGGGCACTGCAACATTGTGCGCAAGGAGCACGTCGGTGAGAGGCGTAGCGTAATAGACACCATCGGGCACAGCTGGTGAGCACAGAAAGTTGACGTACGTCACAGTTTTGGAGGGCAGTCGAACAAAGTCGCTGCATTGTAATCGGCATGTAGGTTGGTACGGGGTGGCACTGATTTGTGGCAGTTCAAGGCGGAGCACACCAGCGGAGCAATCAATTGGAGCAGAATTGGCGGCAAGAAAATCGAGGCCTAGTAGGAGGTCGTGGGGACATGTTGCAAGCACGGTAAAAAGGACGACCACTTGATGACCGGCTACGGTAAGTTGAGCTGGGCACATACGGACGACAGGGACTGTCGCACCATCTGCAACTTGGACGACACTGGTCAAGGGGGGCGTGAGAACCTTCTTCATGCGACGACGAAAACGAGAACTCATAATACAGACGTGAGCGCCCGTATCTATCAAAGCTTCAACAAGTGTGCCATCAACATATACTTCTAGGGTGTTCCGGTTCAAACGTAAGGGCAACAGAGGATTTTCGGGTAAGTTCGACAGGGCAGCTTCACCTCCAGAAGCTGCGCAGCCTAGTTTTCCGGGAACATGCGGCGGTTAAACGAGGGTGAGGGAGAGCGGCGACGCGTATTTGAACGAGAAGGGCGGCTTTGAGGCGGTGGCGACGACGGGACAGGGTGGCCGTAGTCCTCAGGGGCAGTAAATGCTGTAGACTCAGTGCGGGTCGGATAACGGTGGTTTGGTGGACGGAATGAGTTACTGTAAGCGGGGTACGAGCCAGAAGACATAGATGGCCATTGGCTGCGGCAGTAACGAGCGATGTGTCCAGCGCGACCACAGCGGAAGCAGATCGGCTTCTCATCAGCTGTTCGCCATTCAGACGGGTTCCTGGTTCGAATAGAGTACGGACGGCGACGTCTCATGTCCACAGAAGCTATCGAGGGACCAGTATTATCCAGGGTGGGTGCAGTGGTCAGGATACCAAGGTTAGCGAATTCCTGGCGGACAACAGCCTGGATCAAGGCGACAGCTGGCGTTGAGGCATCGGGCAACGTCGGTTTGTTAGCAGCCAGGTAAGCGGCCTCGAGTTCACGTCGGACGATGCGCGTCACGTCTTCGGTTGTAGACGGATGACAAGGAGTGGCTTCGCAAGATGACGTTGCCACGGTGTTGGGTAGGCGCTGAAACTGCTGCAAAATGCGTCGACTCTTCGCCTGCTCGAGACGGCGGCACTCTTTGATCACGGCGTCGATGGTCGTTACGTTGGTAAATACAAGCAGGTTGAACGCATCGTCGGCGATTCCTTTTAAAACGTGCGAAATCTTGTCGGCCTCAGTCATGTTGGGATCGGCCCTTTGACACAACGCTAAGACGTCTTGAATATAAGTCAAGTAGGGCTCAGTGGACGTCTGTGTACGTACAGCCAATTGCTTTCGGGCATCAAGCTGTTGACCAAACGGGTTGCCAAAGAGGTCGCGGAGCTGTTGCTTAAACATTTCCAAGCTTGTAATTTCGTGCTCGTGGGTCTCAAACCAGATGCGAGGGGTCTTGTCAAGATAGAAAATGACATTCGCAAGCATAACGGTTGGGTCCCAGCCATATTGCTTGCTGACGCGCTCGTACATGCTAAGCCACTTGTCCACATTCGCGTTGTCCTCTCCAGTAAAGGTACCGGGATCACGGGGTTGCGTTAGGGCGACGTACCTGGTTGCTGTCGTTGCTGGTGTAGGTGGCGAAGCCGTATCCTCACCCGGAGCCATGGCAGCAGACTTAAGGAGGCGTCCACTGCGTAGCTCCGTTGTCAGAAGAGTACCCAGCACCTCCACCAAAATGTTACGTGGCAAATAACAGCTGTCAGTCCGCAGCCACAACGCAGCTGACCAACAACGTCCACTTCTTTACTATCAGTCTGAGGCACCTTTTCTTGGGTATGCCCCACTATGCCCTCTTTCAGTCAGACGAAATCACGTAACAATATGTTGCAAAACTGGTATGGTATGACATGACTGCATAGGGAACACAATCGACTTACCCTAACATGAAAATCATGACATGCGTGTCATGCAACAACATGACTACATGCCACGCTCATGATGCGCTGGCGGCCGCTTCGCTAGCTTCACTTATACCAATTTCGGTATTACAGACGTGAATGGATGACGAAGGTATGATACCGGTGCAAACATGATTAACATGAGATGCATGTCATGTAACATGACTACATGCCATGCACATGATGCGCTAGAGGCCTTTTCGCTAGCTTCTCATGAACCGAATTCGGTATCAAGGAACATGAATAGATGACGAAGGTATGGGACGGTGCAAACATGATAATTATGAGATGCGTGTCATGTAAAAACATGACTTCGTGCTACGCTCATGATGCGCTCGCAGCTGTTTCGCTAACTTCCCAAGTACCATATTAGGTATTACGTTACGCGAATTGGCGACATAGGTAAATGACACGTTCAAACGTGATGATCATGACATGCATGTCATGTAACAACATGACAACGTCCCACACTTATGATGCGCTCACGGCCGTTTCGCTACCTTGACATATGCCAAAATTTGGTATTACGTCAGGTGAATGGATGACGAAGGTATGTTACTGGTGTAAACATGATAATCATGACATGCGTGTCATGTAGCAACATTATTACACGCCGCATTCAAGGCACCAATACACTTCGATGTGAACTGGCGTGCGTGCGCGCCGGCGTTCATTTCATGGCGTGACGCCGGCGATGCCACGCCAGGCACTGATATTTCCCTAGTGGAGATCACAAGGTGCTGCCCACTGCGATTCATTGAGGTTCTGCATGCCATATTCTCGCAGGCGCGCGCCGCGCTGCGTTGCTTTGACGCATGCGCGTTTGAGCGAACGCAGTGTCCCTCCGCCACGAAGAGCTGCAGACGCGGTGCGGTCTAAGTAACGTCTTCGGCGCGAAATCCAACATGTCGAATTTTGCGCCGGTCGTCACTGGGCCGCTTCGACGAACGCTGGTCGCGCCGGTCGCGCCTGACGTCACATTGTAGAGTGCCCGCATCATGCTAGCGTGGCGTCGCTGCGCCCAGCGTATGCGTGCGTCAACGTTGCGTCGGAATATATTGGGCCCTTCATGATGCGCTCTCCTCCGTTGGGCTAGCTCCACATAAACCAAATTTGGTATCACGGGAATGAATAGACGACGAAGGTAAATGACACGTCCAAACATGATAATCGTAATATGCGTTTCATGTAAAGCATGACTACATGCTACGTTCTCGCGGCCGTTTAACTAGTTCCACATATATCAAATTATGTATTACGTGACGTGAATGAACGATTAATGTGAATGATACGTCCGAACACGATAATCATGATGTGTATTTCATGCAAAACGTACTTCACTACATGCTACGCTCATAGCACGTTCACGACCGTTTCGCTAGCTCCATATATACCAAAGTTGGTATCAGGGGACGTTAATAGATGGTGAATGTAAATGAAATATCCAAACATGATAATCATCATATGGAATTCATGTACGGCATAATTTACCTCCGCTCCTTAACGTTGCGCTCATGTTAAAGTGACCCATCACCCTTCCACATTCATGCTTCGCATATCACCGATTCCCACTGTACGTGGGATCTGCCCATTTTTCTTCCACGAAAGAAAAAAGTTGCTTCATCGTTAATTTTCACCATCACAGTGCACGCAAGTCCGGAGCGTAATTTGAAACAGTCGCCGCTGCCGCGTTCTGCAGGCACTGAAGCAGGGAGGGGTACAATGTGGCCAGAGACCCACCCGAAATTCCGCTACATCACCGACTGCACGGGGATCGTTTGACCGCTCGGAGACCCGATCCCCGCCTCCCCCGAGGAGCCGTGAGGAAGGCGCGTGGACACACTAACCCATGACGTCGGTGTCACCTGATGTGCCATCCTCATCTCTCCTCCGGGGATTTCTCCCTCGAGTGCATCCCGCTTGGATTCACACGAGTGTGTGAGTGATTCTTAAGAGAGAGAAAGGAAGAGAAAAGTGAGCCCCGTTATTGTCTGCTTCAGTGAGCGACACCGCCACAGTAGCTCACAAAGGATGGGGGTGAGGAGGGATAAAAGGGTAGGAATAAAGGTATAGAAAAGATGAAGAAGAAGCAACAACAAACTGAGGGGATAGAAGATACAGGTAAGATGGAAGCACGGTCACTTGAGTCCGAGGACGGGGCTCACTTGCGAGAGCTCTTGTCGGCGTCGGTAGATTGCGTAGAGCAAGTCCAGTAAGTCAGAGCTACACTGTCGTCGAAGGTTGTCGGCGTCAGGAGGTGACGTAGGGCGAGCCCAGTCGGCCAGAGATAGGCTGACGCCGAAGATCGCAAGCGCGCGGAGCGCGCGGGCGCACAACCGGTCGGCACGGAATCCAGCAAGCGACTCCCATTCACACGAGGGAGAACTCCCAAGAGGAGAGAAAAGCGCGATTCACAGCGGCTCGGTGAGAACGAGCTTTGCAGAAGAGGCGGAGGAAGCAGCTATTGCAATGGCCATAGCATCCACCTCGACTTCACTAATTGTTAGCGACTCGCAGACGACTGTGAGAAACTTTGCACGAGGGCGAATATCCCAAATAGCTTTAAGAATATTGGCTGGATGCAAAGGCCAACGAACAATGGCTATAGTCTGGGCACCTGCTCTCTCCTCCTTACCCGTCAATGAGATTGCACACCAGACAGCTCGAGGACTTACAGACCGAGCCTCTGGATTGCCCTTGTCGAACGCGGAGGACGATGAGAGACTTGAGCGGATGACCACTTACAGAGATATTACGCAGTATTACAGGCTAAGCAGGAAAATTTATCCTCCCGCACACTCGTCATTGAACAAAGGATAGGTGGTGGCGTGGCACCTACTCCAGACCTACACGTTTCCTAGTCCGGTAAAAATGAACCGCTGCGTGCCAGAACTTCATTCGGACAAGTGTAAATTTTGCCACAACAGGGCGGACTTAAGCCACATTTTATGGGCATGTCCGCAGGTTTATGAGAGGCGAATTTCCAGACGGGAGTGGATGGGATGCCGCGCTCCTCAACTCTGACTCTCAATTACAAGCCCGCTAAATACGGCAGGCCGAAGACGCCGCCAGGGCCCATGGGATCATGGCCGTCGTCTAGGTTAGGTCCTCCCTTCTCTTCTCACACCTGAAAGGGGAGGAGGACCTTTCTGCTAATTAAATAAAGTTTGTTCATCATCGTCATCATCACCGTGGAACAATACCCTTGGTTGTGGGACATCTCGTCTAACAATAACAGTAATACTAATCTGAAGAATGGTGTGTGGGAGACGATAGCCAAACAGATGATGGAGCGCTACCATCTCAATGGAGTGATATTTAGTTTGTAATAAAGTAGCTATTGTGATAAAAATTGAGACATCGTCCAGTTTTGTTGTTGTTGCTGCTGCTACTAATGCTCTACTTGTTAGGCCTGATGGAGATGTCTTACTTTATGTAGAATTTTTTAACGGGCCTCTTTTATTCAAGAATACACGCTTAAAATATAGGCAGTCGTAGAATCCGAAAGATGCTTTTTATTCTCAGAAACATGACAACTTCACATTTTACTTTATCGAAGTTCGGAGCGTAATTTAAAACAGTCGCCGCCACAGCAATCTGCAGGCACTGCAGCAGAGAGGGCTACAATGCAGCCCGCTACTGCATCCATCCGTCCGTGCTTCGTATACGTATGCTGAGAAAGGCGATTCCTAATTTTTATTTCTTCACTAAACCTCGCCTGTTTTGGCGCGTTGAACTGAAGTTATTAATGCCAGAGGTGCAAACAACCTATCAAATTAGCCCGCCAAAAAACTAACGCTGAGAAAGGGTACTGCTAATATTTATTTCTTCACTAAGCCTCGCCTGTTTTGGCGCGTTGAACTGAAGTTATCAATGCCAGAGGTGCAAACAACCGATCAAATTAGCCCGCCAAAAAAACTAACGCGCACGCTGGTCTTCGCAGCCGACTTCACAGGAAGTGGCACCGAAAAAATCGGCAGTCTTGATGCACGCGCGTCCGTAGGTACGGCTTCGAGCTGGCAGTTCGCGTCCTTTTGCGGCGCGCTCGTGGCAACTTGGCGCCGGACAGTCGCCACGTATGGCGTCGAGGTCACGGTTGAAGCAGCACTTTCCGCAGGGCGCAGATGCTGATCGTGACCCTGACGTGAGAAGGGGACACTTGGGCCCCTCCTTTCAACGTCTTAGTCGTAGTTTGCTTGGCCCCGTCTTGTCGCGTGCATGGGGGTGTTATGCCTGCGAGTCCACAGCGGACGTCCGTGCCTCTGAAAAAGGCAATCTGTGTCAAGGCCAGCCCGTCTGACGCGAACAACTCAACGGCGTAAACACGTGCGGCACCTTTCTGTCGCCCACGTGCAGTGAGTCAGCGAAGCCAGCGAGCCCGTCGAGTAAACAACCGGCGTCTTCCTGTCTGGGGGGGGGGGGGGATGACGCAATGCGCGGCGACGTCACTAGTCCTTGGGTGCAGCCACCTGCAGCGCAGCCTCTCCAGATTCGATGAGAACGAAGGACACGGCCCAGCGGCGCCCTCATTGGAGGATTCTGACCTCGCGACCAGCGGCGCTTCTGGTTGGACCTTTGGGTTGGACCCGGGGCATATAAAAGAAGCCCTCCGGCGCGTCGAGAGAGACCCCTTTTTACAGCAGACTCATTTAAGAGCAGACTTATGTGTTAGAGAGGAGCGCTCGGCTCTTCGAGTCTCTGTCGGCCTCAGTGCCGAATTTGTAATGCTTCTGTATATATGCTGTACATAAACCTTTTTTAACTCACCGTCGTCTCGTCCGCTCGTCTATCAGCTCTGCGCAGAAGCCGTCGCGAGCTGAGAAACCTACGCTACCAAACGGCTGGTGACCTTCCCGGTGGAATTCGAAGCAGTGGCGCCTTCGGGACCGTGTTGGCGTCGCCGTCTTTCGAAACAGTGGTTGCAGCGGTGAGATTTCGAGGCGCCCTTCGTAACGTCGTCAGAGGCGCGCGTCGCAACAGTGGTGGCAGCGGTGGGATTTCGGAGGCCGTGCGTCGCAACAGTGGTTGGCAGCTGCGGGATCGGCCGGCGTCAGCGACATCGATGCGGTGAGTGCCTGATGTTTTCCCCTCAGTTCACCAGACTACTCTAGCTCAGGTTATAGTAGTTTAGAGAAGGGCTGTGTGAAGCATTAGAGTGAGCTTTGATCGTTTCAAGCCAAGTCGAAGCGCTTTGAAACCCAAGGTAATGCGGAGGGTGTAAACACGGGAGTGTTTAAAATTGCTTGCGCGTCTTGCTAGTAGGCTTATAGTGGGTACGGCAAGTAGATTCTTAACAGGGGCAAACAGCAAGAGGCTAGTGTGAACGATGGAGAACCTTAAAGTGAAGAAACTCATCGAAATTTGTGAGGAACTCGGCATTACTTTGGGCCGTGCGAAACGACAGCAAGCGATCCTTGAGATCATGAAGGATGAGGGAGTGTCGGCTGAGGAAGTCGATGAGGCCTGGGTGGATATCAAAGCACGCCGTGGGGAGGCTGAAAGGCGAGAAGCTCGCGAACGTGAAGAATCTGAAAGGCGAGAGGCTCGCGAACGTGAAAAAAGGCGAGAAGGTCGCGAACATGAAGAAGCTGAAAGGCGAGAAGCTCGTGAAGAAGCTGAAAGGCGAGAACGTCGCGAGCGCTAAGAGGCCGAGAAACAGGAGCGCCTCGAGTTGAAACGAATAGAATTGGCAATCCTACAGTGTTCGCAGGAGCCTAGCGTAGCTTCTCCGACGATTCAGGTCAGCGGTTTTAGAATTCGGGACCAGTTGCCACCGTTCGTAGTAGGTGAGGACATGGCGAAGTATCTCGTCAAGTTTGAACACGTCTGTGAGCGAAATGCTTTGGAGAGGTCTCTTTGGGCGCGGAACCTGTTAGCTCTTCTTCCCGACGAAGTGTCCGACGCAATAACTTGCTTGTCGAGGGAAGCGTTTGAGAGCTATGACGAGGTTAAAGAAGTGCTCTTGAGACGTTATAAGTTGTCACCCGAGGCTTTCAGGCAAAGGTTCCGGTATGCTAAAAAGGGGAATGAGTCACACGTTGACTTCGCGTTTCGTCCTAAAGCCGATTTAATTTAATGGCTCAAGGGTGAAGGTGTTTATGACGACCACGATAAAGTGGTGGAATGCGTTGCATTGGAGCAATTCTACCGCTGCATCGAGGAGGATGTCAAACTTTGGCTGCAGGACAAACTTAGTGAAGTACAGCTAAACAAGGCAGCAGAGTTAGCTGAGGAGTATTATACTCGCCGAAAGTTGCTTAGCAGGGCAGTGCGCGTTGAAAAAGATGACGGGAAAGAGGGCTTTTCAAGGAAACTTGATCAAAGGAAACCCGCTCCGAATCGTAATTTCAAGAAGGACCCGTCTCTTACGAAGGACAGTGTAGGGAAAGAGCAAACAGAAGCGGAGAAATCGAGTGAGGTTCCTAAACAACGCACTGATACCATGCGGGCATTTGAATCACGGAAGCCGCTAATCTGCTACAACTGCAAAAAGGAAGGGCACATCGCGATAAACTGTCAGGAAAAGTTTGCCTTCGCAACAATCCGAGAATCAGAAAAAAACATGCGGTTGTTGGAGCCGTATCTTCAAGAAATTAGGGGGAATGGCAAAACGTGCCGAGCACTTAGAGACTCAGCGGCAACCATGGATGTTGTCCTTCCTTCATTGGTGTCTCCGGATGACTTTACAGGAGAATGCGCGTGGATCAGGCAAGTCGCCGAGGAGCAGAGTGTTCGCTTACCAATCACCACGGTTGTCATTGAAGGCCCGTTCGGTAAGCTTCGCACCGAAGCGGCTGTGTCTGCCGCGCTAAACGATCGTTTTCCTTATCTTTTCTCCAACAACTCAGAGCAGCTTCTCAAAGAGCAGGGTAAATCGTTCTTCCCCAACTTAGCGTACATGGCCCTCACGCGATCGCAAGCGCGGAAGCTTGATTTTGTTCAATGCAGTGAACTCTCAAGTGACCTTGTCGGCGGGTCGACGGAACCCCAGAAAGGAAATTTTCCGCGTGAGTCATGTGAGCGGTCACGCGAGCGGCCCGTCGCCGAAGCAACCGGCGCGGTATGCGTAGGGGGAGACGACATGGCGCCATTGAATCAGAGCGAGAGGGCTGCAACGCTCTCGCCTGTAGCGAAAAGTTGGAGCGAGCTGTCGAGGGATGATCGAGAGACGCCCATTCAAGAGCAGCGCGAGGACCTCTCGATTAAAGCGCCAGTGGAAAGGCACATGAAAGCTTCACAAATGTTGTCGGAGTACTACGACAAATTGGCAAAGAAGCGCGCTTTTGAAGTTGATAATCAGGTAATGCTGCTGCAGCCGTCCAGAAGGAACAAGCTTGAGATTCAGTGGGAAGGGTCCGCCAAAGTAAAATCTAAGCTTTCCGATACGAATTATGAAGTGAAATTAGGAAGGTGGCCGAACAAAACTTGCCACAGTAACTTGAAAGCAGTCGTAAATCTGCTTTTGAATGCTTCAGAGGAAGAGGGAGCAGAAATTTTTAGTTCTTGTGAGGTAATCGAAGGGGGATCGAAAGTAATCTGGAAGCAGATAAACCTAGAGTCCAGGTTAAGTGAAGTCCAGAAGGAGGACATGAGAAAGATTGTTTCCGAGTTTGGAGACGTGTTTTCGGACCGCCCCGGAAACAGGAGGGTGATTGAACACGATATCGAGCTAAGCGGTGAGCAGTCAATCCGTAGCAAGCCGTATCGTTGTTCCCCTGTGCAACGTCGCAAGTGTGAGCCCCTCTTGGTACCGCATAAGTATCGTCGCCTAAAAGTGGCCGGTTACTGAGATGGAGCGTGAAACTCCGACAGCGCAACTTTGACGTTCGCTACAAAAAAAAAGGAAACCTATACACTAATGCAGGTGCATTGAGAAGTGCGTTCTAGCTAGTACCTTCTCAACCTTTCGGTTTCTCGCTGGCGATTCGGGGCAAAATTTTGACCTCATCACGACCTGGGCTGAGCGCTCTCGTTCAGAGTGATCTCAAGGGGCCAACTTTATGTGGTATTCTAATTCGTTGCGTTGTTGTAAGTGTGAAAAATCAAGTTCTTATTTTAAGAGTTTTGCGTTCCACATGTGCGTCTTGATGTAGAGAGAACGAAATTCTGATAGACACGTAGCTAGGTATATGTTGTACTATACGTTGTCTGGTGTTCTGTCCGGTGACCGAGGGCACTTGCTTGTGTCGTGTGTTGTCTGTTGTCGATCCGTTCTTGACAAGTTGCAGAACCATCGACAAGTGCTGAAACCAAGGATCTTCAGAGACGAGCGAAGCTGGTCAACAAGTTGTGGCGACAAGCCAGTGGAGCTGGGATCCGTCCTCAAGAATGGGATGTGTTCCCGGAACGGAGTCTGGAGCTGCATTCTCCCCATGGCCCTGGAAGCGAACTTGGAGGGACCTGGTGAACGAGCGCGCCTGTCATCCGAGCCACGTGGAAGCACCTCGTCTTTTCGGCGCATTATCTGGCGGCGGGGGTGCTGTTATGCCTGCGAGTCCACAGCGGACGTCCATGCCTCTGAAAAAGGCAATCTGTGTCAAGGCCAGCCCGCCTGACGCGAACAACTCAACGGCGTAAACACGTGTGGCACCTTTCTGTCGCCCACGTGCAGTGAGTCAGCGAAGCCAGCGAGCCCGTCGAGTAAACAACCGGCGTCTTCCTGTCTGGGGGGGGGGGGTGACGCAATGCGCGGTGACGTCACTCGTCCTTGGGTGCAGCCACCTGCAGCGCAGCCTCTCCAGATTCG
This sequence comes from Rhipicephalus microplus, assembly GCF_043290135.1. NCBI lineage: Eukaryota > Metazoa > Arthropoda > Arachnida > Ixodida > Ixodidae > Rhipicephalus > Rhipicephalus microplus. The sequence continues at coordinate 165,661,682 of NC_134703.1, forward strand.
ATGAGAAAGAAGGACGCGGCCCAGCGGCGCCATCATTGGAGGATTCTGACCTCGCGACCAGCGGCGCTTCGGGATGGACCTTTGGGTTGGACCCGGGGCATATAAAAGAAGCCCTGCGGCGCGTCGAGAGAGACCCCTTTTTACAGCGGACCCATTTAAGAGCAGACCTATGTGTTAGAGAGGAGAGCTCGGCTCTTCCTGTCTCTGTCGGCCTCAGTGCCGGCTTTGTAATGCCTCTGTATATATGCTGTTCATAAACCTTGTTTAACTCACCGTCGTCTCGTCCGCTCGTCTATCAGCTCTGCGCAGAAGCAGTCGCGAGCTGAGAAACCTACGCTACCAAACGGCTGGTGACCTTCCCGGTGGAATTCGAAGCAGTGGCGCCTTCGGGACCATGTTGGCGTCGCCGTCTTTTGAAACAGTGGTTGCAGCGGTGAGATTTCGAGGCGCCCTTCGTAACGTCGTCAGAGGTGCGCGTCGCAACAGGGGTGACCACAACGAGTTGTACGGAGTCGATTAAGGAGTCGCGAAGGCGCTAGCAACACAGGACATTTTTTCTTGTGGGAATGCTGTTCTTTCAGGGGTGAGGGTGGTGTAGCAAGCGTTTAACGAGCAGGAACAATGAGTTTCCTAGTTGGTTGACTCTGCATTTGCTTCGTAGCACACTTGGGGAAGAATGAAAAGACTGCTCTTCGAGGAAAAGAATGCACATGTCGCACGCAAGGGTGTAGCCAGGGAAGGCTACACCGGGCCCGTGCTCCACCCCCCCGCTCCCAGTTTGAATTGTTTTTCCCGCTATAAAAACAACTACGAAAAAAGACCATTTCAAGGGGATGCCCCTCCCGGAATCAAGGAGCCGCCTCCACCTCCACCATCTCCGCAAAATCTTAGGCTGAGTTCGCATAGTGAACGTAGTAGTGGTCTCCTATTACCTTGTGTCTCGAAATTTCAAAGAAACACTTGTACGGATAATTGTAAAATAATAATAGGCTAGATGCCTTCCGTTCTTGGTTGTGAGAAATGATAGAAATTCTAGAATTGCTTCGTTCACAGAAAGCCAACCGATATCGATAGATACTGAATTTACTAATTAGCAACTCAATAGCATTATTTGACGAGTCGGAGGAACTGTGAGCGATTTCGTAGCCAAAAAAAAGAAAAGCCGTTGTCAATGACGTTGCCCGGAATGGCGCTTTGGACGAGTTCGTTTTAGCAAAAAAAAAAGAACTCTTGTGGTGGCAAGTCAAAGTAAGAGCAACGCCGCGTCTGCATTTCGCACCAAAAAAGACATATAAACAAAAAAGTTTAATTAGTCGGTGACTATAATATAGTGAGAGACAGTTGCGGGGTGCACTTTCCTCTTCTTTTCCACAAAAATAACCACTTTACACCCGTCACTGACGCATATCCGACAAGGACCTAATTATTCGGTGACTCATCGCCACCTACATAATTTCCTAACTATATCGCTTTGCATTGGCGTAAAATTGAAGCAGGTGGGGGACTCGAACTCGATCCCCCTCACCCCTAGAGTTTTGATTATTCATGTGTACACATATACCCACACATAGAAACACACGCACGACATGCATGAAGTACGACTTCACTCTCCGCTCCCCCGAAAGAGAATTATTACACCGCTGTTGCTTTGTGTTGTTTCAACAAGCCAAGAGACCATCAACTCGATAGCACTTTGAAAGCGCCATCACTTCAAATTTCTTCGAAGCGAGCTCATCAATGCTATCACGTTAATATGTTTAGGTTTCTCCACGCGATGATACATTGTACCATCATTGTGTTCTGCGCGTGGCTGGTGCAACAGTGTGTAACTAACTGTATAAAGGCGAAGGCTTTCGAAAATAACCCGTGGGAAGTCAATTGCGTGCTTTGCATTCTCTTTTCTATCCGCTGTGTCCGTTGCCCTGGTTTGCACTTAAGATCATGCTGTAGTACCAACACGCGCGATCCTACAGTCTTCCGTGCTTTTTAAGCTGCTTGCGCCAGCCGTTGAATGTAATCCATTTCAAGAAAATTGCCAGCATAAGAGTGACCGACTAATTAGGCCCTTGTCGAATATGCGTCACTGACGGTTGAAAGTGGTTATTAGATGCGGAGCATCTAATACTCGAGGCTTGTAGTGCGGCGCCGTCCGCAAGCTTCCTCCTCCTTCTTCCACCATCTGTGCATCCCTTCCTCTTCTACACACCGCGCGCGCTTCACTCCTCCACCATCTGTGCACCCTTCCTCCTCTACACACCGCGTGCGCTTCTCCTCTTAACGAACATTCGCTAGCTGTATAATGTAGCGCGCATGCGCCGTCACGCTTCGAAAACATCGGCAGCTGACGCGCGCGCATGCGCCGTCGCGCTTCGAGAACATCGGCAGCTGACGCGCGCGCATGCGCCGTTGCGCTTCTCCCCCTTCTCGAACATTCGACAGCTGACAGTGCATGCGCCGTCGCGCTGTATATATACTCAAGGTCGGTGCTCGCTCGCTCAGTTGCCGCTCGTCGGTTGGTTTGTACGGCGCGTCGACGTCCGAGGTCGCAATGATCGACGTCCCTTCGACCAGCGCCGGCCAAAGTGTTGGCGGAACCGCAACCAAGTCGTCGTCCGAAGACAAGGCAGCGCGGAGAAGAGCTCGCGACGCCGAACGTAAACGTCGGCGTCGAGCGGAAGATGCTCAACTTAGAGAACGTGAAGCCGCTGAGAGACGTCAGCGTCGAGCAGCAGCACCGGATTCGGCCGCTTTGAAACGTAAGCGTCGACAAGAGAACCCGGACTTTCGAAAACGGGATACGTGTCGTACGTGTTCACTCATTTAACCCCCCTCCTACAACCACGTTAACCAATTTAGCCAGCGACCCAAGTAAGTCGCAATATAACACCCCATTTCACAACCACGTTAACCAATTTAGCCATCGACCCAAGTAAGTCGCACTTTAACACCCCGTTAACCAATTATATGCTCCGCATCCTCCTCAGTGCTCCCCCGAGGGAAGCTGCGGGCAATTTTTTTTCGTGGAAAAGAAGAGGAAAGTGCACCCCGCAACTGTCTCTCACAGGGGATGACACCTCAGCAGTAGTGCACAGGGGAAGGGGTGAATGGGATTAATAGGAAGTGGAGAGAAGAAAAGAAGTGAATATGAAAACAAAAGGTTAAAAGCGATGACGCAGCCCGCAGTTGCCGAGAAAGTGAAGCAGTGCAGAAAGGGCACGTTTCAGGCTGTCGCGACGGCAGTCGGGGAAGAGAAGGTTGTCCGTGGAAGCCCGTTGGAGCCCAAGGTTGCCGTATGTTGACAGCGTTCGCGGCAGTATACTGCAGCGGTTACTAAGGCCGGCTGCTGGCACAAAAGACTCGGCTTCGATGGCGGCCAGGAAGTCGCATGGAAACTTCACTCTCCCCTCCCCCGAAAGAGAATTATTACACCCCTGTTGTTTTGGCTTGTTTCGAAACAACAAGCCAAGAGACCATCAACTTGATAGCACTTAGAAAGCGCCGTCACTTCATGTGGTGCCTAGCGGCATAACACGAATAATATTATTTATTTTATTTATTTATTTGCAATACTGCCAGTCTCTTACGAGACCAAAGCAGGAGGGCATGAGTTACAGAATACAATGAATGCTAAGTACTTTTTTACAGGCGGCATACAGAACTGTAGTTATTTTAAAATTGGTAATAATAATCCTAGTTACATAGAAACATTAGACATAGGTATTTATGCACTCCAAATATTCACACTTCGGAAGCAGCGAACTGAATCTTTGCTGCATAAAAGAATCAATACAGTTTTATACAGAGAAGGCATTGTGTACACTTATACATCCAAATAAATACTACTAAAAAACAATAATGGAGCTCATGGTTGAAGAAAGCCTTTGTCTTGTGGTGTACACGTATCCCGAAGGAGTACGGCCACCAGCGTGGGTCCGGTCTTAGCGAGCCGCAGGGCACGCGTTAACCGTCGCCGTGGCGGAAAACACGATACTGCTCAAGTCGCAACACTTTATTGTGGCAACACCAAACGCAGTACAGGCCGTTGCAAAAAGGCGTGGCGGGAAAGCAAGTAGGCTTATCCACGCCACGGGCACAAAGTACTACACAGGGTGCCACAAGCACGTCTCCGCGGTAAAGGTGATCCACGGAAACACCGGAACAAAGGCCCGGTTGCTCGAGCGAGGGCAAAGGCGCTCGCGTTGGCTTCGAAAGGAGACGGGTCGGCGTAGCGAGGCCACGCACTAGGACACCGTACTGCCCTTCGGCCGTGAGTACGCAGCGGGGCAACAAAAGGTGAGCATTCGCCTCGGGCGCGAGGCGCCGTCGGCGAAGTCCGACGAGTCCCGAGCGACGGGAGTCGCCGGACGGAAAAGGTAGCGTGGCCAAGGAGGTGATACTAAACTTTCTGGAGTGGCGGAGGGGCTCCGCGGCTGACGCCACGTGCCGCCATATTGCTCAGGGCAGAAAGCGGTCGAACGCATTGTAACGCGTGCATGTGCGTGCGTCCTCTCCGTTGTTTTTCTTGAGTGCGGTGCCTCTAATCGAATGAGGCCGCTGTGGCAGACGACTGTGACCTCTTCTGAAGACGATGGTGGGCTCTTGCGCAGCATTTGGCTGCGCAAATCGCGTGAAGCAAACACCGGGGATAACTTTTCACGTGTAAGTAGCGTGCTTTGCTCGCTCGCTTTCCCTCGCATATTTTTGCGATTACGAATGCATTCGCGCGTACAAGCATTTCCCATTTACGTCCGGGTGCCATGGAGACACTGTGAAACATTTTTGTGCTTTGCAGGTTTTCCAAAGACTGCGAATTGCGCAGTGCATGGGAGCGCGCTGTGAGGCGAGAAGGTTGGACTCCGAAGAAGAATGACGTCTTGTGTTCAACGCACTTTGAAGCAGACTGCTTCGATAGAACAGGGCAAACAACGATACTACGAGCTGGTAGCATCCCTACCAAGTTTGCAGCGTTTCCAGCGCACCTACAAAAGCCAGTGAGTACGCTTCGTGAGCTCTTCGTTTACCAAATGTAGTTATTGTAGCGTTAGCTCCGCATCTCTGGGATTTTCAGTTTCTAATATTTAGTTGCGCATTCGCTCTAAATGCCTAAATTTCTGACGCTGTCGCGTTATTCCTCTTTTTGCGTAGGAGAAGAGAAAACGAGCTCCTCCAAAAAGTCGGGAGATGCCTTCGCCTCAGGAGCCTGTTTTGGATGAAGCTGCCGAAGTCTCCCCCCTGCAAACTCCCCCCCCGAAGGAGTGGTACAAGCAGAAAGTGCATGAATCGGCGAAAGAGGTACAGCAGCTGAAAAAGAAGGTCAAGACGTTGCACCAGAAGAAACGGAGACTTTCAAAACGCATTGATGCTCCTCAGGATTTGATTGAGCAGCTAAAGGAGCAGAACCTTTTGTCGGAAAAAGGGTTGGAGGTTTTCCAAGCGTCATTTTCTCCGGATATCCAGCAGCTTCTCAAGAGGACTCATGAAAAGACGAACAAATACCCCCCAGAATTAAGAGCATTTGCACTGACGCTTCACTATTATTCGCCAAGGGCTTATGATTATGTGCGAGCTAAGTTTAACAATGCTTTGCCAAACCAGCGAACTCTTCGCGAATGGTACAAGGCAGTGAATGGTGATCCTGGCTTCACCTCAGAATCATTCGAGTTTATCAAGAACATAGTGCAAGGAAGAGATGAGCCACTGGTCGCTGCCATAATGGTTGACGACATGTCTATTAAAAAACATGTCCAACTTGTGGGCAACAAAGTTTTCGGATATGTCGACTTGGGCATGGAAATGCCAGATGACAGCCTCCCAGAAGCAACGAATGCCTGTGTTTTCATGCTGGTGGCACTCAATATGAGGCTGAAGGTGCCCCTTGGGTATTTTTTCATTGATTCTCTCTCTGGTTCTGAAAGAGCGCAGCTAACGAAAGAGTGTATCTCGCGTGTGACTTCAGCAGGTGTCATAGCAGCATCACTGACTTTTGATGGAGCGGCCTCGAACTTTTCAATGGCCAGTTTTCTTGGTGCTGATTTCCGCTGTCGTTCTCCGGGATTTAACACCTCATTCCAGTGCTTAGAAGATTGCCCAAGCAAAGTATTTGTGATTCTAGATGCCTGCCACATGATCAAGCTTGTGCGTAACTGCTTGGGATCAGTAAACCACCTCACTGATATTCAAGGGCGCAAAGTGAAGTGGTCATACATTGAAGCTCTTGAGGCCTTGCAACAAAAAGAGGGCTTGCACCTTGGAAACAAGCTGACGAAAGTTCATCTGGAGTGGGCAAAGCAAAAAATGAAGGTTCGACTGGCTGTGCAGACCCTTAGCTCATCTGTTGCTGATGCACTGGACTTCTGCGAGTATAAACTGAAGCTTCCCCAGTTTCAAGGTGCCCACGCAACAGCGGAGTTCATTTGAATCTTTGATCGCCTCTTCGATATTCTGAACTCGAGGAACCCTCTGGCGCGATCATTCAAAGCCCCACTGCGGCAGCAGAATGCAGCTTCTTGGAAATCGTTCTTCCACGAAGCCGAGGAGTATATTAGGGGGCTGAAGGATGCAAGTGGGCGACCAGTGATAGATGGACTGAAAAAAACTGGGTTTGTTGGCCTCATCATTTGCATTCGAAGTGTCACTGCCCTTTTCGATGCCCTTGTGGCCACGAAAATTTTGAAGTATCTGTTGACGCACAAGATGTCGCAAGACCATTTGGAAACGTTTTTTGGTTGTGTGAGGGGAAAGGGGGGATACAACAACAACCCCACAGCCTGCCAGTTCAGAGCCGCCTATAAGCGCCTCCTCTTCCACACAGAGGTAACATCGTCTGACGCTGGGAACTGCTGCCGAGATGTGGTGTCTATCCTGAACATGTCCAGTGCTGTCAGCCTTGCCGAGTCACCAACAGCAGTTACGTCACACAGGAGGTCGTCGCTTCTGGAGCCTGTGGATGACGAACATGACTACACTCATCGTGTGGATCTCCCCCAGAGCCTTTCAGCGGTGACGAGTGCTGTTGTGCCGTATATAGCGGGATTTGTGGCTCGCAAGGTGCGGTCTGTCACGAATTGTGAGGAGTGCTGTGCTGCGCTGGAATCAAGCGAAGAACCAGACCTTGTCAGAGCAAAAAACAGAGGTGGACTTGTCGCACCATCCAAGGACGTCTTAGAGATCTGCAGTATTGCAGAAAAGGGACTGCGAGTACTACAGCATGAATGCAAGAATTTGAAATCCCTTAATACTAGCTCAGATAGCCTTTTGGTACATGTGATGACTGCAGTGTTTGAAAAAGCATTGTTCGCGCAGCTGGAGCCTCACCTGCTGGACTGTGACCCCCTTGATAACCATATATATAGCTTATCAAAGAAAATTGCCAGCGTGTACATCAGAACAAGACTTCATCACATTTCTAGGAGAATGAACCAGGAGAACTGTAACAAAAACGTGCGCACACTCCTAACAAGAGAGATTATTTTCAAAAATCTCTAAGTGCGAGAACTTGATTGATGTGTTTTTCTATTTAATTTAGCTCGCTGTTAGTGTTTGATGCATTTGTTCTTTTAGTCAGAATTTTAATTTTTTGCTGGAAGATTTAACGTTTGGTTTAGTCAAATGCATCTGGTGCTGAATGTGACTAACTGTAGGGTTTAACGGGCCGACGCATTGCAGGCAATGAGCCTTGCCGTAGTGGAGGGCTCCGGATTAATTTCACCATCTGGGGATCATTAACCTGCGCCGAAATCTCGTTTTCGCTTTTCGCCTCCATTAGAAAAGTGGCCGCCGCGGCCGGTAACCGTGGTGCTGAATGTGGACAAGTGAATAAATATGGTTGTACCGTGAACCTTCAGTTTCCTTTATTGCGTTATTGGTTTCATATTTTTGTTTTCGTCTCCAGCTAGCATTCTACAACTTCTCCCGCTCTTAAATTTTATTTTCGTTGCATCTTCTCGAGTGGTACTTCTGCCGTGAGACAACAGTGTAAACATATAATACAAACTGATATCCTATCGCATCATCTTTAACTCTCAGTGTAAGTGTCAAGAAAAAAATAAATAGGATGTATATTAGTCGTTTCAGCAGCACTTTGACTTGATCTCCTTGATTGACCATACTGCATTGATTGCTGAAAGGTCCGAAGCCTGGGAAGCATGGAGCTCAGTTGTCCCCACAATACCAGCATAAAATTGGGTCAGTTGCTTGAAAAATCTAGCAGATATCTTTACATCAACACTATCTGATAAAATATTTCTTGCAATCACAACGTTCTCGTCTTTCATAAGAAGACATGAGTCAGCAGTGTTGGCTTCAATAACTACATCTGAAAAAGCTATGCAGTGAAACTGTTGTCCCTGAAAACTTGGAGGAGTAGGTCCAGAATCATGTGGCTTTTGCAAAGTTACTTGCTTTTCTGGGAGTGCTGTTTTGAACACGTCACTCTGACTGCGCTCACACAAGCGATTCACGACTTGCTGAAGTGGTCGATTTGGAGACTTCAAGTCACGCTTCAATTGACCCAAAAAGTTCTCAAACGGTAATGCTGAAACTGAGTCAAGACGGCCAAACTTCTGCACATCATCAGGAAGGTGTACAAGTGCATGTACATTGTACACGTAAACACCCTCCCCATAAAGACGTCCAGCATCAGTGACAAACCCTCGGGGAAGATTTTTGGCAAAGTTTAAGTGCAGGTGGCAAAGCTCAGGGCTTGCGAGGATAGACAAAGTCACACTCAGCTTCATGAAATGCTGGTAATAACATTTTTCAATTTGCCCTGATAGTACCAAAGGTCCAAAGTAGAATAAAAAGTTTCGAAACTCTGTGGCCTTCCATCTTTCCAGTTCGCAAAGACTTCGGGGCTTACGGGCCATTTCCCGAGGTGTGCTTCTGCAAACTTATTAGCATCTCTGATATTTCATTCTGCACACGTACTGGAACCTTTGACCTATGAGGTACTCCATAGACCCAGTAGTGAAGTGTTTCCTTACAACCCCTAGGCACACAAGGTGCATGTAATCCAGTGTAAAATCGCTAACCATGCCAATTTTTAACTCGGTCAGTGGTGAGTGTCCACAATGGTGCTTTTCCTGATCTTAGTTCGGAAATGCTTCATCAGTTTGCAGTGGATCATTGAGCTCTGGAAGGATTACTTTCCGAGAGCTTTTGGAATAGACTCCTTCTTGAGCGCATCTCTCGCAACTGTAATAGCCCCCATGGCCTTTGATGCACTTCAAGAATGCACTAGCAAGTGCATCACAGACAAATGCACGTACTTGAAATGTAAACTTTTTGTCACCAAGAGTGAAGCCTTCCATTTCCAGCATGCTCACTTTTGCAATAAAATCACACAAGTAGTCCTGCAGGCTCTCAGGTTTTGTGTTTCCAACAAACAAGGCAATGACAAATGGCTTGACATCACTGGACTCAACAGATGTCAATATTGGCCAGAACTGTTTGATCGAATTCTTTGCAATGGCAAGCCCATCAATATTTATCATAAGTGCAATGGTATCACTTGTGATGCTGCCTGCTTGTATTATTTGTTCTAATGTTGATTTAATACCAAAGTAGTGGTATAAACCAGATGTCCCCATTTTTCTTAACGCGCAAGACCTCGGTGTCCCCATTAGGGTTCGTGAATCACTGGGTAACTCCGGGTGGTGCTTCTTCAATATTTTCAGCAGCAGCGTTAGATGAGATGCACAAGCTTTAGTTTCACAGGCCCAAGCTGCCAGCTCGCTGGCCAAGCTCGGCTGTTCTTCATAAGTTGTTTCAAACTCAACTTCTGCTACACTGCTGGCCAATCTTGGCTGTTCTACAGCTGACGTGCTTGCAAAAGCATTTGTAGGGTTGACATGCTCTTGAATTTAAGCCTTCGTGACATGACCGCTTTGTTGTCTTCTTTATCGTTTGCAAAATTCTTATCCTGTTCGGAAAAAGATGAAGTTGCAATGTCTGCGAAGTGTTTGTGCACACATTCAGCAACTCTGCTTTTTCTCTGCCGGTCGCCGACATCTTGTAAATGTCTCCAGTACCGTTTCATATCTGCATATGATATAGCGAGTGTTTCAATTTAAGTTCACACAACGAAAGCTAATAACTACGGCAGTAACACGATAATATGGCAAGCCATAGAGAAGGTGTACTCAGGATTAATTTTGGCCAGCTGGGAATCTTTTATGTGGACTGAAATGTATAGCTTCGCTTGTATTTAGCCTCTTCGCGATGCGGTGGCCGTGGCCTCGACTTTATCAGCATGACAGCTGATATACAACCACGGAGGGTAAAGGGAGAAGTTCAGGGGAAAATTAAAGCTTGAAGACATGAAAAATTTGCGAAAATGGGGTGTCGTTGTAGCGAACGTTTCGAGAAGCGGATTTGTTTCAGCCTGGCAAAACCTTTCAAAATGTTGGCTCCAACTACACCCCGTGTGCAATCATTTCTGCTCTTCACAACTTAAAGGTTATGCAAATGTCAGAAGAGTACTCCTGGTCACAATCAAGCCCGATCATTTCTCAATCGCAAAACCGGTTACACAAGAGCGCTTTTGATCGCAAACAATTGACCAATGCATTGCGTTACAGCCTGATCCGAATCGAGTTTGGCGCAGACATCGCACAAATAGCAATTGGACCTGATCGCGATTTAAACATACTGTACCGGTGTCGCACAAACAGTTAAGATCACAAAAAGGGCCGATCTGGCTGAGGCTTAAGCCGGATCAGGTGCTGCTACTTTGACACCTCCAATTGCTATCAGCCCCTATCGCAACGCGATCCAACTTTCAGATTGCGCTGCGCCAAACTCGATCCGCAGATTGGTTTTTGTATCATCGTGGTTACGACGTACGGGGCCGCTCAAAAGTTCATAGGCCACTATTCCATGTATTCCACGGCAGCGTGGCCTGCGAGTTGCTATATCTCCATTATTTAACACAATTTCAAGGTGCACATGACAGAAACGGTGTGAAATCTGGTATTGGCTCTTGTTGAAATATTGTTGCACAAAAGCAGACTACACACAGAGAACACACAACATGACCACTCATGTTGAATGTTCTTACTTCTCTGTTTTCTTTTATGCACTGCAATTTAAACAGCCAGACTACTTTCACTGTGATGTCCTTATGTTTGACTTTGTATAGTTTTAATAATAATATTATTGGGAAATTTACATGCCAAAACCACAATATGAATATTAGCGCACTGTAGCAGAGAGCTTTAGGAATTTCAACTATCTGGTGTTCTTAAACAACGTTGCACCGCACCATTGTCGGAAAGCTTAACTCGAATGCTCCGTAGCGTGTCTTGGACTGGTTTGACTGAGGGCCAGCTGCGAAACACTGGGCACTGCTGCCAAGATAATAGCTCGTTAAGCTTAGATTGTATGTCGACATGCATGCGTAACACCTCGGCAACAAAACTCAAAGCTGCGTGGCGCTGGTGTCAACCTAACTGCTTCAGGACATCTTGTGGAGCATTCGAGCTAAGCTTACTGATGACTGTACTTGGGCTTCTGGCATTTTGCCTTTGTCAAATTGAGCTGTAGCTTTGACTGCTGATGTTGAGACGGTGAATGAAAACCAGCCAGAATGAGGAGCATTCTTTACATGCTCACGTTACCATACTTGTTAGGAACAGTAATTCTTACTGAGATGAGAAATGTTTGGACATGATAACTATAAAGCCCCATAACTTATGTCAGATTCTTGTGGCTGTAGAAACTATACACGATATTTATATTGCTTCTAATGCAGTGACATACAAGAATTGGCAAAGCTTGTGCTAAGCCGCTCAAGGCTTCAAACAGCAAAACTGGACGATTGTGAAGACTTATCTGGTTGCTTCTAGGCTTTAGCTAGGTGATTCTAGGTTGTTTTTACGTTGATTCTTAGATCAGAGAAGCCCATAGACAGTCACAGGCACGACACGGTTATTCAAATTCCCGAGATAGAAACTTGCCCTGAAACTGAGCGTCCACACCTATTGTAGATTGACAGGCATTTCTTCAGCACAGGCCTGTTGCTTCGGTGTCTTCTCGCCGCTGCTGTTGCCTTTCTCATTTCCTAGTATTTTCTCATAGGGGCTTAGGGGCCTTCGGTTTACTGTTACTTTGAAGCGATTTGTTGGGCTAACTGTTGCCTTCATCAATCTTAGTGGACCGGAGGCGAGTAGTGAGATTTTCCTAATTTCTGTCAAACATACCCATTTGAGTAGTGAGATTTTCCTAATTTCTGTCAAACATACCCATTTATTATGATGATAGTTTTCTGGTAGGCTGCACAGAGGCACATACCTGTTACAATATTAGTTTTCTGCCACCGACTCGTGATTTCCTAAACAGCTTCGCTGATAGAAGTCTAAAGGATTGCAAAAGCTTGGTGAGGTCATGCTATGATGTAGTCTTTCAATTATGTTGTGTCTTGTTTTTTAAGAATTACCAGAACCTAAACGTCTTCTGAAGTAAAAGAGTTAACAATACTTACAAAGCTTCTGGCTATTTTCATGATAACTTGCATTTTGCCCCTCCATGAGTCGAATTTTTGAGTTTACAAAACATTAATTGGCCCAAAATTAATCATCTGCAGTTTGAACACAGCCCAAATCAAGTCTATGGAACTTGACCTAAACCATGAAGTTATAATTATCTGTTCCAACTACTCTACTGTTACTCGTACTGTACCAGCTATTGTCTTAGATAAGGACTAACCCAGGCGTATATAATGTATACCTGCAATGCACAATCACTAGAATGTACTTGTAGTACGGAATGCATACATTTCAATATAACTTCCAAACTGCTCATCATACTTCAGCCCACAGTCATTACCAGAAGGCTGTCGACCTACCTTTTGTTTGCACCATGACCCACTGTCACTCTTTTGCTAGATTACCCAGGACTGGAACGGTGTTTCCAAGAGCATCACCATCATTCAAACTCGGATAGATTTAGCGAAGCCTTAGCATCTTTGTTTTATTTACTATAATCGTTTGGCTCATTACCGCATGTAAAGCATTGGGACCTCAATAAAGAAATTGCATTACTGTTTGGACAACCGTTTGTGAGTCACCAGTGTTCTTAGAAATCAGCAGAGGCATGCAAATTGAAAGCATCATTTGCCCAAGCCACACCAGCACTTTCCCACCGCATGGCGACCCCCCCCCCCCCCCCGCCAAGACTTGACTCATTCATGCCGACGTCCATGGTAGTTTGGCTATTAAAATACACACCATAGTGATGTGTGAGAAACTTGAAAGCTACTACAAATACATGACCAAAAGACAGCTGTGCATGACAGTTCAGGCAGTAAAACCAGTTCATAAGCATGCCTAGAATAGTTGCTATATCAATTGAAGAATAGCCACGGATTGACTGCACTATATGTTATTGTAACTATCATTATCTGGTGTCACTTAGGAAAAACCAATTTCATTTCTTAAATGAAATAATGTTTTCTCTGTACTTCATGAAATATTTCTCTGCAGCTAAATTTCTTGTTAATGGGCATTTTCGGCAAATAATGGTGGTAAAATATTTCATGAACATTGCTTGAATGTTTACCTGTCAGGTTGAATTTTTTGTGCAATTTAAACATTTCTTTAATGCTTGAAATATAACATTCAATGTTCAATGTTTTGTTTGAATGTTGCACTAATGTTCCACATTCAATGGTATTTTAACAGTGTATTTCTAATATATATTTAACATTTTACAAACAACAAAGAACATTATACGTTTCATGTAAAATGTTCAGACAATGTTGTTTTGAAAACACAAAACGTTTCTTCAACATTCGCAACAAAAATACAATATTACTTTAATGTATTGTGCTACCTGGGCGGTAGTGAAATGATATAGTGTTATGAGCGGAATTTAACAATTTTTTCATCCTGTTTTTTTAAGGATATGGGTGCAATTCCAGGATTACATCGATTAAGCATATAAGAGTTTAGTGTTCCTATCTGCTGTATATATCGCATCACCACCCATGTGTGTGTCAGTATGTAAGCGACAAGCTGAGCTCGTTAGTTCGAATTATAATTAAGTTTTTTGTAATGATAAAGAGCATTTGGCCATCTCTTATGTGCATTTATTCCCATAATTTTAGCAATAGTGTGTGTACCACTGCTTCTTTTCAGCTAGCTCGTCCAAACAGAGGTGCGTACTTCAAAACTTTCATTTGCAAACCAATCTTATCTGTATGTCTCATCTTCCTTATCATATCCTTTGAATTTTTTGATGAGGAAGTTCCCAAGTCATCATTGTAGTTATATTTTGCCCTTATTACTGTTTCTGTGCCCATAGTGACCATTTGGGGCACAAGAAAGATAAGCAGGGCGAAAGGAAACTCTGAGGTTGATTTGTGAATGCTCTCTTCATTTGTTCAGGAAGCATGTTAATTTAAGGCAAGACCACATAAACAATGAAAGAAGTCTTAAGGTAGCATTGTGAATATGGGCCTTAAGACAGTGAGAAAGGTATTGTAAGGCAATATGTTATTTGGAACCGTCTGGATATTATTGGCATTTCCAAGTGTTGAAGTCTTAAACGATCTTCGCAATGTGGTACATGTGTAAGCACACAATAAACAAAGTCTAAGGGGGGGGGGGGGGGAGAACTGTGCACAAAAGTCCGTTCACTCATGCACTTCAAAAGTGAAAAGGCTTTTTCAGCGATTTTCAAATCACTTAGTCAAACAGTGACAACACCCTCAATCTCGTTCAGAGCAACAGGATTTCAACCTAAAGAACATTTTAAAATGTGATAGCAGATCCTGTGTCGCAATTTTATGAGTCGGCTTCTTCCATTCCAGTTTCGGCAAGTACTGAACAGTGGCATGGGCGAAACCCTTATGCACATTTTTTTAAGAGAAAGCTTGCGTGTCCGTTGCACTTTTTATACTGTGCCTGCTTGGTATTGTTTTGCATTCCGTCTTAACCCTCCCCCCATCAAAGAAAAAAAAGTATTACGTGGGCCTTTTACTACCTTCATGGTGAGTTAGTACAAGTTGCAAAACCAAGAGATCCGTTACCTAAGCTTTCAGCATTTATGGAAACAGCGTCACTTTTGACCATGCTGGCCATGAAGGACCAATTTCTCTCTCCTGGTAGTCAGAGCGCCCAGTGGAACCACTCTTCGGGCCATGTCAAGGGCCAACCAAAGGCAAGTGCCCAAAAAGAGTGGCCAGTGTTTCTGGGCACTGTCTTGAAGTTTAAGCCACATTATCAGACTGTTGTGAGCAAGGAAGCGTGTGGTTTACTCGTGGTGCACACATTTTCTTCTCGGAGGCGAGCTGGAAGTAGTTATGCATGGACTAAGTGCATGTTAGAGAACCTTATGTGGTTGAAATTAATCCCAAGTCTCATACTGTCGCAAGTCCTACAGTCGTATTATGGTTCGGGCATGTGAAACCCTTGAATGTATAGTAGGCATGGGGCGGATTGACTGACTGCGAGACAAGACGTCCGTTCGGTATAGTTGTTTTTTCTTCGCCTGGGCCGAGCTGCAGCGACACGCGAGTACGGGCCACACACACACGGTACACACACTTTGAACCGTGAATAGGCTAGCATGGCACGCTCTAAAGTTGCTATGGCCGGGCGTTCAAAGAAGAAGAATAAAAAAAAGAAAATGTGCTCAAGATTACGAGGCATGCGTGATGTACCTTCTTCCCTCATGCTATCCCTCCATGCTTAGCTTCCAGCGTTTTCATTGGAAGGAGAGAAGCAATAGCATCGTGCTACAAATCTTGTAACTTCGCTCATACTTGATAGATTCTAAACATACTTGTGGCAGTTTATTCGTAAGGCAATAAGCTCCTCTCGTAAGGCCATTTCATGGCTACTAAAAAACTGTTGCAGGATTCTTTTAAGTCAGCTAACCGTTTTAAACAGGGGTCAGGAATCTGTGGGCCACAAGGCGATATTATGCGGCCTTCATCATGACATCAAGAAATCTCCTTCCCCCCTTATGGCTTCCGATCTGAAGGCCAACATCATGAGCATGATAGGAGTGTCTCAGAGGAAAATAGCATTGCCTTTTTTGCTGGTGAAGAATTATGTAAGCCCCGACAGACTCTGCCTAAATATGGGACGCAAGGTGAGCTGGCGTGTGAACTTGGAGGTGACATTGTGACCCGTTATTTCTGTTTTGCGTGTTTGCTGTGATTACTGAGTAATGTCTCCTGGTAAGAGAGGGAGACAATTCTGCCATGCATTGTTTCTAATGGGAAGATGCCCAGTAGAGAAGTTATTCTGCTATTTGTTTACATAAAGGTGTTTCTGGGCCCCCTTTTATGTGGCTCTCTTACAGGTTGCCCAAGAAGTGGTTCCCGAAGAAAGCCCGCCACCCTTCACTGTCGTCCATCTTTGAGACTGCGTTCAGTGCCACCGTGACACAGTCATCGGCAGAATCGCTTAATGATATGGCACTTGATGGTATGGCTCTCTTTGCACTGAAGTAGTGGCCCACTGTCACTAGACATAGGAATTTGCTGATGCTGGTAATCAATATTGGCTGCACATTCTTAAAGGAGTACTGACACAAAAGTTTGACACAAGATAGCCTGTGGGGTCGATTCCCGTGAACATTCGTATATCATCTGCAAACTATCAACAGCAAGTGTAGCTTGCAAGGTATTTAAAATCAATTTTGAAGTTTGTGTAAGCGGTCGACTCCATCGTGCCAACCTCATAGGGGACCCTTTCGGGACCCCGTACTTCCCTCATGTCACCAGGTTGCAGTCAATAAAAAACAGGTTATGATGATGTCACAGCTGCCATTTTTCTTTTGCCGCATTTGTTTTCGCAATCTATATTTTTCGGTAGCTGGTTGAGAGTGCGTGGCCGGGGCATACGCTTAGAAAGTGAGAAAGCATGCTTAGAATGTGGCGCACGCTTAGCGACATTGCAGTCTTGTTTCCTATATGAAAGTTATTCTTCATATGGACCATGCGGAAGTGTGTCAAAGTTCTGTGTGCTGATGTGGTCAAAAGCTTCACATGCCAGGTGGCGACAAATGCACCCAGTTTTTGGAGCTCTCTCAAACATAAACTAAAACTGATTGGTAATGAGGGGCCTGTAATTACTTATATGTCACGTGCGGCAGCAAACGATGTGTTGTGTCGTGACTAACAAGCCTCCTGCAACACATTGCTGCAGAAAAACACGAGACTAAAGTTTTCGTGTCAGTACCCCTTTAAAGATTAAAGACGTGATCCCAAACTGGAACTTAGAATCTGTGGTGGTTTATGTATTAAGATATTTATTTTCCAAAAGTGAAGAGTATTTGGAGCAGTATTTTTGTTCAGTCGTTTTCATCGTTATAATAATTTAATTTTGAGATTTATTTTGGCTTGGTTCCTGACGCAGTATTCGCAAGTGATAGTGCTCATGGCATTGCAGCGAGATAATTTCCGAAAGGGATCAACATAACTTTTAGATATACAATCAAACTTGCTTTTAAGTACAGTACTGCCGTCGTGTTCAAAGGGGATGTTTGAGAGGCACCCTTTTGTGGAATTAGAACTACAATCTTGAAGTTGTACGCCATTCGTTTTCATGCATGCAAAGCGATAATGGCAGCATGTGTTGTGTTCAGCTCGGAGGTTAGCGTGGGAACCTTTGTCTTGTTGGGCACTCTTCTTTCTTTGCTGCTGCGGCTATATCTTCTTGCTTCTTAAACGGCGCTGTTTTGTTTTTGTCTCCCCGTTGCAGTTCCCGAGATGCCCATTGAAAGTGGCTCTCCCCTCTTTTCCTCTGCCGACGAAGATGCCGACAGTGCATCCGGTCGGCTAGACCACGGAAGTGTCCGTGGCAGCCGCTGTAACTATCGCCGTGCAACGCCACCGGCAGTTCCCCCGTACTCTCCTCCTCCTCCGTTCTCCCCTTTTGCTACACCAAACCCTCACTCGCTCCTCTCCCTGAGCGACCTGCGTATGGATGTGCGGCTTGCCCCGAGAAGTGGTAGTGCGACAGCTTTTTTGTCCGCCACCAACGTCGCCCCTTCTAGTCGGGACTGGCATCCGGGCAACATCGTCCCACCAGACATCGTCTCGACAAGTGCCTACTCTTCGAGCGTCGTACCGCCGAACGTTGCCCCATCGCATCGGGCGTGGGCAGAAGGCCTCGAGAGTGCCGAAGCACGCCACCGCAAGCGCCTGCTCAGCGATGGCGAGAGCAGCCACTGCAAGAAAGAGAAGCCGTGCAAGATGTACCGGCACAGTCCCTTGCCCGCTTCCTCTTCTTCACGCCAGAACGTGGACGATCGTTGGCGCAGCCCTGACAGCGAAGAAGGTGCGTCCGGCGGCAGGCACGAAGAGAGGCGTGGCACTGAACAAAGCAGCAGCCGCACGACGCTGTCGTCCAGTGAGTGCTCGCTGGATTAATGCAAAGCCAATGCACTTCTGATGTCGCGTTTAAATCACAGCCTTTAACTACAGGGACAGATGAAATTTCGAGCCACAGTGTCTTTGCTTTGCTTTTTGGCTTATGCTCTTGTCCTTGTCCTTTATGTGCATGCTTGCTTTGGTGGGAAGGACATTAATACCAAGTAATAGTTAATCCTGACTTGGACTAAGTATATATAGCTTCGAATTCGTGTTTTCTTGATTTTCTTCCTCCGAAAGCTTGCATCCCTTTGCTAGTGGCACTTACATCTTGTTTGTACATATTGTTTCAGGTGTTGAAGGGACAGCTGAGGCCTGTGAGCAGGGCGGAGCTTACGGAAGGGTTGCGAAGACATCGTCCGAAAGTGACAGCGACGCAGATGTCATTGTCACCCCACCAAGGCCTCATTCCACTCCTCATTCCAGGCCAACGTCCCAGGATACTTGCAGCCAAGATCACAGCTGTTCGGAAAATCGTCCTACTAGGGAGAATCGTAGCCACCATTGGGGGTCAGTGAGAACTCGGCCAAGTAAGCCAAGTAAGCTGTTTATTTGGGGATTCTGTTCTTAGCGTTCAGGGTACAGAGGACAAACAGACCACACGTTGTTTGGCATCTGTGGTGTTTTTTGTTGTATGGTTTTTATTGTATGTGCACCATTTTTTTTTTATCGACATAACTCTTCTTACCTTTCTTTAGTGGTGTGTGTGATGTTGAGGACAGTTTGGGCACTTCTGTCATTGTGCAGCAGCTCAGAAAACGGACAGGGAGTCGTTTTTGAACATTCAAACACAAAATGGAAGGATATGAGAATAAGTCTGTGGTGTGGGTGCCATTCGAATGTCCACCACAGCAAGAATGGCGCAGTAGTCCTGTAATCTCACGACTTCCGAACAGGGGTAGAGACTTTTAGGAGATGCTTGGGCCAGTGCTGGCTCGGCTCCCGTCTTGGATGTCTTGATCACCACCGAGGCGTGGCATCGTGTGCGGGTTACGTCCAGCGCAGCACCGTATGTACCATGCAGGAACGCTGTTTGACACAGCTTTGGTACAGCAGCTCAACCAGTGGTGTTCTTTGCCTCAGTGCACTTCAATGAGAACTAACAGACAATGATGCCAAGAGTATAGGGGAGGTCATCAGAAGTACTTGTAGCGCAAATATGAAGAAATAAAAGTGGATGGAGCCATAACGCCACCAGCAGGATCGAAACGTGTGACCTTAGAGTAATGTGTCCGATGCTCTACTACTGACCTACAGTGGCAATCGTCCCTTTGTATTAATTATACGGTATATACAGTAGACTCCCTTCAGGATGAATTCGAAGGGACCACAATCATTTGTTCATCTTATAGGGAATTTGTCTTTTCACAAGTGCCCCCAAAAGCCAAAACTAACATGCCAAGTACTCCCAAATATGTTGCTTCAAAACACTGAATGAGGTATACTTATAATGGGGAGAAAAGGAACAAGAAAAAGCATTTATTTAGCTCAGCTTGATAAAAACTATGCTTTCAAGTAGAGTATTTAGACTAACAAGTAGAGTATTCAGACTCATCTAAACTCGTTTTCACGAGTTGATAATATGCTCATGAATAAATTTCTACCATATTTTAATGATAAAATTGCATCACGACCCTTTTTTGACTATTACAAAAAGATCAAAAAAAGGAAGAGACAAACACAATTTTCCTTCAAAGAATAGAAAATTTATTATTCTGGCTGTTCACCTTACGAGAGGCTGTTTAACAGGCCTTGAAATTACTTTTGGATATGCTTCCATTGCATACCGAAACCTCGACAAACTTTTTCTTTGAGGTTGGGATGTTTTCTTATTTTCAGCCAGCAGTAACTTTTCCTGAACTACATGCAGCTGAAGATCTCCGTTTATGCTACTCGCGATCACGAGCCTTCGGCAGACAGAAAGAGACACGACGCAGCTATATTTAGTGTGAAAAATAACCTTCTTTATTGTGCACTTAAATAATGAAAATGACACATCACACTTTGCTGAATTTCACCTGGAAGAAATACAATGCGCTCAGGTGCCATTTTGTGACACCTATGACAATGCATCCAACTCCTTTGATGGGAGTGCTAGTGTCGCATATGTCGTTTCCATTTTATGTGATTTTAATGTACAGACTGTATTTCTTGTCTTCCCGTTTTCACTTTCATTTGTCTTTTTTTTTTGTCCCTCTTTCCTTGCATTTTCACCTCCAGCCAAGCTCTTGTGTTGATCTGTTCTCTACTGTACTCTTGTAGGGGAACTGAAAAATGCGAGGGAAATATAAAAAGATGAATGCTTTTGTTGCTTTATTTGCTGATAATGCCGGTCCTTTCTCCACAGGATTGAAGGAGATACCAGCTTCATGTGCTGACTTTTCTTTACTTATCTCGCTTTCTCCCTCCACATGGCAATTTGCCTTCGGTTTGCTTTGAGTCTTTGTGCCAGGATGTTTATTGCTCTCTTATGTTTGCTTCTTGCGCTAGACTATCAAAACTAAAATGTCCGCTGCACAGAATTCCTGTCGTCGTTGCTCACTGCGAGGGTTCGTCTTAACAGAAGGGGCCTGTTACACGATTCATCTTGAGCAGATAGTTGTTTTGCATTGAGTCTGGGAGAAATCAAACAAACACTCCAATGTTGCTCGTCTCAAGGGGAGAAGCGGATCTTTGAGACCGAAAATCGCTAAAGAACACGAGTTTTTTACAATGCTATATTTGGATTCTCCCACTATCGCTGCATGATCTCGCCAATTTTCACGTGTCCTAGATTGGTAATTTAGCCATGAGAGTAGCTTATGTGACGTTAGTGAGTTGAATTTTTGGCTATGGACACGTGAAAAACGGGCTTTTCTAGCGCCGCGGTGTTGCCGTTCTACGCTTGCTACAGCAGCCGTCTTAATTGCATTCGAAAGAGCCGCCCTTTTTCTTTCATATCCCGCCGCGCTTGTTATCGTCCACTCAGTATGCACGCCGTGAATCCTGGTAAAAAAAAAGCCCTGTTGTGTGAGCCTGTTCGTGTGGTGAGCACACGTGACTAATTCATCGTGACTTCCGATTCGCCGGGCCTCCCGAGCTGTCTGTTGCGTGCAGCAGCGGAGCACAGGCGAAGCGGTGAGTGTTTGTCACTCTGTACTCATCGGCTTCCTGAACCCGCGCGAGCTAGCGAGACATTGGAGCAACCGTTTCTCAAGTCTGCACATTCAGGCACGCCGCTGAACCAGCCCGACGAAGCGCGCCGCAGCCACTGCGCCAATGCGTTAGGCTTACGCTCTCAGCCACGTTTTGAACCTGGTTTGAACCTTTCATCATGCCGAAGCCGTATCGCCAGTTCCGCACCGCTCACAAGTTTGAAAAAAAAAATTGCCCGCAGCTTCCCTCGGGGGAACACTGAGAAGGATGCGGAGCATATAATTGGTTAGCGAGCGTTGGGTGTGGCATACTGCTTGGCGCGCCACGCCGCTACCTCGGCGCGCTTGCGCTCGCGGGCAGCATCGGGATCGGCCTCTCGTCGCCGACGCTTGCACTCGGCTTCCCTTTTTCGAAAGTCCGGGTCCTCTTGTCGACGCTTACGTTTCAAAGCGGCCGAATCCGGTGCTGCTGCTCGACGCTGACGTCTCTCAGCGGCTTCACGTTCTCTAAGTTGAGCATCTTCCACTCGACGCCGACGTTTACGTTCGGCGTCGCGAGCTCTTCTCCGCGCTGCCTTGTCTTCGGACGACGACTTGGTTGCGGTTCCGCCAACACTTTGGCCGGCGCTGGTCGAAAGGACGTCGATCATTGCGACCTCGGACGTCGACGCGCCGCACAAACCAACCGACGAGCGGCAACTGGGCGAGCGAGCACCGACCTTGAGTATATATACAGCGCGACCTCGCATGCACTGTCAGCTGTCGAATGTTCGAGAAGGGGGAGAAGCGCAACGGCGCATGCGCGCGCGTCAGCTGCCGATGTTCTCGAAGCACGACGGCGCATGCGCGCGCGTCAGCTGCCGATGTTCTCGAAGCGTGACGGCGCATGCGCGCTACGTTATACAGCTAGCGAATGTTCGTGAAGAGGAGAAGCGCACGCGGTGTGTAGAGGAGGAAGGGTGCACAGATGGTGGAGGAGTGAAGCGCGCGCGGTGTGTAGAGGAGGAAGGGATGCACAGATGGTGGAAGAAGGAGGAGGAAGCTTGCGGACGGCGCCGCACTACAAGCCTCGAGTATTAGATGCTCCGCATCTAAAAAGCGCAAGAAATCTACGGCAAAAACAGATAATGGCAAGGGCATATCCAACGCCCACCTCATGCAGGACGGCGCTGCCACGGAACACGATCCGTCGGATGAAACGCCAACATCTCCGCCTGTTTCCCCGGCTGCCTCGGACGACGTCGGCGATAGGCAGTGCATAAGAAAAGACGCAACTTTTTTGACAAGCGCTGATCGTGCGCAACAGCAGAAAGTGAGTGCTGATAAGATCAGCAGCTTATCGGCAACTTCAGCCAGCGAGCGCAAGCTGCCAGTGCTCGCGGCAGCGCGCAAGGGCAAGGTTCCTTTTGGCGTTGCATAAGTGGTTGCCATACTGTAAGGGTAATTGTTGCCAGACTTTCGCTAAATTTGGCGGAAAAGTTTTTTCCTGTAGTTGTAGCTTTTACGTAAGAGTATTGTGCTTTCCGTGGTGCATTTCTTGGCTGAAAATTTTTCTCATGTAGTTGTGGCTTCTTCGTGAGAGTTTGGTGCTATCCGCGGTGCATTTCTTAGCTGAAAAAAAATTCTCCTATAGTTGTGGCGTCTACGTAAGAGTTTGGTGCTATCCGTGGTGCATTTCTTGGCTGAAAATTTTTCTTCTGTAGTTGTGGCTTCTCCGTAAGAATTTGGTGCTATCCGCGGTGCATTTCTTAGCTGAAAGTTTTTCTCCTGTAGTTGTGGCTTCTGCGTAAGAGTTTGGTGCTATCCGCGGTGCATTTCGTGAGTGCATGAGCGACGCTAGCCGTTTTCATTAACGGAATGAACCGAGCCTAGCAAAAGTCGAACGCGGTGCTGCCGTGCAATTAAGAGGCCGTTTTGATTCTATTGTGATTAACGGAAGGAACCGCACCTAGCAGAAGTCGAGCGCGGCGCTGCTGCGCAATTAAGAGGCCGTTTTAATTAACGGAATGAACCGCGCCTAGCACAATTCTAGGCGCGTTCTCTTGCTGTGTGCGCAGCTGTTCGATTAAGATATCGCGTCTCAGTATTAGGGATTACGGGGAAAACTTAATAGAGTTGCAGGAAGTGATGCGCTGCCCCCCTCCTCCCTTACTTTTCTTTTTTTTTTTCTCTCAGCTAACCGTGTAGCGTCGACCGCGCGCTACGACGGGGGACGGTACGCTTACCTTAGCTGCGTCAGCACAAGACATATCGTTCGGACTCGTATATACATGTGATGAATAAACGTTCCAAGGCTGGTTAATCGGAGTACATCGGATATGCTACAGCTATGTACGCCTGGAAGGCTGCTTTATCGAAGCAGATGGAGCGAATTGAGCGCGACATGCGCGTACCTGTAAATGGGACTCGGCCGACGAGCCATCGTCGCTTACAGGGCCCCACCCACAATAAGCACAAATTGTTTCTCAGCTCAAGAGCGCAGTATAAAACAATAGGGTGGGTACATAAGAATAAAATGGCATAATATGTCTCACTACACGCACATCACTCACGATATGGCAGGGATCCCTAAACGGGATATCAGCGAGCGATCACCTCCATTAATCGAAGGAAGGGTCTTTCACGTTGAGACACGCAAGGACCTAGTATGTCTCGAGAGGCAAAAAAAAGGAGCCTTGCCCCTGTCTACCCAGCATAGTGAGTGTCCCGCGGAGCTGGGACAGCTAGCTGTTTCCTGCAACCAATGTACCTGAAGTGTGGGTCTGCTCGTTTTTTTGCCAAGGCGATTGTACGTGACGACTTGCTGCATCCTGGGTCGCCATAATTGAGCCGAGGTCCTTGCGAATTCCCCATCACTCGGATGTCGGCGGCCGCTTCTGTGCTGTTCCCGACTGTCTGCAGGTCGAACTGCCGCTCGAAGCAATGGCGTCTTCCACAGTCCAATAACACGACGGCTCCTGAAATGGTTTGCACAACTAACCTTGCACAACTAACATTGCACAACTAAAACTTTGCACAACTATCGTTACGGCATTTCATAAGGATCACGATCCTAAAGCTTAGGGATTGCGACCAAGATAGGGAGCACCAAATAAGGAAATTTAAGAGGTTTACGTGAGCAAGTTTGGCCATGTGTCAACGCCCAATGCACCAAGGTGGAGTACGTGCCCTGGGTGATGTACTGTTTACGTGATACGTGGGTCACAGCACTAGCACATCATGTAGCATGATGTAATGTCGTTCACATTCTCGCGGAAGTCACCGTTGCTGTGGAGAAGAAGGGGCACCGAAGTGGAGTACGTGACCTAGGTGTTGTACGATTCGAGGCGTCTTCGCCTATCCCGCACTTTCACACATATGCTCGCATCGCGTCGGCGCCTTGACCCACCCCCTCTTTCTCCGCAGTCGCTCGCGTCGCTTCGGGTCGCCGCCATGTCAACCAACAGTCGAGGTACAAAAAGGTTTTTTTAATGTTTTTTATTTCAGGCGTCTTTGCTCACCCCCTCTTTCTCCGCAGACGCTCGCGTCGCCATGTCAACCAACGTTTGAGGTACAAAAAGGGTTTTTTATATGTTTTTTTTATTCCAGGCGTCTTTGCCCACCCCCTCTTTTTCTGCAGGTGCTCGCGTGGGGTTAGTGGCCCATCCACTCTTTCTCCGCAGATGCTCGTGCCACGTCGGCGCTGTGACCCACCCCCTCTTTCCCCGCTGATGCCTCATTACGTAGGCGCCCTGTCAACGTTAGAGCGCTCTATCCCCCTTTCACCTCATGACCCTTATAAAATGCCGTAATGTTAGCCATGCAAGCTACACTGTTATCAAATCAGGAAGCGTCTCGTCATAGCCACGCCATAGATAGACCCCAGCATTGTCGAAATCGCCGACATCATAAGGTACCCTGCCGCGAAAGAGGCCTTGCTTGAAATCGGACTTTCGCCTCCGCATCGCTTCGACCGGCAGTTCGACCTCAGGCAGCCGGAACAACAATGGGGCGGCCACCGACATCCGAGTACTGGGGTATTTGCAAGGATCCCTGCTTTAATCCAGGTGAGCCAGGATGCGGTGGAGAAGTCGTGACGTACAATTGCCCGGGAAAGAAAGGAAGCAGACCCACATTCAGGTACAATCGTTGCAGGAAACAGCTCTCCCAGCTCCACGGGACGCAGGCTCTGCAGGGTAGGCAGGGCCAAGGTTCCTTTTTTGCCTGTCAAGACGTACTTGGTCGTCCTAACGTAAAACTCTCTCGAAGCGAAATAATATGGCTCGCGTACGTCATGGTGAAAGGGTTCTCGTCAAGGAACACGAGAGAGCTTACAGAGAAGGAGTTTAAATTTAGCAACTCCACACGGACCGACTAAAAAAAATTATATCAGAGAAGTAGCACTCGAAGAGCTGCGTGCATAGCTGGTAATGGATGGAGTGGGCGAGGTCGTCCAAATCGACGAATGCTTGTTGAGGGGTCGGCGCAAGGCGAATCGAGGTCGCCTGCTGACAGGCGACTGTTCCTTCAAGGCGCCGCAACAATTACGGTGGCGTTTCTAACAAGGATCCGTGGATTTTCGGCGTGCTGCACGTATCCATGAAGGAGTTGAGGCTGTTTCAAGTGGATAAAAGGGATGCTGCCACCCTTGGTTCACACATTCTTACCGCGACGACTGTGTACAGCGACGAGTGGGCCGCGTACCAGTGCATACCCAGACTTGCTGATGCCAACGGAACACCGCTAAACTTGGACTGGCACACCGTGAACCACAGTGTCAACTTCGTTGATCCTACGACAGGCGCCAACACGCTAAGGATTAAAAGTGAATGGCAAAAGGCCAAGCGCCGTCTCGTGCGCAACAGCAACAAGACGACTACCTCACTTATGCCGTCTCACCTCGCCTGGCTTTGGTGGAGATCAATTAACGCACGTCCCAATGTGAAAGACCCTTTTCTTCGATTAATGGAGGTAATTGCTCGTCGGTATCTAGTTTAATTGTGATTAGCACGTAGTGAGACATATTGTCATTTTATTCTTATGTTTATGTTGTCATTATGTTGTATTATTAATATTGTCATTATTATGTTTATTATGTCATTTTATTATTATTGTATACTAAGCTCTCGAGCTGAGAAACAATACACAATCACTATTTGGAATTTCGGTAGTTCGTGCTTATTGTGGGTGGCGGGGGGGGGGGGCTGTAAGCGATGGTAACTTGTCCGCCGGGTCCAATTTACAGGTACGCGCAAGTCGCGCTTAATTTGCTCCATCTGCTTCGATAAAGCAGCCTTCCAGGTGTACATAGCTGTAGCATATCCGACATACCCCTATTAACCAGCTTTGGAACACTTATTCATCACATGTTTACACGAGTCCGAACGATATGTCTTGTGCTAACGCAGCTAGGGGAAACGTAGCGTCCCCCGTCGTAGCGCGCGGTCGACGCTACACGATCAGCTGAGACAAAAAAAAAGAAAAGTAAGGGGGGAGGGGGCAGCGCATCACCTCCTGCGACTCTATTCAGTTTTCCCCGTACTCCCTAATACTGAGACGCGATATCTTAATCGCACAGCTGCGCACACAGCAAGAGAACGTGCCTAGACTTGTGCAAGGCGCGGTTCATTCCGTTAATTAAAACCGCCAGCGTCGCTCATGCACTCGCGAAATGCACCGCGGATAGCACCAAACTCTTACGGAGAAGCCACAACTACAGAAGAAAAATTTCCAACGAAGAAATGCACCGCGGATAGCACCAAACTCTTACGGAGAAGCCACAACTACAAGAGGAAAATTTTAAGCCAAGTTTAGTGGCAGTCTGGCAACAACCACCCCAAAGTCTGGCAACAGATTTCAACGCCAAAAGGAACCTTGCAATTTTGACTCGGATCCGTCGGCCGCTACCTACGGGATCGTCGACTCATCTCCGATAAACAAACTTCTTGAAAGAAGAGCTAAATGCTGGACATGCAGTGCGACCATCGCTATTGAACAAGGTGAGTGTGAATATAGACTTGCGACGAAGCTGATTTCAGAGTGCCACAACTGTGGACTTGTTGACAGTGAGTGGAGCTCTGGAAGGGTACCCAGTCAGGCTAAACGCGCTGCATTTGAAGTGAATATTCGTGCCTCTCGTGCAGTGCAAAGCACAGGGAATGGCCAGGCAGCCCTAAACGACATCTTTTCTGTAATGGGAATTTCTCACAGGGGACTTCACCACAAAAGCTATCAGAGCCATTTGAAAAATAAACTGAATCCTGCAGCAACACGAGCTGCAGACAAGGTCCTCACTAATTGCGACATGTCAGTGAAAACATTATACCAAGATCTGTGCTTTGACAAACCAAGATCTGTGCTTTGACAACAAAATGATGGCACATGGATGACCAGAGGCCACCTGTCGCACATTTGTGTGGGTTTTCCTATAGAGCTGTTTTCTGGCTATGTTTTAGACTATGTTGTCCTGTCAAATTTTTGTGCCGGATGCAAGCCCACACCACCAAAGGAGCACTCAAATTACTTGATTTGGGAGTCATCGCACATCTGCTAGAAAAATACACAGTGCAAATCAGATCACATAAAAGCGGAGGCAGCAGTCACTCTTTGGCGCTCAATTTCCCATCACGGTTTGAGGTACACAGTGATGCTGTGTGATGGGGACAGTAGATCATTTCGTGCTGTTAAAGACTCATCAGTGTATGGTTTCAAACAGGTTCAAAAAGAGGACTGTATCAACCATATCCTAAAGCAAATGGGTTGCGCACTACACAATCTTGTTCAAAAGCATAAAGGTTCTAAGCGAAACACGCAAGTGGAAGAGGCCGCTTGACAGGTGATGTAGAGAAATTGTCGAGATCTTATGACTGGGCTCTGAAGTTCAATATTGGTGACGTAGATGTGATGCACCGGGCAGCCATGGCCACATATTATCATGTGACATCGTCTGATGAAAGGTCCAACCACACCTTGTACCCAAGTGCCGTGACTCATGGTGCAAGCAGAATGCTGCTGCTGCAAGGGGAGAACCGCTGCCAAGACACACTAACAACTTCTCACAAAATGTCCGTGTTGCACTACTTCCAGTATATAAGCGACTTTGTGACAAGGAGCTACTAAAACGCTGCCTAAGAGGCAGCGTTTTAGCACAAAATGCAAACGAGGCACTCCTGTCATATGGTCTCTAATGCCTAAAGAGAAGCATGCTTCACTCATAGCTGTTAAGACTGCAGTTGCTGAGGTCGTGATGCGGTTCAATTCAGGAATGGAAGAAGCCTCCACACGTATCCTCAAAGAACTTCAGCTAGAGCAAAACTCCATGAGCGAGCGACGGGCAGAAGAGAAGGATTCTCGTCGGATCACGAGTGCCGAGCGTAAGCGTTCAGCATCTTCCAGGTTCCTGCAACAAGCAAAGCGGCGGCATCGACAAAAGTGGGACAAGGACTACTTCCCTGGTGTTTTTTGAAGCATTTATATGCAAAGAGAAGCATTTTTGTTTGGGTAGAATTCCTTGAATATACAGAGCTTTGTTTTTTGCCATTTTCTCAATTTCAGTTTTTTGGCCACCTTTCATTCTTCTGACAAGCGCTTCTCAGCTTTGGTACACTGGAATTTGATCATTTTTGTCTTGCTGAGAAGCTGGATGCTTAGTGAGTGCACGAAATTGCCCTATGGGCCTTTAGGACACACTAAATGTTTAGAAAAAATAAAATAAAAAAATTATCGTTCCTTGATAATGGAAGGATGAACTTCTAAACTTCATAACTTTTGTTGTAGGAAAGCTAGAGCCATGAAACTTGCTTTTTGCACTTCTTGCTAATTGTAGAATGCAATGACATTTAATTCAGAAAGATGTGTGCTGCCATTTTACTAAAAAGGTGATCAAAATAACTTTTAAATAATGACTAATTAAAACAAGGTTGTTAAAGGGTACATAAAAACTGAGTTTTTATTTGACATCTGTACATGTAAATACACCATCTCATAAGTTTTCATCACCCTAGCTTAAATAATAAGATCCCTGAGGGCTAAGTGCCTCTTCCCCCCTCAAGGAAGAATTCGTCTTAACCGAGATTATCTCGTTTACTGTAGGTGCATTTAAACTTGAGAGCACCAGTCAGCTCCGCCTGTCACCAGTATGGCAAGTGTGAAACACTTGTTTATCGTTTGCCAGGTACATCACGGGGTGCTGAGGGAGGCCCACCTGAGGCGGAGCAGCCTAACCTGGACTGTCTCTGGCCTTCGGCTCCGGACCTCCAGCTAGATTGCCTTATCAGTGATGATGATGATGACAGCAGCAGCGTGGAGCTCGTCAGTGTGGAGCTTCCCAGGTGATAAGTGCTGATATTTGTGAATTGTGGAATTGATTTTCATTTATAATGGTGAACAAATGTGTGTATAACTTAGCAGACGGCATCATCGCATCATCGGTTTCCACACTTCTGGCAGCTCTCTGGCAGCAGAGCTAGCCAGAGAGTCAGCCAGGTAATTCTTGATGGGACAGAAAATAACGTCATGGTCATTTGTGTGGTGAACGCAAGACAACTTGAAGCTGCCCAAAGATTGCAAAATCGAATTCTGGGACAGCCAGTCTAAACATAAACTAACGCTGCCGTCGTGGCAGCAAACGAAACATTCTGCCCCGTGTTTTCTGCCCCGTGGTTTCTGCCCCGAAACATTCTGCCCCGTGGTTTCGAAACATTCTGCCCCTTTTCGAGAGGCGCGAACGCTTCCCGCCAGCACGCAAGCCCGCATCAGCATCGCGAGCTACCCAACCGCTCTATCCCCTCAAAAGACCGCCAAAACGGAGTAGCTAATGGCGCCTGCGTGTCTGGGCAACCGGCGGGGGAGGGGGGGGGGAGTTGGCGCTAGCAAGGCAGTCGCGACGCCAGAGTCCCAGATGTGGGAGAGGGAGGGAGTCGCCGTTGGCTTGGAACCCGTGTAAGAAAGGTGTCCTTGACGTCGACGCGGCAGTCCTTCCGAACGGTGGCGTACGGCATATATCTGCACTCGGTGTCTCTCGGTCCCTCGTGTCGACGTGCGTGTCCGTCGCGAAGTCGGCAGTCATCGAGGTCAACCCTAGTGCGGCCTGCGCTTCGTGTTGGGACGGATTATTCGCTGTGTTCGCTTCGTGCACCGAAGCGGTGTCTGGGGAAGCTGGCACGACGACATTGTTTTCTTTGGAGGAGCCGATCGTTGGTCCGGTGAGTGATAAAGATCCATTCTGATCGGCATGAAGGTGCGATTTCCAGTGACTTCTTTCTTTGTACGCTAAATTTCTGCTTGATGAAATTGGTACTCTCTAAAGAGCAAAAGTGACTGTCTGCAGGAAACTTCGTTCTTGTTAAAGAGATTAACTAAATATACGAACAGTGGAACCTATAAGTAGTTACAGCGTAACTACGGAAGCAACCAACAAGGACAGAAAAAGCGCTGACTTAGAAAAGTGATTTATAGCGGAGTGGTGTACATGTATAGGTGAAAAAAGAATGGGCACGCGTAGAAGGGTGTAGTTAACCACCACTGCGATACAATGTGAACAAAACTTTTGTCTGTTTCTACGTGCTAGCGGGCGTTGGCCGACCGTTTGGTACCGCTCGGACTCTCAACGTCTGTCTGCTCTGACGACAGTGGGGCGGCGAGCCAGTCGCCGTGCACGGAGTGTATAATGCAGGGGTGCACCAGCTGCGCCTATTGTACCAATTTGATACAATTTCCGTTTTTTACGCCTACTTGCGCCACGCTACTTCCTAATGCCCAGCCAGCCTCAAAATTTTCTCAGGTGCGCCAATTTCGGGGACAAATGGAGGTCACGCCAGCCACCTGCAGTTTGCGGCATCAGAAAAAGCACGCAGACCCTAACTTAAAATATGACGAGAAAATAACAACGCTGTGCGCCCATTGGTCCGTTGACTGCAGTGGATACCTATCGGTGGGGCGACGGAACCTCAAGAGAAAAGTGCATTGTTGTAGCGACCAACGCATCTCGTGAAATGTATATTTCCTAGCCTGAAAACGTGGCTATGGCTTGTTAAGAACTAAAGCTGGAAACATATACGCCACGTTTTTCTCGCGCGAACAAGCTCAACGTGCAGTGAACGCCACGAATTCTTTTTTTTTTTGTCTTGGAAGTTGTGTCGTCCTGGCCACGGTCCTGGCGATTGATAGCCGGTAGGGTGACCGGGCCCGCGCTGTTACTTTACCTCGTCGATCGCGCTCTGCAAGGAAGACGAGCGAGGTGCTGTTTGGCGTTGCATAAATCAGTTGCCAGAGTTAGGGGTGGATGTTGCCAGACTGCTCTCAAATTTGGCAGAGAAATTTGCTCCTGTTGTTGTGACTTCTCCGTGAGGTGAGGTCGCAAGTGCATGAGGGACCCTTGCCGAACGCGGCAAGGGACGCTGGCCGTTTTGATTAACAATGAACTGCGCCTCACAGACGTCGGGACGCGTTATCTTGCTGTGTGTGCTGCTGTGCAATTAAAAGATTGTGTCTCTACGTTAGGGAAGCAACGATGCGGCGTCCGCCGTGCATTTTGCGAGTGCGTGTGCGATGAAGCTGTTCGCGACTGCATTAGCGGCGCTGGGCGTTTTATTTAACGGAATGAACCGTGCCTTACAGAAGTCGGGGCGCGTTCTCTTGCTGGGTGCGCAGCTGTGCAATCAAGAGATGGCGTCTCAGTATTAGAGACGACGGGTAAAACTGAATTTAGTCGCAGCAGGTGGGGCGCTGCCCCCCCCTTTTTCACAGCTGATCGTGCCGCGTCGACGGCGGGCCACCACGGGGACGCTACACTTCCCCTAGTTTGGTGGGGGGGGGGGGTGCGCATTACCTGCTGCGACTCTATTCTCTTTTTCCCGTCGTCCTTAATACTTGGACTCTTCGATTTTTGACTTCTGGCTACCCGCGGGCTGCCAGAGACAGCCAGAGCGCGCTCGTTTTTCTCGGGCTGCCCCCCCCCCCCCGGCTCACCTCCGGCTGGCGTTCGTTTTTCTCGGGTTGACGTTCTGGCGACCCGCGGGGATCCTGAGGGTCGCCAGACGCTCCCAGGACAAGTTACTCGTGGAAGCTTTCTGGAAGGTTTTGGGCAGGTTTCGGGTACCAGAAGCCGGAAAGGTATGATGCGCGCTCGGTGCCATCTTTGTGAGGGCTCGATGTATTGTACTGTGGGCGCTTGAGGACTGCGCCTTCGCTTGTCATTACGCGTGGTGTTATCTTCTAAAGCCTATTCCGCCTTGCGAGATGAGGCGATTACGAGTGGCGGCGAGTGTTTGAAGCTAGTGTTGATCGCATTTGTTATGTTTCCCGCGAAGCTCCCTCCTGTAAACAATGCGGTGAACTGTTGCCTGTTGACTGCGTCGTGCACATGCCTTAAAAGTTATGTACGTAGTAAACCTTCGTACGCACGCATGGTGACAACTTCGGAGCAATTTTTTTTTCGTAGTAGTCGTCGTTTGTGAAGCTGTGCCTGCTTTCTGTGCACTTAGGGAAGACGATTGCGATCGAACTACCCAAGTAGCATAAATACGTTATGATAATGTTACTTTTACGTTCAGCTTCAATGTTGAAACAATATTGTTAATGTCATTGAAACTAAATGTTCTGCTAACGTTCTGAATAAAGGTAGCGATACTGTAGATAGTGCCATTGTAGTCCTTCGATGGTATATGTTGTCACCTGCTGCCTGCTTGCACATGACCGAACTTCAAAATTTAAAGCTTTTGACCCCTTCGTTGCTGTTCGTGGCCCCCGCACGGCAACCACTTAATTGTTTTTCGCACCTGTATCATGACAGTGGCACAAATCAGAAGAATAACCTCCACGCTGGTCGCCACTATTTTAGGGCCCGACGGACTCTCCACACACATGAAAACTCATTGCATACTTTTGCCAACTTCTCTTTCAATCTGTTGCTCACTGTGCTTGCACATCCAGGGAAATACCGAGGGGCCCTGGTGGCTGCTTTATATGGCCGCTAATGTGAGTGAGGGCAAGGATGGTTACTGGTGATCCCTACAAGTCGCAACACAGATGTGCTCTGAAACTACATCTTGAAAGAGCATGTTAGCTTCAGTCGCGGGATCGAATCCCGGCTGCGGCGGCTGCATTTTCGATGGAGGCAGAAATGTTGGAGGTCCGTGTGCTTGGATTTGAGTGCACGTTAAAGAACCCCAGTACAACACTGGGTTAAAGAACCCAGTACAACAAAACCTTGTCTACCAGGTAAGCAGCAGCACTTTGACTTGATCTCCTTGATTGACCATACTGCATTGACTGCTGAAAGGTCCGAAGCCTGGGAAGCATGGAGCTCAGTTGTCCCCACAATACCAGCATAAAATTGGGTCAGTTGCTTGAAAAATCTAGCAGATATCTTTACATCAACACTATCTGATAAAATATTTCTTGCAATCACAACGTTCTCGTCTTTCATAAGAAGACATGAGTCAGCAGTGTTGGCTTAAATAACTACATCTGAAAAAGCTATGCAGTGAAACTGTTGTCCCTGAAAACTTGGAGGAGTAGGTCCAGAATCATGTGGCTTTTGCAAAGTTACTTGCTTTTCTGGGAGTGCTGTTTTGAACACGTCACTCTGACTGCGCTCACACAAGCGATTCACGACTTGCTGAAGTGGTCGATTTGGAGATTTCAAGTCACGCTTCAATTGACCCAAAAAGTTTTCAAACGGTAATGCTGAAACTGAGTCAAGACGGCCAAACTTCTGCACATCATCAGGAAGGTGTACAAGTGCATGTACATTGTACACGTAAACACCCTCCCCATAAAGACGTCCAGCATCAGTGACAAACCCTCGGGGAAGATTTTTGGCAAAGTTTAAGTGCAGGTGGCAAAGCTCAGGGCTTGCGAGGATAGACAAAGTCACACTCAGCTTCATGAAATGCTGGTAATAACATTTTTCAATTTGCCCTGATAGTACCAAAGGTCCAAAGTAGAATAAAAAGTTTCGAAACTCTGTGGCCTTCCATCTTTCCAGTTCGCAAAGACTTCGGGGCTTACGGGCCATTTCCCGAGGTGTGCTTCTGCAAACTTATTAGCATCTCTGATATTTCATTCTGCACACGTACTGGAACCTTTGACCTATGAGGTACTCCATAGACCCAGTAGTGAAGTGTTTCCTTACAACCCCTAGGCACACAAGGTGCATGTAATCCAGTGTAAAATCGCTAACCATGCCAATTTTTAACTCGGTCAGTGGTGAGTGTCCACAATGGTGCTTTTCCTGATCTTAGTTCGGAAATGCTTCATCAGTTTGCAGTGGATCATTGAGCTCTGGAAGGATTACTTTCCGAGAGCTTTTGGAATAGACTCCTTCTTGAGCGCATCTCTCGCAACTGTAATAGCCCCCATGGCCTTTGATGCACTTCAAGAATGCACTAGCAAGTGCATCACAGACAAATGCACGTACTTGAAATGTAAACTTTTTGTCACCAAGAGTGAAGCCTTCCATTTCCAGCATGCTCACTTTTGCAATAAAATCACACAAGTAGTCCTGCAGGCTCTCAGGTTTTGTGTTTCCAACAAACAAGGCAATGACAAATGGCTTGACATCACTGGACTCAACAGATGCCAATATTGGCCAGAACTGTTTGATCGAATTTTTTGCAATGGCAAGCCCATCAATACTTATCAGAAGTGCAATGGTATCACTTGTCATGCTGCCTGCTTGTATTATTTGTTCTAATGTTGATTTAATACCAAAGTAGTGGTATAAACCAGATGTCTCCATTTTTCTTAACGCGCAAGACCTCGGTGTCCCCATTAGGGTTCGAGAATCACTGGGTAACTCCGGGTGGTGCTTCTTCAATATTTTCAGCAGCAGCGTTAGATGAGATGCACAAGCTTTAGTTTCACAGGCCCAAGCTGCCAGCTCGCTGGCCAAGCTCGGCTGTTCTTCATAAGTTGTTTCAAACTCAACTTCTGCTACACTGCTGGCCAATCTTGGCTGTTCTACAGCTGACGTGCTTGCAAAAGCATTTGTAGGGTTGACATGCTCTTGAATTTAAGCCTTCGTGACATCACCGCTTTATTGTCTTCTTTATCGTTTGCAAAATTCTTATCCTGTTCGGAAAAAGATGAAGTTGCAATGTCTGCGAAGTGTTTGTGCACACATTCAGCAACTCTGCTTTTTCTCTGCCGGTCGCCGACATCTTGTAAATGTCTCCAGTACCGTTTCATATCTGCATATGATATAGCGAGTGTTTTCAATTTAAGTTCACACAACGAAAGCTAATAACTACTGCAGTAACACGAGCTAAAATGGTGATAATATGGCAAGCCATAGAGAAGGTGTACTCAGGATTAATTTTGGCCAGCTGGGAATCTTTTGTGTGGACTGAAATGTATAGCTTCGCTTGTATTTAGCCTCTTCGCGATGCGGTGGCCGTGGCCTCGACTTTATTAGCATGACAGCTGATATACAGCCACGGAGGGTAAAGGGAGAAGTTCAGGGGAAAATTAAAGCTTGAAGACATGAAAAATTTGCGAAAATGGGGTGTCGTTGTAGCGAACGTTTCGAGAAGCGGATTTGTTTCAGCCTGGCAAAACCTTTCAAAATGTTGGCTCCAACTACACCCCGTGTGCAATCATTTCTGCTCTTCACAACTTAAAGGTTATGCAAATGTCAGAAGAGTACTCCTGGTCACAATCAAGCCCGATCATTTCTCAATCGCAAAACCGGTTACACAAGAGCGCTTTTGATCGCAAACAATTGACCAATGCATTGCGTTACAGCCTGATCCGAATCGAGTTTGGCGCAGACATCGCACAAATAGCAATTGGACCTGATCGCGATTTAAACATACTGTACCGGTGTCGCACAAACAGTTAAGATCACAAAAAGGGCCGATCTGGGTGAGGCTTAAGCCGGATCAGGTGCTGCTACTTTGACACCTCCAATTGCTATCAGCCCCTATCGCAACGCGATCCAACTTTCAGATTGCGCTGCGCCAAACTCGATCCGCGGATTGGTTTTTGTATCATCGTGGTTACGACCTACGGGGCCGGTCAAAATTCATAGGCCACTATTCCATGTATTCCACGGCAGCGTGGCCTGCGAGTTGCTATATCTCCATTATTTAACACAATTTCAAGGTGCACATGACAGAAACGGTGTGAAATCTGGTATTGGCTCTTGTTGAAATATTGTTGCACAAAAGCAGACTACACACAGAGAACACACAACATGACCACTCATGTTGAATGTTCTTACTTCTCTGTTTTCTTTTATGCACTGCAATTTAAACAGCCAGACTACTTTCACTGTGATGTCCTTATGTTTGACTTTGTATAGTTTTAATAATAATATTATTGGGAAATTTACATGCCAAAACCACAATATGAATATTAGCGCACTGTAGCAGAGAGCTTTAGGAATTTCAACTATCTGGTGTTCTTAAACAACGTTGCACCGCACCATTGTCGGAAAGCTTAACTCGAATGCTCCGTAGCGTGTCTTGGACTGGTTTGACTGAGGGCCAGCTGCGAAACACTGGGCACTGCTGCCAAGATAATAGCTCGTTAAGCTTAGATTGTATGTCGACATGCATGCGTAACACCTCGGCAACAAAACTCAAAGCTGCGTGGCGCTGGTGTCAACCTAACTGCTTCAGGACATCTTGTGGAGCATTCGAGCTAAGCTTACTGATGACTGTACTTGGGCTTCTGGCATTTTGCCTTTGTCAAATTGAGCTGTAGCTTTGACTGCTGATGTTGAGACGGTGAATGAAAACCAGCCAGAATGAGGAGCATTCTTTACATGCTCACGTTACCATACTTGTTAGGAACAGTAATTCTTACTGAGATGAGAAATGTTTGGACATGATAACTATAAAGCCCCATAAAAATATGTCAGATTCTAGTGGCTGTAGAAACTATACACGATATTTATATTGCTTCTAATGCAGTGACATACAAGAATTGGCAAAGCTTGTTGCTAAGCCGCTCAAGGCTTCAAACAGCAAAACTGGACGATTGTGAGGACTTATCTGGTTGCTTCTAGGCTTTAGCTAGGTGATGCTAGGTTGTTTTTACGTTGATTCTTAGATCAGAGAAGCCCATAGACAGTCACAGGCACGACACGGTTATTCAAATTCCCGAGATAGAAACTTGCCCTGAAACTGAGCGTCCACACCTCTCGTAGACTGACAGGCATTTCTTCAGCACAGGCCTGTTGCTTCGGTGTGTTCTCGCCGCTGCTGTTGCCTTTCTCATTTCCTAGTATTTTCTCATAGGGGCTTAGGGGCCTTCGGTTTACTGTTACTTTGAAGCGATTTGTTGGGCTAACTGTTGCCTTCATCATTCTTAGTGGACCGGAGGCGAGTAGTGAGATTTTCCTAATTTCTGTCAAACATACCTATTTATTATGATGATAGTTTTCTGGTAGGCTGCACAGAGGCACATACCTGTTACAATATTAGTTTTCTGCCACCGACTCGTGATTTCCTAAACAGCTTCGCTGATAGAAGTCTAAAGGATTGCAAAAGCTTGGTGAGGTCATGCTATGATGTAGTCTTTCAATTATGTTGTGTCTTGTTTTTTAAGAATTACCAGAACCTAAACGTCTTCTGAAGTAAAATAGTTAACAATACTTACAAAGCTTCTGGCTATTTTCATGATAACTTGCATTTTGCCCCTCCATGAGTCGAATTTTTGAGTTTACAAAACATGAATTGGCCCAAAATTAATCATCTGCAGTTTGAACACAGCCCAAATCAAGTCTATGGAACTTGACCTAAACCATGAAGTTATATTAATCTGTTCCAACTACTCTACTGTTACTCGTACTGTACCAGCTATTGTCTTAGATAAGGACTAACCCAGGCGTATATAATGTATACCTACAATGCACAATCACTAGAATGTACTTGTAGTACGGAATGCATACATTTCAATATAACTTCCAAACTGCTCATCATACTTCAGCCCACAGTCATTACCAGAAGGCTGTCGACCTACCTTTTGTTTGCACCATGACCCACTGTCACTCTTTTGCTAGACCACCCAGGACTGGAACGGTCTTTCCAAGAGCATCACCATCATTCAAACTCGGATAGCTTTAGCGAAGCCTTAGCATCTTTGTTTTATTTACTATAATCGTTTGGCTCATTACCGCATGTAAAGCATTGGGACCTCATTAAAGAAATTGCATTACTGTTTGGACAACCGTTTGTGAGTCACCAGTGTTCTTGCAAATCAGCAGAGGCATGCAAATTCAAAGCATCATTTGCCCAAGCCACACCAGCACTTTCCCACCGCATGGCGACCCCCCCCCCCCCCCCCCGCGAAGACTTGACTCATTCATGCCGACGTCCATGGTAGTTTGGCTATTAAAATACACACCATAGTGATGTGTGAGAAACTTGAAAGCTACTACAAATACATGACCAAAAGACAGCTGTGCATGACATTTCAGGCAGTAAAACCAGTTCATAAGCATGCCTAGAATAGTTGCTATATCAATTGAAGAATAGCCACGGATGATTGACTGCACTATATGTTATTGTAACTATCATTATCTGGTGTCACTTAGGAAAAACCAATTTCATTTCTTAAATGAAATAATGTTTTCTCTGTACTTCATGAAATATTTCTCTGCAGCTAAATTTCTTGTTAATGGGCATTTTCGGCAAATAATGGTGGTAAAATATTTCATGAACATTGCTAGAATGTTTACCTGTCAGGTTGAATTTTTTGTGCAATTTAAACATTTCTTTAATGCTTGAAATATAACATTCAATGTTCAATGTTTTGTTTGAATGTTGCACTAATGTTCCACATTCAATGGTATTTTAACAGTGTATTTCTAATATATATTTAACATTTTACAAACAACAAAGAACATTATACGTTTCATGTAAAATGTTCAGACAATGTTGTTTTGAAAACACAAGACGTTTGTTCAACATTCGCAACAAAAATACAACATTACTTTAATGTATTGTGCTACCTGGGCGGTAGTGAAATGATATAGTGTTATGAGCGGAATTTAACAATTTTTTCATCCTGTTTTTTTAAGGATATGGCTGCAATTCCAGGATTACATCGATTAAGCATATAAGAGTTTAGTGTTCCTATCTTCTGTATATATCGCATCACCACCCATGTGTGTGTCAGTATGTAAGCGACAAGCTGAGCTCGTTAGTTCGAATTATAATTAAGTTTTTTGTAATGATAAAGAGCATTTGGCCATCTCTTATGTGCATTTATTCCCATAATTTTAGCAATAGTGTCCGTACCACTGCTTCTTTTCGGCTAGCTCGTCCAAACAGAGGTGCGTACTTCAAAACTTTCATTTGCAAACCAATCTTATCTGTATGTCTCATCTTCCTTATCATATCCTTTGAATTTTTTGATGAGGAAGTTCCCAAGTCATCATTGTAGTTATATTTTGCCCTTATTACTGTTTCTGTACCCATAGTGACCATTTGGGGCACAAGAAAGATAAGCAGGGCGAAAGGAAACTCTGAGGTTGATTTGTGAATGCTCTCTTCATTTGTTCAGGAAGCATGTTAATTTAAGGCAAGACCACATAAACAATGAAAGAAGTCTTAAGGTAGCATTGTGAATATGGGCCTTAAGACAGTGAGAAAGGTATTGTAATGCAATATGTTATTTGGAACCGTCTGGATATTATTGGCATTTCCAAGTGTTGAAGTCTTAAACGATCTTCGCAATGTGGTACATGTGTAAGCACACAATAAACAAAGTCTAAGGGGGGGGGGGGGGGGGAGAACTGTGCACAAAAGTCCGTTCACTCATGCACTTCAAAAGTGAAAAGGCTTTTTCAGCGATTTTCAAATCACTTAGTCAAACAGTGACAACACCCTCAATCTCGTTCAGAGCAACAGGATTTCAACCTAAGGAACATTTTAAAATGTGATAGCAGATCCTGTGTCGCAATTTTATGAGTCGGCTTGTTCCATTCCAGTTTCGGCAAATACTGAACAGTGGCATGGGCGAAACCCTCATGCACATTTTTTTAAGAGAAAGCTTGCGTGTCCGTTGCACTTTTTATACTGTGCCTGCTTGGTATTGTTTTGCATTCCGTCTTAACCCTCCCCCCATCAAAGAAAAAAAAGTATTACGTGGGCCTTTTACTACCTTCATGGTGAGTTAGTACAAGTTGCAAAACCAAGAGATCCGTTACCTAAGCTTTCAGCATTTATGGAAACAGCGTCACTTTTGACCATGCTGGCCATGAAGGACCAATTTCTCTCTCCTGGTAGTCAGAGCGCCCAGTGGAACCACTCTTCGGGCCATGTCAAGGGCCAACCAAAGGCAAGTGCCCAAAAAGAGTGGCCAGTGTTTCTGGGCACTGTCTTGAAGTTTAAGCCACATTATTAGACTGTTGTGAGCAAGGAAGCGTGTGGTTTACTCGTGGTGCACACATTTTCTTCTCGGAGGCGAGCTGGAAGTAGTTATGCATGGACTAAGTGCATGTTAGAGAACCTTATGTGGTTGAAATTAATCCCAAGTCTCATACTGTCGCAAGTCCTACAGTCGTATTATGGTTCGGACATGTGAAACCCTTGAATGTATAGTAGGCATGGGGCGGATTGACTGACTGCGAGACAAGACGTCCGTTCGGTATAGTTGTTTTTTCTTCGCCTGGGCCGAGCTGCAGCGACACGCGAGTACGGGCCACACACACACGGTACACACACTTTGAACCGTGAATAGGCTAGCATGGCACGCTCTAAAGTTGCTATGGCCGGGCGTTCAAAGAAGAAGAATAAAAAAAAGAAAATGTGCTCAAGATTACGAGGCATGCGTGATGTACCTTCTTCCCTCATGCTATCCCTCCATGCTTAGCTTCCAGCGTTTTCATTGGAAGGAGAGAAGCAATAGCATCGTGCTACAAATCTTGTAACTTCGCTCATACTTGATAGATTCTAAACATACTCGTGGCAGTTTATTCGTAAGGCAATAAGCTCCTCTCGTAAGGCCATTTCATGGCTACTAAAAAACTGTTGCAGGATTCTTTTAAGTCAGCTAACCGTTTTAAACAGGGGTCAGGAATCTGTGGGCCACAAGGCGATATTATGCGGCCTCCATCATGACATCAAGAAATCTCCTTCCCCCCTTATGGCTTCCGATCTGAAGGCAAACATCATGAGCATGATAGGAGTGTCTCAGAGGAAAATAGCATTGCCTTTTTTGCTGGTAAAGAATTATGTAAGCCCCGACAGACTCTGCCTAAATATGGGACGCAAGGTGAGCTGGCGTGTGAACTTGGAGGTGACATTGTGACCCGTTATTTCTGTTTTCCGTGTTTGCTGTGATTACTGAGTAATGTCTCCTGGTAAGAGAGGGAGACAATTCTGCCATGCATTGTTTCTAATGGGAAGATGCCCAGTAGAGAAGTTATTCTGCTATTTGTTTACATAAAGGTGTTTCTGGGCCCCCTTTTATGTGGCTCTCTTACAGGTTGCCCAAGAAGTGGTTCCCGAAGAAAGCCCGCCACCCTTCACTGTCGTCCATCTTTGAGACTGCGTTCAGTGCCACCGTGACACAGTCATCGGCAGAATCGCTTAATGATATGGCATTTGATGGTATGGCTCTCTTTGCACTGAAGTAGTGGCCCACTGTCACTAGACATAGGAATTTGCTGATGCTGGTAATCAATATTGGCTGCACATTCTTAAAGGAGTACTGACACAAAAGTTTGACACAAGATAGCCTGTGGGGTCGATTCCCGTGAACATTCGTATATCATCTGCAAACTATCAACAGCAAGTGTAGCTTGCAAGGTATTTAAAATCAATTTTGAAGTTTGTGTAAGCGGTCGACTCCATCGTGCCAACCTCATAGGGGACCCTTTCGGGACCCCGTACTTCCCTCATGTCACCAGGTTGCAGTCAATAAAAAACAGGTTATGATGATGTCACAGCTGCCATTTTTCTTTTGCCGCATTTGTTTTCGCAATCTATATTTTTCGGTAGCTGGTTGAGAGTGCGTGGCCGGGGCATACGCTTAGAAAGTGAGAAAGCATGCTTAGAATGTGGCGCACGCTTAGCGACATTGCAGTCTTGTTTCCTATATGAAA
The DNA here is from genome assembly GCF_043290135.1 of Rhipicephalus microplus. NCBI lineage: Eukaryota > Metazoa > Arthropoda > Arachnida > Ixodida > Ixodidae > Rhipicephalus > Rhipicephalus microplus. The sequence goes on from NC_134703.1 coordinate 165,704,232, forward strand.
GTTATTCTTCATATGGACCATGCGGAAGTGTGTCAAAGTTCTGTGTGCTGATGTGGTCAAAAGCTGCACATGCCAGGTGGCGACAAATGCACCCAGTTTTTGGAGCTCTCTCAAACATAAACTAAAACTGATTGGTAATGAGGGGCCTGTAATTACTTATATGTCACGTGCGGCAGCAAACGATGTGTTGTGTCGTGACTAACAAGCCTCCTGCAACACATTGCTGCAGAAAAACACGAGACTAAAGTTTTCGTGTCAGTACCCCTTTAAAGATTAAAGACGTGATCCCAAACTGGAACTTAGAATCTGTGGTGGTTTATGTATTAAGATATTTATTTTCCAAAAGTGAAGAGTATTTGGAGCAGTATTTTTATTCAGTCGTTTTCATCGTTATAATAATTTAATTTTGAGATTTATTTTGGCTTGGTTCCTGACGCAGTATTCGCAAGTGATAGTGCTCATGGCATTGCAGCGAGATAATTTCCGAAAGGGATCAACATAACTTTTAGATATACAATCAAACTTGCTTTTAAGTACAGTACTGCCCTCGTGTTCAAAGGGGATGTTTGAGAGGCACCCTTTTGTGGAATTAGAACTACAATCTTGAAGTTGTACGCCATTCGTTTTCATGCATGCAAAGCGATAATGGCAGCATGTGTTGTGTTCAGCTCGGAGGTTAGCGTGGGAACCTTTGTCTTGTTGGGCACTCTTCTTTCTTTGCTGCTGCGGCTATATCTTCTTGCTTCTTAAACGGCGCTGTTTTGTTTTTGTCTCCCCGTTGCAGTTCCCGAGATGCCCATTGAAAGTGGCTCTCCCCTCTTTTCCTCTGCCGACGAAGATGCCGACAGTGCATCCGGTCGGCTAGACCACGGAAGTGTCCGTGGCAGCCGCTGTAACTATCGCCGTGCAACGCCACCGGCAGTTCCCCCGTACTCTCCTCCTCCTCCGTTCTCCCCTTTTGCTACACCAAACCCTCACTCGCTCCTCTCCCTGAGCGACCTGCGTATGGATGTGCGGCTTGCCCCGAGAAGTGGTAGTGCGACAGCTTTTTTGTCCGCCACCAACGTCGCCCCTTCTAGTCGGGACTGGCATCCGGGCAACATCGTCCCACCAGACATCGTCTCGACAAGTGCCTACTCTTCGAGCGTCGTACCGCCGAACGTTGCCCCATCGCATCGGGCGTGGGCAGAAGGCCTCGAGAGTGCCGAAGCACGCCACCGCAAGCGCCTGCTCAGCGATGGCGAGAGCAGCCACTGCAAGAAAGAGAAGCCGTGCAAGATGTACCGGCACAGTCCCTTGCCCGCTTCCTCTTCTTCACGCCAGAACGTGGACGATCGTTGGCGCAGCCCTGACAGCGAAGAAGGTGCGTCCGGCGGCAGGCACGAAGAGAGGCGTGGCACTGAACAAAGCAGCAGCCGCACGACGCTGTCGTCCAGTGAGTGCTCGCTGGATTAATGCAAAGCCAATGCACTTCTGATGTCGCGTTTAAATCACAGCCTTTAACTACAGGGACAGATGAAATTTCGAGCCACAGTGTCTTTGCTTTGCTTTTTGGCTTATGCTCTTGTCCTTGTCCTTTATGTGCATGCTTGCTTTGGTGGGAAGGACATTAATACCAAGTAATAGTTAATCCTGACTTGGACTAAGTATATATAGCTTCGAATTCGTGTTTTCTTGATTTTCTTCCTCCGAAAGCTTGCATCCCTTTGCTAGTGGCACTTACATCTTGTTTGTACATATTGTTTCAGGTGTTGAAGGGACAGCTGAGGCCTGTGAGCAGGGCGGAGCTTACGGAAGGGTTGCGAAGACATCGTCCGAAAGTGACAGCGACGCAGATGTCATTGTCACCCCACCAAGGCCTCATTCCACTCCTCATTCCAGGCCAACGTCCCAGGATACTTGCAGCCAAGATCACAGCTGTTCGGAAAATCGTCCTACTAGGGAGAATCGTAGCCACCATTGGGGGTCAGTGAGAACTCGGCCAAGTAAGCCAAGTAAGCTGTTTATTTGGGGATTCTGTTCTTAGCGTTCAGGGTACAGAGGACAAACAGACCACACGTTGTTTGGCATCTGTGGTGTTTTTTTGTTGTATGGTTTTTATTGTATGTGCACCATTTTTTTTTATCGACATAACTCTTCTTACCTTTCTTTAGTGGTGTGTGTGATGTTGAGGACAGTTTGGGCACTTCTGTCATTGTGCAGCAGCTCAGAAAACGGACAGGGAGTCGTTTTTGAACATTCAAACACAAAATGGAAGGATATGAGAATAAGTCTGTGGTGTGGGTGCCATTCGAATGTCCACCACAGCAAGAATGGCGCAGTAGTTTTGTAATCTCACGACTTCCGAACAGGGGTAGAGACTTTTAGGAGATGCTTGGGCCAGTGCTGGCTCGGCTCCCGTCTTGGATGTCTTGATCACCACCGAGGCGTGGCATCGTGTGCGGGTTACGTCCAGCGCAGCACCGTATGTACCATGCAGGAACGCTGTTTGACACAGCTTTGGTACAGCAGCTCAACCAGTGGTGTTCTTTGCCTCAGTGCACTTCAATGAGAACTAACAGACAATGATGCCAAGAGTATAGGGGAGGTCATCAGAAGTATTTGTAGCGCAAATATGAAGAAATAAAAGTGGATGGAGCCATAACGCCACCAGCAGGATCGAAACGTGTGACCTTAGAGTAATGTGTCCGATGCTCTACTACTGACCTACAGTGGCAATCGTCCCTTTGTATTAATTATACGGTATATACAGTAGACTCCCTTCAGGATGAATTCGAAGGGACCACAATCATTTGTTCATCTTATAGGGAATTTGTCTTTTCACAAGTGCCCCCAAAAGCCAAAACTAACATGCCAAGTACTCCCAAATATGTTGCTTCAAAACACTGAATGAGGTATACTTATAATGGGGAGAAAAGGAACAAGAAAAAGCATTCATTTAGCTCAGCTTGATAAAAACTATGCTTTCAAGTAGAGTATTTAGACTAACAAGTAGAGTATTCAGACTCATCTAAACTCGTTTTCACGAGTTGATAATATGCTCATGAATAAATTTCTACCATATTTTAATGATAAAATTGCATCACGACCCTTTTTTGACTATTACAAAAAGATCAAAAAAAGGAAGAGACAAACACAATTTTCCTTCAAAGAATAGAAAATTTATTATTCTGGCTGTTCACCTTACGAGAGGCTGTTTAACAGGCTTTGAAATTACTTTTGGATATGCTTCCATTGCATACCGAAACCTCGACAAACTTTTTCTTTGAGGTTGGGATGTTTTCTTATTTTCAACCAGCAGTAACTTTTCCTGAACTACATGCAGCTGAAGATCTCCGTTTATGCTACTCGCCATCACGAGCCTTCGGCAGACAGAAAGAGACACGACGCAGCTATATTTAGTGTGAAAAATAACCTTCTTTATTGTGCACTTAAATAATGAAAATGACACATCACACTTTGCTGAATTTCACCCGGAAGAAATACAATGCGCTCAGGTGCCATTTTGTGACACCTATGACAATGCATCCAACTCCTTTGATGGGAGTGCTAGTGTCGCATATGTCGTTTCCATTTTATGTGATTTTAATGTACAGACTGTATTTCTTGTCTTCCCGTTTTCACTTTCATTTGTCTTTTTTTTTGCCCCTCTTTCCTTGCATTTTCACCTCCAGCCAAGCTCTTGTGTTGATCTGTTCTCTACTGTACTCTTGTAGGGGAACTGAAAAATGCGAGGGAAATATAAAAAGATGAATGCTTTTGTTGCTTTATTTGCTGATAATGCCGGTCCTTTCTCCACAGGATTGAAGGAGATACCAGCTTCATGTGCTGACTTTTCTTTACTTATCTCGCTTTCTCCCTCCACATTGCAATTTGCCTTCGGTTTGCTTTGAGTCTTTGTGCCAGGATGTTTATTGCTCTCTTATGTTTGCTTCTTGCGCTAGACTATCAAAACTAAAATGTCCGCTGCACAGAATTCCTGTCGTCGTTGCTCACTGCGAGGGTTCGTCTTAACAGAAGGGGCCTGTTACACGATTCATCTTGAGCAGATAGTTGTTTTGCATTGAGTCTGGGAGAAATCAAACAAACACTCCAATGCTGCTCGTCTCAAGGGGAGAAGCGGATCTTTGAGACCGAAAATCGCTAAAGAACACGAGTTTTTTTTACAATGCTATATTTGGATTCTCCCACTATCGCTGCATAATCTCGCCAATTTTCACGTGTCCTAGATTGGTAATTTAGCCATGAGAGTAGCTTATGTGACGTTAGTGAGTTGAATTTTTGGCTATGAACACGTGAAAAACGGGCTTTTCTAGCGCCGCGGTGTTGCCGTTCTACGCTTGCTACAGCAGCCGTCTTAGTTGCATTCGAAAGAGCCGCCCTTTTTCTTTCATATCCCGCCGCGCTTGTTATCGTCCACTCAGTATGCACGCCGTGAATCCTGGTAAAAAAAAAAAGCCCTGTTGTGTGAGCCTGTTCGTGTGGTGAGCACACGTGACTAATTCATCGTGACTTCCGATTCGCCGGGCCTCCCGAGCTGTCTGTTGCGTGCAGCAGCGGAGCACAGGCGAAGCGGTGAGTGTTTGTCACTCTGTACTCATCGGCTTCCTGAACCCGCGCGAGCTAGCGAGACATTGGAGCAACCGTTTCTCAAGTCTGCACATTCAGGCACGCCGCTGAACCAGCCCGACGAAGCGCGCCGCAGCCACTGCGCCAATGCGTTAGGCTTACGCTCTCAGCCACGTTTTGAACCTGGTTTGAACCTTTCATCATGCCGAAGCCGTATCGCCAGTTCCGCACCGCTCACAAGTTTGAAAAAAAAAATTGCCCGCAGCTTCCCTCGGGGGAACACTGAGAAGGATGCGGAGCATATAATTGGTTAGCGAGCGTTGGGTGTGGCATACTGCTTGGCGCGCCACGCCGCTACCTCGGCGCGCTTGCGCTCGCGGGCAGCATCGGGATCGGCCTCTCGTCGCCGACGCTTGCACTCGGCTTCCCTTTTTCGAAAGTCCGGGTCCTCTTGTCGACGCTTACGTTTCAAAGCGGCCGAATCCGGTGCTGCTGCTCGACGCTGACGTCTCTCAGCGGCTTCACGTTCTCTAAGTTGAGCATCTTCCACTCGACGCCGACGTTTACGTTCGGCGTCGCGAGCTCTTCTCCGCGCTGCCTTGTCATCGGACGACGACTTGGTTGCGGTTCCGCCAACACTTTGGCCGGTGCTGGTCGAAGGGACGTCGATCATTGCGACCTCGGACGTCGACGCGCCGCACAAACCAACCGACGAGTGGCAACTGAGCGAGCGAGCACCGACCTTTAGTATATATACAGCGAGACGGCGCATGCACTGTCAGCTGTCGAATGTTCGAGAAGGGGGAGAAGCGCAACGGCGCATGCGCGCGCGTCAGCTGCCGATGTTCTCGAAGCGCGACGGCGCATGCGCGCGCGTCAGCTGCCGATGTTCTCGAAGCGTGACGGCGCATGCGCGCTACGTTATACAGCTAGCGAATGTTCGTGAAGAGGAGAAGCGCATGCGGTGTGTAGAGGAGGAAGGGTGCACAGATGGTGGAGGAGTGAAGCGCGCGCGGTGTGTAGAGGAGGAAGGGATGCACAGATGGTGGAAGAAGGAGGAGGAAGCTTGCGGACGGCGCCGCACTACAAGCCTCGAGTATTAGATGCTCCGCATCTAAAAAGCGCAAGAAATCTACGGCAAAAACAGATAATGGCAAGGGCATATCCAACGCCCACCTCATGCAGGACGGCGCTGCCACGGAACACGATCCGTCGGATGAAACGCCAACATCTCCGCCTGTTTCCCCGGCTGCCTCGGACGACGTCGGCGATAGGCAGTGCATAAGAAAAGACGCAACTTTTTTGACAAGCGCTGATCGTGCGCAACAGCAGAAAATGAGTGCTGATAAGATCAGCAGCTTATCGGCAACTTCAGCCAGCGAGCGCAAGCTGCCAGTGCTCGCGGCAGCGCGCAAGGGCAAGGTTCCTTTTGGCGTTGCATGAGTGGTTGCCAGACTGTAAGGGTAATTGTTGCCAGACTTCCGCTAAATTTGGCGGAAAAGTTTTTTCCTGTAGTTGTAGCTTTTACGTAAGAGTATTGTGCTTTCCGTGGTGCATTTCTTGGCTGAAAATTTTTCTCATGTAGTTGTGGCTTCTTCGTGAGAGTTTGGTGCTATCCGCGGTGCATTTCTTAGCTGAAAAATTTTTCTCCTATAGTTGTGGCGTCTACGTAAGAGTTTGGTGCTATCCGTGGTGCATTTCTTGGCTGAAAATTTTTCTCCTGTAGTTCTTGCTTCTCCGTAAGAGTTTGGTGCTATCCGCGGTGCATTTCTTAGCTGAAAATTTTTCTTCTGTAGTTGTGGCTTCTCCGTAAGAATTTGGTGCTATCCGCGGTGCATTTCTTAGCTGAAAATTTTTCTCCTCTAGTTGTGGCTTCTGCGTAAGAGTTTGGTGCTATCCGCGGTGCATTTCGTGAGTGCATGAGCGACGCTAGCCGTTTTCATTAACGGAATGAACCGAGCCTAGCAAAAGTCGAACGCGGTGCTGCCGTGCAATTAAGAGGCCGTTTTGATTCTATTGTAATTAACGGAATGAACCGCACCTAGCAGAAGTCGAGCGCGGCGCTGCTGCGGAATTAAGAGGCCGTTTTAATTAACGGAATGAACCGCGCCTAGCACAAGTCTAGGCGCGTTCTCTTGCTGTGTGCGCAGCTGTTCGATTAAGATATCGCGTCTCAGTATTAGCGATTACGGGGAAAACTGAATAGAGTCGCAGGAAGTGATGCGCTGCCCCCCTCCCCCCTTACTTTTCTTTTTTTTTCTCTCAGCTAACCGTGTAGCGTCGACCGCGCGCTACGACGGGGGACGGTACGCTTACCTTAGCTGCGTCAGCACAAGACATATCGTTCGGACTCGTGTAAACATGTGATGAATAAGCGTTCCAAAGCTGGTTAATAGGGGTATGTCGGATATGCTACAGCTATGTACACCTGGAAGCGTCGACCAGCTGATCGCGCGGTCGACGCTACACGATCAGCTGAGAGAAAAAAAAAGAAAAGTAAGGAGGGAGGGGGCAGCGCATCACCTCCTGTGACTCTATTCAGTTTTCCCCGTACTCCCTAATACTGAGACGCGATATCTTAATCGCTCAGCTGCGCACACAGCAAGAGAACGTGCCTAGACTTGTGCAAGGCGCGGTTCATTCCGTTAATTAAAACCGTCAGCGTCGCTCATGCACTCGCGAAATGCACCGCGGATAGCACCAAACTCTTACGGAGAAGCCACAACTACAGAAGAGAAATTTCCAACGAAGAAATGCACCGCGGATAGCACCAAACTCTTACGGAGAAGCCACAACTACAAGAGGAAAATTTTCAGCCAAGTTTAGTGGCAGTCTGGCAACAACCACCCCAAAGTCTGGCAACAGATTTCAACGCCAAAAGGAACCTTGCAATTTCGACTCGGATCCGTCGGCCGCTACCTACGGGATCGTCGACTCATCTCCGATAAACAAACTTCTTGAAAGAAGAGCTAAATGCTGGACATGCAGTGCGACCATCACTATTGAACAAGGTGAGTGTGAATATAGACTTGCGATGAAGCTGATTTCAGAGTGCCACAACTGTGGACTTGTTGACAGTGAGTGGAGCTCTGGAAGGGTACCCAGTCAGGCTAAACGCGCTGCATTTGAAGTGAATATTCGTGCCTCTCATGCAGTGCAAAGCACAGGGAATGGCCAGGCAGCCCTAAACGACATCTTTTCTGTAATGGGAATTTCTCACAGGGGACTTCACCACAAAAGCTATCAGAGCCATTTGAAAAATAAACTGAATCCTGCAGCAACACGAGCTGCAGACAAGGTCCTCACTGATTGCGACATGTCAGTGAAAACATTATACCAAGATCTGTGCTTTGACAACCCAGGTAACGTGGCCATCTGTTATGATGGCACATAGATGACCAGAGGCCACCTGTCGTACATTTGTGTGGGTGTTCCTATAGAGCTGTTTTCTGGCTATGTTTTAGACTATGTTGTCCTGTCAAATCTTTGTGCCGGATGCAAGCCCACACCACCAAAGGAGCAATCAAATTACTTGATTTGGGAGTCATCGCACATCTGCTAGAAAAATACACAGTGCAAATCAGATCACATAAAAGCGGAGGCAGCAGTCACTCTTTTGCGCTCAATTTCCCGTCACAGTTTGAGGTACACAGTGATGCTGTGTGATGGGGACAGTAGATCATTTCGTGCTGTTAAAGACTCATCAGTGTATGGTTTCAAACAGGTTCAAAAAGAGGACTGTATCAACCATATCCTAAAGCAAATGGGTTGCGCACTACACAATCTTGTTCAAAAGCATAAAGGTTCTAAGCGAAACACGCAAGTGGAAGAGGCCGCTTGACAGGTGATGTCGTAGAGAAATTGTCGAGATCTTATGGCTGGGCTCTGAAGTTCAATGTTTGTGACGTAGATGTGATGCACCGGGCAGCCATGGCCACATATTATCATGTGACATCGACTGATGAAAGGTCCAACCACACCTTGTACCCAAGTGCAGTGACTCATGGTGCAAGCAGAATGCTGCTTCAAGGGGAGAACCGCTGCCAAGACACACTAACAACTTCCCACAAAATGTCTGTGTTGCACTACTTCCAGTATATGAGCGACTTTGTGACAAGGAGCTGCTAAAACGCTGCCTAAGAGGCAGCGTTTTAGCACAAAATACAAACGAGGCACTCCTGTCATATGGTCTCTAATGCCTAAAGAGAAGCATGCTTCACTCATAGCTGTTAAAACTGCAGTTGCTGAGGTCGTGATGCGGTTCAATTCAGGAATGGAAGAAGCCTCCACACGTATCCTCAAAGAACTTCAGCTAGAGCAAAACTCCATGAGCGAGCGACGGGCAGAAGAGAAGGATTCTCGTCGGATCACGAGTGCCGAGCGTAAGCGTTCAGCATCTTCCAGGTTCCTGCAACAAGCAAAGCGGCGGCATCGACAAAAGTGTGACAAAGACTACTGCCCTGGTGTTTTTTGAAGCATTTATATGCAAAGAGAAGCATTTTTGTTTGGGTAGAATTCCTTGAATATACAGAGCTTTGTTTTTTGCCATTTTCTCAACTTCAGTTTTTTGGCCACCTTTCATTCTTCTGACAAGCGCTTCTCAGCTTTGGTACACTGGAATTTGATCATTTTTGTCTTGCTGAGAAGCTGGATGCTTAGTGAGTGCAAGAAATTGCCCTATGGGCCTTTAGGACACACTAAATGTTTAGAAAAAATAAAATACAAAAATTATTGTTCCTTGATAATGGAAGGATGAACTTCTAAACTTCATAACTTTTGTTGTAGGAAAGCTAGAGCCATGAAACTTGCTTTTTGCACTTCTTGCTAATTGTAGAATGCAATGACATTTAATTCAGAAAGATGTGTGCTGCCATTTTACTAAAAAGGTGATCAAAATAACTTTTAATTAATGACTAATTAAAACAAGGTTGTAAAAGGTACATAAAAACTGAGTTTTTATTTGACATCTGTACATGTAAATACACCATCTCATAAGTTTTCATCACCCTAGCTTAAATAATAAGATCCCTGAGAGCTAAGTGCCTCTTCCCCCCTTAAGGAAGAATTCGTCTTAACCGAGATTATCTCGTTTACTGTAGGTGCATTTAAACTTGAGAGCACCAGTCAGCTCCGCCTGTCACCAGTATGGCAAGTGTGAAACACTTGTTTATCGTTTGCTAGGTACATCACGGGGTGCTGAGGGAGGCCCACCTGAGGCGGAGCAGCCTAACCTGGACTGTCTCTGGCCTTCGGCTCCGGACCTCCAGCTAGATTGCCTTATCAGTGATGATGATGATGACAGCAGCAGCGTGGAGCTCGTCAGTGTGGAGCTTCCCAGGTGATAAGTGCTGATATTTGTGAATTGTGGAATTGATTTTCATTTATAATGGTGAACAAATGTGTGTATAACTTAGCAGACGGCATCATCGCATCATCGGTTTTCACACTTCTGGCAGCTCTCTGGCAGCAGAGCTAGCCAGAGAGTCAGCCAGGTAATTCTTGATGGGACAGAAAATAACGTCATGGTCATTTGTGTGGTGAACGCAAGACAACTTGAAGCTGCCCAAAGATTGCAAAATCGAATTCTGGGACAGCCAGTGTAAACATAAACTAACGCTGCCGTCGTGGCAGCAAACGAAACATTCTGCCCCGTGTTTTTTTTTTTCTTTTCTGCATTGTTCATTCGGGAATACGTGGCTAAGTTTTCGGAAGAGCTGAAAGAATACCCTCAATTGTATGCATTTGGGATACAACTTCGTACACTCACAAGATCAATCGCAACTCGCCCCATCTGCGAACAATACATCCAGCTGGCACACAGCGCCTCAAGAACGTCAAGGTGAGCTTGCGCGCCGCTCACTGCTTCGCAAAGCTCATGCCTTCTTAGTACATGTAACAGTCACAGCACAACACTACTACAGTTGAATCTCAATAATTCGAACACGCTTAATTTGAACTTCTGGTTAATTAGAACTGACACTGTGGTCCCATTTAAACTATGTGTATTGTTACGTTTATAAATGGGTTTATTACGCTGTGGCGTACTGAGAGGTTTGAAGGCGTCGTGAACTGGAGGCCTATCTCCCTAGCCGAAGGTCCTATTCTGTAATCTGCCTGTTCCCCGCTACCCAGAGGCTCATACCGAAATCACATATGCAGTAACATTTCTCTTCGTGCAGACGAAGCCCACCGGGTGACTCAAAGAGTCTCTCTGGGAATATAGCGCTTCAAACGGGCTTTATGGCAAGTTCAGTCTTTGCAGACCGTCGGCCATTTGAATGAAGACGTGCTACACGGTAAGTTAAATCGCTTATACGGTCTAAAACAACATAAGGTCCCGCATAGTGTACAAGCAGTTTTTCACACAACCCACGTTTCCTATTTGGCGTCCACAGCAACACAAGATCTTTGCGATTATACGTCACGTGTCGATGTCAACGGTCAAAACGTGTCTTCGAGCGTTCTTGCGAAGCGAGGGTGCGCAGGTAAGCAAGATGTCGGGCTTCTTCTGCTTAGCAGACGATCTCGGATATACCTGAATCATGATGGTCCAAAAACGGGAAGACGGTATCTGAGGTATGACGAGGTGGCCGAGCATACAGAAGAAAGAACGGACGGAAGCTGATAGTCTCATGCTGTGTGGTGTTAAATGTGTAAGTGATGAAAGGTAGTACTCCATTCCAGTTCTTGTGATCTGCTGCGACATACATAGAGAGCATGTTCGTGAGAGTCCTGTTATTTCGTTCCGTCAGGCCATTTGTTTGGGGATGATATGGCGTACAGTGCCGAAAGCTTGAAGCGCATAGGCGAAGCATCTCTTCCATCACGTTTGCAGCGAATTGTCGCCCACGATCACTGATAAAAATTTTAGCAGGTCTATGTTGTAGAACCACAAAACGCAGCATGAATAAACACACGTCAGCTGTAGTTGCCAATGGTATAGCCGCTGTCTCGCAGTACCGTGTTAATTGGTCGGTACATACGACTATCCAGCGATTATCACTAGAAGACCTCGGAAAGGGACCTAGAAGGTCAATCCCAACTTGCTCGAATGCAGTTCTAGGTGGTGGGATAGGATGTAGTCGCCCTGGAGGATCACTGTTAGGGCGCTTGCGGCGTTGGCACTCATTTCAACTAGAGACGTACTATTCCGTCGTCTGGCGCATTTTCGGCCAGTAAAATCTTTCTTGAAGCCGGCAAAGAGTTTTCGCTGTGTCTAGATGGCCGGACGTTGGGTCATCATGCATAGCCTGCCAGACGGAAACGCGAAGGCTCTTCGGAACTACTATAAGATATCGTAAGCCGGTCGTAGCATAGTTCTTTTTGTACACAAGCCCGTCGTGCATGCAGAAGCGAGTCGCCGATGGTCTTGACTCGGTAGGATGGAGCTCCTGTATGGTGCGGTCCCTTTGCTGCTCAATGTTATAGGCATTGGTATCAGGAAATGGCAGGTCCAATGTCGCGATGTAGGTGTCCAAGTTGCCCACGTCGCAGTCGGTCGGTGGGAGTGGTAGTCGCGAAAGACAATCTGCATCAGCGTGACGACGACCACTTTTATAGGAAACCGTAAAGTCGTATTCCTGCAGACGGAGTGCCCAACGCGCCAGTCGACCAGATGGGTCACGCAGATTGACCAACCAGCAGAACGAATGATCATCTGTCATGATCGTAAAGGGGCGTCCGTACAGGTAGGACCGGAAGCGCTGCACTGCGAAGACTACTGCGAGGTATTCTTGCTCTGTGGCGGTGTAGTTACGCTCGGACTTGCTTAGCGAGCGACTTGCATACACAATGACATGTTCTTTGGTATCTAAGCATTGAACCAGCACGGCTCCAACACCGACACCACTAGCGTCCGTGTGAAGTTCTGGGGGAGCCAGAGGATCGAAGTGTCGAAGAATCGGATGGGATGTCAAAAGGAACTTCAACTCAGAAAAAGCGGACGCACATTCCGGAGTCCAGTCAAATGGCGAGCCTTTCTGAAGCAGGCACGTGAGTGGGTGCACGATATTGGCAAATCCAGGGATGAATCGACGGAAGTATGAGCAGAGGCCCAAAAAGCTGCGTAGTTCTTTCGCTGAGCGAGGTTGCTTGAACGCCTCCACTGCAGCCGTTTTTGCGGGATCTGGCCGTACGCCTTCTTTGTTCACCAAGTGTCCAAGAACGAGTGTTTGGCGTTTTTCGAAACGACATTTCTTTGAGTTGAGCCCTAAGCGTGCTTTGCTTAGACAGTTCAGCACGAGGCCGAGGCGTGTGTTGTGCTTACAGAAAGCGCGCCCAAAAATCACAACGTTGTCCAGATAACACATACATACTTCCCACTTCAAACCTCGCAGAATGTTGTCCATGATGCGCTCAAAAGTTGCAGGCGCATTGCATAGTCTGTATGGCATCACATTGAATTAAAAATGTCCATCTGGTGTAACAAATGCCGTTTTCTCTTTGTCTTCCTCGTGCATTGGAATTTGCCAATACGCTGGCCTCATATCAACAGTCGAAAAGTAGGAGGCTGATGAAAGACAGTCTATAGCATCATCAATACGGGGCAGTAGGTACACGTCCTTTTTTGTGATGGCGTTGAGAGGGCGGTAGTCAACGCAAAATTGCCATTTTTCATCTTTCTTCTTGACCAATATTACGGGAGCGACTCACGGACTGCATGATTCCTGAATCAGATTTTTCTTTAGCATCTCGCCAACCTGTTCATTTATCACTGCGCGTTCTGAAGGCGATACCCGGTATGGCTTTTGTCGGAGAGGTCTATGGTATGCCGTATCTATGCGATGCTTTACACGAGAAACAGGGATTGACAGTGGAGCCTGTAGCTGTGCGAAATCGAAAAGACCAGCATGCTTGCGCAGAATACTCGCCAGGTCATTACGCTCGTTGGTGCTGAGAGACTTGTCAATCATTGCCATTATGGAGGTGTCCCTGGCGTGCAAATGATTAGAATCGGGCTTATCCGGAGAATCACTGCTCTCTGCAAGAATGACAAAGGAGAACACCTGATGTTGACAGATCTTAGCAAGTTGTAGACCCTCTGGCAGTACCGAAGGTTCATTGGAGCCGTTGATCACCCACAAACCAGTATGCCTTTGCACAACCGACAGCGTACAATAGGGTATTAGAACATTCTTCTTTATGCAGCTGAGGTGAATGGGCTCTGCGATGGCATCAAATGTCGTCTCGGTTGCAAAGGAACTGACGACAGGTACACATATGGCAGACAAGGGTGGTACAATTGTGTCCATGGACATGCAAAGGGTACTTTCCATACAGGGCGGGCTTTCCATAAACGCTACTGGAACATTTGAATCTACTGTGATCTCTCCCGTGCGGCAATCGACAGTGGCACCACAAAGATTCAGGAAATTGAGTCCTAGAAATACATCATGCATTGAATGAAAGAGAACAGCAAATTCAGCAATGAAATTCTGGCCACCCAAACTAATGGACACTGTGCAAACACCAGCAGGTTGTAAGACATCTCCACACAGTCCACTAAATGTATCACCACGGTCCCAACGGAACATAACTTTTCGTCCAAGAAAGGATTTGAATGCTAGACTCATCACTGATATGGTTGCACCTGTGTCCACTAAGGCCATTGTCGAGACACCGTCAATTAGCACACGTACCTTATTTTTAGACATGCAAATTCAAGGAGGCATTTCTGTGGAAATCGATGACTGTCCAGCGACCTCACCTTCAACGGTCACGCCGACTAGTTTTCCGGAGGCGGCGAAGGGTAGCGGCACCTAGGAGAGGGCGACCGATTGGGACGAGCGGCTGGCGGGGGTGTCAGACTGCGGTCAGAGGTCGGAGAACGGTTTTTCAATGGCCTTATCTCGTGAGATGTGCTTCCAGGGAATGTTGGTGCTCATGCGGACACGTAGGATCTTGGTGAGCGGACGTACCTCGGCGGTTTCTGGTAGTTGCAGTACCTGGCAATGTGCCCTTCGACGCCACAGTTGTAGCAGACGGGTAGGGGTCGTTTGCCGAACCACTGCTGAGAGCGCTCCGCTGTGAAAGGTCGCCTTGCCGAACGGAGTGGAGCAGCTTGCTGAACGGGAACTGCCCGCCTCTGTGGAGCGGGGCCGGTACGAAGGCGTCGGTCATACCGCTGATCAGGCGCGAATGAGTCTCGGCGTGGCCAAGCAGTTCCAGCTTCGCTAAAATCTGTCACACAAACCGATGGTGGCAGCGGAGCGAACGGTGCCGGGTGATAGGATGAACAGGTTGGCGGATGATGACTGGTGTCGTCGACCAGTGTGTCTTGTCGCTGTAGCTCTTCGCGCACATTTGCCCTGATAGTAGCGGCAAGGTCGGCAGACGGGCTTACGTCTACGCTGGCGACCGTTGTTACATTTGCCAGCCTACCAAATTTCGGGGCAATACGACAGGTCTTCAGCTTCTCGAAAGTACGGCAGTGACGGACGGCGCAGACGGAAGTGAAGTCTTCCCTGCCTACCAATAAATTGTAGACGTCCTCTGCTATACCTTTCACAAGGTGTCCGACCATGTCCTCTTCAGACATATGCGTGTCTATGATCTTGCAGAGCATCAGAACCTCCTCTATGTAGGTGGTACACGTTTCTCCAGGTGTCTGGGCTCTTTGAGCCAAAGTGCGCGCCGCGCTTTTCTTTTTCGCATCAGAGTCGGCAAAGCATTTTTTGAGTTCTTCAGCGAAACGATCCCACGTTGTTAATGAATCTTCGTGGTTTTTGTACCACATCAAGGCAGTTTCTGTGAGAAACAGCGCGACAGTCCCCAGTTGTTCGCTGGGGTCCCCAGCCGTTGTACCGGCTCACCCGTTTGTAGTGTGTCAGACGCATCCACATCTTCCCCTTCTCTTCCCGGGAACGGGCGGTGTTCCATATAGCGATACCAAGGTGCAGCCGGCACCTGACCTCTGCGGGGTTGAGAAGCCGTGACCTTCGCTCTCGGCCATGACGGTTGTTGTTGGTGTCAGACCAGCAAGACGACGGCTCCGGCGAAGTTCAGACAGCTGTGACTCTGTGGTTCGTCGACGTGCTTTACCCAGCCCCTTCACCACTCTGTTACGTTTATAAATGGGTTTATTACGCTGTGGCGTACTGGGAGGCTTGAAGGGGTCGTGCACCGGAGGCCTATCTCGCAAGCCGAACGTTCTCTTCTCTAATCTGCCTGTTCACCGCTACCCACAGGCTCATACCCAAATCACATATGCAGTAACAGTATTCCAATGGGCAAAAACGCCCTGTTATTGGAACGCGCAAGCACTTGCGACGGTTATGCTGCGCTTCGAAAATGCTATCAGCACCACGCCCAATCCCGCGGCGGCACCTCTGACACCTCAATGCTGCGGGTGAAAAAGGAAGAGAAGAAAAGAAAAGGCTGCAGCGGAATGTCTGCTCTCTCCCTCAAATGCCGATTTGCGACGCGTGTGCACGCTTCTTCCTTTTTCGTTTCTGCCTTATATAGACCCTTCCTTGAACGCCGCGTGTAAAGAGAGAGGGGGGGGGGAAAGAACAAAGCTGCTGTGAAATATTGGTTCTCTTTCAAATGCAGATCTGTTTCTCTCTATGTGGAGACTCCTCCTTTCTCATCGAGTGTTGGCCATGCTGCGGCTACGATGCAGAAGGTAGTAGTGGAGACGCAGTCGTTGTCGTTGTCTTTACAGAGTCTCGGCCCTGGTCATTTCCATGCACAACTTCTCTTGCCAGGAGAATGCTGAAGCTGAAGTAAAAATGTTTTGCGAGCTGCGTAAGAAACTGATTGACCTGCTGCAAGGCAAACGCATGCGGACGCGCATCACCGTTTACTTCAAATATAGACGAATGTCCTGCGATTTGGGAATAAACGTAAGTATTCTGAAACTTCTCTCTCGTGTGTTAGCTCAATGCACATGTGCCACTGCACTGTGAGCCCTTCGTCCATTTGGCTTTCATTATTTTGAGCTTTTTTTAATTCAAACAAATTTTCAGGCCCCTTCGAGTTCAAATTATCGAGATTCGACTGTACAGTGAAACCTCGTCCATTCGAAGTCACTGGGGCCGCGAGAAAGCTTCCAAATAAATCGATAAGCCGCTTAACAGAACATTCAAGAAGTGGGATGCAAAGAACTTAGAACTTCAAAGTACGTAATCAGTGCTCGTCATTTGCTGTGCCAGCCTTGCAGCTCCAAACGTCATGTTTTCCAGCAATACCTGGTCTTTCTTTTGCCGTGAACATGGAGGAACTGTGTGCCTCGCTGCTACCACCGGAAAGACAAAATTGGACTATGCGCACATTCGACCATGATGCGACCATTCGCACATTCTTTCTAATATAATTATGAATTTATTAATGGCCAGTATGACGAAGCTCACAATGTGTTTTGGCTGGAAAAAATTATCTGAAATTTTCGAACTTAGTTTTCGAAGTAGGTGTTGCTGGCAAGAACTCCATTAGCAGTGCAAAGACGCGAATCGCGGGAGCAACCGGCAATCGGAGGTTCGGATACATTGCGATTTCCGCTAAATATCCTTTGTTACTTTCTTTACAACCCCAGAAAGAATGGGTAAACTATGACCCACTGACGTTGCGAGAAACATGCAATAAACTGCCCGCATGTCAGCGCTGTGTTGCAGTGAAGCACGGCTCATTTACCGCAGGCGCACGTTTCGGTTGACCATGAGACCATTTTTTCCCCTCTTTTTTTTTTGCGCTAGAAGTAGCGAGGCTTGGGTGCTTCAGCTGCCACTCTATAGTATCGATACGTTGCATTGCCTTGTGGCTATTAATAGCCTTCTTTCTGGGGATTCGCAGCTAAATCGAAAACTGACACATGGCACCCAAAGTTTTCTCATTAACCGGACTGGTGCTGGCCACCGCTTCAAATTGTCCACTTAATCTTACATTGCGAAATACGTGACCACGGTAATCCTTCGAATTAAGTGATATTTCGAAATAACCGAGTTCGAATTAACGAAGCTTTGCTATATGTGAAATCTCGCAGAGGTGATCATGTCCCAAAAAGAGCTTGAAGATGTGTACCTGCTCAGCTATTGCGTACGTATAGTGTGACATAGTCTATAGTATGAAGGAAAGAAAGGTAAACTTGAGGGCTCATTTGCTTTGTTAGAAACGGTATTAATGAGAACTGACAATTATGCCGAGAAAAGCATAGGGTATATTATTAGAAGTAGTTATTGTCTAAGTATGAAGAAAGAAAAGTGGACGAAAAAATAGCTTGCCATGGGCAGGGACCGAACCTGCGGCATTGAAATAACGCTTCTGATGCTCAACCACCTGAGCGAACACGGCAGGCATCCCCATTAACTTTTTATGGGGTATGTATGTTCATTAAACGTGGGCATATCAGTCATCATTGCCTGTTGTCATTGCGGCAAGTGTGGTACACGCTCATCTTTTGTCTATTGGCATCGCATAGCGCGTGATCTTATTACGAGCTGGCAGGTGACTAATGGTCACTTGCATACCACCTGAAAGCATTATGTCTGCCAGAACGAAACCCTCACTATGAATGAAGAAAAAAAGGTAATTGAGGGCTCATTTAATTTGTTAGAAACAATAATAATGCGAATTGACAATTACACCTAGGAATGTATTGGGGGATATTATTAGAAGTAATTAGTGTATAAATGGGAAGAAAGAAAAGTGGATGAAAAGATAACTTGCCATGAGCAGGCATTGAACCTGCGACCTTTGAATGACGCGTTCGATGCATTGAACTCGTTGGTGTTGCCACTGCATGCTTTTGGATGGTAGCTCGAGTGGCCCTGAATCACTGCTTTGGCAAAAAAAAAGAAAGAAGACTTTGTATTCAATACTTTTAGGCAATATTTGCTGTTGCACAGCATTTATCTCTGTTTGAAGCATTGACGCACACCAAGAGATTTGAATTACCACTTCGCTATTAGTGCATACTGCCATTTCATCATCATCATCAGCCTGACTACATCCA
Organism: Rhipicephalus microplus; assembly: GCF_043290135.1. NCBI lineage: Eukaryota > Metazoa > Arthropoda > Arachnida > Ixodida > Ixodidae > Rhipicephalus > Rhipicephalus microplus. The sequence continues at coordinate 165,722,749 of NC_134703.1, forward strand.
CTGCAGGACAAAGGCTTCTCCCATGTTCCGCCAGTTAACTCGGTCCTGTGCTTGCTGCTGCCAATTTATACCCGCAAACTTCTTAATCTCGTCTGCCCACCTAACCTTCTGTCTCCCCTTAACCTGTTTGCCTTCTCTTGGAATCCAGTTAGTTATCCTTAATGACCAGCAGTTATCCTGTCTACGCGCTACATGCCCGGCCCATGTCCATTTCCTCTTCTTGATTTCAACTATGATATCCTTAATCTCCGTTTGTCCCCTAATCCACTCTGCTCTCTTTTTGTCTCTTATGGTTAAACCTACCATTTTTCTTTCTATTGCTCGCTGTGTCGTCCTCAATTTAAGCTGAAGCTTCTTTGTAAGTCTCCAGGTTTCTGCTCCGTAACTCTGTACCGGCAAGATACTGCTGTTAAATACCTTCCTTTTGAGGGATAGTGGAAATCTACCTGTCATAATTTGAGAGTGCTTGCCAAAAGTGCTCCACCCCATTCTCATTCTTCTACAGTCGAATCTCGATAATTCAAACAAGAAGGGGCTAGAAAATTTGTTCGAATTAAAAGAAGTTCGAATGAATGAAAGCTAAATAAACGGAGGGCTCTCCATGCAGTGGTGCATGTGCATTGAGCTAACACACGAGGGGGAAATTTCAGAAGACTTACATTTATTCACAAATCACAGGACATTCGTTATTAATTGAAATAGTCGGTGATGCGCGCCTGCACACGTTTACTCACAGCGAGCTTTCAAAGCATTTCTGCTTTGGCTTCAGCATTCTCCTGGCAAGAGAAGTTGCGCGCAGAAATGTCCAGCGCCAACACTTTCTAAAGACGACGACAACGACTGCATAGTGGAGCCTGTCTGCTACGCAGCCGCAGCATGGCCAGCACGCGCCAAGAAATGAGGAGCGTCTCCACGCAGAAAAAAGCAGATCGGCATTTGACAGAAAACCAACACTTCATGGCAGCTTTTTTTTTTTTTTTGCTCTCTTTGCACCCGTTGTTAAAAGGTGAAGGGCTATATGGCAGGGACAAGAGTGGGAGCAGCGTTGCACCCGCCACGAGACGCCCCCCTTCCCCTCAAGGCGCAGAGCCGTGCTCCCGCAAAGGGCAAGGGCGGCAGATAGTAGTGCCTTTGATAGTGCCTTTTTCCTTTCCTTGAACCACAACACCATGCGACAGCTTTCTTTCTTTTTTCCTCTCTCTCTATTCGGGCGTGGCGTTGGAAGGAGAAGGGTCTTCTTGTGGCAGGGACGGAAAAGGGAGAAGCGTGACATGGGCGCGTTGCAGATCGGCATTTGATAGAAAGCAAAGATTCCACCGAAGTCTTTTCTCATTTCCTTCGCGCACAGCGTTGAGGTGTCGCAGGTGCCGCCGCGGAATCAGGCAGGGTGCCGAGAGCATTTTCGGAGTTCCGTATGTTCGAATTAACCGCCGCAAGTAATTCCGCGTTCGAATTACCGGGTGTTTTCGCCCTTTGGAATACAAATAGCTATGACGGGACTTTATTGTGAGTGCAAGTTAAACGGCAGTTCAAATTAAGTGTGTTCGAATTAATTAGATTCAACTGTAGTTACTTCAATCTCGTGGTCCGGCTCCGCGATTATTACCTGCCCTAAGTAGACATGGTCTTTTACAACTTGAAGTGCACTATCACCTATTTCAATGCACTGCTCTTTTCCGAGGTTGTTGTTCAATACTTTCGTTTTCTGCAGATTATTTTGAAGACCCATCTTTCTGCTCTCCTTGTCTAACTCCGTAATCAAGAGTTGCAATTCGTCCCCTGAGTTACTCACCAATGCAATGTCATCGGCGAAGCACAGGTTACTAAGGTTACTTCATTAATTCTTAAGCCTGACTGTTCCAATTCTAGGCCTCTGAAAAACCTCCTGTAAGCACACGGTAAATAGCATTGGGGAGATTGTATCCCCCTGCCTTACACCCTTCTTCATTGGTATTCTGTTGCTTTTTTTATGGAGTACTATGGTAGCAGTTGAGCTCCTGTAGATTTGTTTCAGGATGTTTATATATGCTTCATCGACGCCCTGATTCCGCAGTGTCTGCGTGACTGCTAATATTTCTACTGAATCAAACGCCTTCTCGTAATCAATGAAGGCTATGTATAGTGATTGGCTATATTATGAGCATTTCTCTATAACCTGATTGATAGTATGAATGTGGTCGATTGCTGAGTAGCCTGTTTGAAATCCTGCTTGCTCCTTGGGTTGATTGAATTGTAATGTTTTTTTAACTCTGTTAGCAATGGTCTTTGTAAATAGCTTGTATCGTATGGAGAGCAAGCTGATCAGCCTGCAATTCTTCAAGTCCTTGTCAACTCCTTTCTTATCTATTAAGACGATTTTAGCATTCTTCGAAGACCCTGATACTCTTCCTGTCAGGAAACACTTCCGAAAAAGGGTGGCTAGTTTTTCTAACACAATCTGTCCTCCATCTTTCAGCACATCTAATTTTACCTGATTCTCGCCAGCAGCATTGCCTCTTTGCATGCTCTCCAAGGCTTTTCTGACTTCTTCTATCATTACTGGTGGGGTGTCATCTGGGTTACTGCTAGTTCTTATAGTGTTAAGGCTGTGGTTGTCCCGGCTACTGTACAGATATCATTAAAACTCCTCTGCTATTTTAACTATCCTATCTATATTGGTAATTATTCTGCCTTCTTTGTCCCTTATTGCATACATTAGATTTCTGCCTATCCCATGTTTCCTCTTCACTTTTTTGATGCTTTCTTCGTTTTTCAGAGCGTGTTCAATTCTCTTTATGTTATACCTTCTTACTTCGGATACCTTACGCTTATTAATCAACTTTGAAAGCTCTACCAGTTCTATTTTGTCTGTTGTACTTGAGACTTTAATGCTTTGATGCTTTCTAATGAGATTCTTCATTTCATGGGAAAGCTTGCCAGTGTCCTGTCTAACTACCGTGCCTCCAACATCCACTGTACACTCCGTAATAATACTCGTGAGATAATTATTCACTGCCATTTAGTGTGTATTTATGGCGCATTCCCAGCAGGTCTGTATCATTCAGGTTTTTTTGTACTATAATCAGGACAGTGAAATGGCATTTCACAGTCTGGGGCATTCCGGTTCAGTTCGGTTCAGTATGGTGGTGTTACACGGTCATCTGTTCTCGGAGACAACTCTCTTGGCAGTAAGGCGAAGGCTACGAAAATGGGGCATTGGCACAATTGTGTTACAGTCGAGCTCTCATATAACGGCCCCACTTAAATTGAACTTTCGCTTAAAACTAACAATATCCACGTAACCGTGAAACTATACATTGGTTTAATGGCACAAAATCGCACGTACAACGAATGTCTCCGAGCGCCGCTGATCGGTTACAGCGAACGGAGTCAGTGGTCTGCCCACCTCCCGGGAAACCAATTTCGACCACTGATCATGCATTCGCGAGGTGCCCATACATCTTTATTGTTAAACGCCGACCCAGCCTCTGCGACCCTCTAGTTGCCACTCTCACCAACTCATGGAGGAAGTAAAGTTGTTTTCTTTCTCATGCCCCGGGTGCTTTTTGTTACGCACCCCTGCATCCTTTGTCTTCCCCGCTACTCTAAGCACCCGGCATCGCCAGAAAAGGCCCGTGTTTTCACACTGCCGCCGATCTTTCGAAGACCATTCGGCCATCTACCCTGTTTTGATCGCTGGTACTGGCGTTGGTGTCGCCGGCCTGGAGCGACCAGACCATTTGCCAACATGCTGTGTTTCAATTATTACGAACTTTAGGATACAGCGAACGGATGCCGCGTCGCGCTCAGGTTCGTTATAAGCGGGCTTGACTTTACTACGCAAGTTGTTCGGCAGCTTGCATCCCCACAGCGGTGTCTGTGCCGAAGGGGCCTAAATAAATCTTGCTGGTGTGGAGGCAGCCTATAGACCCATTTTATGTCTGTAAACACAGGTAGGCCGATGTCGACATTACGGGTAAAATTATAGCGACGTCCGCACGTAACTTCCGCCAGATGCGTTGATGGCTGCGATGTGTGCCAACAGACAAAACTAAATTGCGAGATGCGACTCACATCCAACCGCGACGCAGCGGTTCGGCATACCATTGTTGTTGTTTTTTTCCTTGTTGCTTGACTGAGAACACAACATGCACCATTGAAAACCCAGCAGAAACTGAAGTAGGCAGAGCATCTTTTGCGTGCGCAAGCTTATCCTTCGGTGGGGAGAATCGGGCGGCTTCTACTTTGACCGGAACTATTGCGTTTAGTTGCCGGGCACTCAAAGATCACTTCGCTCGCTGGACAGCCGCTGTTTGCAAAAAGAGTGCTCTTTTTAAAAACAGCGAACAACTAGGTCACTTGTTAGTTTGCACAGTACCTGTGATGACATTTCATGCCTCGTTTTTGTTTAAACGGTGTGTTAAGTGTCGAGCAGTAAATGTTGTTAGTTTAATGTCGTCCTGTGTATGTTGTTTTTGTGCGGGAGCAGCACGCTGCACGCTTCGATCTGCTTGCCGTTTTCAGCGTTACATTCCAAGTTGCTGCTATTCATTCATTGCTTTACCCTTCCAGTGAAACTGTGATTTTTTCTTCATTTCCGACAATCGTGTAGGAAATTAAGTAAGTCTGGCAGCCAACTCTTTTGGATCCAATGTCGTAGAACTCCTACAAAATGCTGGTGTATGCAAATATGGCTGCTCCAGGGTGAAGTGCTATTTTCACACAGTCCCTACGCGTTGAAACCGCACCGATACTCACCGAGATAGCATGCGTGCTAGCGATAGCATCTGCCCTTGAATCCAAGTTCATCATAGCTACATGATCCCACACCCTGCATTGTTTCATGCTCATTCAAGACAGGTGGTTTACTTTCTGTTTGAGGATTTGACGGCAGTTCTAATATACGGAAGATGTTATTTTATTCACTTTCCAGGCGACAGGGATAGGCCGACTCGTTTTATCCTGCTTCAGCAGCGCTTGTGCACTTTTGCCGCCTCGGAAAAATTGCGATGCACAGGGGCATGTTTTCAATTTGTACTTGTAGGGAACATGGCCGCGACGACTAAACCCCGCCGAGAATGTCCATATTATTGCTATGTCAATAATAACGCAGCTTTTATTACTGTAAGATGAGTGTTTTCTTTTAGCACTGTCTTCACTCTCCCTTTTCACTAATTTTTGCGTTTGTTTTCCGAATTTTTTTACCGACCTTTCATGTAACGAAATTGTATTTATAACGATTTTTTCCAAGACTTTCGTAATTTCATTATGTCCAAGTTTAACTGTATGTGGTTATCGAATCCAATGCAAAATAATATTCGAAACTTTCGAATATTCACACAACCTACTTGGTTTTGAAGGCACACACAGCCAGCACCGTTTTCCGTAATTGCCACACGAGAAACTACAGCCTCTGCAAGGCGATCATCACTGGCGACTACTAGTTGAGGGCACATGGTTAACGCAGCAGTAGATGAAAGGTGTGGTGTACACGTATCCCGAAGGAGTACAGCCACCAGCGTGGGTCCGGTCTTAGCGAGCCACAGGGCACGCGTTAACCGTCGCCGTGGCGGAAAACACGATACTGCTCAAGTCACAACACTTTATTGTGGCAACACCAAACGCAGTACAGCCCGTTGCAAAAAGGCGCGGGGGGAAAGCAAGTAGGCTTATCCACGCCACGGGCACAAAGTACTACACAGGGTGCCACGAGCACGTCTCCGCGGTAAAGGTGATCCACCGAGACACCGGCACAAAGGCCCGGTTGCTCGAGCGAGGGCAAAGGCGCTCGCGTTGGCTTCGGAGGGAGACGGGTCGGCGTAGCTAGGCCACGCACTAGGACACCGTACTGCCCTTCGGCCGTGAGTACGCAGCGGGGCAACAAAAGGTGAGCGTTGCCGTCGGCGAAGCCCGACGAGCCCCGAGCGACGGGAGTCGCCGGACGGAAAAGGTAGCGTGGCTCACCGTTTGCAGTCCCGGAGAGTACTCACCGCTTCCGACGCAGCGCGCAAAAACCTCTCGGGAGGCTCCCCGCGCGGCGCCACAGTCAACATCCGCTACCGGGTGAGGGAGTTAAACGTCACTTCGCCCTTCCCAGCGCGGCAGACAGCAAAGGAGGGCAGACATGTCGGGACATGAGAATGGCAGAAAAGGCGGCAAAGCCCGCGCAAAGGCAGCGGGCCAGCCTCAATTCCCACATCCCCCTCTCCTAAATTTGCCCTTTACCGGTCTGCAAAAGGCAGCCGGACGTCACCCATGCAGTTAAAATGATACTGCTATGAGCGACAGCTAACCTCAGTCTAGCCCTGTTACTGCTGCTAAAAAAAGATCACAAATGAGAAACAAACCATAAATAACGAAGTAAACACATGACACTATAAAGATAACTGCGGAAGGGAGCACAGAAACGTGGCACTAGTGTTCGTGGTGCTGAAGGGGGATAGCGTCCACTGCGCGGAGGGGCGGAAAGGCGTGACAGTGTCCACTGGGTGCGATGCCCGAGTGCGAGGTCAGAGGTACGGGAAGAGGGCTGACTGATGGCTTGTTCCTGCTCTTGATAAGCCGCGAGTCCGACGAAAGCCGCTTCGGTTGTTCGGGGCCGCCCCGCATTTCTGGCTCGATGACGGAGCTGGACGTTGCGGGAAGCCGGGCCTCTCCAGTGGTCAGGGAGGCCGAACCCGAATTGGCTGCGAGGCGCCCTGGCGTTGGCCAGCAGCATATAGCTGCTTTCAGCTGGCCTCGCGCAGGAGCCATGGTGGGAACGGCAGCAGGGCTTCTTCGACGGTGGCCGAGAGCAGAGCACAGCCAGACGGTCTGATGTCAATGGGTCAATGCCCCCCCCCCAACACCTCCAGTGTCCGCATCGATGAGGGGGAAGCCGACGCACTCTTCGCGGGCTCGCACTGAAGCGTCACGCACTTACACACGCACAGAAGCACGCACGCACACACACCGCCGACAGCTGCGCGAGCGTAGGCGCAAAGCGTCCTTCGTCTCTCTCTAAGCACTGCGCCGTGCTCCCGACCGGCTTGCAGAAATTAGGTGCCTTTTCTCATCTTCTAACCACTACCACCACCACCGTCTCTCTCTCTCCCGGCAAGCACCGACACTCAAGGTCACACACAGCTCCCTTCGCGGTAGACGAAACGAACGCGGGAAAAAAAAAGTAAAAGGAGCAAAATGACACTCAAGATCTGGCAAAAAAACACAAAACACAGATAACACTTATATTAGAAAAAAAACATAAAATACACATGAACACTTGAAAAAAAAAGAAACACTGGCAGCAGACACGGCGGGGTCAACTTCTTTACGAGAAAAGGCCGTAAAGAAGCTAACCTATACTGAGGCTAGACAGTAAACTGAGGGCCTTCGGTTGCGGAGAAGTCCACCGTCCGGCGCGAAATCACAAAGGTGACCGCTTCCTCAGATTATACCGGTGTGGGGTCCGAATGCGGTCCGCCGCTCGGGGTGTGCCCGTTGCTTGCGCGAAGTGCCGCAGGGCACTGGCGCAAGCTCATCAGACCATGACAAAGGGCTTCAGGTCTGCGATGTGGGCATGGCTGAGTTTTCCCAAAGGGGATCTTTCAGCTAGTACGCGCCACGGACGCTCACTGACAATCGGTTCATAAGACCGGGCGACTTTCCAACCCTTGGCTCAACCGTTTGTCAGATGTGACAGGCACGGAATAGCGATAAAAGCCACGCTTCAACCCGGGCCAGGTCACAACATTGCTCAGTTTGCAAAAACTTTCGAGCCACGCAGGTGATCGGCCATGGGTTCGTCGTGAGAGGATCGCAACAGTGCGGCTCACAGACTTTTGGGCATAACCACCTTAAACGGGTCTGTGGACACGTCGTCAGTGGCTATATACTTCAGCAGGAGCCTGTCATGGTCCAAAAATGAATCCGCCGGGGACTCAGCGACACACGCTGTTTCAGCCCCCTAATCGCGCCCGCCGCAGAACAAGCAGCGTAACGGCGCTCCGCACCTCGTCAAGACGGTTTAACGGCGCCCGCCGCAGAGCAAGCAGCGTATACGGCGCTCCGTCCCTCCGAGATTCGAAACGGATCACCCTGCTGAGCCTTCCGTAGCTCTTCGCTGCTGAAAGCGATTCTTATTCTCCCAAATGGGGGAGTCTGGTATCGCGCCCACTCAGGACCGCAGCAACCGCCGCGTGAGTCGGCGTTACAGGTTCGCTCTCGGCCTCGTGGCCTTCGGAAAGCTCCCTCACTCGGCCGCTTCACGGTGCGCCGCTTACCTGGTTAGCAGCCAAGGTTTGTCCGCATGGGGACTCACCTTTCTCGCCGAATGGCGGCGAAGCTGCTGTTTCGCCCCCGACGCTTGCATGTGCTAAGGCACCGCGAGCGGCCGTCGCACCGAAATCCAGGTTCTCGGCAGACAACAGGGGGCACGAGATAGCGCGTCAGCTACCACGTAGGAGTGTATTCACCACGAAAAGGGGTGACGACACGGGCGAGCGCCGAAGGGCGCCCGTAGATAGAGGCGGTGGCCTCTTTGTGCAACGCAGCATGCCACGAAAAAGACATGTTGCGACGAGCCCGAATCGCGCAGGCGAACTGACTCGCTAAGAGCAGTCAAAAGCTAGAGCTTTTGATACCGCGTTGGGCGCCAGTGTGGTGTACAAGTATCCCGAAGGAGTACGGCCACCAGCGTGGGTCCGGTCTTAGCGAGCCGCAGGGCACGCGTTAATTGTCGCCGTGGCGGAAAACACGATACTGCTCAAGTCGCAACACTTTATTGTGGCAACATCAAACGCAGTACAGCCCGTTGCAAAAAGGCGCGGCGGGAAAGCAAGTAGGCTTATCCACGCCACGGGCACAAAGTACTACACAGGGTGCCACGAGCACGTCTCCGCGGTAAATGTGATCCACCGAGACACCGGAACAAAGGCCCGGTTGCTCGAGCGAGGGCAAAGGCGCTCGCGTTGGCTTCTGAGGGAGACGGGTCGGCGTAGCTAGGCCACGCACTAGGACACCGTACTGCCCTTCGGCCGTGAGTACGCAGTGGGGCAACAAAAGGTGAGCGTTGCCGTAGGCGAAGCCCGACGAGCCCCGAGCGACGGGAGTCGCCGGACGGAAAAGGTAGCGTGGCTCACCGTTTGCAGTCCCGGAGAGTACTCACCGCTTCCGACGCAGCGCACGAAAACCTCTCGGGAGGCTCCCCGCACGGCGCCACAGTCAACATCCGCTACCGGGTGAGGGAGTTAAACGTCACTCCGCCCTTCCCAGCGCGGCAGAACGCAAAGGAGGGCAGACATGTCGGAACATGAGAATGGAAGAAAAGGCAGCAAAGCCCGCGCAAAGGCAGCGGGCCAGCCTCAATTCCCACAAAGGCAAAAAGACGTAAGCAGGAATAGAAGTGATGTGGCGTGCCTGGCATTCAGTTTTCAATTGGTCTCAAGGAAAGCTTTGAACCACGCTTCCTTGGCAGCCATCTGCGCCATCTCGTACGTTCACATATGTCCCAGGAAGACATATGCGAATTCTTTCGTCAGAAATGTATTTTGATAGTTGTTCTGATCATGCAATATTTTTGGAGATACCCTCAAATTCGCCCCCCTTCGAGACTCGCACCTTCTACTGGAAAGCCCTACCCTCACGTGTTTGGTCACTCCAAGCCATTATAAGACCACAACAGCGGTGTTTACGACCCCCTCCTGATCTGGAAGCCTCCCGAATTCAAAATCCCTGAACTCTGCAAATATGCATATGAATACCGGACTGTGAGAATATTTTGTGTGCGCCCAAATAATTTGAATCGTCAAGATTGTTACCAGTAGGTAACAATCATTGCCATTCATTCTCATGCTTATGTGTCACTTTCCTTCACAACAGTGTGTGCGACGAGTAATGTCCTGTGTGCAGCGATCGTCCCCTCCCTCCTGGCAGGGAGCAGTGCTTCGGGCGGATGCACAGGGGCCCGCCTTCATGCTCGCTGCCGCAATCGCCGAGTATCCGGCTACACATGAGCCACATGCACGGCTACCCTGCTCAGTCGTACGGGGTGGCCCCTCAACCTCCCACTTCTTCCAGCCTGGTGTCCGGCTTTGCCAGCGGCCGGTTCCACGGGAACGCCGCTCCTGCAGAGCCATTGCACCAACACGTCCACTGCAATGTGGAAATTGGAGACTCCTGCGCATGCACCATGGTAGGTTTGGGTGGACAAGGGTGTTGAGGCAGGGCACTCGTATCAGGGCCCCTGGAATCCTCCTCATGCTGTCCGTACATGTGAACACTCCTGTGTAGTAAGACGTGCTTGTGGTGCATTGTTATAGTATATTTTTTTGTTGTTATGCTCCTTCAAATATAACCAGCTGTGTCTGCTTTTTTGCCCATTTTTGTGCTGGGAAGTTGGACTTTCAGATCTAATGCTGAGGTTAGGTGTTCTCGTGAAAATCGGTTGCAGGGCATCCTATAGCACTTTTAATGAATCTTGGGTGCAAAAGTTTTTTTTTATGCATGCATTGATTTTTCAGCTTTTTCTAACCTCTTTTGGGGGTAGCGTACATTAGCAGCCTGAGTAGAGACTACATTTACCATAAACTTGTGGTATAAGGCAACTAACTCTTAAAATTTTAATTGCAAAAGTGACACCTTCTGTGCACCTCTTCTGTATTCACAGTTGGTGCAGCCCGCCGGACCTGTTTATGCCAAGACTCTGCTTCCCTCTCCCCCTCCCCGTGTTTCTTTAAGCTAACAGAGAAACCTGAAAACTGAGGAACAGTTGCTAGTTACAGTACACAAGTTGTGTGTTTCTGCAGAAAGCAGTGAGATTGACAGGTGATCTCTGTCCATGTACTGCGTTTTAACAATGATCAGAAAAGTTTGGAGGAGAAATTAATGTCAAGGTAACTTATCACACCATTGGACAGCAGTTAATAATTGTAATTCTTCACTTTTTCTTCTGTTGTGGAAGACTGGTGGCAAACGTATCGACTGCTGAGAGAAACTGCCACACTTGACGCCACAGCAAAAAGAGTGTGTATGTCTCGCATACACTGATGTCCACCTACTTCAGCACAAGCCTAGTTGAGGTATAGGATAGTGTTCATTGAGCGCTCCAATTGCTTGCTAAGAACCTACATTGAAAGTTTGTCAGAGTTGAAACAAAAGCTTATGGTTTTTTCAGGGTACTGGACCACCCGGTGCTGAGCCTTGCAGAACCTATGCAAGCTGTATTAGCTATGGGGAGCCATACAACATGGTGCTGGGTCACACTCATGTTTACCCAGGTGAGTATATTTCAGAGCTAAAAAGCAGAGCAGGGCCTCTCAAGTACGCTTTTCACAAGGCCGAAACAGAAAAGTGCGGCAGCCAGAAAAAGTGTCACATGGACATTAGCTTAAAAACCGTGACCAATGCCGTGTTTTCACAAAGCTATGCAACCCCCATTTCTAAGCACCACCCCTGTTTTCACAAGGAATACAGTTAACATTCGGTTTTCCCAGAAGTTCCGGACATGCCTGATTCCCGGACTTATCTCCAGCACCGTCAAGTTCTCCATAGAATCAATGTATTAAAAAGTCCGACATTTCGGATACCTACAGCATTCGCCATCCGATTTTTCGGACTATTTATTGCTAACCGCAGACTTGAAGTCACCATCAATGCCGCAATTTTGGTTTTCGAATCCTCGAACCCACCATTCTCTCATCGCTTGGGTACCGCGTCGCGGCTGCCATGCCCTCGAAACGGCAACTTACTCAATCCTGCACACGCCAATTCATTGCCCGCCGTAGCATAGTGTTCAAACCTGTGGTCAATCCTCTCTATTCGTTCACGTGTTGTTCTGTCATCTATGCAGCAGATTGTGTGCTGCTGCATGCCATCTTCAGCATTCATGTTTCCTCATCTTCTGCAGCCATGGAGTTTCTAGCTGTGTGGTGCTACGGTTTTCGTTGAGCGAATTTGCCGAGGCCGCAGAGTGAGTGCGTGTATGACGAACTTCTATCCACAGAGGTTATCTTCGATGATCTGCGCGCTGCCGGCCTGTTGATACCAGCCGCAATAACCTTTGAGTGCTTTGCCAATGCTGACGAAACGCTCGAGCTGTAGTGCAGTTGACCGATTACGAAATCATTCATTGAGTCACAGAGGATTCCGACACCTCCGACACTATGATTGAAGAGGCAGTGCTTACACGGCCAGTGACCTCGTAGTGGATGCGAGCACTGATAAACACTGTTATTGGTGTACAGCGACATCATGGCCATAACTGAAATTGAAGCAGACATCATTGTGGGTAATCGGAAGGCTTTGCAAAAGAAGATAAGCAACTTTTGGTGCTTAAGTCATGCAACCTGGTAATGTGTGAGCGGCAGGTTGACCTAGGTGTGAACAAGGTCTCCGAATGGGCAGAGGAAAACGAAATCCGGCTGAACCCACAAAAAAGCACGTGTGTCTTGTTCTCCCGAAAGAGAGGTATGCACTCAGAACCCGACATTCAACTGAATGGTCAACATCTGCCTGTTAATGCCTAGCATACATTTTTAGGTCTTATCTTGGACGAAAAGCTAACCTTCATACCGCACATCAAGTATTTAGAAACAAAATGTGTAAAAGCCATGAATGTTCTAAAGGTGTTGTCACATACTACGGGGGATAGTGACAGGAAATGTCTCATGAATTTGTATAGAAGCCTCATTCGCACCCGCTTAGATTATGGGGCCGTTGTTTATTAGTCTGCGACTCAATGTGCTCTGATGATGCTGGACCCCATGCACCATTTGGGAACTCGCCTTTCTTTGGGTGCTTTTCGCACTAGCCCCATGGAAAGCCTGTATTTCACAATCAATGATCAGTCTTATTGTGACCTGTTCCATAACCATCTTTCATTGAGGCAGCCTTACTCGCTTCGTGTGACAGGCCTCGCTGAGGATACAGATAGGCCACATCTAGAACACTGTTTGATGGCTCTTGCTGCATATCTGCCGCCGTGGCAGTGGCAGCTTATAGACTGCGACATATTTTTTGTAGAAGTCCCAAAGCATGCTCCTGTTGCACACATCCGCACATGCTTTCATGAACTCCTTCATAAATGCAGTTGTTCCGAGTTCTACACCGATGCCTCAAAGACGAATACTTCTGTCTCATACGCTGCGGTCGGCCCATCCTTTTCAGATGCCGGTACCCTTCATCCTATCACAAGCATCTTTACTGCAGAAGCTCATGCGATACTTGCAGCCAATAAACACATTAAACAAATAAACCTACAAACTGCAGTAATATACGCAGATTCCCTAAGTGTAATAAAAACCCCCAAAACGCTGAAAAATAAACACAAACATTCTGTCCTTGTATCTCTCTACTCACTCCTATGCACAGTATACTCAGTCAAACAGCGTGTTGTAATGTACTGGGCGTCATGACACCGCGAAGTAGAAGAAAACAAATTGGCAGACCACGTGGCTGCATCCGCCAAGCCAACCAATGCCAATAAAACAATGGCGATCTCTGCACTCGACCTGAAACCTGTATCCCCCCAGGAAACCTCAGGGCTTTTTGGCTGTGCACATGGGATACACACACACGAAATAAACTGCATGTTACCAAGCCGCAACTCGGTCAGTGGCCGGCAGTATCTAAGTCACGCCGCACACAAGTTACACTAACAAGGCTAAGGATAGGACACACATACACAACACACTCATACCTTTTGTCTGGTGATGATCCACCATTGTGTGAGAGATGTGGTGAAGCACAAACTGTGCTTCACAATTTTAAATGAATGTAAGAAGTTAGACACCTTTAGAAAACAATTCTTCGCATTAGCCTACCAACTACAAATAAGACTCAACCCTGCACTGTTCATCAGTAGGGAACCACTTTTCAAACCCGAGTCACAGCTGTCATTTTTAAAGCAGGCGCAAGACTTTCAAGTGATTTACCCAGGAAATTCGTAGCACGACCTCTGAAGAGAGGTTGCTGCTACGGTTACTACAAAAACACAGCACATGCCTCCCGACCCTTGTATACAAAGGCGTTCAAGAGGCATTTGTGCCAATACCACTTATCACCACAGTTTACCATCACGATCCTTCACGACCCATTCTCACAAAAAACCTTTCACATCACTGTCATACTTTTAATAGTGCTATGTTTTACCCACCACAGTGTGTGGAATTTTAAGGCCCTTATACAGCCACAGCCACCTACCATAAACATTGTCCACATCCCTCGTCTCATTAAATGATGCTCTTTGGCCATCATGTGGCTCTTGCACCACAAAGCACCACTCATCATCATCCATTAAGCCAGTAAATGATGCTGGTTTCAGGTAGTGCCGATGCGTGTTTGTATGTTTATGTTCTGAAAATGCATCAAATGTTCAAGAATGTGTTTGCTGCGTGGCATTAATTATCTGAGCCTGAAATTGCATCATCAATTTTTGTTGCAGTGGAATGGCTGGAAAAAAGTGTTTGTTGAGGCAAGAATATTTTTGCAATTTTTGTTGTTGTTGTAGGGGAAATTTTCTTGAAGCAGCATTCTTCGTAGCAGGGTTCCACTGTACATCTTGCAATACATTCAGGCGCATGCAAATCTAGTTTGCATTCACCTGGAGTGCTTACAGTCTCTGTGTTCTCTCCCAACAGCATTGACAAGCTTTCACGTCACCTACCTGGCTCCGCCAAATCCTCTTCCTCCCCCACTCCAGAATTCGAGCCCTGGCCTGAACATGGGGTTGGGACAGCCAAGCTCACCGTACCAGGCGTTCTTCACCGTGCCGTCTGCACACTTCGAGATTGCGCCTTTCTCGGCTGCCGTATTTGTTCACATGAACCCATCTCACACCAGGCTCTGGCATGTAAGGACACAGTGGTGTACCATCCAGTGGGTCACATCGACCAGTGAATACCTAAAAAAGTTCTCATGCTCATTTTATTCAGCAGAACCTCATTAATTTGAACTCAATTATTTCGAAATTTCACTTGATTCGAAGGATTTTCACGATCCCGTATTTTGCAATGTAAGCTTGTCTTGATTATTTGCAGCGGTGGCCGGCACCTGTCCGGTTAATTTGAAAGCTTTGGATGCTTGTGCCAGTTCCAAATCCCGATTCCTGCACAAATCTGCGGAAACGACGACTCTTAATAGCCACAAGGCAATGCAACGTAGCAATTCTAATGAGTTGCAGCTAAAGCACTGCAGCTTCGCTACTTCCAGAGAGAGGGAAAAAAAAGGCCTCGTGGTGAACCGAAACATGCGCCTGCAGCAAACGAGACATGCATCATTGCAATTCTGTGGTGATGCTTGGGCAGCAGATCGCATGTTTCTCGCAACTTCAGCGGGTCATAATTTACCCAGTCTTCTGGGATAGCAAAGAAATTAATGAAAGTAAGTTTGGCGGAAAACACTATGTATGCAAACCTCCAATTGCCGGTTGCTCCAGCAATTAGTGCCTTTGTAGTGCTGGCGGAGTCGTTGCCACCAACACCTACTTCGAAAACTAAGTCTGGAAGTTTCGAAGATAATTTTTCTCAGCCATAACAGATCATGAGTTTCATCATACTCATCATCATCATCATCAGCCTGACTACGTCCACTGCAGGACAAAGGCCTCTCCCATGTTCCGCCAGTTAACCCGGTCCTGTGCTTGCTGCTGCCAATTTATACCCGCAAACTTCTTAATCTCATCTGCCCACCTAACCTTCTGTCTCCCCCTAACCCGCTTCCCTTCTCTGGGAATCCAGTCAGTTACCCTTAATGACCAGCGGTTATCCTGTCTACGCGCTACATGCCCTGCCCATGTCCATTTCTTCATCTTGATTTCAGCTATGATATCCTTAACCCCCGTTTGTTCCCTAATCCACTCTGCTCTCTTCTTGTCTCTTAAGGTTACACCTACCATTTTTCTTTCCATTGCTCGCTGCGTCGTCCTCAATTTACTCATCATACTGGCCATTATAAATTCCTAATTATACTAGAAAGAATGTGCGAATGGTCGCATCATGATGTGCTGACGCAGCAAGGAGCAGGCAACATGCTGCCCGCGTGTTACTGTGTTGCATTGAAGATGTCTCTTTTCTGCAGGCGCACATTGCAGTTGATTATGAATGCGTTTTTTTTTCGATGGCCGCAGAGAGGCCCATCGTTTTCCTGAGTTTCTGGCAACATTAGGGCCTGGTATTGGGGGAAAACATAGCCCTTGGAGTCGCAAGCTAGCCGGCACAGCAAATGACAAGCTCTGATTACTTCTAATACAGTCGAGCCCACATATAACGGCCCCACTTAAAACGAACTTTGGCTTAAAACGAATAATGTCCGCGTGACCGTGGAAATATACATTGGTTCTATGGCACAAAATCGCACTTACAATGAACATCTTCGAGCGCCGCTGATTGGTTACAGCGAACGAAGTCGGCAATCTGCCGACTTCCCGGGAAACCAAATAAAACACAGCTTTTAAAAAAAGTTGTGAGTGAAAACACCAAATTTTTTGCCCCAAAAATTTCGTGATGCACATGTTTCGAAGAGCAGGAAGGATAAGGGCGGTCTCAAGTTTATTTCAAACGGCAGAGTGCTTTTCGCCGAGGCCCGTGGCATAAGCTGCATGAGGCAATGGCTCCTAAGTTTCGGCGTTCTCGCAATCAGATTCCTCCGAGTCACTCTTGCCGCGTACTTAATTCACAATGCCCTAATACATGCTTTCACGGTGTCAGCATCATCATCGGCTGTAATTAAACCATCGCAACTGATGTTCCACCCGCCCTGCCAGGTCGGAGTCAACGACACGCTGCCAAAAATCGCCACCGGAGTGGTCCTGTTGGGCATCTTCAGGCTCGGCATCAGGCTCGACGTCAACGAAGTCGGCCTTGCGAAAACAGTTTCGTGCGCCGCACGTAGCTGTCACCGCTGCCCTCGAAATATTCACCATCTCCACAGCTGAATACCGGCACGCCTGAAATGGCATAATGCGCACGCCTTGGGCGTGCGGATTATGCCGCTCGTCCGCCATTACGCGGACGAGCGGCGTGAAAAAGCCATCTTGACGACACACGCACACACCGAGAGCGAGCAAGGCGCACATGCACAACACACATGCTAGAATGAGTGGTATAGCTCTGGGCCTGTTTCTAGTCTAAAAACAACTTCTGAATTCGAGTCAGCGTGGCTGGCTTCGCAGAGCGTTGGAGATGGGGGAAGGAGTTGTGTCTAGAGAGAAGAGCAGATTGGCGAGAGAATGGCAAGGACTTTCGATAGAGTGAAGAGAAGGGAGGATACGGCAGGAAGGAGACCTTGAAAACTAAAACACGCGGAAGCGAGGCAGATCGGGCAGCTTGCTTGACAGGTCAGCGAAACGCGCAACATGCACACAGACGTGCTCACAGGTCTATGGACGGCTGCCTGGATCGGCACGTGCGGTGGTGTTCAAAGAAGTGGTGGCTGTGGTCAAAGAATCGTGTTGTTGCGCTGGGGGGTTTTCGTGGCCTCACCGACTTGGATATTTTGTGATTCGTTCCGTGCAAATTAACAGCCGTTTTTACGTTTCCCCACACGTGCGGAGGGTATGCTGAGAACAGGTCCTAAACACGAAAAGAATCACGAATCGTCATAGTGGGTAGGGTAGCGTACGCCTGTGCACTAGAACGATGTGACAAGACAAGATGCGGACGATATGATACAGACGATGTTGGCAAATGGTCTGGTCACTCCAGGCCGGCGATGTCGCGCCATTCCCCATAGTCATGTCCAGCGATTCTTTTTTTCATGATTCAAAAATAAACGAACAAGCAGTATTTTATTGCGTCTCTTGGTGCACAGAAGGTTCTTTTTAGTGGAGCTGGATAGATTACTAGTGATCAATTGTAGGTGGTTCGTCTGACAACATTGGGATCATTTTGAGAATGTCCTGCAGGGGTGCATGTATTCTTGTGAATTTAACGAAATTGCTTATAAGCAGAGCACTGCTGTTTATAATATTGTCGTTTCAGATGTTGTCATACATTGAGCTTTCACTCGGCGTAAATTGTTATTTGACTTCAGTGTCCCTTTAAGGGTCCCCCAGTTTTTCGCTAAGTTATTTTCGGCTGTCACTTAGTAAAGTTGCACATATAATTGCATTGAAATAGGCAAAAAAATTATTTTATATTAAAGTCAATTCTCACATCTGCTATTATTAAAATTTTAAGTATGTTTCAGGTACTCTACTGTGTTTGCACGCACGCATTAGGATTGTTGCCACTATGATAAAAAGGTCTACTTATAATTAGGTCCAATAAACTTTTGAGTTAGCTATAGGTATGCTGACTTTGGATGTAGGCGCGTAAGCCTGTACTACTCTCATCTTGTGTCTTTTGTTCAGTTTAATTACAATACCTACCACCCTTTCATGAATGCTATAGTATTCCTCTATGTTGCCAGCTATGTTTCTGTGAATTAGGAACCCCACTCCCAGTTCTCTTCTGTCTGCCAAGCCCCGATAGCAAAGGACGTGCCCATTCTGTAGCACAGTATACGCCTCATCTGTCCTCCTAACCTCACTGAGCCCTATTATATCCCATTTAACACCCTCTAGCTCCTCGAATAGTACAGCTAGACTTCCCTCACTAGATAAGGTTCTAGCGTTAAATGTTGCCAAGTTCAGGTTCCAATGGCAGCCTGTCTGGATCCAGAGATTCTTAGCACCTTCTGCTGCGTTGCAGATCTGACCGCCGCCGTGGTCATTTGCTTCGCAGCTACTGGGGACTGAGGGCCGTGAGTAGCTGTAGTATATAAGCTATTTACAAAGGTATTTGCTAACAGAGTAAAGAAAACATTGGAATTCAATCAACCAAAGGAACAAGCAGGATTTAGAACAGGCTACTCAACAATCGACCACATTCATACTATCAATCAGGTAATAGAGAAATGCTCAGAGTATAACCAACCACTATACATAGCCTTCATAGATTACGAGAAGGCATTTGATTCAGTAGAAATATCAGCCGTCATGCAGACACTGCGGAATCAGGGCATAGATGAAGTATATATAAACATTCTGGAAGAAATCTACAGGGGATCAACTGCTACCATAGTGCTTCATAAAGAAAGCAACAGAATACCAATCAAGAAGGGTGTATGACAGGGGGACACAATGTCCCCAATGCTATTTACCGCGTGCTTACAGGAGGTTTTCAGAAGCCTAGAATGGGAACAGTTAGGGATAAGAGTTATAGGAGAATACCTTAGTAACTTGCGCTTCGCTGATGACATTGCATTGCTGAGTACCTCAGGGGACAAATTGCAACTCATGATTACGGAGTTAGACAAGGAGAGCAGAAAGGTGGGTCTTAAAATTAATCTGCAGAAAACGAAAGTAATGTACAACAACCTCGGAAAGGAGCAGCGCTTCGAGATAGGTAATAGTGCACTTGAAGTTGTAAAAGACTATGTCTACTTAGGGCAGGTAATAACCGCAGAGCCTAACCACGAGATTCAAGTAACTAGAAGAATAAGAATGAGGTGGAGCACATTCGGCAAGCACTCTCAAATTATAACAGGTAGATTGCCACTATCCCTCAAGAGGAAGGTATATAACAGCTGTATCTTGCCGGTACTTAGCTACGGAGCAGAAACCTGGAGACTTACAAAGAGGGTTCAGCTTAAATTGAGGACGACATAGCGAGCAATAGAAAGAAAAATGGTAGGTGTAACCTTAAGAGACAAGAAGAGAGCAAAGTGGATTAGGGGACAAACGGGGGTTAAGAATATCATAGTTGAAATAAAGAAGAGGAAATGGACATGGGCCGGGCATGTAGCACGTAGACAGGATAACCGCTGGTCATTAAGGGTAACTAACTGGATTCCCAGAGAAGGAAAGCGGGTTAGGGGGAGACAGAAGGTTAGGTGGGCAGATGAGATTAAGAAGTTAAGAAGATTAAGTAGTCGTCTGTCTTGCTTACGTGTTGTTCTTCTATTGTCCTAGTCACACTGTGACTTCCTATGGCTAGAAGAAGCCTTGTTTGCTCGAGCGTGTGATGATTATATGGAGACGTTTCTATAGCCCTACTGAAACGTTCCGCATATACGTATCCGTACATACGCAATTATTGGACTACGGAAAGCCGCATCATGCGGAAAGATGCGAACATCGGCAGCTTACGGAAAGCGCCATATCATGCGAAAAGATGCGGACATCCGCAGCTTACGGAAAGCGCCATATTGCGCAGAAAGTTGCGGACATCCGCAGCTTACGGAAAGTGCCATATCATGCTAAATTACCCGATAAGCAGCTTACGGAAATTAGCATAATGCAGAAACTATGCAGCTATCTGCTGCATCTTGCAAAGATCAAATGGACATCCTAGATCTCGAGTAAAAGCAATTGGCCATTGACGTTGTTTGCAAAAGCAAGTACTGTGTAGAAATATATATGAATATTTCATTCTTAATATGTTGCATGAAGGTGAAATATGTTTGCTATCTGAAACAGCCTTGATGAGTAAACAAAGGCTTGAAAGAAACAAATGTGTTAAGAAGCTACTTAATGAGGGATTGAATCATCGGCATCTTTCTAATTGTCGTGATGCGGAAGCAAAATTACTTTTCAAATAGAATACATTACAAAACTACTAAATAACATGCTAGCGATCATAAATGGTGGTTACATTGCAACACATTAATGCAGTGTTCTATGCAAGACCTAAAGAGCTTATAAAGTTATTATTATCAATAGAGAAGCATTATTATACACACCAGCCCTGCTACAATCAATATATTTTTTTATTTGTCTGTATGCTCCAGCTGAGAATGGTGACATTGCAGCGTTGATGGTACACAAATGAGGTGACTACACCGTAATTTCATGAGCTCCACCTAAGCCACAGGATGGTGGCACAAAACACAATGTAACAGCAATTTTAGAACGAAATGTTTAAACATAAATAATAATCATAGCACTGTGAAAATGTGGCGCTGTGTTTGTATCATGAACGCCTTGTGGAGATCGGCGAAATGCTGCTTGAGGCTCCGGCACCACTGTAAATTTGAAAGGTCACTGCCATAGAACTTGTGTGTCCTTCATAAGCACCTGGAAATGAAAATAATTGGCACAAATAATGTCAGAGACACATGTTAGCACATTAGTTCACATACACAAGAAATATAACACACAGAATGAAACTGAAAATGTAAGGCGCACAATCCTTCATGTTATGCATATGTTAATAATAGAACGAATGAGTGTATAAATTAGTTCTGCCACATCAAAAAAAAACAACATGCTTATCACAGTGAAAATAACTAGGTTGTCACGCTTTTCAATAGTAGAGATAATCGATTAATATGTCCTTATGAAATTATGATTTAAATGCTTCCTGCACAGTAAAACTTTAGAAACTGCAAGTGAAAGCTCTCAATGTACATTTAATAGTGTGTGCATGTATATCTGCTGCCTTTATACTATACAGTTTGTGCACAAAATTGGCATCTTGAACAATTTTGAGAGTTAAACCTATGTAACTTATGAAGGTTAAAATCACCATGAAAGCAAGCAGGACAAGGCAGGTGCCATTAAATATCTGTGCAAGCCAGATAACTATAACCGAACTGCACACATATAGGGGAGCAAGAGTACCAGAAATTCGGCTGCTGACCCACAGGTCGCGGTATCAAATCCCGGCTCCATTTCCGATGGAGGCAGAAATGCTGTAGGCACGTGTGCTGATTTGGGTGTACGTTAAAGAACCCCAAGTGGTCGAAGTTTCCAGTGCCCTCCACTACGGCCTCTCTCATAATCATATCGTGGTTTTCGGACGTGAAACCCCACATATAAATCAAGAATAACAGAAATAAACTGCCAACAGAAAAGTTGGGTGCATGTGCTATCTGTAAGTGCTTACACCTTACTACATACAGCATGCTCATTCCATTTTAAATACCAATATTGAAAATAACTGCTCTATTAGGAATATAAAAGGTAAGGTAGAACTGAACGACCCTACAAAAAGTGACCCTATTATGACAACACGTTTTCTTATAACAAAATTGACTAAGACTCTGAAATATCATTATGCAAGAAAACATCTTCAAAAGAACAATCATGTTTGAAGTCATATATTTTTAATATGGCTACTATGACTATAACCAAGAAATCGACCTCAACATGGCTAATGTTAGTTTTTAAGGCCTCTGTTCACTAGACAACGAAATATACCACAAAAAGCACAGCGTTCAGGCAGAGCACCACACAAAAAAAGAAAGCAGTCCTTTTTGTTATTATCTACAATGCCTTTAAAATGGTATTTTTACCTCTACTTTCCACTTTTTATCGAAGTAACTGGTGTGAAACAAGTTAGCTCAAAATGCACTGTGCCTCCAAAACCTGTTGGTTGAATCTGAATTTTTTAAAAATGGTGAAGCTTGCACTAAATTAGGCTCCACAAGCCTTGGAACAGCGAGACTGCATGACTCTTAGGACTACTTTGGTTACTTGTGTTTTGTTTCTGGGCCTAAGCATAAAGACAAAGGCTTAACTGAATTGCTGCTAACAAACAAATGCTTTCGAAATTGCCGGAGCGTCAAAGGATGCTCAGACATTTGTTGTTTTTCGCACTGGGCTATTCTACACCAAACATACAAACCATACTGCCTGGCGACCATCACAGATGTATAGTTTAAAAAAATGATGGTAATTTACTCTTCTGAAAATAGCTATTTGCAGAAATGTTTTGAAGAGGAAAAAGTAGTGGTCACGTGGGTACCATCAGAATTTCGCAGAATGTCGTGCGGGTGTTATTTGTGAGAAAAATTTTGAAGTACCGCTTTTTCTTGCCATATAAAATTTGATCTACATATTAAGTAAAGGTGCTTCTTAAAGTATTTGAAGCCGAGTAACATTAGTGCAATTTTTCGGCTACATAGGCTTTGAAGAATTCAGCCAAACTGTTTATCGTTTGCATTTCTTGTATGGCAATACTGCACTTTGTATGAATATTTGAGCCACAAATACTCACTGCACAGAAGTTATATTTCACGAAAAAAAATAATGTTAGGTCCAGATTACAAATATCACTATATAATCGTTTTTGTCCACATTGAGATGCAACTTGAGCTGTGTGTTTGTCTAATTGAATATTACTTTTATGTGTAAGTTGAAAGCAAATAAACAGTTCTTGTTATATGGCAAGTGTTATCATTACAATTTTTGTTTAAATGAGGAAAATGATTTTTGAAGTCTCCTATTGAGGGCCATGGAGAACTTCGGAATGGAAGCTGTCGTATATCAAATGCAGAAAACAGCCACCATAAGAAAACTTCAAAAATTCATTTCTACTTTAAGACAAAGTGTAATCATATAACTTGCCATATAAAGAGAACTGCTTCCTTGCTTTTGATCTGGCAAAAAAATTGCACTAATATTACTGAGCTTCATGCACTACACACAATCACCTTTACTTAATACCTACACCGAATTTGGTGTAAAAGAGGCAGTATTTTTGAAACACTTTTTACTTTTCACAAACAACACCCAGACGACATCCTGGGAAGTCCAGAAGGCACCAACGTGGCCTAATATTTTGTTCTCTGCGATATATATTAGCATTTTGCTGTTTTCAATACAGTAACCGAGCACAATATTTTTTTTTTAAAACACATTTAGTACGGTTGGCAAAATGGCTGGGATGTTTGATGTGTAATTGCTTCACTGCCAGCATTTATTCTTCCGAAGCTCAAGCTATCACCTCTCTGTTACTGCCTCCCTCACATACAATGCCTGCATAGAAAAGAAAAAGAAAGGCAGGTCCGACAAAGTTTGCAAGGCAAGATATTTTCAAGTTGGATAAATTCATTACCATAAACAGCAGCAAAACAACATTCATTTTGAGTAGTCCAAGACACAAGCTATATACCAGCATACTAAGAGCCAAGCACAAACTTTTCATTTGAACATGTGTGGTGATAGACAGGAAGCACTTATTGCAAGACTGATCAGTCTGTAATTAACTGAATGAAGTACAATGCACTGTTCAATCCAACACCACATAGGCATCTTTGCTATAGCAAAGCCATGTGTCATTGATTCATGCATTAGATGGGACAATGCCAATGTAACAAAAAGGGTGAAAAAAGAAAACAAGGGAAAAAAAAGAAGAAAAGGGGGGATGCAAAGTAGGAGCAGTGTAGCACTACTTTTACTTCATCCCCCTTTTCTTTCTTCGTTTCTCTTCTTTTCTATCATTTATCTTTTTTTGCTTCCCTTACCCCCAACCTCCGACAGGAGAACACTTTGTATCAGCGCAACCTAACTTGAAAAGAAGCAAGGGCTGCACTCTTCTGCGTTATAGGTTTTTTTTTCTTTCAGACAAACATTTCCAACAGGCACACACGCCTACACCAAAAGATGATGTCATTACTGACCTTATTTAAACTAACACGCCAAGGATGACAAGGTGACTTCTAAAAATTAGGTCCTCCTTTCGCAACATCGGCCAGCCTGTCTGAGGCACTTCCACTGTTCACCCTGATTATTAGATGTTTCCATCTGTCGACTCACATCTTCACTTTGGATAACACTAAGACGAGCTTACATTGATGAATACCCACGAAAGTTTAGTGATGTATCATGTATGAGATTAAGCAACTCTGTTAAAAAATTATTGATAGCTTGCTTCCAGGCTTTTTATACTGTAGCCTAAAACTTCGTAATGTCTTCTATGAACATGAACCAGATTGACAACGTAATGCACAACATGCTTAAGAATACTGCGAGGAACATGATAACGACAAAACGACCGGCCACCCAAATTTTTCGCTGTACATGTTTATAAAATGTTCATGTACACCCAAACGAGGTGCTTATGATACAAGCCGAAAAAACCTACAAGTAGGGCCTTGGAGCCTTCTGGAAGTAGATGCGTTGCATTTTTTCTGTGGAGGACTTTACACCCATAAGTGAGGAACAAAACTCCTATATAATGAAGAATGTTGGCAGCTATCAGTTATAGAACAACCTAATGCAGCTAATCTTCCCCGACACATCTGTACATTTAGAGAGGTGACGTAGCTTCTGTGATTGTGGCAGTAACTCCAACAGGACCAGTGCGAAAATTGGCACTACTTGGCTAGACAAATGTCCAAACATGCCTGCCCGACTCCCTCTAGCCATCCCGGCTGAATCTGACACATGATTTCTTAACTGCTGGCTGGACAAAAACAAAACCACTGAAGCACTCACAATACACAGCGTGAAGTTCCTCTAAAGTGGTCAACTTCGTCTTCTGCGATGAAAGAGCAGCACAGTGTACTGATAAGGCACTCCTTGCAATGGCTTTCAATGCCACACAGTGACCATGATGTTCCTGTCGAAGAGAGCTTCGGGAGCTTGGAGGGTGCTTGCTCTTTTCTGGAGGCTGCTGCTGCTCCTCGTTTTCTGCTGAAGGTCAACCTGCACAAAGTTGTAGACAAGGCTTTAAGAGTTGTATATAATGATATGCAAATTTTCGCTGAACACACATTTTCTCGTGGCACACTGAGCAATTTCTTATAAAACTTCAGGCCTCGCATATGCAAACATTTACAATCGATCCGAAGATGCACTCGACTCTAAAGGAGCAAGTTTGTTATGTAGTGTATATAAAGAAAGGTCATTCAGCACAACCACAACTACAGTTGCACACGAAAACGACATTTTACACGATCCTGTTTATTTACATGGTCCATTTTATTTTATTTACACGGTCCATTTTACACGGTCCTGTTTTACACGATCTGGTCTGCATGAACTCTTGAACCGGGCACCTGATAGATTGAAAGACACACACAGAGTTTGAGACAAACCTAGTTTCCCGTGGAGCATCTTCTTGCACTATAACAACACATCTCAATTTAGTTAGTTGGTCAGAACGAGGTGAAAACAGCTCGCACTTGAAAAGCACGGGCAGAAGGAATGACGCCTGCACCCTGTGCTCCCTGTACATTCTCGTTGAGGGTGCAGTTTTCACCTTATCCTTATGCAATTTCGCATTTATAACATTGTTCGCTGCATAATCTTTGTGGCATTAAAGTGTGTGATACCGTCATGTGTATCCCATGTAATTTATAAAAATAGAATACAAGATAGCTTGATTCAAAAATAACAAAGTGCATCCAGTGCCATGTCCTGTAGCCATTCTTTAGGCAAGTGGCAGAATGATTTATTCTTCAAAACATATCTTACTTGTAACCACTAGAAGAGCTAACTCGTGCACTGGCAGATTATGTTTGCCTCTTCAGATTATAAGGTACCTTTGTTACACCAGAAAGTCTTCAAGAAGAATAGAAGTGTTGTAATTGTGAAGAAAGAAAAGTAGAAGGAAAAAAAGATAACCTGCCCTGTACAGGGACCGAGCCTGCGAACTTCGAATAACATGTCCGATGCTCTATCAACTGAGCTACCATGGCGGCTATCCCTCTTCCATTTTGTACGGTATATATGTGCATTTATACATGGAAGAGTAAGTCAGCGCTGCTTGTTACCATTATGGCGAGTGTGGAACGCCTTTTTTTTGCCTACTGGCAATTACATTACGATTGCAATTACGTTACGATTACTTCCAATATCCCTATACTTCTTTGGCAGCATTATACATCTGTCAGTTCTCAGAAAATCTGCTAGTCACAGGAGGTGGCAATGGTTCACCCTCCCACCTAAATGCATGTACTTGAACACATGCACAACTGATCAAAAAAAAAAAAAAGTCACACACCGCTAAGATTACTGAGATTCACTGTTTCAGATTCATGAGTAAAAGAAAGAACTATAAATTTAAGGGTTTGTTGTCTTTGTTGAACACATTATAATGAGAACTAGTAGAAAATGATGCCAAACAAACTCTAGGAGATGTTATCAAAAGTAACTTTAACAAAATTATGAAAAGAAAAGTGAACAAAAACGTAACTTGGCAACGTTTCTTGACAATTGAATTGACATTACTTTTTATAACATCCCTATATTTTACTGGGTAATGTTGTCGGGTAATTCTCATTATTAGAGTGGTGAGTAGGCTGACAAAGAAAGCATATGGCATTGATACTTCTTTTGAACACCTAATAGTTTGAGGACCTTAAAAGAGCGGAAGCTATTTTGAGTAGACCAGAATAGCCTGGTAAAAAACGTACACACATTTTTACCAGGCTTTTTAACACATTTTGAGACATAAAAGTGTATGCTGCCAGTAATGTTAAGTACCATTACTTTTGTCACACTATGCACTGTAGCAGGTGTAGTTAGAGTGGTGATAGTGAAGGATTAATCAAGCACACCACCAACTGTGTTCACATCAATGGTCGCGTATTTTAAAAATAAACCTGCTGTATAATAAAAAAAAGTTTAGAGCATTTATGTTTTTATCAAAATCAAGTTAAACCAACTGGGTAAGCAAACCATTTGCATAAAATCAAAAGGCATAAAGTGATTCATGTATTATAACTATGTGAACAATTTCAGCAATGCAGGGAAAAGTTACAACAGTTCTATTAAAAACCCCTCTCATTATAGCATGCATGAAAAGCACCACACCAGAATATTTTATAGTGCATGTAATATCGAGACTACTAGACTGTCTATTGACCTTTCAGAAGAAGGGTATCTCCTTCACGTTCAAGGGGCAACCACTTAGCCTTTTCCTGAGCTTTTCTGTGAATATTTCCTGAATTTCAGATATCATTAGAATTGATTTAGAGTGAACAGATTTTGCTTACGCATTGAAACCTAGTTCTGTATGTAACTGCAATTATGGGTGCCAAACCACCTCCAATTAATTTTTAACATTTAACTCATTTTTTAACTGCAGCAGCACAACTAGCTGCGGGTGCCCAAAAAGTAGCTAGAAACAATACCTTTACCTCTTTGAGCCTTTCGGAAGTGTTCAGCTTCTCAGTGCTCACCTTACAACATTTTTTTTAAATACGTGTTTGTGTGCCCACTACTCTTGCTCCTTGTACAGTGAGGAGGAGCACATGGCAAGAAGAGACAAGAAAGAAGCATTGCGAAAAAAAGCGAAATAAGCGAGGACCTCTTTTGTATCATACAATGTGTGTAACATTACTATTGCGACAACATATAGACAAATTATCACGGCTATGCATCCATTGTAGAATCATACACAGCTGCAACACCAGGACTAAATTTAAACCTTGTGTTGGTTTAGTATCCCTTTATAGTGGCAAGCTAATGATATCTGCATTTGTTTGGCACACATTGAGATGCAGCGAAATGTGATATGGTAATCTCATTTAGAATGCACGTCATGTGGCTTCATTGTATATGCGGCCACAAGTAACTCTGGTTGCAAAGCAATATGGCAGAGCCTAAACAGACGTCACCGACCACTTCAATCTAAACTTGCCTTTGCTACTTGCCCATTATCATCCCAGCAAAAAATGAATAATTGAATCTGCTACAGGTATGTGCTAGCTTATGCTAAGGACCAAGTATGAAGGGTGTTTTGTCATTATTGAGATCAGTTATTTGTTCAAGAACACTTGCTGTCAAACACAAATACATTGCTGTCGAAGCATCAAGACTCAAATATAAAGCAAAAAGAAGTGTCTCTTTAAAAATTACAGGCCACAAGGTGCAAGATAAATATTTGATATACTTGGGATGTAAGGCACGCACAAGAGGTGCTGCCATATTATACTTTTTCTTGTGTTGAAACCTGCTTGCTTTACTCACCCAACACATCTGTAAAGATGCCGTGAAAACACCAAGGAGCTGATGCAGCAAGGTTGAACACATGTCCAGGAATTCCACCATTCCTAAGCAGCCCTACAGCCTCCACAGTCCTGCAACCATTTGTAAGAAAAATATAGTTCTACCCAAAGTTCTTGGTTTACAGACACACATGCAAGACGGATAACCACTCTATAGGAAGTTTGCATGATAATGTGCTGGGTAGCAAAACGGATGCCAATATCAAGTATCCCGGCCTGCCGCTTCTTTCTTTCCGTTCTTAATTAATCAATCCATGGTTAATAAATGTTCCCCCAATGTCAAGTGTACTGGCAGTCCGGTGAAGAATTGCAATGTATTTCAAACACAGTCCAATTCATGGCAAGTAAGCATCCAATAGCGTTTTGTCAGCTGTTCAAGAAAAGAGCATGAAGTTTAGCTACAACCCATGTTTTTTATAACCACCATTCAATTTGATATAAAAGTTGTGAGCATTATGTGAAGGAACACGGATTAATGTTTAATCAATGATTTCTTATAATGTACTGATATGAATGCAACTAACTGAATATGAAACGATAATTTTTGCTTGAGAATTTAGAGTTGTGAACACTATCGCACTTGCCAGCTGCATCTTGTCCAAAACAGCAGCAAGATAGGCTAGTTTCTGTAGGTGAGCAGTAATGAGCAGTGCAAAGTAACAACAAGAAACACCAGTAACAACAGTATGGAGCAAGCACAGACTGCCAACTGTATAATTTATTGCACAAAAGTTCGCCTGAATATCAGTCAGACAACTCGTGCAAATGAAGGTCCAGTTGGGAATGAACAAGTTACGAAATCAACAATGCCTGCTTTCACTAACAGGACCCTCATTCAAATAAAGTATGCAGCGATAGGCCCCTACTGAGGTACGTCACAGCATGATGTCACTGGCACATGTAAAAGGTGTGGCTGGAAAAACACTCCCGCTGGTGGCTCAGCCCGGTACAGTCGTGCGGTGTTTGGGGCAAGTTTTAATTTTTCAAAGCTTACACTTCACGTTACAATGTCGACATTAGCTGTAGTATGTGTCAGCAAACATCTAGCTGTGTGGTAAAATATTTGCCACGCTGTCTGTTTATCTTGAAGAAGTGAACACACGTGGTGGCCTATGCGAGGAACAGTGGCATAGTCTTCAAAAATGTGCACTGTTGATTGCGGCACGTAGTGTGCATTGAAAGGTATTGAGAATATTGGTTCAACTGAGAATATTGTGTGTGGTGTGTGCAGTGTCAATAACAATGTGTCTTGTTTGCGAAGACGTTAGCACTCATGGCAAGGACCGGTAGATGAAAAAACTTGATTCGACATTTTAGTCAAGGTAAATATGCACTTGACGCGACCATCTGCGAGTGGGTACATCTCGATGTTTGCGCTATGTGCAGAAAAAAATTGCATGGTCACCGGGCTAGAAGATACCATTTGCTGAAGCTGCATGTATGAATCGCCCCGACGAGTACGCAAGCCCAATAAAGGTATAACTCGTTTTATCGAAGGCCTCATATGTCTTCAAGTAATAAGCAGAGATTCTTGTTTCACATATACTCAGTACCTTTACCGCTCGATATTCATGAAGTGACAATGCAAACAACAAGTTTGTGTGTTAGGTCCTAAGGGAGCAATGTAAATATGCAAATAAGTTGTAGGTGTCAGATGCAGCGATGTAACTGCGCAAAAGATTACGTATATATTAGGCTACAGGTTTAGAATCGCATACATCTCAGTGGTCTATCAGGAACGTCACAAACAACTTCCTTGCCAACCAGCCCTTGCACAGAGGGAGGGAATGGCTGGCACGGCGCTCGAAGTGACGTCACACTATTTGCAAACATAGAGATGTTTCTTACTTAGGCAACATTTTGCACAATATATTTTCTAGATGCACGACTGTACTCGTCCACATTAATCATACTGATGTCTTTTGTTGTTACTTTGTGCTGTGAATTACTAGGCATTTAGTCACCATGATCTTTAAAAGCTAATTTCAGTGTTCTCTCTCATATTGCTGACAACTGTGTTGTTGCATAAATTGGGCAAAAAAGCAACACAGAAAGGCTGTCACAATAAATACACCAACATGGGTATTTTCCTGCAAACAAAAATCGACACTCGTCCTGTCATTACCCGTCTTCCTTCTCTCTTTGCCTTGTTTGTGCTGAAACAGCCAAACACCTGATGAGTTAGATGAGAAATATTAACGCATCAAAACTATAAGTGCTTGCATCAGCAACTACACAACAGCGTGATAACCGCACCCCTGCCACACAGCAGCGAAACATATTTTGAACATGCTGGCAGTGTATTATTTTATAAAAAGCAACTCTGGCAGATTACAAAATCTCACATTGTGCATGCAAGTTTTCTTCAAAGTCAGGCGTACAATGTAGGTGCTGGCCGGTACATTATTAGTTACAAGCTAAAGCGTCTTGCAGGTACATATGCAGATTGCACGAACACCTCTCTCTCTACACTAGGCACACACATTATATCTTTTAACAAGCACACGCCACTGTTTAGGGGCATAATAACGCTCTACCGTGAACGTATGCTAATCAACCCACTTAGGCGGTTGGCTAGGTGAATCGAGCCAAGTTACGAATTGTATCACCCGCGAACGTAAACAAAATGCTGCTTTCCATCAAATGGCACTGCAGGCTTCGTTTAATCAACAACGTAGCAAGCGCCGTGTGCGTCTTCCTCACTACACTGCACATATGAAAAAATCGATCACCATACACATGCATGTTGCCGCAGTTGTCTCGAATGAGCTCCAGTAAGGCCGCGCCGATGCGCCATGGCTGTGCTAGCGTTAGCGTTGTCAAAGCGAATCGGCAACCGCACTCGCAAAGGCGCGTAAGGTTGCCGTTTCACGACGCCTCGTTCGAGTGCAGCAACACACACTTGCACTGAGTGGCATATTTGGTCTACATAAAAAAGTGTCCCCCTTACCTTTAGTTTCTTTCACACTGTCCCGAGGGAAGCAACCACTGGCGTCAGCCGTCACCTCGGAGTCCTTCGAGCGCCCGCCCAACCCGCCGATTCCTTGGACGACTCGCACTTGATCTACACTCGAACAACCGCGAGAATAGGGCGCAATCTTAGCACATCACACGAACGAGGAACGGCGCTTCCTTGCGTAAATTTAACATTTCGTGCTCTCGTGCGTGGCAGCGCGAACACAGGAGAGAGCTACCCACGGAGACAAAGACAAACAACATGTGGCTTTAGCTGTGAATGGATTTGGCTTGGATATCTGTGTGAGAAAAAAAAAAAACATCTGTCGCTGCTATAAACTGAAAAAAAAATGTATGTTATCTGGCAAAATAACTTTAAAAGTGATAAACGGTTATTCAAAAAACAAGTTACAACTTATGAATATTTTCGCAGGTTTTTGTTTTGTTTTTGTTTTAGCAGACGACAGCCTCCTACTGCTTCTACGACAGACGTAGTGCGGTTTCACGTTCGGTGCGTGTCGCCGACGCAAAGCTCTACAGTAGTGATATCAGAGTTATCAATTCTCAATGAATAATAGCATGGCTACAAAGCAGTAACATTTTGACATAGTGCAGTGCGCAATCTTTCAAGGTACGACATTTCTTTGCTCTGAAGCAAATCGAAGCAAGCCGGCCGGCGCAATCAGCTGATGTCGCCGCTACGCGAGGCATGGTCGTGCGCAATAGCGTCGCGCCCCGCGCTCGATTTGTCATCAAGCGATAGAGCTACTAAGTGGAATACAGCTAGATGCAGGGATTAATGGCGTATCACTCTAATTCCCTGTGGTGGCCGACTCAATCGCAAGAGAGCCCCGGGAAACAACCTTCAACTGCTCAAGCTTGTGTGTGGGTGTAAAAATACTTGTTTTCATCCGCGGCGGGGCAGCAATCTATAGTTGAAAGACATGCGAAAAGCATGTGACGTATATACAATCCCAAAACATATGCACACAAGAATAGATAAGATCGCATATCGTACATAAATATGCCAAGACATAGCGTGTAAAGAGCAAATTTATATACATAATTTAACCCACGCACTACTGTCAGCGCGAATAGCTTAGCAAGCTAGCGCACTCAGTTCACGTGCACGAGCACAACTAAGTGGCGCAAGTTCGAATCCCGCGAAGTTTAATTTTTTTTTTGTTTTTTTTTTTCAACGTTTTTATTGTACTGCTATCTTTTCTAATGCCTTAGGTTCTAAAACAAAATAAAAGCAATATTGCGTTCAAGTACGTATGTGGGACTGTTTTTTGCGCAACAGTTATTATGATTTTTATTTTCATTATTAATTTTTTTATTTATTTCTTAATATAACAAAATTAAGGACTAAGGGGAACAATGGGTCTGCTTGATTGTGAAGGGACTCGAGAAGTGAGAAAACTCAAACGAAAAAATTTATTTGAGAAAAAACTGAGCATTTCACAGCCGGACCAGTTTCTTCAAGGGTATGCACGAGACTTGCTATATGACTCCTCTCAAGCTGTGGCAGTTGAGGGAAGGCAATATCACCGAGAAGCAGTTCCAAAATATATTTTGGTTGATGTTTTTTGATTCCTCTAAAATAAGGGCTGCACAATTGTGATCGAGCTAAACCAAGAATTGCGGGCACGAAGTCATCAGACAGAAAATAAATAATGTTGATTGTTTGAAAAATTGCCCTTAATAAAAGGAAGAGTTATGGAGTGCTACGTAGCTTAACTCGCAGTAGGAATTTTATATATACATATAGATAGTTTAAAATGGACAATGTTGCACACACAGACATTGGTTAAATTTCTTTGCAGCACAGTTGAAGCATCTATGTAGAACTGAAGCATCAAGAGAAGCTCATGCGTCCTCACTTTATTGCGCTTTACATAGCTTGTATGCGTCCATGCAGCCATGATATGATATATTTTGAAGCATTTGTTTAACCTATAATCTTCTTATTCATTAAAGCTGGCCCATAAGTTGTGTCTTATGTAGCACTACAATTGAAGCGTAATCTGCATGGTGGTCTGAAACGATGCTTTTGAAGATCTCAAAACGACCCAGCTCTATACACGACCATCCGTGCATCAATGATAAGCACCATTATGTGTTTGTACATATCAGTTGTGCTCTCATACTTAATTATTTTTCTGACCACTCCCTCTGCCCCTACCTCGTTTCTGTCGTGAAGCTGTGGCAAGTTGTGTATAGCTGTATCTATATTGTAGGAGCACATATACTATCAATAAAAAATAATTTTTAGGCTACATGCAATTAGTTTTCATAGATTTTCATTTCTTCTGTCGGTTCTCAGGAGATCTAAGCTCATGGTCGATATTGTAAAATGACATTTCTCTTTGCCATTGTTAATGAGAACAGTTTCATTAATATTGACAAGTTCATTCACATTGAATTTAGTTCTCATTATTATTGTTTCTACCAAAAACAAGCCCTTGAAGTTATGCTTTGCTTGCTTAATTTGTTTTCGTGTGACAGCATGCAAGTAAAATGACAGTTATTGTCATTCCTTGTGAATGACACATTTTCCGTGTGACAGACTTTAGCACCTGGTCATCTGCAGAAGTTGTATTCATTCTGGAAAAGGGCGAACAGTGGTGACTGACAACACAGACTATAGCCTGCGTTATTCTTTTGTACTATATATGTCACTGTGCATTCATTTATAAATTTATAGAGCTCGGATTTGAAAATCTATGAAAACTAATTGCATGTAGCCTAAAAATAATTTTTTATTGATAGTATATGCTCCTACAATATAAATACAGCCATACACAACTTGCCACAGCTTCACGACAGAAACGAGGTAGGGGCAGAGGAAGTGGTCAGAAAAATAATTAAGTATGAGAGCACAACTGATATGTACAAACACATAATGGTGCTTATCACTGATGCACGGATGATCGTGTATAGAGCTGGGTCGTTTTGAGATTGTCAAAAGCATTGTTTCAGACCACCAAGCAGATTACGCTTCAATTGTAGTGCTACATAAGACACAACTTATGGGCCAGCTTTAATGAATAAGAAGATTATAGGTTAAACAAATGCTTTAATATATATCATATCATGGCTGCATGGATGCATACAAGCTACGTAAAGCGCAATAAAGTGAGGACGCATGAGCTTCTCTTGATGCTTCAGTTCTACATAGATCCTTCAACTGTGCTGCAAAGAAATTTAACCAATGTCTGTGTGTGCAACATTGTCCATTTTAAACTATCTATATGTATACATAAAATTCCTACTGCGAGTTAAGCTACGTAGCACTCCATAACTCTTCCTTTTATTAAGGGCAATTTTTCAAACAATCAACATTATTCATTTTCTGTCTGATGACTTCGTGCCCGCAATTCTTGGTTTGGCTCGATCACAATTGTGCAGCCCTTATTTTGGAGGAATAAAAAAACATCAACCAAAATATATTTTGGAACTGCTTCTCGGTGATATTGCCTTCCCTCAACTGCCACAGCTTGAGATGAGTCATATAGCAAGTCTCGCGCATACCTAGGGCCTACCCTTGAAGAAACTGGTCGGGCTGTGAAATGCTCAGTTTTTTCTCAAATAAATTTTTTGGTTTGAGTTTTCTCACTTCTCGAGTCCCTTCACAATCAATCAGACCCATTGTTCCCCTTAGTCCTTAATTTTGTTATATTAAGAAATAAATAAAAAAATTAATAATGAAAATAAAAATCATAATAACTGTTGCGCAAAAAACAGTCCCACATACGTACTTGAACGCAATATTGCTTTTATTTTGTTTTAGAACCTAAGGCATTAGAAAAGATAGCAGTACAATAAAAACGTTGAAAAAAAAAACAAAAAAAAAATTAAACTTCGCGGGATTCGAACTTGCGCCACTTAGTTGTGCTCGCGTACGTGAACCGAGTGCGTTAGCTTGCTAAGCTAATCGCGCTGGAGGTACCTTCGTGTTTAAGTTATGTATATAAATTTGCTTTTTACACGCTATGTGTTGGTATATTTATGTACGATATGCGATCGTATCTATTGTTGTGTGCATATGTTTTGGGATTGTATATACGTCACATGCTTTTCGCATGTCTTTCAACTATAGATTGCTGCACCGCCGCGGATGAAAACAAGTATTTTTACACCCACACACAAGCTTGAGCAGTTGAAGGTTGTTTCCCGGGGCTCTCTTGCGATTGAGTCGGCCACCACAGGGAATTAGAGTGATACGCCATTAATCCCTGCATCTAGCTGTATTCCACTTAGTAGCTCTATCGCTTGATGACAAAGCGAGCGCGGGGCGCGGCGCTATTGCGCACGACCATGCCTCGCGTAGCGGCGACATCAGCTGATTGCGCCGGCCGGCTTGCTTCGATTTGCTTCAGAGCAAAGAAATGTCATACCTTGAAAGATTGCGTACTGCACTATGTCAAAATGTTACTGCTTTGTAGCCATCCTATGATTCATTGAGAATTGATAACTCTGATATCACTACTGTAGAGCTTTGCGTCGGCGACACGCACCGAACGTGAAACCGCACTACGTCTGTCGTAGAAGCAGTAGGAGGCTGTCGTCTGCTAGAACAAAAACAAAACAAAGACCTGCGAAGATATTCATAAGTTGTAACTTGTTTTTTGAATAACCGTTTATCATTTTTAAAGTCATTTTGCCAGATAACATACTTTTTTTTTTCAGTTTATAGCAGCGACAGATGTTTTTTTTTTTATTTTTCTCACACAGCTATCCAAGTCAAATCCATTCACAGCTAAAGCCACATGTTGTTTGTCTTCTTTGTTTCTGTGAGCATGCCGTTTCGGTGCGTCTATGTGTTCGCGCTGCTACACACGAGAGCACGAAATGTTAAATTTACGCAAGGAAGCGCCGTTCCTCGTTCGTGTGATGTGCTAAGATTGCGCCCTATTCCCGCGGTTGTCCGAGTGCGGATCAAGTGCGAGTCGTCCAAGGAATCGGCGGGTTGGGCGGGCGCTCGGAGGACTCCGAGGTGACGGCTGACGCCTGTGGTCGCTTCCCTCAGGACAGTGTGAAAGAAACTAAAGGTAAGGGGGACACTTTTTTATGTAGACCAAGTATGCCACTCAGTGCAAGTGTGTGTTGCTGCACTCGAACCAGGCGTCGCGAAACGGCAACCTTACGCGCCTTTGCGAGTGCGGTTGCCGATTCGCTTTGACAACGCTAACGCCAGCAGAGCCATGGCGCGTCGGCGCGGCCTTACTGGAGCTAATTCGAGACAACTGCGGCAACGTGCATGTGTATGGTGATCGATTTTTTCATATGTGCAATGTAGTGAGGAAGACGCACACGGCGCTTGCTACGTTGTTGATTAAACGAAGCCTGCAGTGCCATTTCATGCAAAGCAGCATTTTGTTTACGTTCGCGGGCGATACAATTTGTAACTTGGCTCGATTCACCTAGCCAACCGCCTAAGTGGGTTGATTAGCATACGTTCACGGTAGAGCGTTATTATGCCCCTAAACAGTGGCGTGTGCTTGTTGAAAGATATAATGTGTGTGCCTAGTGTAGAGAGAGAGAGAGAGGTGTTCGTGCAATCAGCATGTGTACCTGCAAGACGCCTTTGCTTGTAACTAATAATGTACCGGCCAGCACCTACATTGTACGCCTGACTTTGAAGAAAACTTGCATGCACAATGTGAGATTTTGTAATCTGCCAGAGTTGCTTTTTATAAAATAATACACTGCCAGCATGTTCAAAATATGTTTCACTGCTGTGTGGCAGGGGTGCGGTTATCACGCTGTTGTGTAGTTGCTGATGCAAGCACTTATAGTTTTGATGCATTAATATTTCTCATCTAACTCATCAGGTGTTTGGCTGTTTCAGCACAAACAAGGCAAAGAGAGAAGGAAGACGGGTAATGACAGGACCAGTGCCGACTTTTGTTTGCAGGAGAATACCCATGTTGGTGTATTTATTGTGACAGCCTTTCTGTGTTGCTTTTTTGCCCAATTTATGCAACAACAAAGTTGTCAGCAATATGAGAGAGAACACTGAAATTAGCTTTTAAAGATCATGGTGACTAAATGCCTAGTAACTCATAGCACAAAGTAACAACAAAAGACATCAGTATGATCAATGTGGATGAGTACAGTCTTGCATCTAAAAAATATATTGTGCAAAATGTTGCCTAAGTAAGAAACCTCTCTATGTTTGCAAATAGTGTGACGTCACTTCGAGCACCGTGCCAGCCATTCCCTCCCTCTGTGCAAGGGCTGGTTGGCAAGGAAGTTGTTTGTGACGTTCCTGATAGACCACCGAGATGTATGCGATTCTAAACCTGTAGCCTAATATATACGTAATCTTTTGTGCAGTTACATCGCTGCATCCGACACGTACAACTTATTTGCATATTTACATTGCTCCCTTAGGACCTAACACACAAACTTGTTGTTTGCATTGTCACTTCATGAATATCGAGCGGTAAAGGTACTGAGTATATGTGAAACAAGAATCTCTGCTTATTACATGAAGAAATATGAGGCCTTCGATAAAACGAGTTATACCTTTATTGAGCTTGCGTACTCGTCGGGGCGATTCATACATGCAGCTTCAGCAAATGGTATCTTCCAGCCCGGTGACCTTGCAATTTTTTTCTGCACACAGCGCAAACACCGAGATGTACCCACTCGCAGATGGTCACGTCAAGTGCACATTTACTTTGACTAAAATGTCGAATCAAGTTTTTTCATCGACCGGTCCCTGCCATGAGTGCTAGTCTTCGTAAACAAGACACATTGTTATTGACACTGCACACACCACACTCAGTATTCTCAGTTGAACCGATATTCTCAATATCTTTCAATGCACACTACATGCCGCAATCAACAGTGCACATTTTTGAAGACTATGCCGCTGTTGCTCGCACAGGCCACCACGTGTGTTCACTTCAAGATAAACAGACAGCGTGGCAAATATTTTACCACACAGCTGGATGTTTGCTGACACATACTACAGCTAATGTCGACATTGTAACGTGAAGTGTAAGCTTTGAAAAATTAAAACTTGCCCCAAACACCACACGACTGTACCGGGCTGAGCCACCAGCGGGAGTGTTTTTCCAGCCACACCTTTTACATGTGCCAGTGACATCATGCTGTGACGTACCTCGGTAGGGGCCTATCGCTGCATACTTTATGTGAATGAGGGTCCTGTTAGTGAAAGCGGGCATTGTTGATTTCGTAACTTGTTCATGCCCAACTGGACCTTCATTTGCACAAGTTGTCTGACTGATATTCAGGCGAACTTTTGTGTAATAATGTATACAGTTGGCAGTCTGTGCTTGCCGCATACTGTTGTTACTGGTGTTGCTTGTTGTTACTTTGCACTGCTCATTACTACTCACCTACACAAACTAGCCTATCTTGCCGCTGTTTTGGACAAGATGCAGCAGGCAAGTGCGATAGTGTTCATAACTCTAAATTCTCGAGCAAAATTGATCGTTTCATATTCAGTTAGTTGCATTCATATCAGTACATTATAAGAAATCATTGATTAAACATGAATCCGTGTTCCTTTACATAATGCTCACAACTTTTATATCAAATTGAATGGTGTTTATAAAAAACATGGGTTTTAGCTAAACTTCATGCTCTTTTCTCGAAGAGCTGACAAAACGCTATTGCATGCTTACTTGCCATGAATTGGACTGTGTTCTAAATACATTGCAATTCTTCACCGGACTGCCAGCACACTTCACATTGGGGGAACATTTAATAACCATGGATTGATTAATTAAGAACGGAAAGAAAGAAGCGGCAGGCCGGGATACTTGATATTGGCATCCGTTTTGCTACCCAGCGCATTATCATGCAAACTTCCTATAGAGTGGTTATGCGTCTTGCATGTGTGTCTGTAAACCAAGAACTTTGGGTAGAACTATATTTATCTTACAAATGGTTGCAGGACTGTGGAGGCAGTAGGGCTGCTTAGGAATGGTGGAATCCCTGGACATGTGCTCAACCTTGCTGCATCAGCTCCTTGGTGTTTTTACGGCATCTTTACAGATGTGTTGGGTGAGTAAAGCAAGCAGGTTTCAACACAAGGAAAAGTATAATATGGCAGCACCTCTTGTGCGTGCCTTACATCCCAAGTATATCAAAT
Organism: Rhipicephalus microplus; assembly: GCF_043290135.1. Classification (NCBI taxonomy): domain Eukaryota; kingdom Metazoa; phylum Arthropoda; class Arachnida; order Ixodida; family Ixodidae; genus Rhipicephalus; species Rhipicephalus microplus. The sequence continues at coordinate 165,762,509 of NC_134703.1, forward strand.
ATTTATCTTGCCTTGTGGCCTGTAATTTTTAAAGAGACACTTCTTTTTGCTTTATATTTGAGTCTTGATGCTTCGACAGCAATGTATTTGTGTTTGACAGCAAGTGTTCTTGAACAAATAACTGATCTCAATAATGACAAAACACCCTTCATACTTGGTCCTTAGCATAAGCTAGCACTTATCTGTAGCAGATTCAATTATTCATTTTTTGCTGGGATGATAATGGGCAAGTAGCAAAGGCAAGTTCAGATTGGAGTGGTCGGTGACGTCTGTTTAGGCTCTGCCATATTGCTTGCAACCAGAGTTACTTGTGGCCACATATACAATGAAGCCACATGACGTGCATTCTAAATGAGATTACCATATCACATTTCACTGCATCTTAGTATGTGCCAAACAAATGCAGATATCATTAGCTTGCCACTATAAAGGGATCCTAAACCAACACAAGGTTGAAATTTAGTCGTGGTGTTGCAGCTGTGTATGACTCTACAATGGATACATAGCCGTGATAATTTGTCTATATGTGGTCGCAATAGTAATGTTACACACATTGTACGATATAAAAGAGGTCCTCGCTTATTTCGCTTTTTTTCGCTATGCTTCTTTCTTGTCTCTTCTTGCCATGTGCTCCTCCTCACTGTACAAAAAGCAAGAGCAGTGGGCATACAAACACGTATTTTAAAAAAAATGTTGTAAGGTGAGCACTGAGAAGCTGAACACTTCCAAAAGGCTCAAAGAGGTAAAGGTATTGTTTCTTGCTACTTTTTGGGCACCCATAGCTAGTTGTGCTGCTGCAGTTAAAAAATAAGTGAAATGTTAAAAATTAATTTGAGATGGTTTGGCACCCATAATTGCAGTTACATACAGAACTAGGTTTCAATGCGTAAGCAAAATCTGTTTACTCTAAATCAATCCTAATGATATCTGAAATTCAGGAAATATTCACAGAAAAGCTCAGGAAAAGGCTAAGTGGTTGCCCCTTGAATGTGAAGGAGATACCCTTCTTCTAAAAGGTCAATAGACAGTCTAGTAGTCTCGATATTACATGCACTATAAAATATTCTGGTGTCGTGCTTTTCATGCATGTTATAATGAGAGGGGTTTTTAATAGAACTGTTGTCACTTTGCCCTGCATTGCTGAAATTGTTCACATAGTTATAATACATGAATCACTTTATGCCTTTTGATTTTATGCAAATGGTTTGCTTACCCAGTCGGTTCAACTTGATCTGGGAAAAATCATAAATGCTCTAAAATTTTTTTTTACTATACAGCAGGTTTATTTTTAAAATACGCGACCATTGATGTGAACGCAGTTGGTGGCGTGCTTGATTAATCCTTCACTATCACCACTCTAACTGCACCTGCTACAGTGCATAGTGTGACAAAAGTAATGGTACTTAACATTACTGGCAGCATACACTTTTATGTCTCAAAATAGGTTAAAAAGCCTGGTAAAAATGTGTGTACGTTTTTTTTTTCGCTCCAACTAAATATTCGGGTCTACTCAAAGTAGCTTCCACTCTTTTAAGTTCCTCAAACTTTTAGGTGTTCAAAAGAAGTATCAATGCCATATACTTTCTTTGTCAGCCTACTCACCACTCTAATAATGAGAATTACTTGACAACATTACTCAGGAAAATATAGGGATGTTATAAAAAGTAATGTCAATTCAATTGTCAAAAAATGTCAACCCATTAGTAACTTGCCGCCAAGTTACGTTTTCGTTCACTTTTCTTTTCACAATTTTGTGAAAGTTATTTTTGATAACATCACCTATAGTTTGTTTGGCATCATTGTCTGCTAGTTCTCATTATCATGTGTTCAACAAAGACAACAAACCCTTAAATTTATAGTTCTTTCCTTTACTCATGAATCTGAAACAGTGAATCTCGGTAATCTTAGCGGTGTGTGACTTGTTTTTTTTTTTTTTTTGATCAGTTGTGCATGTATTGAACATGCATTTAGGTGGGAGGGCGAACTATTGCCTCCTCCTGTGACTAGCAGATTTTCTGAGAACGGACAGATGCATAATGCTGCCAAAGAAGTATAGGGATATTGGAAGTAATCGTAACGTAATTGAAATCGTAATGTAATTGCCAGTAGGCAAAAAAAAGGTGTCCCACACTCGCCATAATGGTAACAGGCAGCGCTGACTGACTCTTCCAAGTATAAATGCACATATATACCGTACAAAATGGAAGAGGGATAGCCGCCATGGTAGCTCAGTTGATAGAGCATCGGACATGTTATTCGAAGTTCGCAGGCTCGGTCCCTGTACACGGCAGGTTATCTTTTTTTTTTCCTGCCTCGCCACGGTGGTCTAGTGGCTAAGGTACTCGGCTGCTGACCCGCAGGTCGTGGGTTCGAATCCCGGCTGTGGCGGCTGCATTTCCGATGGAGGCGGAAATGTTGTAGGCCCGTGTACTCAGATTTGGGTGCACATTAAAGAACCCCAGGTGGTCAAAATTTCCGGAGCCCTCCACTACGGCGTCTGTCATAATCATATGGTGGTTTTGGGACGTTAAACCCCACAAATCAATCAATATCTTTTTTTCCTTCTACTTTTCTTTCTTCACAATTACAACACTTCTATTCTTCTTGAAGATTTTCTGGTGTAAAAAAGGTACCTTATAATCTGAAGAGGCAAACAGAATGTGCCAGTGTACGAGTTAGCTCTTGTAGTGGTTACAAGTAAGATATGTTTTGAAGGATAAATCATTCTGCCACTTGCCTAAAGAATGGCTACAGGACATGGCGCTGGATGCACTTTGTTATTTTTGAATCAAGCTATCTTGTATTCTATTTTTATAAATTACATGGGATACACATGATGGTATCACACACTTTAACGCCACAAAGATTATACAGTGAACAATGTTATAAATGCGAAATTGCATAAGGATAAGGTGAAAACTGCACCCTCAACGAGAATGTACAGAAAGCACAGGGTGCAGGCGTCATTCTTTCTGCCCGTGCTTTTCAAGTGCGAGCTGTTTTCACCTCGTTCTGACCAACTAACTAGATTGAGATGTGTTGTTATAGTGCAAGAGGATGCTCCACGGGAAACTAGGTTTGTCTCAAAGTCTGTGTGTGTCTTTCAACCTATATGGTGCCCGGTTCAAGAGTTCATGCAGACCAGATCGTGTAAAACAGGACCGTGTAAATAAAATAAAATGGACCATGTAAATAAACAGGATCGTGTAAAATGTCGTTTTCGTGTGGAACTGTAGTTGTGGTTGTGCTGAATGACCTTTCTTTATATACACTACATAACAAACTTGCTTCTTTAGAGTCGAGTGCATCTTCGGATCGATTGTAAATGTTTGCATATGCGAGGCCTTAAGTTTTATAAGAAATTCCTCAGTGTGCCACGAGGAAATGTGTGTTCAGCGAAAATTTGTATATCATTATATACAACTCTTAAAGCCTCCTCTACAACTTTATGCAGGTTGACCTTGAGCAGAAAACGAGGAGCGGCAGCAGCCCCCAGAAAAGAGCAAGCACCCTCCAAGCTCCCGAAGCTCTCTTCGACAGGAACAGCAAGGTCACTGTGTGGCATTGAAAACCATTGCAAGGAGTGCCTTATCTGTACACTGTGCTGCTCTTTCATCGCAGAAGACGAAGTTGACCACTCCAGAGGAACTTCACGCTGTGTATTGTGAGTGCTTCAGTGGTTTTGTTTTTGTCCAGCCAGCAGTTAAGAAATTATGTGTCAGATTCAGCCAGGATGGCTAGAGGGAGTCGGGCAGGCATGTTTGGACATTTGTCTAGCCAAGTAGTGCCAATTTTCGCACTGGTCCTGTTGGAGTTACTGCCAGAATCACAGAAGCTACGTCACCTCTCTAAATGTACAGATGTGTCGGGGAAGATTAGCTGCATTATGTTTTTCTATAACTGATAGCTGCCAACATTCTTCATTATACAGGAGTTTTGTTCCTCACTTATGGGTGTAAAGCCCTCTACAGAAAAAATGCAACACGTCTACTTCCAGAAGACTCCAAGGCCCTACTTGTAGGTTTTTTCGGCTTGTATCATAAGCACCTCGTTTGGGGTACATAAACATTTTATAAACATGTACAGCGAAAATTTTGGGTGGCTGGTCGTTTTGTCGTTATCTTGTTCCCCGCAGTATTCTTAAGCATGTTGTGCATTACGTTGTCAATCTGGTTCATGTGCATAGAAGACATTACGAAGTTTCAGGCTACAGTATAAAAAGCCTGGAAGTAAGCTATCAATAATTTTTTAACAGAGTTGCTTAATCTGATACATGATACATCACTAAACTTTCGTGCGTATTCATCAATGTAAGCTCGTCTTAGTGTTATCCAAAATGAAGATGTGAGTCGACAGATGGAAACATCTAGTGGGGTAATCAGGGTGAACAGTAGAAGTGCTTCAGACAGGCTGGCCGATGTTGCGATAGGAGGACCTATTTTTAGAAGTCACCTTGTCATCCTTGGCGTGTTAGTTTAAATGGGGTCAGTAATGACATCATCTATTGGTATAGGCGTGTGTGCCTGTTATAAATGTTTGTCTGAAAAAAAAAAACCCATAACGCAGAAGAGTGCAGCCCTTGCTTCTTTTCAAGTTAGGTTGCGCTGATACAAAGTGTTCTCCTGTTGGAGGTTGGGGGTAAGGGAAGCAAAAAAAAGATAAATGATAGAAAAGAAGAAAAAAGAAGAAAGAAAAGGGGAATGCAAAGTAAAAGTAGTGCTACACTGCTCCTACTTTGCATCCCCCCTTTTCATCTTTTTTTTCCCTTGTTTTATTTTTTCACCTTTTTTGTTACATTTGCATTGTCCCATCTAGTGCATGAATCAATGACACATGGCTTTGCTATAGCAAAGATGCCTATGTGGTGTTGGATTGAACAGTGCATTGTACTTCATTTAGTTAATTACAGACTGATCAGTCTTGCAATAAGTGCTTCCTGTCTATCACCACACATGTTCAATTGAAAAGTTTGTGCTTGGCTCTTAGTATGCTGGTATATAGCTTGTCTTGGACTACTCAAAATGAATGTTATTTTGCTGCTGTTTATGGTAATGAATTTATCCAACATGAAAATATCTTGCCTTGTGAACTTTGTCGGACCTGCCTTTCTTTTTCTTTCCTATGCAGGCATTGTATGTGAGGGAGGCAGTAACAGAGAGGTGATAGCTTGAGCTTCGGAAGAATAAATGCTGGCAGTGAGGCAATTACGCATCAAACATCCCAGCCATTTTGCCAACCGTCCTAAATGTGTTTTGAAAAAAAAAAAATATTGTGCTCGTTTACTGTATTTTTCTGAAAACAGCAAAATGCTAAAGTATATCGCAGAGAACAAAATATTAAGCCACGTTGGTGCCTTCTGGACTTCCCAGGATGTCGTCTGGGTGTTGTTTGTAAAAAGTAAAGTGTTTCAAAAATACTGCCTCTTCTACACCAAATTTGGCCTTGGTATTAAGTAAAGGTGCTTGTGTGTAGTGCATGAAGCTCAGTAATATTAGTGCAATTTTTTCGCCACATCAAAAGCAAGGAAGTAGTTCTCTTTATATGGCAAGTTATATGATTACACTTTGTCTTAAAGTGGAAATGAATTTTTGAAGTTTTCTTATGATGGTTGTTTTCCTGCATTTGATGTACGACAGCTTCCGTTCCGAAGTTCCCCATGGCCCTCAATAGGAGACTTCAAAAATCATTTTCCTCATTTAAACAAAATTTGTAATGATAACACTTGCCATGTAACAAGAACTGTTTATTTGCTTTCAACTTACATATAAAAGTAATTTTCAATTAGACAAACACACAGCTCAAATTGCATCTCAATGAGGACAAAAACGATTATATAGTGATATTTGTAATCTGGACCTAACATTATTTTTTTTCGTAAAATATAACTTCTGTGCAGTGAGTATTTGTGGCTCAAATATTCATACAAAATGCAGTATTGCCATACAAGAAATGCAAACGATAAACAGTTTGGCGGAATTCTTCAAAGCCTATGTAGCAGAAAAATTGCACTAATGTTACTTGACTTCAAATACTTTAAGAAGCATCTTTACTTAATATGTAGATCAAATTTGATGTGGCAAGAAAAAGCGGTACTTTGAAATTTTTCTCACAAATAACACCCGCACGACATTCTGCGAAATTCTGAAGGTACCCACGTGACCACTACTCTTTTCTCTTCAAAACATTTCTGCAAATAACTATTTTCAGAAGAGTAAATTACCATCATTTTTTAAACTATACATCTGTGATGGTCGCCAGGCAGTATGGTTTGTATGTTTGGTGTAGAAAAGCCCAGTGCAAACAACAACAAATGGCTGAGCATCCTTTGACGCTCGGGCAATTTCGAAAGCATTTGTTTGTTAGCAGCAATTCAGTTACGCCCTTGTCTTTATGCTTAGGCCCAGAAACAAAACACAAGTAACTAAAGTAGTCCTAAGAGTCATGTAGTCTCACTGTTCCAAGGCTTGTGGAGCCTAATTTACTGCAAGCTTCACCATTTTTTTAAAATTCAGATTCAACCAACAGGTTTTGGAGGCACAGTGCATTTTCAGCTAACTTGTTTCACACCAGTTACTTAGATAAAAAGCGGAAAGTAGAGGTAAAAATACCATTTTAAAGGCATTGTAGGTAATAACAAAAAGGACTGCTTTCTTTTTTTGTGTGGTGCTTTGCCTGAACGCTGTGCTTTTTGTGGTATAGTTCATTGTCTAGTGAACATAGGCCTTAAAAACTAACATTAGCCATGTTGAGGTCGATTTCTTGGTTATAGTCATAGGAGACATATAAATAATTATGACTTCAAACTTGATTGTTCTTTTGAAGATTTTTTCCTTGCATAATGATATTTGAGAGTCTTAGTCAATTTTGTTATAAGAAAACATGATGTCATAATAGGGTCACTTTTTGAGGAGTCGTTCAGTTCTACCTTACCTTTTACATTCCTAATAGAGCAGTTATTTTCAATATCGGTATTTAAAATGGAATGAGCATGCTGTATGTAGTAAGGTGTAAGCACTTACAGATAGCACATGCAACCAACTTTTCTGTTGGCAGTTTATTTCCGTTATTCTTGATTTATATGTGGGGTTTCACGTCCGAAAACCACTATGTGATTATGAGAGACACCGTAGTAGAGGGCACTGGAAACTTCGACCACTTGGGGTTCTTTAACGTACACCCAAATCTGAGCGCACGTGCCCACAGCATTTCTGCCTCCATCGGAAATGGAGCCGAGGTTTGATACCGCGACATGCGAGTCAGCAGCCGAATTACTGTTACTCTTGCTCCCCTATATGTGTGCAGTTCGGTTATAGTTATCTGGCTTGCACAGATTTTTAATGGCACCTGCCTGGTCCTGCTTGCTTTCATGTTGATTTTAACCTTCATAAGTTGCTTAGGTTTAACTCTCAAAATTGTTCAAGATGCCAATTTTGTGCACAAACTGTATAGTATAAAGGCAGCAGATGTACATGCACACACTATTAAATGAACACTGAGAGCTTTCACTTGCAGTTCCTAAAGTTTTACTGTGCAGGAAGCGTTTAAATCATAATTTCATAAGGACATAATAATCGATTATCTAATCGTGACAACCTAGTTATTTTCACTGTGATAAGCATGCTGTTTGTTATTTGATGTGGCAGAACTAATTTATACACTCATTCCTTCTATTATTCACATATGCATAACATGAAGGATTGTGTGCCTTAAATTTTCAGTTTCATTCTGTGTGTTATATTTCTTGTGCATGTAAACTATTGTGCTAACATGTGTCTCTGACATTATTTGTGCCAATTATTTTCATTTCCAGGTGCCTATGAAGGACACATAAGTTCTATCGCAGTGACCTTCGAAATTTACAGTGGTGCCGGAGCCTCAAGCAGCATTTCGCCGATCTCCACAAGGCATTCATGAGATAAACACAGCGCCACACTTTCACAGTGCTATGATTATTATTTATGTTTAAACATTTCGTTCTAAAATTGCTGTTACATTGTGCCACCATGCTGTGGCTTAGGTGGAGCTCGTGAAATTGCGGTGCAGTCACCTCATTTGTGTACGATCAAACTGCAATGTCACTATTCACAGCTGGAGCATACAGACAAATAAAAAAACATATTGATTGTAGCAGGGCTGATGTGTATATTAATGCTTCTCTATTGATAATAATAACTTTATAAGTTTTTTAAGTCTTGCATAGAACACTGCATTAATGTGTTGCAATGTAAACACCATTTATGATCGCTAGCATGTTAATTTAGTAGTTTTGTAATGTATTTTATTTTAAAGGTAATTTTGCTTCTGCATCACAACAATAAGTAAGCTAGATGCCAATGATTCAATCCCTCATCATGCACATTTAATAAATATTGTGATTTGTACACAGTATTGCATGTACTCAAGATGTGGACGTCTATTCAATTTACACATTATATTGCTTTGCACTAGATTCAGACGTAACATGCACACATTTCAGTAATTTCCGCATGATACGTCTTTCCATAAGATGCGGAGTCCCCATCATACGTCTTATGCGGAGCCCGCATCATACGTCTTATGCGGAGTCCGCATCATACGTCTTCCATATTCCAATAATTCCGTATGTGAGGTCTCCGCATCTTACGGAACGTTTCAGTAGGGAAAGCTTCTGTACACTCAATACACTTTCCTTATCCTCCCATATCTTCCATAATGAACTCTCCGTATGCCCCATAAGTCTCCTTATCTTTCCATATTTTCCATAAAACTCACTCCATCCACGCCATAAAACTTCCTTATCCTTCCATATACTCCATAAAAAGCATTCCATATATGCCATACATTTTCCTTATCTTTCTGTATACTCCATAAAAAGCTTTCCGTATACGCCATACAATTTCCTTATCCTTCCATATACTCCATAAGAAGCTTTCCGTAAATGCCATACAACTTCCGTATATTTCCATAAAACTCCATTAGTTTTCCGTATGTAGCATAAGGAAATGTTACGGAGTCCATATATTTTCCGCAAGATTTCATACGGAACTTTTCAGTAGGGAGTGCCCAGCCACAGCTTCGATATGAGAGGGGAGTGTTGAGAGAAGCGGGTTGGTTTTGTAAACTCAGGCGACCATGTGAGTACGGAAAATAGCAATGCACCTGGCATCACCTGCACCTGAGCATCTTGTGACAACTGCGACATATAGAGCACTGGGAGGATGCACATCAGCTAGTCCAAACTTGTGATGTATTGGGATGTCGGTTGTCTTCATTAAAACAGAGTTCATGTTGGTGGTGTGAGGTGCCCAGTTTTCTGCTCATTTGTGCAGCGTACACTTCAAAGTTGAGTTTGTCCTATGCTGTATCAGCCAGTAATATTTTTATTAGGTGTGGGTATCCACACATAGTAATCTCACAAATTACCTGGCCTACAAAGTTTTGTGTGTGTTGTGTACTCCTTTCAAGCATAGTTTCTATGTTTTTGCACGGTCTTGTTAAAACTTTCCTGTAGGTTCTGTGTTCTTCTCTTCACACTCAGCAGAGAATGCAAGAGATGCAGAGGCGGTGCATGTACCAGCACTCCCTGTACATGCTAAGGTGAGGGCCACATTTTTGCATATTAGCCTGCTGATGGAAACGATTCAAATCGAGATATGCGGGCACGTTATACTAGAAGGGCCATTGTCTTGTCTTCCGGCACATTTAGCTGGGCATCACTGCTCTGACTCGATGCTCTGACTGCTCACTGCTCTTGATCTGAGCCAGATCATGGTCGTCCTAGTCTAATGTGCAGCAGCTGCTTGCACGAGCAATTGTAGGCTGTTGCTGCGTCTTCTGTTGAAAACAAACGAAGTGCAAATCGTGTGATGAGATTTACGTTGCCCTTCAAGATGGAGCATGGTGCTCTGAAAGAACCGGTGGGCCAATCTCGAAGAGCTTCATATTGACGAGCTGAATGTGACATTAGTGCTCCAAAATGACCAGTAAAATGCACCACTAATTGTATTACTTGAGTTCACGTACTTTCTTGCATATAACCCGCCTCTCTAACTTTGAACTCCCCGAAAAAAGAAAGAAAAAAAAATCTTCACGTATAGCCCGCATGCTTATAGTCGCAACTTCACAGTCACAATCTCGTTTACAAAAGAACTTCATTTTGAAGCAATCGCCGCAACGTTGATGGCACCAATTTCGTTCCTTCAATCATCACCCGACTCGCCACTGTCTCTGCTGCCACCACGTCGGCCAGAATCGCCCCTGGCCTGGTCATGAATCACTGGAATCATACACAGCTCACATGAAACTCACGTGAGAAGCTCATCACGCAGGCCAACATTAGCGCTTCCGTTTGCGCCATCTCCTTTGACACAGCATGGCCACGAATCCTCCGCTTTTCAATCAATTTGACTAACTGCGTCTCAAGAAGGGGGTACAGTCACCAGTCTTCGGTCCGCGAAATCCTCGCTTTATTTTTGCGTGTACTTTTGCGAGAGGTCTTTTTTTTTTTTCACCAGTCGCGAGTACAGGACTTGACGTCGTGGCTCCTCGCAGCAGCTATGATCTCGAGATTTTCTTTCGCGCTGTGGCCCACTCATGGTGCCTCACCAGACAAGGCTGACCAATGTTGCACATTGGTCACAACTGACTTAGAAACAGGCGTTGTCAAATCGCTGTTTTGACCCTGTTGACCAAATCAAACAAAGCACGCAAAAAATGAATCGACATGCTACAGATGGGATCTGGTTATGGCCTGTGTTGGCTTTTATTGGTGTTGTGTTCAAAGCACGCCGGTGTCACGAGCGAGCGAACCCGCGAAGGACCGGTTGCTGAAACTGCTTCCAGATGTTGACTCCTCCCCTTCCCCCGCTCGGCGGAAACGAGCCACCGTCGTTTCCCCCAACAGTTCGGCCGCGGCCTCCATCCGAATAGGAATAAACTTGTTTTTAACCGTTCGAGGCTGTCTGAGCTTTTTGGACTACCGCGACCAACGCGTACGTCCATGGGCCGATGACAACACCGGACATAACAGTGGCGACGAGGAAGTGAATTAGGACCAACGCTACGCAACGATATTGACAAGCTACAAGCTATGGCTACGCACAGGCTCCCAAATCGGCTACCCGAATTCAATGGCTCATCATGGTCATCGTGGTTTGGACGCCTGCAATTTTACTTCGAAGCTAACAACATCACTGATGCAGCAATGAAGAGGGCCAACCTGCTAACGCTGTGTGGGGAGCAGACATACGACACAGTCTGTGCCCTGATTCAGCCACGCACTCCAGCAGCCGTTGACTACGACGACATCGTAGCAGCGCTACAAGAGCACTATGACCCAAGGCCATCGGAGGTCTACTGTCGAGCCCGCTTCCAACGGCGAGACCAACTGGAAGGCGAAAAAGTGGCCGAATACGTAGCGACTCTCAAAAAGCTCGCTGCTGACTGCAATTTCGGGACGTTGACCGCGACAGCTGCAGCTACTGCGCAGGAGGGAGGATCGACTGCCACACCTGCTAACACCACTATGCTCCCCTTGGACGTTATGTTGCGTGACCGTTTTGTGTGCGGACTGCGTGACGCAGGCCTACAACAACGCCTGTTCGCGGAGACGGGTCTCACCTTCTCCAAAGCCTACGACATCGCCCAACGAGCGGAGAGCGCCGGTCACCAGCAGAGGGATATTCGACGGAACGTCGAGCCGGTGCATCACACCAGCCAGCAGTCAGGTCATTCCACGTCTAAGGCGAAATCAAGCAGAAAGACACAGCGCTGTTGGCGATGCGATGACATGCACGATCCCCAGGTATGTCGATACAAGACAGCGACCTGCAATTTTTGCCAAAAACTGGGACACATTAAAAGGGCATGCATCTCGAAGCGCAAACAGCTTGGACCGAAGACTTCAGTGCAACGGAACAACAATGTCGACGCACAGCAGGGCCAGACGCAAGATACAAGCCGAACAGCACTAACGTCATCGGCACTATATGACTTAAACGCCGTTACAGTTCACGATTGCCAGCCTTGCCAATGCAACCACGGAAGCCCGCCAAGAGCCCCTATTCCTGAATGGGAAAGACCAGACACGCCTTGGCACACCCTGCACATCGATTTTGCTGGACCTATCGAAGGGTGTTCGTTCCTGGTGGTTGTAGACGCGTACACCAAGTGGCTGGAGGTAAAACAAATGGCTACAACTACATCGGCAGCAGTTATCGACACTCTGCGGTCGTTGTTTGCAACGTTTGGCCTACCGCGCAAGGTGGTCTCGGACAACGGCACTCCGTTTGTGTCCACGGAGATTCTCAAGTTTTACAGTGACAACGGCGTCTCGTCTGTTACATCAGCTCCTTACCACACGGCTACGAACGGACAAGCCGGGCGCTACGTGGCTGAGCTAAAGCGCGCCCTTACTAAAGACCAGACTGGGACAATGCAACGCTGCATCGCACGCTTTCTCTTCAGACAGCACGACACTGTTCAAAGCACTACTGATCAAACGCCGGCGAAATTGATGTTCGGACGAGAAATGAGAACCCAGCTGACAGCAATTGTCCCGGAGCCCTCAGCGAAAGCACCAACGGAGGAACAAAAGCTCCCGCATAGTAGGAAAATTGAAAGTGGACAGCGCATATACGCCCGCCAGTTCCACAGAAAGCCCGGCTGGGTTAAAGCGACGGCACTCAAACTCATAGGTTTGCGGTCATGGCTCGTTGACATTGATGGAAAGGCCACACGCCGCCACCTTAATCAGCTACGCCATCCAGGTAATTTGCCAAGGGAACCTCTCATTCAAGCAGCCACCTCGACGGAAGCTTCGTTCCACTTAGCCTGGCATCTCACACCACATGAATCGCCGCCGCCAGCCCTAAACACAAGAGAAACGACACCCAGCGAGCGGAGGCTTCTCTTTCTTGTTTTCTTGTTTTCTTGGTTCTAATTCTTGTTTTCTTAGTTCTTGTTGTAAAAATCTTGTTTTCTTAGTTCAAATTTTTTTAATGTTAAAGCTCACTATTCTGAATTTTTAACAGACCAGGAATTTGTTCTAGTAAAGTGGAGATTGAACTAAAGAAAAAACCCTTTTAATATAGTGCTATTATGGACAGGCACAGCCTGTGAAATCTTTGGAGATGGTGGGACGAAGCATTATCTCCAGCTGGCGCATTTTTGTTTTGGGTGGGGTGTGGGGGAGGGTTGGGGTTTTCGAAGTGAAGTTCCGAGCAGGCAGGCATGTGCACATGCAGTGAAAGTAGGCAGGTCTTGGAGAAGAAGCCTATCTATCGTCTACGGCCACAAAGGAGCTTGGCTCGTGTGGAAGAAAGTTGAACCTCGCGTGGATACAGTTGAACATCTCTATAAAAGGCACTGATGTAATAGACAAATAAGTAGGCACAAGAACTGCTCCTTAGAGCATGTGCCCTGCAAAGCTGTCCAACGGTATAAGATTGTGAAGAGATGCAGAGCAACATGCAGCACTCGTCTTTTGACAATACAGTAGCTTCTCAATTAACAGAACTTTGTTAAAGGGAGATGCGATCTGGGGGAAAAAAATGTTGCATTGCTAAGTAGCCCACTCAAATCAATTTTTTGCTGTATATATAGTCTTTTTAGGCTGATTTTCATTATCTAATTAGACTTTTTTAGAAACTAGCACAGTTTTTGTTTTATGCCATGACAATCTGCAAAGTATAGTTCATTTTGGACAAACCTTTTATTTCACTAAACGTTTTTGAGCCAATAATGACTAGTATTACTTTACGTTAACTGTAGAATGCAAATTTTGTTTTTATTTACAAAATACTGCAGGCCCATTTAAGGGCCCCAGCAGAAGGAGCAAGATCATAACATCAAGTATCAAATAAGTATCAAGAAAGGACTTCGGCAATTTAATGAGCACGACAAATTGGAATGTGAGAATTGTTCGAATCCCCAGCTCATACTAATTGCTTACTATAGGTTTGTATAGTAATTATGTAGGTGATATCAAGTATTAAAGGCAGTATTGCACCCTTCACATACAGTCCTAATAATTATGTGGGCGAAATTTCGTCCCGATTGGGCTATGAGAAGTTGCTTAGAACTGGATTCTAAGAAAAATGCATTTTGAAGATACAAGTGAAAGCTCATCTATGCAGAAAAGATGTTTTTTAAGATGATTTCTGTCATCACGAGAGTTTGGCAATCATGGTTATTTTGATCGTGTAGCTTTAGGGAACTCCTGTTGCAAAATTCAATGGCAAGCAGCCAGCTGACAATTTCCAGGGGACTCTAGACAATGAGCTCTTTTTAGTTCTTCGTAGCCACCCTACACTCTTTGAGAGCAATTTTAACATACTTGAAATTTAATTACAATTCACAGTTTTTTTGATCATGAAAGTATAACAACTAAGCTTCAGATAAAAGTTTGTAAATGTAATTTTGCAAAAAAAACTTTAGTTTTTCGACTTGCATGTCCTCTTAAATGGAACAGCTGCTTAAATGGAACAGCTGCCTTAGCACGATTGGCATACTTGGATTCTTTGCCCCTATTCATCCCCCAGTAAATGGAACTGCTGTTGAACAGAACATATTTTCCAGTCTCTTCAGGTTTTGTTTTACAAGAGTCAGCTGTATACCTTGACAAGTGTGTACTCTCTTTTTTTTTTTAAGCCAGGTCTGGGTTATACCAGTAGATTGGCTCTTTCACAGGGAAAAGCCATGCATGTCGTAATCTTTGTGCTCTCACTTCCTCATGAATGATGTCGTTTTTTGTCCTTGCAGGCAGCAAGAAGCGTTGGCCCTGCAGCGCATGATGGAAGCCCAGCGAGCAGCTGCGGGGCTTGCAGCAGGTTTTGCTGTCGCCGTTGCCGCAGCCGCAGCAGCTGCCGCCGTACCTCCTTCACCAACTGAGGGACTGCCTTCGCCAGCGGGACTGGATGGGGTCTTCGTGTGTGCAGAACAAAGGGCCTCCGGTGCCCTCTTGGCACAGGGCACGAGGAACGCAGCAGCAGCACCACCAGCTGGCCTCGATGGCAGTGGCCGGGGAGTGGGATCCTCTTTGTCTGCGGAGAATAGTGGCGGATGCCAGGCAGCTGCAGCGACCCCATCCCTGGGCATCCAGATGGCTAGAGAGGCGGTTGTGCTGGACCCCAACGTTCAGGCCGAAGTGGTCATCTCATCACCCACTGGGTGCGTTACAATTCGTTACTGACTTCTCGGGAATGTAGTAGAACTACAGTATATTGCCGCGTATAAGTCTACTCCGAATATAACACAACCCCCCCAACTTTTGGCCTTGAAATCGGGAAAAAATCTGCAAGTAAATTAAGAAATTAACCGCATTAACAAAACAAAAAGTTTATTGCCAGCAAACTACAACTTGAGCCTTCACGTAGGATTTGTGATCTCGCACTTCGCAAAAACTATGCTCACGCATTCCATGATGTGCCCTCAGAACAAGAATGCTTTTGGGCCTGAAAAGACCACCTGAGTGCCAGAGCCAGACGAAGCGGAACCATTTCAGCACAATCTCTTCCTTGAAAAAGGCCTTCTCGTTGACGCGAACAATGGCTTTAGGGGGGAATTCCTCTTTGAGCATCGTCTACTGCTTGAAAACAATAAAAGCTCGCAGCTTGTGGCCGTCGGCAGTGCAGCACAGCATTACCGTAAAACAATTGTGCTTATTGCCAGTAGTTGTCAGGTGCACTTGCCACTCACCTTTTGCTGACACGGTTCGTTTGCTTGGCATATCACTTGATCGGCGTTGCCGATATGGCCGAGCGTGTAGGCGTGTTTTACCTTCTGTTAACGAACGAAGTTCAAGAAGGCTTCCTTTTTCGTCATATTACTCCGGTGGCTTTTGACAAATAGTCGTACACCGCATCAGGCTGAGCCCATGCCGATTCATTAAATTAGTCACCCATTTCTTCGTAATTTTAAATTCACTGCAGGCGATTTTCAATCCACTTGCAACATGTCGAGCCTTCACCTGAATGTGCTTGTAAGACGCACTCGGGCCTTTCTCCTGCTGTTCACCAACCCATTCGTCGACAGTTCTTGGATGGCAGGGTATTCACCTCCTTTTGGTCATTGGAACGATTTTCGCCATCCAGCACACGCAAAAAGTTTGTCCCTTATTTGTCGCCAACATCGCGCACATTTTCCCGGGATGCCAAATTCATGCTCCTCTGAAAGATTGCTTGTCGATTCAGTGTGAAGGGTCACTTTTCGCTAGAACATTGCACTGTAGCTACGTCAATGCATTGAAGCCATTTTGATGCGGGATAGAGCGAAGGGACCCAGAAAATGTAAGCACAGCGTGAACTTGCTGAGCCTGTGCAGAATTAATGTGCACCCCCCCCCCCCCCCCAATGCACTCCAGCACAGGTCGCGAAAAGATTCAAAGCCCATGCAAAAGCCAAAGCTCTTCGTCCGGCCTCCATGCATTGTGCGTGCAAGGGGATCTCTAGAGGCTGCTTTCGTCTCCTTGATCCACCAGAGCACTTAGTACTGTATTTAGAAACGGAGTAAAATATATTAATTTTAATCGCTCTTGCTACAATATAAATATAAAATAGGTGCATAGTAATAGTAACAACCTTGGTAAACGTTGATTGCCTTACGAATTACGTCTCTTGGAGATTGAAGCATGTGCCCATGCCCTGCTAGTCTCAAGACCTTTAGCCGTCTCATAACAGCAGGCATTCGTCTAGCCAGCCATGCTATGATGTTATGATTTCCAAGTAAATCGTCAAAAAAATTTTTTATTACAGAATTTTTTTGTTCAGTGCTCTAATTGGTTTAGAACAATTGCTGCTTTATTTGTCCAGTTAGATTGGTCTGTTATGCCAACTACTAAATTGGAGCTTGCAGGAGGAAATGGAATGAACAAGTGCGATATGTTCTGTTTAGCAGCAATTCAATCAAAACTGAAAGATGAATAGTGGTGCAAAATTCAAGTACGAAACTAATCGTATTATATTATAGGTAGCTGTTCCACTTGAGCATTGACCCTGATATAGGAGCTTTCCATTCTCCGAGGGTTCAGCAGATATATACCTGTGTTGATTCCCTGTTGTCGATTCCTTCCATAATTTAGTGCTGGGGAGGCAAGTGGGGGGCCACGCCCACCTGCATCACCACATTCACCAGCACCACTACCATTATGCACCAACGCCTCCGCAGTTGCACTCCTTCACGCCCTTGACGTTGGCCCTGCCCCATAATGTGGTGAGTGATGACGCTTTGGCTACTTGCTGCAAAATGCTGGGCATTGCCACATTCGTTGTGCAATTGTGTCTAAATCCGCATGTGCAACAAGCTAAAAGAAAATGATGTGTTACACTCAAAGCTCGTGCACTGACATCTCGGAAGCAACAGTCTTCGAGGTGACACCAGCAATCTGCTGTGACAGCTTAGCGACTAAGCTGTTGCACTGCTAAGCTCAACAGTGCTGTCTACAACGACTGCATTTCTTTAGGCAAAGGGTTTACACTGCTTTAGATTTTTTTTATTTTTTTAAATTTTTTGATCAATTTAAATGAAACTTAGTTTATCTATATTTCTGTGCTCATTTCTAGTATGCCGTTATTTATTTTTCTAGTGTAATGTGTAGTTCAAGACTAAAATACAAAGGATTTCTTGTGTGATTTTCGGAACAACATCTTTCTTACAAATAAATTTTTAGATGTTACACATAAATTTGCTTATTGCAGTATTCAAGAATCGGAACTCATTTCGGTAAACTGTTCTTACTGTTCGGTGACTGTTCTGAACCCATTTGAATAAAAGTTATCATAAATTGAACGTTTGTGGGCGAGCCAATTTCAAACTGGGGTTTCACTCGTGAATGTTTATTATACCAAAATTTTTGTTCGTTGTCTTGTGTCTTGTTGCATTCTGTGTTTCGAAGAGACTAATGCTATCTGCCAACTCAGGGGGGGGGGGGATGAACAAGCCGCCACCATTGTTAAGGTAGCAGGTATTGTGCGTGAAGAAGGCGATAGAATTCACAAACATTTGCTTTGCATTAGGAGTAGAAATATTTTGATGTTGCCTGCCCATGCATTATGTAGTCACCATAAGTTCGTTTCTTTCCCTTCTTCTTTTCCCGGGTGTCTCTGGGTTTGTTCTTTTTTGTGTGGTTGTACAGCCGAATCTCGATAATTCGAGCTCGAAAAGGCCTGAAAATTTGTTCAAATTGAAAGTTCAAATTGATGAAAGCTAAATGAACGGAGGGCTCACAATGCTGTGGCACATGTGCATTGAGCTAACACATGAGGGGGAAGTTTCAGAAAACTTGCGAATCACAAATTACAGGACATCCGTCATTAATTGAAATAACCAGTGATGCACGTCTGCACTCGTTTGCCTTGCAGCGAGTCAATCAATTTTGCACACAGCTTGCAAAGCATTTCTACTTCCGCTTCAGCATTCTCCTTTCAAGGAAAGTTGTGCACGGCAATGTCCAGGGCGACACTCTCTAAAGACGAGGATGACTGCATCTCCACTACAACCCTCTTTGTCATAGCCGCAGCATGGCCAGATGTGACGAGAAAGGAGGAGCGTCTTCACGTGGTGAATAGATCGGCATTTGAGAGATAACTAACGCTGTACGGCAGCTTGCTTTCTTTTCTTTCTCTCTTTTTTCTTTCTGTCTTCACGCACGTCGTTGAAAGAAGGCGAAAGCATGGCACAGGCGCGTCGCAGCTCTGCATTTGAGAGAAAGTAAACATTCCACTGCAGCCTTTTCTTTCCTTTTTTTCCTTCGCCCCCAGCGTTGAGGTGTCAGAGATGCCGCCGCAAGATTGGGTGTGGTGCTGAGGAAATTTTCGAAGCGCAATTGTTCGAATTACCCGTCGCAGATGCTTGCGCGTTCGAATTGCAGGGCGTTTTCACCCATTGGAATACACATTGCTTCGACGGGACCGCAGCAGGAGTTCAAATTAACAGGAAATTAGAATTAAGCCTGTTCAAATAATGAGATTCGACTGTAGTAAGATACTCAAAAATATATCTGCTTGTTTTCTATTATTGACACCCTCACTACTTGTAATCGCAAATGAATTAACCTTGTAAGCACCTATCTTTACATTTCTGTATATTATTCTTTGCTGTACAAGTAGTGGACCTATTCAGAGAAACTGCAACACGCTAACTATTAACATTGCATGAAGCATTTTCTACCCAATACCATCTTCAACATTTTCTTCTCTCTCTCTCTCTCTCTCTCTTTTTTCGTTGATAACCAGTATCTTAGCACTTGTATTTATTACTGGGTGTCTGGAGGCATAAATGTGAACTGCCAGATCAGTGGTGCCATTTGTTGGCAGAAACATCAGCCACATTGATGGAGAACTGTTACGATAGTTTTTTATCCACCTTACTGCTGGAGTAAATTTTTGATTTCACTAATGTGAATGCGTTGCCTGTTTTTGTTTTTTTAGTTATAACTGCATCAGTGCTCATTCAGGATGAAAAGCCACACATACGAAGCTTTACATGTTACTACCAACCTCCGATAACCAAGTATTATGCAATAACCTATACAGTAAAACTGATAATTGGGCTTGTCCATTTTTTTTTTGGTCCATTTTTTGTGCAAGCTAAACAAAGGTAAATTAAAACCCATACAACAAGCCTGCATATATATATCGAACCCACATTTAACAAATTGAATAGCTGTAAAAAGCCCTTGAATACCCATATTTTTATGCATAAATTTTTATATATTTCAGGCTTTCTATATTGTATAGAACTTCATTGTAATGTTCTTTAGATTCAATTTATCAGAGTTTGACGATACTAGAATACTGAACATGTCAAGTTTCCCTGTATGTGCATAAGTTATTACAGAGCTGCCAATAGTCTCGGTTTTAATGGAGGCCCATCTGTTCTAAGCTGGGTGAATCTGTTTTTTTTTTTTTTCTTTCTGTGCCCAGCAGCAGAGGTTCCCGAACCTGTATGCTATTTCAGTGCTCTCCGATATTCCTCAGTATGTCTCACTGCCCCAATACATGCCCCTGCTGTCCAGGGATGTTCAGGTGAGTTTGGGCAGCGTTTTCAATTTTGCGGCATTACGCACAAATGAAGCACCAGTGGAAGAGCCAGTGTTAACTTTTCAGCACATTACAATGTGTTTTTGTTCCATGTCATAGTAGTCTGGATAATAAGGAACTGATCTTTCCAGTTTTTTCAATCTGTTTTGGTTGTGGATGTGGAAGAGGTTGTCTGCAAGAAGTTAATGACTGATATGAAACAAGATTAGTGCAATGGACAATGGAGGAGACCTCTTTTTTTAAAAAAAAAAACGTTTATCTTTTGCAATGCTAGTTCTTTATTCAAATTGTTAGCTTATTTTGGCTTGCTCAATAATAATATAATACGTATTGCTTTTGGCGCAAGTGAACGATTAAGTTCGCTGCTGCAGAAAGTTTTGCACACCTGAGCACTCACTGAAGTTTGTGACGCACTTGTTCAGTTCTCCACACATAATGCTGCAAACTATAAGCTTGTGCGAATTGTTTCTTTTATTTTAGATTCGAATTGAATTTGAAATGAACAGTTATTTAGTTGTATAGCTTGATATATCCCATGCAAGTGGAACTTATACGGTATATATTGCATATTGTACAGAAAAGTGGGTATATTTGTAATAACCCCACTAACCTGCA
The DNA here is from genome assembly GCF_043290135.1 of Rhipicephalus microplus. Lineage (NCBI taxonomy): Eukaryota > Metazoa > Arthropoda > Arachnida > Ixodida > Ixodidae > Rhipicephalus > Rhipicephalus microplus. The sequence goes on from NC_134703.1 coordinate 165,783,139, forward strand.
GAACATTTTATTTTATTTTTAATTGAAACAAGCCATGTGCAAATATTTGGTTCAAAGAAAGTGGAAGTAACTTTAAGTCGCAGCAGAATTTGTTAAATTCAATTGAATGGAAGTGATAACCTGTACATTACGTTGGGTTTAAAATGTTCTGTTCTTTATCGAAACGAATCAGCTGGTATAAGAAGCCTTTAAGCTTAATGAACGATGAATTTATGTGACTGTAAAACATCCATTTACCTATGAAATCGGGCTTTGCGAATTTTCCCTGTATAGGTGTGTGCGCGGTTTAACAGAAAAATCGCCTTTGCTAGGGGTTGCATGCTTAGTGTTGTTGTTCTTGGCCTGTTCGTCTATTTCAAATACATTGAAATTTATAAGAACTTAAGTTCAACAAATCAAAGCGAATTCGAATGCTGTACTATTTGTTCAAAGTGCTCGAATATTCGTATAAGCCTGGTTGTCAGTGTCAATTGTGCTTCTTGGTCTTTCAGGAAACGATGCGGTTGTTTGAGCACCGTCGCATGGTCGTGAACAACGGAGCTTCGCAAAACACCATTGAGCGAAACACGTTTCCCCACAAATACAAAAAGGTTGGTGTCTTTTCTTCTTTTTTTTTCTCTACCTTCTGTTTATTTCCATCACTTGTGCGAGAAAGTCCTTGTTTTTAGGTAGAGGGCGTCTACATTTACCGGGGCTGAAATGGAAAAAAAGCGTGAACATTTCTTCCAGAGCCAGGTGCAATGACAGTTACAACCATAAAGTTTTCTGAAATCAACTAGGGGGGACTCTGGCGCTGCAATCGTTCAGCGACACTAGGAATGATGGGTAGTACATGAATTTGCCTCGTCTTCGTGCTTGTAAGCGCCAAATCGCGCTTGTGTGTTCTTTAATTGCTGTGTTTCGGTTTCGTTTCGAAGGAAAGAACGAACCCTTTTGAACTTCATGACCCGATTTTAAATGGTAAGCCTAAAAGAATAAGGTAGTGAAGAACAACCACTGAACATTTGCTAATTTTTGTTTCGTAAAGAAACAGCTTCAAGCCTCACGAATACACACGGAGCCAGAAGTACGAAGATTAGACAAATCCGGGTACTACCCATCATTCCCATGCTCACTGAAGCGCTATGCATTGCAGCTCCCATAGACATTGGCACCGGAGGTGTCTCCAGTGTATATTTAAGAAACTCTAAGGTTAAAATGACACACTGGCTACGATTAAAAGCAAATAAAACCACAACGTTTCAGCTCCCGTATGGGAGCCATGTTCACAAGAATAAAGCTCTCTAACAAGGATTGAAAAGGCATGCTTTTGTTTGTTTGTAATCTTGGTCACTGTGTTTTAATTGCCTTCATGTCTGTGCCTGACCAGATGAGCTTCCATTCAACTATCGAGCCAGGTGTCTGAGGACTGCCATATTTTAGTCTTGTGCAGTCGAATCTCATTAACTCGGACACGCTTAATTCAACCTTCTGGTTAATTCAAACTCACGCTTTGGTCCCGTCAAAGCTATGTATATTTCAATGAGTCAAAATGCCCTGTAATACAATCACACAAGCACTTGCGACAGTTAATTCGAACGTACCGAGCTCCGAAAATGCCCTCAGCACCACGCCCAATCCCGCGACAGCACCTCCGACACCTCAGCGCTGCGCACAAAAAAGGAAAAGAAGAAAAAGAAAGAAAAGGCTGCGGCGGAATGTTTGCTCTCTCTGAAATGCCGATCTGCGACGCGCCTGTTCCACGCTTTTCCCTTTTTCGTTCCTGTCGCATAAAGACCCTCCTTTCAACGCGGCACACGAAGATAGAGAGAGGGAAAAAAAAGAAAGCTGTCATGGAGTGTTGGCTCTCTCTCAAATGCCGATCTGTGACGCGCCGGTGCCACGCTTCCCCCTTTCTCATCCCTGCCATGTAGAGACCCTTGTCCTTTCAACGCCGTGCACGAAGAGAGGAAAAAAAAGGGGGGGGAGGGAAGAAGAAGCTGTGGTAGAGTGTTGATTCTCTCTAAAAGGCCGATCTGCTTCTTTTTGCGTGGAGACACTCCTCCTTTCTCGTCATCCTGGCCATGCTTCGGCTGTGGCAGAGAGGGTAGCAGCGAAGACGCAGTCGTTGCTGTTGTCTTTAAAGATTGTTAGCACTGGACATTGCCGCGCTCAACTTCTCTTGCCGGGAGAATGCTGAAGCCGAAGTAGAAATGCTTTGCAAGCTGTGTGCGAAATTGATTGATTCGCGGAGGGGCCAACCTGTGCAGACGCGCATCACCGAATACTTCAATAAATGATCAATGTCCTATAATTTGTGAAAAAACGAGTCTTCTGAAACTTCCTCCTTGTGTGTTAGCTCAATGCACATGCGCCACTGCATGTTGAGCCCTCCATTCATATCATTATTTCGCACTTCTTTTAATACGAACAAACTTTCGGCCCCCTTCAAGTTCGAATTATCGAGATTCAAGTGTAATATCGGCACTGGCTCTTGTTGGCTGTTAATGCCATTCATTCAATGTAATTAGAAGTAACTAACAGCAGTGATAACTCATTTCTTTTGTATATACTGCTTAACTGATACAGCTTTCTTCGGTCATTTTTATAAATGTTTCTGCATTGACGTGTAGTTGTTTGGTGAGATTATAATGTAGTTCTGGTATGCCGAGGTTTGTGAACAAATCTGTATATTCGTTTTTTAAAAAGTTGTCGTTGAGTTAACATTGTGGACACGAATAAAAAGTGCTCATTTATTCCGACAGCTTGTTACTTTGAACTTTGTTAATATTGAAAATCCAAGATTTTCGACTCAAACCATTGGTGCCACTAAGTGTACTTCGGTTGTATTAGTACAGCACATATAAGAAGGGAACACGACACAGACGTGCGTCTACCTTCTTTACGTCTGTGTTTTGTTCCCTTCTAATACCTACTGCACTAATACAAGCTAAGTTCATAGATGACCGACTCGCCCGAGCTACAACACTCCTGTCCAATATTGTATGCATATGGCAGCAACCTCCAAGTGCAAAACAGTCATGAGCATCGCACTGAAAGAAAGTCTGCATTATTGTGGCCATCAACATTACCGAGAGATGAGGCTGGGCCAGTTGGTAATCTAACAAGCAGTTAGGAACAAACAAATAATCAATTGAAGCAATGCTTATTTCATAATTGCACTTCTATGGCCTTTATTCTTCCATTTTGTTGTTTGTGACACTGTCAGCTGCACACTTTCACAACTTTACTGCCACAATACACAATTGTGTTGATAGTGACAGCAGTCTTGCCTATAGTGGTTATGGTAACCACATCCCTTCATAATTGGCTTGACTAGAAGTATTGCATTTATTGAAGTGTCACATGGTCTTGATGCAGGTTTGTGCAGCAGGCTCCTTTTAGTACGAAGAGTGTCATGTGAGCTTCCAGCCCAAGTTTTCTTCATCATGGTTGTCTTCATTTTGCAGTTTTCACAACTGAGCTAATCCTGACTGCTAAATGTAATCCTTCTTAGCTTCGATTTCAATCTCAAATGCTCATACAGTAAAGCGTCGTAAGTACGAAGTCACTGGGATCGTGAAAAATCTTTGAAATAAGCGGGTTCTCGAATTAATGGAAAGTACAAAAAGTGGGATGCAAGGAACTTAGAACTATTCGAAGTAATCAGGGCTGGTTGTTTGCTGTGCCGGCTAGTTTGTGACTCCAAGGGTTATGTTTTCTAGTAATACCTGGTCCCAATTTTGCCCCAAATGCAAGGGGAATGGCAGGCCTCGCTGCTGCAAATGAGGGGGGGGGGGGGGAGGAAAGAGCGCAAAAAAAAAATGCTATGAATTATGTCGACTGTCATGCGCGCCTGCAGAAACAAGACGTCTTTGCTGCAACACAGTAGTGACACAGGGGCAGCATGTCACCTGCTCCTCACTCTGAGTCAGCGGTCATTCGCCCATTCTTTCTGGTTAAATAAGGAATTTAATAATGGCCAGTATTATTAAATTCTTGGTGTATTTTTGCTGGAAAACATCATTGAAACTTTCGAACTCAGTTTTTCAAGTAGGCATTGCAAGCAAGAATTTCACTAGCAGTGAAAGTGCGCTGAACACTGGGGCAACCCGCAATCGGAGGTTCGCATACATCGCGAATTTCGCTAAACTGTCTTTGATCAATTTATTTTTATTCCCAGAAAGAATAAATAAATCATGGTGCACTAATGTTGCTAGAAGCATGCAATAAGCTGCTCGCATGTTGCGTCACTGCTATAATGCAGTGAAGTATGTTTTCCGCAGGCACACATTACAGCTGACCACGAGACATTTTGCTGGAAGTAGCAAGGATGGGATGCTGAAGCTGGCGCTCATTAGTATTGCCACATTGCATTGCCTTGTGGCTCTTGAAGGCCATCGTTTCCGCGGATATTCGGTGCAATCGTTATCAGGAATTAGCAGGTGGCACCCATAGTTTTCTAATTAACTGCACTGGTGCGTCCTGCCCTTTCAAATTATCCACTCAGTATTACATTATGAATTAGGGGACCACGAAAATAATTCCAATTAAGTAAAATTTTGAAATAACTGAGTTGGAAAAAATGCAATTTCACTTTAAAAGTTGAAAGTGTTACATCTAAACTAGCTTCTTTTTAATGAAATATGATGATACGACGTGTGGTGAACAGCTGGAGTGCCATGGCAGGTGAACATTTAATGAATTATGACTCTGTGCTCATAGGCTGCATATACGTTGTGTTCGCCAATTTGTCTCATAACTGATGCCTTCGATTGTTAGTCGGAAAAAGATGGAATGGCATCCGAGGCAAACTTGTGCAAACTGTGTGCTTCTATAACAGTGTTCAGACAGGTGCTACCGACTTTGATTTATACTTGGCGTTGTATACTTTAATGCAGCAAGGCAAGCTCATAGAACACACTCACTCGTTAGCTCTCTCTGCTTCTGATGTTGAAACCTTTCAATCTGACAGCGTGCCACTAGCGCTGAATTCGCTCAATGTTATGGTAGGTTTGCCCCTGTAGCAAGGTCGCAAAAATAATTTATTGTAAAACATGTTAACTCTGTTTGTTTATTCTTCTACAATGTAGATGATATGTGGTAATGTGCTATGGAGATGCAAGAATGGGAAGAGGCTGTCAAAGGTGGCCTAGAGTTTCCCGACTCTTGCAAATAATTGCCTCAAAGAACAAGCAGCCAACACTAGTGATGCTGCTTGCATAAATGCTGACACATTGGCATACTTGAAATTTTAAAAACAAATAAATTGATTTTAGATTGAAATTGTATAAACAAATTATTGCTTCATCAGACTTTGACTCTTAGTTACTTCTATATTTATACATGTGTAAGGGTAGATTTCATCCACCCCTCTGAAACCACGGGCTACTGTTCCTTAGTTGAGAATGCTGATCACTTGCTCCATATATGCAATTTGGTCAAAGCTTTTCTGTAGAATTTGTGTATTCCACTGAGTGATGGATTGATTATTTGACAATAGGTAGTCGCCAGAAGGATGCAGCATGAATACAAAAGGCTTTTCATGCTCGCTTGTATTTAGGCCTAGCTGCCTGCCTCGTGATAACGAATGTAACATTTCTCTCCAGATTCCACGAAGTGGTGGTGACAGTGAGGACAACGTGGAGAAGTGCACCATCTGTCTCAGTGAGTTTGAGGACAACGAAGAAGTCAGGTAATGCGCTCCTACAGAGTTTAGCCTCTTAGCTACAACTTTTAGGTGGCATAATGTGCAATTTCAAGATGTGCATATAGATCAATTGAAGAATATTGATGCCTTTGTACAGTAAGACCTTGTGAAAGTGTACTTGCTGAGAACGTGGCATAACTATTCAACTAACGATGGTATACACTGACCTCGAGAGTGCATCTCATGGTGTGCCGTCGTTGCCAAAATGAAATGCGTGCCCTGCCACTGTGAACATTAAAATAAGGGCATAAGCGTGTCTTTGAGACCTAAAATTGCAAGAAAACACGATTTTTGGAAAATGCTATACAGTAAAACCCCGCTGTTGCGTTCCCGTGTGCTGCGTTTTCCTGACTGTTACGTCTTTTTCGGCTGGTCCCGGCACAGCTCCCTTAGGATCCAATGCATTGGGAACCCCGCTGCTGCGTCGCAACTGTGAGACCGTTCCCGCATCATACGTTGCGAAGTGCCTCGACGCGCCAGCCCGAGCGGCCATGTTGTCTTTCATATAGCTGGGCTTGACGATGGGATTGGCTGCCCAAAGTGACGAGGGCAACACCTATGACGTATTTTCGGTTCATGCCAGCAAAAGCATGACCTTTGAGATCCGTATTTGCACTCTAAGAAAGATTGTGATTATGACGCGTTGGGTCCCTAATATTGGTTTTGGCATCTGTAAAAGTAAGGTCTCCGAGACCTGTTTTTGTTTTCTTTGGATGTCACGCTGGCTTAAACTTATCGCCACTGGGTCGTGCAGGCGGCCCGATTTAAAGGGTATAGTCCGATCGCCATCACCATCGTCCATGCGCGCCCGTGCTACCCGTGCTTGCTGCGGTCTTCTCGCATTGCCTTTGTTTCATATCAGTCGTTGCGCAGGTGATACAAGCGTGCAGCATAGTGCCTTTACGCTTCCAATGCTCCAAATTGTTTTCAAACAGAATGACATCAAGAAAGCGGAAATCACTTATGCTGCAAAAAAAGTTGAACATTCTCCGGGCTGTGAAAGAGAACCTGACGCGGAAGAAGGTGTGCATAGCGAAGGAGTTCGGACTCACGCCTTCCACCTTGACTTCCATCGTTGCAAAATGGATCGAACTTAAAGATAATGCCCGAACCTTCGACGTCAAGTGCAAACAAGTCCGGAGTTCGGAGCACGTGCAGCTTGACAAGGCCGTTTTCGAATGGTTCAAACAAGCCAGGGCCGCAGGAGTTAACTTCCACGGCACAATCCTGCGAGAAAAGGCACTCGAGATCACCGACAAGCTCAGTATGGATGATTTTTGTGCATCTAACGGTTGGATCGACCATTTCAGAAACAGACATGGAATATGCTACCGCACTGTCAACGGAGAGCTGTAAGCGTGGACACGGAGACTTTTGAGGACTGGAAAGAGACCGTGGTGTCTATTATAAAGGACTACGAGCCGAGAGACATATACAATGCCAATGAAGCAAGCCTTTCCCCCCCCCCCCAAGGTACAGCTTTCTAAGACGCTGAGCCTAAAAGGCGAGGCTTGCCACGGTGGAAAATGCAGCAAGGAACGACGAACAGTGCTGCTGTGGTGCAACTTCGATGGTTCGAAAATGATGAAACCGTGGATGATAGGAAGGTTTCGAAACCCACGCTGCCTTAAAATATCCGTCACCTGCCCTGCCACTACAACAATAATACCGAGGCGTGGATGACGTGTTCACTTTTTGAGGAGTTCTTGAGATACATGGACCCCAGTTGGGCTGCCAGAACAGAAAAGTCGTTCTTTTTCTCGACAACTGCTCCGCACATCCCAAGGACACTGCGTCGCTGCGGAACGTAAAGGTAGTTTTTCTTCCTGCCAACACCACAAGCCACCTTCAGCCCTTGGATGCTGGAATAATAAAAAAATGTAAAGAACTTCTACCGCAAGTGCATTGTAAACCGGTCCCTGGTCAGCGTGGAGCGTAGACAGCAGCCGGCAGGCGCCACCATCTTAGATGCGACGCATTATTTAGCATCGGCGTGGAGCGCCGTCACTGCTGCTGCAGTTGAACACTGCTTCAACAAGTGTTTCAGTGTGCGCGCAGATGATACAACAGAAGCTGTTAAGACAGTGCGTTCGCAGACTGCGACGAACTAAACACTGCCACGGAGACTGTTGGTGCCAATGGAATCACGTACCGTGACTACGCTTCTGTTGACGACGCCGTTGTCACCTCCGCGATGTTATCCGTCGACGACATTGTGGCTGAGTGCGTCGATCCGTGCGCCAGTGACGAGGAAGTTGGGGAGGAGGTAGAGCGTATACCGGAGCCACCGTCCTCATCGGCCGTAGTGGCACTGGATTTATTGCGAAGATATGTGTGCACCAGTGGCGATGGCGAGAGTCACATGGCACTACAGGTGCTTGAAAAACGCCTTTTGCTTGTCGAGCGTGAGAAGATGCACCAGGCAACGCTGCATGATTTTTTCAAGCGAAAGGATTAAAATAGAACTATGCGCAGTTCACCACTACTCTTATTTCTCAATTTTTCGCGTTTCTCGGCTTCTGCGTTTTCCGGCTATTACGTGTTTTTTTTTACGGTCCCGTAAAAAGTGTATCAGGGGGGTTCTACTGTATTTGGATTTTCCCCCTATGGCTGCATAATATCGCCAATTTTCATGCGTCTTAGATTGGTAATTTATCCATGAGAGTAGTTTTTGCGACGTTAGTGAGCTGAATTTTTGGCGATGGACGCGTGAAAAACAGACTTTTTCAGCGCCGTGGTGTTGCCGTTCTACGCTTGCTACAGCAGTACGTATTGGTCGCATTCGAAAGAGCTGCCCTTTTTCTTTCATATCCCACCGCGCTTGTTTTTGTCCATTCAGTATGCACGCCGTGAATCAGCGTAAAAAAAAAGCCCCCTTGCGTGAGCCTATTGGTGGGGTGAGCACACGTGACTAAATCGCATCTTCCGATTCGCTGGGCCTCCCGAGCTGTCTGCTGCGTGCGGCAGCGGAGCGCACGCGAAGCGGCGAGTGTATGTCACTTTGTTCTCGTCGGTTTCCTGAACTCGCGTGAGCTAGAGCAAGCATCTCTGTATATTCTCTACGTTCGACGGTATACTGGTACGGCGCTGAACGAGCTCGACGAAGCCGTTAGGACGGTGCGGTAAACCTACGCTCCCTGCCGAGTTTTCCCGAGCTGTCTGCTGCGTGCGGCAGTGGAGCGCACGTGAAGCGGCGAGTGTATCTCGCTCACATGTCATTGTTATTGTCGGCTTCCTGAGCCTGCGCGAGCTAGCGAGAAATTGAAACAAGCGTTTTTCAAGTCTGCACAATCAGGCATGCCGTCGAACCAGCCTGACAAGCACGCCGCAGCCACCGGCAAGTGCATTAGGCTTACGCTCTCGGCCACATATTGAACCTAGCTTGAACCTTTTATCATGCTGAAGCTGTATCGCAAGTTCCGCACCCCTCACAAGTTTGGAAAAAAGCGCGAGAAATCTACGGCAAAAAGAGATATTGGCCCGGGTATATCCAACGCGCACCTAGTACAGGACGGCGCGGCGATGGAACACGATCCGTCGATTGAAACACCGACATCTCCGCCTGTTTCCCCGGCCCCCCTTCCCAGACGACATCAGCAATAGGCAGCGCATAAGGAAAGACACAACCTTTTTGACGAGCGCCGATCGTGCACAACAGAAGAAAGTGAATGCTGATAAGATCAGCAGCTTATCGGCAACTTCGGCGAGCGAGTGCAAGGTGCCAACGCTCACGACAGCGTGCGAGGACTTGTACCCGTCAGCGGCCACCTACGAGATCGTCGACTTATCCGCGATAAAGAAGCTTCTTGAAAGAACAGCTAAATGCCGAACATGCAGCGGGACCATTTCTATTGAAATAGGGGAGCAAGTATATGGACTTGCGATGAAGCTGATTTCAGAGTGCCGCAACAGTGGACTTGTTGACAGTGACTGGAACTCTGGAAGGGTACCCAGCCAGGCTAAATGCCCTGCATTTGAAGTGAATATCCATGCGTCTCGTGCCGTGTAAAGCACAGAGAATGGCCAGGCAGCCCTAAAGAACGTCTTCTCTGTAACGGGAATTTCTCACAGGGGACTTCACCACAAAAGCTATCATAGCCATTTGAAAAAAAAAACTGAATACTGCGGCAACAAGAGCTGCAGACAAGGTCCTCTATGATTGCGCCATGTCAATGAAAACATTATACCAAGATCTGTGCTTTGACAACCCTAGTAATGTGGCCCTCTGTTATGATGGCACATGGATGACCAGAGGCCACCTGTTGTTGTTATAGAGATGTTTTCTGGCTATGTTTGAGACTATGTTGTCCTGTCAAATTTTTGTGCCGGCTGCAAGTGTGCACCACCAAAAGAGCACCCGAATTACTTGGTTTGGGAGCCCGCGCACATTTGCCAGAAAAATACACAGTAAAAATCAGGGCACATGGAAGTGGAAGCAGGAGTCACTCTCTTTGAGCGCTCAATTTCCCGTCACGGCTTGCATTACACAGTGATGCTCTGTGATGGGGACAGTAGATCATTCCGTTCCGTTGAAGACTCGGACAGTTTGTGGTTTCATACAGGTTCAAAAAGAGGACTGTATAAACCATGTCCAAAAACTAATGGGTACCGTACTATGCAATCTTGTTCAAAAGCATAAAGGTTCTAGCGAAACACGCAAGTGGAAGAGAGGCCGCTTGACAGGTGATGTCGTAGAGAAATTGTCGAGATCTTATGGCTGAGCTCTGAAGTTCAATGTTGGTGACGTAGAGTGCAATGCACCGGGCAGCCAAGGGCACATAATATCATGTGACATCGACTGATGAAAGGTCCGACCACACCTTGTGCCCAAGTGGCAGAGACTCATGGTGCAATAAGAATGCTGCTGCTGCAAGGGGAGAACCGCTGCCAAGACACACCTACAACTTCCCACAAAATGACCGTGATGCACTACTTCTAGTCCAAGCGACTTTGTGACAAGGAGCTGCTAAAACGCTGCCAAAGAGGCAAGACACAAAATGCAAACGAGGCACTCCATTCTGTCATATGGTCTCTAATGCCTAAAGAGAAGCACGCTTCACTCATAGCTGTTAAGACTGCAGTTGCTGAGGCCGTGATGTGCTTCAATTCAGGAATGAAAGAAGCCTCCACACGTATCCTCAAAGAACTTCAGCTAGAGAAAAACTCCATGAGCGAGCGACGGGCCGAAGAGAAGGATTCTCGTCGGATCACGAGTGCCGAGCGAAAGCGTTCAGCATCTTCCAGGTTCCTGCAACAAGCAAAGTGGCGGCAATGACAAAAGTGTGACAAAGACTACTGTCCTGGTGCTTTCTGAGGCATTTATATGCAAAGAGAAGCATTTTTCGTTTGGGTAGAATTTCTTGAATATACAGAGCTTTGTTTTTTGCCATTTTCTCAGTTTCAGTTTTTGGCCACCTTTCATTCTTCTGACAAGCCTGACAAGCGCTTCTCAGCTTTAGTACACTGGAATTTGATAATTTTTGTCTTGCTGAGAAGCTGGATGCTTAGTCAGTGTAAGAAAGTGCCATATGCAACTGTAGGACACCATAAATCTTTAGAAAAAATAAAATACAAAAATTATCGTTCTTCGATAATGGAGGGATGAACTTATAAGCTTTGTAACGTTTGTTATAGAAAAGCTAGAGTCATGAAACTTGTTTTCTGCACTCTTTGATCATTGCAGAATGCAATGAAATTTAATACAGCAAGATCAGTACAGCCAATTTACTGAAAAGGTGCTCGAAAGCACATTTATTAATGACTAATTAAAAACAAAACGGTAAGAGGTACATAAAAACTGAGTTTTTATTTGACATCTGCACATGTAAATACACCATCATCTCACAAGCATTTATCACCCTAGGGTAAATAATAAGATGCCTGATGGCTAAGTGCCTCTTCCCCCCTTAACTAGAGTCTACAAAAGTCTTATCTTATTTTATTCAAAGTGCTGATTTCAATTTTCTCGCATGACCGTTGTCTAGTGGCTTTTTGTGACCACAAGGGGCATTTCAAAAACGTTGAGTAGAGATGGTGAGTATTTGAATGTTTCAAATATTCAAACAATACCATATTGTTACACTGTGTATATTGCTACACTGGGCAAAAGGTACAAAGAACATTCATTCAGCACTTCCTGTGGAAGAATGAATTCTTTGCAGTTGACACTTTTCTACAAAAGGTAGCAGTTCAATTTAACAAGTGTTTGATGAATAAATTGCCTACATTGTTATTCTAACGTGAATATAATTTTCTTTTCTCCTATATGTCATGGCTCTAGGGAGCCTTTAAGGTATTGTGTATAGGCAGGCAGTTAACAAACCTTTTTTGTTTGTGTTGCAGGCGTCTTCCCAGCATGCACTTCTTTCACATTGTGCGCTAGGACCAGTGGCTGACGACCAACAAGCGCTGCCCGATCTGCCCTGTGGACATCGAGGAACACCTCAAGGACTTCGGCACCTCTTCGTCATGATGCTATGTCCCGTACGGAGCTGCAGGCACTGCAGCCACCACACTCATTTCAGTGGCCTTCCCTCCGTGTGTCTGGCTGTGTTTTTTAATCTAAAAGAGTGATGTTTTGTTTTGTTTGTTGACACCTTTGTACCCCTTTTTGTCGCTCATTCTTCGGTTCCGTGTTGAACTACTGTGCAGTAGTGACTCTACTGACAATGCTAGTCTGTTCTTCCAGTAAAGCACGTGGCTCGGCTTGGTGTTGCATCAATAATTACAAAAATTGGGGCACAGCAAAAGATAGAAGGACCTGTCCCCAACTTTCGTATTGTGCTGTGCTGTTACTCTAGTGACTATGCTTTTCTGTGAGGGACCTTTATTCTCTCTTAGTCTTGAGAAAGAGAGGCTCTGGGGGGATTTGTTTGGTCGAGGAGCAGGAAGTCATAGACTGGGCACACTTGTTTTTGTTTTGTAGGTGCCATTTTTTCCTGATGTACCGAGTGCTGCATAAATAAGGATGCCAGTGCACACATCACTCTCTTGGGAAAATCTTTGGCTCATCTGCAGTCACATTTTCATTTGGCAAGGATATTTTGAAACTCGAAGCTGTGTACTTGTTCCTGCTTTTACATTGGTCCTTCTAAAAGCATCATACGACAAATGCTAACAGTGTCAAAGTGAGATGTGAGGCATCAATATGTATGAAGCGTGAAAAGTGGTGTTATTTAATGAAAAGTTCTTTGTATTCGATTCTGTTTTGCCACTGCACAACTCGGTTTAGAAGAACAACTTGTTGAGACCCAGCAAGCATCACACTAAGCTGTGTGCACTGCCAAATGCCACCCTTGCGGAAAGTCATAAAGTTAGCAATTAAACAGAAGTAGTAGTTTGACTATGGTGTTCTTATTTAAGCAGTGTTGTGTACATCTAGGAATTTGATTGCTAAGTTTGTGGTTCGTGTGGCTGTGAGTTCATGTGGCATAGTTTTTCCATTCCTATCATTTCTGGATTGTGAATTTTTTCACTTGCATGTTTACTACGCACTTTAGTGCATGGTTTTTCCAAGTAACTAGAGAGTATTGCAAGGAAACACCCGTGGGTTTGATGGGACTAGCCTTGAAATGCTCTTTAGGGAAAGCTGCTGACCTGCAAACTAGTTTTTGTAAGCTTTGTGTACAGGCATAAGAATCATGTTGGCACGATCTTGTTTGTGTAAGCATTAATTGTGTTTTCATTCTCAAAGATTGACAGCACTTATATTACGATTGTGCGCTTTGTGTGAGCTTGAGTCATTGTGTGGAGTCTGTGCGAGCTTCCAATGTATGTGCATGCAAGTTGATTGCAGCAGCCGATGTCCGTTCTTCAGATTCGAGCCAGATTGTGTGGCTGTTGTTTGTTACCTTCGCAGGGAACAAACAGCACATTAGTTTTGCTGTTTGCAGAAATAGTCTACTTTCCACAGACCTAGGCAAGACGAGTCGGAAGGCCAGGATCAAGCTGTTAACTATGGATAATTTGCGCCACGTGAGCTGCAGAATTCAGCAGAAATCATAGTCATTCAAACTGGGTTTTTTTTTTTTTCGCAGCATGATTCAAGAGTGACATATATTCCAAACCTTTGCTTTCATCGCTGTTCTGTTGTTGTTGCTACTCTGTTTTTGATTGTTTGTCTGCGGGGTTTGCAAAGCTGTTTTGCGTGATTTCCATGAACCACTTTTGTTTTCAACTAGTGGATGACTATCTTCCGCAATTTTTCTTGCTATTCGACTTGAGTCTTGATCACGATGCGCTCGTCATATCAATTTCCACTTTTGTTCTGTCTGCTAAATTTATAAGTCTGTAGTTGCCGAATTTGTTTTTGCAAATTAGAAAGTGTTGTTTGTTTCCTGTGACGGTGCTTGTTAAGTTAGCAGAGGTAGTCTGATTTTTTGAAAATTTGGAATAACTTTCATATTGCAAATTCTGACCATTTCAGTGATAGTTTTTGAGGAGTATGTAGCAAAACACTTGAATGACATCTTGCACATTTTTATTACTTTGGGGTGTATTTATAGGTACTGTAAGTTGTGCTTTGATATTGGATGCTTGGAATCTGTTAGTGTGGGTGGGTTACAGGTGATTGTTTCTGTGACTGTCCTGAAACAAGAGTGGCATGTGTATTTTGTTTGTAACTGGACCCGTAAATTATTTTGTTTTGCCTGACATTTACTTATGAACAAAACGAGACTTTTCACGGGACATTAAGCATCTACCAGTCAAGTAGTTAGTTTAGTAATTGACTGGTGCTTGCGCAAATGCAAATCGAAGCACCACTGGTGTATTGCATCTGTAAATCGACATGGGAAATGTTCATATTTTTTATTTTACTGCATTGTGACGCACCAGTAAGATTTTTTGTTCGTAATGCACTTTCAAGTATGCAATTGGGATCAATAAAGAGCAGTTTAAAATGAAACATAAGGGTATATTTTCTGTCAACAACTTTTAGGTTTACTTATCTTCGTTTGTTATAGTTTTTTATTACATGCATTGTGGTACATGGCAATGAGCATTTAGTTTTTGCTTTTTGCTTGTATTAAAGATGAAAATAAAATGTAACATCTGAGCAGGCATGCGATTTCTTTGAGTATAACTACTGGGATGATATGTTAGAGGAATTCACTTAGTCGCACATTGCTGGTGCTGGAACAAAGTATAAAAGTACTTTTTTTATACTCTATATTTTTATAACCCTGCACTTGTAGACAGATGAAAAAAAAATATACAGTACATGATCAGATCTATGCAAAAGAAACACAAGCGTGATATCTCCAACTGGCCAGCTAGACATCTCTGCTAATAATGATGCTTCAAGTTCAAGCGTGATAACCACATCCCTGCAAACTCGCTCATGATTCGAATCACTCAGACAGATTGAGCTGCGAGCCTGAGTTCGAGTGAATCTGTTTGACGAAAACATTCACGAGTGTGAGCGAGTGTGGCTAGACAAAATTTTTGTGAATCTGAGTTCGGACCAGTCCGTTTGAGGAAAGTTTTAGTGATTCCGAGTCCAAGTGAGCGTGCTTGAGGAAAAGTTTCTGGAGTCTGAATGCAAGCGAGTCCGCTTCAGCCGAATTTCGGGGAGTTAGTACCAGTGAGTAAAAAACTATTATTGAGTGAGCCCCACTCATCTTGCTGACATGTGGTGATGACTGCTCGTGTGTCACTTCATGTCAGAATATAAATAATCGAGACTCGCGTGACGGCATGTTGGAGTTGTGTTGAGGCTTGTTGGTTAAAACTAAAGCTGCACTTATGAGAAAAGTTATTAAAATTATACTAGTGAATTGCCTCTCTACAGTTGAGGAAACCTCTTTTGCCATGAAATGACACTTGGAAGGTGAGAATGCAGGCAACATGCAAAAAGGAAATTGACTGTGTTGCCCCCTTGAAGTGGCTGCATTTCTTCGTGACATTCTTTTGACAAAATCTGCTGAGACCTACATGTTTCTTCATTGATGAAAATGGTGTGTTTTAAGGGAGCCAGGAACTTATCCTTCAGTGAAAAAATGAGCGAAATTACGAGAGGCACATTGGAGGCTGTGACCTCAGGTTTTGGTACTTTCATTCAATATTCCAAAGTGATACGTTGACATTATTTTCTCTTTAATAAGCCTGGGATATCAAAATTAATTATAATGAAATTCAGAAAAAGTATTTCACCTTGCCAGTATAAACGGAAATGACTGTCCTGGTTGTGGATGTTGCCTGTTTCTTAGATTTTCCCACAAGGTGCTTTAAAGTAACATAGTCGAAATTATGTCGCTACTCCAGTGCTGTGGTTATTACGGCCTCAATTTTTGAGGGCAAAATCGCATGAAAGAAGCTTTCGTTGAGTGATTTGATGGAATGGTTTTGAGCACTTTTCTTCGCTTGCATTTTGCACACTGAGGTGCTGTAATGTTGCTAGTAGTTTTTCTATTTAGGGTCATTAAGATGTTTTATGGCCTTCACTGACATGATGTAAGATGCCAGTGTACTTGGTAAATGGCATGAATGGCTACTGTCTTGCACTAGGATTCTACCAGCCTGGCAGTCTTTCCCTAATATTTACAGTTTCGTAGCAGGCTGGGGATTGAGTGGCAATCTTTCATCTCAATTCCATTCCTAAACGTGCATAAGCAAGCCTGAAAAATTGCATTGTTTCTACCATGATACACAAACAAGACATGTTCAATTGCCTTGCACGTTTCTTTTTATGCTTCTTGTAATATGGCATCTGTGATGATTACATTATACCTGTCTGAGGTTTTATATTGGTGTCACACAGGCACTTTTAATCTCGATCAGGGGGATCCAGATCAGTTTTCTTTATCGCGATTAACTTTATGACCGCTGCTACACGGCCCAAGCTAATCTGGTTCGAGCTTGGGTCGGAGGAATGCCCCAGGTGGCGTTTGCGTGTTGCAAAACATCCCACTGACAAACCCTTTATCAGCGATGTTATTTGTGCAAAAACCGCTCGAACATCAAAAACTTTGCATGCCACTACGATAGTCATTTCATAAATCCATCATTTGATAAAATTTTCCTAGCACCTACCTGTGATAGATCCTTAGCCTTTGCTATTATTTCTTATAGCCCCCGCTCGTAGCCATGTAGTCGCAGCGAAGCGTCAATCTAGTTGTACGCGCCTGTGTTTCACTTCTGGCACCTCAAGTCTGTTCCAATCGCTCTTTCTAGCAGTCAATTACTGTAAAGATCTCTTCATTCGACGACGAAATGTGCATACGTTGCGACATAGTCGAAAGGCTTGCGACAATCATTATCAGTTTGCTTCTAGGTGCTTCAACAGCTCCGACGGAGCGAGAGTTGGAACTAAGCACTGAAGGCAACAGTCGACTGCTTGTTGTTTGCTTGTTGTCTGCTTCTCCCGTAACTACATGCGGTCGATGCGAATCCTAAAATATGCAATACTTCAGATATTGTTCCAATTCAAACAGCTTAGACCTTGCTTTTTTATAAAAATCTAGCTGTTTTGAAGCGTCTTTATTGAACTATGCTCGATTTTCTTGTTTATTGTGCTTTCAACAAGCTCAGCTAGGGTGTACAGATGACAGCAAAATCGCGATCTCTCAAAGAGATCGCGGATTCGCGGATTGCGATAGTCTTGATCCCGGTTACATTTGATCGTGATTAAAAGTGACCATGTAACAGTGCCTAATCTGGATCAAGGTTAATCCAGATCGACACTGATCGTGATTAAAAGTATCCATGTGACGTCGGTATTACTGTAGCCATGAAAGCCATGATTTAATCCGCAATGTAGTTGTGTAGTTTCGTATTTATGTAAACAGAGTCTTTATGGTGAAATGAACATGGCATGAAAGAACCACGAGTTGGACGACACTGCACGAATGCTTGTGGTGTCTTGTCGGTGTTTTGGGGTTACCTTTATTTTATCATCAAAACCATACCCTCATACACCCAAATGCGAACCTTACTGAAAATCTTTGTTAAATATGCAGATATCAGATGCAGTGCCATTTGAAGGCATTTCAAGACTTGAATTTCATTTTGGGGCACTTTGAACCAAGACAATCCTTATTCAAGATTCTGACATTTCACAGCATTAAGAACGTAGCAAAAGAGGCTGCAGAAGAAAATATTAGTGTTTGCGTTGACAGTTGCTACATTGATCACCTCTATTTCGCCAATGTGGAAGAGCTTCTGCTGTTACTTTTCTGCTAAAACAGTGTACTGTCGGAACTGCTATGCCAGGTAACCAAGCCTTTCTAATTCCTTATATGATTAAGTTATTTGAAAATTGTAATTAACCCAACCTTTTAAGCAATTATAGTTGGTTGTCATTTGCCATTTTAATTCAATGTTTCGAAATAGTGAAGGAAGATGCCTAAAAGCTTGCACACTTGAGCTTTGAGTTTAAGAATCAAGATTCTGTTTCCATCGCCTTCTCAGTCGTTATCCCGACTTAGTTTCTCGGTGGCATATCAACTGCGCTGCTAACAAAGAAACATGTGCGTGTAACATTGGCCGCTTCAAGTACGTCATCATTTTTCCTTTGGCGAATGGAAGCACCCATTACACGTCCGGAAAGTAACATTCGATCGGTTGAGCTTCGTTGCCTTAAGACTTTCAACTTATTTACCTTAACACTCTCTGTTATTAGGCGTTCAGCTGCCATGAGTGGTGAACATGTTGAGCCAGGTTACCAATCGCAATGTATCTAAAATGTAGTTATTTGCATTAAATTGCATCAGCTGTGCTTGTCCATACCGGTTAATAACTTTCATTTTTAAGATTTATTTTAAAATCTGCGTGGTTTATGATGAAACCTCCAGAATGGCTGTGCAAAATAAGTTCCAGTATTAAAATCTCTAATGCTGGTAGTGTGCAGGTGATGTTGACAATGTGAAAAACTTAAACTTGAATAATTCAGGTGTTCTGCTGCAGCTAAAAATGCTTGTGGCATATTTCCGCTGATATATCTACACACAGTTACTGTCGTAGCGCTTCTGTTAAGCAGAGGCACATTTTTTAATTTTTTTCATCTGACAATAAGCAGGCTTCGAGAAATCTTGCAACGTTTGGTCGCCAGCTTGCTTGAAAATATAAGGCTACTAGCATTTTGTGCAGTGTGGAATTGAGTGGGCTGCGCCATGTTTTACAGACTAGTACAAATGCCGTAGACGATGTAAATACTCCAGCTTAAATTTTTTTTCTTCTAAAGTTCCATTGATTGTACACATCCTCACTTACATTGTATTATCAATTTCTTGAATGACCTTTTCCATCATTCAGCTAGTCTACTACCGGTTAGCATTCATGTATTAACGACAGAATTTAGTGCTTCTCAGTTCTTGTTATTTAAAGAGGCTTTGTACTGTGACTTCCTACCGGTTGCTATGTCAGAGGTCAAATTTAGGCAGAGCATCAATGTAATGTCAAGCCGAGATCAAAATATAAGCCTGAACTAGTAAATGAACTTGGCAATGATCTCGTTATTGTGAATGAGTATGGCTGATTAGACTGTGTAATGTGTAGAGCAAACAAGCAGTGACCTGTGTGAGTATGTGCAAACATGTGTAAAACAATGAATGGCGACAAATGCAGATGTGTAATTGTGCATTTCTGGAAGTGGCCTCTGAAAGGGATTTGGAGCCGGCGCGCTGGCGGACATGCAGCTGATTTCCCTGTTGTTCACGCAGGTTTTCGCAAGTTTTGGATTTGCCTTCTGGCTCGCTGCGATTGTCGGCAGCGCAGATCTACCCTCTGGCCAAAACCAAGCTCCAGCGGTGCTTCGGCGAGTATCGCATCCCACGCCTTGTTGGACCACGCCACGAATTCCGAGCCCTCTATCTTCGATGACGAGCTCGGCGCGTGGCGGAACTTCAGTGATTGCCATCGACCAGTCGCCTACGGACATTGGCGCCCATGTGACCAAAGTGAACCCTATATAGACGAGCAACGCTTCTGCCTCGTGGGATTTGGAGCCGGCACGCTGGCGTACGTGCAGCTGATTTCCCTGTTGTTCACGCAGGTTTTCGCAAGTTTTGGATTTGCCTTCTGGCTTGCTGCGATTTTCGGCAGCGCAGATCTACACTATGGCCAAAACCAAGCTTCAGCGGTGCTGTCAACTTCGGCGAGTATCGCATCCCACGCCTTGTTGGACCACGCCACGAATTCCGAGCCCTCTATCTTCGATGACGAGCTCGGCGTGTGGCGGAACTTCAGTGATTGCCATCGACCAGTCGCCTACGGACATTGGCGCCCATGTGACCAAAGTGAACCCTATATAGACGAGCAACGCTTCTGCCTCGTGGGATTTGGAGCCGGCACGCTGGCGGACGTGCAGCTGATTTCCCTGTTGTTCACGCAGGTTTTCGCAAGTTTTGGATTTGCCTTCTGGCTTGCTGCGATTTTCGGCAGCGCAGATCTACACTATGGCCAAAACCAAGCTTCAGCGGTGCTGTCATCTTCGGCGAGTATCGCATCCCACGCCTTGTTGGACCACGCCACGAATTCCGAGCCCGCTATCTTCGATGACGAGCTCGGCGCGTGGCGGAACTTCAGTGATTGCCATCGACCAGTCACCTACGGACATTGGCGCCCATGTGACCAAAATGAACCCTATATAGACGAGCAGCGCTTCTGCCTCGTGGAATTTGGAGCCGGCACGCTGGCGGACATGCAGCTGATTTCCCTTTTGTTCACGCAGGTTGGTTTGCATTATCCCATTCGGGCTTCTCGGCTATTGTGTGCGTTGCCGGCTCCTCCCACTTTGGCATTTGCTGATGCTCATTGTCGTAAAAGAGCGCGAGCGCCTCGAAGAACGTCTTTTCTGTTTGCTAAAAGGGTGTTTTATTTGTTCCTACTGTTGTTGCTTTCTGGCGATGTGGAACTTATCCCGGGCCCTGTTGAAATGGATATCTTACAAAGCCTGCAAAAAGGGCAGACTGCAATCCTAAATAAGCTAGATTCTATTGAATCCCGGATCGCGAAGCATGAGGGAATGATAGCGGACATAAAGGACAGCCTTGGAGCAACTAAGAAGCAAGTCGAAGACTTAGGCAAAATAGTTACAGAGCATAAGGATGACATTTCGATTCTGCAGAAAGAGTTGGGGAATTTGCAGGCTAAGAACGTTGACCTGGAAAACAGAAGTCGTAGACAAAACCTTTTGTTTTATGGAGTAGATGACAATAAAAAAGAAACATGGGACGAATCCCAGGAATTGATAAAAAAAAATCGTTGGCGACAAGCTTGGAATCGAAGTGGCATCGTTAGAAAGGGCACATCGCATTGGTGTATACCGAGAACAAAAAAAGCGACCTATCATCGCAAACTTCGCTTCGTACAAAGAAAGGCAAGAAATTTTGTCCAACGCAAAAAAATTGAAGGGGTCAGGTTTCAGCATTGATCAGGATTTTGCGCCAGCTACTCGGGAAGTGCGAAAGCGGTTATGGGAATACGGTAAAGCCCACAAAAGTGAGAGCACAAAAGTAAGACTGAACTTTGAGAGGCTTTCCCTTGATGAAAAAACGTACGTATGGGATGACGAGAAGAAGGAAGTCTTTCCATGCGAAAAAAAATGACGCGCACCTGAAAAAAAAAAAAAACACGCCCGACACAGCTTCGTCGCTGTTTTAATAAATTGTAGAAGCATAACGAAACAGACGGACGAATTGGCGGGGCTTGTCGAGTCTGTTAAAGCTGACGTAGTTATCGGAACGGAATCGTGGCTGCACCGTGATATCAGCGACTGTGAAGTATTTCCAAGTGACTTTGTCGCGTACCGCAAAGATAGACCAAGCCATGGGGGCGGTGTATTTTTACTTGTGCGAAGTTCTTTGAAATCTGCTGCCCTCGACATTCAGTGTGATATTGAATCTATTTGGTGCACGATTATACCCTAGATGATAATTCTTCATTCGCTGTAGGTGCATTTTATCGACCCCAAAACTCGGACTACAAAACACTTCAGTCGTTATATGAGATTATCTCGGAAGTTTCAAACCGAACATTCCTTCTTGCTGGTGATTTTAATTTGCCAGACTTAGAATGGCATGATGGAATATGCGTACGAGGCACTGGGTGCCGCGCAAACATAGAAATGAAAAATATAATAGACAACTATGGCCTTACCCAGTTTGTTACTTGCCCAACTAGAAATAATAACCTTCTTGACCTTGTGTTCTCAAATTCACCCAGTTTGGTGAATAATGTCAATGTTATTCCAGGAATCAGCGACCACATGGCTGTTGTTGCAGAAATAAAAAAAGAATGTAAAAACACCTCAAATAGTGCGGCAAGAAAGGTTTTTCTGTTCAGTAGGGGTGAATACACAAGAATAGTCGAAAAGCTAGAAGATTATTTGCCCGTGTTTGAATGCCTAGCTGAACACTACAGTGTGAATGATTTGTGGCTTAGCTTTAAGGACAAGTTGTTAGCACTCGTAGATAAGTATATACATGCGAAACAAGCCGGAAAGCTTCGTAAACGCAAGAAGCCATGGATGACGTCCGGTATTTTGAGATTAATCCGGAAAAGGCGACGGGTTTTTGGTAAATTAAAGAAATCTGGAAGCAGTGACTACGTGAAAGAATTACAAGCATTAACGGAGCAGTATAAATCATGTGTGGAAAGCGCAAAAACGAAATATTTCGAAGGGCTCAGCAATAAAATGAAAACTAATTCAAAGTGTTTCTGGCATTATATCAAAGAGTGTGGGTCTGATCATGTTGGAGTGGCTGAACTAAACTTTAATAATATGGTTGTAGTTGACGAGGAAGCAAAAGCTACCTGTTTAAACAAATATTTCCAGTCTGTGTTCTTGCCCAAGCTTGACGTTCCTTCAAAACCACACCCAACCATGATTCCGCCGATGCCACCGGTAGAACCGAGTGTCCGTGGCATATGTTCTCTTCTAGAAAACCAAGCTGAATCCAAAGCAGTTGGTCCTGATGGCAGCTCTCCTCGTATTCTAAAGCGATGTACACTGCCAATTTCCCTTTACCTTTATATAATTCATTCAATATCCCTTTCAACGGGAACTCTACCCGAAGATTGGAAAATTTCTCATGTTGTTCCGGTTCATGAGGGTGGCTCAAAAAAAGATGTAACAAATTACCGACCCATTTCATTGACGTCAGTGGCATGCAAAATTTTCGAGCACATTTTATCCAAGCACATATTGACCCATCCTACTGCTAGTAATGTATTAATAAATGAGCAGCACGGTTTTCGTAAAGGTTTTTCTTGTACGACGCAACTTGTAGAGTTCTTTCACGAGCTGGCTTCCAACGTTGATGAAGGTGGGCAAACAGATTGTGTGTTTTTAGATTTTCGAAAGGCCTTTGACACCGTGTCACACTCCCTTCTCCTGGCTAAATTAGACTCTAAATTTTGACCCAAACGTGTTCATCTGGATAACCAATTACTTGCTGAACAGGCGTCAATGCGTTCTTTTAAATGGGAAGTGTTCATCCTATGTTAACGTTATATTAGGTGTGCCCCAAGGCTCTGTCCTTGGGCCTCTCTTATTTCTTATTTTTGTAAATGATATTTCTGTGGGTATTTCGTCGCGCATGCGTTTATTTGCCGACGATTGTGTGTTATATCGACAAGTTCAGAACGAAGGTGACTGTGCTTATTTGCAGAACGATTTGGATTGTATTGTACAGTGGTGCCAGAAGTGGCAAATGACGCTAAACCCCAAAAAGTGCGTTCATATGCGCGTTTCCAAAAAAAAAAAAAGAAACCAATAGTAACGGCGTACACCATAGATACGCATACTGTTATTACCGAACCAACATGCAAATATCTTGGCGTTGTTTTGTCGCATGACTGCTCATGGAATGCCAATGTTGATCACGTTGCTGGCAAAGCGGCAAGGGCTCTAAACTTCATTCAGAGGAACCTAAGATTGGCACCCCGAACATTAAAAAATACAGCCTATCTCACATGTATTAGACCGATTTTGGAATACGCATGTCCTGTGTGGGACCCGATGAGGGCGAACTTGATTGATAAGCTTGAAAAAATACAAAACAGAGCTGCGCGGTTTGTCTTAGGGCGGTACGAGCGGAGAGACAGCTGCAGTGCTATGAAAGCTGAATTGGGTTGGGAATTGCTTTCTTTACGCAGGAAAAAACTGCGTTTGAAGTTTTTCTTTTCTGTTTTTCATGGGCGGACTGGGATTGACCGTCATAACTATTTCAGTGAACCCAGTTGCATATCTAGTCGACATGGCCACCGACGCAAAGTGAAAGAGTATCGTGCAAGAACGACCATGTTTTATAATTCCTTTTTTGTGATGACCATTAGAGATTGGAACCGGCTGCAAGACAAGCAAGTGTGCTGTATAAACGAAGAATTGTTTTATTCCAGTCTGTAACCCCCCTGCTGTAACGCCTTTTTGAGCAAAGCGGGGCACTCACCGAATAAAGAATAAAGAACAAGGACGCATAAGGGCAGACATTTCGTAGCAATGGTCAGTGGCAACGGATCTTGCATCAGCTAATTATTCCCCTTAAATCAGAGAGAATTAGTATTTTCCGGTAGTATTAATTGTCTTAACTACTGGTATATCTTAGGATACACGTTGTTGCCATGGCAATGACTGTATTTTGTTGAACTTTTCTAGAAGTTAGAGGTAAAGCTGGAAATGGGTTTTGCGTATTGCTGCTGTGCTCCCACGATAATTGCTTCGGCTTGGTGTAGCGGTAGAGTATCATGGCTGATGACTTATGTCGTGCCTACTGGGCATGCCTCGCTCAATTCTCTGTGCAGTTCCTGTTTTCTTTTTACTTTCTCTCTCTGTTGATGCGCAAACATTGCGGCTGGTTGTGGGTTAGCGATTCTGCCTGCACTGTTTAATCAGTTTGTTCCTCAGCCGTTTTGTTGTGCGAGGCCGAAATTCAGAATAAGTGGGAAAAAGTAAACCAAGATGTGGATTTGGCATGTCAGTGTTTGGTGATGCATGTGGCATTGGGCTATTTTTTTCAATTGGAAGTTTGTACTGTGTGGAATGTGTACAGGCCAGCCAGGTGTGCAGGAATTCCATGTGCTGCATTTTTGAGAAATTATATGCAACGGATGCTTTTACTTTCTATTTTCCATTCAGGTATTTTGGTTCTTTGCCACTTTGGTTAGTCCTTTATGAAGTCGGTATGAATGATGAATTGTGGGCTTGCTTTGCACGTGTACATACCTTTTGAAGTGAGCTTCTCAAGCTTTGTTACATTTGGGCATGTCACTACTCTCCAGAAGCAAGTTTATGCTGTTCATCTGGTGTGCATTGGTGCGTAGACCCTTACCTTCAGAGTCTGTACTGCCATCGACGACGTGAGCTGTAGTTAAACTTGTTGATCAAGTTAGCCCTTCTTTTTTTGGTGTTTTCGACTGTTTGCATCTGCTTTGATCCTTGTGAATGCAGTGCAGTGCAAATCTTTGATTCTGTATTTAAAAGACTACATCGCCAAATATCCACTCTGTACTTTTCAATTGTGCATTACCTGGAAGCAATGCCTATAGTTTTAAATAAAAAATTGTATCACAATCTTGCTGTCCACCTGATAGAAATTTTGTATGTTCTTTTTTTGTAGAGAGAGAGAGAGTGGAGCTCGAGGCAGTGAATCGATGAAGAAGAAGCGGACTCTGCGCGCGAGATGCTAGCAGCCCTGGGGTGTCACACGTACCTGTAAATATTGCAAATACACTCGTTCCTCTCTTCTGTGTGTTTGTAACCTCCGTAACAATATGCTACAATTAGCAGACTACTATGACAGCCACTTATCACGCAAATGGATCACGCCTGGCACTTCTTAAGAGGAACTTCCGTTTGGTTTTATGGGTGACAAATGAACAGCCGGGTACACAACGGCACCGCATTGCAGCCTAAATTAGATGCAGTGACGGCTCCGCAATAACGAAAGGCGTTGCAGTAAGAGACGGCGAAAAACTGTCGCAAAGATATGCTACAATCAGCAGACTGCTATGACTGGCACTGCATGGATTGGGCATGCAAGAGACGCTCATCGGCGTATCGTCCGAACGCACTTCGCGTTCAGCAGAAACGCAACAGGCACAAACGCACAGACCGTGGGATGTAAAAGAAGTGTCGCGTGTGCTCTGGAGCAATGGACAACAAGGCTGGGGGCGCTCTGAACTTCGCCTGGTCCTGTCCTCACAGATGTAAATGCATGCCTGCACGCCTAGTTTGGTCAGAGCTGTGATTATGTAAATAAATTGCGTATTTTACGCAAGGGGCGTCGCAAATGTTTTTTCCTCAGCGTCTGGGTGAAAGTTTGCACCCCGCTCCTCGGTCACATCAAGAAGAAATTACCGCCTTTCATGTAAAGCTTCATTCCCAGCAAAAAAAAAAAAAAAAACTACTTTCGAGAAAGTGCACTCTACTTGATTTAGCAGTTTGCTATCTCCCTACAGAGATGAAGAAACCACTTCAATGTCGTCATCTGCACGTAGGAGCGGTGACAACGCGCGGTCGGGACGGACGATGTCGTCTGCTCGCGATAAGCCAGCCGTCCGTCGGCGTATTAGAGGTGTGCGCCGACTTGTGGGCGCGCCGCCGCCGACAGTTTTCGCCGCGCCGCCGCCGCCGACGCGAACTGATCGGCGCGCCGCCGCCGCCGACGTTTTTCACCGCCGCAATCGGCACGCCATTTTTGCACCAGTACCGAATTTTCACAGATTTGTCTTCTTCTTTTTCATCTTGATATATAGCTTCGTTTCACATTTATGTAGCCAGTAAAAAACAAGCTTCGTAGTTATCTTCATCCAGCTTCAGAGACCGAGAGTACCACTATGAACAGCGGCACAAGTTCGGCGGCCGCTGCATGAAATGACATAATGGACAAATTGACAAAAAATAAATATAATATTCGGTAGTTCTTCACCTAACGCGCTGCATTTGTGCTGCACTGCTACCACTTCATTTCTTCTGTGTATACGCCCTGTTTCGGGCACGATCTTAGGCTGCCATCTTGGACTAATAGTGATGCTGTTTTACATCCATATGAATATTATATATACGTTGATGGTAGCATCCTGGAAGCTTGATGGGAACTTCTGAGAGCTGGTTCAGAGCGTCTCGATGCTCGCGCTTTACGCCCTGGTCTTCCAAAAATTCTCTGCAGGAGAAAACAATGGACAGTTTGCATTAATCTGCTAGGCAGCTTTTCTGTAAGGTTAGTTTTTCAAACAAGAACTCTCGTTCACAGGCTGCTTTTCTCACTCATTTCGTTTTTGCCATTCCTTTTTTTTTTTTGAGATCGTGTTGTGCTCGCGTGCCTTCGCGGGAATTAGGAGAGGTGACATCTTGTTGTACTCGCATGCTCAAAATGAGAAATAAAAGCAGTCTGTGAACGAGCGTTTTTGGTTGGAAAACAAACCTTACAGGAAAGCCGCCTTGCAGATCACTGTAAACTGACAGACTGCATGTCAATTCAGTTCAGGGCAGTCCGAACAAATTGTCGTCTTCATCTCCGTCCACCAAATGGGGGGGGGGGGGGGGGTAGTGGTTATAAGAAGGTGTCTGATGTCTGCAGCCCAGCAGGGAGCAGTGAATAAGGATTTAGAAAAAAACGAGAGAGGGAGAAAGAGAGAGAAAGTCAAACACTGCCTTCTTTTCAAACCAGGAAAGAGAGAAGGTGCACGTTCAATTCGTCACACGGCGAGAGAGAAACATAACGTAGATTACAGTGCAATAATACGCACAACACATCACAGTGCATTGCATCGCATGCGCAGAATAGGGTCTGCAGCGCTAGGCAGGCTAGGGCTTGTGAGAATTGAAGACTTGCAAGCACCAAAGAGTGTGGGAAACATACCTGACCAGGGATCCCAAGCTCTCGGCCAGTTGTTCCGCGCGTCTCGTGGCACGTCAAACAAATCAAGCAGCCTCCATTTCAAACAGCTCTTCCTAGGCCTTCAGTCAGTCAGGCGTGTCCAAAGAGTTTTTGACGAGGGGAGCCAACAACCCTAAAGAATTCTAAGAATGACTTTCGTGTTGTCACCGCTTTTGGCGCACCCCGAGAGCATTGATCCGGAACAAATCAGGGTAGGCTTAGCTGCAATCGTCCCCCGCGTCCAAGCGGCGCCTAGCCAGGGAAGCTGATCTTAACATCTTTTACAGACACACGCACATAAGCACGCACAGTTTCACTCCAAGAGGGAATTGGTAGTGGTCGCAATGACGTACGTAACGTGCATCTACTATAAAAAGGCGTGCAGTGTATGCGATAGCTTTTTAAAGTCTTGTAATTCTAGTATATTTTCATAATATAGCCGAGGTATGAGGTGGTTGTTACTCACATATATTTGGGTTAAAGTACTAGAAATATTTATTCGCCACGCATGACTTCTAGTAATGATACTCCAAGAAAAAGAAAATCGCTCCAACATTTTTAAAACTAAGTTTGCTCGTGGGAGTACTTGTTCTCTGTCTGCGCTTTTCCATGGTTCATGAGTGTTAAGCCCCGCTGCCACTTCTATAGAATGGTGTACAATAAGCCGTATCAACGCAGTTACAAGAATTTCTACAGACTACCAAGCATACGATCACCAGGCATTTTCCCTCTGGCATATTTTTATTTAAAAAAGAAAGCGACATATTTTTGCTGAAAACCCGATTTATGCACTGGGGCCCGGTGCACACATGTTGCATGTTGTAACTCTTGATAATGGTGAGTGCGAAGACGGCAAGTAAAAGCCTTTATGCTATTGTCTGCGCTCTTCCATGGTTCATGAGTGTTAAGCCCCGCTGCCACTTCTATAGAATGGTGTACAATAAGCCGTATCAACGCAGTTACAAGAATTTCTACAGACTACCAAGCATACGATCACCAGGCATTTTCCCTCTGGCATATTTTTATTTAAAAAAGAAAGCGACATATTTTTGCTGAAAACCCGATTTATGCACTGGGGCCCGGTGCACACATGTTGCATGTTGTAACTCTTGATAATGGTGAGTGCGAAGACGGCAAGTAAAAGCCTTTATGCTATTGTCTGCGCTCTTCCATGGTTCATGAGTGTTAAGCCCCGCTGCCACTTCTATAGAATGGTGTACAATAAGCCGTATCAACGCAGTTACAAGAATTTCTACAGACTACCAAGCATACGATCACCAGGCATTTTCCCTCTGGCATATGTTTATTTAAAAAAGAAAGCGACATATTTTTGCTGAAAACCCGATTTATGCACTGGGGCCCGGTGCACACATGTTGCATGTTGTAACTCTTGATAATGGTGAGTGCGAAGACGGCAAGTAAAAGCCTTTATGCTATTGTCTGCGCTCTTCCATGGTTCATGAGTGTTAAGCCCCGCTGCCACTTCTATAGAATGGTGTACAATAAGCCGTATCAACGCAGTTACAAGAATTTCTACAGACTACCAAGCATACGATCACCAGGCATTTTCCCTCTGGCATATTTTTATTTAAAAAAGAAAGCGACATATTTTTGCTGAAAACCCGATTTATGCACTGGGGCCCGGTGCACACATGTTGCATGTTGTAACTCTTGATAATGGTGAGTGCGAAGACGGCAAGTAAAAGCCTTTATGCTATTGTCTGCGCTCTTCCATGGTTCATGAGTGTTAAGCCCCGCTGCCACTTCTATAGAATGGTGTACAATAAGCCGTATCAACGCAGTTACAAGAATTTCTACAGACTACCAAGCATACGATCACCAGGCATTTTCCCTCTGGCATATTTTTATTTAAAAAAGAAAGCGACATATTTTTGCTGAAAACCCGATTTATGCACTGGGGCCCGGTGCACACATGTTGCATGTTGTAACTCTTGATAATGGTGAGTGCGAAGACGGCAAGTAAAAGCCTTTATGCTATTGTCTGCGCTCTTCCATGGTTCATGAGTGTTAAGCCCCGCTGCCACTTCTATAGAATGGTGTACAATAAGCCGTATCAACGCAGTTACAAGAATTTCTACAGACTACCAAGCATACGATCACCAGGCATTTTCCCTCTGGCATATTTTTATTTAAAAAAGAAAGCGACATATTTTTGCTGAAAACCCGATTTATGCACTGGGGCCCGGTGCACACATGTTGCATGTTGTAACTCTTGATAATGGTGAGTGCGAAGACGGCAAGTAAAAGCCTTTATGCTATTGTCTGCGCTCTTCCATGGTTCATGAGTGTTAAGCCCCGCTGCCACTTCTATAGAATGGTGTACAATAAGCCGTATCAACGCAGTTACAAGAATTTCTACAGACTACCAAGCATACGATCACCAGGCATTTTCCCTCTGGCATATGTTTATTTAAAAAAGAAAGCGACATATTTTTGCTGAAAACCCGATTTATGCACTGGGGCCCGGTGCACACATGTTGCATGTTGTAACTCTTGATAATGGTGAGTGCGAAGACGGCAAGTAAAAGCCTTTATGCTATTGTCTGCGCTCTTCCATGGTTCATGAGTGTTAAGCCCCGCTGCCACTTCTATAGAATGGTGTACAATAAGCCGTATCAACGCAGTTACAAGAATTTCTACAGACTACCAAGCATACGATCACCAGGCATTTTCCCTCTGGCATATTTTTATTTAAAAAAGAAAGCGACATATTTTTGCTGAAAACCCGATTTATGCACTGGGGCCCGGTGCACACATGTTGCATGTTGTAACTCTTGATAATGGCGAGTGCGAAGACGGCAAGTAAAAGTCTTTATGCTATTGTCTGTGCATCCGGTGTAACGAAAACCTCTAGTCTTGAGATTGTTGGGTTAACCCTTTATGGGACAGTGGGACATTTACAACCCACTTTTTGACTGCAGTTTAAAAGCCGCGCCACACCAAAACCACCGCCGCTGTTTAGCTGAGATTGCTCTCGCCATTTGGTGAGTGTCTAACCTAACGTTTTTAAACATTATTTTCTACGAAGCTCTAGGGGGCAACACAATATAACGTTTCATTCGAAGCGTTCCGAATTCGTTTACCGCGCTCAGTTGCGCGGGTATTTTGAGTCGACGTGCACTAAATACACAATGACAAGTAAGTGTGAAAGTTTTATTTCTCGTGTGGGTTTCTATATAAAATTACTGTGTTATGTTTTCTGATTTTATTGTCGTACTGGCTACCCGGAAAGTTGTGCAACATGAGTGACGCAACTCAGAGCTGGCGAAATTTCCTAGGCCTAATTTTCTTCTCGCTTACATCGGAATTTTAGCGCACTATTGCATTCTCTTTTCATTCCAGGGAGGTCGCTATCAGTTGAAGAAGCGGTTGAGCTTCTGTTCAGGCTTCCAGATGATCCTCGAGAAAGCGACATCGAGAGTGAACTTGGAGACAGTGAGAATGAAGTTGTGCCCGCGCTGGCTCCGGTCGAGGAAAGTGACTCAGATGACAACGCGCTTGATCAGCCATCCACAAGCACAGGAAAAAGGAGGCGATCATCGTACGTCAGGAAGAAGCCAAAAAAAAAAAAGACGCCCGAGAAGTCCTGAGCCAGTCCAATCGGATAACTCTGACAGCCGAGATGTTGCCTCGGAAGGAACCGCTTTGTGGTCTACAGCACTTCCGGTTCTCAACAATCGCTCTGTGAGTAGCCTGAAACCACAGTATTCAAGCAAGTTGTCCTCATCTTGTACACCATCCGAGTCATTCAGCCTGTACTTCAATGATGATGTACTTGAAATGATCGTGCTTGAAACAAACCGCTATGCCAGGCAGGAGGCTCGAAGAGGGTGGCACGATCTAACAAAAGGTGAACTGAAAGCCTATTTGGGCATTCTTATTTTGATGAGCGTAAATCCTGCGCACCATCTGTACCTCTACTGGAGTAGCGACAGCTTTTTCAATGTGAAGGAGATATCCAGTGTGATGACATTCAAGAGGTTTCAGGCCATTATGAACTCACTGCACTTTTACGACAATGAGAAGATAAAAAGTAAAGGTGAAGAGGGTTTTGATAGACTGGCCAAAATACGACCTCTTGTGGACACCTTGAACAAAAAGTTTCTTCAAGAGTACAAGCCTTCTGTCCACCAGGCAATTGACGAAAGTATGGTGCGTTTCAAAGGACGATCGGCTTTGAAACAGTATGCCCCCATGAAACCAATCAAACGCGGGTACAAGGTATGGTGTAGAGCGGACTCTGTGACTGGCTACCTCTGCGAGTTTCAAATATATGAAGGGAAGTCTGCAGAAAGAGAGGCTGGTCGTACACTTGGAGAACATGTCGTTCTTTCTCTTTGCAACAATGTTGACGAAGACAGTACGCTCTACTTTGATAACTTCTTCACTACGACCAAGCTCATGGAAGAGCTTTCAGAAAAACAAATTATGGCAGCAGGCACGGTTAAAACAAATGGGAAGGATTTACCTCATGAAATCTAAGTGGACCAGAAATTGAAGAGAGGGGACTATGTTTGGCGATCAAAGGGCCAATTGACGGCGTACCAGTGGCGTGACAACCGAAATGTGACGATGCTGTCAAACTTCCATGATCCATCTGAGGCGGTTGAAGTGAACCGGACGCTTTCTAATGGAGCCAAGGTGGGCGTGACATGCCCCAAAGTAGTCTCTGACTACAATAAGTTCATGGGGGGTGTCGACCGATTCGACCAAAAGCGTAACGCATATATGTGCGACCGTAGGTCGAAAAAGGGTTGGTACAGACTCTTCATTACCTCTTAGATGCAGCTGTAGTCAACGCTTTCATTCAGCATTGCCACTTCACACCAAACGAATACTTGTGGTTTCGTCTTGCCCTTGGAAGGGAGCTTATCAGCGGTCAGAGCTTCAGGAAAAAGACGGCCATTCCCGCT
Source organism: Rhipicephalus microplus (assembly GCF_043290135.1). Lineage (NCBI taxonomy): Eukaryota > Metazoa > Arthropoda > Arachnida > Ixodida > Ixodidae > Rhipicephalus > Rhipicephalus microplus. The sequence continues at coordinate 165,815,580 of NC_134703.1, forward strand.
TTTAAGCACAAGAAGCGTGGACGTCAGTCTGGACAGAAGATGGTGGGCGTTCCTGGAGAAATCAGATTTCACAAAGGTGACCACCACCCTGTGAAGACAACCGGACGTAAACGGTGCAGGTGGTGTTCTACCAAGGCGAAGGAAATTAGGACGGCACTTGTATGCAAAGTCTGCAACGTGCCGTTGTGTGCTACATGTTTCCTGCCTTTTCATAACGGAAAGTGTGAAGGTTTTCATACAGCCAGACGTTGCTGTTTGCAAGAGTGCAATTTTGAATAAATTTAGTACCCACATTTTTTTATTGCCAACAGCCCTGTCGAATGTGGTTACTGGCACCATATTGTCCCACATTCTCTGGTTGTCTGAACAACCAGTGGGACATATGCGTCCCACTTTTTTTGAGTCCCCCTTTGCACTGACGAAACTAAAATTTTATATGTCACATAGTGATGTAGTAACCATCAGTTTTATACAGACAAAATGAATTGATCGTGTTTTTTCTCATTGTGTCCCATAAAGGGTTAAACCGTGCATTTGCCCATTGCTATTTTTCATCATGGCGTTTCTGAATAAAATTTTTGAGTGGTGCTATGTGGAGCACGCAGCAGTAGTGCCGATGTGCTACTTGGTGCTGGTACAAAGAGAAAACTAGCTTGCATCTCTTCTTCAATGAGTCCTTTAATTAACCCTATTCTAGGGGGCTGCATAGAAGACTATACGCCTGACACACTTGGAAAAGTAAAGCACATCATCATAAGCGACCACTTCTGCTAAATGAAGGACTTGTAGACCGTCACCATCTAGACTATGGTGTTCTGCAGAAAGATGTTGAGCAGAGATGTTGACACTGTGAAAGGATACCGACGTGTCAAGCTCCTCGTTAATTACACCCGAAGATTTATAAATTGATACAGCACAACAATCATGCAAAGAATCTGCGAAAATAAAAAAAGGTATGCTTCGCGGCGGATAAGTTGAAATTAAAAACCAACACATTATTACTGGTTAATTAAACATGGTCCTTCAAATACTTTTTAGTTAGTTCATAATTGTGACTTATCTGTCATGCAACATTTTTTTTTTTATTTTATGGATTCTTCGCTATTGTCGCACAGGTTGGTATCACTTCCCGTTAAGCGAAGAGCTGCACGTGGTTTAAATGCATCTGGGTAGGGTTCGCATTTATTGTTTACCAAAGCTATAATAATGTGGCACTAGAAATGCCGAAAATCAAAATGACGAACTTTTGGAATGCCGAAATTTAGAACACTGAAAAATCAATAAGCCAATTATACAAGATACCGAAAGTGTAAAATGTCAAAAAATCAAATTACCTAACTATCCAAACGCCGAAATATCAAAATGCCTGCCTCACCTAGCTATACTGGAAGATGAAGTATCTAGCTAAATTAGAGGTTACACCAGCACACTCGTTCACCCTCATTTCCAGTTGTCCCATTACATTTATCTCAAGCCTTCATAAAAATAGCAAACTATAAATTTTTCCACCTCCAATCGCACATCAGAGTGATTTCTTGCTTATCGCAAACAGTTTGCTCTGTAAGCAGTGGGGTTGTCGCTCCATTGACGATGCCTTCAAGTCTGGCTTGCTTCCTCTTCATGGTAGTAATAAACCGAAATCGCATGGCTGTCGTAGATCACTTTCTTCGAGATTGTCATGCAAGTACCTTCTACAGGAAGGTCGGTAGTCACTCTGGCGTTGCAGTCTCTTCACTTCTCGCACCTCCAATAGTGCCTAGAATGCACCTTCTTGTCAACAACATAAACATAACCACAACTGCAACAAAGTATTGGTTTTCCTTTTTGGTAACACACCCCGCCACATCTTCGTCAATTTCCCTCCAAATCGGGAGTATTCGCGTGCATGGTTCAAAGAATTTTCAGCGATACGTCTTTTCAGCATTTCGATTTTCTAGCATTCGTCGTTTTAGTTGTTTCGATTCTGTGGCATTTAAATTTTTCAGCTTTTTGACATTCGACCTTTTAATAAATCGGCGTAGTGATTTTTGACATATTGATAGAGACCCAAGCTAATACTCCCTAATAAATCTCTTCAATTAGCCTGAACAAAGCTTAATATGTTCTCTAAATGCTCCTCGCTTCCACACAGCTTGTATTTCATGCTAGGATCCATTGTTAGAAGGTATGAACACGTGCAAGTACACAGATAACTTAGATAAGCCGAAGATAACTAGTGAATAATTTTCTCACCTAAAACAAAAAGTAAACAAAAACTTTGAGTCATTACGCAATATAAATCACTACTAAATCGACTGTTCAGTATATTTTACCTGGAACACGTCAATGTTAAACTTACGACCACTTACGAGCAAAAAAAAAAGTTTTTTTTTAGCAAAATGTGACGCCAATGGCCCATACTATTTTGCAATACGTACGTTTAAAATTATTTTTCGCCTACAGAAAAACTACTTGATAATTTGTTCATACAATCTATTTCATTTCTTTATTATCTGTCTATGGAAAAAATCTCCAATATGGGCCATATTTCTGTTCCTTAAGGCAGCAATAAACACCCATGAAAGGGTTCGTAAAAATTATTTCAAGTTAAAAGGACACGCCTGTTCAATTAGACAAGCTTTTCTTTATTTTAATGTAGGAGTGAGTTAGTGAAAATATTATTGAGAATGTAAAACACATTTCTTGGCAATACATTTTACGAGTCAAGCTTCAAGCTTTCCGAAAACAATTCGCATGCGTCTTACGGTACTGAAAAATGTATGTCAATAAACATTTCAGGGGAAAATTCCTTGCTCAATAAGTATATGATCCTCAATTCTTTAAAGCTAATATCTAATGGTCGAGCGCCAAGGTTTGGAGAGATGGCGTGGAATAGCCCAGTGTAACACTTGCCACATAAAGATGTTTGTTTGCTCTAGATTGAGGTATAAATTTAATTTTCACTTGGAGCCCCATGTGGTGTAAATTTTGTCTCAATGTGGACCCAAATTACGATTTTCTTAGGCCGGTATTTTTTTTCTCACAAAAAAAAAAGAACTTTAGTCTCCTAAAAGTATAGGCATAATATACTCTCCCCAGAGCAAGCATTTTCTTACTCAGGTATTTATGCATAGCGCAACAACATAAAGAAATATCTCAGGGGCAGCGTCAGGATTATTTTACTGGTGGGGCACTGATGATAAGTGAGTTCCTTAAGGGTGAGAAGGGAGGCAGGGAACTTAGCCACTGTGTTGTGACTATGTTCTCTCTTGGGGGGGGGGGGGGGCAGTGGGGGGCGAGTGAAAATTGAGGGGGGGGGGGGCAGCTCCCGCTCCCCCGTGCCCAGCCCTTGCGCCGCTACTTGGAAAAAATGCAAACAGAAGATTTCGGCAAGGTTTCTGGTTGCTTGTATGACAGAAAAATAGCAGCAATATTGTTCAGCTTTTAACACCTGGCACAAACGATCTTGCTTAACATGAAAACTAAATTCGCCATTCAAACAAGCAAGGTTATAGTAAATTTTGCAAACAACACTCAGACTACAATCTGCGAAATACGGAAAGATCCCACGTACGGCATAGGTTGGCAAAAAAAAATAGAACTCAGTCAGATTAATTCAATAACCATATATAACAATATTTTGCTTTGGACTCACTCGGACTGAGACTAAGGAAATTTCTCTCTATTTAAACTCACTCAGACTCAGACTCACCGATGTATTTGTCAGCCAGATCCACTAATATTTTCCTCAAATATACCCACTTATACTCAGACTGATCAGAACGTTCCTCCAGCGGGCTTACTTGGACTTATAGACTCGCCAAATGTTTCTAAAACAGACGCATTTGGACTGAAAATGAGCGATATTCGACTTGGTCCGGCTGTTACAATAAATGTCGAAGGAGCACTATAAAAAAACACATGTGAAAGAATTTCAATTGCCAAGCAACCTATATATATATATATATATATATATATATATATATATATATATATATATTTACACATATATATATTAGCTTTCAACATACAAAAACAAGTTTTTCCACCACCTCTAAATATTAATATTAAAGAGAAACTTGACATTACATGCAATTTCCGCCACAGGCACATGCGCGCTGATAGCACTAAATACTATAAGTACCATATGAATTGGCTGCTGTATATACCTGTGCTATTTTGAAATTTGGTGATACTATGCTGGTATATACATTCGCCCACGCTTGTATTTGGTCATAGTGCGGAATGCTGTAATATAAAATTTTTGTCAGCAGAAAATCTGAGAACCATGACTTGACAGGGTCGCGTTTTTTAAAAAGCCTGTTACCTGTCCCGAGTTTCGTATTAGGTAAGGTGCATTCATGGTTCATTATTCATGAAGTCTTCCCGCGAAACACTACAAGAAAAACTCGTCTTCATTGGATGCACTGGTGTTAGTGCACATGTACGTGTTATCCTACATAAGCTGAGTCTTTCGACAATAACTCATCAGTTGCAATACAGCGCCTGTGTTTGCGTCTTTTTAGGTATGCATGATTGTGTGGTATTGTATGCTGCTTTCTCAAAAGGAAAATAATGCCTAGGTCATCAGCTACCTGCTGCAACAAATAAAAAAAACAAGATGCAACTTTTTTTTTCTTTCAGTACTCCTCTTTCTACCCCCCCCCCCCCGCACACACACGCACACCAGAGCTATAAGCGTCCAAGAAGGAATAGGGGCTGTTTATGGTTGCTCACCTGTCATTGCTTCTCTGAATGTTTCGGCGTGAGGGAAGTTGCCGGAGCAGCGAGGATATAATCTACGACAGGAATCAAAGGTGAACATTCGACATAAGCCTGTCTGTTTTGGATAGAAACTGAAGGAATGAGAACTCCAACCAAAATATATTTATGTAAAAAAAAAACCCCAATGTTTCGAAGCTGGTCCGGCTTCTTCTTGAGGGGTGAGGGATTGGCTTCAAAACGTCGTTTTTTTCAATGTGTATTGATTAGACTTTTCTCATTACTTCAATGCACGAATATAAGTAGAGATGGTACGTGGTAAAGGAAAGGTCTACCCCAGTGGCTTTCGCAATACTTCATTAGGCAAAATATCTTCTCTTTTCAACTTGCTGTGTAATCTAGCCTTCTCATTACTCTCGGCTAAGCTTTGTATTGCGCTCGGTAGCTCAGGGTGAGGTGAGTTTCCGCGAACCTTACCTGCCTTCCAAACCAGTTACTGCATGGAAGCTTCCCCTGAATGGATGAGTCTGTGGTTGAAGAAAAGGAAAAAAGACGCTATCTTTTCTTGCGAGTGCAGGGCTCAGTGGCTTGAAGGGAGGGGGGGTGGGGGGAAGTGGAGAAAAGAGTTTAGAAGTAGGAAGGAAGAACGTGACGGCCATGGCTGCCAGAGCAGAAAGAGAATAGGGGCCTTTGGCCGGGCAGTCCCAGTCGTACGACTTGTAAATGTGGAGCTGCAACCACATACGCGCATACCTATGGCCATTCCCACAAGAAAAAAATGTCCTAGACCACCTTTCTTGGGCAAGAATACAGAAAACAAGTGAAACGAGAAAACTAAAATAAATAAACAACCGATAATCCAGCCACCGATTGTCACCACAGCTGCAGAAGGAAGGAGAAATGTAATCCGTGACCTCGGCACGAGCGGCTACACAGAGGCATTTATTCGCAGAACACTGTGTATAAGAAAAGACACGGAAAACACGACACCAATGGCGCCGCAACGACGCCGCGTGTCGACCCAACTTGAGCGCAGGGAACAGCGAACGGAGCACAATGGCAGAACACTGCGACACCACTCGCAACATGTTTGCCCCATACCAGTCCCGAAGGCACGGTGTAGAGCTCGTTGCGTTTTGTAGTTTTTCTGCATTCCTTGAAGAGCACAAAGAGCGCGAAAGTTTGGGTACGAGAAACTTGAGCGTGAAAAACGACTTTGCCATCAAGCCTTTTGCAGTGTGGACTGGAAAAACACAATGATGGGTGAGGGACGACAGGAAGTTCTTACGCGCTTCAAAGATGAATATGAATGGAAAATTGCTTAAATGGGAATAAAAAAATCTACAAAAGCACGGGCATTGCTATGTTGTGTCGGTACAACAGAAGTGCAGGCCGTTTGGAAAAAGATGGCAGCAATATCTCATAAAGAGACTCGAGAATTGAAAGCCTCTCTGATGGCCGGGAGGTAAACCATGTTTCGACCATGTTTCAGCTTGAATAAATTTATTTTAGCGAGTGATAAAGGATCACGTACGGCATGAACGATGCGTTTCTGCCTCCTTTCTTCTTAAAATATGGCCGCGAGAATTTTCATGGTACCCTAAATCACGCAGCCGCTGTTTAATTGGTAGCAAATGACATGACAAAAGCCCATGGTCTGTGTCATCGTACATTTTAACAAAACTTGAAATCCAGCCCGATGGCGCATTGCTATCGGGAAATTTTTAGCGCGAACTAATGCTTCCTCACGACGTTCACAAGAACCCATCCTGTCTCTCTCGTTCTTCTTAACGTCTTGTTTAGGGCTCACAACTTTCCGAATCGGCACATTTATTCAAGAAAAAACTGAAGTGGCATCTGAGGGCACAAGCAGTTCAACGCAATAGAGAGAGAGAACGGGTGCTCGATTGCTCCCGAATCGTGCTGCTTTCTCGTCTTTGAAGCCACATTAATATTGAATCTGGAGTTTAGCACTTATTCTCCGTTGATTAGGTACATAATCATAGATCAAGCTCAGCGTAAATTCTGATGTCACATAGTAAAGGTGACCTGGAGTGGCACATGTGTCCCAAGAAGCTGCAGAACCCAATTCCATGCTTTCGTACTGTCATGCTCGTTTAATACAAACGTTTGTAGATTGGATTACAGAAACAACATTAAAAGACCGAGAAATATTTAGTTCCTCCGCTCGTTAGTAACGCACTTCGTTATGTATTCTTCTTTTCTCTGGGAGCAGATCACGTGAGTTTTGTAGCATGAATTAACATAAAGTGCTGTTTCTATTTCACCACAGTCAGCGAACGGTGTACTCTACAAACACATCACCTACATTAAACTTCGTGCCAACACAATGCATACAATCCTCAATTACATCGCCAAAAAATACGGGTTTCACGGAAAGATATTCCTAATGCTTCGTTATATATTCAAACGTCAAACTTAAATATAGCACCACCATGAACGGGATTAACTCCATGGCCAAATTTCACTGCAAAAAGCGCTCGAATAACTGCATCGTCTTAGGACTCGATATAGAGCCCAGCCTATAGCCGGTATTTTGGTCACATAGAGGTTACCAAAAACATTTTTCTCTGCAAAACATTTTCGCAATAGACTGCTTTCATGGAGTAAATCAGCCCGACATTTTTCGAATACACCTGAGGTAGTCACCAAAAGCCTTGGACGTTTGGCGTGGAATGACCGATCAAACTTTACGTCGATACCTATCACTTTTTGTCTCCACTGCCTCTTTCCAAGTTCATGTTCTTCCTTTCTTGACATTCAACTTCACAGTAATTTAACAAATCCCCTATATATTGGTTCTATAAAAGAAAATAGCTTGTGGTATACGCATCTTAAATAAAACTTGTCCATGTACTTACGCCCCGTCTCACTGTTTTGTATCAATCATTTCACCGTTCTCATCTCACCATATTGCAACGTGGTTGCGACGGCATAGAATATGGTACTTGGGTTGCTCAAGACGACACTTTTTATTTCGTGAACGTGTGCCTAGAAAAGTACAAAGTACTAAAAATTCACGCTTTACGCAGATAGCGGTAATTAGAGCATAGGTCGTCAGCAATATGATCTGCGTGAAGGTACGTCGCCATGTATGCCCGTGGCATCGAACATCATCCGTATTGTAGGTGTCTCAAGCTTATCAGAAGATTCTAAAATAATCTAGAATTTTCGCAGACAGCCAAGCGTGCTTTGCGCAAGGCAATAGATTAATATGTGGTGTTCAACGTATCAACACCACCACATGATTATGAGAGATGCCGAAGTGGAGAGTGGAGGACTCCAGAAATTATGACAACCTGGGGTTCTTTAACATGCACCCAAATCTGAACACATGGGCCTACAGCATTTTCGCCTCTATCAAAAATGCAGCCGCTACGGGCGGGATTCGATCGCGTGAGCTGCGGGTCAGCAGCCGAGTACCTTAGCTACTGAACCACAATGGCGGTACCTTTGCGCTAGGCAGTGACATAAAAATACAAGTGAAGTGGCAGTATAATAATGTTGCGATAAAATTTCAGCAGACGCGACAGGTTCCACTGTGGATGCTATTTTCATACATGTAGAACCGTCAGCGGGTAGCCACGCGTTGCTGGGTGGATCGACATCTTTGAGTATTTTGAGTATAGGCTAAGTTTCTACCTAAAACATACGGCGTGACGACAGCACTCACGTTGACTGTAAATTTTAGCGACACAAAGTGCACGCTTCGGTTGGATGATGTGCATATTATTAAGAAGCTGTTGTGTATTCCTCAAAGGTCGAGATTATCAATGGTCGAGCAAACCTTCACTATCACGAGCTGGATGAGAAGAATATATCTATGTAATGTTTACAGCCAGCCTATAGACCGCAACCACAACTGACGGTGTGGGCCGACATCACTCCTGTAAGTCTATATATTTAGGGTTGTATCCGTTACAGTAAAAAGTAACTAAATACGTTACTGGTTACTCTAATAAAAAAGGTTACGTTTCACGGCTCCACGTTATATATATATACATAAAGAAGGTAACGCATTACCATTACCATAACCGAAAAAACATAACGAATGTTACCTCTGCCGTAGCTCCGGAATCCTCAGTTTTGATCAATGTGTCTTTGCTGCAGAAAACCACAATGAGAATTTTTAAATTGCAAATTTATGTTTCCCACATACTAACCCAAGCAAGGAATATACCCAATGTTCAATTAACGAGAATTTTTTGTACAGATGTGCTGAACCTTAGCAATGTTATATAGAGGCTTCATGATGCCTGCCCATGTGATGGCTTCTGACTCTGCAGTGACCCAGGGTGAAACCATATTTTTTTTTTCATTGGAGCATTATACACAAAGTGAGGTTCAATAATATACGGTATTCACAAAGAATCTATCATTGAACTCTCAAGAAATTTACAACAATCGGCCTTTTCTTGATCCCTCAGCACCTTCAATAAAGCATGTCGAAATCGGTACTGTTGGTCCTAGCAACCAAAATGGCCCGCCGTGCGCCAGTAGGCAATCACGGAGGCCTACAGAGGACTACATTGGTGCCTTTTTATTGGGGAGGGGGGTATCGGGAGATGTCGTGGGGAGGAGGGGGGGGGGCACTTGCAAGTTTGTGACACCAGATGTGGCTTGCAGACGCGTAAGTCTAGAAAAATTACGAAGGGGGACACACATCTTGCAATAGCAGCCATATTGTTTTCATATTTTGCAGGTTTTATTTTTGTTTATATAAGAATTAAAACCATGCCTAGAAATCAATTTGACGAACGAACGTAGGTTCCCAGCACTCGTAATTCCATTCTTCTATTGAGTCTTTTCCGGAACCAGTCGAAAGTGGCAGTTGCGATTTCAATTGTCTCATACACCTGATGGGTATTGAGCACATGTACACGCTACAAAAAGCATTAAAAAGTTGAATGTTTTATACATACTTATCAAGCATTCTTATTTGTGACGTTTTTAAGAAAATTTTTAATGGGGCCCACTTGCAAGGGGCGTTCCCCTCCCCTCACCGAGCACAAATGGGTCGGGGAGTCAACGTTCTCTGCAGGCGTGGTCAACGGGCCTCCAGGTCGTGACCAGTGTCGACTGTGTATCTGAGCAAATATTGCATTTGCTCTCATCTGCACATATGGCCATCGACAGGTTTTTGTCTTGGGGGTAAGCAAATCCTTCCTTCAACTTGCATCATGGCTCAGGGAGGGAGTCATGTTGGTGTCGCTAGAGTGGGTAGCAAGTGCTGGTGCGGCTTGAAGGGGTCAAGTGCCCCTTTTGCACCTCCCGCCTCGCCCACGCCCATGTCTACACTTCATTCATTGAACACTGCGGTGCGGACTAGTTGACTAAATGCACTGATTTGTTTTCTTCCGCATCTTATACCGCTACATAAAACATTCTCATATTGTGAAAAGTTGGTATATCAATTTGTTTCAAGGAAAGTAAAATCCAAGGCATGACAGATACTCAAAAGAGCGGTTTCCTGCAATCGCAATTCGAAAACTTGTAGCAGAGGTGCTTCTTTTTTCGTGACACGTACAATGTAAAAGTGAGATCCGATTCGGAAAAAGCGAACTGAGTGACGTGCGGCGGTGCTTGCTCAATGGTCAATGAAAGAAGGTTTCATGAAGTATGACGTAGCCAACAACAGAAACAAACTGCTGCATCCTAAATTAAAAAAAAAACAAGCAAAGTGCTGCACATTCGTGGTAGAACATGAACATATATTGAACTACGCATATTTTATTACGAAAGCGAAATAAAAACTATTTTGCAAAAGGCTTATAATTCATCGTGATGTCGACACAACTGTGTAGTGTCATTAGTGCTATTTGGATGAAAATCCCTGAATTTCAACTAATTCAGTAACCTGTGGCAGAAGAACCTTTTGAATTTTTAGTTTCGGCTTCCGCGCCGCCGGCGCCGCCGCCGCCGATGAAAATTGGCCGCGCGCCGCCGCTGATGAAATAACCGGCGTGCGCCGACGACGCCGCCGCCGCCGACTCTGAGTGACCCCCACGCCGCCGCCGATCGAAATCGCCTCGGCGCACACCTCTACGGCGTATTTAGAAAGAGCGACCGCTAGAGGCGCTCACATCCGTACCGATGTCTTAAATGAAGATACAGCAGGACTAGCAACCACACTGGCGAAAGGCGTCGATGACATGCGCGCCACTTCTCCTAAGGTACAGGTAGTGATATGCACGATATCGGAGGTACCGGTGCGTGATAGCAACCTGCAAAGAGCGGTTGTCAACGCAAACCAAGAGATATGGCGGATGAGTCGAGAGAAAGGCTTTGAGGTGGTAGAAATAAACAAAGAGGTGCATAGGTGGGGTGGTTTTCAACGAGACAGAATTCACTTCGATGGGCGGCTAGGTCATGAGGTGGGTTGGCGACTTGCAGGACGGGCAGTAGCTTTTTTGGGGGGCAAGCGAGCCCTTCGGGGTGCAGGATAGCTAGTAACGAGGAAAACAACCAGGGAGACTCTTCGACAGGTGGTATGGACAGATACGATTCCAAAGTGGCACCAATATCTAAGATAGGTAGAGTCCGGGGCATAAATAGACGTAGCCACGAGCGCCGAGCCAGTTTAGACACAGGGTATATTTACATGCAGGGTGGTAGGAACAGGCTGAAGTGGGAAGAGATAGAAGAACAGCTAAGGGAAGAGAGGCCGATGGTATACGGTTTTGTTGAAACACATCTCAGGGACATGGAACAACCTGCGAAGAATCCGGACTACGCATGGGAATATTGTAATAGAACAGAAGGCAGCAGAAAGGGGGGTGGTATTGGGGCATTCATTCATAAAAGTACAGACTGCCAAAGGGTCAAGCAGGAGTGCAAGGAACATTTATGGCTAAAAGGGAAAGTGGCAGGTCAAATGACACTCCTTGGTTTCGTGTACTTGTGGACGGCAGCAAAGGCCAGAGAGGAAAACCAGGCAATGGTAGAGTGCATATCAAAGGACATTCAGGAGTTAGGAAGAGAGTGCGAGATAATTATACTAGGAGACATAAATGCGCACATAGAAGATATAGATGGGTATACCGACCCGACAGGCAAAATGATCATGGATATGTGTGAAAGGCTTGATTTGATCATTTGCAACAGTACCGAGAAGTGTGAAGGGCAAATAACATGGGAGGTAGGAAGGCTGCAGTCGACGATAGATTATGCACTGATGTCACATAGAATGTATGATAAGCTCAGGGGAATGCACATAGATGAAGGTGGCTCCAGAAGTCTGGGTAGTGATCACAAACGTATCAAGCTAAGTTTTTGAAGAGCAGTAAAAAGTGGGAAGGAGACAAGATGAGCAACTACAGGAGAATTTTTACTAAGAAAGGCAAATTGAAATAGCCACTAAACAAATTGAGAAAATAATCAGGGAGGATAATAAGACAGTGAAGGGATACATGAATCTAATTAGACTCTTTGAGCTAGAGCTTGCTAAGACGCGTAACAAGTCTCCCCGGAAAAGAAGACACAAACCCAAAAGTTGGTGGGATGAGGAAGTTAAGAGAGCCATAGCAAAACGTCAGGAAGCCTCCAGGGAACACAGACATGCTAAGCAGCGGGATGAACCGACAGATGATGTTGAAAGAAAATGGGAAACCTTTCTAAGCTGTAAAGGGCTGCATCCCTTCTGATCAATGAAAGGTTAGAAGAAAGGGAGCTCAGTGGCTGGCAGAAGTACATAAAAAAGACAGAAAGGCAGCTGCAAAATTTTGGAACCATCTAAACTCCCTAAGAAATGAGACGAGCCTAGAGCAGAGATTTATAACTACAGCCCAAGGTGCCAGGCTAGAAAGGGACGAAGCTATTGAATATATAAGAGCAAGGGTGACAGAAAAATTTCAACAAAGAAGTACTTTATGCACCACCATGGACAAGGACGAATCAAGTGGTGCAATGGCTCCATTTTCACAACGAGAGTGGGAAAGGGCTGAGAAAAGGGTTCCTAGTAGTACATCAACAGGCCCAGATGGCATTCCAATTAGGCTGATAAAGACATTAGGTCCGAAGTCTAAGCAGGCTTTGAGAGAGGCAGTGAGCACAATAATAATCGATGGTGAAGTTCCCGACGGCTGGAAACTTAGCAGGATGAGCATGATCTATAAAGGAAAGGGGGACAAAGCTGACATAAACAACTACCGTCCTAAAACAGTGACATCAGTGGTCTACAGGCTGGCGATGCAGATTATAAAGGAAAGACTGCAGGCGTGAATAGAGGATGAGGGGGTGCTGGGGGAACTGCAGAATGGGTTTCGGAAACACAGGAGGTTGGAAGACAATCTGTTCTCACTGACGCAGTGCATAGAAATAGCAGAAAAGAAACACAGGCCCCTGTGGCTAGCATTCTTGGATATCAAGGGAGCGTACGAAAGCGTGGTTTAAGAGGAAATGTGGGGAATACTGGACACACTAGGCGTGGAACATGTAGTCACTAATCTTTTAAAGGGTATCTATAAAGGTAACAAGGTAGTAATAAAGTGGGAAAAACAGGTATCCAAGCCTGCAGAGGTAAAACGGGGGCTTAGGCAGGGGTGCCCTCTGTCACCCTTATTATTCATGATGTACCTACAAGGATTAGAGGCAAAATTAGAGGGGAGTGGGCTGGGCTTCACCCTCTTTTTAGTCAAACAAGGAAAACTTATTGACCAGGCACTACCAGCATCAATGTACACAGATGATATAGTGCTAATGGCCAACAACAAGGAAGATTTGCAGAGATTGATGGACATCTCCGGTAATGAGGGAGATAGGTTAGATTTTAGATTCAGTAAGAAAAAATCAGCAGTCATGATTTTCAATGACAACGAAGGTAGTGAGCTTAGGATACAGGACGTCACGCTAGAGATAACAGATAATTACAAATATCTGGGCGTATGGGTCAGCAATGGGACCGAGTACCTGAGGGAACACGAAATATACGTGACGACTAAAGGTAACAGGAATGTGCAGTGATGAAAAATAGGGCACTGTGGAATTACAATAGGTATGATGTTGTGGGAGGAATACGGATTGGGGTCATGGTTCCTGGGCTGACGTTCGGCAATGCGGTCTTGTGCATGAGATTAGAAGTTCAAGCAAGATTAGAAATTAAGCAACGTGGAATAGGTAGGCTTGCTTTAGGAGCTCACGGGAATACACCAAATCAGGGAGTACAAGGTGATATGGGATGGACATCATTTGAGGGCAGGGAACCTAGCAGCAAGATAAAATTTGAGAAGCGATTGGGAGAAATGAAAGAGGAGCGTTGGGCTAGGAAGGTTTTCAGCTACTTGTACATGAAGAATGTCGATACCAAATGGAGGAAGCGAACCAGGAAGTTGACTGGTAAATACTTAGAAAACAGCAGGTGGCCAAACCAAAAAGAACTATCGGTTAAGAAGAAAGTGAAGGAAACGGAGACAAACATGTGGAAAATGGGCATGATTAAGAAGTCCGCACTAGAGATCTATCGAACTTTTAAGCAGGAAATTGCCAAGGAAAGGGTCTATGATAATACTCGGGGTAGTTCTCTACTGTTTGAGGCAAGGACGGGAGTACTGCGAACCAAGACATATCGGGCCAAATACGAAGGGGTAGACACAGTATGCATCGCGTGTGGAGAGGAAGAAGAAACTGCCGAACACTTGATAATGTTCTGTAAAGGGCTTCACCCTATATTTCAGGATGATGGCGCAGAGTTTTTCAAAGCACTGGGGTTTAGGGACCGGGAGGGCAAAATAGACTTTAAGCAAGTAGACCTAACTAGAAGGAGGTTATCTGATTGGTGGCTAAAGTCAAGGCACGAGTGAAAATTAAACTCTTCACTGCAAAGTACGAATTCTCAAACTCACTTTTTAAGGAAAATAAATATAGTTTTGAGTTCTTTGAGTATTACGGCTTGGTGGCGCTAGCCACCGCCCAATCTAAAGGGTACAGCCTTATCCATCCATTCATCCATCCATCCATCCATCTGAAGGGTACAGCCATATCCATCCATCCACCCATCAGAAGGAGAGGGCATATCAGAAGTTAGGGCAGCGCGTAGGTGTCCTGTGGCAGCGGGATTCGCTCGCAGGATTTCAAGCTGGACGGTTGTGCCCTCGCGATCTCCGACTTCAGCGTAGCTCCCGCCGACTGGTTCGCCCTCCGCGGTCTCCTGATGCCGTGTAGCTCTCGCATTGTGGCACCCCGCCCTTGGACTGCTTCGACCGGATCCCCACTTTCCTATCTCCTTCTTTTTCCTCTCGTTGGCTGTCTTCTTCTGCTTCTACTTTCCTTCTATTCTTTTTATCCCTCCTTCCCCCCACCCCTATAAGGCACTGCGCCGTGTCGCCTGAAGGCAGACAGAAATTAGGTGCCTTTTTCCTCTTCATTGTAACCACTACCACCCTGTGGCAGCGCGGTCGCGGCTCACGTGTGGGAGCCACACACAGGGGAATTCAAAGCTTTCTTTGTGTAAAGCTCTAGTTTATTGAAACCACACAGCTTGTGCCAAGCGGTTCGTCACACCTGCACGATGCACCAGATGGAAGTTACGATGCAGGATGGTGGGAAGAATGTCGAGGAATGTGCGGGCGCTACCGGCGTTTGTAAGCGAGATTTCTACAAGTTCGGCGAACACGTTCGGATGGAGGAAGATCATCGCATTGAATTCAAGGCACACAAGGACATCTCCATCGAAGAGCTGTCGCCAGCTTGCAAGGACCAGCACTCTCGCCAGACAATCTCAAGGTAATACAATAGTCATTTAATTTGAATGACTTGCCGACACACGTATTCTGTGAGGGCGACGCGCAACGCCGCGCTTACTAACTCGGTATCGTGACTTATTGCAGAGAATGCTCAGAGAACGAATACGTCAATTTCATGAACCACAAAAGAAACGTAAGCATTTTATTACGCAGTGTCTGTTCTGCCGGCGCTGGCCGAATATTTTTTTTCATTATTCTGCCGGTGGTCGCCCCCTCATTGGCTGCTCAGTCACATGACATCGGACAGCAAAATAAGGAGTTTCCCGTTCATTTGGCGCCAAGCCCCAGTGCGTCTCGGTTCGCTGTTCTGCATTTCTGTTGCCGCGTCCAGTATTCACTATACCGATAGTTTATGCACCTTGCAAGTGTGTTGTTCAACCCGTTTAAAGATGTCAGAACCGCCACAAGGGACTTCTGACCGGCTCCAATCACAAGGGGTCAGCGACGCCGTAATCGCCGTCGGCGATCGCTTTGCCCACGGAGGAAGGAAAAAGGTAAGGAGAGGGCATGCCCACTCGGCGCAGGGCGTAAAAAATGTGGCGGATATTACGTCACGCGCGGCCATATTCAGTAGGCACAATGGCGATGCTTTGTTTTTATTGATGTAGTGTGATGCGGCACCGTTCAGGCTGGGTCAGGCGGTCCAGTGGCGGTGTGCGCGTTTTCATGGGCCTCGCACCTAACCGTGGCGTACTGCAGGTGTTCGACAGCATCCATTCCTTGTGCCGCATTGCTAGCTACGTGATTTTCCCCCGGTGGTGGTTGTAACCAGGTGTCTGAACTAAAAACCACGGAACGAGCGCGCGTATACGTACTCCGAATTTGCAGCGTCCGTCAAAATTATGCTGAAAAGCCATCATAGAAGATAACGACTGTGCTGAAGAATTCGTTCAATGAATGCCTTGCAGGTTAGTGAAAGTTATGCGGTGTTGCTTCTTATGACAACAAACGATGCATTTGCGGTCCACAGGCCCTTATTTAGACTGTAATCTAATCTTGCTTTTCATGTTCCTGTACAGTTACCACATGCGTCTGCGCAATAAAGTTCCTGTTCTGCTTCGCTTGAGATGATCCCTCTTCGCAATATTGTCTCGCTCTCCACAATATTGTCTGTGTTATAGCAAAACTCGTTAAAATGTCTACACTCACCTGCACAAGGTAAACAGGTGCACCTGACTAGATGCGCGTGCTTGTGCATTCAGAAGCTGACAAAGCCGTTCGGACGATCTTGACCAAGTGATTTGAAAACTCAAATATAACGAGTAAAACACATTTTAATGACACTTACTACAATAGCAAGTATGGGGTAAAATTGTGAAGTACACAAGGAGCAGTATATGAACAATTCAATGACGAAATATTTTATATAAACAGAAATATTTCACCGCAAATATTTGTGGCTACAGCAACAAAAAAAAAATCTGTCGCGTTGTTTGTGTAAAAATTAAGACAGAAAAACTTTTGTCTATGAGCATTACCAGCATGTATTTCAAGTCTTCTTTGGGGAGAGTCTAGGTGTACCATTCAAATGCAAATCAGATACTAAACAATACAGATGTAAGAAACATAGGTCAGCAAAACTTGTGCAGCCCACTCAAACTGACTTATTAAATATATTTTGCGCTTAGGGCTCACTCGGAATCACACTCGCGAAACTTTTCTTGAACCCACTTGAATTCACCTTAACAGCCTCATCTGATTTAGAGTGAGTTGTTTTGTGAGTTCGTCAGCCTAGAATGAGCTTTTTCAACCATGCTGTCGCTGCTCTTTAACATCAATATCTCACATAATTGGTTCTCTTCTGGCACCTATTGATATAGTACCTTCGAATACGAGTTGTGAGTGCTCGCAAACTAGTACGGTAATTTTTCTTGAAAGCATGGCAACATAAGATATGTTTATCAAGAACTTCCCTAGAAGAATTGGAGAGGTGGTTAGGTAAAGGCATGTCCATCTGTAATTCGCGCCTCCGATCAATAAACAGTGCAATGGGGCATGAACGCCGCTGCTTTGGAATACGTTTAATAAACAGTGCAATGGGGTATGAACGACACTGCTTTGGAATACCTTTGAGAATACATGAGTTTAAACCTGAATTCAGGTGATGCTGATAGTAATGCTGAAGATTAGTTGATAGCTTGGTAAAAACAGAACTCACTTAAAAAATGTATCTTGCGCTTTTTGTACTCAATCAGACTCAGACTATTTTTTCTGAACCTACCTCACTCAGACTCACACTCAAAAAATTTTTTATATTACTCCCACCGACTTACTCAGACCATAGACGACTTACTCAGACCACCTATGGTAGTAAGTTGAATGAGTTCAAGAAAGGGGTGTGCAATATAATTACCAATACAATTGCGAGTACACGCAAGTGTTAGACTTATGTGTATGCTTAATTCTGAGAGAAGCATTGAAGGGCACATAATCATCTCAGTGTAATGAACATAAAGGGTACCAAAAACACAGTTTTCGTTCATTTCACCCATTTAGGTATGGGATAGTAGTCATTTTATCCAGTTATAAACTTATTCATTGATTTACTGAGCACTCAAATGAGAGGCAAACACAGAATGCAGCAGAACAAAGTGGGTGTGTGCAAATTCGCTTGTAAAAATCACATAGATACGTAAGACATTTCAGCCGGCACGTTGTGGACAATATCATCGAAGCAGCAGATAAATAAGAGTCAAACACAGAACATCTGAGTATACTCAGCAGCATTTACGCATTAGGGCAAAAACTTGCAACGTCACACATAAGGAACATTGATCTGGACTACAAGAGCATATAGCAAAGACATTGTGAAGATTGTTACCATGCAAAGTAAATGTTCATATGGAGTGCTATTGCCCTTTAAACTGGGTCAATTTCGTGAACATTTGGCGCACCTGACTGCTATGGAAACTTTGTGTTGTCTGCTTACCAACATGATATAGGTGCACATTAAGGTAATACTCAGCGACACTTCTTAAAAGATGGACATAGTGATTCTCCAGTGGAGAATTATCAAACATGTGTGAGTGCAGTTCTGCAAACAGTTCTTTATGCTGCAGTGATTCAAGGACTTGTAGCACAAGATCCTGCAATAGTGATTTTGATGCTAATTTATTCATGTGCACAGCCCATCGAAGAAGAGATTCTGATTTCTTGCAAATTTCAAGGACACTTTTAGATGGGTAGTGAAGCCCCCCCTTGCTTTTCCTTTGAATGAATGCAGTGTCTGCTGCTCTGGATGTGCCAAACAATGCTTCAGTACAATGGGCACACATCAACTTTGAGCCCAGTTTGTGAGCCACACAGCCAGCAATGTAGGTAACAGCACGACTACCGAAATCACTGATGTGTTCGAGTGATGCACAGTAATCATGTTCGCTGACTACATGGCTCTGCTCAATACACTCTTCAGACAAGAGCTGCCTTCTCTGAACAGTGGCATTCAGCACTTCTGTTGCTGAATGCCTCCTGGTTGAGCTACATGACAGTATAGTAATGTGGTCCAGCACTTGACAATTTCCAGAAACAGCATCAGACAGTTCATTTTGGACTATCACTTTTTTAAATGCTGCTTGAAATTGTTGGGCTGTCGGGTTGTCATTGTGCCCTCCATGTGCTCTAATTAAGCCAAAAAATAATTCCAAATGATCCTGGCTAATTTTATACCCAGGAATATATTTTAGTATCTTCTTTGTACAAATGAGAAAATCGTACATGGCTAACAGACTCTTCATGCATATTATGAAGCCCAAAAAGCCAGTTTTCCGAGCTGTTCCTATCAAATGTCTCATACTTGCAGGCTCTTTCAGGAGGGAAAGATATCGAATTGTGCTGTCAAACAATGTTTTGATATCATTTACATTCTGTTCATTGACTGGTTTCTTCCACCCTCCCTGATGCATGCTACGGGAATTGAGTATGTCGAAGAGGTTATTAATAATTAATAAAAATTCCTCAGTTGGCTCAGAATTTATAAATCCTCTCAAGCACATCACCCTACATTCAGCGATAGCTGTTGCCACAGACAGGCTCATCACCTGCGCTGCCGGGCGAACCTTCATTGGTTGTTTTTGCCACTCAATGTGAGTCCTTCGCAACTTATTTGCCAAATGTAATCCCTCTTTATCTTGCAAGTCATGAAGTGCTTCGATGTGTGCCCATGATACAACTTTTCCCTCCTGATTGATAAAATATTTGTGGTGTGCAAAGGCATTTCTCACCAGCTTCAGCATGTGGCAGGGATCAAAAAATGCGGCTATCGGTTCGTTAGTTGCTGGGTGCTTGAAGGTTGTTTGAAGGTTCTCAATATTTGTGAAATTGCAACCTAATTCGTGAAACATTGCAATGTTAGCAGGCGCACCATCGCATGTAACTGAAACAATCATGGCCCCTGCCTCATGAGCTGTCAGCAAGCTCTGCCTAACTAAGTTCGCTCGCTGCTCACCTACTATCCCGTCAACCAGAAAGTAGCCAAGAGGAACTTTCCAATGGCCATTAATGGCTACAACCATTATCACGAAGGCGGCTTTTGCCTGTGGCAAGCAGTCACCTTCGGTTCCTGTGCCCATGTCTACATAGCCTTCAAAGTGACCACTTTGCCACTGTACCTGCTGTCTAATTGACATCTCATCAATTATGAGGCTGCACACAGCTTGATGTCCTCGATTGCACGTGTCTAAGCACTTCAACTTTAATGCAGTCACAGCCTCTTTGGAAAACCCAGCTTTTCCATCAACACTCTCGTACCATTTTCTTAATGTTCGAGGATGTGGCAGACATGTGTCAAAGACTTGCCTTACATATTGATATGCTCGAGGAGAGTAAAAGTTCAAGGTAAGAGCAAAAGTCCTTAGCTCAGGTGAATACTTTTTCAGGTGTTGTCCTGTCTGTTTTGCTATCTGTTGTTTTAAAAGATGCTGATTTGCTGCACCCAGGGTGTCAAGCACTGAATCTTGCTCTCTGAGCAAAATGTTTTCCTTGGTTAGTGTTTTCAAAACTGATTTCAATTCAGCATTTTGTTTTTTAAGGCGCCTCTTAAAGTGCTGAAGTTTTTTTATTGCTTTCCTTGATCTCTGCTGCTTTGAGGCAAGTCTTGCTGTGCGAGCTCGCAGAAAAGCCTTCTCTGGGGTGTCGACCTACAAAGCAAAACCACATAGAACAAAACACTCTCATTTGTCAGGTGGTAAGGTGTGTCACTTGTAAAAGGCTGAACCACTTCTAATAACAATGTGACTAAGCCAAGTAACTTGGACATTTAGTCATAATTTTTCCTTATTCCTGCATCTTCTGTTCACACTGCCACTTATGGTATTTAAGTTTCATATTTAGGACAACCTCGTACTAGTATATTTTGGTCAGCTCTATGAAGACCCCATTGATAATAGCCAACCATTTCCTGTAACTTGGAGCACAGCTCAAATTTCATGTAACATTGCAGTTATTAATTGATTTGTATATCATGCTGATAAACACTGCATGTATGATTTACATGGATTGCTTTGATTGCACTTTGACTTCAACACCCTTTCTTGTCTTGTTTTATTATTTACTGAAATAAATATTAGGACTGATTGTGTTACCCTTGGTGTATACAGGTGCATTGCTTTGATCTGATAGCTTGCATTTGTTGATCTTTTTTACCTTTGCCTGCTTTTTTCTTCTTGGGTTTGCAAATGTTGCCAGCATGTCTTGTGGCCTTTGTAATTCCTGTGGAAGTAGATCATAGTATCATAATAAAAAAACAGTTATTTGTAATTTTCACAATGCTGAAATTCGCATGGGCTCGCCTAGCCAGCAGTCCTAAGAGGAACTGCTGCACACTTAACAGCATTTTGACTAACTCACAAGTGTCTGGGACTGAACAAGGCAGTTGTGTGTACATATTCCAATTATACATGCTGGTACATTTTAAAAAATGCTCAAAGCTAATAAATCACATTGTAAATATCAGTATTATTCCCATTTGCCCAATAAATGCACAGCTCTAGTCATAAACCAAACCATACACATGCATCCCTAAGGTTAGTACCCCCAAATTAAGTGTGCAGATAAGTATTTTGTAAACATTAAATTACAATATTAGGTTTCAAACTCTGTTAACCCTGAAAGACATGATGGATTTAAAATGAACACTGCATTTCGTGTATATAGTCTTTCTAAATTAGGCAGTAGCAGTAAAACAGAGGCAGAAAGCAATTAGAGATTTAAGATACCTCTGTAAGCTCGTTGGTATGCTATTGCAGCAGCCTCAAATTCACCCACTTAAAAATGCTTTATTTACTGAGTTTCTCAGAAATAGGATCAATTATTTTTATTCCAATAAGCATTTGCTTTATTTAAATTTAAGTAAGATGTGTTTGTTACACATTTGTGCTGCCTTCATTTACTTTGTGATTACAACCAAGCCAAAGTCACAATGTAAAACAACAATTATTTTAACTATACTGTTTTTCGAAAAATTAAAGTGGGCTAGTACATGCATTGCTTCCCATCAGGACATTACAACAAAAATAAAGAGAAAGTGCATATTATGTTAGTACAGGCTCAACTAGAGAAGATATAACTTGGTATAATGTTCAACACTTATGTCGCATGGAAGTGGTTTACCTGCTCATGGACCGGCTCCCATTGAATACCAGCAGCGTGGCCGGATGGACCTGGTGTCGCGATGCTGGCCTGTGCTTCACTCTTCTCACCAATATCCATGGGAGGCTTTTAAAAAGAGCACATGTTAGGAATTCTTACTTTTACACCAACTGCAACAGTAGTTTACCTATAACAGAGGACAAGCATGCTTAATGAGTAGAAGAGAGGTAAATTTTCACCTGTACAAATGCTGACACATTGAAATGACTGGCACTTAGGTCGGAGGGAGCTGGGTCGGGTAAACTGATTGGATTTGCACTTTCAGGCTCTATATCCATGGCTTCCTGAAAGCAAGAATACCTATGCTATTCATTGATTTGCTCTTCAGCTAGGTATTCAAAGCAGTAAGCTAATGAGGTGGATAAAAATGACAGGGGAAAAGAGATGTGCACCTCTTGGAGTGTGGACTGCTCGTGGAGGCCTGCAGCTAAGTCAGGCGATTCAGGTGTGTAGAGGCTAGCTTGGAGGCCTTCATGAGAAGTTGCAGCAACCTGCTCAGGCGATTCAGGTGTGGAGAGACTAGCTTGGAGGCCTTCATGAGAAGTTGCAGCAATCTGATAGTAATATATGACTGCTAGTTAAAAATGCCTTCGTGAAAAACTGTTCAAAACAATACAGATAAAACAAGGCATTGAAACTGAAGGGTTGAGTCAATATAACTGTATTCATTCCCTCAGTTTCTGCATATTGCTTTACTTGCGTTGCATTGTACAAATACACATTAAATTCTAATATGCCAAGTGTGACCAGATTATTTTAATGTCAAGTGCATTCTTCAAGCACAACTCGACCTGTAAGCATAATATGATGATCAGGTAAAATGTTTACCTGAGCAAGCAGCAGCAAGCCTTCAGCACCACCTTGCATGAGCTGAGGGGAATCAAAGGATGATTCGGTGCTTGCTGAATCAGGTACTCTATCACCTTGTTGTACTGGATGTGGTAGCTGGGGGATTGAAGACTTTCAATATTACTATTGCAAACTGGATGAAAAAAGTAGAACAATAAACGAAATAACAATGGCACAGGTGTTGCGTCACTTCATACCAACATAAATTAAGCATTATGCATGATACAAGAGGCACTTACAAAACTTTTGCTTTTAATTACCACATTTATATCTAAATTTTCATATGCAAGTTATGGGCTACCTTAAGTGTTTTTGCATTGCACCAATTCGTGCACAAACTACTAACAGGTATGAATTGGTGCTGTTAATTTTTAACATGAGAATATAATTTTTGGTGACGTCAAAAAAAGGAAGCATGGATGAATACAACTGGTGCATGACAATTTGATTATTTATTTATTTGGTTATGTATTTATTTTGCAGTATAACATTTATTGTACGTCCATTCTTTTTTAAATTATTTGCCACTATAACGCTAGCGACATACATGTATCAAAAGCATATACCAGAAGGAGAAGAGCATAAATCAAAAATTTGATCGAAGATAAGGGAAATTGGTTCCAAAGTTCATTCATTCTCACCAAAAGAGTAGGAACTGCATGCTCTCGTAGGCGGACTTTGAACGCGGACGTGCGATCAAAATGCTCCTCTAAGAAATGCTTCGAACAAACATGAGCCTTCCTTGCAGGTTCCCGGCAAATATGTGGTGGCCAAATTGCTTCTATCCACTTTGTCCGACGAACGGCGTCTTTGGGAAACCTGATGATGAATGATTGCATATGTGTTGCACAGTATACACGCAGCGTAACTAACATGTTAATTTATAAATGTACAGAAGAATTGCCACTATGCGCATCATATACACTACACTTTGGCGTCTACTCTACCGCATGCACCGAATAAGTAAATTTACTTACAAGTGGTAGGAGGTGGCTGGTACTTCTTGCGACCCGTGTGACTTGCATTCTGGCACACAACAGCTGGGCATTGTGGCTGTGACCGCGCACACAGCGAAGTGTGCAGTGGAGCTTTGAGGGACAGTACAAACGCAGCAAGACGTGCTGCTAATACTACTCGAAATCCTCCAGTGTGGTATACGCAATCATATCTTGCTTTCGTTGAGAAAGGAGGAATGCTGTGTGTCTTTACGGGCGCTTTTGGGACCGGGCGGGCATCCTTGAAGGGTCTGTTTGCGCGTGAATCGCCCCTTACACACCACGCAAGGCGCTTAGCCGCCTCCCCGATAAGGGAAACAGAAACAAACGCCTCTCTTTCATACAACTGATTATCCCGAACTCCTTTTCCATCGCTTTCCGCCAGATGGCCGTACCCGCCATCCTTGGCGGTTGGCGCTGGCTGAGCTGTGTTCCAGATAAGGAAGACAGAAACGAGCGCCTTCTCTTTATTTTCCTCTAATGACTAGCCACTTATCCCGGAGTTATCTTCCCTCGCATTTGGCTGGCTTTCCCTGCCGTCCTTGACGGCTGTGTCGACGCCTGAAGCTTCCCGCAGACCTTTTCTCACGCATTCCTTCGGCTAACTTCCCACCTTTCGCCCTAACGCGATCCTGGTTTCCGTTCTCCGTAGCTACTAGTGCGTGTGAATCACACTGGAAAGTGATCTGAAAGAAGCTGTACAAATTTCGGTGCCTGGTTCGTCGCGCGGCAATGCCCGAAATATCATCTTTATTTTCACAAAGAACACATCAAATAAAAAAAAAAGCTTAACGTGCAACTTGCCGTGTTTATCGTAAAAGCCGGCAGTGCAAGAGTACAACAGCCATACGCAGAGATTTTGTTGAACGTATCGCGGCAAGACAGCGTGTTGAAATCCGTTCCGTTGGTTTCGAATAGCACCGGCGCACGCGGCGCGCAGGCCACGTGCTTTTTGAGACAGAGGGGGAGTCGCGCCTTCTGCTTCGCATTCGTATGTAAACAAGAAAGGAGAATTTGCCTACTCAATATGGCCGACTTCCGGCTTCATCGCGGCTTCACAACGAGTGACGTCAGGGCCTCTCCTTACCTTTTCCTTCCTCCGTGGCTTTGCCGCTGTGACTTTGAGCAGCCAATGAGGGGCGACCGCCGGCAGAGTAATGAAAAAAAATATTCGGCCGGCGCCGGCAGAATAGACACTGCCATTTTATTATGACGCATTTACAACGGCAAATGTGAATCAGTTATGCTATGTAGGGGACGCCAATGATAAGGCAGTTTTAGAATACCGTTTGCAAGCGCTGCGGGCGTAGCGGGTGCCATATGATTTTGAGAATAGCGTTTGCCCTGCTGACAACCGCAACGCACGGTCGCAGTGACACCGTAGCCTTGAAACCAGCGCAAACATCGACTCGCGTTACGACGCATGTGCAGTGGCAGCGGCCGCACCGCGAGGGGTCACTGTGCACTATTCGAAAACTACTTAATAGCGAGTTTTAGTATAGCGTTCCGCGAGTCGTTGCGGTGCGGTTGCTGCCACTGCGAATGCGTCGTAACACGAGCCGCCGTTCGCGGCCCGCCCACAGAAAACCCGAAACAGCGGGCGGTGTGTGCGGCCCCCAAACACTGGTTTCGACGCTACGGTGTCGCTGCGATTGGGCGTTGCGGTTTGCTGGAGGGCAAACGCTATTCTAAAGCTCATATGACGGCAACGCCCGCAGCGCCTGCAAATGTTATTCTAAAGCTTCCGAATGTAGTTACAAAGTGGTAACGTTCCCGCTGCTCTCGGTTGTAGCGCACAATCACATGGTGTGGTTTGTTAGTGTGTGTTTGAATGCGGAAGTGCCGGAATTTGTAATGTCTATTTATGTGAATTTTTCTTTAAAACTTTCACCTGTTCAGGAAAATTCCAGATAGGGAATTCAATATTTTGAGTGTATTGTAGTATTGTGGCTCACGATAGCTTAATTAGTATAAGGTTCGAGCTCAACACATCAGCTGGTAAAATACCTACATGTGCACATGGCCAACTGTTAAAGTAGTTGTAATTCACACTTACCATATATAGTTGACTTTATTGATTTTTATCCAATTTATGTTTGTAAGGAATTTGACTACAACTGATTAATATTGACTCTATATCACTGTGTTTAATTGACATCACGCAGAACTATCTGTGCCTTCTTGAACACTGGGAGAGGTGGGACTATATTTCTGGGAATCCTTGACAATGGTGAAGTCAACGGTCTCCATCTCACAGAATACCAAGTGAGTCAGTGAAGGACTGTATATAGCCTATGAACCATTGCTTTTGCGAGATTGCAAAGCTTGCAGCAGGGCTCTGCACTACCTTTTTACTGCTTTGTCGTTCCAGAGGCAATGTAATTGCATGAGCTTGTTCACATGTGATAGTGAACGACTGGGTGTGTTGGTACTGCGTGATACGAAATAGAAGGTGCCAAGAAGACGGTGGATGAATAGAAAACACACAGAGAGCGCCACTTGTAATAATGTTTATTTCAAGA
This sequence comes from Rhipicephalus microplus, assembly GCF_043290135.1. Lineage (NCBI taxonomy): Eukaryota > Metazoa > Arthropoda > Arachnida > Ixodida > Ixodidae > Rhipicephalus > Rhipicephalus microplus. Next base: position 165,842,052 of record NC_134703.1, read on the forward strand.
AAAATTAAAGATACTTATACAGACTGTCATATTTCATTGCTGCGCAGTCACATTGAGATATCGCAACTCTTTCCGAGATAAAAGTACGAAGGCCACATTAGCGCAATGATTCCCGGCTTTAATTATCTTTTTGTCTCAGTTATTAATTTGTTCCACTTGTCACGACTCTTGCCAATCACGGATCATGTGCAAAAAACCAGTACACACTTTCAATCTGTGTAATGTGTGGCAAGGTGATCCTAACATTGTTACAATCCTGTATGAGCCTGTCGTCAAGCATTGCTCAGTTTGGCCTACGTGCTTGGACAGAGGAATATCGTAGACCACACCAATCTGGCGTTCGGCATATTTACTTTCGTTGTTTATGATACAGGCTGTTGCTTTTTGAAGGCAAGAGTTTGTAATTTCGCAAAGTTTAGACATTTTGAAAGCTGCAGAGATGATCACCTTTACATCTGCTAGCTTAGCAATATTCAAGTTATGGGACACACTATGAACATACGGTAACATGGCTCTCTTTTTTTGTTTACACTAGTTGGCTCTCAGTCCACTTGGCGGGTTCGTTATTGATTTTTTAAAGATTGTTTCAGTTACACAGCGCCTGTGTGTTCATGTCTTCTCTCTTGTCAGTGTGTTTGTGGAGACACTTCAGAGATTGCAAGTGTGTACCAGATTTTTGCAAAAGCTTTATGATTGCCATGAGTTGAGACAAGTAGAACAGATTATAATTGAGGCAAAAAAGAGATTGTTGCATGTGGCCTTCGTGTCTTTATTGCAGAAAAATTCGCAATATCTCTATGTGACTGTCCAGCTGTGAATTATGACAACACTGTCCACAGGAATAGCAACAGTTTTTCTTGGAATAAACTCTTCTGTAAATGGTGGCACCCTCTGTGTGTCCCCCTTTCCGTCCATCGTCTCCTTTGTGCCTTCTAATTCGAAAATTGTTCGGCTGGCCGAAGACGCTGCCAGGATTCAAGGCCTGGCCGCTGCCTGAGGAAGGGGGTTACAGAGGGGCCAGTCTCCCAGCCCCCCACCATCTTTGAAGCCAGCAAGAACAATTCGATAATGTTTCTTCTCTCTCTCTCTCGAAAATTGTTGCAATTGTAAAAATACCACAGTGAATAAACTGTCTCTACATGTGAGGCCATTGCTGTGTACATTGCTGTGTATCTGTGCTTATGTAAAGGAACTCTGTTTTGTGAGGCCACTTGAGACGTCACTAAATTTTACTGACCACGTACCAAGGGATTGTAAACTGCACTGTAAACATTTTTATGCATGCTTCTAGAGGGAAAAACAGTAAGGCGTTTCTGACATGATGTTCCCCATTCTTTTTTTTTTCCCAGAAAGACCACTTGGCATTGAGTCTTGAAACCTTGATGCAGCGGTACAAGCCAGCTGTCCCAAAACACATGTACGAGCTGCGGTTTGTTCCAGTCATCTCTGAGGGTGTGCCATTGCCAACAAACGAAAGGTGCGATGCTCAATTTATGTTTTGTCATACGTAAGACATTGTTTTTTTTTCTTTTTTTACATTATTTGATAGGCAGTGGAAGTGCTTGGCAGTTGAAAAGGGTCTCTACTCGTTCTTTGTTGGGTGCTAGTCAGGAGTCTTAAGTGGTAGTCACTGCAAAATATACTGCAAGTGTGACCACACTTGTTTGTCCTCCACTTATGGCAATAGTGAGTTATTTCTTGTTTAGCTCTATCCGTAACTTCAAATCTAAGCAAGTTTCCATCTTGGCATGTTGTCTTACTTGGCGCCCGATCCCGAGTAGTGCAGCACAATATCCAAGATAATGTGAAGATGTGTAATGCCATATTTTGTTTGTTTTTTTTTCTTGCCAATTAACCTGTTGCACTGAGACAAACATGCGCTCTTGTTTTTGCAGACGCGAGATGAACAGCAAGGAGAGGTTCAGGCCACACAAATTGCAGTGTTCGAAGCCATGCTGGTGTGACGATGAAGCTGCTGCTCAGCTGAGTGTTGTAAGCCCCAGCCATGTTGCTACCCTGTGCACAATTTTTGGTTATTCTGCCTTTCGTAGTGGCTTCCATGAGAAAGTGCACATGATTGCGCATGTTATTATTTGGTGCTGGTTACTACGAGAACAATTGAAATGAAATGCTAATAAAGTATTTCAATTATTCCCTATGAAATCATTATACTGGCCGTCCAAACACTGTTAAACATGAAAAGTATGCTGGATCAAGTGTAGTAGGAGCTTTCATGGTTGGCATTAGCTCTACTGCAAAAGGACTAATAAGTGATGAAAACAACCCTGTCATGCCTATGTGACTTCATTTCTTTTAGCTTTGTGATCATAAGCACTACCATCACATAAAATACTGTGGAATTCGAAGCACATCCTTGACCTCTTAATGCATTACAGATGAAAAGTGAATTATTATTTACAAGCATATTCAGAGCCTAACAATCATCTTTTAGGTTGAGGGTGACAGCTTGGTGAAGGACACTCAAACTTGTGTAGATTTGTGGTTAAAATTACATATTTACATTCTATGCATCGGGGCGAGTCAAGCGAGGCCTCCTGGTGAATAAGCACCTCACCCCACTGAGCTAAGTCCTGAGCAAAGCCTATGTGCGTGGCAATACAAACAGGATTGATCTTTAAGAAAAGTGCTCATGTGTTTTTAAATGCAACACGTAAATGTCTCACCAGAATGACCCAGGCAATATTTTCTTCAGGTATGTTGCATGTTAAATATTTTGTTTATACTCAAGAGAAATTTAAATGACCACAGCATAAAATTAAAAACAAAGCTGTCCTCATTACGGTGGCATGTCGTCTAATCTTTAATGCTATAAGAATAGTTACTTCTCTATGTTGATGCAAGTGAAAACATCTGCTTTATGTTGGCCGCTGCACTTACAATTGTATTTTTCTGTATTTTAGCCATTACATTTATGTTATACTGCTAGTAAGTTTTTTATAGTGCTGTTTTTCCAGTCTGAATGTTATGCATTGGTTTGTGGCCTAGCCTACATGTATATTGTTCAATTTGCTATATTTCTTGCATTCATTGATTTTTTTGTCCTGCATAAACCAGGGCAGATCGGTGATGCGGTATGTTGTGGAGATTAAGCTATCTGCATGGGACAGTTCTGACCCGAGAAACAGTGGGTTGAATAAAAGCAAGATGGGCATCCACCCCATGTTTGACAACGAAGAGGATATCTGCTTTTTGCGCCGTCAGGGCAGCAATATTCGGGTAATTTCACATCTATGCCTTCACATCTGGCGACTTGAACTCACTCAGAGTGCTAACAGTTTTAAGTTGCTTGCTCTGAGGTTTATTTGAGACTACTAGATTTATTTACTTGGGAGGGTGTCGAGGCATGCTCATTAGAATACATGGCACACAGTTCATTAGCATACATGGCACTTTACAAACTCACATACACAGCACAAGAACAAGGTGGGCGCTGTTCTTGCTCTTGCCCTATGTATTCTAATATATTTGTGCATCATTGTTAAACTTCAACGCCCTTGCACACTATGTTCCTTTTTTGAGAACTAGCAGATAACGTTGCTTATTATAAAGGCTGCTTAACATGTTTTGTGTGGTGGTTTTCGGCACAGTAAAAGGAGAAGTTGAAACGTCCACGGTGCATGGAATTGTCATTGTTACTAGTACAACCTTTCTCTCGTTCTGCGTCAATGGAGTATTTACAAATAGTTTCAATATTGTATCAGTTGTACCACATGCGTTATGCACATTTCAATTTAATACAGAGCTTGACTATGAAATGCAGACCTGTCAGCATTACCATCATTGTGACGTATAACACATTGCAATAACATTTGCTGATCTCATCCAGAAGTATACCAAGCATGATGATGTTGCTAATCGATAAAATAATAATACTTAATGAGTGCTGTGGACATTTCTTCTTGCTTTTGCACTTGCCCACATCATCTGATACTAATCATAGGAAAAGAGCAAACCAGTGTATAATGACATCACGAAGGCCTTAATTTGGATACCACAGACTAAAATATGCTGTCTCCACCATTGCATGCAATTCTAGGCCTGTGTTCATAACTTGATGAAGACCTGTGCCTTCATTATATATAGCGGTCAAGTGCATGGAAAATGGAAGAAATGTCACAGTGTGTCATTATTTAGCTCTCAAAGCACGTGAAGTGGTTAGGCTTTGTTGTGAATAGAAACTTTTGCCGCATTTCTGGTCATAGTGGCTTGTTTTGAATACATGTGCTCATCACAGTGAATTAAGGGGGGATGCTACACCTTCCAAAAACTCTTTTATTTTTGCGAGTACCTCAGTCAAATTTGGAGAGCCTATGTAGACTTTACTGCTGATTTCAAAAATCTAATTCTTTTTTTGCTGTGACAATTAGTTTTAAAGATATAATGAACTGCGACTTTTTCAATTAAGGCCTAATTAGCTAATTAACTGTAACTTGGATATTGATGTGCAACCTATAGAACCAATTCGGTATGTTCACAGTGTGCAATAAAGTATAAATCATTGTTCTGGGCTATTTCGAAGCAAAGTTGTGGGATGTTGAATATGACATGAAAAATTTCCCCATCTACACTTGAAACAAAAGATCCATTTAGAGAATTTTCTCCAAAAATTATTACAATAAAACTTACTTTACGACACATCCCCTGCATTTATCTTCGAAACAAAAAAGAAATCGTAATGATAACCCAGATAGAACAAGAGATATGCTCCGGCATAATGGGAAGCACATAAAAATTGTCATTTTGAGAAATCGAGAAAAAACGTGGGCACACATTTTTATTGCAGAAGATGCAACAAGACAACCTCAAAACGCACCAGAAGCATAGTCTGAATGCATTCTGTGCTCATGCCTCCTCTTCACTAGCTTCCGGAGTTCCAATGAGGCTGTTCTTTTCTTGTTGGAGACAATGCTGCGACGGTGGTCTTTTTCTCTCGCTCTCCTGGCACCAGTACTTGTCGCATTCATGTCCATTTCACCTAAGATTGCCGTTGCAGAATTCAAATTGCCCGTGTTGAAGCGCAGCACTGCTTCTGCAACAGCTGCTTCAACAGCGAACAGGGACGCATGGTGCTCCTTGGGGGCCAAACTCCAGATTACCGAATATAGGCTCTCGTTGGAGTTCTGCGTTTTGCCGCGTTCGCACCTCTGAAGCAGGGCTCTCTCCGAAAGCCGGGTATAAACCGGTAGTAATGCCTCTGCCACGTCTTTCGGTAGATTGTAGGCATGCCTGGGGTCGGGCTCACCCTTTGCTTTTGCGGCATTGTGCCGACACCATGAAGTTTTACCAGCTGGGCACAGACTGTGGTCCGAGCATTCATCAGTGGAGGTGACGTGGCGGTATGTGGCCATCACAGCCTTTTGCATCTCGCCCACGTCACCTTCATGCGATTTCAGAGCCCGGCCATAATATGTGCTCAGCCTGGTGATCAGCTCACCTGTGAGCCTGCCTTTCCCACCAAGGCCTCTTTTCCCATCGCACTTTTGTTTCTGCACCAGGTTTCTCAATGCGGTGCCCATCCGTTTCTGTACATGATTAATACAGTCTTCCTTCTGCACGTCAATGTAACCATACACCTTGGCGTCTTGTGTGGCGCAAAATGTCCTAGAGTCTCCATCAGACAGCATAGTTGTGTAGCGCAGGCCATGGCGTTCAAGCGACCTCTGAAATAGAATTAGAGCCGCCTCCACTTCCATTTGCCCCGCTTTGCTGTTCGTATTTTTTTGGCATTTGTGGTTAGCCTTCCATTCTTGATAGCCCTCACTACTAGGCTTTGGGCCCACCTCGCAGCCTAGGCAAAAGTTGGAAAGAACGACGTAGTCCAACACGTAGCCACTAAATAATTCGATAACTGTGCCCACGCCGATGTGGGAAGAATGGCCTCGCGTCTTCCACGTGCCGTCGTAGCTAACGGCAATATTGCCCCGGTGGCCGAAGCACAAGTCATCATAAATTGTTCTAACCTTTTCCGCACATTCGCTCATAGCGGACTCAGCCGCTCGCGTTGCAGCGGGTGCCAGCGTGTTCTTCAAATGCCGCTGAAACGTCTTGTGGTGCATACCGCGGTGTGAGATGCCCATTGTTGCGAAAATATCGTTCATTTTCGTTTGGCCGTTGCCGGTAGCCACCATCGCCCTCGAAGCGAGAAGATTTACTTCAAACGGATTGCACGGTTTCGTGCCGTTCGCGCGGGGCGAAGTCCATTCATTCGCGATCTCGCCGCACCTTTCACACTGCACTAGCACTTTCACGGCAAGTCCGTAGTCCCGATCCCCTCTGACGATCGTAGCCGGTCCGTGGCAGGCTTTGCAACACAAGGCACCCATTATCGCGTTTAGGATATCTAGATGCATAAGCAGATAAGGAGCAGCGTGGTCCGAGTCCTGTGCGGTTGCCTCGCTACAACTCGCGGTGAAAAAGTCAATTTTCCGTGCAGTTGCTGGCGCCAATGAAAGCCGGTCGAGCGTCGCTTTCTCCCGGTCATGATTTTCTTCAACTTCGGCGTTTGTCACCACCTTGGCGTCGATTCGTAGTCGTCCGGAGTTCGCTTCACCGTCATCGTCGTCGGAGGCAACGCGCTCGGTCGCACCATCGCTGAACGGCCGCGGAGCGTCGACACATCGTTCGTCGGAGTCAACCAAGGGCTCTGATGACTTCGTAGACTTTCTCCCACGACCTTTGCGTTTCCTGCGACCAAATGCGTGCACGGTCCGATACTTTTTTGCGTTTCCAGGCATGGCGATACCATCAGAAGCTTCAGAGTGCTCTGCCGATTTCGAGGCGTCACAGCGGTAACCCTTTCAAAATGGCGTCGGGTCGCGTATGCAGGCGCAAGCCGCGAGCTTCCAGCCAACCGGAAAGCGCCATTTCAGTCACGTGCGCCGTTTAGCCAATGGCAGTGAGCGCGGCTCTTCGTCTTTGAGGCCCCGTTTTTCGAGCCGGGGAAACGCTCAATGTTGCTTACTGAATAAAAAAAAAACAGCTGAAAACGCGTTCTTTCAAACAAGACCAAAATGGCGCCGATCGAGCACGTAGTTCCCGCGTATCGTAGAGCCGAAACCTGCGCTATTCGCCCTCAATTTAAAGGGCAGGACGCCCGTTTTCGGTTTTTTAAAGTTGAATAACGATAAAAGTTGATGGTATTCGGCTATGAAATTTTGTAAATAGGTGCGCAATGATGTCGGGAACGCGAAAAGAAGGTCCGCGAAAACTCGATTTTTTGGCTGATTTTCGGTCCCGAAGTGCCGCGTCCCCCCTTAAGCAGCTTCACAGGAGGTCAGTCTTCATTTTTGATTAATTTGAAATTCTGTAAAATGAACTGCAGCATGCATCTTGCGCTTGATTAATTAACATGTGCTGTTTAATGTCCCAAAACCATCATATGATTATGAGAGATGCCGTAGTGGAGGGCTCCGGAGATTTAGACCACCTGGGGCTCTTTAACCTGCACCCAAATCTGAGCACATGAGCCTACAGCATTTTCACCTCCATAGAAAACGCAGCCGATGCAGCTGGCATTTGATCCCGCGACTTGCTGGTCAGCAGCCGAGTAGTTTAGCCACTAGACCACTGCGCCTGGGCATTGCATCTTACACCAGAACTGGCAATAACTATATTTAGCTAGTAGAAAAAGAGTAAACACAATTTACAAAGAACAGTCATTAAGAAATTTGACTCATGTAATAAATTACATCTAGTGACATTTGCCATTACAGCGCTGAAATTGCATGCTTTGATTTGTTGCCGTTATCAGTTTCTGAAGTGGTGTCCCCCCCCCCCCCCCGTTTTTTTTTTTGTGTATTAGTGCACTTTGCAAGATGTCATCGACATAACCCGTCAAGAAGTTAAAAGTTACTACTGCTCCAAGTAAGTTTTATTGCTTGTCAAAAATGCTGCTTGCTTTCTTTTTTTAGGTACTAATTTCCTGCTTACGCTTATTGCAGGACAGACATTCAAAAGCCCCTAGAGGAAACTTCGACGAGCACAGCATAGCATTAGGTAGTACGTTGCATTGCCAGTAGAGCTTGACATGCCCCACATGTGAAGGAAAAGGCCTTGAGGAAGATTTGCAGCAGTACTTCAATCAGATATACTTGAGCACATTGCTTTCTGGGGCATTGAATATTGTGCTTCGAATTTTTATGTTGCATTCCATTGTATATGTTCCTTGGCACCAGTCTGACCCGGTGACCTCAGTCTTATTAAAGGATTCATATTAAGAGGTGGCTCTGTGACATTTTGACTTAAGTATAAGAATATAAGCGTATCATTACTGAAACCAATAAGCAACAGTATACCGCAGAGTGTGACCAATGTCACCACAAGCTAGTCTGGCCTACTCAATAGTACTCTTTAAGTGTTGAAATTCTAGTCTTAGGTTCCTAAGCATATAGATTTTCGAAACCTATGCTGCTCACATGTAAAAAAAAGGAAAATAACACCACTTCTTCATGCTTCCAGGAGTCTGTTTCTACATTGTTAACTTGCACAATTTTGTGCTGTGATGATGGAAGTAGCTTGCAAATGGCAGTTGTCCTTATGAAGTGTGCAATTTTCCCAAAATGCTTATCAAATTGTAACGTACAATGCATTTAACATAAATTTGGCATATCTTATTTTTCACATTATATATTTTTACCTCTTGTGCGATGTTGTGTTGTGCAAAATGTATATTTTGGTTTGCTTTGAAAGGACTGTTCACTTGTAAACCAACATAAGACCTCCAAATTTACACCCCTTATATTGTAAATGCACATTATTTAGTATAATTATTTTGTAAACCACAGATAATGTGATTTAAGGAAAAAGAAATTTTGGTTGTTTACAAGTGTGACCACTTATTAAACCTCACAACTCTACTTACCCAACAGTCTAGATTATTCAGATCATCTCCACAAAATCAACAAGGTGAGGTTTCTATATTGTACCGTTGATTTTAAGTGGAACTTCAGTGCAAGTGCCTGATGACAGTGCTTCTGCCGATTAAGGTAGACATTATTACTAAATACTAAACATATTGTGTACTTCTTCTATCACCTTGAGATTCCTGCAGTGTCTGCAGTACTGCGAACTCACCTTTTCGTCAGCATCTCCGTTACGTACTTCTTCCCCCGACTTTCTCTTGCCACTGAACGCAAGGATTACCTTGGGGTTGTCGGTCATTGCCGGCAAAAAACGAGTTCGCTTGGAACGTGTTCATGAACTTCTTAAAGAACTAGAGAGTTGTGCATCAAAACGAGATCACAGGTGTGAAATAAAATAATGTTTTGTGTGTACGCACTGCTTTTTTGTGTTTCTTGCATCCGTTTTGGTGCACAGAACTATATTGCCACTGAAAACATTTATCTGATGTATACTTTCCACACAGCATAAGGAAAATAACTTTTTTTAATATATGGAATGCTGGGTGAGAAATGAACAGGTAAGCCTAGGCACTGCATTTTCTTGTGCCTCTTGCCTCTGAAATTCCTAGCTCATTGTGAAAGATGCGGTGCTTGAGCTTGGGAGCAGTTATATACAGAACTAAAGGCCTGAACGAGGCCAAACTTCTGTTTGCAATGCTTTTAAATAATGGCACATTCTAAACATTGAGTGTGTGCTGTTAATTGTACATTGCAGTGCATAAGTAGGCAAAAGTAATAGCGAAATCATTTCGTGACCGAGTTTTATTGTAGGGGTAATTTGCTGTTAAATAGAATTAGCTATAAAGATGCTGCATATGCTACACCATCCGCACCTCTAAAAACGGGAATTTAAGTGAAACCACCGTTAGACTTTAGGTAAGACAGAACAATAGGACGGCATTAAACCACATAAGATCAGTAAGCAGCATTGTGTGAAGAAAATGCAATTCGAGAAGGAAGGAGTGGTATAGCTTTGCCATCGCACTTACCACCACTGCGGCGAAGCTGCCTTTTTCACGTACAAGAAGAAATACGTGCAACTAGCCATCACCCGCTTGAGGTCGCACACTAGTCAGCACAGAAAGAGTTTGGTGTAGATGATCACACTGTTTAGTGGAAGGTGTAAGACCTTTCCTTGTGACTCGGTGGATTTGGTCAGTTCAAAAACCTAGGACTAGCAGAGCGTTGAACCACGAAAACTAGCATGGAAAGCAGGAGCCCATGTGAAGTGCAGCCGCACACCGTGGGGGGCCCCCTCTTCCGCAATAAGCATTGTGTTTGAAGTCCACCGCTTGTTCTCCTTTACAGTCTTCGCGTCTTTCGTCGATTTCCTCATCCAAATATTATGAAGCAAATCGCACAGCAAGCTGCGTTAGTGATGTCCTGTTTCAAGCATCGTTGTGACAAATGAGCATCTACATCTACAGGTTTTCCCGCTCACTTTAATCCAAGTGCTACCATAAATAATCAGCACGCCATTGAAATAATCTGAACGCCGAGCTATTTAATCCATGTGCCAAACATTTATTCCAAGTGCCAACTCACTCAGGCCGCGTGCCATTGAGTTTAATCCAAGTGCCACCGTGTTTAATCCAAGTGCCACCGTGTTTAATCCAATTGCCAATGACATTAATTCAGGTGCCATTCAGATTAATCCACGCACAAAACCAGAACACGGGGCGTAAAAACGGCAGTGCAATTGAAATGCAGTTCCTACAGTATAAGAGACATTAGTCGAAAGGTAGAATCCATCATTATTATTTGTATTCGCCGATAGTATTCTTGAAAAAAAATTACTGCCGTGGTTCGCTTAAGCCATGTTTGGAGTGCTTATAAATTGCTATGCGCAAGTTTGTATAATGAGTGCTTGGCCCAGGTGAAATAAATAATGAAAACGAAAAAAAAATGCAGGAACATATTACTGAATACTTTACAATGCAACAAAATTCAGTATCCGTCACTGAAACTCATAATTGGCTTTAATACACACTACAACATTACATGACCAGGACAGGTCATGTAATGCGAACAACACACTATGTTTATTGGAGTGCCGGAACGCATACTAAGAGATTAAAAGCATGGCCGCGGGCAGTGATGGTTCAAAGACCACTACATAATCAAGAAATTAGGAAACCATCGCGCGGCACGCACTGTGAATTAGAGATAATTCCAATATGTTTTTTTTCTATAGTGAACATAAAACGTAAACTGATCATCCTGATGTGGCAATAGAAGTTTTATTTTACATTATTGTACGCTCTTATTTTTTTATTTAAACAAAGTTAAATGTCTCCAATGATACGAACAGTATTGATTGTTCGTTTAGCTTGTTAGTTTTGTGACGTACTTGACGAATGCGATGAAACGAACGCAAAGAAAACAAAATGATAATAACACGCAACTGACCTTGGGCCTAGCTTTCTTTTGTTTGAGTACGTGTTTTTTTTGCGTGGCATTATGCCTCTCATCGCACATTGGAAGCTTGCGGATTCAGTGCAATCACTAAATTATTTGTTCTGTCCCCCCTCTCTATCTCTACACACACACGCGCGCATGCACCCCCCCCCATATATATATGTGTGTGTGTGTGTGTATGTGTGTGTGTGTACAAATACATACATATTGCCGCGAACCATGCAGGGGTTTGTTTATTTGTTTTGTTTTTTCGGCCTGGCTGCGCCGGCCTGTGCTATCGCCGTTTTCACAGCGTTTCGAACAAACGCTATCGAACTACGCTTCAGGCGTTGTTCGATAGAAACAACGCTTCAAGCGTTGTTTGTTAAAAACGCTGTTCGAACGAACAGCGTTTCTAACAAACGCTATCACGGCGTTCCCGATACAATTCGACTATTCGAGAAACCCTCGTGCGGACGGATATAAATTCCCGCACAGCCGATGCCGCGTCATTCGATCGCCGACGCTCACTAGCGTGCCCGTCGTTTTGCTGGCCGCTGCTTCGCCGCCTGTGTATTTTTTCAGTTGTTAGGGGAGCACAGGTTTGCTCCAATAAACTTGTTTTCCTCATAGACAACTGCGTCGTCCTTTGCTGCGTGACATCTGGTGGAGGTGCGGGGTACATGAACCCTAAGCCATTGCCAAGCCGACAAGCACGCCCAACTCGTGTCAGCCGCCGACAGCAAGGCCTTCAGCCAGAGTTTGGACTGCTCCCGGATAAAAAAAGGAAAGAAGACGTAAAAACCACGATGTTCAACGCAGGCACCATGACCAGAGCTACCAACCCTCCCGTCGTTCTGCAACAACCTCGTGAGCCCCCATCATTCCGAGGATCTCCTGGTGAAGACCCGGAAGAGTGGCTGGAGAAGCTGGAGTGCATCCGCATCTTTAACAGGTGGGATGACGAAGAAACGTTTCGTCATGTCTTCTTCTATTTGGAGGATGCAGCTCGAACGTGGTTTGAGAACCATGAAGGCTCCCTAAGCGACTGGACTGTCTTTAAAAGCGAATTCCTCAAAACATTCGCTACGGTTGTGCGGAAAGAACGAGCCGCCCTTTTGTTGGAGACACGAATGCAACACCCTAACGAAGGTGTTGTACTGTTCGCTGAGGAGATGAAGATGCTGTTCCGGAGAGCTGACCCCGAAATGGCAGAAGAGAAGAAGGTGCGCTTTCTGTTGGGGGGAGTTAAACAAGAGCTCTTCGCTGGACTCATCCGCAACCCCCCTAAGACCGTCGCTGAGTTCTTCACCGAGGCTTCGATGATCGAGAGGACTTTGGATATGCGTTCGCGGCAATGCGATAGACCACTCACCACCCTTTCGGTGAACCCGGTAAACGCCCCTGGATTGGCGACGGAAGACTTGCGGGATACCATCCGCGCCGTCGTTCGCGAGGAACTGAGGAAATTGTTCCCAGCAACGCCGCAGCCCCAAGTAGCCTCCCTCACTGACGTCGTCCGCGAGGAGTTTCAGCAAGCACTGGGGAATTCTACGCCGTCGGAAGCATCTTGCGAACCACAAGCGATGACCTACTCCGCTGCTGCTCGTCGACCCCGACCCGTCCCAACCCGTTATCAAGAGGCCCCGCCGTACCGCCGCCCAATGTCGCCCGCCCGACCACCTGTAACCCGAAACCAGGCGCCCAGGAAGACCGAGGTGTGGCGAACGCTAGATAATCGTCCGCTGTGCTACCACTGCAGAGAGGCCGACCACGTCTACCGCTGCTGCCCGTACAAGAGGCTGGGTTTGCGTGGGTTCTCCGTCGACGCACCCCGCCCGCGAGCCGGCCAGCGCCCATTTGAGATCGAAGAATACCTGTCTAACACCAGCCGTGGACCATCCCGTTTCAACCGTTCGCCGTCGCCCTACCCGTACCAATCCCCCAACCGTCGCAGCCATGCTGACTTCGCCCGTGGAAGGTCCCCCAGCCCACGAGGGGGAAACTAAAAGCAGCAACTTCTGGAGGGGAAGTTGCACAACAGCGAGAAAATGAAAACCCTCCAACGACGCAAGACCGTGACTCACGACATGCCCTCATCCCGACGACCCGACGACACCCTGAGGAGACCCCCGAAAACGATGACAGCTACGCTGTGCAACGCGTACCCGAAATGACGAAGCCTGCCGCTGAGAAGACGACGATGACGACGCATAGTGCCCGACCATCAGCACGTGCAAGCCGCGATACGACGCCCCGACGCACCCGAAATTCGAGGAAAGCGGCATCCGACGTCCAGTTGTCCATCGACGGCCTTGACGTAGTCGCCTTAATCGACACGGCAGCCGACTACTCGGTGATGAGCGGGTCATTCGCGTCCAAGCTAAAGAAAGTTACGACCAGATGGGACGGTCCGCACATACGCACAGCAGGAGGCCACCTCGTGACCCCAAATGGAATGTACACATCGCGCGTCACCATAGACGGCACTACGCCCCCTTCGGAGTTCGTCATTTTGCCTAACTGCTCCCGCGACGTAATTCTCGGAATGGACTTTTTGACGGACAATGGCGCAATAATTGATCTGCAGACCAGGTTGATAACGTTTTCTTCCGATCACTCCACGACGCCGCAGCCGAACCTCGGACACCGTGCTGCGGTAAGGATCGCCGACGATAACGTCACCCTGCCACCCCGCGCAAGCTTGATGATCGCCGTCTATTGTGAAGGTGCTGCTCCTGACGTCGACGCTATCGTGGAGACTGACCAAAGGTTGCTTCTAGACCGCGGTGTGTCTGTCGCAAGAGGCATTGCGCGGTTTAAGCAACGCAGATCACACGTTTTGGTCACCAATTTCACCGAGGAGTACCAGCATCTAAACAAGGGCGCTGCAATTGCGTTCCTCGAAGAAACGCAAGAAGCTAGTCAAGTGATCGCGGTCGCCACCTTTGAACGCGCACGCGCAGATGCTTCCAGGCTGCCACATCCTTTCGACGTGAACCCGGCGCTGTCGCAAGAAAATCGGGACAGATGACTGAAGTTGCTCCGTCGCTACAGCGAGTGTTTTTCCTCGAACTAGAAGTTACGTCAGACACCTTTGGCGAAGCACCGGATAATAACCGAAGAAGGAGCCCGACCTTCCAGACAGTCACCGTACCGCGTTTCTTCCCACGAGCGCGAAGACATCCGGACTCAAGTTGCTGACATGCTCAGCGACGACATAGTACAGCCATCAAAAAGTCCGTGGGCTGCACCGGTTGTACTCCTGAAGAAAAAAGATGGCACTTTAAGATTCTGCGTTGACTACCGGAGACTAAACAAAATCACCAAAAAGGACGTGTACCCCCTGCCACGAATCGACGACGCCCTCGACCACCTCTGCCACGCCAAGTACTTCTCATCCATGGATCTGAAGACCGGCTACTGGCAAATTGAAGTGGACGAGAGAGACCGAGAGAAGACTGCAATTATAACCCCGGGCGGTCTATACGAGTTCAAGGTGATGCCGTTTGGGCTGTGCACGGCGCCCGCAACGTTTCAGAGAGTCATGGACACTGTGCTAGCAGGCCTGAAGTGGCACACTTGCCTCGTATACCTCGACGACGTTGTCGTATTCGCCCGGACTTTCGACAAACACCTCACAAGGTTGGAATCTGTACTCGAGGCCATTCGTACGTCGGGGTTAATGCTGAAGCCTGAGAAGTGCCGTTTCGCGTACGAGGAACTCAAGTTCTTGGGTCACGTCGTGAACGCCGCGGGAGTCCTACCTGACCCGGCAAAAACATCAGCCATTGCGAACTTCCCAAGGCCGAAAGATAAGAAGGGTGTGCGAAGGTTTCTCGGACTGTGCGCATACTACCGGCGCTTCGTCGCAAACTTCGCACGCATTGCAGAGCCACTCACGCGCCGGACGAAAGAAAGCACCCCTTTCAGCTGGGAAAACGACTAAGAAAAGGCATTCTGCGAGCTGCAACAACGTCTGCAAAACCCGCCCGTGCTCGCCCATTTTGACGAAAACGCCGAAACGGAAATGCACACGGACGCCAATGATATCGGTTTGGGTGCCGTCCTCGTCCAAAAGCGAAGCGGTTACGAAAAAGTAATCGCCTATGCAAGCCGTGGTCTGTCGAAGGAGAAGAGAAACTACTCTGCCTCCGAGAAAGAGTGCCTGGCTATCATATGGGCCATTTCGAAATTTCGCCCATATGTCTACGGTAGACCGTTTAAGGTTGTGACAGACCATCATGCGCTGTGTTGGCTCGCCAATTTGAAGGACCCCTCTGGCCGTCTTGGGCGGTGGAGCTTGTGCCTGCAAGAGTTTGACGTTACAATATTCTACAAATCCGGCAGGAAACACTCCGACGCCGACTGCCTGTCCCGCGCCCCCGTCGACCCACCACCACAGGACTCCGATGAAGACAGCGCGTTCTTCGGAGTCGTGACAGAGAGTAACCTAGCCGCCCAGCAGCGTGGCGACCCTGACCTCCGCGCCATATTCGACTACCTCGAAGGACGCAACTTCGCCATGCCTAGGGCGTTCAAGCGCAACTTACCAGCATTCAGCCTCAAAAACTCCATCCTAGTGAAGAAGAATTTCAACCCCAGAACGAGAACGAATTATCTACTTGTCATCCCCGCAGACCTTCGTGACGAAATTTTGGAAGCGTGCCAAGACGACCCGTCTTCCGGACATCTCGGAACAGCTCGCACAATTACAAAAATCAAGGCAAAATACTTCTGTCCCCGCTTTACATCCGATGTCAGCCACTACGTCCGGAGCTGCCGTGACTGCCAGCGACGAAAAACACCACCGACGAGACCAGCCGTACTTCTGCAGCCGATCGCCGCCCCAACGAGGCCCTTCCAACAGATCGGAATGGACCTTCTGGGCCCGTTCCCTACATCCCGATACGCGAAAATGAATTGTCGTAGCGACAGACTACATGACGCGCTACGCAGAGACCACCGCTCTTCCTAGGGGAACTGCACAAGAAGTTGCAAAGTTCTTTATTAACCAAATTGTGCTGCGACATGGAGCCCCTGAGGTCCTAATCACAGACCGCGGAACGACCTTCACTGCGGAGCTCATGCAAGGAATCTTACGCTACAGCAACACAGATCACCGAAGAACGACGGCGTACCACCCCCAAACGAATGGACTAACGGAACGGCTTAATAAGACAATCGCGGATATGCTGTCTATGTACGTCGACGTTGAACATAAGACGTGGGTCGAAGTCCTTCCGTACGTCACGTTTGCGTACAACACGGGTATTCAAGAAACCACGCAGATGACACCGTTCGAGCTCGTCTACGGAAGACGGCCGACTACGATGCTCGACGCCATGCTTCCGCACGTAGAAGACGACGACCTCAACGCCGACGTCCAAGGATACCTCCAACGTGCGGAGGAGGCCCGCCAGCTCGCTCGAGCTCGTATAACGGACCAGCAACTGGTGGATGCCGGACGCTACAATCTCCGACGCCGAGTACCATCCTGGAGATCGTGTGTGGGTTTGGACTCCCATTCGACGACGCGGACTCAGTGAGAAACTTCTACGACGCTATTTCGCACCCTACCAGATTCTACGACGTGTTGGCGAACTAACGTACAAAGTGATCCCCGATGGGGACTCCCGTACATCGACGACGCACGCGGCCCGAAGTCGTTCATGTGGTTCGCTCAAAACCTTTCTACGGACGATGACGAACTTTTAATTTGTGTGGACTATCCCTTATGTTAGCATCGGGTCGATGCACTCTTAGAGGGGGGGTAATGCCGCGAACCATGCATTGGGTTTGTTTATTTGTGTTTTGTTTTTTCGGCCTCGC